>NC_135504.1:4591608-5917858 GCF_052857255.1 Amblyomma americanum
ACCTGCTGATAACTTCTTGCAACAGCATCAACACAATATCCCCAAAAGAAAAAAATGCGAGCATATGCCTCCTCCTATGCACTTACCACAAGACAGAAACCTAAGAGCAAACCTCAATCTGAGGGCATCTGGGCAACAGCTTATAGTTCGTGCGTCTGTGATCCCAAAACAGCGGAGAGTTTGTGACTGTGCGCACCGACGAGCTCCCATCCTCGTGCCAGCGCTCTGCGGTCATTGCCCCGCCTGGATGCTTTTGGTGTTTGTACTGTGGTTGCTGCATCCGGCACAGTGGGCTACCATTCGATTACTCCACCAAGCTTTGTCGCTTGTCCGCACGGTGGACCGCTCTTGCGCGCGGCTTTGATTAGCTCAGCCCTCTCTGCAACTGGCCCAACTCCTCGTATTCTTTCTCCTGCTCAAAGCGCTGTCCCCTGCGAGGGTGGCAGAACAGAGCACCATCCCAGGAACCTAGTCACCATTCAGTGCACAGACGTCCTCGCGGTGGTGAAGAGGTGTCGGTGACTACTTCTTTGCAGTCATTTCATGGCGTTGTGCAAGCTACGAGAAGGCTGTAGTTAGCAGTGTTAGTCCGCCTCGCGGTATGGCCGAAGGTAGGTAATACTATGCATATGATGTGGTGGACAAAATGACTCTAATCTCGAATTCCAAAGGAGTTATCGAATTCTTATTGGTATCACTTATAGCCTAATATCTGTGTGCTTCGAGAATATCGAAAGCGAAAGCGGGACTAGCAGGCTGCTGTTGCTGCTGTTCCTACACATCTACAGCTAAGTTTCATATCTCTGCAGCATAGAATATGAAACTTAGCTGGAGATGCGTAGGAACAGCAGCAACAGCGCAAACATTGTGAATTTTATGTTTTCAATTCATGTTCCATTTTAAAAAAATTCTTCACTACCTGAGGATCCAAGCGTTCATTTTTCTGTTGCCCTAAAGGTACATTTATCCTATCAGGTTTCTCCTCTGAACGCTGGTCTGTTCTAGAATTCTGATATTTCACTTTGTTAGTTTTTTAGTGGTTCAAAATTATTGCGGTCATGAGAACCGCTTGTCGCTGCAGTTTCACCTCGTGCGGTAAGTGAGAATCTCCAGGAGGTTGTATTCAAGTTATTGGTCTTGTTTATTACCTTTCGCTACTGGAATTCGGAAATTCGTGATATATGTGCCACAATCTCTTGTTTTGCTTTCATACACAAAAAAAGACTACGTTGCCTCCACTGTGACAATAGCCTTGAATAAAAAGAAACAATGTCCTGTGAGTAAATGAACGCTAGGCAAGGTGCCACCACCTCTGCCTCTCACAGTGCGCTTGTACAGAAATATTTACCTTAGGAAGAAATTATTTTAGGAAGAAATTATTTTGCAATCAGTAGTAGGCGGAATTTTGTTTTTCTGCTTGAAATCACCGAATAACTTTCATCAAATCGAGGGTAGTTTACAAAGGCAAATGATACAGCGCGCATGGAAGATCAACATTTGCTGTAAACAATGGAGGCACGTGTACTGTGCGATATCAGTGCACGTTGAAGAACCCGAGGCGGTCGAAATTTCCACAGCCCTCCACTGCGGCGCCCGTCACAGCCTGAGTCCTTTGGGACGCCAAAAACCACCAAATGAAACGAACGATGTAAACAAATGCGAAACGGTCTTGCGAAAGAAGAATAGTTTACTGCGAGACGGAAGGCTGCAGCAGGTTGTACATGTAGCCCAATTTCTGTTGTAACATTCTGTTGTAAAAGTTTTCAGCCCATTTTTGTGTTTATCATCGGAGGGGGAGTGTAGTGAAATGAAAGTATTAAGCAGTCTGTTGCCTTTCATACCTCGCTGCCTTCTATGAATTGCTGCCTTGGAGTTTGTTTCAAAGGCGACATAAGACGCGATTTGTCTATTGCCCTCATGTTGCGTTGCTATGTGCGTGCCGTTTCCAGTCAGTTCTTGCAGTTCCTCAGCTGACTTGTACCAGCCAAACCTGAAAAGCCAGCTGCAACATCAACTGATTGTGCTTAATGTAATTTCACCCAGAGAAGAACGTCACACTCTGACGTAACACACCTTACTGTCATACTCCGAGATAATCGACATTACGGCGCCAATTTGGCGCCCTTTGATCTCTTGTCATTATAGTGCAGATTCTGGCTGCTGTAGTAGTATGAATACAAAGAGGTAAAAAGTGCAAAATCATGGTATGAGTATCGAATGCTTCATCATTACTCCTGAGAGACCATGTACATGTCAATGAGCATTGCATTAATAAGGTGAGATGCATTGTACTGTGATCACAGTGCACCGTGTTCCGTAAACTTCTTGTTACGAAGTAAAAAATTACAAACAATATACAGTTTTCAACAATTTGAAATTAATTAAAGACTTTTTAAACCCAGAAGCCTTCTTGTGTGGCACACTGCGATTTGCATAGCAGCAAGTTCACTCTGCTACAACCTTGAGTTCTGTATCTTGTTTAATTTGCAGCAAGGAAAACCGTACCCTGCTGATGTCATTGCTGATATGGTGAGGAAAGTGTTGTTCTTATCCTCCGAACGGCATTGTTTTCCCGCATATATGCTTACATTTTTCTCATATCTTAAAATTTATCTTATATAGCTCCGTTTGAAGAGGAACTGTTCTTGCTGAACCGCTTGGAAACGACAACTCCAGTAAATTAGAAAACCTTACGGTCCACATCCTAATGAAAACTAAAACCCCATGAAGAGCGAGAAGCATAAAAGAAGGCTAAAAAACTTAATTCGTTTATTTCCAACCTTTTCTGGGAACGCTCATTCATAATTTTGGAGTTAGTTTTCTGTTAGCATTTGCGCGGCTTCGATATCTTCTCTTTACGCTGACATTGAAGTCGGATAACTGCCACTCACACTCATCATTCTGTCGTGGATATACTCCCAGGCACTTTAGAATAGGATGACTGCAAATTCCAGGTTCTTAAAAGTTCCCCAAGATGATCTTTTGCCAGATCAACCGAGGTCCCCAGAAAAATGGCGTCCAGGCTAAATAGGTTAACGCGCACTTCACAGTGTCAATTCCAGACAAAACTCCAGCTCAAACCTGTCTGGACAACATTGCTTTCCAGCGTAATACCTTTGGTATCCGTTGGCGATATACCACGACGCCGGCGCTTACAGCGGAGGAGTCCGTTGTGTAGTTATCCATGCAAATGTTACGATAATCAAGAACATATTTGTGCTTCCAATGTTCGCAACCATGATGCTGACCCTCTCAAAGCTTAGTGCGACATTCTGAACTGTTTGCTTCAAAGAATTTCTTTTACATCGCGCGATCTGCTGTAAGAGAAAGATATTTTCTTACTGCGCTTCATTAAAGTTTTCTACTTCTGATGATTTTAAATTTTTTCCAGCGTAAAACAAATACATCCCATCACCCTGCAAAACTTGCTGCTACCTCTTCTGTCGACAGGGGACAGAGCGAATATCATTTTCAGAAGAAAAACAGACCCTGCGTACTGTGCCGCAAAAATTTCAAATAATGGTCGGGCGAATGACTTTTGCTGGAGTTAATGCAGTCTGTGCAGTAGTCATCCTCTGCGCAAACCTATCGCGTTCGCCTACTGCTCTAAGACAAGGTTGCGCAGGTGGGCTTGAGACGTAAGGAAAATCAAAGCAGCTGCTAGTGAACTCTCGAGACTGCGCAGCGCCTGGTAATGCACGCTTGAGATGTCTAACCTTACTTCTTTTATTTAGTATCTAACGAAAATTGCGGTCATGTGAATCGAATTTGGCTAATGAGTACGTCCACTTGTGGAAGTAACAACGAAGGTTTCTTTACAAATTCCGTTTTAGTTTTGTTGATCTTTTCTATTAAGGTGTTTTGTGATTTGATCGACAACAGTGCTTCTCTGCAGAAGTATGCTTCTTAATTGTATGGTGTGACAGCGCTTATTCCAGGGCTGAACGTTAACGGCTGAAGCAGGTCTAAAGATTTGGTTGCCAAAGCTTCGCTCATTGTGTGAACAGTGTCAGTAGATTTACTGCCAACTCAAAATAGGTCGGCAGATATACAGCTTCAGAAATAAACGATTTTCCGGTTTGTGGTCCTCTCAAAATGGCGCCTTTGGCGGGAGAGAAGCGCAAGTGATAAATGCTAAAAATATTTATACCTCTGCGTAGAGACTCAAATACCTCCGCTCGCCTACTACAGGAGAAACGCATTTGCATCGTATAGTTCATTTCCATGCGACAGTTTCACAGGGCCGAGTGTTTATCTTTACCAAAAACAAAAATAAAGTTTGGTGGCGTCATATTCTAAGAATGTTTCGCGTTAATTATTTGCGTACCTACAGCTCAATAAAAGTTTTGCAATAAGCGTGTCTTATTAACACTCTTTGTGTATTGGTACGGTGGCTATACAGTGTGCTGCCATTAGTAGAGTCCAGAGAACAGCTTCACCGTTTCAGTAGCCCTGTCTATATTTGCAAATATCTTCATAATCCCACGGCCAACATTAACACTAGCAAACGATGCTCCACTAAACATGCAGTGCGTTGTCGAGGCCCGATTGCAGCACGAACATCAAATTGCCTCACAAGTGTTACTAATTATGTTGTGCTTGTATTTTTTTTGTTTCGTAGATTAAAATCAAGACTTTCATTGAGCAGTGCTTTAAAGAGGTTCAGAAACCACTGTAGCCAAGCAAGTTATTAGCTCCTTGGATACTGATAATAAAATGAACTATCACATGCAAGGTTTCTCGTAATCTTTTGTTTTTGTTCCGGCAAAAAATAAGAAGCACCAGCTAACTGCATTTTAAATTTTGACACTTCCAGCCTAAAATATAGAATGAAACCTTTAAGAGATCCAAATATTACGACAGTAAAAACTTTGTCCACAACTGTTCTCACCTATAGGCAAGACCAGCATGTTCTTCGAAATTATATTTTTCTGTGTTGTCTATGTTGCTGATGTTTTCACTCAATGTGCGAAAAGATAGCATATAGCAGATACTGAAGTATTCCTTTGTATTCTTCCTCACATTTAAGGATATAACTCGTGAGTGTAGTGTAGCTACTTCCAATTGTAGTACATAACTGTGCACAAGCTTCTTTATTCTGAAAAGAATACTTTTGATACAAGCGGTAATTAGAATATATACATTTTAGTGCTGACTGTCTGGAAAGAGGGGATTCGTTGCTGCTGCCTCACTCGAGGGAATGCACGAAGGCTCAAGAATCAAGGACGGCACTCATTTAATGCCGCATCCGCAAAATAAATTTTATCAAGCAATTACAGGCAAAAACTACCCACTGAATGCATCCAGCCAGAAAACGTTCAAGCAGGAAAAACGCTTAAAAAAAAGAACTTCGAAAAAATTTAAATAGACGCTTAGAAAAACGGTGTCGGTTGGTGCAGCAGCGCTGTCCCCCTGATGGCTCGTCCCTCTTTCTTTTATTGCCTTACCTCCTGGTGGCGTACTACTCTTTGTACTTGGGCCCCTGGCATAATATAGGCAGCACTGGTAAAGCACATTCTGAAGTCGAGTTTTCCAAGTTTGGCAACAAGGGGCTCTAATGAGAGCGCGTGGCCCCATAACTCGGAGCAATCATCGTGCGCTGTTGTATGTTTGATGTATAACTTGCATAATTGATATATATGTGGTCAGACACAATTCCCAAAACAACGCGCTTAAGTGAGACGTTCTTATTTAATGTTGTGAGCTCCTTTACTTTGTTTCGGCGTCCTGTGCAACTTGGTACTGAAGAATAAAAGAACAATCGCCTACGAATTTCTCGACTTGGACGTTTGACCACCGTGTTGTCAGCGTAATCAATAAAATTGCTTTTAGAATAACAGCACTCATGACAGCACGGCCATTTTTCAGTTTAGGTGCATTGCTTTCATCTTTTACGCATTTATACCGTCTCATAATAAATACTGCATCAGTTCATGGGATAGCACGTATAGAATTCATCTTTGTAGAGTAATTTCTATTCGAATTCAAGTTGTATCCGATTTTAATAACTATAAAAAATATTTGCTTAAAATCAGTTGCTGGGCGAGTTGGTACTTCATGCTAACATTCACAGCGCAAGACGAACACGGACACGAGGGGAGACACCACAAAAAATATAAAAAATATTACACAGTAAAAAATATTGTTACATGACGGAAAACCGATGAATACAGTACGACATGGCAGAAGGCTATCGCATTTTTTTTATGGCAGACGGCCTAACAAGAGCGCTCCCACCCGCGCCACTGCCCACTTTGCCATCCTCTAGTGCATGACAATAAGACGCGTTTTGAGTTGTCGAATAGCTTCTTAGTATGAAAACTGCGGGCAAATTATGGCAACCAATCGACGTTCTTGTTGGCCATTTCCACTCGAGAATATTTGCATCCTTCCCTCAAATCGACAATGGTGTTGCATAAGTTTAAAATGAATGTTAAAATAGCAAATATTTGAATGCTTACGCATTCAATATAACTTTGTCCTTAGTCATTCTTTATAACTACCTGTTGCTATACGTGTTTTGTTGCTTGTTTTTCCTTTTATTGTTTTTTTGCAACCCGAACTGTTAATGCACTAGATTCTTGCCTTAGTTCATGCAAATTATATGAGGCCCTAGTTGAAGTTCCCACTTTTGGGCCTCCTGCTTTATATATCTGCGACCACGTATCAAATATCAAGAACGCTGTTCGTCAATTACGAGTAGCGCTCCTTTATATTCCTTGGTAATTTTATTCCCTTGTACCCGGTGCAGTTGTGACTGCTAATACTGAACACTACTGGCTAACATTTTGTACGTTGCGGCTTTCATGACACCCACCATTACGGCCAATCGCGAATTTTCTAACGCCATACATTGTGGGCGCCTTCGCGCTTTCGTGTCGATGAGCCATCTAATATTTTCGCTATATTAGGCTGGCTCGTGTGCATGTTCAGGGAAGTTCGCACACTAGCATATTTACCTTATTTTGCGCTGCTGGCGATCAGCAGGATGTCGAGATCTTCCGTTCAACTGCGCTTGGCTGAAGCAAGCCCCTACTTCTAATGAATGCAGAAGGGAAATTTATTTTTAAATGTGTGGCTAGGTCAAAGAAGGCAAAATAGCCGATGTTCCTAAAAATAGCGTAATCAACTCCAAGAGAAGGCAAGCGTAGCAGGGGGCTGCAGAAATTTAGGTGAGCGGATAAGGTTAAGAACTTTGCGAGGATAAAGTGGCCCCAGCTGGCAAGGGGCAGGGTTAATTGGAGAATTATGGGCCAGGCTTTTGCCCTGCAGTAGACATAGTGAAAGTGATGATCACGATGCTGGCTAGGTAAGCGCGCTGTCCCCTGCAGCGACGAAGGGTAAGATCTTGCATACCACGAACAAAGAAGAAAAGTGGTTTAAATTGGTCAGCTTCTTATTACATGTGAAAATAAAACGTGATTGGGAAATACAGGTCGTCAACACAGCCTACACCGTCTTCGAGACTGACAGAACACTGAACTCTTTAAAAATGTCTCCAAAACGTCTCACTAAGATCGCTTGACGACGACTCGTTTACGTTAAGGTTACGTCCCTTACTTGAACATATCTGGTTATTGTGTCGTGAATGTGCCACTGCAAAATGCAATTTTCTTATTTGATTGTCCATGCCATGACGAACAGCGATCGTAGAACAACGTTAGTCGTTTATGAATTTCATGTACTTTATTGAAACGAACAAATTCACCGAGGGCAAATTAGCACATGAATTGCTCTTTTTATCTTACTCAATAGTTTACGTAGAACGATTTTGAGCAAGCTGTTATAGGCGCAAAAATCATCACATTTTCACTCACGCAATGACGATGCCAACTCGTTTTACACAACTCGAAATGTCCAACCCCATCTGAACCACCAAACCGTACACAAGCAAAATATAGCTCTAATGGTCTGACTTGGTATTGTGATGGTTTTTAAAACAGTCGGCCTTTTCCAGCGTTTGTCAAAAAAAGAAGAAGATGGGACTAGAGTGCTTAGTCATAAATGTTTTTGTCGTTTGCGCGTGAAATACGTAAGGGACAATATTTTAATTTTATTTTGCTATTTGAAGATTACTTTTTTTACTGTTTTTTCGATCGAAACTGCTGTCTTCACTTTGTCGGCAGCGTCCTCACGCCAGACGCGAGGTGTTGGCTCAAAAGCCAATTACGTGTCCCCTATTGTGTCCCTATTGTCTCGCGTTTTTCGTCAAATCCTGCTGCTGTCTGCAGAGTTCTCTCGCTCGTTTCCATCATTCCGCCTGCGGGGAAACTCAAACGCCGTGTCCTTCCAAAGTGAGTCTTCTTTCTATTCATTTGCTCAGTCAGGCCATAGTTTACCAAGCCAGCATGTTTACCGCCTACTTGCTGCTCCTTTCATGCAGGTACAGCACACCGTTGTAGTTGGAAGAGCAATTAACACTCTTCATCTACTGGGGCAGTCACCTTAATCAAAATTGTTCAAATTGCAAAGTGTAGCAAATAGCTACACTCGAGTGTAGGTTTATGTTTTTGCGCGGAACATTACGTATTTCAAGCATGCGTTTATATTTTTTCACTGTGTACATTTCTTGGCACAGATGACATTTGCTTAATAAGCGTCTATCTTGCGTGTGCCGTAACGTTTATGAACTTATTGACACGAAACTTTAGGTAACTTTAATATAACGGCCAAATAACCATGAAAAACAACTGACAAAAGCTTGAGTTTTTTTCGGCGTCAACCATCGCTCTATACAAGCTAATGTATGACATACTTTACATCTGATTTAGAGAAAATCTACACCGTCACTTACGTAAAAATCATGGAAATATTTTGGTCATTACAATCGACATAAATTTTCATTTGGCTTTTTTGATGTGTTGCTGAAGATATACATTCTCTTCTAAATATTCTATACCTCTGGAGTATTATACAGTATTAACTGCGCAAAGAAGCGAAGACAGAGAACAAGAAGGCACGACACGAGCGCAGACTATCAACTGATTTTTTATTCAAGGAAAAAGCAATTGAATGTGAAATACCGGCTCAAAAAAGTGGGGGCGAGATACGGGGCGGACGTGATTTTCCGGAAAAGAATAAGCTTGCAAGGATTTGTGCTGCTGTGCGAAAGAAGCTCGAGTCTGAGAGCAATCCTGCTGCAGCTGAGTGCTCGATAGCGCACAGACAGAAAACCAGGCTCACAGAGTGTAAAACTGGAGTCGTGTATGAAGTCCCACTCTCGTGTGGGAAGAAGTACATCGGCCAGAAGGGCCGATGTATTAACGAGCGGTTAGCAGAGCATCGCAGGTCGTTGAAGGGCGCAGCTTCCTCTAATCTCGCCTTGCACTGCAAACGGTGCAAGGATTGTTTTCCACGATTGAACAAGACCAGCGCCTTGTTTAAACACAGGGATCAGGTTTGGAGGGAGTTGGTGGAAACGTACCTGATCAAGAAATAATCAGATGACTGTGTAGCATCACCATCTGTAGGCCTGATTGATAGGGAGATACCTTTCTTGCGCACTTTCTTTAGCGCAAGCAGGCGGTACGGAGTGTTAGCGTGACAGGAGGGTGACCGTGAGTTTGCTGTTAGTTTGTTCTGTATCTTGTTTCGGACGATACGGAGATTGCTTTTAGGTCGTGATCACAGTGGCATCACGTTACATGTGCCAAGATAGTGCGTGATAGTGTTTGCGTTTTCGGTTTTTTTAGCATGTTTTTCCGATGGATGAAGATACATATATAGGCCTTTTTTCTTGAATAAAAAATGAGTTGATAGTCTGCGCTCGTGTCGTACCTTCTTGTTTTCTGTCTTCGTTTCTTTGCGCAGTTAAACATGATTCCCTACCAACTCGCCCAGTTTTCCGTTCTTATTATGTACTATACAGCTCTGGAGTGTAGCTATACAGCTCTCTTTTGAAAGTAACGACTTAAAGTGACTAAACTACGATTTTAGCAGAAGAACAATTACAACACTGACTGTCTGCAATCAAATCAATGGCAGTGCGGTGCTTCAGGGACAAACGCAAGTAAAAGGGAAGAGCAGGCTGCTGTCACTTGTGCTGAGGCAACAGATTTGGAACATTTGAGTCAACGTGGTTATAACATCGATTCATTCGCATGTCAGCTTTCAAGTCCGCAAGAAATAAAAAAAATACAAAAAGTCATTCGTAATTCACAAATATAAAACGATGGAACCAGTAGGGACAAACATTTCTAAAGGATCCTTAGAATCTCTGAGTACACTCTAAACGCAACTACGTCTCTATGGTAATAAAAAAAGAAGTAATCTGTCCTCTAACACATACCCTTTTATAAAAGGGCGTGCGCTAGAGGAAAAATGACTCCCTTTTTACTCCTTTCTATTTAGAGTATATGCCGTCTCTCGCGTGGTCCTTTTCAAAGAGGTTGCACCCGCTAAAAGCAAAAATAAAAATAAAAATACGCACGGCTGACCTTCCTAATACTTCACATGTATTTTTTTTGTTCAGTTTTATGCTTCTGAGGCACCGCTTAAAAATGAAATCTCCATTGATAATACAAGAAAGAAGATTTCTTATGATATTTCATTCCCCATATTGTATGTTTAAGCGATTTATGTGTATGTCACGAATACAAGAAATGTTAAAAAAACTCCTTGCCTACCTAAGCGTAAGAGGATAACACGACGAAGCTAATCATCATTTATTTGTCTAAGAGCAGAATAATGAGGTTAGAGTTAATTCATCTCCGATTAAGCTGCGTTCGTCGTATGTTGCTTACAATTACGAATAGATTCACAAAATGCTTGCAAAGTTTAACATTTTGGTCCAGACCAGTCCTTTATGTTCCTCGTCTAACTACTTAATCATAAACAGGCAGCAAAAGCCTGCGTTCATTTGTTGCAATACAAAGGGCAAACATATACATACGAGAGAACAACATTGCCAAGCATGTTCTGTAACGCAGAATATCCCACTTTCTTCTCTCCGACCTAAATTTCAGGCTGTCCCTGACTCTTCACTTTATATTATATTCATGGAAGCTTTGCCCTTATGAGAAATTCTAGATCTGCTTTGCCATACGAATACTATCGCTGTAAAGCTGCGGGCTAGATACTTCTATTATTGACATATTTTCTTTTCGGACACTAATGTTTCTATGTGCTCCATCTTTCTCATCCAACTGTCCAGCAAAGAGCAGTACCTCTCTGGTATATATATGCTGGTGGCAACGTGTGTTTGTCATTGCAATTTTTTTCAAAAATTTCCAGGTTGGAACGCAGAGGGTGCCTACCCATTAAAGATGAAGACGACCATGCTCACGATTGTTATGGCTTCCCTCAATGCAGTCTATAGAGCAGCCGCCGAAGAAGAAGTAAATCAAGAACTTGCTATGCTAGAGGAGAGGTTTTGCAGTAAGTTCGACCTTCAAATCATTTCCGCACCACAGGTAAATGTATAAGGAAATGCTAAGTAGAATGCAAAAGCGGGTAAGGTAAACTATGCGAAAAGAAGGAGTTTCAAATAAAGTACTTCATTTGTACTATAATAAATAAAGGATTGCTAAGAGATGTTTTCTTGAGTTCAAGCAGAAAATTAATTTGAATGGGAGAAATAGGACACGCGAAAAGAAAGCGTTAAAAAATAAACCGCTTTTGTACGTTGTACGGAAAACTGAAATGCAAGCAGGCTTTTAAGACTATTAGTGATCAGCTGTATCTTTTACTAAATCCGTCCTTTACTAATACAAGAGTCAAATATACACCTATATTTTTTTCCCATCCATGTTCGCTATTTTTTATCTGTCTTCCGTAAGAACATCCCTATAAAAATTCTAGTACTAAAAATTATTGCCACATTTTATGCCTATTAGCTACTAGGACTAAAAATTGGCGGTGGTTTAGCTTTGGGTAAACCTGAATTGACGCGATAGCTACAGTTGGCAGAGTGGAACTTGGTCACATGACCAACCACGTGACGAACCACGTGATCATCCACGGCGCTGCGCCACCGGCAGCTGATCCGCACCACGTGACCAACCACGTGAAAGCGTGGCGGCGCCGCCACGCTGAAGGCCGAAATGCTACCGTACTGTAACTATTGCTACAAAATTCAGCCACTTAAGAGGCAAACGCAAGCGCATGCGAAGCTTTACGCAGCCCGGCTATCAGCGCCATGCAGCTACGCATGTTTCTAGGAGACAGGTCCAGTTGAAAAACAAACTTTCTGCGTTGAGTCTTGGTAAGCGACAGATTCATGACAGAAAAGCTGAACACAGAAAAAAAAACAGACAGAAAAGATGCAAATGCGAGATGAGCATTTTATATACCACGAAAAAAAGAAATTACTTTTTTTTATACGAGAAGTGTGCCATAAGGCATAAGTTGAGAAAGGAAGAATAGAAAGCAGGAGATAGCAGGTTTGAAGAAGGAGTGAATACCAGATTCTCTGAGGTAGCCGCAGATGTTGCCAGTGAAGTGATTGTTGCTTAGGCGCATCGATAAAATAAGCAGAGGCAAAAGCGGAGGGTGTGAGAATTAGCTCAAAGATGGCGGCCGCATAAGTTACAAGGAAACGGCACCTAAGGAATGATGAGGGGGGAGAGGACTTACACACTGGTCTTCCCGAAAGGCCAAGAAGAAGGTGATTGAAGGCACGGCAGGACAAGGTTGACGGGCCACATAAAGTAGGCTTGGGGACTGCCACTCTGTCACGCTGACAAATCATTGACCGTACTGGTACCATTCAGCTGGGCGTGCTCTTTCTCCTGTACCTTAGGCACGGAGGACAGGCGAGGCTTCTGCTATTGTGTACAATATCTACGGTCCAGCAACTTTTCAAGGCCACATTCTGCCCAGATTACTTCCCACTACGTCCGATGCGATGTCGCACACTCTTCAAAATCACGCGGCGTCTACAGTTATGGTCAGTAAGTAAGTCACAGTGTCAGGGCTGCTATAAATCCGCGGAAGCCATTCTCATCATTTCCCCTGCGCTCACCCACAAAACTCACAATGGAGGTAAATTCCGCTCCAGGATGCCCCAGGGGCCAGCGATCTTTTATATATGGTAGTTCGAATCAGGGACATGAGCCTGGATAGCAATGCGTAATTCGCCTAATTTTCTGACAGGAAAAAGATTGTGTATTGACCGTCACCCCAATAGGTTCGAGGTAAGTCTGATATTAAGCAAACATGATCCACGTTCAATATATAGTAGATATATTAGGAACCCTCTAGAGCAGGATTCAATTCCACGCATAAGGATGATTCCTGTAATTATCGACAATTTTCTTCTTTTGCGTCCCTTTTTTTCATGACGCTCTAGGGCAATAGGGGCACTGAAGGCACCTGTGCGAACGCAGATCCCGTCGTGCATTTGAAAGTGGTTCCTTACGCTATCTTTTAAAAACTCTGCTCTTTCCATCTGCCCACAGAGCTTTCAACTGCAGACAAAAAGACTGTTTTCCATTGCGTTGCAAACACAGGCGAACAGGTGAGCTCTACGAATTTTCTAACATATTTGCAGTGCTCCAAGTACACAGTGAACGAGGTGCCACGCAGAGCAAAGAAGTTGCCAGATACTGTCGTGACATTATAGAATGACAGTTAACATGGTTTGCAGTTCGTACATTTAAAGTACGTTTCGACAACTGTGTCATTTTGCTCGATCTGCGGCTCATTTTATTTAACGCATTTGCTTTTATTCTTTGAGTTCTGTTTCATTTGCCAATTATTTATTCATTAACTTAGTGAGTTGGGCTTGTTGGGTCATACTTGCGAGTTATAGCGCATCGAAGGAAGGGCGACGGTCAACACTAATTGAAACACACAGCGGTATAAGCCATGCTATGAGCCACGCAATAGCAATCCGCTATTACCGTTCAATTCAGGTTTTAAAAAAACGGCCAAAAGAGCGATTGAGAATATTTCCTTCCAAAGACCCTCCAAAATTGTGTCCACATTCAATGTATAAAAGCGCTAGAAACAGTGAAATTGGCTATCACTCGTAGGCTATCCTTGTCATACTCAGTTATCTCTTGTAGAAGTTATAGAAGCATTGTTAGGAAAACTGAACACTCAAGAGCTCTCATGTGCCTGTCCGGCCCCTCAATAACACAAAAGAATTGCAATGTTTCCTTGTACGCACACTGTCTCTTATGATCTGAAACGAATAGCGAAACGAATAGAGTTGTTTTTTCAACTCCTGAGAAGTTAGACCGCCTATGCAAGTAAATATACCTGACCGTAATGAGCCTAACGAATGCAAAAAGAGGCATCAATTGCCGTTCGTTGAATGCAAACCAGGGGTTGTGTATCAAATTCTACTCTCGTGCAGACAACATTGTGTGGGTTAAAAGAGGAATTTGTCATAATTACTGCCTTCAGAAGAATGTTTACTATAAAAATAAGAATAAACAAAATGGACAGCTTGCAAAACATTGGAACACGAGTAAAGGTTCTATGCCACTCTTTGATAAGCGTTTTAAGTCTGGAAGAGCAAGGACATTGCACACACGAGAAATTATCGGGGCGTAAAGGATAGCCGGGCTAGGAATCGATTACGTAAGCACGCCATCCGTCAATTCGTGTAATAAAGAACGTAATTACCTCCGTTCCAAGTGATTACGTGCATGTGGTTTTGTGTCACGTGCAAATAGCACGTAGAAATAGTTCTTTTGCAAATATTGTTGGAAATTAGCGCTGTTTGTCTTAATTCTTGTTCACCGTCCTTTTTTCTTTGATGCAGTTTACAACGGAAACCATTTATTGACTTTAAAAACAGATTTTCCGGGATATGTTATATCACCCCTACCTTGTCGTAGCATTTGCATTTTTGCAAGTGTGAAGAAAGGTATTGAATTGTAAAACATTTATTTCGTCAGAAGACAAAATACAAATCATCCGTGCTAGGTTGCGATCTGTCCACGGCTGACAGCAACGTGAGCTGAACATTCAATGGCCCGTGTTTGAACGCCCTGGTCTGAGCTGACCAACACGGCCTCCCATTTCTCGAGAGTAGCAACCTGTTTTAGAAATTCCGGTGGTGGCTCCCCTTTACAGTTCCACAATATGTGATCGTAAGTGGCTACTTCGCCGCATAGTGCACATTCCGGGTACTAATCATCGGGATAGAATTTTGACAGTAAGTGAGGAGTCATTAAGGATCTCGTCTGGAGTCACCTCCAGGTGGCCTCCGGCTCAAACACTTCCAGACGCATTACATATGAAAGTGAAAGAGATTAGAGTTGCTCTAGCAATGGGCTGAAATTTTAGTACCTTGAATCTTTACACGCATATGAATTATTCCAAATGCCCAAATTTTTAGACTTTTCAGGCTTTCTTGATGCGAAGAAGTGGCGGAACTGCACAACTGCTGTAAGACCAAAACATATGCCGTCCAGCAATTTACCTCAGTAGCTCACCAAAGCTCGGAATGTTCCAGGTTGCCACTCAGGAAGTGAACTTGAGAGCGCTTATTAAGAGTCTTGGAAATTAACGAACGTGCATAGGCAGTAAAAAAAAATAGCTGGCGTGGTTCCCGCGCTTTTCGCATTCACTATGATGCAGATATCACTTTTATGTTGTTGTTGTTGTTTTGTTGTTTTCCTCACAAAGTGTAACGCTGTATAAAAAAAACACTTCTTTGCTCTCGTTTTTCTTCTACAGCGTACAATGATCATGGGCGGTTCAGAAATAGAACAAGATGGCAAATTTTAATCGTTTCTGTTTAGGGTAAATAAAAATGAACGAAGAAATTCAATTATGATTTTTTGATATCAAATTTCATAACAGACCTCAATGCAAAACTAAATGCAGTACCCTAAGGCCACTTCAACTGTGTTTCTTGAAAAACCTCGGACATGAACCAGACGAATTGGCTCCAATTTCCGTCCGGAGTGATAGAGCAGGAGAGCAGTAAAACATATCGTGCAATGTTCGCGCTTTTACAGCTCAATAATAGAATTTGTGTTTCACATTCAGGTAATATATAGAGTTGCCTTTGTCCTTGTCCTTTTGTTTCATAGTATTGTCTGCGTACTGTATCGGATATTTTTTTCGTTACTTACTGTAGCCCCTTGTTTTCCCCTAAAAAAAAGAGCAAATAATATTTTACTCAATGCTGAAACCACAGCAAGAACCAAATATAGCGCCTAATCCCTCCCTTTCTTTTATATGATGATCTGCAAGGTAAACCGCCCAGGAATTAAGAGCGCCCTACAGGTTTATCTGGACAGAGACCCAGAGACGGATGAAGAAAATGGCATGAAAGAACTTTTCGCAGAAATGTGCGGCACAGGAGTAAGTCAACGCTTATTAACATCCACGAAAACTTCGTGTTCACAGTGTCCAGCAAACTTGCCTAAGGAGGAGATAGAGGAGAAGTAAAGGTAGAGCAACTAACCTAAAGGTGTCTGACATGCTAGGCACAGCGGAGTTTTCGGCGATTAAAAATATTTGGATTTTTAAGAAGATGTCAAAGGAATGCTAACATGCCCTCATGCCATATGGCTTACTAAACGTCGTGCACACGTGGATTTTCTCCTAATTCTCCGACCACCTACTGGAGAACCTATTGCTGTTGTGTTTCCCTTTCGCTTTCAGTCAGCTCATCTCCAGAAATGCAGGAAGGTAGATGCTCTTTCTTTACTGTCGTATATGTTCCGTATACACGGTGGCTAGTTTTCTAGTATACAGGGTGTGCTAGAAAAACTAGCCACCCTGTATACGCAATGCCTTATGACCTCGACCGTATCAGAATCTTGGAAGAACGCAAACATTATCTTAATTCATAAGAAAGGAGACGCCAATGACTTGAGAAATTACAGACCGATCACCTTACTGTCCGTTCCCAGCACGGTATTTACTAAGGTAATCGCTAATACAGTGAGGGCCACAAAGACTTCAATCAACCAAATGATTAAGCAGGCTTTCGTACATGATATTCCACAACATATCATATTCACACTATTAATCAGGCAATACAGAAATGCGCAGAATATAACCAGCCCCTATATATAGCCTTCATTGATTACGAGAAAGCATTTGACTCAGTGAAAATCTCAGCAGTCATACAGGCATTGCGGAATGAGGATGTAGAAGAGCCTAATGCTGAAATACTGGAAGACATATATAGATATACAAATGGTGAGTTTACACAACAAATTTTTTGCCGTATGAGGTTAATCTGGTCTAAAATTCTTGTATACCACGCGAGATGCTGGCTAGGAATTACGGGAATGGCGAATTTACGAAACAAATTGTTCCCTCTTCACGTTTTTCTCGAGTAGAATTTCCGTATTCCACGGGATATGTTTGGGATGCTCGCTGTTGTGCTGACTGAATACCTAAGCTTAGCGAACATTCACCGAAGGCGCGCTTTTGCGTTCTTCGCTGTTCTTCTTACCTATAGTTACTACCACTCGGACGCCCGAAATGTGTGTGGCGTAATCATGTGTTGCTTTCCTGCCTAATAGAATCACTATTGCGCATATTCTGCAACAACTGCATTTTATACGAAAAGAATGTTCTGCTAGGAAAGGATACTCGGAAAAATGCCAAGATTTAATGGCCGTAACCAGCGCTTGTTCAGAAAGGTGTACATGTCAGTAGATTGCAATGAAACTGGTACTAGACAGTTTTAGTTTCACGTACGTAGAAGGTTTACGTACGTAAACGTGGCAACTACACGTGTGGTACGCGCATTTTACTTGAGACGCTTCTAGTTACACGTACGCGACGCAGACTGGATGGACGTATGGAACTAACCTTGAATTGTTTCGGTAAGCGTTACCGCGCCATCTATCGTCAAATAATGACACCGCGTTAGCATGTAGTCCTGAAGTGGGTAAGATATCGCGAGCCCATTGCTATGACGACGACGAATGCAACATTGTCACGCTGAAGAGCTGAATAATCGCCCTTCTGTCTGAAAAACAAAATTCATTTGTCGCTTTAACCTTTATGCGAGGGTAAGAATGGGAAAATTGAAGGCGAATACAACAGTTTCGAGCGCGATATGGCGTCAAGGCACTAGCAACGAATCTGTTTTCGCTGTGAAGCGGGCGGGCAGGACGCCGCCATGTTGTCAACGCTACGTACGCAAGCAACGCGAAGACCGCTAGGTAAAAATCCGAATCTCACGTGCGTCCGTGAGACTCACGCAGACCTTTTGCGTTCTGCGCATGAACACTGGTCACCCGTAAGAGCTCTACGTACGTGAAGCCTCTACGTATGTGAAACTAAAACTGTCTACTATTCTCCGGAAAGAATAATTGAGCACCCCAAGACTGATCGATTTTGTTGTGTGGTAAGAAGTGGGAAAGTTTGCTAAAATGGACAGTAGTTTTCATAGGTTCCACATACTGACAGCCGTGAAGGTATACATATTCATTCTGAAGAAATATGAAGCAGTCTCACGTGAAACGAGCGGTTTACTGTGAGGGAGATTACAGCACAGTGTGTATGTTGCCCTGGTTCTGAAATTTTACTCTGTGAGAATTAATTTTCACCGGGGGCGTTCTTTTCTTCTTATTTAGACGCCCAACCAAATAAACAAGGAAATAGTAAGTAAACTTTTGCTCTGTATACCTCGTTGCCCTCTCTAAATTGCTGCTCGGGAAAGGCAAAGGCAACATATGAATTCGATATGTGTATTGCGTGCGTGTTAGATACCTTGTACGTGTGCCGCTTGCTTTCAGTTGATTCAGTGCTTCAGCAGTCCTTTAGCAACCTCACGTGACAGGCCAGGTGCAGCAGCATCCTACAAGGCTTGGCAAATTTTTAAGATGAAAGAACGCCGCATGTTGACCGCTGTATAAGAAAGAGACAATTGAAAGTTCAGCGCCGGCTTGTTACCCCTTAAGGTCTTGCCACTATAAAGCCCTCAAGGGCCGTTCTACGTAACGAAATACTATCGATAGCACGCCGTAAAATTTCTAGAACAATTCTAACAGTGTCATACTTTTACATAGAGCATTTTTGTTGACCACGTCTATAATATAGAAGATCGCAATAACATGTTGAGAGGCACTCTTGTATTATTAAGTGACAGCGTCTGCAGGTAACGTGCCGTTACTAAGTAAAACAGATGAACTCCAGAAAGCATTCAAGGATTTGAAATCAACGGCTCAGTATACGCCAAAGCCGCTACTGAGAAACACAGCGTTTGGCTTACCAGCATGTTCGGTCTGCTGCAACATTGATTTCGGTTTGCTTTTTCTTTCAGCAAAGATTAGAAGAAACAGACGATATGACTAATGAGATGGTGAGTACAGTGTTGCTGTTGCCCTTAAAGCAGTATTCTTTGTCATCGTGTATGCTTGCTTTCATTCCAAACGTAACTCAAAATTTATTTGACGTAGCTCCGTTTATTGTGCCGTCGTTCTTGCTACACCATTGCTATGCGACAAATGGAGTTTATTAGAATAACCTACGGCTCCCTTCCCGATGAAAGCCGCCGCGGTAGCTCAGTGGTCATGGCGCTCGGCTGCTCACCCGAAAGACGCGGGCTCGATCCCGGCCGCGGCGGTGGAATTTCGATGGAGGTGAAATTATAGAGGCCCGCGCACTGTGCGATGTCAGTGCACGTTACATAAAGAACCCCAGGTGGTCGAAATTGCCGGAGCCCTTCACTGCGGCGTCACCCATAGCCTCAGTCGCTTTTGGAGGTAATAATCCAATAATACCAAATCAAACTTCCGGATGAAATCTAAAGGCGCCTCTGATAGTGGTTAACAATCTTGGAATACTCATAACGCTACATTCGTTCTTAATATTTCCCGTGAGCTCTCACCTATACACGGGAAAAAGGTTTCATGCTACCCTTTGCATGAGCTGATAAAGATCTCGATATCTGCCGAAGTTTCTGAGGGATGAAGTCAAAGAATTTGCAAGCACACTCCTCTTTCCAACGTGCACAAATTTTCAAACACAGTAAGATTAGATGGCTGTAGATGTCACTTTCTTGACACTTGCACAATAACTTATAAGCCCTGCCCGATCAACAAGCTGTACCGATATATGGGCTGCACGCTCAGTATAACAACGTGCACTTCACGATTCCAGTGCTTGTTTTGGCTCCGGATAGAGCCAAAATGCGCAGCATTCTGTTTCTTTACCTTAAGAACTCGTTATTCTGTTTGTTGCTCACCCCAACGACAGCGCTTACTCCGGTTTGTTCCGCTATAAAGCTGCCGTCGTAAAAGAGAGGAGAACTGCGAATATGCTTTGTTCTTGAAATGTTCACAACGGTGAGGTGCTGATTGTTGCTACGAGCTTAGGTTGAAATTCTGAATTGTTTGCTTCAGAGAATTTATTTCTATCGCCGATGGACTGTAAAAACAAGATATATGGCACTGGAAGTGTTTCTGTGCTCCGTTTAAAATTATGTCATTACGCCTATAACTCATATAAATATTCACCTCTTTAAAATATGTTTACTCAATCAGCTAATAAACCTTCCACAGCATCACGTTTCTACTCGAGAGAGAGCGAAGATTACATTCATTAAGACAAAGGTCCTGCTTACTATATCGAGAGATTTCCCAGGGAAATGGTGCTAGGAACTTCAGCTGAAGTGAAAGGAGCCTGTGCAGTGGTTTTCCACTGCAGAACTTTCTCGCTTTCACCGGCTGTTCTAAGATAAGGTTGCGCAGATGAGATTGAGCCGTATGAAAAATGAAATTGGGTGTGTTAGAGATGCTCGAGGTCACTCACTTTAACTCCTTTATTTCTCTCGCGCTGAAAATTTGGGGTCGCCTGAAAAAAGTTTGGCCAACGTATGCGACAACTTTTAGTTATATTTGCGCGAGTGTGAGGATTAGCCATTGTCATGTTTCATCGTCAAAAGAAGGGAAGAGAACTAAAATTTTCGCAGACATTTATTTTTCTCTTCTCCTGTTTTGTGACCTGAGCGAGATAGGTATCTCGCCGGAAACGTATACTTCTCAATCATAACATATGGCAGTTTCAACCTTGGCTGAAGGTTCTCGGTTCAAGCAATCCTCTAAATTTGGTTCCAAAAGTTTTTTAGTACCTTTTAGCGGAAGCTGATAGGGCGGTTGTACAATGTGTCACTGGGAATAGAGACGACTGGACAAGTTACACTTTTTCAATAAACCTCTCCAAAATGGTTAGGAAATGCCAACCTTACGCTCTGGTCCTAAAGGAACTATTTATTATAACTCTCAAGCCTTTCCTCCTTATGTGCAGTCTTGTTTTCAGAAAAGATCGACTGTTATTGTCTGTCGCTGCAGTCACTGTTTTCTACTTATATTAATCTGTTTTATAGGCTGAATTCAAGGCTGCTTTCGACTACTGCTTCAAACAGGCAGAGGGCCCACAGGACTCAAGCGATTGAGCCCTTGTGTTATATGCGCCTTTCACTATGGAAATAAAATGAATTATCACATGAAAACTTTCTCGCTACCTTTCGTTTTCGTTCCTACAAAAAAAGGAGCCTCCTAATTCGACGTTAAGTTTTAAAACTACAAGCCTATCATGCAACCGTAGATTGATAAGAACGATGTGGTATGAATATTAACTACAAACAAATTACATCGTTGCGAACCAGAAGGAAAAAACAAGGTGGCTTTCGGAAGATTGCGGCGCTCTAGACGCTGCCGGTCGCAGTCGCTAACTCTACAGTGTTTACATTAGCAAACTTTATAATCTCGCTTCCCTTTATCCAGCCGCTCAACCCATGACGAACATGTGTTTGTGTGAGATTGAAGAACAAGTTCATGAAACACAAAATAAACATTGAGAAGTCTATAAAGTGAAGCTGATTATTACAGTAACAACAACGCTAAATGTTACAACAAAAGATCCCCACCCGAAGCAAATGAAGAACCAAACAGATTAACCCTTTATAAACACATGTATGAACAAAAGCGCTAGAAGTTATTGGAAAACAACGCCTCAAAATATAGCGATTACATGCAGCAAGTTTGAATGAATGTTCGCAAATGAAGAAGCCAAGCGCATTGGTTGGCATGAGCGGTGATATTGTTAAGGCAACGTGTCAGGGCGAGAAGTTCTTTCACGGCTTTTCCGTTCGGACGATGCTCCTCGGTCGGTGAGGAAAACGACCTGCAGCGGCGGGCCTAGGCGGGAATGGCATGACAGCGGACGGCTACCGCGAGAGACATTCGAAAGGTTGGGCCTGCCCAATGCAAACACCGCAGGCCGACGTGGCCTCTCTTATCCGAAGGTGAGAGTTCTTCTCCGTGGCTCATATTTCAGTGGCGATCCGCCTGAAAGCTCGGCGCGGAGATAACGCGTTTTGTGTAATTTGGGAGACGAGGCCGAAAGGTACATGAGGCGCGAGGCCAGGAGAAGAGGTGGGGGGTGTCCTTATTCTTGCATTTTTATTTTGTAGCGATAGCTACATTACGCTAGCATTTCGATCCTTCAGCGTGGCCACCCCGTGGCCCGTGGTAGCGCGGTGGCTGGTCACGTGGTGCGGAGCGACGCACCGGCGAAGCTGAGTTGAGGGCGGAAGGGTGAGCGGAGAGGGTAAGCGGGAGAGAGTGAATTCACGTCCAGGGGCGAAGATGAAGAAGGAATGCCCAGCGAAATGGAGCGGCAAAAGACTGACTTTGCAATTCGACTGCGCGAGTTCCACTCGGCCAGCTGTAGTTATTGCGTCACTGAAGGTTTAACCAGAGCTAAACCACCGTCATTTTTAAACTCTCCGAAAGGGCACGCGGGCATTGTTCCAGGTATTCGCTCTTATCCACCGTTCGAGCGGTGCAGAGTCAATTTCTCCAGCTAACGACAGGTTAAAAATCCGTAAAAATCTGCACAAAGCTCGGATCGTATTTATTGACGCCTTAATGAAATTACGATGACTGGGGTCAGCTTGCGGGAAAACTGAAATGGAGTCCCATCCTATAACACAGCCAAAAGGTGCAACCGGTTACCGAGAACCATCAGCAGACCACTGAACAGTGCAAACTTTTCCAATTTGGTGTCACGTTCTCTGTCACAGCTGCTATAGCAAACGATGATGAGAATAAAGGGTGGTGCAGAATCGACCACAGAGACAGACGATTGAAGTTGGGAACCGCAAAGGGGCACGAATTTTTGACCGAGTGCATTTATGTCGCTCATACACAGACAAGGCGGTGCTGCAAATGTAATCCGTACGGAAAGCGTGCAATGCCGCGTTCAAAGGGTGAAGAGTTGTGTCACAAAAGCTCTCAATATAATGACAGATGGATGACATACCGGGCCTGTTGATATAAATGCGACTCTCTACATTTGATTCTCTCGCGATAACAGGAATTCCGTAATTAGGAAAAAGTGCGGCATGATCAGACGTCTGTGGCGGCATTGTGTGAAAGCCTTAGGATATACTCCGGATTATTACTATCATGCTTTTACTCTAAGGCGAGGCTCCACACATGTGATAGAATTTTTCTCGAGGATGAACGTGGGCTGGGGAGGGGGTTCGAGGGCGGCGATGGGTGGGCGGGAGGAGGACTGGGGAAAAAAGGTTGCTACTGGAGGGCATCTGGTTTTTGCACAAGATCTCTGACTTTGATTTCGCATTTGCTCTTGTGTTTCGCTGCTTTGTGGGCTCCTATAGTGTCTGGGCATTTTGGTGGTAGGTGGGTTGGTTGCACTCGGCATTTCTGGGAGACAGTGTAAGGTACGTGGGTGGTTGATGGCGCCTCTGGAGGGTGAAGGTGGATGGGGGTGGGCAGGTGGATTAAGGGTGGCGGTGGGTTAGTGTACAGCCCCCCCCCCCCCCCCCCCAATTAATGCTGGTGTGGTGGGGTGGCGACCGGTGCATGCTGCTTCTGGAGGATAGAGGCTTTACTTTCCGAGGCTACAGACCGACGTCATATTTTCGTACGCTAACATTGATATTGCTTGCGCTGTAAAATGGAAAGATAGCGCAGGGTACAGAAGCCTAAAATGACATCTCTTCATTGAGCCACGTTCACTGATCGGTGGCATGGTGCAGTACACATATTGTAAAATTATGACCTCGGTACGGGAAAACAATGCTCCGAAAGTTTTTCTTGATAGCTTGTGTGTGCACATAGACAGCTGATCAAAAATGCATAATTAAAATTATTTGAGAAGCACGCGACTAAGGTTTGGAGCTGCAGTACGTGCTGGAGACACTTGCACATGATTTAAACAACTTGTTTGCTGCAATTATGTAATTATAGTCGTATTAGCGGCCACTTGCACGCTTTCAGGGCTAAACAAAATGGCACCAGCCGTTGCCTAGAAGGTCGAGTCCTTCTAGTCAGTTGCGAAGGCTGCTTTTTCATGATCCAAATGATGAAAAATAGTACCGTTTGGTTGCATTTACTTCGCGCTTCTCAAGACGTGTACTTTAGTGGACAGCCGGATTCTCGCCTACATACTAATGCTAACAGTCCGCACACTGAGGAGTCTGCCCACCTGACACGTCCAACATTTTAAAAATTAATAGGTACAAAGGGTTCAATGTGTGAAGGAGAACTAAGAAAACGGGCGATGCCACTTGCGCTGACCTAACGCAGCCTAACCTCATTGGATACACACGTCATCCGCACCCTCCCCGTGTCCTCTCCGCAAACTACTCCATGGCCTCAAACCGACACTGCTGGTTGGCTGGTCGTCACATGTTTTCCTCTCCATATGACTCATCTGACGTATTGTCTTCTTCTTCTTCTTCTTCACCCCAGGTATATGGCACATACCCACGCGGGGGGATTGGCCAAGGTGTAGTTGAATAAACAAAGAAGTTTCCATGGAAGCTGACGTATTGTGATTGACCTTCCTCATCTTCACTATTCCGCAATCACCTCTCCACAAACCACTAAATGGACTCAAACTGACACTGCCGTGCAGATTTTGCGAAGCTTGCAGTAGTAATGTTAACGAAATAAATCTGATCATGCATGAAGCCCAGGCTTCCCCGAGGGATTCGAACAGCCAGCGTTACAAACATGACATGTGGACATTAGCCACCGCCTCTTCCGCCGCGTGATTAATTGGTAGCCTCTCGTGCTGTACCTCAATATTGGCTTTATCATCTTTCAGTTATTAGTGTGCTGTCATACACGTCACACGCAGCGAAGAAAATACTGAAGGAGGAAAGAAAGGAAGAATTCAGTGCCGTGCACAGGACTTCGGATTAAATTTAAATGCAAAGTTTTAAGGTCTAACTTTCCTGAATTACATATGGGCTATCAGGGAAACAGTAGTATAGTGTGTGAGTGTGCCCTCCTGAACTTTCCCCACTCGTTCACTGAAGATAAACATTAATAATAGTATTATCAGGAAACCAAAGTACAAGCGTGTCGACTAAATTAAGCATTTCAAGAAACCAAATACGTTATAAGCACTGCAAACTCCTGCAACGATTTCCTCTATCAGTACCCGATGCGACAAAGTGTCTGCCAACGTCGTGACCAAATAGCTGGTGGCACCTATAAGAGGGCGACAGCGAAACATGAGTGAAGGCGCGTAGTCTATCGCTGCAACCTAAACATCTAGTGCACTAAGCGACAAACCGCGTCGTGACATTTCAGCAGTGTAACAGGCCAGGGTGGAAGGTATTGCGATGTATTAGCCAGAGCACAGTGGCTACCTCTCAGTACCGGGCACAGTCATTATGATGCACACAGGAGCATTTGAGTCACAACTTCTGTGCTATTTTCTTTTTTAGGCAGTTTGGCCCGTTACAGAAATGCATAGTTTCTGAGCTCTAAAGAGAATACAAACAAAAAGGCAAAAGGAAAGTAGCGGCAAATAATGAGACAGGGTCAGGGCTGGCAGGTCACCAAATAGTAAGAGAAACACCCTGTGGTACGAGTGCCATCGGGGCACAGAGAGAGCGCGAAGCCCACTCTGCACTATTGCGGCACATCCCCTGCATGCTCCCTATGCGGTGACCCCCACGCCACACTCTCCCATATCCTTTTCGGCTGCCCTGCTGACCCTCCCCCGCGGGGACAGCACGCCATCTCGAGCTGGGAGGACTGGGAGGTCCTGCTCATGTCTGCAGACCCGACTCGGGCTGCCGACGTCATGTCCCGGCATGACCTACTTGATGCAGTGCGGGACCGCGCAGTGGCCCAGGGACCCAGCTGGGTCTAAAACTCACTTGCTCAATAAAGTTTTTCTGTCTGTCTGTCCATATGAGGTTGCCATATCTGGAGTCTGGCAATGTAATTGGTTCTATGACTAACAAAGATAGTAATGATGATGATGTCCTCAGGCTTCATGGCACATGCCCACAGCGAGGCTTTGGCCAGTGTACATGGCGATGCTCGAATTTTTGTTGTTCGCTTCACAAAATGTTTTGCGCCAATGTATTTCGTTTTCTTTGTCTTTCTTTAATATCACTCATAAAGTTGCTATCCTTTTCTCTCAAACAAACAGGTGGCCAAGACTAGAGGAGCATTATTAACGGCGTAAAATAGCCAGTCGCTACTCTACAAACACGAAAAATAAACGAAATCAAGGACTGCGCCTAAGAGGCAGCATGAACTCTCAGAGATTATGTGAAGAAGAAAAAGAGACAGTCTGGTTGTGCACGAAAAGCCTTACAGATCAGAATTTTCCGGAAGCTTAGAGAATTATTTTTTCTAAAGCTGCTTGGTGTAGGCTTCATTGTTCGGCCTTGTGCACCTCCAAGCGGGTCCACTAACATGTCTCGTTTCTTCTGGAGATCTACCTCGCCGCGTGTGCTACTGGTGAGGTAAGGACGCCGATCTGCGCTGCCTCTTACAGAGGCTGGTAGCCAGACACTGGGGCCGATGGTTAGGTGCATGAATTTAGCCCCAATGGTAGGAGTATTGATCGCTGCTTAGTATTATGCTTGTCATTTATTTGCACATGACTGGGGTGGAATGCGCCGAGTTCCCACAGTCTATCTGAAAGAGACGCTGGTGTGTGATTTTTCAGAACCTAAGGTGTCTAACTAATATTTTTGAAAATTGTTTCGAGTCATTGGTCAACTACACTTTGGTGTTTCTTGCGGCGATGAAGTGGTGAAATAATTCGCGCCTGCAAGAAAGTGATTTAGTTTGATTCTGGGAGAATTTCTTTTTTACAGTTTCGCGTTCTGGCTTCAGGTTTGTAGCTTTTTTTCTTGTAACGCAGGGACTATCTTTAAATTTGCGTATTTATTGCAAAGTCATATGTTTTCGGAAACCACATGTCCAAATGCTAGTCATTGTGCAGATACATGCACGATATTTAAGGCCTGAATAAGAGTGTTTGCGTGTGACAGAATATTGTGCTGATGCCGGGTCGAATAATGCACCCTTAACTACGTATGTGTTGTTTAGCTGGCACGATTACTTTGTTAAAATGAAAACTTCATTCAGTTGGCGTCACCAGCAAGTTTTTCTATTGCCTCATGTTTTGAAAGGCTAGTGCTGCACAAAGAACAATATTCACAATGAGCGAAAAGGCATTTCCTCTTTATTAGATGCGACACCCATTCGCTTCATAAGCATGTCCAGCATTTTTGAAAAAAAAAATTTATATGTTGGAATATTGTAAGGTATTACTATGGAAGCAATGAAGGTAATGACTCATTTTTTTATGCCTGGCAAGACGTTTTTTTTTAAAGCTATTTCGAGAACTAGTATCGAGCAGTTGAGATTGCCGTTTAAAGCCAATGGGGAACGTATCTGACGACAGAAAAAACGTTAATAGAAAAAAGTGCAAGCCTGCAGGCGGGATATCAGTGAATATAATGATTGTTATACTAAAATCTTACAATATATGAAGAAATTGCGTTAATAAATTTCTGTTGAAAAATGTTTTTGTACAGAATTGCTATCTATGAGAAGCGGGCATGTTTGAAGGAACGCCAGTAAAATAAGTGCACTATATCTTCGTTCTCAACTCCAGTAGGATACATAGGACAACTAAATCAAGCCCTGTGAATGTCCCTGTTGTTTTTTGGTAATTTCACCGCTATTACGGTTGCGTGGAGCAAAAATTGCCCACCGCTAATGTCCAGGATATTTCAATTCGTTAAGAAGAACATAAAGCCTTGCTTTAAAGAGCTTTATTATCTAATAACGCCGCATGTTAACGAAACGCTTTTCAATAAATTCATTTTCTCCACAGGCCACGCCCTCGCTCGCCGTCGTTAGAAACCTTGACGTAAGTCGATCGCTGACCACGCAAAAGTGTGCCATCATCAACTTTCTTTTCCTACAAAGACACACACAACCATCTGATTTGCGCATTATTGTCTAAGCTGTTTACGTGCCATACAGTTTGGCGGCACTAGCGGGCTATCCGAACTTTGTTTGCACGTAAAGGTTACTTGAGAATAAACCTTTAGAGATAAAAGTTTGCATTAAATTCGCAAGCGCCTCATTATTCCCGGATTTGCCTACTTGCGGAAGAACAGTTCCAATTGTCAGCTTTTCCATGTTAGTCCGACCTGTCCACCACAGCGTTTATAAAGGAAACGCACAATGTGAATGGAGCAGGGGAAGAGTTTACTGCAGAGCTCACAAGGCTTGCCAACAAATATCTACAAGTTTTTTGCAGGAGCAACGGCGAAAATGCAACATCCATAACTGTGATACGTCCTCAGTTTTCTCAATTTCCTGTGCTCAGTGCTAATTAAAAAAAAAGTTATGTGTCAATCACATGGGAAACCACCACATTGGGGTACCAGTGAAGTCGTAATTAAAAACACCAAACCGTTTTCTACCACCTGGGCTTCCGTACCAAGTAGCGATGTAGTACTGTACCGGTCTTGAGCACCTTGGTACTAAATCTATATGTCTTCAGCCATCCGAACACGATGCCTTACAGAACACTCACCGAACGCGCTGGGTGCACAAGAGGAATCTGCATCGAGGAAGAGTGGTAGTGCATTCCATTTCTCATTCATCCAGTACTAGTGCACATCACGTAGCCGTACCCTGAACAGCAGCATCCACAGGCGTAATTGCCGACTGTAGACTCTAGCCAAAACGTCGTTGCGCATCCTGTAGCAATTCGGCCAGCTGTTACTGCTTCCCGCTTGAGATTAATCGGAAATGTCCCGTACTACTTTTGAATATGTTCAAGAAGATGCCGTATTGTTAGAAGAAAGAAGGAAATATTGGATTAGGAACTGCTTTATTGCGGACCTTAGCCTTTTATGACAATAACTGACATCTGCTTAACTTATCATTCCGTCGAGAATGCGTTCAGGACACGTGTTTTTGAGCGCTTCAGCGAGCAGCCCTCGTCCAACTGAAGTTCGCCGTTACCGCAGGCCTGCTGGGAGGATCGCTGGGCAGCGGCTGGTGCGTCGCTACCAAGCGAAAGCACGGCGTCACTTTAAGGAGATCTTCGCCTCTTTCATACTCATCGCTTGCTGCGTCATGGTGGTCGCGTTCATCACTGGATGGAGTAGGAAGATGGTAAGGGCAGCGACAGCCGGTTGATCTGTTTTGCAGCGAAGTCTGTTAAGGGCACGTTTTACCGTTCTGTGGAGGTGGCTTTGGTGGCGATGGCCTCACATTGCACCAGGCATATTGGGCAGCATTCATGCAATATGTTCACTAATGACATCGCAGTGACGTCACCCTAACTCTCTCAGACAATCAAGGAAGTCATAAACAATCAACAATAATATGTTCACCACCACGAAAAGCGGTCTCTAATGATCAGATAACAACGCGGGAACTGCACTTAAGCTTCTCTCAAGTAATGCCGCCACAGAACTCAAACATATTCCACTGCTTCGCAGAAAACTGCATTTTCGATAGATCACACAATTACCTAGGCAAGTTACCTGCTTCGAGGAGCACAGAACCGATCAAAATATGTTGTGTCAAAACACCAGGAGACGAATCGAGGACCTCCACAGCCAGGCGGCTACTGGATGTGTTCGAAAGGAGATCTGAGTCAATTTGGACTAACTGGAACGAACTCAAGTGGCACATTTTCTTCAAATCTATTGCACTCAGGTACTTAGCAGCTCTCTTCTGTGCTCCCACGCCGAAGCTCAGATTTTGTCCTTGTGCTAGCTGCGGCGTCGTCTGTAATAAGAAACCTCGACCTGTTTGTTCGTCTTTCACAATACGATAGCTCAGAAGCAGACGTGAGGTATAAATGTTGTCGGCACCGTCTCTGGCTTGTGCTTTAAACGTCGTCCATTGCACTTTTCCAGCATTTAACATAGCTGTCAACCGTGGACATGCGTCGATCAGACAGGCGGTTAAGCTGTGCGTGTCGACGCACTCTGTGCTAGGGCGCTCAAAACGCGTCAAATTCGCGCTTGCAATGCCGCCATGCACTGAGCACCATGGCATCAGTAGAGGCCATAGAGTTACCTCAGTATTACCAACAAGGGAAAGGGCCACTGCGCTATCCAATCCACTAACGAAAGACGCTCGTTAGCGGGGATGATGAAATGATGTGATATTATTTCATTACGGGCGGTTTGAGGTGCATACCACTAGAGTGTTACTGCACCTGTGCTTTCCATGTACCTTCTGGCTTCCTACAATTCCACACTACCTAAAACGGCTTTCTTTTTAAGGCTCTCTCATTGAACGCTTATAACTCTGTTCGTCCGGGACAATTCTCGTTCTGTTGTTGCACGCAGGGGTCCAGCAAGAAACCTTTCGAAGGCAGTCGCCAAAGGGGACCTTTCGGTCTTCCTCAACCAACGGAGGCCGAGCATCCAGAGAATGTGAGTAGCGCTAAGTGTTCAAACTGTGTTAAGGTGAGGCAGGTGTCATATGTATGCTCTTCTGAATTCTTGAGAAGCCTTTCGGTAATAAGCGGCATTCTCCAATACTTCGTGCTGCTATAACCGTCGTGAGGCTTGAAATTCTGAGCACATGTTCATAAGGCAGTATCGACAGTAAGCGATGCAGGAAAAAGTGCATAAATTGTGAGAATTTGTGTAAGCACATTTTACTAGCTTGCGTTTCAACTTTCCAGAATCCTATCAATGATAGAAACGGCATCTCAGTGTCCAGATCGACGTGAAACCTTCACACAGCGTGACAAATGGAACAACAGGGTGCTTGAGTTTGGTATCAAATCGCTTTTATATTCAACTAGGTAGTTAAAACTCGTACGCGCAGAAACTATGCCGGTTCGTGTCTAATGCATCGAACTGAGGTGTACAAAAAAGCACAGACTCTGCTATCAGTTAAGTGCTACTTACACGCCGGATCTTCTGAATCATGCTAAGCAAAACGGCTTGCCGGGCCGCTGTCACCGAGCACGAATGAGTGCATACGAGTAGTGCATAGAAAAGTGCGGCGCATCACGCTTTCTTGATTACTCGGGATTCCTGGCGGATTATCGCTACAGCACAATGGTGTAAAGATCGTTAAAGTTATTCCCTCTTCAGAAATTTAGCTTCCAATTTCCAACTCTTCTACGCTGGAGAATTTTTTTTATGACTGGACGAAATGAAGTGTACTTAGAGGGCCCACTAGGACACATTTTCTACGAAGAAAAACTCAGGTTGACAGTATTCAAAGACTGCCCTATGTGCCTTGAAGGCCCGATTATGAAAAACATATTTCGCTTTGGGGTATGTTGAATCTTACGTAAAAATACGAAATAAAAATATTTAAAACTTCGAAGACGAATGAATCCTCCTCCTGAATTTATAAATATTTATTTTATGTGTATAATGAAGAGGATGTCGCGTAGACTGAGGTCAAAGGGCAGGGAGTAAACTAAATTTTCATTAACGCTTAAGAATTGTTACAGTGATCATAAATAAATATATAACTCTTGACAAAACAAGATAAATAATTCAAAACAGAGGCTTTAGAAACTGCATCGACTTTTTTTTAATAATCCGATAGCTAAACTTGTTGATATAAAGAATAGGGAAGACCACTGACCTGTTCCTCCGCTTTTACGTTTATAGCTACCGCCTTCAAGGGATTCAATATAGGTTGAGCGCTCGACTGCCCTTGTACCTTTTCCTCTCACTACTATATATTGACCAGTTTTACACAAGTAAATCCATTAGTTTATCTAAACATGCTTTCACGACCTCGAAGTGTGAGCTCTTCCACACTTAATTACGCTGCAAAACGACTGACATTATATACATATGTGTATATCTATGAACACATATGTACCCCACGCTGGTCTCCAAACTCCTGCGAACGGTAACGTTGGCACAAAACTCAGAACGGACTCTCTAACCCGAAGAGTGATGCAGAATGGAATTAACTTTTTCTAAGAATGGGGCAATTATGAATGGGTTACTGCTGCAATTTGAGTTTCGTCAGTAGCAGTTTAGTGGTGGTGGTCATCAAGCGTGTGACTAAAACTGTAATACTCATATCGAAAAACAGTTTGCAGTCATCAGTAGTCACACCCCGAGAGCAAGCTGGTACAACTTGATGTATTTATTGAAAGTTTTCCTAAGTTAGGTTTTAGAATAGAGAGAGAGAGAGAGAGTTTTATTACATGAAAAGCGATAAATATGGTTTCACCAATCTTGCTCAATTCTTCTGGTTTTCACTCCGTACACGACTCATAACGAATATCTGCTGCTATTCTTTAGCGTGATTTTGACAACACAGACGGTGACGTTTCGCACAAAAGGTCATGCATCCTCTTAAAATTTTCGGCACTCGAATGACTGAATCAGTCAGTTGTTAATGCACTCACTGCAATGCCTGATGTACTTTGCAGACGGCGGAGGAGGACGTGAACAGACCAATAGGCCAGGCAGCGCCGCGGACGATCCCGACAGGGCCGAGGAAGTTAGCGTTGCCCGCCATAGATGCGCCGCCAGCGGCTGCGACTCCCGACAGGCCGACGGCTGCGGCAACTCAGGCTATCAAGACCTCAGAAGCGCCACTTTCGCCCTTAACTGACTCTCCAGCAGAGTGCAGCACCGTCTTTTGCCGAAAGCTGAAAGACTGGTTCAACAAGACCGTCGCCGTGCAGGCGGATCCATGCCAGGAGCGCAACACGTTCGTTTGCGACCCGTCAGTGGCCTTCCCTGGCTTCAGCGTCCCATTAGACAAGGTGTGTAACACATCTGTTCGTTCTATTTACGTTTTTCTTGACAACACAGTGCACAGACCGCTACCGCTGGCATTTCATTTTTCGCGTTTGGCTGCTGAATGCTTTCTGAGGGATTTAGGGAGCCTTAAAATGCCTTGAAGAATCACCACGACAGTCGACAGGCCCCGAGCGAAGCCGTCTTTGAGTTTAACTCTTAATTGCGCATACAGGTTTACAATGAAAGCATGCATACGGGCAGTATTTGTCCAACGTGTCCTGAGCTCGGAAAAGAGCGTCCGTTGCAGTCGAAGCCGACGTGTTTTCTGCACGTAACGGAAGAAGTTCATTGTCTTAATCAGTTTATATAAAGTGGAAATTATTTCTCCTTTAGCGTAAGTTATATTTTGGTTACAAAAGCGAGTTGGGCTCGTTTACCTTTGCTGTGGAGTCGGTACAGAAAAGTAACGGTTACAGAACACTGACGCTGGTTCACAACCTGTTTAGTAAAGAAATGCACACCACACATACTGCACATCTGCTCTTTCCATCTTTCCAGAAGTAAGGGATCTAGGAACCAAAACCGCTCCAGAGAAGGCGCCCTCTAAAATGCGGCAATGTACGTAGAAGCCTGACTGACGCATCTGCCGTCAGTTTTAGCCACGTAATAAGCTTCTGAAAAAATTTTTTGTTAGCACCGCGCTTAGTTTTATATACATAATTGTTTTGAAGACATATTCGTTACGCATATGACAAAGTATAATGAACCCTTTAAAAACAAGGTTTGTGCTTCTGAAATGCAATCATTTCACTGCCCTTAAACACGGCCATCAGTAGTGGTCCAATTGCACCGTTAGCCTCGTACTATTTCAAGTTTCTAACTAGACCTTTGGCACAACATATGTCTGTTTCCAGAAGAACGTATCCAGCTATTAAAGAATGCCTACATCGCTGCGTCCATGACATGCTAAAAGCTACCTCATAACAGAGGTGAGGTAAAATAGGTTATAGAGAAATACAACATAAAACAAAATGAACATGTCAGTGCGCGTGCGGTTTCAGTGCGTGAGCCGGGGTATATCGGACTGAAGAGGAGAAGCAGATTGCGGTGATGCTTTCGTTTTAGATTGTTTGCCCTTCATGAACCATTGTATCGAAAAATCATATTCAAGATATTAGCATTGACACTGAATATAATCATATTAATGGGTCTGGGGAGACCATCGAACGTATAACTTAAGACAAATGGCATTGAAAAGGAGAAAGATAGTTAAAAATTTCACCTTCATGTCTCTTTAGTGCTCTGTGAAATTGTCGCACTGAAGGAGGACGAACAATAAGAGAAAGAAAGAACTTTTGCACGTTAAAATTGTGCAAATAAATGACAGCACTTTGGCGTTGACTTTGAACAAAGCGGTAGCATTGGCTTCTTCTTTCAAATATGTGCCCTGTCAGCAAGCGATAAATCTTCGTAAGCTTTCTTATATGTCAGATCCGCTTCGATACATAAGAGACTGACAGAAAATGACGGTAGAAAAGAACTCAGGAGTTTTTTTTTTCTGTTCTACAAATTAAAAACAACGCGAAAAAATATTTCATTGGCTTTCTGGCTACGATCGCAGTTTCACATTATATGATTTACTCATAATAACGCAATACTCTCGATAATATATCTGAAATGGCGGTTAATATATTGCTCGACCTGTGGTTTTCTAGAAGCAGTTGCACTGCTCTGTTATGGACATAATGCTGCCGACTGAATATCACCCTGGACGATGTTCACGCTGGCTTGTTTTTAAAGAAATGGATGTGATAAGAACAATCATATTATTATTTGCCTTTATTCAGCTAAAGTACAATTACTATGAAGCGTGCACATCTTATAGCCTAAGACAAAGAGCCGTGCCAGGTGATGCCGAAAATGAGCGAAGGCATTGCGTGGAAGAAGCAAAGAAGTTGAAGCGCACAATTCAAGAGTTTCATAAGAATGCTCTGTAAAATGAAATATAATAATATGTTTTCTCTTATTCCACGTGCGGATTGTTTTCAAGAAATCGTAAACAGATATGCAGGCAGCGGACAAAAAATGTTAGTAGGTAGTGGCTTGGAACAAAACAAAAAAAAAATCTCGTTTGAAGATAATTACACCGATTGATCGGAAATGCGTTAGCATTAGTCATTCCGATCACTTTGTACCAAACGCTCTCTGCAACACACTCCCCTCTGATCCACACTCAAGACGCGACAGGTGCTTTGTAGGACACACACAAGACTCGATAACTCCTTTGTACCATACACACGACAAGGCTTTGTAACACACAGGACACGACATTTGATAAACGGCTACTTGAATTTTCTTTACATATCGCTTTATTTCTGTTTTAGCAGAGGTCTTCCATGTCTAACGTAAACGCCACTTCTGCCCTTCTGTCTTTGTCGGCTTTAGGCCGCCGTCACATAGCCTCGGCCTTTCTACCTCGTGAGTTTTAGTCCACAACAGACGTAGAAGGAACCTCATTTATTCTTTAATTTATCGCTGCAAAATGCAGGACATTGCTGAAACCCGAACAGAGCGCGTCAAGCGAATCCGGACGCGTTTGAACTTCAGCTCGCGCGTCCAAGTCCATACGTTCGCTTGCATTTGTAAGCGGTCGCACAAAGCTGACTATGCGTTTGAAATGAGCTTGGCACACGCAAGTGGCCGCGTGATTTTGCGTTTGAACTTTACCGCGCATGGATGAACGTTGATGAAAACGACGGTTTGTCCACGAGTGTGAAGATGCCAGCGAAAGACGCTGGCATTTTCACACTCTTATACAAAGGCTGCGGCGATGTATGAGTGCTCCAAGGCAGCAGCAAGTGTGCGCGCCGTCGCGGTTTCGAATCTCACTTAAGGCCATAAGCATGTTTCGTTCTACTAAGTGTCCTCGTCATGGTATCGCAATAATAGCTTACAAATAACGCCTGGAAGTTCTTGTTGTGCGGTTCAAATTAAGGAAAGAAGCTCGGGTACAAATTTTGCTCTAGGTTGCCCCGAACGTCCAGCGGACAGCGGTGACGAGGTCTTCAGCAGGCGATGGCGTGACCAAAAATCAGCACCACGTGTCTAGCGCAGCAGACGGCGAAGAAGAGCTGCTCAAGTCGTGCCTAAAGTATGCGTATAGCTCTCACGATGGCGTGGAAGACATCCTGGCGTTCATGTCCCACTTCAAGTTGGACTTGCATCGTATGACAGACGACCCGAAGGAGGACCCACTGGACCGCATGATTGAGCTGTCCCTCGACTACGGCCTCGACTCTCCGGTGTCCTTTTCCAGGAAATACAACGTCACTGGCGAGGCTTCGGCCCCATTCGCGTTCGAGGTGGGTTGTCATGTGGCTTGAGCTGCTATGGTCAATGAGTTGAAATACTAACACTAGAGAGACAGCGGGCGCCGCGATAGTATTCTGACCCTCTCCGAGTTCTTGCTAACCGTAAGGCCTGCCATTACGGTGACGCCTATGCCTGCCATTTGCAGGCAGGCAGAGGCTCCTATGGAGATCTAATGCGATGTATAATCACAAGCCAACAGCTTTGTTTTTTATATGGTGTGTTTCTATCCGGTACCATGATGCCCTCTATTGCAAAAAAACTTCAGCGTCCGGCCTCATTCCTGCATCGTTCCATTGATTTGGGTCACTCGACGTACTCTAAGGCACTTTATATTGAGATTTCATGCTTGGTCAAGCGGTGTACCGCTAAGTGTTTGTTCCTTTTTGTGCAAGCCATCTTGGCAGTACAATACGATCATTGTGAGCACCTTCTTGTGGTCCTGTGTTGGTTTTCGCTGTTTTTTTTGCTAGAGAAAATGAGAATGCCACTGCGGATTTCACCCCCCCCCCCCCCCCCCCCCGCGCACCCCCTCTCAACGGCTTTACTGTCGTGATTGCAATGTTTTGTTGCAAAAACTTCAAATACTTAGGACAGAGATCTGGCATTTCGAATGCGCTCCTTGGCTGAGCTGGAAGGTATCGCTCCTGATATCTTAAACCACAGGCAGATGAAATTCTAGTGCACACACGACTACCAGATGGCTGATGCGCGCGCTTGAAGCTGTAACAGACAACCATCACACTAGAGAAGAGCTTGATTGTCTGCTATTACACATCAGTGTCCGACAGCCTTAATTTTGCGCCTCTTCTGCTATTTTGCAAGTCACAACCCGGATTTCAGTGAGGATGTGAAGCTATAATTTGAGCGACTCAAGTAGAGAGGGTACAAGCTAGAGATAGAAGCTAGCATTGTATCGTTTGAAAACTTCTGCAAAATATTTTACCTACATCTTCTTCCTCAGATTACCCTGAACGCTGAAGTTAAAGAATTCCTTAGTGCGCTTCAGTCCCTAGACGAAGAGGATATTGAAGACTTTTACCAGCTACTCCTCTCTCGGTACGCACTGCTTAATGACAGTGATGTAGCGAAGCACCTGATGGATGCAGATGATGAAAGTGAGTATGTTGATACATTCTCTCTGATGAGCACCTAGCTGAGTACTTTTCTTTCTTTTTAAAGGTTGCCCGCTGTGATGGCTGCACTCGAATAACCATGCCTAGCACATTTAAATTCACTGGAGCTTTATTTACTCCATAAAAAACTATGGGTGCTTGTATTTAACCCAAACAAACACACGGTGGCATTTATTTAGCAAAGGCGAGTGTTTCGGCCATGCGCAAGTAAGTTGAATTGCGAAGTATAACACGTAAAACCAAGATAAAATTAATGTCTTTGGTTTAGTAAAACAATAACTGTCGGGCCTGCTGGTGCAGTCTAGGATGCCACGAAAAGTACCTGCGAAATAAAAGCAGAAAAACAAAGAAATGTGGGTGACAAGGCGAGACGCTCGAATTTAAATGTGCCTCTTCGAAACAAACATCGCCCCAAAACACTTTCCAGGCATTCGCAGTTCTATCAACTTCGCCACATTCACGGGTCTTCGCGTTAGCTTCGGGGCAGTCTCTAGAAGCGCTTATGCAGGGTATGTCCTTTGCAATTGCCTTTTACTTCTGCCAGCGTATTTCGTGCACTCGCTCTACATTTTGTATATTAGCAGCGCAGTAATTATTGCAATGTACAGCAACATTTTATCGCCCTTTGGCTAATAGTGGCACGAACTGGAGCTTTGCTGCATTTTCCTTTCCTTCAAGGAAGGGTCACTAAAAGTGCTTTTGTAGTTTATGAAGACATTCCTTGCTGCCATAGTGTTTCTCAGTGGCGCTTAGTATACCGCAATAAGCCAGTCGGCTTCCAAGACTACGCTCTCTATGTGGGGCGCTACGTCACGCACAGCGCTTTTATGAGAAACTTTCGGTGTTCGGGTGCGGAGTACGAGCATGAAAAGAACTAATAACATGAGTTAAATATTCGCGCCAAACTATTTTAATATGCATTCTGCTTGCCAAATGTTACTGGGGAATGGTGGGTTGTTTCTTAGCGGCGTAGCAAAGTACTTATGGCAGCCCTTAAGCTCTGAATGTGCGTAAAGTAAGGAGAACCCTTGTACTCGCTTTTTTACTCCTTTCGGTCTTTAGGGGTGCCGAAAAGGCTCCGTTATACAGCTGAGAGCAAAAACTGTAGCTCGGTTAGAGGGTACATAGGCTGTAACTAAAGCACACAAAAGAGATATTGCTGCTTAATTTGCACAGAGCGCTCATGTGGATAAAAGCTCAATCGCCGTGCCATGGTTACGCGGCACTCATGGTGCTACCGTGAAGTGCAATTTTACTTTTTTCGCGGTAATCGAATATATACCTTATAAATACAACATTTTTGAACACAGGGCACAATAACAGCAGGAAACAAATTTAATCGATACAAGCAACTTTTACCATTGTTCTAAAACCTTCCGCTGCAGCGTTATCTGGAGTTTAGCTCGGGTGCCTGCATCATCGTTCATGAATGTTGGCTACCGTGCGCATAGCACAGTTTTCTTTTTTTGAGCATGAGCAAGAACCAACGCACTAAACTTGCGTCGGTGAGAAAACATTTGTCCTCAGCAAAGTACAGGCCACGGTAAATGGACGCAATTAAAATCTCAACTTTACCTCACATTCATACCTTCTCTACAACATTGAACTCGTACCCACTTGGACTAAGATGTGTTGCTTAAGCAAAGCAGGACGCCGTAGGGAAGTGTTCCAGGAAATATGCCGAAACTGCAGCTGTGGAGCACTAACGTAAAACTTCCCTCGCGGGGAAGAAAGAGACATTTACTTGCGGAGAAAGCATTTTGTTACGCGCCGGGTTTGCCCCACGGTTTTGCTTGTTCGCTAAGGAGATTATAGTTTGTGTTTGAAATTCAGTTGCAGACTTCTTGAACGAGACCGCGGATAATAGACGACCATCCAGATTGAGCATCGCAGACTTGGCCAACTTCACAGCTGTCACAACAGGTCAGTGCATGTCGACGCTTGCAACAACCTCCACCATTTCACGTATTAAGAGTAAAGCTCTTGCCATGACTCAAATCTCAGCAGTAAATACCACTTCAGATGGAGTATGAAGAACGGTTTAATTTTTTTAATTGTAGTATATAGCGTCGGTCTTGTCTGCCCCTGAGGACCAATTCTGTAAACAATACATGTTTGTGACGCTTTTTTCTATTGCGATCGCACTTGAGCTCTATGCAGAGTTTCTGAAAATCAAAAATAGCGGTTACAAAATTTCATGGTCGGTGGGTTTCGTGGCGTCGACCCGGAGCGGTTTTACTTCCAAGCATAATTCGCAGCTATACTCAACTATCTCTCACTTGACTGCGCGTCAGCAACCTTTATGAAAAGGTCACCTTTATTTCTCTTTTCTTGAACATTTATCGTTTTATTGTTCTCCCTCTTTAAATGGACTGCAGAAGTCGAAGCAGGTTATAAAATTGTCTCAGCCTTTTTTCAATAAATTTAAATAATGTGTCGGTTAATAGAGAGACATGAGAGAGATCTATGTGTCGCAATGGGCGTAGTCATGCCGATGATGATGATGAATAAATAATGTATCGGCCTATTGCCGATACATTTCTTGCTTCATGCCCTAGCTGTCCCGTAAAAAATAATGGTGGTCAAGCGCCTATTTTAAAAATGCATTACATGTCATTCATATGAGCATATTCGCTCCTAGCCGCCTTATGCAGCATGATAGCGTTCTGAAAACAGACCAGAGCAGGTTCGGGCAGATAAAATTAGCTGAGACTTACCCTGTAGCCTGTCAGATATAGGGCTTGAAAATAACGATAGAACGCTTCAATTCATCTGTTGGCAATTTTCTGCGATTCTTTCAAATGCCGACGTCTCTCAATCACATTCGTTCAGTCTAGAAGTTTACCATTGCGGTACGAACAATAAATGGAGGTCATTGGACCGGGACTGAAAACGTTGGATCCAAATCATATCTTCTGCGGCACATCAGGGTTGACATGTCCAAAAAGAGATGCGCAGACACCAGCCACAAAGTCAGCTTTTCTACGACGCACTCTACTCACAGCTATCGGCTGAGCTAGAAGTCGTTGCACCACTTTTTCAGCGATTAGGGTAGATGAAGAACGCACGCAATTATTTGTTCTAAAATGTGATGAAAGACTAACAAAAATATGCGTCTAGATGTTTACTTTTGTGGTAATAAAAGTTTCAGCGAGAGCGGATGTGCGACCGAATGCTGATGCCAGTAGGTTTGATTCGTCACGCTGTTTAAGCATGTGCTGTCGGGTAAGCGATATGGGGTAGGCATACGCCACGCCCACTCCCAAACGGATGCTCGTAGATATGCAACCCATCGACTGAGATATAGTTAGAGATACGGCGGCTGTGGGAATAAGGTGTGGACAGTGTTGGAGTACCCAGGTGCAGTGCACAATCAACTATTTTAGGACGACGTGAGGTGTATACGTTTGTGTAGTGTGTTGGGGATTTATGGCGCGCAGCAAGGTGTTGCGTCTCAGGGTGACCTTGTTAAGTAGGGCGTTTGGCCAAGTTGTACGACATAGGGTGTGGCGATACGGCAGGCGCAGACGACGCCCATGAAAGTAATTCTGAGGACCGCTACCCATAGAGCTGTCACCGTGAAATTTCAACTTGATCTCTAGGGGTTATTCAAATTTTTTCTACGAGTAATTGCTCGTGGACTGCGTTCGCATTCGGCAGTGCGAAGCACTCACTGGTCGTCACCCGGATTTTTCGATGGGGTCCAATGCACTTGGTACAAGCACGCAATAAAGGGTGGCGCCACATGGCAACAACACTCCGGCGAGGAATATTGTGACGCCAAGATTTCGCTCCTCTGTAATCAGGAATAACTTTTTGCAGTATTCCTGTAGAAGCTAAGTTAGTGAGCTCTTAGTTGAAGACCTGTATGGTTGGCTACTGAGAATGTGAAAGCACCAGGATTATGGAAGCTGACGTTTCACGCTCTATATTCTTTTGCACTGCCACACAACATCGGCAGGCAACACCGCCACCGAAGGGTACCTTCTTTCTTTTTTTTTGCGCGTGCTATATTATAGTTGTTTTCAAAGCACTCCCATCGCGTATTGCTGCTACTGCCGATAAGCGGGTTTCAGGACTTGTCAAGCGGCTTCTGCAGCTTTTTTCCTCAAACCTGACCGTTCTCGACATGTATATTGCTAACGGAGATAAAGGACTTACTAATTTATCTTCGGAAGCGTTGAAACTTTACTACATTGTAAGCGTGCGGAATTGAGTGCTCACGCAGTTATCTGGATCCGCAGACCGGTGGCGAGAGCTCCTCTCTCGGTTCTTGGGTTCTGTGCCGGATCAATACGATTATGTGGACGCAATCGAGGAGGCCGTGGTCTTCCTTGCCTACCTGTCGCAGCCCAGCGAACGACTTGGGATGAGACGTGTTCTGGCGTGGCACGTGCTGCGGTACCTCGTCGGGCCAAAGGAGGATTTCCTGTGTGAGCTGAACCGGTCACGAGGCGCAGGAGACATTCCCGACGACAATGTCTTCATAGTGAGGGTGTTAACTGGCATTCATTACCGCATGCGACAACAATGGATTATGTTATAAGGGAGTAATTACTGATTGGAATCCACCCAAGCCCAGCCAAACGGCTATTAAGGAAAGCTTTAGAGTCTGCTCAGAAAAATCGCAGGTACAGAGAAATATCTCCTGGTCCGCTTTGCTTTCCTTTGTCGCCGTATGGCTGCGCCTGGGTGGATGGCGATCAGTGATTACTCGCTTATTACAAATCTACTCCACCTTTGGTGTTTCTCCTAAAAAATGTGGCCAACGGATCATGTTCAGACAACACAGCCGAGCATTCACTTGGTAAACACCTGTTGTGGGATGCACGCAAGTGCTGGTCAGTTAGTCAATAAGTCAAGTAAAACTTGGCGTTTCTTTTAAGCTTTTCAGCACAAGCGTGATAAACGCTTATGGTATCATTCACGGAAGAGAAGCGTGTACTGCTCGATTTTAAGTAAGCTGTGTGGGAAGAAGGCACCTGCTAAATCGCTTAAGGCGCACGAATCACGTGATGTGCAATTTTGATCATTGATCATTGATTTACCCAGTCTAGTGCAACTTTTTGATATTTCATTCTTGAAAAAAGTGTGGAATATCGTAAAAGAGCGTTACTAACTTATTATTTCGGATGGCTTAACCTTCCGATGCGTAGAAAAACCTAGCTTATAAAAATTTTTTCGGTGACTTCGCCGAATATTTACGACTACCATATTAAGGCCAATGGGGTACATATTTAACAACAAATGGCAGAAAACTCCAAACGACATAACGGGGATCTGTGTATTTATAGATTGTTATGGTGCAATGTTTTGATATGCAAAAAAATGCATTCACTGAAAACTTCTCCTTGAAACATGCGCTCCTCGAGAATTTTCGGGCATGTCAATCGCGTAAACAAAATTAATGTTCAATAAATCTTTCGGATTTCAAGCGTGGCTTTCAGTGTTTGCGGCGAAGGCTTCTTTCTGAAACCTTTCCTTCGTGCGCGCGCGCGGTAAAGCGGTTCACACTCTTTGCACGAGTCAAAATAATTGTACACAACCGCCAGTGGCACTATATGTATCAACAGTGACCATGGTAGCGCGAGAAGGTTTCTCTGACACTAAGGTCCAAGAGCTCACTCAGATATACCTTCGTCGTCTTTCCCGTATGCGCTCATTGCATAATTTTCTGCAGCATTTTGCTCTGGAAATCAAGAATGGTAGCACCCGTTTTGTTTTTCTAAGAACCGCTCAGAGAACAAATTTTCTCCCAGTTGCTTGTCTGGCCTGCTCGCAAGCCACTGTCCTGACATCGTGAGAATATATCGATGAATAGAGAACGGGCTGTGGACAGTGTTATGGTCGCGTGCTGAAGATGGGCTAAAGAGGCTAAACAGGCTAAAGAGCGTGAACAGAAGTCCTCCCATCTACGCCTGCCCTGTCTCGCTTTGTTAATTCTCAACACTTAGCTCGAGCATTCACTCGTTAAACAAAAGGACAATTACTGAAGGAAATCTCAGGCAAAGATTACCATTGAAACTCGGCACGAATTGTAACAATGTTAAAAAATCCTGTTGACCTAGTGCCTGATATCAAAAGTGCCAAATAATCATTCCCGGTTTTCAAGCCCAAACAGCTGTAAAAAATAGCTGTAGAATGTGTTGTGGTGAACTTCGCTTCCGTTTACCTTCAACACAGCGTGGGACAGACTTCAAGAGCTTGACAGGAGAACAAGTTGAACTCCAGGAGGTGGTCACCACATTCACGAAGACACGCTTTAATCCGAAAGATACTCCTGTATACTATTTTGTGCAACGGCTAATTGATGATTTGGCTTTTGTAACTGGGTTTGGTGTGAGGCTATAGCTCCTCGCGCCTACTGGTGGCAAGCTCATTATTGCACTGCTGCTCCTAGACCACTGAAGGAGAGAACAAAGCAGATGCTTGTACCGAGAGGTTCCCAACGCGACTTATGGTATCAAAAAGGTCATTGAGACCCTGTTTTCCGTGTTGTTGTTTAGCCAACTCCAGAGGGAAAGTGCGGTGGCTTGGTAGCCAAAGTAAGCGGCGTTCCATACAGATCCCTGGATTTGCTGGAAGGTGAGTTCAGGACTAGTCCTTTTGCTCATATGTCGCATAAATGATAATTATTTAGTTTATGATTCGCTGGATCAAGTAGAAATACTAGTTACATTACACTTCTGAGTCGTTTGCTTTTTCTCTGGAATAGCGTATGTTAAGACTGAAAGTGCCATCAGCGTCTTCTGTCAACCCCAGCGCCAAAATTCACTGGATAACTCGCAGCAGTGTTCGCAAAGGAGGAGAAGACTGCTTGATACGTTTGTTTCAAAATTCTTCCATCGAACCGCCTTTATAGACAGCGAAATGAGAAAAATTTAACACTCAACTTAAGCGTCCATTCTGATCCGAGCGCTTTTAGCCTTTCGCACTTTTCTTGTACGCCATTTATATGAGAGGCTTCCGTAGGTAAAAATTAACATAAGCTTTTCTGTACCAAATTACCTACATCATGCTAAGGGTTCTAAAACCCAATGACAGGATAGCTCCATAACTTAGTGCCGCCGCGGTGGCTCAGTGGTTATGGGGCTCGGCTGCTGACCCGAAAGACGCGGGTTCGATCTCGGCCGCGGCGGTTGCATTTCGATGGGGGGCGAAATGCCAGAGGCCCGTGTACTGTGCGATGTCAGTGCACGTTAAAGAACCCCAAGTCGGCGAAATTTACGGAGCCCGTTACTACGGCGTCCCTCATAGCCTGAGTTGATTTAAGACATTATATTCTCATAAACTATACTAAGCTAAGCTATAGCTTCATAATTCATCTTCCGGGGATAAGAAATAAATCTTTTCAAAGAGAGCTACGTGCGATGAAATGCTGGTAATATGCCAAAAAATAATTTCGGCATTCATAATTATCTCAGACAGATTTTTCTCCCGCCGGAATATTTTGACTGTGTAATATTTCACAAAAAAAGTGAAATAAAATGCACTACTTGTTAAAAACTCAGTTATCCGTGTCAGAAAATAAACATGAACAGCATACAAAAACTGTTTTCTTACAAAGCTTATGCGACCACAAAAAAAAAACAGAGAGAGTAGCTCTCGTCGTTAACCGTTTAGTATACCAAAATCAGTTAATAAGCTGTTTAGCCGCTGAAGCTAACGTACATGTTCATATTGTAAACATATATCTAATCGATAAACAGAGGCAGAATTACGAGGCAGTCTCCAAAAAGCCTCGAACTCCCCGCTTGTATAGGTTGACCCCCACCCCGCCGTGACCGTGATCAGCATCATCCAATACAAGCGGAGCTTTGAAACTGTTTTAAGACTGTCAATAGATTGAGAGCGTTCAGTAAAACGGCCGCTGGGCTATTAAATTTAGCAAAATTCTAGCATGAGCGCGCTTTTAAATGTTTGCTTTGGAAGTACAGCCTGTGTCCCTGTAATTATGCATGCAAGGATGTGACGATCCGCGCAAAACTCCATCAGGCATGAAGCTGCTTTTGATGTAGCATGCCTTATGCTGGTGGCGTAGGGCGATAGGTGCAGCTAATAACGGTTTCTCTTTCACTTCCGTAGATAGCAGTAAAGAAACCCTTTACGGGACAGCTTCGTCACACCAGGGGCGGAGCTTCCCGGTGATAGCCACAGGCTTGGAAGCGAATGAGGTGGATGGATGAAACTTTGGAGGGGAATATCTTCTAACACGCTCATGTAAGGAGCAAGAAGATAGGGACGTGGACAATAACTGTATGAAATCGACCCCTATAACCGGAACACGCAATTGTTTGGCATCGTCAAATTGCTCTCCGTGCTGTCAATTTAGGCATTATTCACGCTTCCCTCAATCCCCAGGCGCCGACGGTGTCCCTATTCAAACCATTGCGGACATGACCCACCTCATGGCAGAGTTCCAGGATGCCGTGGCATCTGTATTCAGAGAGCACACTTGCAATACCACTGACGCCACTGCGATCGGCAACGTCTCGACTGCTGCAGTGGCCGCCAAGAGGAATAACGTGGCCTTGTTCCCGGGCAAGACGCACAGCCGGGCGCATCGCAGAGATGTTTTCACAGCTTTCAGCGGTTTGAGCAAGGTTGCTACCACATTTTATCGTAAACCACGTGCAGCGAATACATAGAGAACGTTTTCAAATTGGGAACTGCACTCTCTCAACTGAGAAACCTAGGAGGAAGGCCATTATTTGCCTTTAGTGCCTCGTGTTATGCCCGATGCCGTTGTCGGCGTACTGTGCAGATTTTTTTTTTCTTCTAATAGCGTCTGTACACTGAAAACGCCGAGATAGTGCGGTGAATTCTGTCCTTTTCGGTCTCGGGTTTTGGCAGTCCGTTACACGTATCACCTTTTGCAAAGGAACCAGACAACACGGTTTGTTTTTAATCGTGTAGTAGAACATTAGTGGCACCCGCATTACTTAAGCTCTGCATCTCTTGAACATAGCTTGAACTCTTGCGCTCACCGCTCGACGTCTTTTGGCTTTTAGGTGTGCTGTAAGGTGTCTAATACAATGCTGAGAAGCGAACTCCGCTACCTGGCTACTTTTTAGAAACGACTGCTTTTAGGACCGCGTTGCTTTTGAGTGGTACAAAAGAACAGCCGCTTTACAAGACATTCATATAGTTTTCTAAATAACAAGAAATGTATTTAGGAGAGCTTGCTCTGCTATTTCTAACATTCTGGAAAATGCTTTGATCAAACATATCACTCGCAAGTTTATCAAAACAGCACATGAAAGAACAAAGTTGTATGACCGCGACCAATATAAGTATTTTACTTAAAGTGGATTTGCAACACATATTGAGCAAAGCATATAAACTGACTCATCGCTACAGTATGCTGTCATGAACATCTGAGGAAAATAATACTCTCCTACATGCAGAAGAAAATTCGCAATCGCGCTCTAAATTTGGCGACTACTTCCCAGAGACTTTTCAAACTGAGTTCACGCATTCACATATTCCTAAACAATGGGCTGCGGCGCGTTGGCATTTCAGGAAGCTCCGTGTGCCGCGTAATTCCCAAGCGCATTCGCAGCACGGCATTGCGGCTATGTGGTTGAGGCCAGCGGAGATGCGCCGACCTCTGAGCGTGCAAAATGTGTGTGGAGGCGATAGTCAGCGCGAAAGATGCTGAAATTAAAATTTTAACTGCAGATAACTCCTCTCCACCCAGCCCATTTAAAAACTTATTTCTAAAGAACATTTGTAAAGCGGCATCGTTTACCATTCCAGGCATAACATGACTTTAGTCAAAAGCTTGCGGGCTCCTCAAATATCGGGCTCCTCAGACTGCCTGACATGGGTACGCATCACATTATTGCGCCCCACATAGGTTCAGAGGGTATATGGATATGTGAAATGGCTGATCTCAGCCTAACTAATATCTAACTGATATCAGCCAAACGGTGCTCACAGAATGCCAGTGGGCTGAAAGAGGATCTGGCGACAAGCAAGAGAAGCTTTCCGCTGGCATGGCTCCGGCGTCTCCGCGCCTGGCACTCCCTGCCGCCGCTGGTGCAGGCACTGCTTCCTGCCATGACATCGGTGGCCAATGTGGCACAGCCGGCTGCCTTATTCCGGCCTCCCTACTATGACGTCACAGCTCCACCGGCGTACAACTTCGCCGCACTGGGGCAGGTACGATAACCAGGAGGTTTGAATGTGTTGGTTAATTATTTGCGGCATCGGAAATCTGCGGCTAACGAGGTTGTCTGAAGAGATGACTGGTTATATTATGGGCTCCTTCTTGGGGGCAGCAGGAAGATTTTTACTAACAGGCATTGCTCACAGTACAAATATTGCTTTCGATGAAATGAAAAAAAAGTAAAAGAAAGTGAACTGACATATTGTTCAGCGACGCTTTCTTCTCCTTTTCTGAAGAGCTGACAACAAAGTGATCCAGGCTGGTTGGTTTAGCACTCGAACATAAAAAACCGCGAAAAACTGGGCAAGAAAGAAACGAACGAACCGATCAGCTCTTCTTTTTAGCTTACTAAACATTCCTCTGCCTAGAAGCTTGTACAAGGCTCAAATGATCGACCAAAAAGAGATGAGTACATTAGAACCTTCCTTCAGAGAATGGAAAGGCTTAAATAGAACGCACTCGATGAGCCCCGCGTCACAGTTTTAAGGTGTGTTTCGGGACCGTTCTGCATGACATCAAAGAACATTTTCTATCCTTCTTTGTGACAGCTTTGCTGCTTTGTTATGTCTTGGGGGAGGAGAAAGACAACATGCTTCCCAAATAATAAACGCACAATTAAATAAAAAAAAGAAATAATATATTTGAAGAACTTAGAGGACTGTAAGTGCAATAAGTGCACAACTAATGTGGAGGGATCTTTTAGTGCGCTAACACGTATAGTGACCATTCTCCGCATTTAGCCGTTGTGTGGCTTTCAGTTTGTCTGTCTGTCTCTCTGAAGGCTGTTTCATGGCAGACTGCTCATCTGCCCACCAAGTTGCAGGCAACCTGCCCAGGTGTATACATTTACCTCGGGAGGTGAGCATCCTGTCCACTGTGTCAGGCGGCAGCTCAATTAATCGATAGAGGCCATCGCTTGACCGGTGCACCACTGAGCGAGGAGTGGTAAGAAGACTTCTCGGGATCTATGAGCGTAGGGAATGAGCAATTGCGCATATATGCACATTCCATTATCGCTTTTTGAACAACTGCCATCCGTGAACGCTGTATCTGAACACCGGAACGGAAGCGAAAACGGAACTGCTACCTCACGTGATTCTCATTTGGCCTAACTGCGCAAATCAACCACGATTTTTTTTCCGTTCGAAATAATAGCAAAACGTTCGTTCAAGGTGCTGTCTCTGAACACTAAGTTGTGTAACATATTTTTGAACCACTAGTCGTGGCGAATAAAAGTACCGTAGATGAAGAATTCTTCGAAATTTTGGTGGATGCGAGATAGGTGTGATAGTTCAGTGGTAGTTTTAACAGCTCGATTGCTTGAACAGCTTTTCAGTAAATATGAAGCTGTTTGAAAAAAAAATCTTGAGTTTTGCTGGGCGTGCGTACGCCTGACTTGAAGTGCCAACAACGCGGAGCTCATTTAGTGCTTTGTACCAACAAATTAGCACAGCTCTTCGACACCTCCCTCACACTGGCTCGTCATATTTGAAATGATACAAAGTCAGGATACAGTCGACGACACAGGACGACCGCGGCATGTTTGTCTACGGTGATATTTGTTACTCTTTTACAATCCAAACTATCATTTCAAATAGTCGCATGCATCAACAAGCCAGCTCTCTTACATTTATTTATTGCCCCGGATTACCACAGAGCCATTCTGAAGCCTGCTGGTACGGAAAAGGATGCATGTCTGCTGGATTGCAGTACACAACTAAACTTCGTTTTCAGACAAACGGCGGAAGTGTCGCTTCCACTGAAGAACCGATACCCAACAGACTAAGAGTGATTTTTTCGACTAAACGGCCCTAATATAAAGAATTTTGCGTTTAACTTAGAACTGTTCACCTGCACAAGTGATCGCACAAGTGATGACGCACGAAATTGTAGAGCGGTGCCACGAAGACCCGGCAGTGGCTGAACGCTGGCGGCGATTCTGGGAGCACACGGACACCGTCGACGCCGACAGCATATACTGCCTGCGTGCCGGCCACGTTAAGGTGGGGTGCCCTTGTCGTCCCTTATCTACACTTAGTCGTTGACATCAAGCGTCTCTATTTTCATCGCTAAGTTTCTAAAGTGAAACCAGTGGCTCCGCCCTTAGAAAAATTTCTTTAGACAGTCTGTGGACTGCCTATATACTTTTCCCTACAAAGTCTGTAGCCTCTATAGACAACCCTAGAGAAGAGCCTATAGGCGACGCAAATCCTACAGACAGTCAGTCTATAGACAGTCTTAAGATTTATTGCCATACACTTTTAATAGAGTATTGTCTATTCACAGTCTATAGATTGTGAATAGAAAAAAGAAATATCTATAGGAAGGCCATATAGTCTGCAAGAAGTCTGTAGACTCTCTATAGACCATTTCTGTAAGGCGCGTGAAGGCAAAATTCTAAACATGACCTCTGAAGGATGTTTTGAACAAAAATTTAGTCTTAACAAATGAAATCGGTCAAAATGGCACAAAAATGTAGAGTTAGAGGAAAAATATGGGAGTGGTCTTTAGCTGCGGTGACACAAGAAGAGATGTGCTCTCAGAGGCTAGAGCCCGCTGAACAGATGTAATTTGAAGGGCAGACGTAATGCCCCAGCGCTGAAAAGTAGCTTGAGGTTTGATATGGGATGTAAATATGCACAGGCGCTTCAACGTGACATATGAACACGCACAGTATGGTTATCCCCTGAGAAAAGGGCATGTGGCTGCTTATTCAATTTTATCGGATATCTCAAAATATCGAAAACTCATTCGGGTCATTCACCCAGCTCCATGTTCCTGTGTTTACTTAGTTATATATATATATATATATATATATATATATATATATATATATATATATATATATATATATATATATATATATATATATATATATATATATATATATATATATATATATATATATATATATATAGGGTTAAGGAAATGAGGGACACGTTTTTGACAAACATATGAAGGGAGCCAACAGTCACCGAAACCAAGGTGCATAAGGGAATGTTTCTATATATATATATATATATATATATATATATATATATATATATATATATATATATATATATATATATATATATATATTAAACTGTAGTGCTGATCAGGGGGAGAATATTACTTGGAATAATCTTTAGCTTAAAGAACATTACATATACAGCTGCAGAAAAACAACCATGCAGCCAGTGAGATCCGAACCCACAATCTCCGAATATCGCGTCCGGTGCTCTACCAACTGAGCTACAGCGACGGCTGTCCAATCTGCTGCTCTCGCGGGTATTTATGTTTATTGCGTGTAAGCGAACCTTGAGAGTGTTCACCCGCGCCATCCTCCTCGCCCATAGCGGCGGACGTAGCACGTGCTGTATTATATATATATATATATATATATATATATATATATATATATATATATATATATATATATATATATATATATATATATATATATATATTAACTGCGAACTGGAAAGGCTGAAGCATAATGCATTAAGGGATTCAAGAACAAAAACTACAAATGCTCTCGCACCTAGTGTCCTTTTACGCTGAAAAAGAAATCGTACTCCAGTTCACCCAGAGCCCTTGCGTCGTTTTCTAGCTTGTTTGCTATGGTGCCTGAAATGCGATACGGAATGCCAGCGCGATGTATAAAGAGCGCGAAGATCCTATTACGAGTAAAATACACCTTCCAGCATTGCCTAAGCTAGCAAACTTTGAATAAGCCTGCTGCCTCACTTAGCTTCCGCAGTGTTAAGACAGAACAGATTATCAGTTTTCGCGTTTTTATATTTTTTCATTTGTTTTCAATCATTCGCAGAACGACACCTGGCGGCAGACGAGGCTGACCGAGGGTGAGCTGGCCGACAGGGCGACCCTTGAGCAGGCCGTCAGTTCCATGATTGCCTACCTGGCATTCCTGGGTACCCGGCGCCAAGACTTTAACCGCGAGAACGGCCGGATGGGGCAGCTGCCGGGAGTCGAACTCTCAAGCACGCAGCTCTTTTTCGTCCTGCACTGTGCGCTCCGCTACGGAATAGGAGGCGGTGTCCTAACTCTGCCCGCCGATCAGCTCTGCATGGTCGTGTACAACACGCGAAAGCAGACCACGGACAAACCGTGCGCGCAGCTTGGCGGCAGAGAAATTCCGAATGAATGCCGATTTATATGAAGCACCTATTAAAAGAAATGGATAGCGCATGTGTGTGTTTCTTTCAGGCATTCAAAAACATGTTCATTCGAGAACCGAGACAATTACTGCGCCTTCTACTCTCCTGACGCCAATTTTTTTTTTCGACGTCCTCAGCTGCTGAGCACGAGGATGAAAAAACGAGATGGCCACTGAGATCGCCTCAATTATGTAAGACGCCCCTAGCAATCACTACAGCAAGAATGAGAAAATATTTTGACATCCTCGTATATTCGCACGAAATCTGCTCAAGCAGCTGGCGTGTACCATCAGACCTACCTCTTGTGTGCCTGGTTATGAGGGAGTTTTCAAGGATTAGTGATGGATTGGCGGCACAGAGAAGTTCAGAGCGGGGATATTCTGCTTTTTTTTAATTCAACTTCTTTTTTTTCTATTCTCATAACGTACGTGATTTAACATCTTCTGTTAAGTCCCCTGACTTTCTGTTAAGTCCACCTCCTCTGTTAAGGCCACTTCCACCGGTTGTAGTGCTGCCTAGCGTTTGTGTGCAGACTCTGCAGAACTTTCGCTTTCGCGCGGAACTCGATTTGCGTATCTCGTTTGTAATTTGGTCACGTAAGAACAGTGGTAATATATGCTGGCATCATGTCACATATGATGACGTAGGCGCGGCATCTCTACGGGAGCTGCGGATAAGGTGGGGTGCGCGCTGCTCTCGCCTTGGTGCTCAGAGACTGAGGAATGGACTTTATTAGAGGCCAGATCACGCCCTGATATGCGCTTTTCCTCGTGCGGACAAGAGCCAATTGGTGACGTGCGTCGCCTAGACCAGCCACGCCAGTCGGTGGGGAGGAAGGTGGGGAAGAAGAGATGGACATCCTTTCGACTGCGCAGCAGGACAGAAGTGAGACGACAAAATTCACATAGGGCGCGAACAGAGGAACCTCTATTCCACATAAAGCGAAATTTAAAGAACCAATTAAAACAGGAGCTTGTGAAACTGTGAAATAAATTTTGGACGTGAGTTCGTCATGGACACTTTAATATGTATAGGAAGTCGCTATCAAGAAAGAAGCAGATTGTTGTAATTCAGACCATTTTTTGTTTTCGTCTTCATTGCACTGTCCAATTTACGCATAATAAAAATGCTTTCGTCTTAAGTACGCACCTTCGTTTCTTCATCCCATGGCACCTGACCAACGCATCAATCACAAGCTATAAATAAAAAAAAATTAGGGGGGATGGTGGCACATCAGCTCCGTTCTTAAGGGCTTGACGCGATCGCGATCCCTCTTTCCCTCGCAGACGCGGCCACCGTTGTTTCACAATCGCAACCATTATGCGAAAGACTACAACATAAATAGAAAGCCCGCCTTTAATGGAGCCGTACCAACGTGCCAAGCGCAAGGGTTTTCATTCCAGGCTACCCGGATGGATGCGCGGTGTAGGCGCTCGAGAGGCGAAGTTTTTAAGGTGAGTCATCGTTTGCTTTGTGTTTATATGAGGGTGAGGAGGACGATAACGGCCGACGGATACTACTCTAGGCGCGTTCCTCGCGGTTTCTCCGATTTATGATAATTCGACGCGTTTCTGATGTGGCTGCCGCCATCTATGGGAGCCTCTAGCTACAGCCACTTTTTCGACCAATCCAGAGTTTTTAGTAACACCAGCAGCGACTACGACAGCAACGCCGACGCCGGACTTTCTGCAGAAAGGGCCGTTACGAGGTCGCGTAAGATAAACTAGCATTGTGTGCCGCCGTCAGCGCTTGAAGGGTGTGCCTAGCGCCGGCCTGACATCACCACCTGTACGCAGCGAAAAAATGGCACAGTGTTCCCAAACGGCGGGCCGAGAGTGCTCATTACTGAGTGCACATATTTCTAACTTACATTCGGATTTAAGGGCTGGGAAGAGTAAAAACTCTGCTGTAGTGAACACGGGAGCCCGTAAACAACTTCAGTGCGGTTGCACACACCCACGGGGGAGTTTGCAGAACGAAAGGGTGTTTTCCTACAAGCTGCATTACCGCCACATTCTGCAGAAAACTGGCTATAATAAGGGCGCTTTCATTGAGCCAGCCTTGTCCAAACAAGTTCGACAGAGGTTCCGAGCACAAGTTTCAAAACTGAAATAGTGAGTTTCGCCTGCTTATTGAGGCTCAAATATCACACAGTCAGTTTTTGCTTTATACTTAGTTAGGTGGGGGATTTACCTTATTCGAATCATTCGTTAAACTCTCATCATTTGCAGCGATGACAACCCAAAACAACGAGCTTTCACAGTTTTGGTCCAGGTAGCGCAATCTCACGCCTGTGGCAGGAAGGAGCGCTCTACAATCGCAGCCTCCACGGTAGCGAGATGGCGCTACGGGTACCGTTGCTTCAAGTGTTCGCGCTTCTGGCTCGTAGTCTTCGCAGACGAACAGGATTGATACTGATTTACTGATGCTGCGCTAGATTGATGAATCAGCGGAGTACCTCACTGAAACGCAGTACAAAAAAAAAAACTGAACCCATATACCACCAATGCGCGAAATTTCAGCTCTAAGAGGAAAGCGGTTAAGACTAGATAATTTTTTATCGTTTCTATGAGAGATCCAACGCTAATGGGGACAAAATGCAGACACCGTTGTTTATCGCATGTGCGCTGGTGAAGCCTCCATAGAAAGGCTGCGATCTAGCAAACGTTGAAAAATAGCACAACACGAACCGCGTGGTGACCCACATCAGGTGCGAGCACAGGCGTAACCAGCGGACGCGTAACAGACAACGCACTTACAGCATCCAGCGGCGCATATCCATTCAACGGCGCGGCTTGCATAGGTCCTTGGAATCTACACCCTTTCAGTATCCAGCGGCAAGTGACCAGGCACCAGATTCTCGGAATCACTTGTTTAGGACGGCGTGAAGAAACCAGGGCCCACGTTCGCGGCGGCGGTTTAGAGCTTCTTAGTCTGCCGTAGCACCAGCAGACGTACAGGTGCGAGTAAAAAAGATTAGCTGAAGTCACGCCACCGCAACGCCGAAATCGCACCGAGCGGCTGGCACGGTGCCGCGGTTGGCAAACACGCCGATCAAACCATTCCCACATTTACAGTCCGGGGGGCAGGCAGCAGGAAGCAACTTTTGTCAAACCCGTCGCGCGTTTTACGAAGGGAATACCGGAGAGCGAAACGACCTGGCACTGGAGTTTTCAGCGCATTCGTCCACCGCAGCGCCGCGCATTGTGACCTGCCGGTCCTGCAGCCCGCCACTAGTGCTAAGGGCGCCTGCTTTTCGCCGTTTTTTTATGCATGTCTGGGACGTCATGAAGCGCGCTAATCAACAACCTGTGCCTCTTGTATGTAACGTGTGCACGTGGCAGCAATTGTGGCTCAGCTTGAGCCAGTGGGCAGGCCCGTACACTTTCCTTTTCATTCTTCCTTCAGTCGCAACAACAACCACAACGCTCATGTGGCCAGCTGATAGTGAATTCCCGTGGGCCTCTCCGTGAAACGGCTGTTGCCGTAAAGACGTGGTACAGCTTCAACTTGCTTACATTCGCACAGCGCGACGAGATACAAGGAAAAGGGGGGTCATTATCAAGGGTTCGAGAAAGTTCGTCTGATCAGATATGGGATAAAGGGAATCACAGTCACTGTCCAAGTCTGAAGAAATATATAAGGTACGCATATACAGACACCACAGTACTTTATAGACACCACCGATAGCGGACTGCAACGAAGGTTTCTTGCTGCGCGCAGCGTATACATATGCAGTACAGCGCGCATGAGCAGCGCCGAAAGGAAATGCGAAGAGTCACGCTAAGTCTAGCAGCGGCATCGATCTGCACGAGTACAGACTCTTCGTCGGACAAAGAAAAAAAAGGTAAAAACTAAAAAAGCAAGCTATCAGAGACGGGGACACAAAAACAACAAAATCACAACCGTTCTTACCCTCTACTAAGTCGGAATTCCTCAACGACGCTTTTTTTCACTCAAAAGTAACAATGGTGTACTGACGCAGTCGCCTGCATTTTCCGCGATTTCAACAGCGTGATCTATCTGTCTGGCTGATTTATTGCCAAAGTATTGTGGTTCTTCCCAAGAAGGGACCACGTTCTTTACACTGTTCACAGTCATGGCAGTGTATGTTGAGATGACGAGATGCTCCGACGACGTTTTTGTTGTGTTCCATGAGCCTCTCGTTGAGACACCTGCACTTTCGGATGTAGGTTTGGCTACAGTGCAAAAGTGTCTAGTAGACAACGCTTTTTTTTTTGCGCACACTACAAGCGATTGCTGGTGCCTAAGAATGCAGTTGTTCTGAAAATGCTCTTAACCACATAACAATTCTGCCCAAGACCGAATATAGGCATATATAGGCCACGACAGGTCATCTAACATGGACCATATTCGTCGGAAGCATTCTTGACATGCTGAGATGGTTAGCTGCATACCAATGGCCGAGGAGTAGTGCTTGTCCTTTTTGAGATACGTTATATATAAATTAAATGGAAGTTGCGCCAGCAATGCGCCAAAATTTGAATTACTACACGCCTAAAATTGGTTTAGTGAAAAAAAGTGAAGATATTTTGAGGCTTTCCGCCCTTTCTTGATGTGAAGAAGTTGCGAGACGGCCCAACTCCAGTAACATTAAAAGATGATCACTGCGGCGATTGAGCCCTGATACAAGTGCACAAGAACTGCATACTGCCAGCGCATTGTTTCATGAATTCTGTCCAGCTTTGGTGCACTCCACATTGGCTAGGGATATTTGATTTATTCAAATTAAACCTTATACTGCAGAGCATGGCCATCACAGACTACATCTTAAAACAACTATTTCTGCCAAAAGTTATGTATTCGTAAGGAAAAATGTGTGCGCAATTGTTTACATGTAACGCCACTGAGCACTGGCTGCAGTTAACGAGTGGTACACAGGTGAGTGTGAAGTCGAATAGAGTGGGATATATCGGTACCTACAATGTGGTATGCTTCCGCGCAGTGAGTGGAGACATCATGGCAAGGAAAACGGAGAAGTACATGATATTGAAGAATGTGGTGCTCTGGCCTCTATATCAGCGCAATTTTGAGCAATGCTTTTAGTGTCCGGATATTTGGTTGTCTTAAAGGGGCTCTGAAAGGCCCTCTAATAAAGTTGCATCATGCCTGGGATGTTAAGGGCGCTGCTTCTGTAATATTCTCCAGCAAGATTTATTTTATTGCGTATTGTAGAAACTGAGTTACCTGTAGTCAAAATTTGAATTTCAGCGTCTTCGCGCCTTTCTTTCTGCTCCTCCGGCCCCACCTCCGGGGGCGGAGCTTACTCGCCCGCCGGAGATACGCGGCTTACTGGCCGCAGCCATGGCAGCTGCCTGACCTGTGAAAGAATATAATTAATGGGCATCTCTGAACGGGTCTACGCAGGTGCGAGCGACGGAGGAGAATGGGAACATGGAAAATTCGCCTGATAGTGCTCGTCAACTTTCGCGTGTGGCTGTGTGTTCTCTGCTGCATGTAGATTAATGTATTATTTAGCTCAGGTGTTCATGACAACACAGTGCAATGACTGAGCCAGTGGATGTGCTCTCCTCGGAATGTGCTTCGCAGCCCTTTTAAAGATTAAATTTTGCTTTCTAGGCTGGCGGTTATAAGCTGTAACAATGTTGTGCTTCCTTTTAGAGGAATGAAAATACGTTTCGAGACTCTGTGATTACGACAGTTTATTGCTTCTTGATTATCGAAGGAGCATATAATAATCGCGCTCTACCACTTGCCTTTTTTTGCCGCTTTAAACAGTTCTCGATTGGAGCCCTCAGTTTAACCTGAGAAACAGAATAATAAGGGCAGGGCACAAATGAATACGATGCTGGAGAAAATAATCGAAAGGTAAATGCACATTTCGGGGCAGCGTGTACGATATGAAAGTGCTTGAGTAATCAGAATGTCGCGCTTGAACCTCTTTGCCACCTTGGACATAATTATTTAAAAAAAAATATAACGCAACCGCTGGTTCAGAGTCCTGACCACCCATAGATGAACCACTCTATTAATATGACGTTACCCTTATCTAAAAACACAGCTTGACAGTTTTTTATGCAGCTGCAATAAATTAGATGCAAGATTCTTGGAGAATCAAGACCCCTATTATACTTTAAATTCTTGTGAAGATCAAGCCCTTGTTTCTGTAAAACGCTCGCATTAAAGCGAACCATACGGTCGGAATGTTATTCGACTGCAGTAGGCAAGGGGGTGTATGCGACCATGTACTGAAATTTATGACTATTTCTAGTATATATCATTTGCCCACCTACCCCGCCAAAAGAAGCTATTTCCACCTATTTCCAATCAGGATGATTTTTTTTTTTTGCCAAGGTCTACTGTTGCCAAACCAGCTGCGTGACCAGGAAATCTACTGGCGCAGTTCACACAGAATGAGCACGTCTTTTTTTAACCAAATGCATATAACTGCTTCTACCTCTAATATCCAGAACTAGACTAAGCTATCTTGCAATGTATGATGAAGAAGAGTGCGTTTTTTCTTAATTGCGCATATCGCTAAATCCACAAAACACCTTAGTAGAAAAAAAAATCTGCGAAAACAATACCCGCGACGAGGAAAGGAAGACGATAGCTGCACAACAGCATGAAGCATTGCCTCCACGAGTTGTCTCACTCGTAAGTCGAATTAGTGTCACATTACCATCGATCTCCAGTGAACGCAAAAACAAGATTCAAAGTAACAGATCTCGAGCGGGTATTACAGCGACTAGCAGATTCTGCAAAGTTTGCAGTCACCCATTCTCAGCTTCCTTACGTCTCAAGCCATTCTCCGAAACCTTGCTGCCCAAATGCCGGCTAACGTGACTGCTTTCTTTAGAGGCTACCTGCAGCTATAGGCTCCACTGACTGAGGCAAAAGCCCTTCGCATCGCTATTGATCAAAAATTACTGAGGTATTATTTTCGTTTAAAGTTGTGCTCCCTTTCTCTCCTGTACACAAGTGATGTTACAGAAGCTTTTAATAGGTGGCTGGGTGAAATGTGGTTTTACAATGCGGAAACTCCAAATCTTACTCGCTGAAGAGTAAAAGATTCACAGCGCGTAGCTATAGATGTTTTTACTGCCAAAAGTGCGATGAAAAGAAAATTCTTTGAAGCAAACAGTGCAGGCGAAAGCATAAGCTCAGAGGAACATTCAGCAGCTGCTTGTTAGGAACATTCGAAGAACTAAGTGTTTTCCCGGTAATCCAAATTATTGCCTGCTTACTACATAAAGATCTCCTCCGCGGTAAGCAGCGCCGCCGTGGTATATAACCAACAGAAGACTGAGATCACAGTCGGGCAAACCGAACGTTAATTAGCTGGGCTCGAACGCAAGCGAAGCCCGGCTTTGGCATCGCGAGGGTTGTGTCCATCTCTTGAGCCTGGAGTCCATTTTTGAGGAGTTCTCTAATGGTCCGCAGTAAAAACTTCTTTGCACATTTTAAGGAATGTGTCATCTGTAATCGATTTCTCTTAATGCGCCTTGGAGGTTTTGCACGTTAGAAAGAGAAGTGCTCATAGGAATCCTCTAGCTTGATCGCTTCTGCAAAGGCGGCAGATATTGAGCCCTTCATCAGGTCATGCAAAGGATAGCATGTAGCGAGCCAACTTCTCCAGTATAGTTAATAGCTGCGTGGAAATAATGAGAACGAAGAGACGTAGTGTTTACGGCATTATTATAGTGCTAACCGTTCTTCGTAGGGCTTGAACTTTTCATTGGCAAGTGGACATTAAGTTACTCAAGGTAGCTTTTTGTAGCATAAAAAGGGCGTAGCTTGAACAATTCCGCAACAAAGAGAGCTATTCTAAATTGTTTGAGAAACGGCAAATTATTAGGATTTAGAGAAGATTGCCGCTTAAGGCTAAAAACAACACAGTCCTCACCATCTCAGCATCGGATTTGGCAGCGCGCGCAGCTACCTGCAGAAAAGAAAAAAAAGTATTTAAATGTTGCAGCCAACCGTATGTGCTTCTAGCTTGAGCACAATGTGCCTCTATAAAAGGCTTGCATCTTTACCAAGGCCATCGCTTCAAATCGCTGAAAGCTTTATGTGATTCATATTTCTCTCTTAGTAAGGCTACGCTACAATCGCAGTGACTGTCTCAGCTTAATAATGTAAAGTTCTATTCCATATAGCTTACAGCTATATGACACAATTGACACCGATAGCATACTTCTGCCAAATGAAAGTAATTATGGCGACAATTACTTTGTTGACCTCCAAAGAAAAGGATACACCAGTTCCTTCATTATCACCTGAAGCCAAAGAAGGTCGCGACAAAAGCAATTCTACACTTTGCCCAAGCATACGCAAGCGGGAAAGACGCGCATGCATTCCTTGCGAAAAACGCGTCAGCGGAACTTTGGCTCGAATTCTCGCACAGGAATTGGAGCGAAGAATACTAAAGTCGATTACCACCATTGGACGCTTCCTACCGCTCCCGAAAGACCGTCAACTTAAACAAAACGCCCAAGGCATTCTGTACGAAACACCCTGCTCTGTGTACCCGGCGTGGTACTTTGGGGAAAGTACTTCACGGACAGGATGAAGCAGCACAAAGCTGACGTCAAAGTAAGAGAAGTGCTGTGGCCTAGCACTGCGAGGCGTATGATAACAGGAAATACTAAAACGGAACTATTGGGCTAGAGACCAGGGCAATCCGCGCACAAGGCTGCCGCTTCAGTCATTGAGCATTCAACATACGCCTGGAAATATTAATCGCTCCCTCGGAACCCTTCCCTCTTCTTTGATCCACTGTTTGAGTTAAGTGAACCGGCTGTGAGATAAACCTTTGTTTAAAAGTAAAGCTGCAAATCTCCCGCAGTCAAACCTTTAAGAAAAAAACGACCAAGGCTTTGAAATGTCGCGTTTTCTTACCAGAACTCGGTTGGCGTTCATTTGTGACTTAAATTTGCATCTCAAATTAGGTAGACCTCTGTCGAATGTTTTGATTTCAGTCGCATAGCTATTATTAGTAACGAGGCAGCAACCTGTTGGAAAACAAGATGCCGCATATCAACAGCTTCGGTGCTTGGTTGTTTGCTTGCTGCACTTTTAACAGCCCGCCCTACGAGGTGTGGCTTCGCTTGTGCTGATGAGAGCGACACGTGCCTGAGCCTCTTTAAAGCTTCTACAAGGGCTTCGTGAGCATGTCAGGTGTGTGCTATGCGGGAAAGTATCTTGGAGAACCACCATGACCTCCGACACAACAGTGGGCTTTCCTGAACACGTTGTCCACACGCGAATAAGTGTGTCCGCTTACGCGATAAAAACGATACACGCGTAGATGCAACTAGGCGCTGAAGTCGTCTGTCCGACCCATCGCTCGGTCGCTCGCCGTGCACTTATCGCTGCCAGCACAGCACGCAAAACTCACACTAAAAGAGACCTGAACTCTCGTAAGGGGATGAAATTCGAATCGGAAGTGGAGCCGAGGGGTTCTTGGAAAAGGTGACACGCATTTCATACGAGGGAAAATCAACGGAACTGCGTTGTGGTTCAGCTGTGCCTTTTTTAAAGAAGCCCTAAAGGTCGCATTAGGGACAAGCTCTGCATACAGCTGCGCTGACGAAAGTGTTTAAAAACAGAGTGCGCTTGCTTTGGTCAGTTTGAAATTATCCCGCTTCATAGTAGCGACCCTTTGCGCTGCGAGCTTTTAATCCAGCGGGAATAGTGCAAAACGACACAGTCTCGGCCGCAGTTTTTCGTGCACTCGAACGCAACGTAGTGACTTGTGTTTAACGTGGTGCCCAAGCTCACATTTTGTACACGTTTTGCACTGCACAACGTACGGAACACACAACACGTACGCATCGCGCGGATATTTACAAAACCTCGTTATTTCCGCGGACGATCACTGAGTGGAACAGGCTGCCAGCCGGTGTCAATGAGTGCTCTACGGTAGATCAATTGCGCGCATTCTTATCTGATGCGTGGCGTGGGGCGCAGTTCTCTTGCGCGTCTCTTCATTAGTTTCATTCTATTTGTGGAGAGCGGTTGTCCTCCTTCGGTGCATGCTTTTCCTCATGCATTATTAGTTGTGTCATTGTATTTGTGTTATTATCTGATACTTTCGGCTACTTCGGGCAGGTCTCTGTAATAAATAAATAAATAAGTAAGTAAATAAATAAATAAATAAATAAATAAATAAATAAATAAATAAATAAATAAATAAATAAATAAATAACGCACTCAGTGCGAGAAACAACGCGCGCTGACAGCTCGCTCGGGTGGTTCGAAGCAACCCTGGCTCCTCAACGTTACATCCCAAGGGCCGGCATGGACGTGGTTTTCCTCTCAGTTGTTCTCCTGTCCTGCGCTCGCGCGGGACGCGGAAGATTAGAACACCGCGCTTTAAATTGTTGACAGCGAAAGTGCCTCAGCCAAAACAGAAAATAATAACATTAACGACGTGATCAATAACAAGTCTACTTCAGAACCCTAGATGGTTAGTAGATTCAAAAACCATCTCATTATCCTTTTAAGTACGTTGTGGGAATGAAAAAAGAGTGCGCCGTTGTGAAGTGGGGGAGAGGAGTGGGGGCGTCAAACTTAGGTCCACGGCTGAGCTTCAGGCAGTGCTGTGGGGGGAACAGCACTGGCGTAGATTTTTTTTGGCCTGCGGCTGAGCAAAGTTCTGACGTTTACACAGATGGATGCTACCTCGGTTGACATTGTTTTCAGTGGTTCCTATGTGTCACCATTCGAGTAGGAGTCTTTTTTTTAATAATTGGTTGTGATTTCGAGGACGATGGTTTTTTCGAAATGATTCTATACTCTGCATCATCCAACGAATGCTTGACTACCAGATCGAGTTGTCTTGCGAAGTTGCGGAAGTCGATCTTATGCGTCGAACGTTTTTGTTTTGATATTTATGTTCATGGTAGGCTGCTTCGCAGCAGGCGCAACAAATATATTATACAATGATTTGGGCTCTTTCTTTCAGTGGTCACTTTTTGGGACACGCAGAGAAAGTGCCATTTTTTAAGTAGATTAGAACAGAAAACTTTGCTAGTTGGAGTAGATTCATATTTAAAACAATCAGAGAGAAAAATCTGAAAAGATATGAACACCTTAGCAGAATTGCGTGCTACTCGGAGGCCACTATTTTTGTTGGTGCGTGCAAAGGTATCGCTGGTCAACCCTTCTTAAGGAAGATTGGCTTATTTCTGTAGTGATTAACCCCATTGTTTGATTACTTAGCAAAGATTGATGCGCTTTGGCGTTGAGTGGTATTCAGAAATATTTTGTGCAGCAGTTTATGGTAAATTCCTTAATATCGCGTATTTTCTTTTTTTTTGTCGATTCTTGTACTGAAGTGTGTGTCGACACTTAATATAAATGTTCTACCAACTGCTGCCTTTTGCATTAACAAATGGTTGAAAGTCCTACTGTAGATATCGGTTTCTATATGTTGATTTACAGTGGACGGAAACCTGCAGGGAGCTGTGCGTTTCAGTAACCAGAACATCTGAAAGCGGTTCGGTGTTTCTTTTTGCAACTTCAAGGTGGAACGGAATGTATGCTCTGTGGAAGTTACATGAGAGAGAAATTTCTGTATTAGGGATATCTCGATGCCTGACAAACAGTCGTCGACACAGCTGAGGAAGCACTTTAAATCTGGCTGGAATGAGTTCTGAGCTTATTCCTCGATGTGTTTTATTGCAACATATATCATAGCCAAAGAGATGAAGGCGGCCATGTGTGTTCCTTTTACCTGCCTGTAGAATTATTCTTTAAACTAGAAACATGTGTTTGATAAGCATAATTCCAAGAGGCGGCACACTTCGTCGACACTGGGAAGGTTTCATACGCTGACTGCGCCGTTGCATTGTAGGCCGTCTCTAGTAGCGGTAACTGCAAGCTTTACGTGGGATTTTTTCGAAAAGGGGCACCACCTCAAAGAAGACAGGGGATTTTTAAGCATCAAGGGTGACCATAGATACCAGTTCGATGAAATGCCTGGTTGGAGACACGCGTTTGAGAACGTGTTCAGACAGCATACAAAGTGAGAACACCAGATGTCCACAATTGGGAGGAGAGGGCTCCAAGGTTTTTTAACTATAGGCAGGCCATACAATCCTGGAGCCAGCCCATTGATGCTTTATAATTGAATGTAGGGGTGGCGGTAGTTTAAGTGGCGTTGAAGAAATTTTTATTGGGGGTACTTGTTGTGGGGCCCTTGTTCAGTTTCTAGTATTGTGGAGTTTTGAGAAAAGTGGGTATTTTCTCTTCGTAGTCCCGTCGTCAAAAAGTACTGTTGTGTTGCCCTGGTCCACTGGGAAGAACATGATGTTTGTGCCTTTCTAGAGGTAGGTTCTCTTCTTTTCGGCGCGCTTGCATGCAGTTCAGAACCGAGAATGTTTTGAGCCTGACGTCTTCGCGTACATCCCGTTCAAATTACTGCATGTCATCTTGAAGTGAAGTTGAGATTTTTGGGAGAAAATGTATATCCCCCTAGATGATAATTTTGTGCACTTTGGTATGAATGGAAGCTTTAGCGGTAGAACATTTTCTGGAATCAAGTTTCGACCAGACCAGAATGGTCTGATGGAGATTTGCTGTAGTTCCTTCTGTATTTGCGACTTCGGCTCGCTGGGGTTTTGTCGGATTCTTAAGGCCTTTTTTAATGTTAGGAGCTTAGGCATCTTGTACTCCAGCTTCCGCGGTGAACGAAAAATTTGTGGATTTTTTTCTTTCTAATCAAGATAAGGCACTCACGCATGTGCGCCAACATTGGGATTTTTTTCTGATTTGTTGGTGATATTTCGTCTTGCTTCATTAAGCGGGCGTCGATATGGTAGGATCTTGGGTGCGACCTTGGTTTTCTTGCATTTATGGGTGAGCACCAAGTCGCCTTGAAAAGCGACGAGATACGTTGCTTCTTAAAACTTACAGTGAACGGCTCGCGAAAAATTTTTATTCGCAAAACGATTCGTCTCTTAGAACAAAACAAGCATCGAGAAATCAACCAATAGCAATTTATCCTCCGACAGAAATACGTCACTGTTCCTTATGCCCAAAGCGCCAACGATACAATCGCCCCTATCTTAAACAAAGTTGGTCTCCGAGTAGAGCACAAGCCTACGAGCATGGTGAGCTCTCTCTGCCTATTTCCAAGAACCAGGTATCGAAAGGAACATCCCAAGGGATTTCATACGGCATTCTTTGAGCCTGCTGGGAGGCATGTCAGATAAGCGAAACTAAGGAGCTAAAAAAAAAAGAAATCGACAGCCCCAGAACGACGTCCGCAACTTCCCAAGAACACAGAATAGCCTAGCGTTCCGAAGACGCAGAGCATAGAAAAAAACTTCAAAGCAACCACTGTGCTCGAAATCCAAACCAGCTATCGAATATGACTCCTACTCGAAATAAGGTGCATTCAAACCACTCCAGGAAATGGCAACTTCCCGCCTACGTATACGCTGGGACTTAGCTCCGGAGCTCACAAAAGAAGAAAAGACGCTGACGACCATCTTGCACAGCCCCGCATCGTGCCTCATATCCGTAGAGCTCACGTTGACGCTCATATTTATCTCACACTTTTCACTGCACCGCAGTAGTTTTATTCCCGTCATGTACTTAAACACGCAAGCCAAAAGCCCCTGTCACCCAAGAAGAACGAGTAGAGCTGGAACAGAAATGTCAGGATTTTAAACTAAAAGATTTTGGTTCGAGACGTTCCGCAGTTTACCATAAGTTGTCAAACGGAACGAGGCAGGCAATTTAATGATATTGTATAGACTTCGTACATTGAGTTTGATGCAGAGATCGTGGCACACTGCATAGCATACTCTGCTGACGGATTGTTCTTTTCGTGTGGAAGCTAATGGTCACTCTCAACGCAACATAGTCTTTTTTTTTGCCTAAGAAAGCAACACAAGCGATTAAAAGGGAACAGCGCCAACACAGCACCAAGAGAGGAATGTACAACACAGCGCTTGTGTTGTACGTTCCTCTCTCCGTCCTGTGACGGGAATTAGGAACCACGAACAAATATAACGCTTAAAAAGACAACTATTCACAAAGGGTCAAAATTTATTGGCTAGATTCCTCATTAGGGAAACGCAAAACGGCAACATTAGGAAGCTTTGATAATGAAGCAAATAATAATAAAGCTGGATGAAGCTGCAGATGAGCAGGAAGAGAAAGAAGACAGTAACTTTCTGTTCTCATTTCAAGTTGTTCATCAAATTCGCTCTCGCCCTATCATTTGTTAGCCTTCCCGCTTAGCTCAGTTGGAAGTGCGATTGCTCAGGTGAAGCGGTGGTACGGGTTAGAGCCTCGGGCAACCACGATTTTTTCATCAACAAGGAGGCTTCTGTGGAAGCTGTATAGTTTTCCTTCGTAGGCACACGGGTGCGCTTGGTTTTGGTTTATGGTATATGGGGGTTTAACGTCCCAAAGCGACTCAGGTTATGAGGGACGCCGTAGTGAAGGTCTCCGGAAATTTTGACCACCTGGGGTTCTTTAACGTGCACTGACATCGCACAGTACACGGGCCTCTGGCATTTCGCCCCCCATCGAAATGGAACCGCCGCGGCCGAGATCGAACCCGCGTCTACCTTCCTGGATTTCTAGGTGTGATCTGATTGACCGCAAAAAGGAAGCACTTAAAGCAAGCAATAGTACGTCCTCTAGGTCTTCGCAGAATTGCATGAAAACTCGCGTATCTAGGAAACGTAACGAACAGTACGGCAAAGCATTATGCATTTGTTTTGCTCATTGAGTAGAATCCGAAAATTTGTTGTCTTATTCATGTCACCGAAACCCACATAGAGCCTAGCATGCTGCACTATGGCATGTTTGGGAAAATATTTCTCAGCTTTCCATTTCATCCCCCTCATTAGGCGAGTTTGCTGAACAGTGTGAGTACTTGGTTTGCGTGCGGAGTTCAGGAAATAAGGGTTCACTTACTCTTGTACCACATGCAGTTTCAAAATATTCTTCCAAGTCTTTCACTTCTTGTTCTGATTCTTTCGGGTCATTCACTTCATCTTCCGGTTTTTCCGGTCTATTTATTTCTGGTTGTGGTTCTCCATGGTCTTCTACTTCCGGTTCTGGATATGCATAGCCATATCCTTCGTAGTCATATCTTTCCTGTTCTGAATCTTCCAAGTCATTCCCTTTCTCTTCTGATGAGGCTGATCTGTACCCTTCTGATGAGGCATATGTGTACCCTTCTGATGAGGCATATGTGTAATCTTCTGATGAGGCTGATGTGTACCCTTCTGACGAGGCATATGTGTAATCTTCTGATGAGGCTGATGTGTACTCTTCTGATGAGGCTGATGTGTCCTTCTCTGATGAGGCTGATGTGTCCTCTTCTGTTGAAAGCTGATGGGCATCCTCTGGCCCTCGGGGGATAGCCTTGCGAGCCATTGAATAAAGAAAAGGCCACAATTAGCTGTCATATCTGCATCTCAAATATTTGGCAGCACCGGGAAAAAAAAACGCTTGCATTTTGCAGTGGAAAGGAAGGGGTACCGCAAGAAGCGCAGGAAACAGGCGATACAGTGCACAAATATTACTATAAAACGAATTTCTACAATCTGGCAGAGGATAAAATATTAAGAGAGAATAACTTCTTGAAGTGCTAACATTCTAAACCTAGAAAGCACAACACTTTTAATGCGCCAGCATTAGAAATCACACGTAGCTAAAATGCACCGTCGGTCTTAAAATACGCCCATTGGCTGGATGGAGTGACGCCCCCAGATTGCAGCATTCTCATTTCCCGGACGGAAATGACGTCACCAGACCGCAGAATTCGCATTGGCTAGCGGTAAGTGCCCCACCCAACAGAAGCAGTTCCGTTGGCATGGGTTGCGCCATCATAGATGAGAGGTGACGTTATAAGACCGGACGTGATGACACTAGGCCCTGTGATGTTGCATTACAAGCGAGCACACCGAGAACTAAGAGGCACTGAGCCTAAAATCGTTTGATTTATACCGTCACATGAGGCGAGATAGGCAGGTCACATGGCACATAGAATAAAACAAGCACCCATCGGGCTGCGACAGAACCCCCCCCCCCCCCCCCCCCCTAGCAGTTGTGATGTCAGAGGTAGCATAGAAGGCTTCTCCCACAGCTTTCAGCCTCGCCAGCTCAATGCTGTCCCAACGTGACACTCGTGGCAATATAGGGCGTTTCACGTTCGCCGCCATGGAGGAGGTTGGCGCCGGTGAACAGTCTCAGTCTTAGGTTACACGCAATATAAAAACCGACGACGAGTGTATTAGATTAGACAGCAGCCGCCGCAGCTCGGTTGATGGGTTTGTGGATTTGATCCCAATGGCAGCTCGTGGTTGTGTTTCTTCTACTTTCTAATCCTTTATATTTCAGCAATAAAATATATATAATATTATTTGCCAATGATCCCCACCACAAATAAAAATGAAACTTGGAGACACTTTTCTATGCTCGTTTATTTTGGTGCCTCTGAGCTTCTATGATTTTGAATGTAAAAAGAAAATTGCGCAAAGACGCCGGGAAAAGAAGAGGCACAAAGGCGCACACACAAAATGCCGAACATTAAATTGATTTTATTTTGTGAAAACAGCGCTCATATTGTTACGTGGCGGCCAGCCGAAGCGAGAGACACGATGATCGATGGCAATGGGAAGATTTAATGGCTGCTGGCCTAGCGCGAGCGCTCCTGCCCGCGCCACTGCACAGTTCGTCGTCTTCTTCGTCACATTATAAAGGCTATCAACATGACAATCAAGGTACACACCCTACATGATCGTGCGCAGGGCGAACAGAGTATCAACAGGGCCTGTGTACCATGATTGCTATGTCAATAGCCCTTATAAGCGCCCTGTTTTCCCGAAATAAACTCATAAGTTTTGTGCTTTCTGTGTGCGTCTTTGTCCCTCCTCTTGTCCCGTCGTCTTAGCGCTGTTTTTTGACAATCACTATGAACCGACTAGCCCAACATCATGTCTTAGTTTTTTCATATGCATTTCTTAACAAGCTCAACATTTCCCTCCTCTTGTGTGCTCAATAGCTTAACGAGTACCTTGGTCCTGACAGATTTAATGCCATAGGTGGTATAAGAAGGTTCTCGCATAGCTTCCACCCTTACCGTTCCATCACATTCCACATGGCACTCTTAGTCATACAGTACGTACTACGTCCGCCACTGTGGAAGAGGGTGGCGCTGGTGAACGCTTTAAAGGTTGCACACCGTATAAATACATCCGAAAGTAGAAGATTGGACATTCGTCATCGTAGCTCAGATCGTAGAGCACCGCACGAGAAATTCGAAGGTCTGGGGTTCGTGTCCCACTAATCGACGTGTTTGATTTTTCCGCCACTTTCTAATCAGTTATTTTAAAGTGAGAAAATAACTACACTAGTAATTACTCAATGAACAACACGAAAAAAATAAAAGAAAGAAAACAGAAACGCTCCTCTATAGTGATTGGTTTCGGTGACTGTTGGCTTACTTCATAAGCGCTGCCTTGGACAAAACTTTGCAGATGCGGGTTCGCAGAAAAAAAAAAAACATTTAAATGCGGTAAAGCAAAGAAGGTCAGTGAAACATTTGTGACCATTAACGGACATGCTTGCTCCAACCGCTAGAAAAAACACCTACTCAATGGCTACAAGGCACCACTGGGATAAATTCTCCGCGGTTCCGCGTGCCATTATCTTTTGTTGAGCGTATGTGATAATGAACCCTTCATTTGCCTTCCCTTGGCTACTCAATCTCTACGATAATGTTAGGATAGCATGTGTTAACACTGCCGCTCTCCTTGCTACTTAGTTTTCTGTGCATCTGAAAGGGCATGCAAAAAGGTAAGTGAGCGAAAATCAGCAGCTCACCTTTTTCATTGTATATGCAATGCAAAGACAAACGGTCTTTTTGTCGCCAGGTGAAAGTTCTAAGAGAGAAGGAAATACAAGGATTTTTAAATCAGGGTGTAAGGCATTGCAAGTGCATGGGAGAATTGGCGTTCGCACAGATATCCTCAGTGCTCCACCGCTCAAAAAGCCAAAACAAAAAAGAAAAAGAATAATTCATCATTACGCGAATCCTTTATATTCGTCAAAATTGCTGCTGCGGTATACAGTGTTCTCAGTACGGCTAAGATATACTGAATATTCATCATGTTTGCTTCCTGTCCGACTCACAACGAACTAACTGGTGCGAGCGCCGATACAGCATCTTTTTTCCTGTAAACTCAATAGGGAAATTACATATTGCCGCACAGGCTCACATTCCTCGGACGGAATTTACAGTGTACAAAATGGCGGTGCACGCGGCATTGTGGCGGTGAATTTATCTCCTCTGCAAGCGCTATAGTTTTTACGCGCCGGCATCTATAATAAACTGGTATGATGATGAGGCGCACTGAGGCGCGAAAACGCAAAATAAGTGCTTCGAATCGCTTGCGCGGTTTTCTAGAAGCCTCGTGATTGAGGCGTTCGTACTCGCCATAACAACAGAAACAGCGCAATATGTAAGATTTTTGCGACATCGCCTCGGATGCACTGGGAGGCGCTTAAATGACACGTGTTGCGTGAAAATTCCTAGACCATAAATATCGCATAGACTAGAAAAATGCCTCCTCCATCCTCATTGCCATTGGGATAGGAGAAAGGGCACCCATACCTGAACAATATCCACAGCGTCAGTGTTTTGTCGGCCTGGCAGCGTGGCTCTCTCCCAAATATACTTCAACTGGCCCACCGACCCTTCCTCGCCGACCGCTCAAAGACCCCCTGCTTAGCCGTTCGAGAAGACCAATAAGTAAGTGCAGTCCCGCCTCACCATTCCTTACGTGTCGATTTGTGCATCTTCCTCGGTAACTTATGCGCCGGTCTTCTTTGTGTTTATTTTCTCCTTGTCTTGCCTTATTGATGCGGCAGTCTAATTTTTTATATTGTTTCCCATGGATTATTGAAGCAGGTTTATTCAAGAAGCACCACATAATTCACGTTACATCAATGTATGACTACAAGCTATGTCGTTTGTATAAACTCTGTTTACAAAAAAATTATGCTGCCATAACAAGCTTAGCACGGCTAGCGGAAAACTTCCCTGTTTATAATGTTCGCCATCCCGAAGTGTGGTACGTCGCCAAATGCAGAACCAGTTATGGACATCAAATGCTGAAATTACTACTTCCCACACTTCTAAATCGCGTAATAAAAGAAACTAACATTGACATATCTGGTACATCACTAAAAGAACTGCGTGAAATGTTTGTATAATGATGTCATACACTGAACTTTTTTCCCCTCTTTTCCTGGTGCTTTCTTCTTGGAATATTTTGCCTAACTCATGTATGTGTTCTGTCCAAGTGTTCTTCCTTAGCCTCCCCCTTCTATGCTGCCCCGTGTTCTAGGGGGTCAGGGCTCCTCAAGCTGTTTCGCACAGCTTTTACCTGCCCTCCTCGTAACTTTTTTGTTGCGGAATAAATTTGTTTTGATTTGATTTCAAATGCTGATATTTCCTTTCTTTGCATTCGCTGAGTTTTTTGTTTCAGCATTTAGCTTTCATAAAAAACTGAGTTTTTCAAGTGGAGTTTTTCAGAAGTTTTATAGAGGTGTGTACACTGACGATGGCGGAACAATAGCGAGCATGACGAGGCAAAAATGAGATGTTAATAAACTCTTGAAATAATAATGACGGACTGAGTAAAGGATCGTGCTGCTAAATAATGCAACAATCTTAAATGTCTACAAGATATTTCAATTTTGTGGAATCTAGAAAAACGACTTCATTTTTAATTATTTCGTTATAGCTATATAGTTATCTGGTTGTACACAAGAAAATATCGCAACAGTTTTTTTTCTTTGGGTGGAAATGTAGGAGCACGTCTTTTGAAATACGTTCTGCTCACACAGTTACTTTCCCGCTTTCGACACTGCATTTAGAATGTCCTTGATGATTGATTAGTACACAGTTAAAAGCGCTGAAGGTTCCACTTACTACAGAAATGCTTCCTTATCATCCGAGAAAATTCTGGGTCGGCTTCTTCTTCGGCTGATGTAATATAGACTGCAGCAAAAGAAGCCACAAAAATCGAGAACAAAGTCCTCTTCATATCTTCATGTGTAGACACGCCTTGAGTTCCTACCTGGGATTTTTAGAGAAGGATTTGTAATGAGAAAGAGAGCTTTGCCTAAGTATATAAATACTGCAGATGTATAGATATTTACTGCAGGCATAGCGAGATGAGGGGCCGAATAAGAATTATGTCCAAAAAAAGTACATGGTCATGAATATCCATAACGGCAATGTTTCTTTTGCTGCAGAGTCTAGAATCTTTCACTGCGCCCGATGTGCCGGATGATGATAAGATACAAAGCTCACAGCTTCAAGTTGTTGGGTAGGGTAACACTAGGAAAAGGAAAAAAACTGAGATAGGAGAGAAGAACGCGAAATATTCTGTGTTACACGACACTTTTAACAATGATGCTCCCATGTGAAAATGTTTGCCGTGTTACTTCAGAGAATACAGCGTAGATTTCTTCGGCGGGATTATTTTTAAGAAGTGTGTGATTGACTACGAAGCATTGGCATGGTAAAGCGTGATTTTTCAAAGGACTGATATATTCTTCTGAATTTAAAGAGAAATACGTTTAACTATGCCTACGGTTACTTTTAGCTATGTCTATGTCTACGTTAACTATGTTTACCATGCTGCTCTGTAAACGCCTTCCCAAAACAGCAGCAAAGTCAGCTCTAAAACTCACACCGAACCTGAACCCTAGCTTAAGTTGAAACTTCACAAAATGTTTGTTCGAATAGATGCCAGACAAAAAGCTTTCCCAGCTCAGTGCCCCAAGCTATATTCAGCAACAACGGAAAAAAGGGAAGCTTGCTCTCCCAGCGCCTGTGACCACTGTTTGATACCTCCATCTTCTAGTTGGCCGCGATGGGTGTTAATATTAGTGCAGTTATTAAAGGTTAAACAGTCCTCATGGTCACGTCTGGTCACTTTTTCTCAGCTTAGCGATGGTCGAAAGCAGTAGTGCCGGAACTGTGGCTCGGCACTGGAGTTGGATAGGTCAAGAAATATAAATGCTAGTCTTAATTGCCAAAGGAGTTTTTGTTAACACACAGAAAGGTACAAAGGCGGTGAAGGAAAGCGAACACTTTTGAAAAGTCGACGAACAGTGAGAGCAAGTGCTACAGTACGTCAAGCATCAAGCACCAAACAATACTGATTGCATTGTCCAAAACAACTCTTGAGACGCTATGTACAAAATTAGCAGTAGTTCTCAAGTTGTTCAAGAGCTCCAGTGTTGAGTGAATCCCGCGGCATGTTGATCCAGATGAGCCCAGGCTAAATATGCGGGCTCTCGATTGCGCTCGTGACACAGAATCGCCTTTTTCAATGGAAGAGCTTCGTTTACTTGGCTATCGACACAGAATGGTGCCAATGAGGAAACCGCAGTACACGAGCTGCCCGATTTAAAGTAAACAACTTTTTAAAAATTCTTGTCCTAGGCGAGGGAAATCTAAAAGATTTGGTTTAGCGACAAAGCTGTGCATTCTACCGATGCTCATTCGCGGCAACAGTACTTGCCATTTGTGCGCATCACGTCGTCGAAATTCGCACGTTTCCGTAAGTGAGCAGAATATTCAGTCTTAGAATAAACGTCTCCTTGCCCTTACATCCTTAATGGGGCAACTAAATTTTTCAAAATGCAAGCTCTCCTATGTATTTACTGTTTATTTCTGCAGATTCCCGTCGGCTAAAACTTACTTTGCCTGTTTAGAGTGGAGTGGGAAGCGATTTATATGAGTGACAAATAACATTTACGTTTCTACTAGAGTCCCGTCTTCAGCACTGTGTAGTTTGATCTAGATTATTTTCTATCGAATACAAACGAATGTGTAACAGTGGAAAAACTCTTTCTTTTTGAAGAAAACCGGACGCAATAAAGATCCTGCATCTTTCAAAATTGTCTCGGAAAACAAAACAAAAACAAACATGTTCTTCATAAAACAAATGCCAAAAGAGACGCCACGCCTATCACATATCGAAAAGTGCAGCAATGGCTGATGCAAAATACGTCAGTTAGCCACAGTGTTCGCAAAATTTTTTCAGCTGTGTGGTCTGCTTTTGAGCCGCATTGAACATTTCAAGATTCCTTGAGGACTAAAGGGCCTTGAAAGCCAAAGGTCAAGGGTTCCTCTCGCCTTTTACACGTTTACAACCTAACGAGTGCCTTGAATTCTTCACTACACGGCTGAAAGCAAACCTGGTGGCCTGGTAAATAAAAAAACAAAAACAAAGCGTCAGAAAAGCAGCAACGGCTTAATGAGGAGCGGCAGAGTACTGGAGTACGCATCCGAGCAATAGGGATGTAGTGCGATGGAAAGGAGAACAGTTTCGCTTTAGCAGCGTACATGAGCGCACCTTCTCAGTGGTCCAGGTGGGTTTGCTGCTAAGCTGTGCAGTGTAGCTACTGGAGCGTCCATTCAGTTCAGTTCATCGTTATTTTCAACATTTCACACGAACTCGCTGACAAAATGCCTCGACGACAGCTTGAGGAGGTCTGCGAGCTCGCGACTGGCAACAGTGACACCAGTACTGAAGTTTCAAAGAAGAATCTGTTGCTAATCACAAACTGGCGTCCTTTTCATCGCAAGTTTGCAAAAATAAGGAATAATTCGAAGGTAATCAATGTACAAAGGCATTAGGACAAAACAACACCGTTTCTTTATATACAATAATACAACAAAATGCATGACAGTAGATTAGAATGACACAAAACTAACAATTTCAGGTTCATTGCAAGAAGTGGCATTGTTCAACGAAACAGTAACACTCTAGAAACATTGAGCTCAAAACAACACATGTTATTTTAACGAGAGTAACTCCGCGAAGTGCCTCGAAAGAGGAGGACCAAAGTTGTTCTTACCTTCAAGAGAGCTTCAACGCTGGGAATACGTAATGAGTCGCCCAGCAAGGCGCAGAATAAAGGCCTCCAGAGCCATAAAATTGTCGCGAAAGGTGTGCCCCTCTTTTCGTCGCGTTCACACGTAAAAGGATCAAGATTGTGCACGTTCTTTCTCTTACCCTAAGAGTGAATGTGGGTGCACTGAATCGCCGCAAATTTTTTGCGATTCAGTTCGTACTCTTTTTGAGCAGTCATTTAGACACGCAGACAGAATGGAAGACGGAGGCACAAAAGGAGACGGAGACGTAGTGGCGATGTGTGGAGGCGTATGAGAAAGAAGAAATGGCAGCTAGAAGAGGGGCCGTATATGCGATGAACAAGGTTATGTGCCGCAAAAGGGGAGAGGCGTTAAAAATTTTGCTTTCTTGTGGAGAGAAGTGCATCGGTTAAACGCGGTATCGCATTCATACAAACGCCTAAAAGAGCACCACAATTTTGTGGACAAGCCGCCAAGCTCAATTCTCCTGTTGTACTGCCGGGGCTGTAAGTACTGCTACCGTGACTATAAGGATGCACATTGTTTACACACGCAGTAGTCAAATATTCTGTGAAATGAAAAAGAGAGAACAACGTGGATTTTAAAGTCATCTGTCAATCTCCAAAAGAGAGAGACAGCATTGTCGCAATCGACACTGTCTTCTCGTGACCTATGCACTCCAAGGGTTAACTGTGGTTCAGGGTGCTTGTCTTTGTAGTTCACTGCACTGCTTGCGCGGAAATTTTATCTTTGTATTTTTATTATGCTTTTTCTTTCACTTTAGATCTTGTTTGTCTGGTTTTTCATTACTTTTCTCGACAACTATGGCTTCTCGAAAGGAATAAGTAGCGAGTCAGCCTCGTGTTGTCCTGCCTTTTCCTTCCACCCGTTGTCTTATTGGCTGCTGTAATTGTGGCTAGGGGAACCAAACGCTCATTACATTTGCAAGATATGAAACGACCTGGGCAGATCCCTTCCAACAAAATTAGCGCAACCATATGAAAGCCCTCGCATCAGAAGGCATGAAGAAACGGTGCATAAAAAAACACACCCCACAACACCAAATAAAAAAGCACAGATGACAAGCAGCGCGGCGATTCAACAGCAATAAAATACCTGCAGTCATCCGACATACAACAAGGAGCAGCAGAACTCCGGATGAACATGAACATGGGAACAAGACTAGCAAAAAGCGTCACATCACCTCAGTCGAGCGGCAGCCTCAAGAACTCGACGCTGTTCTAGTTAAGGAAGAAAGGCGCCAAATGATGTGCTTCTGCACTTGCGATGTTTTTGTTTAATGTGTAATCAACTTTTGCTGACGGTCGTTTTCCAGGATGAGCAGGTAGATATACTTATTCAAGTTTTCTGCAATCATGCTGCCTCTATCGAGTAAAACAGAACGGAGAAATCGCTTCATATTCTTCTGTATGTCTGTCTAGCGCCATGAAAAAGAAGGGCGGGGAAGGAGCGGGCAAAACGACTTATTTTATATAGATAGCTGGTTGCAATTTTGGCATACAATCTGGACGTCCTGCATTTAACGGCTATAGTGCTGAAATTTCCTTCATTTCCGAAGCCCTCCACTGCGAGCTGCCTCGTAGGGTGAGTCGATTTGACACGTTAAACCCACATAAACCAATCCAAACATGTTAGGCGGCGCAGTAAATCTGTAAACCGGCAGTGAACAGAAGGTAATGCGTGCCGATGTACAGCAGTTGATGTTGAAGGCTGCTTTCTTGAGTTCTGCATGATCAGAAATAAAATAATTCTATTTGACATTATCCCCAGGATCCCGGTTACTACTACCACTGAAAAATTCTGTAAGAAAAAATATCATGAGTCAATCTTTGACGGGCATTTATTAAGTACCGTGTGTTACAGCTAAGAGAAGCTGCGCACCGCATTCTTCACTTTAGCATCGAAGTTCACCAATTCATAGCCAAATAACTAATCACTATAAAACTGAAAGTTGACTTCTGGGGCTATATAAATGACGGAACAACTTTAAAAGTGCATAGATAGTTTTGAAACATAAACCAATATTTTTGCATCCCCGGTGACCCAAGCTCTAAGGGTACAATAAGGAAAGAGGCTGCCGGCGCTCTATGGGCTGTGGATTCTTCCGGATAAGAGTCTTTGCATCGAGTAGCTTCCCACTACCACTTGCAGGGCGGCGGCCATGGCAGGCAAACGGGCACGGTCAAAGCTCCAACAAAACCTCTCGCTGCCGGAAGCACTTCGAGAGCGCACTTCGGGATCCTGCACCAACATGCGGCGACGGTGAATGCTGTCCAGTTGCCGAATGCGGCGAGTGTGCTCACATTCCCATACGCGCTCGGCGCGATATACCCTGCGTAGGAGCTTCTCTTCACTCTCGAATGCAGCGGTGTTCCAAAGTTGTTTCAGTTTTCTATTTATCCTCATCCTTCTGCAGCTACGGCACGCTAGCGCTTATAAACAGATGGCTGCCGCGGTGGCTCAGTGCTTATGGGGCTCGGCTCCTCACCCCAAAGACGCGGGTTGGATTCCAGCCTCAGCGGTAGCATTTCTGTGGAGGCAAAATGTTCGATACCTATGTACTAAGTGCATGCTGAAAAACCTCACGTGGTCGAAATTATACGGAGCTCTCTACTGCGGCGACCCTCATAGCATGAGCCATTTCGGGACATTAAAACCCATAAAACAAATTAACATTATGTCTAGCTGCTTGCGCTCAAAACGAAGCCACACGTGCATGATGCGATGCCCGTACTCATAAAGAACCCCAGATGATAGAAAGCAATCGGTGCCCTTCGCTTCGGACCTTATTTTTTTCTTTCACTCTCTCCTTCATCTCTCCGCGTAAGGCTCGGTTCGGTTGTCCACAGAGAGTGTGGCAGTGAAGGCGTGCACCTTTTGTTCTCAGGGAAATTTTAATGTTGCCCAGCAGCGCCATCTGCTTTCAGGTCCGCAAAACGGCTGGCGACACACGCGGACGCTTTGCTTTGCTCAGTGGCAGCTGGGCCGTATTGTCGCTACTGGGCAAAACGGCACGGGGCTGCGCAGGCCGTCTCACGGCGGTGGGGTGGTGAGGTGGAGAGAGATTCTTAAAGATTTTGTAGAAAGCCTGTAATCTCACTAACGCAAGCATAAAATAAAATAATGTACACAGAAACCGCCGAGAGTGTACCGCGAAAATAAAAAAAAACAGCAATAAAAACAAGATATGCAAGCCTTGAACTTCTCAAGGCAAAAAAGCGATTATAAGGTCGGGAAATTGGCTGTATAATCAGTCCGACAAGAGGCAGCGATGAAGGAATACGTCGTGCTAGAACAGATTTCGTGCGAACACACAAAGAATTTTAGAACGTGTGGCCTTTCTTAAAGAAGCTGCTCTTAAATCCTGTGATGAGAAAATGCCTCGCAATATCCGCCAAAACACAAGCGCCCTCCACTGCCTTTAATAGCAGCTTCATATGTAGCGGCATTCATTCGGAATTTCCCTGCCGCCGAGCTGCCCACAAGGTTTGTCCATGGCCTGCTTTCGCGTGTTGTACACGACCATGCAGCGCTGATCGGTGGGAGGCAGAGTCCGGACGGCATCAGCGCCGCTTCCTGCCCTGGCACAGCTCAGCGCGCAGTGCATCACGAAGAAGAACTGCTTGCTCGAGAGCTCGACCCCCGGCAGCACCATCATCGGGCCATTCTGTCCAGCTGTGCCTTCTCGCCGGGCACTCAGGAATGCCATGATGGCTATCTTGGTACCCAGCGCCTCATCAAGGGCAGCCCTGCCGGCAAGCTCCTTCTCGTCCACCCTCGTCTGCCGCCAGGTGCCGTTCTGCGCAATGAGCACAACTGCCAGGGTCAGAAACCTTACTAACGAGAGAACAGACAATGTGTTGCGCCAAAGTAAGACGAATGCCAAACGAGGGAGAACCCTTTCAGCGAAAATGATGTGTTAAACTAGCAGCGAAACATAGACTACAGGTTAACCAATGTTTCAGTACTGTTTATATATAGCAGTAATATTGTGCCGTACTCAGACACCACAAGAAATTAGCCAGAAGACGGCGCACTTATTATTTGGTCAAGGAGTGTACTTGTCCTGTTTTATCAGAAATCAGGATATATATTCTAACGCTCGAGTTCATTAATTCAGGTCCACACAACTGTTTCTGATTAGGCGTACAAAAGTATTCGCATATATTGTATTACAATGTATGTATTTATGACTACCTTACTAGCAAACACGCGGTGCTAGGTGAAATGCGCCAATTGCACTTAAGATATGAAATGGAGATTGCGAAGTGGCTGAATGCTCTTTTTTTCATATTGTTGCTCCTGCCTTACTGAGTAGCATCCCTCGAACACATTAAAACGCCCGTAAGCATTAAAACCACGTATCTACGCACACGCTTTGTTGGCGTGCGAGCTATGAGCACTGCCCTTAGGTTGTCAGTTCAGCGGGCTCCAACCTCTGAAAGGGCACTTGGTCCACTTTCTCGGCACATAAAGGCCACTTTGCAATTATTTTCTCCTCGATTTTTACTTGGTAATATAATGCGCCTCATATGGCAAAAATGCGTGAGCGGTCACATAAATCCAAGAACCGGAAGTGACGTCAACGGATCGGAATTGACTACGCTTCGATGTATCTAGATTGAGTCCGATAACACTTCTGTTCAACCTATTTAGTGCATAATAATACAGGTGATCGATGTACGCAAAACATTAGACACTCCACGTACAATTGAGCCTGTCTTTGTGTTTCTCTCGTGTACGTGTATTGTATAATGTTTTGCGCACATCGATCATCTGTAGATGGAGTCCGTGTCGGCATCTCAAGCCACCACTGTGGAAGCTTCTAAAAACCGGCCAGATTAACCGCAAAGTTGTCTAGTTTCGTGCAGCGAGACGTGCAGAGGTGCGCAAACACAACCATGAAAGAATGATGCAAGACTTGATGTAAAAACTTCAACAGCTTCGAATGCTATCCCATTGACCACACATGGCATAATAAGGTGCACCTGTTAATCTTTAATCCTGTTGTTTAAATTCTAAAAGTAGCGAAGCAAATATGCCCACTAGACATCGATCACCATATGTGAATAGTCATGACAGTCTGCCCACCTTGTTGAAAGCGGCGCGCATACAATACACGCTGTCGGCGTCGACGGCGTCTGTGCGCTCCCAGAGTCGCTGCCATCGTGCATCCGTTTCCTCCTCTTCGCCGCGCCGATTGACCAGTTCGTGCGCCATGGCTTGGGCAATGATCTATTAGAAAGGAACAATTATATTTAACTGCAGCAGCACTTGTAGTGGCCATTCCCCGAATTTAATCGCTGCATGTGTAGGTGTGTTGTTTGTTAGCTTGTCTGTCTTTGTGTCTGTCTCCTTCTTTCTCCCGTACTTTGAAAAAAAATGGTTTTGAGGAAAGGAAGTGAAGCATTCCGGTCTCACTTACCTTGGTGGACACCCCAATGGTGCCGTAAGTGAAAGGATAAAGGAGGGAGTGAAGAAAAAAGGAAGAAAGAGGTGCCGTAGTGGAGGTCTCCGGAAAAATTTGACCAGCTAGGAATCTTGGCGACGCTGCACTGTCGCACGACCTCTATCGTCCAACCAGAGAATTTTGTGGAGAAAATCAACCTCGGTTGTGCTTTCTAACTGGCCAAATGTGTTCACTTGACTCAAGACGTTACCAAAAAATGGCTAATGAGGAAATTTCGTTACCGAGAACAAGAAAACTGCGGGACGACAGCCTAAGTGCTATCCCATTTACAACACATTCAAATTAAGTTTTGATGTATTGGTTTTATAAAATAAAATGATGATGATGAAGAAAAAAAGAACCTCCTGGTTCTCGTACCTGCCCCAGTGCGGCGAAGTTGTACGCCGGTGGAGCTGTGACGTCATAGTAGGGAGGCCGGAATAAGGCAGCCGGCTGTGCCACCTTGGCCACCGATGCCATGGCAGGAAGCAGCGCCTGCACCAGCGGCGGCAGGGAGTGCCAGGCGCGGAGACGCCGCAGCCATGCCAGTGGAAAGCTTCGCCCGCCGGTCGCCAGGTCCTCTGTCAGCCCACTGGCATTCTGCGAGCACCGTTTCGCTAATATCAGGCGCAGAATGAATCAATCGGAAGTTTAGCCAAACGAAGACAACACACAGCTAAATACCGTCGTGGGACGCTCGTATACAGTGCATACTCAAGTCAGGCATTGATGCTAAGGGAAATTAACAGCCCTGCTAGAAAAAAAAAATTTGCTAGGCGCATTTTTCTTACAGCCTTTTACCTTCGTGTGCTCTCTGTTAAACTTAATCATGGCCATGTTCCTTTAAATATTTTATTTTGAATTCATAACTGTGGTTATTAGCCAGGAGAGAAAGTTCATATACATCCTTTAATATCGCTGCTTATTAACACCGCTCATGAGATGCTCGCATCTGAACGTACTGCCTTTTCAAGAATAACCTGGCAACGCTGTTTGCTTCTCAGCGGTATAGTGGATATGTTGCAGCACCCCTAGAAGTCAAAAGGTCTCCAAAGTTGCGGACAAGGATTCGTCTCATCTTCGAAAAGTTCAGAGCTTAACGGGTGCCAAACGTTGCCAACCAAACGGTCGAGAAACAAATCATATTACCTGGTTACTTTTGTCAAAGGTGCCTCGAAAGTGGGATTGCAAAAGAAAGAAACCAGAAAGGACCCAATATAGCAATATGCCTCATTGCTTGCCTTAAGTACCCTCTATTTGAAGAAAAAAAACCCTCCACATTAGAGAACAGTGTACGCAGTGAAAATAATGCCATTCCGCGGAATCTCCTCTCTTGAGAGTGTGTAGTCCACAATAAGAAACCTCGCCTAAATTCCTGTTACTGGCGGCTTCGGCTAAAACGTGGTGTGCTACCTCGCTCAAGCCGTCGAAAGCTGTGAAAAGATTGCCGGGATGGCTTCGGCCATGCATCCTGCCCGCAAACAAGGGCACATGGTTCGTCTGGGAGGCCACTGCAACTGCCGAGAGGTTGCCTGTCTGGCCCTTGGGTAGTGTGAACACAGATGAGATGGCATCCTGGAACTCGGCCATTAGGCGGGTCACGTCCACAATGGTCTGAACGGGCACAACGTCGGTTCCTGGGTATTAGGGAAAACATCGTAAATGTATGGCTGAGCACCATGAATTCAGAGATTGCTCGAGGCTCATGAAGGTTCAAAACAGTTCACTTACATCGCCGTTAAGCAAGGGGAGGCCATAATAACTACAGCAGTATCGCACAATCACTGCCCCTGCCTTCTACGCGCCCACTCCTGTTCATTCTGATAACTCGGCTGGAAAGGGGTTTATTATTGTTAATATTACTAAGTGACCACATTGTGGAAAGAAGTAACTTGACGGCTAACGAGATCATACAGGAACGGCCTGCAGGGGTTTTGTGGGCACATGTGCCACACTGTGGAGGGCATCGGCTAGAAAAATCCTGATATCCTGCAGTCAGCACAGTTGAAAGGGTTCTACATATGATCCATATTCTTCAGTGGTACTTACTCTGTTCTTACACGTATTCTAACATTCCTCGTAGAATTCCTGCCGTGGGCAGTTTTCTTCACTAGCAGTATTACGCTCTTGCACAAATTCTACCTTTCTACCCTTTGAAGATGTCATCATACGCTTAGAAGGCATCTCAAACTTCAATTACACACTTTGTAGGGTGACTTGTCTAATATCATAGGGCCCTTTGCTTGGAAGAACGTGCCCTACAAAAATATTCTTGTAACATAAAGGAATCGAGGCGCCAGGGCTTCTCTTTCTTGCTTGTGCGAAGCACTGATTCTGTAGCTGCACCACCTTCATCATTCAGGGCGTTGCGCGGTGAAAATGGCAAAATCGGTACAGTGATGCCATGAGGTCAAAATACAAGTGCCGGCTGCGTGAACATATATAATCTATAAATATTACCGGTTTGCTAGGGGAGGTAGTGATGTCAACCCTAATATAAATCCTGAGTAGAATGGCACCTCCAACCTTGGAATGCATGCCCCTAAAACAATGTATTTTCAGGGCATGATCATAAGGACCCCATTTCGCCAAAAACTAACTAAGCGGTCCCGTTCTCTGCTACCTCCAGAAACCCTCAGTGAAAAAAACCTTTCCTTACAGCATCGAGCGGGATTAAAACCCACGGGGTTGAGAAAAGATGAGCGCCCCTCTCCGCAGCTTTTGGATCAACTAGAGTCATTAGAAAAAAAATTATAGTGACTCAGGATCACCCGAGCACCTCAGCCATCTTCTCATAAGTTAAACTGTTAGTCTCAAGGGTTGCGCTTCAAATAGCCTCGTCTTAATCAACTTTCACCCGTGTGCTGTCCAAACCGCGGGCCGAAGGCATGGGAACGCGCGCACTCGGACGTGCGAGCCCTAGTTCCAACGTGTCAGCTGCGCCCCAAAAAGGCGCAATGAAGTGTCATATGACGAGCATTGATCGAGTCACTCGGAAAGGCGGGAGATTTGGACTAGCGCAGCAAGGTGACAAAATAATTTAGTGTCATTTGTGTGAATGAATTCATTTAAAAACAATACGCTCGTGATATCGCACCGCAGATACCAACGCATTCCCCTCCGCATCAAACGGCAATAAATTTTTCCACCGAGCTTGGCGCTGCAATGTTTTTCGTGATGTTGACGCGGCAGTCAGTCGGAGTGGAACAGACTGGCACAAGTGACGCAGTTAACAAAGATGTCGGCATAGCAGTATCGCTGTCTGAACCTAAAGGAAACTCTTGCTAACCAAGGGTTATGTACCAAGCCGATGTGCTCTCCTATCTGAGAGGTTCATGAGTGCCAGCTGCTTTGTGAATGCGGTTTCATTTTCTTTTCTATCTCAACACATCGAGTCGATCACAGTCAGTAACGAGCTCACATTTAAAGTGAAAGATGGAACACCTAACGCCCAACAATCATCTAAAGCAGAGACATTACATGGTAGCTGTTGTCAGTCTCACGGATATTACAGGAAGGGTTGCACGGAACGCGAGAATTTTGAATATCTCAACTACGTGAAAAAAAATGGCACCGAAAAAGTTTTACACCTGGACTCCATGTACGCGAAAACTCACGCGAACGCGAAGGCGACGGCGGCGGCGACGGCTGGCGTTCGCTCCGTCGCTTGTGGGCAACCTCCATGCAAGCGAAGGCGGCAGGCGACGCGAACCAGCGACGTGCGCAGCGGACTCCGTGCTTTGCGCACTCGAGCTTAGAAACACGCCCGTAACCTGTTCTCTCTCTTAAAATTTTGTGAGTGTGCCTCATAGTCACGGCCAAAGGAATATTTCCTCTACGGCAGCGGTGTAGCGGCAGTGGAGATAGCCAAAGGCGTGCTTGCGGAGACGAAGTCACATCACGGGTTCAATGGGGAGGTGTGCTTTCGTTCGGTGCCTGTGCACTCCGGATTAGTAAAAACACTTCCATAAACTGTCACCGCAGTTTGATTGTAAGTGAGCAAACTATAATTTACCAGTGAGAATGCGCGCCGCGAGTGTTTCTGCACAGTTGGAGCGCAGCGGCACGGTGGATCGAGCGCCGGTGCCCGAGGCTCGACACGCATCTCTCCCTGCAGTACGCCCGCTCGCGTAGCCTGCTCCAAATGCTGTTAACCCTCCGCACTCAACAAGTAGATTGTTTTAATTATTTAAATCATGCGGGTCTGCCTCTCAGCTACAAAACCAAATATTTTATCGACGGTGGCGATGACCAAGACGACGGGCGGGTTTCGTGAGATGTACCCGTGAGAAACCGGAAACGGCTTTGGGGGGCTCTGATTGGCCAGTCGCGTGGGGGACTTCCGGGCGACAAGCGAAATTTTCTGTGGGTGCAGATCCGAGCGACACGGCAAGCGACACATGCATTTTGCTTCGCGCGACGGCGTCGCTCGTCGCTTGCCGCCGTCGCCTTCGCGTTCGCGTGAGTTTTCGCGTACATGGAGTCCAGGCTTTATGCTTCCCGGAATCCTTGTTTGCCACCATCTCTCCATTGTACAGCCTTAAACTAGAACAAGGCGCGCTGGGCATTGGTCTATGACATTGGCGGTGCCAAGAAAGTAGGTATGCGGGGCATACAGGGTGAGTGCATATTTTTTTTTTTTTTACGTATGCCGTCCCGTCTTTTAGTAGGCGTGAGTACCGGGATCGTCGCCTTCTTGATCTCCTTAATGTAATTATCAGTGAAGGAAGTGGCGTTTGACGCGAATCATCTTGACAAAGCTGTTTCACAGGGCGTTTTCCTTTACTTCAAAAACCGGAAGTGAAAGGAAATGCGCCATCCGCTTCACCTGTCGTTCTACGCAGCTCGCAAAAGAAATGTCATGCGAAAAAGATCGCCAAACATGGAAGAATTTTTCCGCTGTTCTTCACCGCCTTCTTTTCGCAATTGCACATATCCAATCAAAAATTTAAAACTGAATTTCTAAGCAGGCGAATTTGCTAGAATTGAGACATAAATTGTTGCCTAGGAATTCTACCGCATATAGCTTTGAATATAAAGATGCAGGCTTGCTGCAGTGGCAAAAAATGATGAGAATTGATTTACATATAATAAGAGGTGGATGCTGACAGAGTCCCGCCCTTTTTTCCCGGTCTGATCGCAGAATCTGCGAACGGAAACACTTCTCATGTGCTCTACGTGGTTCACTTCTTTTTAGTGCGGAAAATCAAGTTTTGAACGGATAACACATTGCATTCAACATTGCTTGCGGAATATTATGCTTGGTTAAATATAACGGGGCGAGAAAAGTGAACGGCTGAGATGCCTGGAACGCCCAGAGCAATTTCATTGGCATTATTCACAACATTTCACTGCCCGCAACTAAATGCGTTCGGAACTTTCATTCGCCATAGCGGGAAATTTGGGAGAGTTAGCGTAACATGCGAATTCAGGACAACTAGAGTGACTGACTGTGGCCAAGCTTTTTTCTTAAATGGTACCCACGTAAATTCACAATTCAGTGCCTTAAAGGAAAAACAGCAAGCAAGAAGAGGCCTTGACACAAAAATCAACTAAGATAATCAGTGTTAAATTTCGTTTTGATTCTTCTCTAGAAAGGTGGTCATGCGTGGGGAGCTTGAAAACTTAATAAAAAGCAATTCCATTCGCCTTTCTAAACCCTGCTGTGACATATCTCAGCGAATTTCGACGCTAGGGTAAATTTCCCGCGTATATAAAACTTTAGATCTTATCAGAAAATATACCAGGAAAGACATGAACGCCTGAGAGACGTTGAGTATCTGCTATTTTTTCGTTCTTCTACCAGCGACTTTGATATTTTACGATTTTCACATGATAAGACCCAACAAAAGCTAGCGCTGCATTCACCTTCCAGGATATCCAGGGCTCTGTATGCAACACCACTCACTTTGGACACCAGGCCGCCGCACTTGCGTTCAGGGGATGCCTAAATAAGAACAGCGAGGAAAGCATAGTCACAATCTCGCTTTCTACGTTTCTACACCAGTGTTGAGAAAATGTGCAAGTGTCCTGTTTGTTCTCTGCCATGAGTGATCTATGAAGAGCACTACATTGGTATGAAACCAGAAACTATAGCGTTGTACTAAAGCATATTACAATGCTGAGTCGTCAGTTCGCAGTTGCTGAAATTGCCGATAGTGAGAAAATACATCCAGGACAAAATTTTGCGGACTACAGACTCTCTTAGTCCACTTTCTGGTAAAATGTAAACGGAAACCATGTCGGCCATCGTCCATTTTTACATGTGAATTGCCGGACTCAATGTTGCAGACCAAGCTACGATTCGTCTTAGTCTTGAAATAGTGCGTTAGGCCATCAGGGTCGACAAATGCTACTACATTGATTATGGGCTTTGAACGACTCATCAGACCTTGCCTGAGACTTCATTCCCTAACTTAGCTTCTACTTTTCGAGTCATTGCTGGCCGTTAGGGTTGAGTACCACCAAACTTTGACATTGAGTACGCACACATGCGCTGATTTCTGTTCATGCACTTGTACTAGTTTATTTTCTTCTGGACAGTTCTTGCTAGTTCCTTGTGTCGTGGCGCAAGACAAACTACCATAAGCACTTTGCCGTAGCGCTATTCTCAGATCGCTGTTCAATTCTTAACATCATTACGAATTTTTGCAGCGCAAAGACATCTCCAGCAAAAAAACGCCACGGTGCAAGGTTTGATCAGCGAGACATTTCCAAAGCATTTCACCCGGAAGAATCAAGTCTACAGATCTAGGGACAGCTGGCACCATTACATCCCCGGTGGTTACACTGCGGCACTGGGGATTGAACTCCGCAACTCCCGCATGCGAGGCGGATGCTCAAAACACTACGCCATCTCTTCGGTAATTCATTGATGGACATTTTTTCACACTGCCGAGGCACTGGGTCACTCTCGCAGCAGCTCGCCCCGTCCCGTGATTGCGAACCCCTCAAACAAGCTTTTGGAAGCACACGCGTTCTCGCAACCGTCCGGTGAACAAAACTGGAGTGACACGAATTTTGATTCTATAAGAAAAAGCTGAAAAAAAGTATGCACAATGCACAAGCAGGGAAGGCAAGGCTGGTATATTTTTCTAAACTTTTTAGGCTCAGTGCTCGAGAAACGTTCTCGCCCTAGCATGGTTACTGACAGTCCAATGTGTGCAACTAGGTGGCGTTGTGCGCCCATTTTTGCACTGTGCCCAGCCGCTAAACAGAACATTCGTTTTTGGGTTTCTACGGCTTTGTCTGGAAAGTCCTCAGTAACTCCGCGACATGGCCTACGAGTAAAGCTGGTAGCTTAGCTGCTTGACTAATTTATACTGCAAAAACTGCCTACAACGATCGAGCACGTAGAAAAGGTTTCACAAAAATCTTTCGCAGTAAACACTGCAGTTACGCTTGAAATTCGAAGCTTATAATCACAATCACTCCTTTTGATACCCGCGACATGCCTCATATGTTCTGGACAAGAGCGTTATACAGCAGTAAGTTGTTTATGCACATAGTCTTTGAATAACATATGATTTCTCCAGAGGAGTCAATATATTCGTAGACCTCCCCTCTGGAAGCTTGTTTTTTCTACTAATTATTGTTACACACGCACTTCTTTGGCTTTCTATGGCAGTCTTAGGTACTCGGTGCGAACGTAAAAAAAACCTTTAATTGCAAGGTTTTGCTACGAATCGGAAGATTAGACCATTTTAAGGAATTCTTTCATAAAAGTTTTATACAATATTTCATTTTGGCCTTACAATTAAAATGGACGTCCAACAAAGGTGGACTTGACTGAGCAAATTCGTAAAATTACACACTGCAGGATTTACTGCGTCTCTAACGCTTTAGCGGGCCCACTTTTATATGCAGCTTCCGCTCTGTCCAGCAGTATACACTACTGTCAGCAGTGTCATGTAAATACATAGTTTTCACCTACAAAGTTTTTACCTACTTGCGACACTGAATGATCTTAACTTTTGTCACATGCATTTTGTCACATGCAGTAGTTAATTCCGGGTAACACTCTCACTATGAAGATATCGTCCTCGAGAATGTCTCCTGCGGCTCGTGTCCGGTTCAGCTCAGAGAGAAAATCCGCCTTCGGCCCGACGAGGTACCGCAGCACGTGCCACGCCAGGACGCGTCTCATCCCAAGTTTTCCTCCTGACTGTGATCGGTACGCCAGGAATGCGACGGCCTGCTCGTCCGCGGCCACGTGCTCGTACACGGCAGCCTCAGAATGGCCGAACCGAGCAAAGAGTTGTCTCCACCGGTCTGCGGCACCATATAAGTGCGTGAACACTCTTTAATTCCCGTACAACACGAGAAACCTTCGAAGACCCTCAGGGTAAAAAATTACCGCATCGATCAGATTGAATGTATTAAGAACCGTGTGGTAAGGTTTATATTAAAACAATATTCCCGAGGAGCTAGTGCCACACAAATGAAGTCTAGCACGGAATAGACAGAAGGCATTAGGAAAAGTGGCTGAGACTAATGCACGGAATTTAGATTGACTCAACTCGTATCGACAAATTTAAATATATCCACCCCCCCTCCTACCTCTCAATAAGGAAGGATCACAGCTGCAAAATGACAGAAATTAAATGTCGCACAAATTACATGAAATTTTCTATCTTCGCAAAAACGATATCCGAATGGAACACTTTACCAGAAGAAGAGGTCGTCACAGCTGAGGGTTTTCACTTCCTTCAACTTATCCATAATTTGTAATTATTTGAATATTCCTTGCACTCTGTTGTTCTTGTGGATTGTACAACTGATTCTAAATGTGCGAAGGTCTTTTATACAATGACTGTTTGGCTATTTCTTGATTTGTGTTGTTTTCATTATTTGTACCCACTGTCCTACTGTAACGCTTCAGCGCTGCAGGATATGCTGTAAATAAACAAACAATTAAGGACACCATTATTTAACGATTGCTTGTACTATCCTCAACCACCGTTGGTTGTTTCGCTGATACCATTCGCTGATGCAAGTTCTCAGGGTGATGTTCCTCGGAATCATGCCGTCGTTGTTGTCGTGAACGTTGCCTGCGTCTGACGCACTCCATGTCATACAACCTTGTGAGCCACCCCACTTAACCACAAGATCACAATGGGTCACAACACAGTTATGCGCCACAGATTCCCAACCCGCAACCTGTCCCAACACCCACAATCAAAAACTTAACTCTACTGGACTGTTTACTGCTGCCAGCTAATCCAACATTGTAGGCATCACAGTTCGATGGTGCCTACAATAGCACCAACGCACCATGGCATACTGAAATAAAATTCTGTGGAGGGACGCTCGTTCATAACTGTGCATGAGGCCTTTCTACTCTTTATGTCTTCGCCACCAACACACATGTCTATCCAGAGTTATTAAACAATCCGACTCGTATCAGCACTTCAAAAAACTCCGGCTATCACTGAAATTCACATTAGCGCAAAGCGAAAAGTGCTGAACTTTTATCTTTTCCACCAATTTTTGAACTAGTGCGCAAGTTTTTTATTTAAGACTACAACAGGCAGAGCTACCATTTCTATTATTGGCATCAGTAGGGAATTGAGTGCGTCATAAACAAACACATGACGCAAGGTCTACCGTTCGCCCGGTATCTCGGGCTTTTTTTCTGTTGATGTCGTCAACTCCAACATAAAACCAAAACTACGGCAAGGAATTAACTGGTTTAATCCTAACCCGATGACCCCTATTTATCGTTCCCAACAGACTATTACCCTACCAGACTGAACGGAGGTCGTTGAGAAAGGATGGCTAGGAAGAATCCCTGAAATTTGCTAAGACAAACATCGATGTGCTTTATACTAATGTCCTAGCGGTTTCGGTCTAATAATCTGGCTGACGGAGTTTGAACCTACGTAACTGAGTCTTCAGTGCGGCTCCCAGCTTTATTGCGCGACTAATGTTTCATGCAATGGAACAGAAACCAAAAATACGCCCCCTCTTAGTAGCCATCGAAATTCTACCCTGGCTTGCAATCATTGCTTCCCCCTTAAACGCAGTAAAGTTTCGATATTCGCTATTTTAGTTATGCCACGGCCGAACTCAACTGCCCGCTAAACACTAGAGAGTACAGAAAAATAGTTTTACTCAATACAACCAAATTGGCCAAATTGGCAGCCAGTCGACCGCACAGACAAGAAGGATACCACTACAATTGGAAAACAAAAATAAAATGATCTTACTGTTTTATGTGCAGATACCTCTGCTACTGAGATGAGAGCCCTGGCAAGGACTCTACATGAAAAATGCTGCAGCTTGTTACAAGCGTCCTCATATACTCACCTGTTCTCACAGTTGTGGTTTCAGCCAAATTTGCGATGCTCATTCTGTCTGGCTGGGCAGAGTTCTTTGTGTGTTTTATCAAGTCTGCAACTGAATTCCAGACAAAAATTTTCACACAGATAGCGTCACCATAAAACGAAGCCATTCAGAAACTAAGCATTCAGCGCATGACACTGCCTGTCATTTCGCGCATGGTGTTAGAAATTTCACGCCGATGCACTATAGCAGGTTTCGACATGTTTGATCGAACGGTTTCATTACGCCGTGGTGGATCATGGCGCCCACGCTCTAATACTATGCTCCTGTAACACTTTATTCCAAGCCGGTTGGCGGAGGAACAATAGGGTCATCGTCTGAGATCGAGATGAGCTCGTTATTTCGTTGAATCTTTCTAATGTACCATGCTTGCAGCTGGGCTCAAATGTTTTCTCATCGACATAGGTAGAGTGCATTCCACTTGCCGCCATCAAAAAAAAAAACGTGAACAGTTATGTGCGCTTCAGTCGAAATTCATATAAAGAGAGGCAGGTTTCTGCCTTAATTTCGGCTAAGGATCTGGCGGTATAGTTTTACAGCAATGGTAATTATAAGGCCGTTTTGTCCGGTTGCTCCGTTCTGTGTTCAGTAAACTTCGATGAGAGCCGCAAAAAAAAAAATCTGCACTTTACGACAGCACCTTTGGTAAAACAGAACAATGCTATGGTTTTTCAATGTCTATCCTCTTGAGCCTACTGAGCGGATGTACTAGCAATTTCTTTATCTCTTGCTAGGATTTAGCCCATGTGCACAACAGAAACACAGGGAAGTCATTCTTTCCATCCAGCCCACTAGAAAAGTATGCTGAACTGTCAATTTGCACAGGGATACTGCGTGGTTGACTGATGCAAAGAAGAGTGCAATCTTGGAAGCCGACAGGGATATCATCAGCGCCAGCGAAAAACATGTGGCAGCATGGAAAGACAAATTACCAAAGCAAAGCTTTCTTAAACCCTGTACAGCGAACCCAGAGACACAGACAAAAAAAAATGCGCTTAACAATTACAAAAAGTGTACATAAATGTCCTTATTTAAAACAATTATTTCTCCAAGATACACGAACATGCATGGACGGTTACATGCGCTTCCCCCAATAAATGGTACCACGCGTGGTTCAGGCGAAGTGTGGTACAACCGTGCACGTTTCGGTAGTACTCTGAGGGAGGCCTGCTTCCAGTAAGCCACATTTGAAGTCATGCGTTTGGGCGTGCCTCCCAGGATTTCTTTAATTTTGTGACATAGTTGGATGGTACTTTCTGCGGAATGTTAAAATGCAGCAGCAGGCCATGCCGCAATAATTTTTACTCGGTCAACTGCATGTGTTTCACAGCAACTATTAGCGTTACTGTTTAGAGCTACAACTTTCGTGCACATGGCCATAACACATGGCGTGGTCTGAAAATTATGACCGTGAGTTTAATTTCTGTAAAATAAAAATTTGCAAGCTTAATAGGGAAGTAATTAACACTGAGAGGATGCAACACCGCTACGCGAGGTCTGCACCGAGTATAGCCTCCTGCTGGGTAACTATCCAAAAAGGAAAATAGTTACCCAGCTCGTTGTTCGTCACATGGAGAATGTTTGAAGCGACTCACTGTCATCATCTGCATCGATGAGCTGCTTCGTCACATCACTGTCATTAAGGAGTGCGTAACGAGCCAGGAGTAAGTCGTAAAGGTCTTCAACTTCCTCGTCATCTAGGGATTCAACACCGTTCAGGAACTCTTTCACTTCAGGGTTTAGCGTAATCTGAGGGAGATGACACAAGAAAAAAATTTTCCCAAGAGTATCAAAGGACAAAATTCTGGCTACTATTATTACCATGTAGTATTTAACTTCTCAAAGAGTTGAGCTAAAATTATTGCTCCAATTTCTAATAGAAACCGAAATTGCTGCTTCACGATTAGAAGAGGAGCATCCTGTAGTTTTTTCTTTAAGCGAAATTTATTGCCCCAGGATATCAATGATGGGTGAATGTGTGATGAATGATGTAGTAGAGAATAAATGAGTGGAAAAAGGTTAGCTGATTTGATTAAGTCCAGTAGAGAACGATGGTACGGTCCCTGCGTCCAGGCAATGTATGAAGCAGGCTTGCTTGGTGAAAGACCTGCTCACATCAGGGGCCGGATCCTTGTAGGCTTGAGAGCTGGGCAGTCCCACAGTAAGTGATTAATGTCGGCCTCAATGTCCTCGTGTTTACATATTGGACACCCTGGCCGAGGAAACAATTCTTGGTACTGGGGCCACTTCCGAGTGATGGCTGGTGTGAGGGCAACCCTGACCCGGATCCTCCTAAGCGCAACCTCATCTGCACGGGTAAGACCGCGGGGGAGGGTTACCGCACACGGAGGAATGAGAGCACGTTTGCGGCGCCGGAGGAGTTCCTTTCTTGATGAAAGGAGGGTAAAATCGCCCAAATGAAGGAGCCGAGGCGGTGATGAGTTTGTATTCGCAAGGCGGGTCGCTAAATCTGCTTGGCTTTGATAGGTCAGCAGATCCCGTGGGACCCACTCAATAAGTACTGGCTGCGGGATGCAACCTGCAGTTTTTTCAGAAAATGCTGTTTAATAACCGATAGTGATGAAGCTTTCCTATTGAGGTTGTTTTCAGTTGCGGGTTTACGTGTCCACCTCAACCATCGAGAAATCGTATGCGCGCGGTATATAAGGCGTATGCGGAATTCCTCAACGCAATGTGGTTCTTTCAATATTTTACAAAACTCCCTACCTTTCACAGCCATTAATGCTTCTTTCACCCTTTGAACGGTCCATCTGGGCATGCTTACATCTGAGGCTTAATCTTCAAACAGCGTGAATACATCATCGCCAAGTACATCATCAGTTTTCTTGAAAGTAAAAAATTATTTCTAATGCGCATCATTAAACGCAGCTAACATTGGTAGTTTATACTGCAGCATCTGTCCTTGTGATCTCTAGCGAGGCTGATATTAATTTAGGAATATTAGTGAAGCATTTCACCTGATATTCCAATCTGAATAATTCGCAAGCTTTAACAGTCAGTCTTGGCAATCTAGAGTAAATTATATTTGAGCTCGCATATCTAACCGACTGGGATTTCTGAGAAACGATGACGTCACATAACCTTACTCTCGCTTCTGGTGTCCCCATGTAAGCGCCCTTCATCCTCTGTTGTTATTAGTATAGGGGAATGACATTGTTCAAGCAGTCACCAGTCACTCATCCCGTTGAAACCAGACTATTTGCTGTTGACTGTGCGTTGTGTAATGCATTGAAGTATCGTGAACACAATGCCTGACTCACTTGAAACCTATGAAATGATATCGGTTGGTGCAGCCAGTGGGACATGAAACCTAAATCTCAAAAACTGTATTTCAGAAAATGACCAAAAAAAGAACAGTCTGTTGTACCTTCAAGTTCGTCCATCATATGCGTTTTTGAGGTAACTTAATAGAAAGATGTTGGCGCGACGATACTTAATGATCTATGCTGGAATAAGCATATAAACGCATGCGTATCAGGTTTCCGCATGCTTTCAATCCTCAAGCATAGATTGAACAACGCTCCTGCAGAATTGAAATTGTTAGCCTATTCACCCCTAACCACACCCGAGTCAATATATTCACGCGTTGTCTGGGATCTGCTCACCAAAATCAACATTCAAGCGCTTGAAAATATTCCGCGCCAGGCGAGTCGGTGCACCTTTTCGAAATACCGGTCAACAGACTCACCAGCGGTGATAATGATGGAACACAGGACAAAAAATATTACAATTAGCAAGAAAATATTTCTCGAAAAAATTTATTTTCTTCTCAAACATAAGCTGTCAATGTGTCCAGATCTTTATGTTACGCATTTTTCCGCGACACGGCCAACAAGACATCGCAACTCTGGTCCACTAACCCAATTCAGCGCCACAACTATCGTATTCAAATATTAATTGTTGCCTTGCGCAGTAAGCAACTCTAGCGCTTTGTAATTGGCACAATTAAGATGGCTCCGTTGAAAAAGATACAAGACTCACATCATTAAACTTATCGGCTTTTTTGTTTTAATTTTGTTTCAGTGCTTTTTATTTATATTGTCTTGTATATTCCCTCCTGCTAGGGCCCAGAAGGGACTGCAGAATTCTGCTAATCAATAAATAAGAGCGAAGGCGCGTATTCGAAGTACCAGATGCCAGCGCTGCTTATATCGAGCGTTTGCAAAACCACATTACAATCACAAGAGTTAAAGCAAAGAGATCATTCTATCAGTGACGTTACTATTGTATTGCCAGCATAGGTTCCACGAAACGAGACATACAATTAACGATACAGTTCTTGATCAAATAAAATCTTAACACAAAGCTTATTTTTCTACACTAGTTACCATAATAAATATAGCGCTATAAGAATGCAGTCAGCAAGCTATGGAGTTTGGGAAAATAAGGCCTATATGTTGCCGGACCGAGAAACGCGATGCGGACACCAAGTTGTTTGATAAACTGCCCATGTCATCCCCTTAGGATCAGCAAGCTGGAAAGCGACGTCCTCAAAATGGCCGCCATTACGGATGGAAATGACGCGAAGAAGTTGTGCATGGGACCATGGCAGCTGCTTACTCTCTAGTTTCAGTATATTGACCCGTAAGGCTTTTCGAGGAAGAAGTGCGCGGCTATATTAACCTTATAATACGCAGCTGCCATAGTTCCCCATAAAGTCAACAGTAAAAATTCAATAAGGAAGGTTGTCAGGCAAGGAGACACAATCTCGCCAATGCTATTCACCGCCTGTTTACGGGCGGTATTCCGAGGCTTGAATCGGGAGCAGTTGAGGATGAGTTAATGAAGAATGCCTAAATAATCTGAGATTCGCTGATGACATTGCTTTGTTGAGTCACTCAGGAGGTGAACTGCAAATCATGATCAATGAGTTAGACAGACAGAGCAGAACGGTGGGTCTCAATTAACATGAAGAAAACAAAAGTATGTTCAACAGTCTAGCAAGGGAAGAACAGTTCACATTCGGCAGCGAGGTGCTGGAAGTGGTAAGGGTCTACTTAGGGCAGGTAGTGACAGATGATCCGGGGCATGAGAGGGAAATAACTATAAGGATAAGAATGGGGTGGTGCGCATATGGCTGGTTCTCCCAGATCATGAATAGCAGGTTACCAATATACATTAAGAGAAAAGTATGGTACGTAACAGCAGAAGCAAAAGGAAACCCACCTCAAAAACGAATGGCGCTGAGGCCTCGCCAGTAACGTTGTATTTCCGTGAAAAGGACACCGGTGAGTCGATACCGTAGTCGAGGGAGAGCTCCATCATGCGGTCCAGTGGGTCTTCCGCTGGGTCGTCTACCATGTGACGCAGATCCAGCTGGAAGTGCGACATGAACGCAGCGATGTCTTCCACGCCCTCATCCGGGCTTTCTGCGTATTCCAAGCATGACTTGAGCAGCCTTCTTTCGCCGTCTTCACCGCTGAACGTGTGCTGCTGCTTCTTGGTGATGTCATCGCCTCCAAATGCCTTCGCCAAAACTGTCCGCTGGAAAATGGGAGCAACCAAGAACCGAATAGGTGCCAGATATTCGTGATAATTTTGCGCCACTAAAGATACTTCTGGCGTTCTGTACTAGTTACATGGTTTCTTCAAAATCATACTGTGTATTTTGGATTCACTGCCTGCTAATGTCCTTTCGATTTCTTCATTATCATTATTCATCATGAAATGTGAATAATAATATTATATAATATAATAATATATAGAAATGTATTTTTCGCTTCATCGAGCAGTTTTCCGGCATTTGTTTCGTATGCTTCAACCTTTTCGCATCATCAGCGACTTACTCTTTCTGACTGATGTGTTTAACCGCACATGCCTGTGCGGCCTAGCCTACGTGACCGGTCGAATTTGTACACGCCTATATTCCCTGAATAAAGCCTATATTACTATTATTGTCATAATGAATATTCTTTTACGAGCAGCTAGACATGAATATCGCACAAGGAAACCTCAGATCAGAACGCTATCACCCTTAAACAGAAATTCAACAATTTCACCAATGCAGTGGGAAAGAAACATTTTTCGGGACCATTTCATTTAATATATGTGAATAAGCATTGATGTAGCTATTGCGAACCTAATAAAGAATAATGATATAATAATCAGAGCGTATATTCTTTGACAGATATCCGTTTTTTGAAAGTAGATGAAACCATGAAGATAATATTTTTCTTCGCGAATGTCAGTACTTCTTATTATGACTTCCTACTGCGTACGATATGTGACATATAGTCAACCTAGAAATATTCACCGCTTGTTGCGCGTTATTGAGTAAGAAAACTAATGTTCCCGTTTGCAAATATCAGCGCCCAATTGCACGAATGTGCCAGCATATGGACAGTATTAGAAAAATTTTATTCCCTTTTTACATTCAGCCTTGTTCACTGCTTCATCTTCGCAAAGTAACCACAAAAGGCAATAATTAAAATATCTGCTACTAAGCGCACTTTTCCCTAAAGAATTCATTGGGTGTTCACATCTCACCCATTATTAAACATGCACTTTTTTTTTCATTTCAAATTTTGAATCCTATTAGTCAATCGAAAAGTTCATGGCCAAAGACTATCAGACCCTCACAACATCACAAGCTTTTTTTACTCCTTCCGCGCTATAGCCACTTGGCGGCGCGTTATACGTTGCGCTCACTCTGGCATGTTTAGCTTCTTTGAGTTCTACCTCTGTGTAACATATTCTATCTGGTATGAGCAATGCGTTTTTAAATTTCACCAAATCGTCACCGAGTGTCTTTACCGCAATATTAGGTTCTTAGTCGCATTTCTCACGAATGAATTATCACTGGTATGATACATTTTAACACCTCGTAGACAACACGAAGTGTGGATCTCTAATGGCTGACTATGTTCCTAAGGAAAACATATATTGGATGTACTAAAGACCGTGCGACATGACGAAAGGCACATGGTGTGAGCGGAGAAATGATTCATTATCCATTTTGATCGAAGTCTTAAGAATGCACGGAAGATTGCCGTTAGTGAACCAATGATTTTTGCATTTACTGCTTCTGAACACTTATGTGCGCATCGCGCTTAGATTCATTAAATTAGCTTCTATTGGCTTTCAAGTGGATAAAAGTGAGCCCGGAAATGGAAGACAAATCGTTAAAAGAACATGTTACGTTGACGGGAATAATGGCCAAACACATCTTAATCACTCAGGCATCTATGTCTTTGCATGATAGAAAGCCCATCTGCACGAACGCATATGGTGCCGAGATGCCATGCCTGTGTCAAGCGATCGAGGCGCACATATTCGCGGTATTTTTTTTCTTATATATAGGTAGTTAGTATGCGCTTTTTTGCCACCTTCGATTTTCTTTTATGCCCTTTTTCCCTGGTATTCAAGGCAATATTTGTACGCCCCAATTCCCTTTTCCAGCAAGTAGATGGGCTATCATCAATGTGAAATATATTTCGCTCAATATAGAATGATCAAGCAAAACAACCTGTCCGTTATTTGAACCAAACCCACCGCCTTCGTGCGAAAGGCGCTACTTCCAGAGCACAGCAGGTGTTGGACAAATTCCGACCGCATGCCTGCTCCTACAACAGGTTGAGTTCTGTAGTCAAGGGTCTGACGGAATCCCGTCTGGTCAGGATGGTACATGATATTAGTACGTATCACCGACCAAATATTATTATGGAATGACGTTTCGGCTCCCACACGGGAGCCTTGTTCACAATGAGATCATTGTGAACAACACAAGCTTTAATTGTGAATAAGGCTCCCGCTTGGGAGCCGAAACGTCATTCCATCATAATTTTTGGTCGGTGTGACTTACTATTATCAGGTTGAGTCCTGCTCAAAAAGGGCACTTCTGTGGGCTTGTTTATTATTGTGAGGTTTGTTCAAGATATCTTAACACCACCCAAAATCATGGACAAAGCATTCAGAAATAAGGTGTGAGAACAAAAATGCCAGAATTCACAGGCTGTAAACAGCGTTGTCATGACACCCCTAAATATAAAGACCATAATTACAAACCTTGGCAAATGGCGTGCTGAAGCCAGCGAAAGAAACTGACGGGTCGCAAACGAATGTGTTGCGCTCCTTGCATGGGTCCGCCTGTCTGGCGACAGTCTTGTGGAGCCAGTCCTTCAGGTTTTTGCACAAGAGAGTGGCGCACTCGACTCTGGAGTCGGTTAAGGCCGAAACTGTTACTTTAGAAGTTTTTATGTCTTGAGAGGCCGGAGCGTCCGGCTGGTGTTTAGCCGCGGTCGTCGGTTGGACATCGTTGGCTGTCAGCGCTGCCTTCCTGTGCTTTGTCACGACCGTCTGTGGCGCTGCTTGCTGTACTGGTCTGTACACGTCCTGCTCCTCAGTCTGGAACATACATCGGTCATTGCAATCAATATCAGCCCAAAAGGCTTATCAATTTAGACAAAAAAAAAAACCATGTGTTAAGTGGTACATGCCAGCATGTATGGAACGTCACCAGCTGTTACGTTAAACATCTGTACAACCTTAGTATGCCAAGAAACAGATACCGATGCTTGTTTTGAGCCTTGGGCAGAATGGTAATCAAAAGGCTTCAGAATTCGGTGTGAATGTATATTTTTCGTGTCTTCCGAGGTATCAAGACCTGGCTCTTTCCATACCTAAGCGTATCTTACGAATATGTGCTCGATGTGCTGGTTCAATCATTGCTAGCAGGTTCAGAAGTTTAAATGGAAGGCCAAGAGAAGTTTTTAAGCACGTGATAGCAAACTTCGAGCTTCTTGTTGTGCGATTTCATTTTAAAGCTGAAAAATGGCTGTACAAAAGCTCAAAAAATTGAACGTTACAGGAACTTTACGTAAAAGATCCTCCGGTTCACACAAGCGCATGCATGTGACGCCTTCCCAGCCTTAGCGCTGATTCGACACTCAGCACTACTTACATTCTCCGGATTTTGAGCTTGCGTTGGATCAGGAAGACCAAACGTGCCCCTTTGACGACTGCCCCTGAAAGGTTTTTTGCCGCTACCCTGGATGCAAGAACAAGCAGCGAATTAAGGTGACATGGGGGCATAGTACTTGTTGTATTTGAGGGTAAGTGAGGCAGTAGAAACTAGTACCATAATGCACATGCCCCACGGTGGCTAGTTAGGGTCATTAGGCATGTTCACCATTTCGGGAGGAAAATTTTTGTTTACAATTTTCCTGGGGAGAAGTTTTGATAAGTCAAAAGGGTAAAATTTAAAATCGCTGCAGTGTGGTCGATTGTGGGGACCCAAAATCATGGACAAAGCATTCAGAATTTGGTACCACTGACAGGCGCTAACTCACACATTCTTGTTGGACGCGAGAGCGATGCTTAGTAAGGAAAAACCGATAAAAGTGTAATGATACCCAGGTGAACAAAAAAACAGAATACAGGGGCAATGAGAAGAGTAGAGAGATCAGATATAATTTCATGGTAAATGCTGAAAATTTCACTCACGCACATGTACAAGCAGAACGGTGCGAATTATACGGATGTGAAAGTATTTCCGTTGACCTATATACTCGCAATCTCTGGCAAAACATACGAAGTATAAATAGCATAAAAAGTCTCGCATGTGTGCGTTCCGTTCATTGTTCACATGAGGGAACTTTGGTGTTCAGCAGCCGGGATGGCATGTCCAAATGAAATGCCCATTTACGTGAGATAAAACTTATGACAGAATAACATGATCAAGGGCGCCGCAGTCGGCTAGACAATGTTTCAAGATGTCTTGTCTTTCTCTAGGCAGAAAAAATACTTTGCTCGTTCAGACAAACAGAATTTCCTCCGTTAAAATGCTGGCTAGCCAGCAAGAGCTTCCCTGTTGTCTCTAGATTTTCTGCGTTAAAAGGTAGCTCTTAAGGGAGTGGAAGCTAAAGGGCGAGAACACAAAGGAAGTACATAAAATAAAAGTTACGACCAAACAGAAGCGTGCGCATGTTGCGCCCTTTTCTGCTGAAGGCTTTTATTCGTTATTAGCGATGCGCATGCAAAACATGCATGGCTCAGAGGGCCACCTTTGCATGCGGAAACAATTTAAATCACCTGCAGGTAATTGGACTCCAGCTAATACCGCGCAATGCTGATATCCTACCATTATGAGATAGTGGGTTTGGTCGAGAAGTCGTTATGTGGCGAAATATGCAGTCGTTGTATATAGTCAACCTGGCTACGAAAAAGCAGCTTATAACGAAACGATAGATATCACTAACAGATACTCATTACCTTCGAAAGCTCCCATTGAATCCTATGAGCTGCTATCTCGTTTTAACGAAGTAAAATATCGCTACAGCGGAATATAACAGCCCCAAAAGGGTAAATAGAGCATAGCGACATTGCGATCAGTCAGGCCGATAATCAGAATGACATTGCAAGCAGACAGTCGATTCACTGAGCGTCCGGGGTGGAGGTTCTTCTGAGCTAAATTCCTCGATGCCCGTGACTTCTTGCGAAATACTGCGCGTTTATTTCGATCTTCATTCGGGCGCATTCAGTGGCTATCTGATAGAAGAGGTGGTCGTTCCTTCGCCTGGTCGTTTGACGTATCACATTTAATTCAGTTCTCCGTATATCAGTGTCATACGATCGCTTAGCTAAGAACTCGAGCTATCAAAAATTAAGCTTTCTGTCATTTAGCGGAAAATTTTTTGTATTTTGTGGCGACAGCACTAAAACTATCAGAGCGGATACTATTGTTGTATTCGAGAATTAGCCAGAGCTGTTTGCGCCGGCGAACATATTATTGGTGACTTAAAATTAGTTCTGACTCTAAGACAGAGCGCATGTAACCTGATTATGCTGTCACTCGTGAAGCCATTGTATGCTCGCAAATCAATTAATCGCGAAGCTACGCTTCCGCCGTAACCGCCAACGCCGCAGAGGTTGCAGCTCTCGCTGCAACCTCTGCGCCGCCGCTGGATGGAAAGCGCTGCCCGTACCAACTTCCGATTCCAGCCGATGATGAATGTGACGACCATGACGCAGCAAGCAATGAGGACAAACGAGGCGAAAATCTCCTTCCAGTGGCGTCGCGCTTTAGCCTGGTAGCGACGTACCAGCCGCTGCCCGGCGATCCTCCCAGCAGGCCTAAAGGAACACCGAACGTCGCTTAGTCACGGGCTGACGCACTTCACAACACGTCCCCTGAACGCACTCTGCACCGCAAACACAAATACGCACGCATTCGCACTGCAGAATGCATTCTCAAGCTTGCAGCTTACCTGTCTAAGCTGGTTCAGTCAACCCAATCGGAATGTTAAACGCATGCCACTTAACGTCATAACACTCACGTATATAGTAAAGAATTTCCTAATTTAATCAATGCATCTTTCTCAGATACATCACAATAAAACATATGTATTCAAAATGAAATGTACTTACAGAATCCATGCTAAGTCTCTGCCCGCACAGATTATTGTCTAATGATTTCGGAATACCGTGCCGAAAACTAACATGTATGCCAGTTTATTTTTTGTTTGATATATCAGCAAATAGAATCAGCTATCACGTCAACAGGCGTACTATATAAATGAAGATGCGTTTTTTTTTTTTTACTCTGTAACCCCCCTGCTGTAGCGCCATCAGGCAAGCAGGGTAATCATCGAATAAAAAATAAAGAATAATACGAAATCTTTATGAACAGGTTCAAAACCAGAATAAGACATTCCTGACGAATCTCAGCTGTCCACACTTAAGACACCACGGTACGTCTACACGCATTCCATGTTACGGCAAGTAGTAACGAAATATTCAGCAGAGTTTGGGGTCAGGAGTTATCTCTGGGCATGGTACTGTTAAGGTTATGGCTATGCTATGTGAATGGGACGTGGATGAAAGGTAAACGAAACACGCAGCCAGTTCTCCTGGCCGCAGGTGCCTGTTATGCCCCCTGCGAGGTCGCTCAGTGCTCTGCTGAGTACGTGATCACCGGCCGAATGCAGTTTGATGAAGTCCCGAGTTACTCAAGGCTCGTGTTGTATTAAGTAGCTACTACTTAGAAAAGGCCAGAGGTTAGGAAGGAGTTCAGAGTGCTTCGCTATGGCGTGAATATTATCCTAAAGAACTGTTTTTCTACATAAACTTCGGAAAAAGTGTTTCTCATTCAAGATTACACATAGATCAATTAGGAAAAGTACGGTAGTCGTGTCACAGTTGTGAAAATAGCGTCTTCCCCGCACATCTTGCAAGAATCTCGCAGTCATTTGTTTGTAGACATCATGAAATGTAAAATGAACATTTCCCTTGCTTCAGCGTTCCTGCGAGAACTCTTTAAGGGACAACTTGGTTACCTCTTTACTGCGCATATGCTGACATAACAGAACATTGATGCCTTCTTTCGTAAGCACAAAAATTTCAGAGTAATGTCAAGCTTGTATCTTCAAAGTAGATTTGGTGCCTAATCAAATTCTCTAGAATCCTTCGGCTGCGAAACAATACCGGATAATTCGCTCGCTGTGCAAGGTTTGGGCAAAACACATTTGCGCAGTGGGGATGGACTTACGTCAGGGTTTCTAGCGACGGCGATCGTGAACGTGACCTGTGAAGAAAGTAAAGCCGTTGTTCAAAAGTATTTTTCTAAAAGAACACCGTTATCGCATAACGAAACTTGATTCGTAACAGAGGTGTGGAACCCCTCAAGCGCATGAAAATCCTTCACTTTACGCCACACAAGCAACCGCAATTGAACGATACTCTTGGGGCTTGATTTATCTTCCTTGTGCACGCGAATGGCACTCAGAGCATGCAGCTATAGTACAATAAATTTATTGGCATTCTGTCTAGAAGAAACTTGATGCTCATGATGATATTTCGTTTTCTATGAGTTTGAGAGGGATGCCTTTTCGTTCACTGTTAATGTTACAGCTTATTTTTATTTTATTTTGTATCGCGCAATCAATAGCGTTAGATATCAGGCAACATCGAAGCTTCCTAGACACGCTAATAATAATCGATGTTTCATTTCAAAATCAAATTGGCGGTTATCTAATTTGGACCTGCGTGGTGAAAGCCGCATTGTGTGACCCGGTAACTACACAACATCGATCTTTCCTGCTGAAAAGTTCTTAACTCCAATTAAAATAGCGTGCCCGAATTTGCACTGTTGGCAGCACAAGGGGTTACGCCTTTCGAAAGCACGTGATGCTGCATAAAAATAAACACGTTTCAAAATAGCAACCATAAAACTAGAAATTAAAACTGCGTCCTTGCTCCAACAGCGCACCATGGTCGAGAAGCACTTTCGCGTTATCACCCGATGAGCACGTGTTTAGGGTCGTTAATTATTTCGGCAGTTAAGCTCGCCTTGAGACCCCGAAACGTACTCTGTCCATGATTAGAAGCACCATTGTCGCGTATCAGTGCGGAAACGCAGCTTCCGAAAAATACCACATCAACGACTGCCTCAGGTTGATTGTCAGAAGAGACCGCACTTAACCACCGTCGCATCTAAAGAGATGAACTTAAGCATATTGGGCTGCGATTAATCTTCCCAGCGCCGGAGATAATCATGCATCTCACCACGGGGTTTACCGTTTGGCGGCAACGTTCAGTAAAACGCAGCGTTCTTACCTCACCAGTAGCACACGCGGCGAGTTAGACCTCAACAAGTAACGAGCCATGTTCCTGGACCGGCTTGGAAACGCAGATTAGCCAACAATGAAACCTACAGCAAGCAGCACTCGGAGAAAAGAATTCTCGAAGCTAATAGCAAGCTTGAGATCGGTGCGGCCGCTCGAGCAGAACGTGACGTTATCTATTTCTTCTTCACGTGATCTCCGAGAGCTCGCGCTGCCTCTTGGACGCAGTCTGGAATATTCCTTTTCAATTGTGCAGAGTAAGCACTGCCTATTTTTCACCCTTAATACTGAACTTCCAGCCTTTGAAACTTGCTTTTTTAGAGAATTCCGAAGGGATATTCACAAAAGAAGAAAAGGGCGAAAATAAATTTACGAGCAATGTGAGTACCAATATCACCGGTAGTGATCAAGCCAAAGGCATTGTGATACTTGAGAGATAGCAGCCTCATAGAGAGAACGGCACTGTCAACATCCTAAAGGAACTAAGACCATGCGGTGCTTTTTTTTTAATATTATCTACATTTAGCAGACCTGACCTTGGGCGCTATGCAGAATGCACCGAATTTTGCGAAACTCAGAATCAGCGCCAGCTCTGCTGACGCCCTCAGAACTAATGGTGTCAGGACATAAAAGTGATCCCTCGGCAGGACTCAAGTTTTGTTGGGTTATCTAGAATCACTGTAGAATTGTTGCCACTTGGGCGCCACCTACTGTGCTTCGTGGGCGGTCGAGAAAGTACGCCTCAGTGCTACTCAGTGAGCCCCAGGGCACATACCCACCGTAGTACTGTACCGCAGAGGTGGCCTAGTCGTTGAGCATCCGCCCCGCACGCGGGAGGTGCGGGGTTTAATCCCCAGTGCAGCCCGGTAGCCACCGGTGATACAATGGGTAAAAACGTCCCCTGGTCTGGTACTCGGCTTATTCGGAGTGAAATGCTTGGACAACGTAGAAGACTGGTCGAGTTGGTATGTACTCATCCTAAACACAGCGCACACCAGACAGGGACGACGGAAGAAAACGACAACACGATCACTGCTGCTGCTGACTTCGACTCTGACTCTGACTCTGTGTTAAAAAAATGTGGTGATCGATACCCAAGTAGTCTCGCGCAGCGGCCTTTGTTCGCGTCCCCGCGGTTATTTGTGATGTCTTTTTCTGCTCCTTTTTCTATGGTCGGGACGGAGTGGACATACATCTGCAAGAGACAATTTTTCTAGGCTCTAAAACTCCGGTTTAGTCCTTTCTCACTTATACATGCCGATAGAATTATCTTAGACAGCCCAATGGAGAGCTCAAATTAAGCATTTGGAGAAATACGCGTAGCGGGCATGGCTACGACTTGAGGTGGGAACACCTGTGGTGGGAACGTATCTATAGCGTGAATGATTAGGAGCTACATTTTTAAAGTACGCTGCTAGCGTTGGTGAAACGAAAGATAAGAAGCGGACGGTTCCAGCGGCCATCGCCCCTCACGCTCTGCTTACAACATACCTTAATTCCCTGCTCCTTATGGGCGATGGAGTTACATATGCTGCATTCTTCGTTGATAAAATCTAGTTCCAACGAGGCTGAAAACGAGGTAGCTGTGGTGGCTGCAAGCGAAGTTAATTAGTTTCTTTTGGAGTTGAGCGATTGGCGGATGTGTTGTTGTCACGTATGATGTTATCGAAATGAACTGGTGACGTCACGATAACTGTTTTTTTATTTTGAAGTTCTATAATTCAGCTACTAATGAGCGTTGTTCATTAGGACGCGGTTGCATCTGAGCCCTGACAACCTGAATGTGTCCAGCGTAAAGATAAAAAAAGGTTGCGGCGCCTTGCAAAAGAAAGGGCCAAAGAAAACTGCTACCAGTTTGTGTGGAGCTCTGGTGGCAAGATCTGTGCTCGTAAGCAGCCTCGCGCACGCGCCATTTGCATTGCAACAGAAAGTGATCTGGACAAGATTGTATAAATTTGTGCACTTTCCTGGTGTGAGTATGGGTTGGTTCCTCAAGCAAAATGTCTTATCATACCATACGGTCTTTCGCTAATTTAGTTCATACTGAAAAATTGTGTTTAGCAAAAGGAGTTTCTATACTAAATATGAACGCAAGAAGTCTAAAGAATAAACTAGAACAGGTTGTAAGCCTTCTTTCCGAGCTTAACTATTACTTTGATTTTCTAGCGTTTACGGAAACTTCGTTCACCAACAGTGCATATATTCGCTATTTAGCAGGGTACACGCATACAACTATTTATCGCGCACATAAGCGTGGTGGAGGCGTATCTGTCTACATCCGGGATGGTTGTTCCTTTGAATGTCAAGCTGACCTTACATGCACGTGTGATGATTTTGAGTCTTTGGCACTCGTACATAAAAACATTGTAATTGTTGCTGTATACAGACCACCCCAGGGCATCCTTACAAGCTTTTTTAATTACATTGATTATGTCCTACAGTTGGTAAACATGCACAGAAAGCATATAGTAATATCAGGGGATTTTAACATCGATTGTCTCTCCAGTAACAATGCTAGTGTTCAATTATTGGAAGTCGTGCTTGCAAATGGCTGCGAAAATCTTATTCAAGAGTCTACAAGAATGTCATTAAATTCAAAGACTATGATTGACCTTTGTTTTACCAATTTTCCGAAGTTTAATACGTACTCTGGGGTACTCGGCTCAGATGTTAGTAATCATTTGCCAATATTTGCTGTATTTCCAACCCACATACATGCCGAAACACCAGCCTATACCAAACAACTCATAAACAGAAAAAGCATAGGTTTGTTTCTTTCATTACTCGAAAATGTCCAGTGGACCAATGTTTACGCAGAACCAAATCCTTCTTGTTCTTATGGTAAGCTTATTGCCAAGGTACAAGCCAATTATAGTGCCGCGTTTCCAGAGATCTCTATCACTAGGCATGGAAAGGCGAGGAAGCCATGGGTTACAACTGAGCTCTATAAGCGTATAAAATACAAGGATTGGTTGCTTAACCAGTTCCTACGAACAAGAGAGATTCAGATATTACATGAATTCAAGAAACTTCGAAATAGGTTGAGTGGGGACCTAAAGAAGGCAAAATCTGAATATTACCAACGCAAACTTGGCAACTCTTTGGTAACCCTCAGAGAGCTGGAAAACGTTTCGTGAGCTGACGGGAAATAACGCTACTGCCTTACCACCTGAAGTAAAAATAGGTGGCACACGCTATTTCGGTAAACCGTTAGCAGATATATTCAACACTCATTTTGTGGAAGCAGGCGCTGGAAACTCGGCACCTCCTTCGTGTCTCGGTAGTACTTTAGAAGAGTATATGAGCATGCATATTCCTGATTCAGTTTTCTTGCCCCTACCTCTCTCGAATAAGTAAATGCTATACTATGCTTACTCGACAATAGATCAGCAGCCGGCTGTGATGGAATAAAAGCCGCGCCGGTGAAGGCCGCTTCGCATATCTTATCTGAGCTATAGACGTATATCTGTAACCGCATGCTTGAATCTGGTATATTTCCTGACAAGATGAAAATAGCTCGCGTTGTTCTAATTCATAAGGGAGGTACATATAATGACCTAAATAACTGTAGACCCATTTCGGTCCTGCCGCTTTTCTCTAAAGTAGCAGAGCGAATCATATACAACAGTTTAAATGTCTTCCTTCTTTTGACTCATGTAATTTCAGAGCAGCAGTACGGTTTTCAGAAAGCAAAATTGACGGAGAAGGCGCTACTACTAACAAAAGAAAAAATTATCAAAAATATCGAAGATAAACTTTATACAGTTGGGATTTTCTTAGACTTCAGTAAAACGTTCGACTCTATTAAGCATCACATATTGATTAAGAAGCTTGATGTATATGGTATTAGGGGAATAGCCCTAGCCCTTATTATTCTTAACTACCTCAGCTCAAGATTTTCAATTTTGTGTGTTAAATGGTTCTCAATCTGGCACGCAACTTATTAAATACGACGTGCCGCAAGGATCAGTAGTAGGTCCTTTGTTGTTTATGCTATACATAAATGACATTGTTAACATTCCAATGACTAAACAGAATGTGTTCAATGCCGATGACACTAATTTTTTTTTTCGCTGGCGCTAATCTTAAAAAAAAAGAAGTAAAGTCAAACGCTTGGCTACAGGTACTAAACACCTGGTTGTATTTAAACAAATTTCAACTGAATACAAAGAAAACAAAATCTTTTCTTTTCCGTTCCAAAAATAAGCCGACTGGTTATGATATCACACTGTGCTACGCGTCGACTACACCAGAACAAGTGGACAGCCATTCATTTCTTGGCGTCACTTTTCACAGAAATTTAAGCTGGTCTGATCACATAAACAAGGTTCGTGTAAAAGCAGCACGGTCTATAGGCATGATATGTAGACTTCGTTATCTTCTACCCACTTGGTCCAAGAAAAAATGTACTTTTCACTTGTTCATTCATATTTCAACTACTGTTTATTAGTTTGGGGCACCTGCGGTTGAACTGAAATGAAAAAATCGTTAGCGCTTCAACATAAAGCGGTTCGATTATTGATGCCCTCCAGAACCTACATCAGCGCAGGTGAACTAATGAAGCAGCTTGCTATACCACCTGTTACAATCTCCTACACTATCAGATTATGCCTTCTTGTATACAGAAAAATAACACAGAACTACAATAGCTTCTATAATCAATGCCTAAGCAGAGATACGAGTTACTTTTTTCGGAAAACCTCAGTTGTAGTAGAGCGTCCTCGTACCAGTTATAGAAAGGAAACTGTGGAATATAAAATCATGCTAATCTGTAATGCTTACCCTAAATTGATTGATAATGCAAGGAAATGTAAAACAGCTCGCAAATTTAAGCGCGAATGCTAGAATTTCATATGTCTGAATGTTTTTTGTAATTCGCGGTCTTGGGATGATGTTCCTTGTTTCTTTTTACTTCTTACTCCCACCCTGAACAGAGCATTCCTTTCACTGATTGCCTTTAAATTTACTAACAATCTTTTACTTTCCTTTTGCTTTTTGCACTGCACTGTTACATTGTTTTTCATATGTACATTTTGACGCAGTATAATATTCTGGATAATGTTGCTCGTTCGTGTATAACTGTTGTTGTGGAGAGCGACTGCTGACGCTCCCCTGTTGCTACACCGTCGGTGCCCTCCGAGGCCAGGGCCTAGTCAGGAGGATGTGTTCCCTCCCTTTGCCCTGCCTCAAGGGCAAGAACTTTGTATTACCTCAATAAAAGTCAATAATAATAGCAACAACAACAACAACAAAGAAAAGCATGAAAAGTATTCCCCGTTACTCGCATGTTGCTGATGGTAAGCCTGAAGTTAGCATGTATTCTCGATTGGTTCATATTACTTTATTGTACACATATTCTCAATGTATAAGACAGTGAACAATTCTTAGAAAACATAGCGCAAAAAGGACACGGACGACACAGAAGTGGACAGGACAGCGCCTGTCCTGTCCACTTCTGTGTCGTCCGTGTCCTTTTTGCGCTATGTTTTCTAAGAACTGTTACCAACTAGCCCAAACCAAGCTACTGTTACAGTGAACAATGCAAGTTTTTTATTGTTAATGTGAGAGGAGCTTGTAAAAATATTAGTGGAGTGCTACTCACTTGCAGTCTTCGTCCATTTATCTTTCCACTCCAGTTAGAAGAGGTTGGTGCAATATTCTTATCTGCTTGTGGTGCGATGTCTTCTAATCGCTGCGCTTTGTGACGTCAAGCGTTGTACAGCTTTCAGCCTATGTAGCCCACCAGAATAGGTGTTGGAAATAGCTAGTATTTAATGGCATTCACTCTGGGAAGAGAGCTTGCTCTGCAGTTTGACGATCTTTTAGAGAAAGTGCATACGCCTGAGTGGAAAAATAAGCTGGTCCGATGCTTAAGCCGGTCAGGAGCTCTACGCATGAACAAGTTAACGGACCAGCCTTGAAGAGATCCGCATAAGCGGAGGGCGACAAAGCCCTTGTGATCTGTAAGCGAGCTACAGACGAGTGTCTGAAGCCGCATAAAAATGTATTAAGGCGCATAGGGAAAAAAGCACTCTAGCGATTTCGATGCGAATGGCGCTGAGGCATCGATCAATGAAGTCACATATTTGTTTAAAAATTTGTCGTTACGGCAGCTGTACGAGCATAGTCCTTCAGGTGTCTTGGTGCACGGTTTTTCAAGTCTACACACAAGAGAAAAATACTTAGTTAAAGACTTCTTGAAGTAATTATAAATCGTCCGCACGCAATTAAAAAAAATGACAAGCAGAACAAGAAGCAAACACACGCACGCAATGGTAGACGCAAAGAGACATTAACTGCGCGCAACGAAAAAGAAGCAAAATCAAGCAGTCAAGCCAGCCGATCGGCAACTCGAATGATCACTAAGGCAATAGATTAATCAGCCGATCAGCATGTGGACGAAGTAATCAATCGACTGATCAGCCAGTATATCGATTAATTGGTTGCTCAATCGAGCAAGTAAACAGTTAATAAATCACTTGTCAGATAGTTCATGTGATCAATCAGTCAGTGGGTCGATGTCCGTGTGAATCGAACAAGTGATCTGTCAGTCGATGAGCCAGATCAATAGCTCGGTGGCTGTGCTCAGGCAAACGCACAGAGCCGCTGAGGTGCGCGTAGTGCCGGAGCAGAGCGTGCATCAGGGCCGAGCAGAGAGGTTCCCCGAGAAGGCGGCCCTGCAGCGGTCTTCGGAGCGCATGTAGCTGCCCTGCGAGCAGGAGAAGGCGCGCGAGAAGTGTTCGGAGTGCCGCAGCGGCACGTTGCAGGCGCCCTTTCCGCCCGAGTGGCCGCAAAGCGTGAAGCAGTGCGCCACGTAGAGCAGCTGCCGCCCGGAGAGGGGCACGTCGTGGAGCCGCTCTGCGCCCTGCGAACCCTCTTGCTCGAGCACTGTGGCCACTACGTCCAGGGCGGCCGCCAGTACGCTCCGCCTCTCCTGGTCCTGGTTCTCCCCGGACTGGAAATCGGATCGATTGGTCGGCAGATCGATTAATCGGTGAACGACCGTCTATCAGTCGGTCGGTCGGCCAGTCAGTCGGTAATCACTCATCCAGTCAGCAATCAGTCATTCGCTCGATCAGTCGATCAATGTCACCGTCAGTCATCAAGTTAGTAGACCAATCAGTCAGTCGGTCAATCAATAAGTCAAGCAATAAATCAGACAGTGGATTGATCTATCCAATCAGTCAGTCATCAACAAATCAGTCACAATCAACCAACCAATCGCTCGATCAGTCAGTTGATCAGTGGATTACAATCGTCAATTGGTTGACGAAATAGTCGATCGATCGGTCGGTCGATCGATCGATCAATCAATCAATCAATTAATCAATCAATCAATCAATCAATCAATCAATCAATCAATCAATCAATCTTCACTTAAGAACATTTTCTCTGTACACAGGCTGACTGAGACCGACACAGGCTCGTCGCCAATGAGGTTTATAAAGCGTTCTTTGCAAATGCTATACACAGAGCACAACTCTCCAACTGCGTTTTCCTAAATGAGGACATATGGTTAGCGTGTTTCTTACCGATTTTAGCGGCGCTAAGCAGTTTTTCTCTGCGGCGCTAGTCGTGTGATCGAAATCGTGGTTTCAAAGCAACCAGCGTGCTCAGTGGAGAATCTCGCAATTTTGTTTAAACTAAGTCCTTCCGCTACGTTTCACAGACCTCTCGGCGATGTAATAGTTAAATTTCACTCACGTACATTAAGTATCACGTGGCTGAAGCAGCTGTCGAAGTCGTCCCACGCCTTCGGCTGGTGGCCTCGCAGGTGCAGCTGCTTGTAGGCCGACACGGTGGCTCTGGCCACCTCCACGCCGAAGGTGCCCAGGCGGACGGCAGCCGGGGCAGTCACGTGGTACATGGGTGAGCCTATGATGGCCGGCATGAGCGTGTAGTCGGTCCGGTCGGACAGCATGAGCGGCCTGAAGAAGTCCGTCTGGCGCAGCCACTCGGGGTCCAGGTCGCCGATCAGGTCTCCCTCTGTCCGGTGGCGGGCGCGGGTCGCGTCCAGGAGGTTCTTCACGAAGCTCGACTCCATGTCCGGATACTCGGAGAATCTGCCACGTGAAACTAATCATTCTGTCGGGCCGGCATCGTTGTATTCTGACACTGTATTTTGACGCCAGTGATACCGCCGCTGCCAATGCGTGCGTCCTTAGAAGCCAAGTGGCTCCTTAACGTTGTGGAATCTTTCGTATGATACTTAGCATGTAGATAAGCAGCAGTAAGTTGCTATTTCTACCGAGGCTATAGAACATAACTTTGGTTTCCTGCATACTAATTTTTAGACCCACTGTTCTGCTCTGCCTCCCACAGATGCCGCAGGACGGGACAAAAAGAGTGAAATAAAGAATGAAAATGGGGGAGGGGGGGGGGGGGTATAACACATTTTGCAGGTTCTCTCAGATAATGAATGGCAGATAACAAATATCCTTCAGGAGAAAAGTATATAACAGCTGCATCCTTCCGGCACTCGCCAATGGGACAGAAACGTGGAGGCTAACGAGAATGGTTCTACTTAAGGACAATGCAGTGAACTATGGAAAGAAAAATGATAGGTATAACGTTGACAAAGAAGGCAGAGTGAGTCATGGAAAGAAACGAGCGTTAATGACATCCTAGTCGAAATCAAGTGGAAGAAGAGCGTAGGAGGGGGTGGCGGAAAGTAAAGCGAGTGGATGACAAGTTTGCGGGGATAGGGTGGCCTCAGTGGGCACAGGAGAGGCTTAATTGGAGAGAGATGAGAGAGGCTTTTGCCCTGCAGTGGGCATAGGCTGACGGCGATGATGAAATCGGTATCATATGCTAACTAGAGGCAATGCTTGAGTTTGGCTGTATTACAGGCTCGCAGTATATTCGTCACTATCAGCATGTAATCGCTAATTACGCAAAGAAGCGGATTAAGCGAGCACTCGCTCTAGCCGCTACGCAAAGCACGCCTCCTGCGTGCAGAATTGCCGGCTTTCTCTTATAGGTTGGATGCTTCGACGAGCAATATGGGAGATCTACGCGCAACTCTGGATCCCGTGGGTAGCCTATGCAGCAACTCTAGTGACCAGTGAAAGAGCGCGTCACCTACCTTGCATCGATGTCTTCGGCTCGCGTCCGGTCGATGTAGTGGAACACCGCGTCCAGGTCGCCCCACGGGTAGGTGGCGCGCGCGAGTGTCTGAAACACTGTGCGCCGCACGGCAGTCACAATGTGCGTCTGGTCGGCGCGGACCTGTTCGGTGAAGATGCCCTGCACCATGGGCGCGAAGAGGGCCACACCCGTCAGCCGGATGGTGGTCTCCAGGCACAAGGCCCGGTGAGGCTGTTCCGGGTTCTCGGCGTCGTAGTAGTAGTTCCTGATGAGCTGCCGGTTGGCGAACCGCGACGTGTGCTGCACCACGACCCAGCCCAGGAGCAGCTCGATGTATTTCTCGCTGTACGCCACCTCGGCCAGCAAAAACGAGGTGTAGCGCTTGTGCGTGAAGACTACCGGGATCTGCGGGGGTTCGAGGAGATATTTTGAAAAGGAGGTATACGTCGCTGACGAAAGTCAAGGGGAAAAAAATTTGCAATGGTTTGACTCTTACACCTAGTGAGACGAGCGAAAGGTCTAGTTAAGCAAGGCTACAAATTGTTTTGCTTGGCCAAGTTAAGTCAGGGTACGCATTCTGTTGCCAATTGATCTAGATAAGCAAGGTTACAAATTGTTTTGCTTGGTCTAGTTAAGCAGAGTACACATTGTTTTTCTTGGTCCGTGTTCTTGTTGCGCAGTTCGTCTTTTTTGCATTATGATCAACCAACTAGCCCGACAAGTCCTGTTGTTACACATTATTTCGCTTGATCTAGTAAAGCAAGGGTACAAATTGTTTTCCTTGGTCTATTTAAGCAAGGTTACGCATTGTTTTGCTTGGTCTAGTTAAGCAAGGTTACGCATTGTTTTGCTTGGTCTAGTTAACCAAGGGTACACATTGTTTTCCTTGATCGCCTGGCCTCCATGGCCTCGCAGAGCGCGCCAGAGTGAGTACTGGAAGCGAGCACAGCTGCCACGCTTGTACATAGGGAGTCAGTGGTTAGGAGAGGAGGATTCACGTGATCATGCGAGCGGCGGGACCCGGCGCGGCGGTAACCGGCGCAGCTGTGACGAGTCACGTGGTATGACGTTAGGCCACTCCTACGGTTTAGAGGTCACGGCGCACCGTTCGTGACCTTCAGAGTTGCGGCTCAGAGGTTAAGAGCTTTCGCTCTCAAAATAACGTTTCGGTATCCGCATGGGCTCCTTTGTCATAACTATACGGGCTCCGAAACGTCGCTCTTGGCATTCACTCTGCCACTGATTGTATTGCTTCTTTTGGAAATTTTGGCCGAGTTGGTTGACGTTCTTAGCACCTCAGCACTCGAAACCGATGACCCATTTCGCGTCAGCATTCCGAAGAGGTCGTGAACTTCTAGAACGGCCCCTCATGGAAGATGTGGAAGGAGTTCAGTGTTGATGCCGCGGATTTGTGCTATGCTCTTGCGCGGAGTGGAATGGCTAAGATATGTAAAGAAATGTACAGGAAAAAAAGTGAGATTGCTTTCAGAAACCGGACTGGGATTTCCGTTTAGGCTTTTTAGACATTTTCTAATTTCAATCAGGTTTCAGGGTCGCATCATGGTGCATACACAAATCAGGTGGATAAGTTAACATGTGGCACCTCTATAACGTTACATTTTTGTTGCGTAAGTTGAGTCCTGTATTGTCAGGTATCTCAGTGGCATTGATGTCCATATCTCCAGGCATGTAGTCGAATACCTTGTTCTTGTAAGCGTTGGGATTATTCTGTCTGTTGTCATGCCTCGGACTGTTCAATAAATATAGTTTGGGGCTCACCTTCGCAGTTGATGATGATGATTATAGCTTTTTATGGTGCAGGCGCATCTTTAGCCATAGAGCGCCATGGCACAAGGTGCTTTCAACTACTCAAGGTGGGGTCAAAGACCCATTTTCCCAGCATTTCACCCCAGATAAACAGGACACCAGGCCAGAGGAAAGCTTGTTGTACACACTATCACCGGTGAGTAGCCGGCGGCACTGGGGATCGAGCCCCGCACCTCCCGCATGCGAGGCGGATGCTCAACCCCTCGGACACCACTGCGGTCCTTCGCAGTTGGGTTACCCCAGGATAAGAGCCGTCATTTTCTTGACCACCTCCGTACTAAAACGTTTAATATGAGCCGCTTGTATAGATTGATGGGAATATGGAGGTCATAAGATTTGGAATATTATATAGGAACCCATTACTTGTCTGTACGGGGTCGATAATCACTACACGTAATTTCCATACGATTTCTATACAGTGCACATGACGTCATGTGGAGTCCGTAAGATTCCATACGGGCTTCCATGTATTCCATGCCGACTCCAGATGCTCGATACTGACACCGTGAAATTTCTTATGGAGACTTATGGAATTGTGGAACTCGTCATACGAAAACTTCCAGTAGCGCTGCTACTATTTATGCCCGACCATGCCTGCTGGGTGTATGATTCTAGGTCCCTGGAGCGTTTACTAAATAAAAACTGGGGGCTCTCAAAGTTTGTGAAAAGAGGAAGTGCTGTCAGCTTCTTGGGACAGCTTTCATGAGATCCTGCATTTTTTCCTTCTCTTTTGAGCGCAGTTCCACATGACCCGTTTAAAAAAAAGGCAGTTTTTCATCATCCAGGCTTACGTATGCCAACTTGACCGTCGTTCCCTATCACCATAGGTTGCACATGGTCAAAAAGATCAGAGATTATGATTTAAATAAATATTCTCTTGCTGTCTTCTCTTGCTCTTGCCACTCTCTTGCATCACTGACGGTCACAAGAAAAAAAAGTCATTCACTCAACAGCCACTGTGCCTCGTGTGCTGAGTGATCGCTTTGTGTGAACAACACTGCCGCCATTTATCTCCGTTGGTATCAGCGGTTCGCGTGGTCAGGCGCAATCTTGTCACAGTGAGAAAACGTGTGCGTTAGTATCCTTGTCACTGTGCTTGAAGGAACGTGCTTTTCCTGAAAGCTTCGCCGGTTCGATCTTGTGTGTCCTGTTTTTTGGTTGTTTTGTCTTCTGATATGTGTGCTCGGTTGTAATTTCAGAGGCCATTCCCCGCATTCAGCCGTTGTGTGTTTGGCTAAGTAGGTTTGTCTGAAGCCGCTTTTGTGGCAGGCTGCTCACCTTCCCACTGGGTGGTGGGCAACCTGCCAGCCGTGTCAGGCGGCAACCCATTTATTCGTGAGAGGCTGGTCGGGAAGAGCAACGTGGGTCGCCACCCAACCCAAGGCCCACCGGTGGCAACACCTGCTATAGCACCTGGCTTGTGGCACTGCAGCACTGCTCACTTGTATACTGGGTGGCGTACTTGCCAAGGTGTAGCCGGTGGGCAGGTGAACAGTGGCACAAGGCAGGTTTCTATGGCAGGTGTTGCCATTCCTCCTTTCACTTTTGCATGATGGAACACACACGCCAACGACCACTTTAACCTAGTAGAGCAGCACAGCACCTAAACTCATCATGCTAGCGCACATATCCACATTTCGTTTAATTAACCAAATCGACTGACATTTTTTGCATTTCTTTTCCATTAAGGTATTAATTGTGAGTACAGTGCTGTGTCGCCTAATTCGTGTTGTTTTGTCCTCGTCCGTCCGTTGGTTACGAGCTAGAGACTCATGCGGTTAAGGCGCATGATATTGTCATTGGGTCTCACAAGTCCCATCTCATTAAGTTACGCGGAAGAGCCTTTAGGTATGTGCGTGATGCAAATCCATCATGTGGTCGATGGCCGATGACGACACCACGGAGGACTGTCTCGTCGCGTGATTATGACGTCTTCCTGTGCCAACGAATTGATCTACGCAGATCAACTGGCTAACAGCTGACACTGTCAAATCCGCGCCGCGAAGCCGTACCTCCACTTCGACGGACAAGTTGAAGAACTTCCGGATGGCCCTGAGCAGCCGCTGCGTGACGTTGCGCAAAGTGACGTTGCGACCGAACTCGTCGATCAAGTAGACCCCGGGCTCTTCGTGTATCTCGGCGAGCTTCTGCAGCAGCTCTGTCTCGACGTCGCTCGTAAACTCGTAGGTGACGCCCTCTTCGCTGCCCGTCCCGTAGGAGTCGAACAGCGTCTGGAAGTACCGCCGGTGGGCCTCCTCGTTGGCGCGCAAGCCGGCCAGCTGGAACAGAAACTGGTCCAGGTTGCTGGTAGGATGGGCAATCACCTGCGAGGCCGCGAAAGCGGTTGCCTCTACATACAGAGGCTAGACAGCTTATACATGGTGCTTCACCCAAGACTTCCCACAATTTTTAAAAATAAGTTTTTTAAGTTAGCAGAGCGCCGTTTTTCAGCACTGGTGCAGTACAACAGAATACAACTTAAATACGCTAACTGGCAGCCTGTTTAACTAATATTGAATAGTAGTCTTTTTAACTATTAGCGTTAGGCTCCCTAATTATTAAGAGGCGTGTAGCACACTGTAAGTGATATCCACATCAGTTTTTAGAATTTTGATAATGCGGCTACCTTCGGCGCTGTGGCTCAACAAATTTTCGCTTTTTTGACGAGTTGTGTGTACTGGAGAGGTTGCTTTGCCTGCAAGCTTCAGGCAGCGCATGATGTAGCCAAAATTTGTTGGGCCACAGTGTCGAGGGAAACTGCATTTTTGAGATCCTGAAATCTGATAAGGATATTACTTACGGTGGGCTACACGCTCGAAGGCGCTCGGCTATCTCAAAAAACCTATTTTTTAAAATTAAGTAGTCTTAGGTGAAACACCCTGTATAAGCTCCATCCGGTGTAGGCAGAGCGCAGTAGTGGACGGCTCCAGATTCACGTCGACCACCTAGGTTACTTTTGTTTGTCCGTTTTTTCTGCCTTGAAAAGGCCTACGGGCCTAGCAATGATGAAAATGAACTCGAAACATCAGTGCGTCGCGTTAATAATTAATTTCAAACGATTTTGTTCCTGTACTTTCGGTCTTGGTAGGCGCCAGCGATGAAGTGAGCCTTGACGTCATGGCAGACCGGACAAACCTTGACTACCACATTTCTCGTGGCGTCGACGCCGCCAGCGAGCACTGGTTGTTCACAGGAACAACAGGAACTGGTTGTTCATGTGAACAATTATTGGATTTAGTGACGTTAAATTAATTGGGGCAAGTTCAACTTGTTGCTGTTTGCTCAGTAATGCTTGTTAGTTCGAGTATTAGTCTGCACCGAATGAACAGTTACAGCATTCAAAGCATTTAGGCCTAGTACTTCCCACAGAGCATTTGCTCATAACAAATTTTCCTAACTTTTCTTCCACGCTCGTCTGGCAAGAAGAATAAAAAGAAACTCCCGACACAGTTCTTCAGCTGTATATGAGCCTCGAACGAAGCAGTGGAGCTCGCGATTGACGCCGGTATCGAATCCAACGGCAAAGAATAACATCCACGGAAAACTGTCCCTTAATAGGAAATTGGAGAGGAGACTTAAGCTTCTACGCGATGGCGTAGTGGGTTATGCTTTCCATTCTCAGCAGTTTGACACCTTTGAACGCATTTTTTCATTGTTTTAATAATGAATTGATCAATTACTTGCCATAAATTTTCTTAATTAGCATTGTCAACCATTTGCTTCTATTTCTGAACATTTTGACATCTTTGAAGCCCCGTTTTTCCATTTTTTCAATTTTAATTTACTTAATTCATGAATTATTCAGTTACAACTATTTATTTAACTGGTCATCGCCTATCGCAAACCAATCAACGGTCAATTACTTGAACCACAAATTGCCACTATACGATTTTTTTACGCAGCCCCTGATTATTCCGACACGTGATGCCGACTACGCCGACGGCTTTTCGACCGAACGAGCTGTATACATACGCTATCGCGTAAAAAGGAGGCTACGCTAAACCTAATTCGGCACACGAAAGAAGCGGCGACAAACAAACAAGGGCTTCACCGCAGTGGCGCCACCCACCTGGAAGACGTTGTTGCGGACGAATCCCACGCGGAAATCCAGCAGGGAGGGCCAGTTAAAGATCTGGTTCACGTACACCATGGAGTAGAAGACGTCAATAGAGGCCGATGGCAGCGGCCAGTTCAGGTTGGCGTCGCGCATGTAGCCGCGGATGCGCGGCGTGTAGTCCGTGTCCTGGAGCAGTATCTCCTCGCACGTCCTGAAGAGCCGCGCCGCCTTCTGCGACGCCGTCTGGCCCTCGGCCGGGAAGTTCTCGTGCCTGTCGGCCAAACGCACTGGTCAAAAGTTCCCAGTTGGACGAAAATGTTTTCGTAGGACACACGTAAAGTAAAAAAAAATGTAGTCTGTCTCGTCGTCGAGAGTATAGGTTTAAGCACGAAGTGCATTGCCAGGACGGCGCAACGCATTCCAGAACGGCTCAGAGATGGTGGCATCTGGACTTGGGTATCGGCCAAGTTTATTACCTTCTTAACGTTCCCCTATTTCCATCCGCGCTACAGTTAAAAGAAATAGGCATCGCGCATTGTGTCCTTGGCTGCTTTCAAAGATCTTGAGGCCGCCGCTATGAGTCACTTTCCGTAGCTGAACTGCGCACTTGCCTTCTTTTGCGTTGGATTCAAAGAGATGGCCGACGAACCGGGGGAAGGGTGAGATTATGAGGTTTGGAGATAGGATGGTTGCATCTGGTGTAGGACATGGAGGATAATTGGAGGTTAATTGAAGAGGCCTTCGTCCTGCTGTCCTTACTGAAGCGTATGAGCCGCTCATATAGAAATATGGTAATATATACTCGATATAATATTGTAGAGAAGAGAAAGTCGAAGCGCAATCGCCGCGTGCCGACGACGACACTGCTGCTGGCGGACCTCCCTGTTTTTAGTGCTTCTGCTATCACCTGTGCGCGTCGCCAACTTTTACGTCAAGCAAGCCGTGACATTTGGTGCAGGTGCTGAGTAACGTATTTCATGCAGCGTACCCCGCCTCGCAATTCGAGCCCGGTACTAAGTCCTGGCCTTCGGGTTTTCTTGGAGCCCTCGGGAGAAACAGAGACTCGAGCTAGCCGACGCCAGCAAAGCCAAGCGCCGGAATTCGGATTCTTGCCCGAGGGATCGAGACATCTAGGACGAACGCCACCATGCCGTCCCAGTAACAACAAACAGCCCCCGCAATTGCGCCGAGAATCGTCTAAGTGCCTGTCACCCCAAGACCTGTCGCCCCGTTCCGTGGCGATGGCCTTGATGATGTTGAAGACTGGGTACAGCACTATGAACGGGTAGCTCAACATAATGGGTGGACACCCGGCCAATGTCTGCACAACCTGCACTTCTCCTTAGATGCCACAGCGAAGTACTGGTTCGAGAACCACGAGGCTTCGCTAACATCGTGGGAGACGTGCAAGAGCGAACGGATACGCACATTCACAAAGCAGCACCGGCAACAGCATGCTGAAGATCTGCTCCACGCTGGTATCCAGGCTCCCGCCAAGAGCGTGAGAAGTTTCGTCGAAGACGTACTGCGTCTGAGTTCCCGTGAGGACCCTTGGGCTACTGAAGAGAAGAAGGTGCGGGCTTTGATGAGGGGTGTCTGGAATGACATCGTTGGAGGCCTCGTCTGCAATCCTCCTACCACAATAGCCGAATTCGTCGTTGAAGCGACCAACAGCGAGCATGCATTGGCGACAAGAACCAGTCACTTTCTGCGACTGAGCGCCCTTCCTGCCGTCTCAAGTCTTGCTTCGTCTTGCCTGAGCGGTGTTGGCCTCGCCGATGTTTGCGAAATTATCCGCGACGTCGTCCGAGTGCAGCTGAGGAGGCTGCTCCCAGTTCCTGACCAGCCTACATCTGTCTCCATCGCGACGGCCGTTCGGGACGAACTGCTACACGCGCTGGCGTCCGAAGACGTACCCATTGTAGCTGCAGCCATCCAGCCATCTCTGAGCTACGCCGCCGCAGTCCGTCGTCCGCCTCCCGTCCATCGTAAGTACCAGAACGCTGCCGATTCCAGCCCTCGACGCCACGAGTTCGTGCCCCCGTCTGATGCACGCCTGGACCTGGAACCACTGGGCCGCAGAAAAACCGACATCTGGAGGACTGCAGACCGGAGGCCGCTGTGTTTCCACTGCGGTGAGCCTGACCACATGCACCGCTACTGTCCGTACAGCGAACTCAGCCTTCGAGGTTTCAACCGGGCTGATCCGCCCCCCCCCCCCCCCCACCACGGAGAACAGCACCGCGAGATACAGGTCTACCTTCGACGCTCTCCATCGCCAGTGTCAGCTCCACCTCGCACCTCCCGGTCACAGCCCCCTAGCCGCTCAACACCCCTTTCTCGCGGATCTCACCGGGAGAGCCTTTCTTCACTTCGGGAGAACTAAGTACGGCGACGCCTGAAGGTGGCGTTGCCGGTGTTGCACGCAGTAAAGAACTTCCGTCTACTCTGGAATGTCCCAGCTCGACCGATGGCACCCTTGGAAGCGAAGACTGTTTTGTGGCCTCTAGCAATGTGAACGTTTTAATCGACGGTCGAGACGTAACGGCGCTTGCCGACACCGGCGCCGATAACACGGTCTTCAGCGGCAACTTCTCTCGGCGTCTTCGCAAGGTCGCCACCCAGTGAGACGGCCCGCCCTTACGAACCACGGGAGGTCGCCTCGTAAACCCTGTTAACAAGTCCACTGCCCACGTAGAGATTCATTCGTGATCTTGGAGAATTGCTCCAAAGATGTTATTCTTGGCATGGACTTTCTTTGTGAGTATGGCGCGGTAATCGACGTAGGGAGGAACAAGTTAACCCTTCGCGCACGTTCTTCATCGCCTATACCTCCTCGAGCCCCCGCGCTGCGATGAAAGTTGATGCCGACCATGTTCACTTGCCGCCGTTGTCGACAGTTTTCCTGCCAGTCCGAGCCGATACAACCGCATGTGGCGAAGGCGTTCTTGAAGGATGCGTCCAGATGCTACTTACGCGGGGCATTGGTGTAGCGCGAGGGATCGCAAATGTTCAACGTGGGCGTGCCAACAATTTCGTGACGAACTTCGGGAACGAGCCGGAGCACCTGACAAAAGGGGTAGTTATAGCCCAGCTGGACAAACTGAGCGATGTTCGCGAAGCTGTTGCGCTGCCTGAGGAGGAGGCCCCGCACGGGTCATGTGACCCTACAACGTTGCCCCTGGACATCAATTCCAGACTTGAGCCTTCCCACAGAAGCGAATTGCTCTCTCTTTTGCATCGGTACCACAACTGTTTCGCGACGACAACGCGAGTTCACCAGACGCGCGTGCCAAGCATAGAATAATTGTTGATACCGCGACGCCCCCGATTCGCCAACCGCCGTACCGCGTTTCCTTGAAGGAAAGGGAAACCATGCAAGACCAAGTGCGCGAAATGATTAACGCGACGTCATCCAGTCATACAACAGTCTGGGGGACACCCCTGTAGTACTGGTCAAGAAAAAAGACGGGACCCTTCGATTTTGCATTGACTACAGGCGACTCAATAAGGTGAACAAGAAGGACGTGTATCCACTACCTCGCATCGACGACACTCTAGACCCCCTCCGTCAAGCCAGCTATTTTTCGTCCATCGACTTGAAGAGTGGATACTAGCAGTTTTAAGTGGATGAGCGTGACCGCGAGAAGACCGCATTTATAACACCGGATGAACTCTACGAGTTTAAGGTCATGCCGTTTGGCCTGTGTACAGCGCCTGCGACATTGCAACGACTCATAGGTGCTGCGCGCGCCGGACTGATGTGGCAGACGTGTCTCGTGTCTCTGGATGGCGTTGTCATCTTCTCCAGCGCTTTTGCTGGCCATCTTGTGCCCCTTGAACCGGTTCTTCAATCTCTCCTGACCGCCGGACTCACGATCAAACCTTTGAAGTGCCGCTTCGCATACAGTGAGCTGAAGTTCCTAGGGCATATCGTCAGCAAAATGGGTGTGAAGCCCGATCCAGAGAAAACGGCTGCCGTAGAATCCTTCCCTCCACCATCCGACAAGAAGAGTGTCCGCAGCTTTCTCGGCCTCTGCGCGTACTTAAAACGTTTCGTTCGCAACTTCGCCCAGATTGCAGCGCCACTTTACCGCCTTACGAAGGATATCGTCGCCTTTGAGTGGACCGAAGAGCAGCAATCAGCATTCCACCAATTAAAGCACGCCCTTGCAGCGCCTCCAATACTAGGCCATTTCGATCAAGACGCCGACACTGAACTCCACACGGACGCCAGCAACGAAGGACTAGGGCCAGTACTTGTGCAATTCCAGGACGGCACTGAGCGGGTTATTGCCTACGCCAGCCGAGCTCTTTCAAAGCCTGAGGCCAATTAGTCGACAACTGAAAAAGAGTGTCTCGCTGTCATCTGGGGAATCACCAGATTCCGGCCGGATCTGTACGGTCGCCCTTTTCTTGTCGTTACCGACCACCATTCGCTGTGCTGACTGGCCAATCTCAAGGATCCCGCAGGCCGCCTTGCTTGGTGGAGCCTGCGGCTACAGGAGTACGACGTCACCATCTTCTACAAATCCGGCCGCAAACATCATGATGCTTACTGTTTCTCTCGAGCTTCCGTGAATCCGGCGCCAGGGGGCGATAATGACGAAGAGGACGGCTTCCTTGGGGCATTGGACAAGGAGGATATGGCTGCTCGGCAACGCAATGATCCTCAGATTCGTCAGCTGATGGCACACCTGTAAGGCCACGAAGACATGAAGTCCCGCGTTTTCCTGCGTATTCTGCTGACGTTCCGGATTCTGCACGGCGTATTGTACAAGCAGAAATTCGACAGCCGCCCGAGGTCATGGCTCCTTGTTGTACCAGAAGACCTGCGCGCCGAGGTGGCCCGAAGCTTGTGACGACGATCCGAAGCTTGTGACAGTTTGCCACCTTGGCTACAGCCAAACACTTGCACGTATTCGAGGAAAGTATTATTGGCTGAAACTTCATAAGTACGCCCGTCACTACGTAAAAATTGTCGAGAGTGCCAAAGGCGGAAAAGACCTTCTACACGACCAGCTGGCCTTCTTCAGCCGCTCGATACATCTCATGTTCCGTTCCACACAATCGGAATGGATTTTCTCGGCCCATTTCCAACGTCGCAGTAGGGTAACAGGTACATTTTTATAGCCACCGACTACCTAACCAGATACGCCGAGTCCCGAGCACTTCCGTCAGCGACGACTGTTGAGGCAGCTCAATTTTATATTGAGTGTATTGTGCTCAGTCACGGTGCCCCTGCCGTTTTGATCACGGACCGGGGTGTCACGTTTCTCGCACAGCTCACACAGGAGATCCTCCGTCTCAGCTGCACCAGCCGCCGCCGATCTACGGCGTAACACCCGCAAACCAATGGGCTGACGGAGAGGCTGAACAAGACAATGGCCGGCATGATCGCCATGTATGTGGACGTCGCCCATCCCATTTGGGACGAGGTACTGCCCTACGTTACGTTCGCGTATAACACCGCTGTCCAGGAGACGAGTACGGGCAGGGACATTTTCTTTTTCGTCCTTTTTATCGTCCCACAATAATACTTGTCCAGGAGACGACAGGTATGTCCCCTTTCCAACTGGCCCATGGCAGACAGGTCACCACGATGCTTGACGCTATGTTGCCACACGAGCAGTCTGTCGACGTAGTCGATGATGCCCGTCTAGTCTGCGAGCGCGCGGAGGAAGCTCGGCAGTTCGCTCGACTCCGCCTCTAGCACCAACAGCATACAAACGCTCGTCGGTACAATATCCGTCGTCGTGACGTCCATTTTTACCCTGGGGACAAGGTCTGGGTGTGGACGCCAGTACGCCTTCGAGGTCTCTCCGACAAACTCATGAAGCGCTACTTTGGCCTGTATACGGTTCTTCGCCGCATCGGTGAACTGAACTACGAGGTGCTGCCCGAAGGAATGCGACCGTCATCTAGTCGTTCCCCCCGCCCTGAAATTGTGCACGTAGTCCGGTTTAAGCCGTATTACACGCTATAATCGCCTGCATTTCCCACTGCCTTCTACATCAGCCAGCAAGATTTTCTGGGCCCGTGTGTGGTTTTCCGCCACGTGTTTTTGTTCTTGGGTTAGCATCAGGACGACGCTTCTTTAGAGGGAGAGGTAGTGAAGTGGGAGGTAGAGGAAGGACGCTGCTGCTGGCGGGCCTGCCTGTTTTCGTGCTCCTGCTATCACCTGTGCTCGCCGCAGGCGTCTACGTCAAGCAAGCCGTGACAATAGAGAAAAATGTATAAAAATTCGTATGTTTTCTGTATGTTTTCTGTATGGTGCCCATTAACGCATTAACCTTCCACACAATTTTCATGCGGTTTAAATAATAGTGCGCATGACGTCATGTGGGGTCCACACTTTTCATTATGCAATATCGAATCCATATGCTACAAATGCGTTCCGTATAATCCACATGAAAACGTCGAATTATGGTGTTGGTCATATGGAAACTTTCATAAGGTGTGGATGTAGTTGGGCAGTAATGGTTATTAGATTAAAGTTATTGAAAGCTAAAGGTCACTTGGGCAAGCGACACAAGTCGATGAAAATGAAAATGATTTTTTAGGTAAGAAAAGGGCGCAGTATCTGTCTCACATATCGGCGGGCACCTGAACCGTGCCGTAAGGGAAAGGATAAAGGAGGGAGTGAAAGAAGAGGGGCCGTAGTGGTCGTCTGCGGATAATTTCGACCACCTGGGGATCTTTAACGTGCACTAACATCGCACAGCACACTGGCGCATTTTGCGCTTCGCCTCCATCGAAACGCAGCGGCAGTGGTCGGGTTCGAACCCGGGTACTCCGGCTCAGTAGACGAGCGCCTTAACCCCTGAGCCACCGCGGCCACACAAATTGATGCCGCTGGCGACCCATGCAGAGTATTGTTTTTGAAGGACCGAACACTACTAACTGAAGGTCAGTCAGGGAGCCCTTCATCTTGAAACGGACGCAATATGGCTGATGATGATGCTGAAGTGTGAAGTGAGTGCTAGTCGCAAATCATGCCTCACGTATCGGCTCGTACTCGCCTGGCGTAGTCGAGCATAGCGCGCATGAAGTTCACGTTCAACTCCTGGCGCACCGATGACCTGTTCTGGGCGTGGCCACACACGAAGCGGTAGAAGTCGTCGCATGGTCCCACCGACCAGTCCATGGTGGCCCGGAACTCCTGCAGTGTCAACAGTGCGTAGCTACAGCATGCTCAAACGCTGAGTCAAGCGGGCATACGCGAGGCGGTGCGGATTGAGTATTGTATCACTTTTATTAAATTTCTCCTCCACTGGCGCTCCCTCCTTTTTCGAAATGACAGTAAGCAAAGGGATAATAGTGTACAAGGAAAGAACTGTTGCCGAAGAGAAGCGCTGTCTACTATACTGCGCTGCTGACTTGGATAATGAGTTACGAATTAGTTCAACTTTTTGTTCAGCCCCCACCTTTCCTATTGTCCTGTTCTGTCGCCAGAAGGTCGAAACAAACCAGACTACTTCACCCGCTCTTTCACGTAACCTGACCTTTAACCTAATACACATGCGTTTAAGTATTTCTTGAGTAGAGGTCAGAGCGCAGTTATCGTGCAGTTTCCTTTGCTTGAGGAGTACGAAGCCCGACCAGGCAAAGCACGAATGCTATAAAGAAACTACAAACAAACGCGACTATCTGTAATTCATTATCTTGCCGCGTTCTTCACTTTTCAGCAAGAGTAAAAACCAACGCGCTCAACTGTACATCAACTTGAGCAGTTCCTTATATAGCTTTGGCAACGATGAACGCTAGGTAAGGGAGGACAAGCCACCATTACGAAGACTCGAAGACATTTCGCCGGCCGTCCCATGGGAGGAGGAGCTGCAGCAGTAGCTGCAACCCACCTCCTCCCTCTCAACTCACGGGAGTATTCTGGCGTCACCTGTGTCAAGGCCATCAGGATGACCGCATGGCCGCACATCGTACGTTCTCGAGAGTGTGTGGACATAGTGCGTAGCTGACGGCGGTGACATACCCTCCGGGAAAAGCTTCCCATCCAGCTGTCGTTAAGAGAGCTCACCAGCTACAAGGCAACTCAGGTTTGAACTTTCTCAGTCGATAGATGTCAGCACTTAAGTACCACAAAAATGAGGTAAGTTCTATGTCCCGTCCAAGTGCGTAAGTTCCAGCTCATACCATGGTGCACCTCACTCGTATGTGTACCTTGCTAACAGATGAATCTTACTCATTGGCGTACCTCACTTCATGTAGACCTCACCTCGCGGTGCACCTCACTCACATGTCTTCATCACTCATCGGCAGCTCACTTATTGGTGTAGTTTACTCATAGGTGTACTTTCGGGTACATAAGTGCCCAGCACAAGGTTCGCTGGCTCAAATGCATTGCTGTGTCACCAGAGTCATGTTGTGGTTCGAGATTAGCGCGTCTATTTAGCACGCCAAGGGGCGCTCACCTCTGAGCGGCCTCTCTGCCCCCTGGTGCGAGAACCAGTCCACACATCACAGCGTATGATGCCACTGTGGTAACTGCCGGCAAGGTAGATTTTTTATAATTTTACCAGCAGCTCGCTTCTGCGAGCTGCCGAAGCTTTGCTTCGCTTGTCAAGCCGAAGGGCTGGAACGCCGTTCCGTTTGTATTTTTGGACGACCACCCCTTCTATGAGGAATGGAGATGGTTATGAGACATATGAAATGCTTTAATGTAAATCATAATTATTCACACCACAATGTTTGCTATATGCACTTTTGAAAAATAAGTACTGATGCAATGGCCAGCGTGGTTCCAGCCAAGATAACGCATCAGGAAAGATGGGTCAGTTATTGTTACACAGCCATCACTTAAACATTTGGGTGGGGCACCAACCAATCGGCGCGAAGTCATGTGTACATATGGACACTCCGAAAATTCGGGCCCTCGTTTCACAATCGAACTCATGCGTCGTCGCCCGTTATAAAAGCGCCTGCGCTAAGGTGCTACACTTACTTTGCAAGGCGAGTCCGCCTTTTAAAGCGAAAGCTTTATTGGCCGCAAACTCGCGATTTCGCCGTGGCGGTACTCCATCGAGGCACGTGACGTCACAACGCGCGTCTCGCCGCGGACGGTTACTGTGCTTCGCGCGCTCGCCGCGCTACTGGCAGGACGTCACACCGCGCCGCTCGCCGCCGCCACCGTTTGGTAGGACGTGCGTGACACCGCGTTCCTCGTCGTTGCGCTCGCCTCCGCTCGCTTCGACAGCTGCGTCGCATGCGCGATAAGATGTCACAGGATTGAAAAGGAGAGCTGGCGTGCGCCGCAACAACAGTTGATGCGACAGTATGGACGGCAGCGATTCTGATAAGCTGGAGGAGGCCTGGAATCGACAGCGGAACGAGTTGAAGAGGAAACGAATTGCCCAGGAAACAGACGAACAGCGCGCCGAACGACTGGCTAAACGCTGCCGTGAATATGCCACCGCGAGACAGGCACGTTTAACGTCCGATGTCTCGACCGCTAGCAGTAGCGACAGCAGCCGGAAGAGAGACCAGAGTCCTGCTTCACTGAATACGGCCCGTGATGAACCATGGTATGCGACCAAGAGACTACAGCGGCGGGCTCAAGAAACCGAAGAACAATGTGCCGTTAGCCTAGAGAATAGGCGTAAAAGTGACGCGACCCCTTCAACCCTTGGATAGCCTCGGTGCTGAAATCAAACATGGACCTATAGGTCATACTGGACGTTTATGGCTGTGCTTCATACGTTGTGGAATATGTGAACAAGGCCAACCGGGGAGTTTCACACTTGCTTTCGCTACATATATCCTGGCATAGCCGAGCTAAGCCACTGCCATTTTATTTTCACAAGGCCGTTCTGCGCATGCGCCCCTCTTCTCCTCCTGCTCCACTGAATGAAAACCGCTAGCTCCTACTGCGCATGCGCAGTTCATGCTAGTGACAGGCGCATACAACAGATGGCGGCAGCTGTCAAGCACACACTTGCCGCGCCTCAGGCGCAGCTGGCTCTTTGCGAAACCATGCTTTTCTCATGTGTTTGCAACCCGCCACGGACGAATTTTTGCCACTGCCCAGAGGGCGCCACTGGTAGAGAAAAAGGAGGATTGGCACGGCAGTGCAAGCGCGTACCTTGATGTATCGCATGCAGTCCTCGTCGCAGTGCGGAGGCTCGACGTCCAGGTATCGCGCCACGAGCAGCGCCGTCACGCACACGGCTGCGACCAGTACTGCGGCCGAGCAGCAGCAGCACGCCTTGCGCCAGGGGAACTCGGAGGCCCAGTGGGAGAGGGCATCGGGCAGTTCCACGTACAGCGCGTTGGCAACGAGCTCCCCCAGCGGTGGCAATGGCGGTTCGGCGCCTCCGTCTGGTCTGTGCGGGGGCTCGGGCGCCATTGAGGAGGCCGAGGCACGGCTGTGCTCTGCGTAGAAGTCCAGGGGCTGCTGCGGCCGCGTGCGCTGCGGGACGCAGAAAGAAGGCCGGGTGACCAATTAATGAACGCACTAAGTGTCTACATTCGTCCACCTAAAAGTGACATGTACAATGGCCTCTGAAACTCCCTTGGACGTCCTGCGGATGTCCTGAACGTCTGCTGGACGTCCATGGCAGTTTTAACGTCCACTGAGCTGCAGTTGGTTAGAAGGGTGTGAAAGGTGGAGTAACTCACCCCCTGGGCATGGAAACACTACGAGACCAGTGAGAAACCGCGGATGCGTTTTGTTGAGGGCGAAATGTACAGGACGCCGTGGGCTGCTCAGGCCAGCGCGTCATGCATACTCCGCGCATCAATAGAATTGATCGTCTATAGCTTTTCGTGCTTTTGATTTTCAGACATTGGGCCCAAGGAACCGCTCCTCAAAGCCCTCTACAGCCAGTCCAATATCCACTCTCCGCCCACATTCGATAGATCAAAGGCACACGTCTCACTACGCCGTCCCTACAACTACACGACGACCAAACAACGACGGTCGTCGAAGTAGGCTCGGACTTGAGCTGGAAGGAAAAAAAATCCCTCACTTTTCAAAGATAACTTTGCATTTCGAGCATTCCTGCAAGCGCGCGCGTTGCCTCCAGCCGATGTCCTAGGCGCGGAGAATTAGGCGCTCACCTTGGGCTTGGCCTTCTTGGCCCTGGCGCTGATAATCTTGCGCAAATTGGGCAGGTAGTGCATGACTATCGCTGCCGGTGCCGCGGATGCCTTGGTCCAGGTTGAGAGCTTGGAGAACGCGTGACCGACCCGGCGAGAGGAGAAATCTTCTTCTGCTTCTCCCCTTCTGGTGTTGGCACGTGCCCGTCTCCTTGCACGCGCCTCTGATTGCTCGTGGAGGAAAAAGTGCCAGTCTGACCGACCGTCAGGGTTTAACAATGCGCCCATCTGCGTATTTTGTGGTAAGCACGAAACCATAGACCATTTTTTTGTTGTTTTGTCGCCGGACACTATGATGCGAAGACGGTTTTTAGAGAAACCTCTACAACAGCTTGGCCTTTCTTTGAACAGCCCAGTCTTTTTTAGTTTGGAGCCACCATACTTGGGTACAGCCACAAGCCTGTTTTTACTGCCTTGCAAATTTTTTTAATGGAATCAAGACGGCTACCTTGTTATTTTTTTATTTTTCAATATTTTTATTCTTACAATTATCATTATCATTTAACTACTCGGCTATACACATCAATCTCTGAGAGAGCTTGAAGAAATCGGAATGAAAATCAAGGAAACAAAGCGGTGCGAGTAGAATAACTAAATTTGTAAGAATTAATCAGAAAGAAAATATTTTTGAGAGGAAAGTAGAGGCATTGAGAAGTTAACGCAAAAATCTTCCGGTTTCAATATTATATCGCGAAGAAGCACACACACCTGCTTAAGGGTATGCCCTTTGACGGTTACACCAAAGCAGAGGAGGACGGGAAGAGTAAATTGCAGCCTTAATTGAGCGAGAAGATTTTGCAAAAACTGAATTCACTGCCGTGCAAACCCCCGGCAGTAGAGGATGAAATGATCTATCGTTTCAACGTCCGCATGACGCACATAGATTCCACGGCGTGAACCCAGAACGGTATAAATATAGCTGCCAGTGTCGGAATCCGCTAAGCACTTGTTCTTTCCTCCGCGTGAGCTTTATGACCATCCAATTGGAACATACCAAAACTGAAACTCAGGATACAACAGATACCAATCGGTGCACTGCCACTGACTTTCCAAACGTTTTTTTCTCCTGACTTTTTTGTCTTTGCTTCTTTGTTTTCGAGTCGTTCGGAGCCGCCACTTGTCGTTGAGATCGCTAACTGAACGCCCTACTCTACAAACCCGAAATCCTTCCTATGACTACGTCTTCTCCCCGATGACACCCTGTATTGCCGCAATGTCCACACTGCCAGGCCTGAACTGCTGTTTGTATTTTCCCAACGGCTTTATTCTGCTGCTCTGAAGATACGTGAAGTGCCTGCCGACCTTTGGCCATCTCGGCTTGTCGCGCACGTACAACCAAATACGCCGGCTCTTTTTTTGTCTGGTTTGTATTGCATCATACTGTTGTCTCTTGTGGCCTTTAGTCCGTTTTACTCCGTGCCACTGATCGATGCACTTCATTTTTTATTCTCTTTGTTCTGCCTCACAATAACAGTTTTCAGCATTGGCATAAGCGACGGACATTCCCTCTTGATCTCTTTTAACCTTTTGATATTCACCCTCACCTTTTTATCGCGTTGGTCTGAACCTGCAGGGTTCTTTGCCGTTTCCCGATCCGGTGATGAGTGGAATGCCAATGGCAATTGTTATGCGGTCAGGTGTGCTATAACACATCCGTTAGTCAGAAGCTGGACGATGAAATTTAGATTGTCTTCTTCAAAATTTTATTCTTAACGAGCGTGCTCCAAGAGAATTATTCACTGACCGTGTTCTCTGCTTACTCTTTAAAGTTGGCGATGATATCTTACGCTGGTGATCCATTATCGCAAGCTGGCCACATCCTATAATCGACACCAACGTCCTTACTAAACGGCTCAGCCCAATATCCATCCAACGTATTCGTGTAAGCCGACCACAAGGTTTATGGCGCTACCTTGTGCTACGTTCGCCGAGAATGCTTCCGGCGACAATACCACCTGCTCAACCACACAGTACGCACGAGGTGCCATCGCGTAAAACGATCTGTCGTGCCAATTTTCCTGCACCCCCCTCTTCGTGCCACAAGCCTATAAGACTTAAAATCTATCAGGAGTTAGTTACGGCCTCTAGCACAGATAGGACCTCTTCTCTCTTGATGCGTTTGGCCTTCTACGGCGTCCTTGTCTTCACATCGAGTGGGAACAAATTCTTCTCGCCGAACACTGGCCCCCATCGTCTGTTTGGTAAGGTAGCCGACGTGAGCTTCCGCGCTCGCTTCTCCGACCTTGCCCACTCGCATCGCAATTCGCGTTACTAATCTAGCTCCGATTAAGCCTTACTGCTTCCGGGTAGCTTGCAGCGTCCGCTTAAGGGACATATGGATCTTCCGAAAATTTTCGCTCGAGCGCCTCAACTCGGGCTTGCCTCCTGCCGCTTTATACTGGATTTTCGCTTGGATCGTAGTCCAGGATCTTAGCTAAGAAAATATTTGTTGATGGGTACCCTAGTTTTTCGAGAGATATGGTTTTTCGGAAGGCGTTAAAATCAGTTACTTTGGTTTTGCACGCACTCCCAGGAATTCTTAAACCTGCGTCTTCAATCCTGGTCTTTAAAATTCAGTCGTCACTGCCCAGTGTTTCCTCTACGTTGGTCTAGGTAGGTCCTTTAGGTAGAATTTGTTTGTTGGTCGAAACTCAGTGTCGCGGCAAGCGGTGCGACCGTCGCAAAAGAGAAGGCTGAAGTGCGCCACGCGCCTCGAGTTGAGCGTGCTGTGTTCAGTGAGAAGACCCCGTTGCAGGCCTGACTTCGCCGCTTCAACTGGTTCGCTCTATCGTGCACTGGTTCTCTTATCGACTCCGTGAGTCACTTGCTTATTGCTGGTTCATTCGCACACTCCTATCCTCCATTAACTTGCTCTCTTAACCTTCGTGAGAGTCGGCACAGTGTCAGCATCAGGCTGCAATGGTTGATACATCTCAGTCTTGCCTCTAAACGAACGCTACGCGCATGACTGCGTGCTGTCCAACCAGAAGTAATATATGCGCACGACGCAAATCCTAAAACGCGCGTTCCGAAAACTCGCGCTTTTCAATGTAGAAGCCCCCATCAGTATTTGCCAGCTGCAGTCGGTACAAAATACTGGCCGCCATCACAGGGCGGAAGACTGTCACTCTGATTGTACTCGCGAAATGCAGTTGCCACAGTTTAAAAGCAACAGCGCAGTGTCACATAAAATGTGAGCTGACGTATTGTACATCGTAAATGCGCGCTGTTCATCCCAACGCCTTGTTTGCCCCGAAGACTTGAGCTGGTCTTACCGGTCATTGTGGATGATGTGGAGGTAACCGTCGTGACGAGTGAGTGAGTGAGTGAAAACATTTATTGATTTCCAAAGGTATTCGCGGATCGAAGGCTCCGTCGTCTTCGTGCTCGCGCCGGCGACTAGAGTCTTCTTTCAGCAAGGGTGGGCCCCTATTCCAAGGCTCCACTGAGTCGTGCTGCACCGGTCGCGTGCTCTATAAAGGCCCTCTGGGCCGTGAGCTCGCTGCTGGTGAGACGGCTCTCCCATTGCTCCGCACTCGGGTGTTTGTGTTTGTGAAATGCCTCGTTACGTTCGCATTCCCATGTGATGTGGTAGAGTGTGGGTATGGCTCCGCACCACGGACAGGTGTCCCTGTATTGCGATGGGTACATTTTGCTTAGTATATATAAATTGGGGAAGGAGTTCGTTTGCAATCTGCGCCAAGCAGTGGCCTCCTCCTTTGTCAGAGCTTTGTGTGGTGGCGGGTATCTAATCCTGACGCCTTTGCATAGGTTTAAAAGTTCTGAGTATCCCCCCTCGCAGGCTTGAAGGTGAAGACCCGGGGCGTGTGACTGCCCGGCTCGGATTGCTTCCCCTCGAGCTAAGCTGTCCGCCCTTTCGTTCCCCTCTATTCCCGCGTGGCCTGGGATCCAAATTAAATTATGCCTGAGTTTTTCCAACCATGCAGGGGCTACCCCGCCGAGTATCCTAAGGGCCGTTTTGCTGACTCTGCCCTTTGTATAGTTTTTGCACGTTTCTTTCGAATCTGTTAGTATGTTGAGTGGGCGACTGGTTCTGTAACCTTCTGCTGCCGCCAGCGCGACGGCAATTTCCTCGGCCTCCGCTGCGCCCGCGACTTTTGCTGCGGCGCTCGTTAGCATTCTTCCTTTGCTGTCTACGACTACCAGTGCGGCTGCGTGTTCTGACCCGCACGGGTAGACGGCAGCGTCCGTGTATACTGTGTTTTCTTCCGAGGCTAGCGTTTTCTCTACGTACTCCGCCCTAGCCTTGCGTCGGTTTGCGTGAAGGTTAGGGTCCATATTTCTCGGTATGGGCTTAACGTTAAAGGTTTCTCTAAGGTGGTCCGGCATCTCCGCGTATCTGTCTGTCAGTCCGCAAGTGTCCCGACCCAGCCTTTTCAGGAGCGCCCGTCCCGCAGGAGTTCCTCTTAGTCTTTTTGTGCTCCCAGCAGCAATTCCGCGAGTTAGTCGAAAGTGTTGCTGATGCCTAATTGTAGCAGTTTCTTGGTTGACGTGTTTCTGGGTAAGTGGAGAGCCGTCTTGTAAGCCTTCCTCAGGATGGTGTCGGCTTGTTCTCTCTCCGCCTTGGTGGTTGCGTGGTACGGCAGGGAGTACGTAACTCGGCTGACTATGAGGCTGTTTACTAGCTTGAGGGTGTCTTCCTCTCTCATGCCGTATCTCTTTTGAGAGACGCGGTTGATCATGCGGCCCACCTGCTCTGCCGCTTTGCTTAGCAGGCTAATGGTGTGACTGCATTTGCGGCTGCCTTGTAGCCACATGCCCAAGATTCTTATCATGTTCTTTTCGGGTATGAGTTGACCCTCGAGGGTGACTTCCAGGGTTGCTTGGGTGGGATGTCTGCCGATTCTGAGGAGCTCCGATTTCTCTGCCGAGCACCGCAGTCCTCTTTCCTGTGTGTAATTTTCCACGCAGGTGGCAGCTTCTTGCAGCCTTTCTTGTTTTTCGCCTAGGGATCCCCGGGTGGTCCAGACCGTGATGTCGTCGGCGTACATCGCGTGCTGAATTCCCTCGATCATCTTTAGTTTGTTTGCTAGTCCAATCATTGCCACGTTGAAGAGGACGGGCGAGATGACCGAGCCTTGAGGTGTGCCTTTACACGGGGTGTGGAAGACGTCGCTTTTTAGGTCGCCTAGCCCTACCGTTGCCGTTCTGTAGCTGAGAAAGTCCCTGACGTAGTCGTGGGTTCTCTTTACGCAGTTGGCGTCGTTCAGGCCCTCCATGATGGCCACGTGGCTCACGTTGTCAAAGGCCCCCTTTATGTCGATGGCCATGACCACGTTTTCGCCCGCTTTCGGCATCGTTTCGAGCACTTCTTCCTTGAGTTGGAGTAGCACGTCTTGCGTGGATAGGTTGGCTCTGAACCCAAACATGCTGTCCGGGTACAGTTGCTCCTTTTCTAGATGATTTTGGATTCTTCTGGTTATTATTTTCTCATACAGCTTCCCCAGGCACGACGTGAGTGATATCGGCCTGAGGTTCTCTATCTGTAGTTTCTTGCCTGGTTTCGGGATCATCACGACGACGGCGTGTTTCCATTCCGCCGGGACTCTTCCTTCCTGCCATAGCGTGTTTAGATATTTGGTCAGTTGGTCTATTGCCTCGTCGTTGAGGTTGCGAATTAAGGAGTTTCGGATCTTGTCTGCTCCTGCCGCTGTGTTTTTTGTTGCCGATGCCACCGCTTCCATCACTTCTCTCGTGATGGGTCTGTCCATCGTGGGGTTGTCTTCTCCGCGGTATTCTTCTTTATAACTTTCGACTTGGTCTTTGCCGTAGCATTTGACCTTGACTTCCTCTAGTAGTTGCTCGTCTGTTCTTTGGTATTGATGGGTTAGCCGCTGTATCGCTTTGCTGCTTTCCGATTTGTTTTTGCTCGGATCCAAGAGGGCCTTGAGGATCTGCCACGTCCTAGCCGTGCTGAGGGTGCCGTTCAGCGAGTTGCTAAACTGTTGCCATCCCTGTCTTGCCAGCTGGTTCGCGTACTCCTCCGCCTGCCTGGTAATGTCCGCAATTTCCTTCCCCTCCCTCTTTCTTTTCCAACAATTATTATAGCGCTTTAGCACCCTAAAGTCATATGAGGTGTTTTTAACTTTTTATTAATAATTTTGCAGCCTAAATAACGCGGCATAGTGGTGATGAATGGAAAAACGCGCTAGAGGTATTGCATTTGGTGAATTGCTAGTCTTTGAATTTGGCAGACGCAGTATCTAGCGGGTGAAAAACACTAATGCCAAGCTGGAAGCTCTCCACAGGGCACAGTGCTGGACGTCAGCTGGAACTTTTCTGCTTTTGTTACTAAGCAGTCCGAGGAATCGTCACGATAAGCTTTTCTGGAAACTAAGAGCAAGTACATAGTATATACGTGGTTACAAAACAAGTGAAATAAAGTTCTGTATTTTTTTGATGCGCTGGACAAGGTGACAGCATCAACATGTCGCCGATGCGTTTGTTGGTCGGCATGGGTGTTTTGTGCACCTTGTGCTGTTAACTTCCGTCAGTGACTAGCGCTGGGTTCCTTCACGACCCGTTTTCTCTACCTTTCCTGTTTTCGCGTGCTTGGACATCGTGACTTTGAGCTATTAAAACAGAGGGCCGATTTCCATTATTTGATACATTTCCATCTTGTGCCACGTACTTAATCCTACGTAGGGCACTCCGGTTGTGAGCTTCACAACAAAGAAACCAATTGTTGTGCAGGCAGGTGCTCCTGCTTGCTCCGAATCACTATTTCTTGAATCCAGCGCAATGACCAGATGTCGTCGCTTTTATCACGCTCTGGGTCTTGTTGAGCTGTGGAGACTGACGAATTAAGTGACGCACTCCGTACAAGACACTACAGGTGTCCTTTTTTCTTCCCAGTTCACTAGACACGCACCGATTTTTATCTTTTGCAGGTTGCCGGTCTCATGTTCAGCATGTCGTATGACACTTCCTACTATGACCCTGCGGCTTGCCCCCAAGCTTACAGCCAGTATGAGTATGAACAGACTACATACGGACAGTCCATGTATGATACGCAAATGAGCACGCAAGCCTTCACGTCGAAACCTGAAGGTAAGTGTGGAAGCAGCATTCAGCGAGACCGGGCTACCAGGCTACCAGACAAATTCACGAACTCTGGTTGACAAACCATCTGCATCTGAGAATCTGCAAAACATGCACAATTAGTAAAACTCCATAGCCTAACTATACCAAGGATGGGATGGGGGGCTTCTAGTGCCAAGTGAAAAAATTGACCTAAATTATTGAGATTTTTTCTGATACACCCGACTGCCGACTTGCCTTGTATGACCGATCCCGTGATAAAAATAATCCAGGAGCTGTACTGCGAATTACAGTTCGGTATAAATGACTTCGTAAAGTTTTTCGATATTTTGTCGGGGCATATTTATGCACACCGAGTGAAATCTGAACGAAAGTCTGAGCCCACATGAAATACACGTCTTGAGCGATGCCGATGTCGATACTGTATTCAAACGTGCTTCTTCTTCATAAGACTTTTAAACCACTGTATTGAATTATATTTTTCATTTCGATTTGCTTTTTCAGACACCATGCATACGTCGTAAGTAACCTTGTATTGAAGCGAGCACTCTTTTACTTTCACAGCTGCTTTGGTAAAGGCCAGAGGGACTACAGAGGAAAGTTCATTCTCAAAAAACAAAAATCGTTGCTCGCATTCCGGTGGCTCCTCTACGCTCGAGTACACCTTTTCTGAGCTCAAGTAGAGAACAGAAGATTATTAAAAAAAGGCAATCGAAACCAATGGCTGCCTTTACTGGGCGCGTTATAGAAACGGGCGGAAACTCTTTAAAGATTTGAAACGATCCCTGAATAAACGCTGGCTCTTTCACTGCGACAAGCCCGCGTTAGCACTTAGCAAAGCGCTCCCCCCTTCCCATTTTGCCCATTCTCCACACATAGTTGTTCATCCATGTTCAGCATTGTGGAATTCTTATTAACAATGAGGCATCTAGGCCAGCAACTGTTTTTTTTGCAGCTTTAGTTGTTGTTGCTGTTGTTGCACAAAAGGCCATTGAACATTCTTCTTATGGCTTGCACAAGTCATCCTATCATGCGTGTCATTTTCCATTTTTCAATTCAAGTTAGACTGCTGAAAGAGGCGAAAAAAACCCATCTGAAAATATGCGAGAGAAGAGTTTTGTTCTTCACGTGCTCAGCTGTCAAACGTCACTGTATGTGCACCATCTTCCTAAGTCCAGCTATGGTTCATTGAGGGTTAGCTCCGCCTGTAACCTTACGCAACGTGTGAGCTGCTACTGCAGACAGTTTTAATCACGCCCTTATCTCTCCCACAAGCACAACTGCTAGGTGAAATTGTTTAACCACAAGCTGTGAGACTCTACAACTCACAGGAAGGAATCATGCTTGCAGGAGTCTGAATGCGGAAGAGTAGTTAACCAAACATAACGGAAGGGCTTAGGCACCTCTAAAAAACTCAAGTGAGAGCCGTATGAATAAGGAGGAATCGATACAGCAGCAGTGCAGCATTTTTCGGCAAGACAAAGCCGCCGTAGACTGTTGAGGCTCTCTAAGGGAAGTATTCTTTACCCAGTATATGACGTTCGAACGCAAGTTCGAGGACACGTCTGAAAATACGCGAGAGCTCAGAACTTACTGTATACGCTCGTTCAGCAGCATCGGGTCTCAATGAGCGCATGTACCCCGGGAGTTCTTGAGTCTGCATATTGATTTGTAGTCTTTTGGGCACTGTGAACCAGCCTTGTGGAACTTCTGGAAGCCCTTGGGTTATGTTTGGTTCTCTACTCTCCTTCTCGGACAGAGGTGTTAGACGTCGACTTCTGCAAACATGATTACGTTCTTTCGATGGCATAGTCTCACAGCCTGAAGTCAAGCAGATAACAGCATAAGAAAAGTTAGGATTCTCGTCGGTTGTGTGCCCTAATTGATTAAATATACATTCATGAACGCCTAACATGGCAGCTAGATTGCGCATGCGCGAAATAATTTTTTCCTCGTGCTTCCCTTTTATGCAAAGTATTAATCTTCATAACCATTTTCATCAGCCTGACTACTCCCACTGCTGGGAGGCGTCTCCCATATGTCTCCACCCTGTCCTATGCCTGCTGTGGCCACCGTATTCCCGCAAACTTCTTAATCTCATCCGCCCACCTAACTTTCTGCCGCCTCCTGCTACGCTTGCCTTCTGTTGGAACCCATTCCGTAATCCATCACCCTGTTACCTTATTTGCTCTGTTTTCTCTTTCACAGAAAACACCAAACGGCCGCAACCATGCTTATAACCTGCTGCTTAGTCGCCGTCATTGCCCTTGCAGCCCTAATCGTGCTGATGCTTGTGGTATTCGGTAAGCACTGTCTTGTCACAGCACTGCACGAAATGTGTCACTGTCCTTTCCATCCATCACTTCATATTTGCTTGTGGTCACGTTTGCGCGCCTTTCACTCTTTCATTCATCGCAGCCCTCGTGACGTCATAAATCTTGAATATTACACACCAAGCACCCATACCTAGCAAGCCGTGTTGTACCATAACATATTATGCTGCAGTGAACCGTGCAACACCATATGGTGCCGTATCATGCCGCACTTCACCGCAATTGCTGGAACAGTCACTGGTCAGGAGAAGGCGGGTGTTTAAGGTCACACGTATATTGCGTCAACGTTGCCGTACCACGTGACCGCGGAGGAACTCCCGTGTAGAGCAGCCAGTGCACACGTGACTAACTAAACCCCTGCGCCCTATGTACCAGGCACAGAGTTTGGCTTCGGCACCGAAACCGTGGTTCCGGACGACACGAACGCGCCCCCTCTGCCGTCCCTCTACCCCGTAGTACGGCTGCCGAGCCGCACTGTGAGGGTGACGATGGCGACTGATACCACCATTACTACTGCGACTGCGACTCGTACCACCATCACGCCAACAGCGTCGACCCAGTCGCCTAGGGCAGGTCAGTGATGCGGCTGCAGTCCACCCATGTAATCCTATGAAGGGTTGCTATTGATTTCAACTCTCTTTATCCAAAAGCTCGGTTTATTCGAAGTGACTCTTTGGTCTCTATTAGAACGGCTTCCTCTTAATTTGGTTCCCGCGTAATTCAATATAATCTTCTGTCTTCTGCGAAGTCAGAATTTGAGAGTTGATTGCGTTAAATAGTGAACAACAATATGTCTGTCTGTTCGTCAGGGCAGAGGACGTGACTTCGACAGAATTGTGCCCGTAGCATCCTTGCCTCGGGTGAAATAGAGCAGTGCTATTAGGCTGCTGTACAAAAAAGCATGTAGATTGCACCTTTCCCGGTCCTCCTCCTGCCATTATTGGATCTTTGGCAACATACGCCAGTCCCTGTGTACATTCTTAATTGTGGCAACTTCATTTAGTTACCTTTTACCACTCGAAACTCGTCATTTTTGACGCTTTCACCAGGCGGCCATTGCGTCACTAATCTTCAGGGATCGCCCTGATGAGCGATTCCTGTCGCTCGGTTGCCGAGACTGAAAGCCTGCGAAAAAGTAAAAAAATATTTCACACATTTTTTTTTCTCGACAAAGTAACGCTATATGCGAGTTGGTTGCCAGGCGCATTTGAATATAATATGCTCGCTTTGGCTGGTTGGTGCGCTGTGACGTTGGAAGTAGGAAATAGTATAGTTATAAGACAGCAGCTACATGCAGACAAATCGCCGAGCCGGTATGTCCTAAATTGTCTGCCTGTCCCTACAGTGTTTTTTCGTTTCGGCTTTGGGACACTTGAGAATGCCTTTGTTTAGCCTATTAATGTAACGCTTGCGTGTGAGCCTGTACCTGCGAATTAATTTCGGTCCTGTGTGGATCCAAAGTTTTCCAGTCGCTTTATTGATCAACAGTTGCCTCATGTGAATAAAGATGTGTCGTCGCTCATAAAATCCGCTTGAGTGGCTGGAGTGAAGTCACGTCACCAGACCAGATAATTCTCATAGGCTGGATGGGAATGACGTCACCGACCGATTAAATCCAAGCGGCCGGACAGAAGTGACGTCCTCACAAAAGATAATTCTTATTGGCTGGATGAAGTGACGTCACCTGATGGAAAGCGACGTCACTTACGGCAAAGGCATCAAAAGCTTCTAATAATATCTTACCACATAATGTAACCAGGTGCCCTCATAAATTTTTCCAAGTCCTCTAGCGAAGGTAATTTAGTGGTCAAAAGGGTTCATGCCACAAGTGCTCGTGTTGTCCAATAGTAGGCTCGCCTAACGCAAAGCAGCAAGATGCGAGTTGTTTCACCATCGCGCGTAGTCATTGACGAGCAGCCCTTGGTCTGCACCATGGGCTCCCGAACCAGCTTCGGACAGATGTTTCCGCCAGACGGCCTCTGCGAGTACATCTTCTACGACTCGGTCGAGAAGGACAACCGGAATGCGCTGGCCTCCCCTAACCGGTGGGGCAATGACCTGCGCATCTTCATTGCGTCCTATGTCCGGTATACCACCACGGCCTTCGGAATTGGATTCAGCTATGAGTGAGTGGCAGCCATCTTGAACCATCGGAACCATCGCAATCTGCTCTTGAGGGGCGCTGTGGTAGATCTGCCAATTTCGCTCAATTCCAGCAGTGAAGGCTGACACGTCTAGAAATTTTGTTCGTTTTTGCGTTTTCAGAACAACCGCCTTCACTGAGTATTTTCGTAGTAATCACTCGCTCAATATAAGCTGTGAACTCACTTCGACACAGGTATTGAAGGCGTGCCGAATGACTTCCATGTGGCATTTCTTGATAGAAATGTATTTTTTGTGTGGTTTCGTATTTAATGCAAAATATTTCAAACTGCCATTTTGTTTACATCTAGCCCATTATTGTAAAAACAAGACAAGTTAAAAGGCTGATCTTTTCTCCGGCTTTACCTAGCTGAAGTTGCAAAACTACTGTTGTAGAATGGCACATATCTAGCCTCTAGGGTTTTCAAGTCAGCAATTTTGGTTCAGTTTAAAGCAAGGAAACGGGGAGTAAAACAGAACAGACCATAATAAGCTTTGTGCAATAGCTCCTTAGAAAACGGGTCTTAAATATGCCTCCAGATACATCGGAGGCATAGCACCTGCCCTTAAGCAAAACATTTGTAACCGCGTTCCGCCCTGCATTCAAACAGCTGTGACCAAAGGGGGTAATGAATCGTTCTTTCACGCAACTGTTCAACACGAGTGACGATAATTTTGTCTCCTCAATTTCTGCGCTTGAAAAAATAACCGAAAGTTGTTAATTTGTTTCGCATATCTCCTTCTGTGATGAGAAAGTCATTTTAAGTCGTTATTTACGAGGGAAGGTCATCAGACGTTATGATTATTTATTTCTTACAATCTGCAGCCCTTCAATTTCCGGTGAGCCTCTGTTTTCTTTGTACGTATAACGCTGACAACCAATCATTCTTTTATAACTTTCTCACCCTGCCCGTCCACATTTCGTAGAAGTCCAACATCAGACCAGAGCAATAAATTAACCTCGGTATTGAACGCATCGATATCAGGGAAAGCTAGAAAAATTTATCAGGAGAGAAGAAAGGTGGGAGCAGGAGGATTTATTTTCCATCCAATTACACCCCGCCAAGCACACGAAGTCTGTCAAGAAAAATCACAATGGTGCCCTTGGTATAGATTTCTCGAAGGGTTTGTTCCGCGTAATTTTAATGGCCATCTCGTGAGGGTGCTACTGGTGCAGGCGGACAGTGAACGAGTAATATCACTCGCCGCGAATGAAGAAGTATCGTTTTTTTAAGAGAAATGGAAGAAGAAGGTCGAGGTGAAAAAACTGCTTGTTCAGATAAAACAGCGAAATACCGAAACTGTGCAATTAAACGGGAAAAAAAGATCTATGTCCAGTTGCAAAAGCTGACAAGAAAAAATATGAGCAGAAAAAGTAAGAATGGAAATGTACTGAAGATTTCAGGTTAAATTTGATGTTATGGAAATCGTGAATTGGCGCCTGAAATATAGTAGCGGCTGCGTAAGTAGCGTTATTCAGTGGTAGACTTCTGCTTTCCTGGGCTTACGCGCGGTACAAAGAATTTAGATCATTTTTTATAGCCTGAGTGTCTGACTTGATTAAAAAATTTTGTGGCGTGGGAAAGCAGCTGCCGATATCTGAAAGAACACATAGTGTCGCTTATGATTAGCCGTGGTTAGAATCGGCGGGCTCATCCCACTCCTACCTCCATTAGAGTCCTAAGTAACTGCCTTTCGAGCTTAATAATTCCACTGATGCACGTGTGAAGAGAAGTACCATCAATATGTGGTGTTCATCGCCCTGGTGCAGCAAGGTGTTCAGCCTGGTACGCCAGCTGAATACGACCAATTCTTCACTGCTGGATCCCTTCTGGAGCAAGAACATCTTCCACTTCGGCATCCTGGACACGGCCACGAGGAATGCTCGGCAAGTTGACGTGGAGCTCGCCCTGAAAGTCTTGCAGGTATAAGTACTACGGCTACTTACTTTTCACCTTCTGCACATCGCATACGCTAACTCCAGCGCTGGCCCATCGAAGTGGAGAGGAGAAACGAAGTGGGCATATGCTTGGGCCTGCGATCTCAGTGTGTGTCTCGTAGGCCGGAAGAGAAAAAAAAATGGCAGTGCCTTAATTTAGCTAACCCTAGAATTCAGCGAAAACCAAGCACGCTTGCTAAGCGTCTGAGGCTCGTCCATGGCAGCTCCGCTACACGCTCGTGACAGCCGTTCTATATATAGAAGTTTTACAGCGCCGTATCATGGCGACTGCCATTTTGATCACGTGAGCACGCCGCCATTACACGCCTTTTGACTGCTCGGCGCGTGCCTCGTCAGGACGGCTGCCGCGTCTGATGGTTAGGTTCCGACAGGCAGTGTTTCCGCTGATACGATTGTAAAAGAGTGGGAAGAAGACACTGTGGTTTGCCCAAGGATTCGAAGGATATGTGAGAACCCCAAATTTATCTCTTGAAAACGGCGTCTGGCTTCATGTTGCGGAGCCAGCCAACGGATGGATCGCCTGAGCCTTGTCTTTGCACCCGCAGAAGGCTTTGCTAAATGTTTTTTATTGTTATTACCTAAAACGGCAAGGTTTATTGCTCCTACGGCAGCGCAGGTCGTTGTTGTATTGTGTACATGCATGCAGACAATGCTCTAAAACGCTCACATGCACATCGTACGAATTTGTTTGCAACCTGTTAACGGTGCTTAGAAAACCTGGAATATTTTTTACTTGTTTCTTAAACAAATAAAGGCGACGAAAATAAATAGACACACAAATTTTAACTATTATGACAGCAATACCATGTATGAAGCATCCTTCACGAGCTGGCGTGCAATCGTTTCGAAGGATTCCGCGATATAATTCTTATAACGCGCGCACGGCAACGCGTTCATACTACATGAAGTTCATAACTATGTTAGCCTCACATATGAGATTGTGCTACGCTCCACGCTCGATATGCGGACATGGAAATGGTAGAGGTCTCTTTGGTGGTAAGTAATCAACTTCACTCAGAGCGCTGGCCTGCGGAGCCATTTTTAGTTACTGTCTCGATGAACCGCTAGGAAGTGACAGCCACCCAGCACAGCAGCCATAACGCAAATGCTTTATTCCGAATATGGTCCACGAAAATCACATTACTTGGAGCGAAGTTCAACCGTAGCACCAAAAAAGCATGCATACAAGGACGGTAAGCGTTGTCTGTTCGCACGGCTGTGCACTGCACGATCTACAGTAGCGGGATGTAGGAGCGTAAGTCGTGCTTCTTTTCCGTTCCTAATTCGGCCTCGGGCGTTGTTGTTACTATAATTCCCGCACACCTTAACTTTGGAGCAATGGGGTCTCGCTACAGACGCAAGCGCAACTGCACAGCAACTGAAAGCACGAAATGACGGTTTCGGTCGCGGAACAGCTTCTTCATAAGACTTTGTTGTGCACTGGCCGTCGCAAAATTTCCAAGGTCAAAACCGTTCTTTCTATATTGGCTATCTAGCACTGGCGAACGTGTTTGTCGCGTTCGCCCTTTCGGAAAGGGTGCATGGCGAACGGCTGCGAACAGGGGCAGTACGTCCTTGTGCAGTTCGATTCCGTGAGGCTCGCAAACGATCGCATCCCGCACCTTTAACTCTCTGTCACAATTCTTGCAATCCACAACACAGCACGCATTTCCTCTGCCTTCCTCCATCTTCGTAGAAATAACCCTTCGGCAGCCACCCGCGATATTTCCATTACTGCCTCGAGGCAATGTCGTAATGTCGCCGTGTTCTGAGCGCGTCTGTGGCGCCATCCGGTATCAAACGGAAGAACTGAGCGCTGTAAACGGTCTATACCCACGCGACCACGTGGTTTTGGGATGCTATCACATGGCCTTACGACACCCCATCGGATTTCATCACGTGGCTTTACATCAACCCATCGGATGTTCTTATGGTTAAAGATCAACCCAAAGGTCACCTAATGTCAAAGGTCACAGGTCAAATGTTAAAAAAGGTAATTGTCATGGTCAGGGTTTCGACACCATAACTGTACCACATATGGTCATACACGGCTGACCTTGGTTGGGCTGACGGTCGTTCAAGGTCATTATCCAGCCTACGCGACGATTGCTTTACCTAGCGTAATGAAGCTTTTCGCTCCAAAAAAGTGCGCTCAGGAGGAGAGAAGAAAAGATGCATATAGGAAGCATTCGTGCGGTGTGAGCGGGATTGCATGTACGCACTGATGACTTTCAGAAGCACGGAGAACGTAGTTCAACCGCCAAATATGGAAAACTAAGCACATTTAGAGGGCCTAATACAGTTACCTGGAGTTTAAAAAAAAAAAAAAGCTCTACAGAAGTCGTGCGAGCGAGCTTGCATATCGTTTCTCTGAAAATTGATGACGAAACGATCGATTTCGTCCCCGTTTATATGCAACCACCTATTAATTTTGAAGGGTGCCTGCACTGTAAACATAATTTACCCTTTAATAGAGTAAAAAGAGAACAGACACTCCTCTTGCACACTTACCCGTTTAGGAACCGGGTATGCTGTCAATGCCCCGTGATAGATTTTGAACACGAAGTATACTGAATGCTTCACTTCACTTCACTTTATTTCCTTAAAGACCCTTGTGTGAGGGTATTGCATAAGGGATGGGACACACATAGATTAACAACAGAAAAAGTACACAAAAATTGAAGGAGTTATACAAAGAAAAATGATTATCGTGATGCAAACAAACGCGTAATTTGGTTAAGAAACATAGTTTGGCATGTGATGGCAGCAAGTTCATGGGGAAGGCCGTTCCGGTCACTAGCAGTCCGGGGAAAGAATGATGAAGAAAAAGTTGCTGTGCGTGCTCGTGGCCGAGATACCTGCTGCTGATGTCCGGTGCGAAGAGAAAAGCGCGCTGGGGGAGGGCAGATATAGGGTTCCTGTGATAGCTCGGTATAAAAGAATTTATGAAATAGGAATAAACTAGCAATGTGGCGACGAAGTGCAAGAGTAGGTAGATTGGACTGCGATTTCAGAGCTGATATGCTGATATCAAAAGAGTATGAGGAATGAATGAATCTAGTTGCCCCATTTTGAACTGATTCAAGTGAGTTAGTAAGGTATACTTGTTTCGGAGACCAGATGGGCGATGCGTATTCTAATTTTGATCTAACTAGTGATGTGTATGCGAGTAGCTTAACATGCTGGGGGGCAGAGTGGAGATGACGCTTTAAGCAGCCAAGCGTTTTGTTAGCAGATGAAATAATGTTCGCGATATGGCTATTCCACGTGAGGTCATGACTAAGATGAACACCGAGATATTTATATGATTGGACAGGGTCGATAGGAACGTTAAGAGATAGAGTAGGGGAACAGCAGGGGATTACTGCGACGGTGGAAAGATATATACTTGCATTTGTTTACATTAAGTGTCAGCCAGTCGTTGCACCAGTTTTGTACCAGATTTAGGTTATCTTGTAGGGATTGCTGGTGAACGGAGTCAGTAACTGTTTTGTAAATAACGCAATCGTCGGCAGACACCCGAATATGGCAATATAATTTCTGAGGTAGGTCGTTAATATAAATTAGAAACAAAAGAGCCCCTAGGACGGATCCTTGGGGCACCCCTGAGGAAACTGGAAATAAGTTAGACATTTGATTATTAATGACGACTGATTGGTAACGGTGAGTCAAAAATTTTTTTATTCATGCTAGTATGTCAGGATGCAAGCTTAGGCAGGAAAGTTTCAGAAATAGGCGGTTGTGGGGTACCTTGTCAAAAGCCTTAGCAAAGTCGAGGAAGATTGCGTCGGTTTGGAGGTTAGCGTCAAGGTTGGCATGCAGGTCATGAACGAAGATAGCTTATTGAGTTTCACAGGAGTATCCTTTACGAAATTCGTGTTATGATGGATGGAAGAAATTATTTGAGTCCAGAAACTGCATTGTTAAAGAGTAAATGACGTGTTTCATGAGCTTGCAGGGTATGCTGGTTAGTGATATGGGGCGGTAGTTAAGTGGCGAATCTTTTTTGCCCGACTTGTGGACTGGAACGACCTTCCCCACTTTCCAGTCGTGGGGTATGATACCCGTTGAAATGGACTGCGCGAACAGCAAGCATAGGAACTTGGCAGATGCATGGCGAGTGTTCTTTAGGACTTTTGTGTTAATTCCATCAATGCCGGTGGATGAAGAAAGTTTTAATTTATCTATTAGAAGGGATACGCCGGTTTCTGCGAACGTAACGGTTGGCATTGCAGTTGTGGGGTCATTGGTTGTCATGAGGGGTGGTGGTTCTTGTTCTTTAGTGAATACAGATGCGAAGGCAGAATTAAATATGTTAGCGCACTCAACGTCCGAAATAACACGTCCAGAATTGCCAGTCAGGGTAACAACGCGCGAAGATTGGGGATTTAAAAGCTGCCAGAATTAGTCGGGTTATTTGTAAGTATATTTGGCAAGTCGATATGATAAAAGGAACCTTTAGCGTTTTTTAGTGCGACCAACTACGCCTTTTCAGCACTAATATTTTTCCCAATAGCAACAAAGCCATGCCCCCCCCCCCCCCCCCCCCCCCCCCCCACAAAAGTGTAGTAACTTGATGCAGTTGCAAATGGAAAGAAGCTTTTAAACGCGGCACCGGAGGTCTTGAGATATGCGTTTAGAGGAGACAGAAACCTTGGTTAAACTCGTTCTAACTGCAAGAATTTAGCATGGTTTGGAGAAGGAATCTGTTTGTTCCCTACAGAATGTATTCAGTATTTCTTATCATTGAAATTTACCTCAAGTTTGGGCAGCATATCCTGCCACTGTTACGGAGAGCGCTAGAGGACCGTTTACTTACTTTTTACTTCCTTACAGGGTTAATCACGTTTACAGTGTGCCAGCGTCCAATTGGGACAGTGCCCTTTTTGCTTAAGGAGCACGAGCCTGTTGCTTCCTATTCGCTTCGTGTAAAGATTCATTGTACAGAGAAAGCATGCCAAGGGTGTGTAGCCCATCTTCTTTTAAATGCGTATCAGAGTTTGGTGCAACAAGGTTCAGAGACGCACAGTCCATAGTTTTTTGGTGCTGCCGTTTCGTATTGCATTCAAACTGATACGGCAGACAGCCAGACTAAAACAAACCTAACGCTGATTCATGCTAGTCTTCAATGATCGCTTAGCTGACATCGGCCACGAATTCGTGCATCATAAGACAGTATAGTCAGTAAAGAATAAAATACTAATGGGTGATCATAAGCAATGAAACAATAGCGCTAGATGAGATGATAGTAGTTATAGTTCTAGTTAGTGATAAGTGAGGTTAGTGAAGTTCTGAAAATGAAATGAAAATGGCCATTGGGAAAATCGAATTGAGGAAGGCGTTCAGGTTGAGGGCTTTTACGGTAAACGACTTTTGGCCAAATGCCTTTGTAATATAAGATGCTTTCACATTCACAGCATGTAAGGTCATGAAGTGCCCGCCGTAATTTTTCAGGCCCTCGACACGCATGCCGAGAAGCAGAGGCAGCAGGGCAATCCGTCTTTCATTTTCTTCGCCGGAGTAATTTTTGATGACACCTGGACCAGCTTCTACAACGACAAATTTACGTGAGTAGCCATGCGACTACATTTGTTTGCACTGGTTACGAAACCATCGCTGAAAACGAGCGATAGGAGACTTCCAATAACTGATGCTGACTGTCAGGAATGCGGAGCCTAATGTGATTTTGAAGCATTCCTCAACCGCTCATTACATTGCTCTTTGTGGCACGACAGTACTCAGACCACGCATTCTGGACCACTTAACGTGCCGTATTTTGCATGCATGAACCGCGGATCCGGACCACGAGAGTGAAATAATTGCACGAATAAGAATGAGGCGGAGTGCATTTGGCAGGTAGTATTAGATCACAAATGGCAGTTCGAAGGTAGCTACAAACAGGAAAGTATATGATATATGGCATGGAAACATGGAAGGCAACGAAAAAGAATGAAATTATTTTGAGGATAGCACACCGAGCTATGGAATTACGCATGGCGGGAGCGCTTGGGATGATGATGAACCTAAGTTACTTAAATGGCACTCATTTGGCGAATCTCAACGACGTGCCGAACTTACCTGTGGCTAAGAGCTTCTGGTCCTAAAAAGTAAGCCAGGTGACCGGAAACCCGGTGGCATTAAAGCTCACCTAAGCTTGACAAGCCTAGTTTCCTTTCATGAGCATACAAAAAAAATGATTCCCAAACTTGACAGAGTGCTCCATTTTCGAAGTCTGAACAAATCTACCGCGTCTGCCGGGGCGAATGCACCCCAAGTCAATCAATCAATCAATAAATCAATCAAGCAATCAATCAATTAATGAGCATTTATTTCGCCAGCAAAGTGTACAGGTGGTGAAAAAGGGCGGCGGAGAAAAAGCTGCAAGTTTCGTAGCTTGACAAAAGCCCCGTCCGCCCCTAGAGCAGTGACAGGCTATAGTACATGTAAAAAAAAAAAACGCGCATGCACACACACTGATAACGAAAGAAAAAAACATGTAATCGATGCTGATCAAGCGATACAAAGAAATACCACTCAGATCTGTCATTTATGATAACATGTAACAGAAAACTTTGTCGAAATAGCACATGGTTATCAAATATGTAAATCTTGGAAGGCAGATGCATGCAGTTCACAAGAGAGACAGAAAAACACGATTGCACTTGTAATTGAATATTTCATTCATTTTTGTCTAGTGAAATGTGATGCATATTACCTAAAATAATAATTCTGTCAGGCGCCGATTATTTAGTGTCAATACATCGATACCTAGTTGATGAAAGTAGTTTATTAGTTTAGGTAGAGTACAACTTGCCCGCTGCAGACCGTACTCTGTGCGTGAGAATGGTATTTGCCATGGGGGTTGGTGTCTATATGGGTGCACGTAGTGAGTGTGTTTGAGGTTGGCATTTCGTAAAAAGGAGTCCAGTTTTCTATGGACTGCATTTTCATAACATCTTAGTAGTTTGTTATTACTGCTTTGTTATTACTGCTTTATTTTGTAAAATAGTCAATTTATGCAGGTTTTGGGACGTCGTATTTCCCCAAACTGACACACAGTAACAGAGATGAGAATGGAAAAGAGAATGGTATATGAGTTTTTTTATGGCGACAGGAAGTGAATGCCGGGTTCTGTTAAGCACGCCAACTGATTTGCGAATTTTTGTACACATAGCGTTAAGATGTTCATACCAGGACATGTTTTCTGAGAAAATTACTCCTAAAGTCCGCCAACCTGGCTCTGAGTAAACAGGCAATTTTGCGGCGCTTAAGCTCCGGGGGGCGGAAAATTCGCGATATGTAACGTGAAATTCGAATTAACTAGAAAACAATAAACAACCGTACTAAACGCGAATAAATGAGAGCAACTAGGTTACAGGTTAAATGTGAAGGCGAAATGTGGCGTTGCAGAAAGTAATCACAGCTGATGGAGTTTGTCATTGGTGGATGCAGACATGTCTTATCTATATACTGTTTGGACAATGCAAATCCAATGTGTCTAGCCAGTCAGTACTCTTTATAAAGTTCAGATTCAGGTGGACGGTTCTGTAGCAGTACTTTCTCCGATGTCAGTCGAAGTGCGCATCCATTCGTGTGCTCCCGAGGCCAGGTGGCATAACAAGCATCAAAATGTAACGGCATTTCAAGTCTGATAAGAAAGTTTGGAATGCAGAAATTTCACCCTATACACAGTCTTCGACGAAGACTTGTTGACTGCTACACAGAGGAGGACATATTACCTGCGGAACGTCCGTTTTAGTTAGAGTGTTACCTCAGTACGCCAGTCCACTCTTCTTGAACGGATGGCCACACCACGCGATTCTGCGGTAACACAAAGCCTGCAATCTTGTCCCGTTCTGGTCTCTATTTTTGGAAGTTTCACATTTCCCCAATCAGTACCGGCTGGTAAAATGAAAATTTAACTACTTATAATCTTTAAACTGAAGCCATGGACATTTATGACTAGCCGTTTATAGCGGGGTGAGCCTTGGGTGTCGATATGCACATGCAGGAACTTATACAAGCCAGACCTGTTCATCGCCCAAGGCCATTACTTCTACGGTGACAACATCTTCCCGGATTGTCGCGTGATGCCACCTACAGCACTCGTCAGACCGAGAGGGCTACACAATTACCAGCACGACCTGGTGAGAACCCAGTGCATGGAAATCACGTTATATTTGCTTCATGCTTAATTGTTGCACAGCATCCGCGGTGGCTTAGCGGTTATGGTGCTCGGCCGCTGGCCCAATAGACGCGGGTTCGATCCCGACCGCGGTGGTCGCATTTAAATGGGGCGAAATATTAAAGGCCCGTCGATTGTGCGATGTCAGTGCGCGTTAAAGAACTCCATGTGATCGATATTATCCGGAGCCCTCCTTCCCTTGTAGCCTGAGTCGCTTTGGGACGTTAAAGCCCGATAAAACCAAACTTTTATCGTTGCTGACACCATCTCAGTATATCTCGGTGGAAGCCCTCATGAAAATGAGGAGTAGGAAATGGTTTAGGTTTGGTTTATGAGGTTCCAAAGCGACTGAGGGTATGGGGGTCGGCGTAGTTGAGAGAGCCATATAATTTCAACCATTTGGGGTTCTTTTATCTGCACTGACATCTTGCAATACGCGGACCTCTAACATTTCGCCTCCATCGAAATGCGACCGGCACGGCCAGGGTCGAACCCGCGTCTTCCGGGTCCCCTGCCGGGCGTCATAACCACTCAGCCCTCGCGGCGGCTTAGGAGGAAATGGATACATAATGCAAAGTTCAGGCACCTGAGATGAATTTAGGGGCGTTGAAGGGGCACCGTTGTCACGTGCCAGCCATATTATTGTGCTAGTTATGTTTTATGGCCAGTAAAATAAACTATTTTACGTAAACGGTACCTTTGTGCAAGCGTTTCAGTTAGCTGTTTTCCAAACCGATCAACCGGTTGTCTATTAAAACTTGTTTCTCAAGCCAATAATCAAAAGCTAGCTAATCAGGCTGTACTGATAATTAACTTTGAAGAGCTAAAGAATACTGAAGACTAGCCCATCCGGCTCTGAACAACCACCAGTTGGTTTCACTGGAGCTAGGCCACTCTTTGTTTTTAAAAATCTTGTTTACATTTAGCTGGGACACCTGGTTATACACCGGGCAGGTTGTGATGACGTCACAGGGTCACGTGAATTACGTGGCAGGTGATCCACCTGCTTTAACACATACCACGACAAACTGCTGCGTGCTTAAACGTGGCTGCACACACTCTCCTAGCTCAAATATTCCCGCTTGGCCTAACTACGGAAGTCGGCTGCAATTTTTATTTTTTGCTGCAAGGCCCGAGAGGTCCAGTTACTTCCTTTTTATGGAGCACGCTTCGGCGATAAAACTCTTCTCACGCCATACCTAGTGAAAATCAGGAAGCACTTTAAGCACATGTAAGCACGTGTCGCTGGTGGGCTAGCTATGAGACAATAAACTATCATATTTTCTTTTCGGAATATGTGAGAGAATGTCAAATGTCGAAACGAGCTCTGTAGGATTTTTTGTCGGAATCTGTACATAATACAGGAGGCAGCTGATACGCATCAGGAGAAAATTTTAGTTGCCGAAGTTGAGAAATCGATGAGCGCTGGTAATTCATGCGTTGTAATACTGGCTTCAAGAACAAAGTGCAAACTCAGAAGATGTAGATCGTCTTGAATAACAGTAGTGGTGACGTTTGCACCAAGGTACACATAAGCAGCTTTATTTCCCGACCTTAAAGGAAAGCTACCGCGTGACATGTTGCTGGTTCACATCTCTCAGCAAGTGCACACGCAGAGAAGAGTGCTTCAGAGTAAAACGGATTTTTTTGTAGCGAGAGCTACGTTACGATAGCATTTCGAGCCTTCAGCGTGGCAGCGCCGTGGCAGTGGTAGCGCCGCGACCCCGTGGCTGCACTGCCACGCTGTCACGTGGCTTGCCACGTGGTGCGGAGCAGCTGCTGCTGACGGCGGCGCGGCGCGCCGGCGAAACCGAGCTGCAACAGCTGCGCGCATGCGCCGTGTCAAATGGGACGAATATGAAGGAACGCCCAGCGAAACGGAGGGTCGAAAGATTGACTTTGCAATTCAACCGAGCAATTTCCACTCGTCGAGCTGTAGCTATAGATCGCGTGACTCTAGGTTTAACCAGAGCTAAACCACCGCCATTTCTTTTCCTGAGACGCGTATTGAGACGCTGATACATCACCGGTGTCACATGGAAGCTTTTATACACTCTACACACTAATACGCCGATGTGGGAGTAAAAAAGCAGTGCGCTTTCCTCTACCGCACTCCTTTTTATAAAAGGGTGCTCGCTAGAGGACAGCTTACTCCCTTTTTACTGATTTCTGTTTAGAGTGTATTCTGCGATTTATTTCTCACTGAGGAAAATATGCAATGCTGTAAGGTACTATTATAAAAATATTGCAGGCAGTGGTCCAATGCGTAGCAAAACTTTTAAAATTTGTCAATCCTACCCACCGAGTAGTAAAGATGCCATAGAAAACCAAAGGGGTACGTTTTTGACGATAGTTAAACGCTAATACCAAAAAGGAAGCTCCCGAGGGTAGACCTGGGGATGTATTGATTGATATAATGAAAGTACAGGGTTAATTGGAAAGACATGGGCGAGGCTTTTGACCTGCAGTTTGCGTAATCATTCATGATGATGTGGATGATAATGAAATCTCGCGAAGTATGAAATAATTGCGTTCATAACCAACTTCCCTTTGAAAAATGACCTTGTCCAGAATTTTTCTTAGTATGTGAGCAGAAATTGCCTCAAAACTTACAAATGGTAGCAGTTATACGGCTCCAAGATACCAATGACACCATATCTAGTACCTCTAGTCCCAACAGCCGGCTGACTTCCTATACACGGTACACTGAACGGCGATAATTAAACCAAGAGTACTAGTACGCAAGTACCGGGACTTCTGCTCAGAAACGCGCAGCCGCAACGTATCGACGCTTTCGTGCAGACCATGGCGGCTGACACCTTTAACAAGTTGTCGGCACTGGGACAGCCACTAATCTGGGCTCTCTCGGTCACCATCAAAGGCCGCTGGACGATGAACCCGCCCAATCAAGGGAACGCAGACTTCCTCAGGAACTGCGTGCACAACACAAGCGCCCCTTCCTTTGGCAGGTTTTCCGAGGTGAGCCGCAATTCTGGCGCCCTTTCTGTCCGGAAGGACTTGTGGGGCGTTGACGTGCCTGTGTACACTGCGGTAAGCTCTAAAAGGGAACACGCAATTCATAGTCAAGCATTTAGAGGCATGTTGCTGTGTTTAAATAAACAAATATCATCTGCATATAACCTTACGAGTGGACATCTGCACTCTAAGAAAAAATTGGTAGTGGTAGCGGCTTAGCTCAGCTATGCCAGTATGTACTTGTGAAAGCTAAGGCAAAGCTTGGTTAGCCTTGGTTGATCTTGGCTGCAAGTCCAGGTTAGTCTGGTTGTCTGGCTAGTTGTCACTTGTTTCGTCACGTGGTTGGTCACGTGGTGCCGTGCGAGCACAGTGGCAATGTGAATGTGAGCACGGCGAAACTGAGAGCTCAAGGCCAATGCAGCTTTCGCTACAAAAAAAAAACAGCCTAAGAGGAAGCAAATACAACTTTAGTCATCAAAACCCTCGTAAGTCCCTAAGTTTGCACGCGGTACTACTCTTTTCCACAAACGCGTGCCGTGTGCAAACTGAGCGGACTAACTGCTAAGAAGAAGACTGATGTGGGAGGAGAGAGGGGGTCGAACCGCATCATAGCTGCACGAGAAAACATTGACTAAAATAGTACTCGGACTTTTCCAAGCGAAGGATGTCGTCTAAGGCCAGTGACAGCACCGCCGCTGTCCGTGCCGAAGCGGATAGACTATTTTGTGTGAGAAAAAGACTTCATGGAACCGAAGTGACCGTCAACTGAGAAAGCACACAAACAAGTGCTACAAGCTTCAACATGGGTCGAATGTGTTGTAAAGCTTACCGTTGAGCAAGTATACGTAGTTTCATTTCGTTGCCATTTGTTTGCAAGTTTTTGTGACGCTGTAAAATACCGGTAACACTTAGGGAAACGATGAGTGACAGTCAAGTCCTGTCGTCACTGCCCACAGGTAACAAAACGAAGTGAACCATGACCTTCTGTATTTGTTTTCATAGGCCCTAATGTGCAGGTGTCACTAGCTACAATAAGACCCCCTTATCCACAAAGAACGAGAACAAATATTTGCGGTTGTGAAGTGCCGGGCGTAAGATATACACGGCTTGTCGCTTCTTTTTTGGCCAAAAACGCCATTTAGACCTTTGCGCGCATGCTTTAAGGCTTGTTGCAACAAGGTAGCTTGTTGCAAAAGCATGACAGCAAATCATCGTATTTTGCTCTAAACAGCAATACGTTTGATAAAACCGAGCGGTAAACCCAAGCAATGTGTGCGCTTCGCATGCAAGGCTTTTATTTTCTGCTGCGAACCGTCTGCTGTGGTGGCTTGTCATGACGTCGCTCGGTTCCCAATACAAAGGGTGTTGGTTTGAATTCTCGTATTACCGTGTACGTTTCTTTATCATTTGTTGTTATTACGTGTGATAAGTGCTGTCGGAAATTATCCCACCATGAATTATGTGGAAATCGCGCTTCGTTTGCCTTCTTTTTAAACGCCTGAGGACTAACTGGCGCAGCCCTTACATTGGGGACGCACAGTCAGATCCTTTGCAGTTTGTCCCGAAGAGGACTATGGTTGTGACGAATCTGAGAGGTTAGTCGTTTAAGTTAGTCCCGAAGAGGACTAATGGTTGTGCATAATCGGTTAGTCGTCGAGACGACTAACCTCTCACCTGCCCTTAGTCCCTTTTTAATTAGTCTGTCTCAAGGACTTCGCGTAGAAACGCAGTATGCAATACGCGTGATTTTATTGCTCGCGTGATATACATACTGCAGACGTAAAGCTAAAGTATTAATTTGTGTTTATGATAATAAAGTTGCGTCATTTATAGCAGGACACTGATCAATATGACGGGTCCTATGGACATCATCTGGTCTCGAAGACGACAGGACGCCGAGTCGAAGCTAAGAGCAGTGCTGTAATATCGATCTTAATTCAAATATTTTGTCTCATCTATCTATGCACGTGTCTGTGGTAGCGGAAGCAGGCAGTCGCCTCTGTCCGACGCTTCCTTCCTGGCGCGATGTAACTTTTTATAGGAAGCTCTCATCCCTAAAAGCTAAGAGGAGTTTTATAGTTGTCTGTTGTGTTGATGTTTGTCCCGTAGCAAAACACAGGTTTGGCTGAGAAAAATTGATTTAAAGTTTTGACTCAAATTTTTTTCCTCGACCATGTCCTAAACTGTTGTTGTTAGAACGGAATTGTTAACGGGGTTACATTTAAAGGCTGTGTAGCAGTGTATCAGGGGTCCGAGTGTTTATACACTTATGAACTCTATAAATAAACCGACATTATTGCCATGCGCATATCAGAGACTCAGCCATTTACATCGGGGAAGGCGAATTTTAAGGCATTTTGGGGTGTTCCCATAATTTCCCAGATTTGCAGAAACTCGAGGTTCCTTCACCGCAGCTACAGTCAGGCGTTTGATGCCATCCTGGCTGTCAATGACACGGATAACATTTCGTTCGCCTACGACAACGAAGTAGCCCTCTGCAACAAGGTGAGGTTGCTCTTAGTTCGTGTGAAATGTATCTAACGGCTACTAAGCACATCGTGTTCCTATGGTAGCTGCGTTCTCATTCATGAAGGAAAAGTGTGTAGGTTCCAGGGCCCAATAGAAATAAATGACTTGGTAGCTAAATCGCAGGGTTCCATCTGGTAAAAGCTGTCATAGTTGCCTTTTTAACATCATTATGCGGTCTGCGGAACGGAAGGGGAATATCGGTATTGTTCTACCCATCTACAATATGCGAAGAAAGGTCTGGCGGGAGAATGGCGTAATTTTGAGGCTTTCAGGAAATGCAAAAGAGCCAGCCTGCGTTTTGTCAGTGAAAAGTGATGGTGAATTAAGGAAAGGCGAGTAAGATCTGGCATTGTGTTTTCATTGATGAAAGTTCGAATGTTGCTTGTACGCGATTAGAATACTGCTTATTTACCAACAGCGCCATTTGTGATATTACAATGGAAGACAAGGATATAAATTCAATGGACTCAGGACGACGTAGTGGCGGTGAGGTTATAAAAACATTGGAAATAAAAAAAGCAATACTGCACTCTCCAGCAATTGAATAGAACAAATTTTGTCTCGAAGAGTGAATGAAAAAAAAAAACACGATGATTTGAACAAATGAGTTCAAGCTCACAATTCGCGTACTTTATGGCCATAAGCAATGCGCTTGGGTCCTCCATGTGGGTGAAAATGGTACTGCCCTCTTGGAATACCAGTCATAGTGATATAAATGCGCCGACAAAAATACGCCTTAACTTTCTCCTCCTCACTTCAAGAGGCTACCTTGTATATCTAATCAGAACATACTTCTTAGGTTCCTATAATTTCCAGAAACATAGTGGACTGCCAAGTTTTTTGTTTTTTTCTCCTCCTCCTTTGGGCAACATACAGGTATTGCCCACGAGGCAAGACAAAAGGAGGTGCTAAACCTCCTGACTGGGTCTTGTTCTGGACCCTTTTCAATTTACTTATGTAAAAATTTCTCCATGGGTCATATATACAGTACCCTTATGTTCTAGCACAGACGTAATGCAAGTTTTCAACAGTAAATGTTTAGAATCTTGCGCAAACAGCCTCATGTAACAACGCAAACACCGCAAACAACCCTTACGAGAAGCAAACAACCTGCCGACGCCAACACAGTTTCGATACAAGGAACATTCCTACATACCTAGATTTCACAACAGATTGAGGTAAGCCCTCGTTTATGTTGTGGACATAAGTACATTCTGTTTTCTCCCAATACACACGTGTACTGTTTTCTGCAAGTTTAGTTTCATGTGCCACTGCTTACACCCGCGGGACACTATATAGGTTTTTTGTAATATTTGTGAATCTTGGGCATTTTTCGCTTTTCTATATAGAGAAAAATCGCTGGAAAACAACTGCATGCAGGAAGTAACATTTTCTAACATATCATTATTATACACAAGAAAAAGAAGAGGTCCAAAAACTGATCGCTCCAAAAATATTGACGTACTGAGGTTAAATTTATGTTACGTCACACCATTTATGGTTAAAAACTTAGATACTAAACTTAAATATAAACAGGCACAATTACCAACCTTGAGACTTACCTTGAAACAACACGGCTTCTGAACCAATTAAACACAATGTAATGAATGAAACCTTTTTTTGAAATCTCTAAGCATGTAATTAATGATGCTAGAAGGATTCAATTCTTCGCATACCTTAAGAGCAAACTCTACACGTTGTATTATGGAGGATTTCCATTGCCGGTAGCCATCCCGGTCTGGAATTATTACTGAACTATAAGTGAGACCATTTCAAATGTTTGTGAATGAGATGTGGTTCAGAGCTCTACAAGCTTTGCTTATTAGGAATATAGTGTGCTCATTAACGATTAATTCCCGAGTCCTAGTCCTACGAACCGGAACCATGTAGGCAAGTTCTATTCGCTATAGGCAGAGAACTGATGAGCGAAGATATCTAGAAAAAAATTTGCAGGACGCTTAATAAGCGTGTTGCAGCGTTGCCAAGGGATGCAAAGCGATCGCCCGTTCGGCGCGACGCGTGGCCCGTTGGACAATTTAAGGAAAGGGCGCCTGTCTCACATATCTCGGTGGACACCCGAACCGGGCCGTAAGGGAAGGAAAATTAAATGATAACTGGATTAAGAAAATCCAGTTTTCATTTAATTTTCCTTCTCTTACGGCCCGGTTCGGGTGTCCACCGAGATATGTGAGACAGGCGCCCTTTCCTGGATTTAAGAAAACACCCGCCGTGGTGGCTCAGTGGTTAGGGCGCTCGACTACTGATCCGGAGTTCCCGGGTTCGAACCCGACTGCGGCGGCTGCGTCTTTATGGAGGAAAAACGCCAAGGCGCCCGTGTGCTGTGCGATGTCAGTGCAAGTTAAAGATCCCCAGGTGGTCGAAATTATTCCGGAGCCCTCCACTACGGCACCTATCTCTTCCTTTCTTCTTTTACTCCCTCCTTTATCCCTTCCCTTACGGCGCGGTTCAGGTGTCCAACGATATATGAGACAGATACTGCGCCATTTCCTTTCCCCCAAAAACCAATTATTATTATTATTATTTAAGAAAAGAAAATGACGCCTGTATCGCAATTCCCGCTGGATACCTGTACCGCGCCGAAAGGGAAGGAAAATCTCTCCTCTTACAGCGCGGTTCAGGTGTCCGAGATGCGCCATTTTTCGCTCACGGCCAACGCCGCCAACGACACCGGCTTTTCTGTGACACGAGCTTCCTAACGCTGTCGCGTTAGTAAAGCAGCTAGAATGGTGATTTAAGCTGTGCACATGTCTTTAAAAGACAATTAGACGCAATTCTGGGGCACTGAGTGTGACGTCACTCGTGCTCCGACATACGCCGGCTCGAGCGAAGCGCGGTGTTGACTAGCGTAGTGAAGTTTTTCGCTTCAAAATTCTTTGGATGGGCTCACAAGGTCGCCGAGAGCCATGGGCTCGAAGCCATCTTGTATAGTGCCCACTAGAGTTCGGTGCTGACAATAAACGTTTTCCAATTAATAGACAGATCAAAGAGCATCCGGCTTTGGACACGTTCACGCGCTGAAGAAGCGCTGCGATTACGCTTCTGTCTCTTTCTATGTCCGTCATAGCATTAAGCTGAATTGGATTATAATGAATGTCCCGCGAATTTTTAATGGGTTTTACATGAGGTAGAAAGGCAAGGAATGCATTTGGATTGCTTTCAGCATACATCTCGGTCGTACTATCTTTTGTTCTGAAAACTTTGTTTAGGGCAGGTGGATTAATTTTCCTAAAGATTTGCGTCTACATCCTGCCTCTTTGCACCACTGTTTAGTTTGCACTTCCGAATATTGTTACCTCTGGGTCTCTTTTTGCTTTCTTTGTGTACTTTTGGAAGTACGATTGTAAATTTTGGAAGTACGATTGCTACTACCATGGCGGAGCTTGTCTAGAAAGCGCTGCTATTACGTGCTACTTATTATTGCCTCTAGTTTTTCGTATTTTCAGTTACAGCTCTGATATCATATGACATTTGATTATGTTGTCATTCAGATATATAAAGCTGTTTAGTGATCTTAATATTTGATAGTTTTTTGCACCTAAGTAACTACGTTGGTTGTTATTATTTGGATTTCGCATGTTTCTTTTGCCCAACATTTGCCTTACGTTTAGCTTTTCACTAGCATAGCCAGAAAAAGGAGAAGCAAATATCACTATTCCGATATATTCGAGATATGGGAGAGAGGTTTTTCCTGCAGTGGGCATAGTCAAACTGATGATGTTGAGCATTTTAGCAGAGTTTTTTTTCATTTAGAGAAATAAGTGGTCCAGGGATTACTTTAGATAGGCGGCAGCTTTTAAGGGAGCACAACACAACTAAGTCTTGCTGGAATCCTAATATAACTGATGGCTTGAAGTTGTCTTACACGCAACGCAACATCTCGTTTTTATAACTTAAATATTCTTCAATCCGCTATTTTGTAATTTTAGCATGGCTGTAGAAAAACAAAATATCAGACAAAGTACAAAGACAAAGCACAAATAAAGAGTGGCAGAGTGAAGCAGAACAAATGACATAGGAACTGGGGAAATTGGAAATTTGGTTTTTGAGGAAACGTAATGGCGCAGTATCTGTCTCACATATTGGCGGATACCAGAACCGCGCCGTAAAGGAAAGGAGGACGGTGGGAGTTAAAGTAGAAAGGAGAGGAGAAACAAGTGCCCTAGTGTAGGGCTCCGGACTAATTTCGACCACATGGGGATCTTTAACCTGCACTGACATCGCACAGCATACGGGCGCCTCCTGGGGCAAAGGAACTAGTTTATCGTCACATAAGGTGATTTAACATCACAAAACACTACAGATTCGGATTCTAATGCCTTGACGTTGTCTCATTTCAACACAACGTGACATTCTTTTGTCAACTGCTGGCTACAGCGCTTCTAGCGGACTGCCTACCTTAATTCCTTCCTCAATCATATCGACCTCTACTTAACAAAATTTTGCAAAAAATAAATTTCTTCCTTTGATTTGCTGTGCTCGGAAAGGAAAAAAAATATTTGCGAACGTTTCGACTCGGGATTAGTATTCTTCCCTTTCCTCGACAGCTGTGCGCCGTAAAGACCATTCACCCGACCTTGCGCTTTGGGATCGTCGTGTACGACCTGGAGTACGAAGACTTCCTGAACACCTGCGGGAGGATGAACAAGTTTGGGGCCTTTTCGAGGCTCCACGCTATCCGAGGCATCATCAACTACTTCAGGACGACGTTCAGCAATGCTGCAGCTGCGGCTGGCTGCCACCAGCTCGTCACGTGACAGCCCCTTGTCGACTGCTGGCTATGGCGCCTCCGACTATAGCGGATTAAAATTCGTGAATGAAGCGGGTGAATGAGTTTTTTTATCGTACTAAAAATAAAGGCAAGGCAAAGAAATTTAAAATGACTATTACCTCTGTGAAGCGAAATATTCTGGGACACATACGACAAAAGGTTAATCCGAAGGCTGAAATTTAACCTCCAATACAAAGAAAGTATATATTTACAAAAACTGCAGTTTAAAATTAGTGATTTGTTAAACATCCGAAGAAACATTTTCAATCAATCAATCAATCAAATTTATTCCGCAACAAAAAAGTTACGAGGAGCGCAGGTAAAAGCTGTGCGAAACAGCTTGAGGAGCCCTGACCCCCTAGCACACGGACAGCATAAAAAATTAACGTGCGGCTAAGGAAGTACACTTGGACAAAACAAACACACGAGTTAAGCAAAATCATTCGAAGAGGGAAGCACTAGGAAAAGATAGAAGAGAAATAAAAAGGTCAGTGTATGGCATCATTATACTAACACTTCACGCAGTTCTTTTGGTGATATACGAGATATGTCAATGTTAGTTTCTTTTAACACGCGATTTAGAAGTGTGGGAAGTAAAAATTTCAACATTTGATGTCCATAATTGGTTCTGCATTTGGCGACGTACCACACTTCGGGATGGCGAACATTATAAATAGGGAAGTTTTCCGCTAGTTGTGAAAAGCTTGTTATGGCGTCATTATTTTTTAGTAAACAGAGTTTATACAAACGACATAGCTTGTAGTCATACATTGATGAAACCTGAATTATATGGTGCTTCTTAAATAAACCTGCAGTGTGAGACCGATAAGGGACTCTACAGGCTAGGCGTAAAGCTCTTTTTTGTAAGATGGAAAGTTTACTAATATTTCCAGTTGACCACACAAGAACCGCGTAACTTAATAAAGAACAAAATAATGAATTATATATGAGTATGTTGACAGACGTAGGGAAGAAGTAGCAGTGACGGCGCATAATGCCGGTTGTCCTGGATAGTTTATTGATAATATAGTTCACGTGATGATCCCACGTCATGTTCTGTGAAAAGTATACGCCCAGTGATTTAAAGTTTTTGACCACTTCAATTTCATAGTTATTTAACAAAATAGGAGGCAACTGCACATGTGTATGGCGGCGGTGAAATAAAACAGCCTTCGTTTTATTACTGTTAACTTTAAGACAGTTCATTTGTGCCCATGCATTAATTTTTGACAGTGCGCTATTTGCTCGACTAGCTAAATCTGCACATGATTCACCTGAAAAGTACAAACTCGTGTCATCAGCATAGATTATGTGATGGGCCGTTTCATCGATGCGGTCTATCTCATTAATATAAAGGATGAACAAAAATGGGTCCAGTATGCTTCCCTGCGGGACACCTGCTTTAATGGATTTTACCGAGGAATGTTCTCCTTCAATGACGACAAATTGAGAACGGTATTGCAAGTAGAACATAATTAATTTGTTCGCGATGCCTCTTATGCCGTAGTGATCAAGTTTTTGTAGCAGTAGTACATGATTAATTAAGTCGAAGGCTTTTGAAAAATCCAAAAAAAGGCCAAGTACCATATTTCTGCATTTAAATTTTCCTAGTATAAATTCTTTTTGGGCGAGTAATGCGAGTTCTGTAGATTTGTTTTTGCGAAAACCATACTGTGAGGAGCTTATCAATTTAAAGCGGTCAGTGAATGAAGTAAGGCGTTTCAAAATTATTTTCTCCAAACCCTTGGAAAACACAGGTAGAATCGATATAGGATGGTAGTTCGACAAATCATTGCTGTTACCCTTTTTAAATACAACTTTTACTTTTGCAATTTGCATGCTTCGGGGAAAAATTCCCGTCGACAAACTAATATTGAAAATATGGGTAAGACAAGGTGCTAGTAAATAAATTACGTGTTTTACGGGCTTCATTTGAATATTGCCCGCGTCCGCGGCTCTGCTATTGCTCAGGGCTAAAAAAGTGGCTACAACCTCACTATTTGAGACTGGCTCTAGAAATATGGTTGGATTATTTCGGTCATTCATATATTTTAGGTCAGAAGTGCTGGTGCTATGGTCCCCAACTGACAGAAAGAAGTCATTGAAAGCGCTGGCTAACTCAGCGCCTTGAATTTCTGTCCCATCCTTAACTATATTAGTCACCGCTTCTGATGCACTATTAATTACAGTGTTAAGTGCCTTCCATACATTGTCTGTGCGTCCTTGTGTTGAGTTGAACAGGTTAGAATAATATTGCTTTTTTGCATCACGAAGGTATTTAGTGACAAAATTTCTGTATTTCTTGAATTCCTTGAGCGCTTCGGGCGATTTACTAAAAATAAATCTCTTAAACAATTTATCCCGATGTTTCATAAGCTGAAGGCTTTCTTTATTTACCCATGGTTTCCGACTTTTTTTTGCATATTTTAAACGCCTTGATTGGGAAACATGCCAAGTATATTTCAGAGAACTTTTCCATAAATAAATCGTATGCTAAGTTGGGGTCGCTCTCTGTAAACACATCGGTCCAGCTTACTCTGCTTAAGCAGTCTCTAAAAGCAGATAGCGTTTCAGGAGTTATGAGTCTGTAGGAATATTCCGAACGTAGTTTTTTAGGTGTATTATGAACTTGACTGACGAATAAAAATATAGGCAAGTGGTCGCTAATATTGTTAATTAAAGTGCCAGCTCTAACAAGGGAAGGATCTGAATTGCTTATAAACAGATCAAGAAGTGTTGCTGATTGTGGGGTGATTCGCGTGGGCGTCGTTATGTAGTTTTCACAGGAATGACAGTTTAGTAATGATTCTAGTTCTGTCTTAGCACTGGTATCGGCTAACATGTTGATGTTGAAGTCACCACCTATAATAAGTGCGTATTTTCTTTCACTCACAAATTCTAAAAGAGAGTCTAAAAAAGAAAAAAAACACGAACATTATTTGAAGGAGGGAGGTAACAAACAAAAAACAGAAGTACCACATCTAATAGCAAGCGTCTCGTAAAAAGGAATGATGAAGCAAAATTCGGACATAAGTTCAGAATCTATTGAGTTTGAGAATAACATTGCTACGCCACCACCCCTCTTTCCTGTGCGACTCATGTAGTAAGATTTGTACATTAAAAATGCAAACATCCTCTTCAGAGGCAAACCATGTTACTGAAAACATCACAACATCGAAGCGTATTTGCGCCTCACTAAAAAAATAATCAAGTTCATCCTGCTTATTTCTACCTGATCTAAGATTAAAATGAACACAACTACAGCATCTTTGGCCATTGGTATCATATAAGCTTTTAAGATTTATGACATCTTCTTGCTCACTTGAGAAGGGAAGCATGATGAAAGGAAACTCAAAAGAAACATCAGGAGGTAGTGCCAAGTGAAATCATATCAGAGCTTATCAAGGTCAGCAGCACAACGAATGACAATGGCGCTATCGCCCTCTCTTTTTCTTACAAGAACCTTCAGGCTGCAATGCCAGGAAAACAGGAAAAACGGTAAGCATTTTTTCTCTGTCCACTCTTTTGCGCAGCGAAGCAACTCTCTGTTTTGATGCGTCATGTTTTCAGTGATAGAAACACCAGATGAATCATTTGTAAGGGCTTTCCGCTTTTCCAGCCACTGATCACGGGTTGGCTGTTGGGCAAACCGCACAATAATTCCAGGCACTTTATTCGCTTTTGAGGGAAGTCTATGAATAGCGCAGATGTCGTTCCCTGTCAGCTCTGGCAAGTCTACAGTCTTGGCTACATTGTTCAGCTTAGACAGCAAGTCCTCGTTTGGCGTAGCTTGGATGCCGTGAACTTCTATGTTTAGCTTCCTGCTACGAAACTCAAGATCATTTACAGTGGCTTTCAGCTGCTGAATATCGCCTGAAGTGCAGGCAGTCTCTAATTTGCCTACACGTCTGTTCAAGCTACTGATGTCTTTCTCTTGTTTAATCTGCCGGTTCAGGATGTCATCATACTTCTGGGACAATAGCTCAATAGAATCCTTGATCTCCCAAACTTGAGTTGGCAGTCCTGCCAGAGCATCGAGACTTCGAGTCAAATCTGCCAGAAAGATAGTTAGCTCAGAGTCCGTGCTCGCTTTGTCCCCACATTTGGATTTTGATGGACGGCAGGCTACACATCGCCATGTCCGGCGGCCGTTCTCGCCCTTGGTCTTAAAAGTTGACTCTGACCATCCAGAGCAACTACCAAGATGGTAAGAGGACTCACATTCGCTGCACTTCAGGACGCGTCCGTCATCTGGCAGGGGCTCGTCGCAGGACTGGCATGTGTTTGCCATGACAAGTAGTCCAGAGGCGCAACGAAGCACTCAGACACAAGGCATGTAATACTAGACAGCACTGAGCAAATCGCACAACACGGTGGCAACGGCGGTTGTAGCAGCGCGGCGTTTGACAGGAAAATAAGCGAATTTACCAACCTGGATAGGCAAAAAAGAGCAGATAAGTCAAGCGTCCTTCCACCACCGCCGCTGCCGCCCGTGTGTCGAGTTTCAAATCCGGCAACCGGAATCGCGACAACTTCACCGATGCCAGTGACGTCAGTCAAGGGGTGGTTCCGCAGCCGCAGCAGAAGTTTTCAGGTGAATTCTGGATAGGCAAAAAAGAGCAGATAAGTCAAGCGTCCTTCCACCACCGCCGCTGCCGCCCGTGTGTCGAGTTTCAAATCCGGCAACCGAAAACGCGACAACTTCCCCGATGCCAGTGACGTCAGTCAAGGGGCGGTTCCGCAGCCGCAGCAGAAGTTTTCAGGTGAATTCTGGATAGGCAAAAAAGAGCAGATAAGTCAAGCGCCCTTCCACCACCGCCGCTGCCGCCCGTGAGCACAGCATTAACTGCAACAGAATTATGTAAATGGGGTTAGTTTGGCTCATCGTTAGAAATCTCAATATCAGTGGTGCTTGCCAAGTGTAGTTGTTTTCTGTCCGTGTCGCAGTTTGTAACTGCCTAATGCTTGGCTGGGCTATCGCGGACCCGCTATGCTGCAATGCTTGAGTCGAGTGATACCTGCTTATCAATGTCATTCTAAGTGTATTTCAATGCTTCTATACCAGCATTCGGGACATTTATGCAATGAATGAATGAATAGGACTTGCACGATCAACAAAACATGTTAGGAAAAAAATAGAAAATAATGTTGATTAGCTCAGCTAATCAAGGATATACAAAGCGAAAGATTTCGGCGTTCACTGTGTTCATTGGCGTTGGCGTTGACAATGTTCTAGATGGCGATGGCTTTGAGGAAAGAATGGCGCGTAACTGGCCCCCTGGATAAGCGGTGTCTCATTCGTTCTTTGACACATATGGCGGTGGTAAGAGAGAGATGTGGTCTGGATGCATTAGCGCTGACAGCGTTGTGGCGGACATGCGGCTCTGCAGCAATAGCTAGGTCGCAGCGTTTATTTGGTAGTCAATCTCTCGCGATCAACCATTAACTGCATGCCACCTCCCAGGGTGGCAGGGAGGCCGCGCTACCTATCCAGTGCGGAACGCAATCAAAGCAGGCTTTTGCAGTTGGACACCAACGCCACGTACATGAAAGTGAGATTGAGGTCTCCACTGACAAACGGAGCTGGTTGTGAGCCTTTCCTTTCGTGAAAATGAGCAGCCTTTGCAAAGTTATCAACACCAATGAACTCTATAAACGTCGTCGGCTCACTTGCTTTGTTTGGTTTTTGAGGAAAGGAAATGGCACAGTAACCGTCTCGCATATCTCGGAGGACACCCGAACCGCGCAGTAAAGGAAAGGATAAAGGAGGGAGAAAAACAAGAAAGAGAAAACTGAATATTGAACCCGACCGTGGCGGCTGCGTTTTTATGGAGGAAAAACGCTAAGGCGCCCATGTGCTGTGCGATGTCAGTGCACGTTAAAGATCCCCAGGTGGTCGAAATTATTCCGGAGCCCTCCACTACGGTACCTATTCTTCCTTTCTTCTTTCACTCCCTCCTTTATCCCTTCCCTTACGGCGCGGTTCAGGTGTCCAACGATATATGAGACAGATACTGCGCCATTTCCTTTCCCCAAAAACCAATTATTATTAAACTGAATATTGAAAGTCGGATTTTGAGGAAAGGCGAGGCGCTGCGCAGTGGCGAAAAACCTGTGGCTAAGGTGCTACTAGTGGCGCATGCGCAGTAGTGACTAGGGAGCGAGAGAGAGAAATATCCGCGGCGAAGCGCGCGTTGTGACCTCATGTGCCTCCTCGGAGCACCGCCACGGCGAAATCACAAGTTCGCGGCCAGTAAAGCTTTCGCTTTAAAATCGGTGTTTAGGGTAAGGAAATGGCGCAGTATCTGTCTCAGATATCGGCAGACACCTGAACCGCGCCGTAAGAGAAGCGATAAAGGAGGGACTGAGAGAAGAAAGGAAGAACGAGGTGCCGTTGTGGAGGCCTCCGGAAAATAATTTCGACAACCTCAGGACTTTCAACGTGCACTGACAACGCACAGCACACGGGCACCTATGCGTTTTGTCTGCGTCGAGGCGCGGCCGCCGCAGTCTGGCTTGAACCCGGGTACTCCGGATCAGTAGCCGAGTGCCCTAACCACTGAGCCACCGCGGCGGGTGAGAAAAAAAAAGCAACGGGAAAGTTCCTAGGTGTGAAGTCTAAATTGGAGACATTTTGCTCTTCCTGTACAATAGTAGAAACAATAGTTTAATTATTAGAGCCCTGTTCAATCGGGCAATTACGTCGTCCCTGTGTCGTTGGTCAGCAGGAGTTCCTTGAAGCGGTCCGTGAGCCAGCGGATTCCGGCCACGCGGTCGAAGGCCCCGTACACGTTACCGGGGCACTCGTCGTGGACATCTTCGAAGTCGATATCGAAGAGGGCGAAGCTGATGCGGGGGTTCACGTGGTTAGCCAGCACTGCCTGCGAGCACACAGTGACGCATATCAGAGGAAGGCGACGGGAAAAACGAAGTCAAACAAGGTTGAGAACAACTCTAGCTAGCTTTCACTGTCAGCCAGACTAGCTGCATTCAGCAAATCCAATCCTCTTCAACTCTATCATCTTCCTGAGCCACGGATGTTTGTACAGCTCTCCTAGTTGGCAGCCGCGGCGCTTGCTTCGAGCAGACAGTGAGAGAAAGGGAGGGCCCGAAGTGTCGATGCAGTATGGGACATGAACAAACATTTAATGCGAAAGCACTATATGGCATAGCGGCAACAAAACCTGGTGGCGTTGAACAGCAGTGGTTGAGCTCGCCTCTTCCTAAAGAGTTTCCTGGCTAAGTCCAACCGGACAGAACTGGCCCTCAACCCCAAGAGAAACGACCCACCGGAGATCTGTTTTTGTGCATCGGCTCCTTGTATATAAGCTAGAAAGGACTAGTACCACCGGGGGTTAGCACTTTCGGAGACTAACTGCATGTGTTGCCACACCATCAGTCGCTGAAAATGCAACCACTGCTTGCACAGAGATTAACTGCGAAAAGAAATCACTCAGACTTGCTCTTTTCGGTGACTAACTGATCCTCCCTTCGCCCAGCAATCTACAGTAGATTAGGTGCCACCCGCGTTGTTAGCAGATAAGGTATGGTCAAGGAAATTTGTTTCAGTCATAGAAAAACAAATACACACGAGCAGATTTAAACATTCATGGATTCGTGCGCTGCCATTATGCTCTTTTAAGCATGTCTCCAGCATGGTTGGAACAAGTTTGGGAAGTTAACCTTACGGGCCCTAAAAACTTACACAAATGCGTGGAGAGTGCTACCATTTCTTATAAATACTTCGTGCACGCGAAATATGCAAATTCAAAACAGCCCTGGTATACCGCGGGACAGACCATCGATGTGTGGGTGGTTTCCCAGAAGTGCGGTCAGCCTGTCCTTTCATGCGATGCGAGTATAGTTTACTCAACCTTTTAAGTATGCTGATTTTGATCCGTACGCTTAATCCAATGAAAGTAGATTCATTCGCCGCTCAAGGATACAATACCCTACACATGGCGCTTAATGTGCATCCAATGGAAGTAGAAAGTTTGTTGCATATCAGTGCGAATCTTCTGCATGTACCCTGCGACACCAATGTGTAGACCTTTGCAGCAGTGCGTAACAAACAACAAAAACTGAAATTATGCAACAGCATATACTTTTCGCTTGAAGTGCAAGTGTCCACATGAGTTCCACTTCTGCCGTCTCTAATTTCGGCCATTCGTTTTATCTGGATCACACTATCTGCGGTGTCCGTTAATCTTCAGGACTGTGCGCCACTCGAGCGGACGGCCCACGAGTAACGCAGACTGTACTAGAAGCCTCTATGGGATGTCCGCCAGCCTTCCTGCGCGGTAATGTAGTCGAGCCGTGAGGTAGACCTCGACTAGCGCTCCAGTTGCCTTGCATGCTTTCGACCGTAAGAAGGATAGTCATTCGCAATGTTGAAAGTTTTACGAGGATAACAAGAACTTCACAGATGCTCTACCCCACGTCTCTGCAACTACGAGCGTGGGTGATCTGGCTAGTTGGTAATTCATGCATGGTAGAGTGGTGGTGTCTGACCATCTTCTAGCCCTTGTCGAACAAGTTGCGCTGTTGTACGTCTTTGCTGCCTTAGCAACTGCGCTGGCCAATCACTGTGTGTGCCGGAACATTTTGAATGAAATTGCAGATGCTCGTGTCTTTGATCACAAAATGGCTACAGTGGAAGTACTATCACAAGCAGAGGTCTCTGCTCTATCTCGAAGTCTTACAGCCCGGATGCGCTGCACGTACCTTTTTCGTTATAGTCTGCAGGCTGTCGAAGGTGAAGGTGAGGCCCGCCTCCTTGTTGAACGTGTAGTTGACAAAATGGCCTTCGTCAACGGCCTTGAGGTTGTCTCGGTAGTAGGGGTGGCTGCAAACCTACAGAAAAAGGTGTGGAGGTTAAGTGGCGCTGCCTCTAGTAGAGGACAAACATGCGTCCTGATTGTCCATCGACAGAAAAATAACAGCAAGGTTGAGGACTGAGCAAGGTTGAGGACACCGACTCAAGAAACTTGCGGCGAAGTATGACGTTGGCGTTGTCTTCACAGCTAAAAACAAGATAGGAGGCTTGTGCGCCAGCGTAAAAAGGAGGCTTGATAAAACTTCAAGTGATCGTTCCCGATGCACAGTGTCACATAAGACACGGCTCACCCCTTGCAGAAAGAATGTGGTGTATCGCGTTCCGCTGCCTTGTGGTCGATGCTACTACGGGCAGACGGGCAGATGTCTAAATGTGCGCCTGACGGAGCATTCTAACTCTCTGGGTGGGAAGGCGAACTCTAATCTGGCGTTGCACGTGCAATCTCGAGAATGCAAATCAGACGATGATCTGTCTCTTTGCACGCCTGACTTCAGCGACACTCCTGTAGTTTATAGAAATGAAAAACAAATCTGTCGCGAGATAGTTGAAGCCTTCTACATTGCTAAGGCTAAGGACACGTGTGTGGCTAAGCCGTCGGTAAACCGTCACGCTAAGGAATTTGCCTTTTTAGATAACTTGTTAGTAAGACCCTGACATTGAAAAATTTTTTTGTGTGCCCTTTCACTGATACGGCTTATGTGCGCGCGCATCTCAGTGCGAGTCTTCGTTGTTTTCTTCCTTTCAATAAAACTTCAGTTGTTAGTCCAGCCTCGTCTTGTTTGCTTCTTCCTTTGTGTCGCGTCTTCTGGCTGGTTTAAAATGAAAAATAACAGCATACCTTTCTCTACATCGCATTTTAAGTATGGTGGTATACGGGTTGCTCCACTGGCGAGTCGGTTGTTCATGTCGACAAACATAACGTTCGTAACAAAAAGACGAAATGAAGAGGACCCCACATGCGCTCAATTTCAACTGATCTTTATTCAATACAAGTGCATGTTTTTGTGCACTGGGACAGCTTAAACATAACTTTGCGTAAAGCTATCTGAACGCAAGTCACATTCTAGCACACCGTCTACCTTTCGTTTTCGCCATCAACAAAACCATTGGCTATTTATCAATTGATAGAGATACAGATGGAGTGTTCACATAATCGTCTTTCCAGTTTTTTTGTAGTTTGCATGATCTACCTTGTTAGTTGCTAGACCGAACTGCATAGACCTGGCTTGCGATCTTCACTGTGTTCAGAAAGGTTTCCTTGACAATTTTGTACTTTTTGTTGCGGTCGCGTAGCCTTTCAGATAAGCACCTCCCGGTTCGGCCTATATATATTTTACTGCATGACAATGGCAGGGAAGGTACATAATCCCCACTACGCAGTCAACAAACTGGTACTTGTGCTTCTGCGTGCAGGTTAGCTTAACAGACAGTTCAGCTTGTAAGATACAAACCTTTGTCCTGTTAACAAGTTAACCAACAAAATTGAAGAACAAACCTGGGAAATGAGTAGAAACGCTTGCACACTCCTTTCTATTGTCGTGCGGTAAAGTATATATAGGCCAAACCGGATGGTTCCTAAATAAAAGACTACCCGAACACAAAAAAAAAACTTAGAAAATGGTAAAGAAACCTTTTTGAACACCGAATTGCAAGACAGGTGCACGAAGTCCGATCTTCAGTGAACGCAAAGTCATTAGCAGGATTAGAATACAAACAACACGGGTGATCTTGGAAGTTAAACAAGTAAAAAAAAATTGGCGGTGCTTTAGCTATGGTTAAACCTGGAGTTACACAGTAGCTATAGCTGGCCGAGTGGAATTTGGTCACGTGACCAACCACGTGACGAATAACGTGGCCGGCGGCAGCTGCTCCGCACCACGTGACCAACCACGTGACAGCGTGGCTGCGCAGCATCTGGGTGGTGGGGCCACGCTGAAGGCTCGAAATGCTACCGTAATATTGTGACGAAGAAGACGAAGCTAGGCAGTGGCGCCCGAGACGGAGCGCTCGGGCTAGGCCAGCGGCCATTAAAACCATCTCATTGCCATCAGTCATCTCGTCTCATTCTTCGGCTGGCCGTCACGTAACGTTTGGTGTGAGGTGCGTAGTTCATCCCCATCCTGGTCCGGGAGCTTCGGCGCATGCGGGAGCCGTGGTCGTCGGCCGTGAGTTCTTGGCCAGCGTCACCCGGACGTGCCCCAGCCTTTCGGACCCGAACCGACCTCGCCGTTCTTCCCCCGCCCCGCCCACCACCTAGACCACTCAACACAATGAACTGAACCTGACTCAATGACCCGACCCCACCCCGACCCGAGACACTGCCCACACGTGACGACACCGTTCCCCTACCCATGCCATTCGGCGCGTCCTGGGGCCCCGGCCGTCGGCTCCTGGTGACCTACGGCCAGGAAGCTTCGCGGGCCAGGAATCATTCAGCCATGTCCTTCGTCGTGGCGGCCAGCATCTTACCACTTTGTGCTTCCTGTCCGGCCATCCTCAGAAGCCCAGTCACCACTTCGCGCGTCTCTTTGTCACCGATCGGGACGATCGCTCGGTGGCCCCGGGTAGTGTGACGAAGACGAAGTTGGCAGTGGCCCGAGACGGAGCGCTCAGGCTAGGCCAATGGTCATTAAATCTCTCTCATTGCCATCAGTCATCTCGTCCCGTTCTTCGGCTGGCCGTCACGTAACAATATATCTATCGCTACAAAACTGGAAAGACAACTGTGTGAGGACTCCTTCGGTATCGCTATCAAAGAATGATATGGCTTTTCTTGAAGGCGCAAAGAGTAGTTGAAGATGTGGTCGAGAGTGAGCCACAGGGTGATCGGAATGTGCAAAATTATGTTCGTGCTCTCACAATGTATTAAAACCTGTACGCGCAATGGACAAAAATCAATTGAAAGTCAGCGGCTGCTTGTCCTCTTCGTTTCGTTTTTGAGTTACGAGCGCTGCTTTTGTCGTGATGCTACTATATGTTCCTGACAGATAACGTGTTTGCACGCCCACACACGAACCCTCGCGCGCAGTGTTAGAAGCTGTGAACTACCCTCAAAGCGAGCGCCGGAGGCTAACGTAACGTAGCTTTAAGTGCGCGTTGCTCGAACAGCTTAGTAAAGGGACCGCGCGAGTGGAGTACCTTGGCGTAGCTACCCAGGTAGCCGGCGCTGTTTACGCGGCATGGGCTGCCCGGAGCAAAGTCCGAGTCTTTATCCACTTTCACGGGCGCATACCAGAAGCCCTTGAGTGAGAAGGACACCAACACCGGGATGCTCAGGTTCAGGTAGCCACGTTCGGACAGGATCTCAACCACGTCACGCTGCACAGTGCCAGTATATAAGACCGTGTTAGTACGGATAAGCATAATAGAAAAGACGATAGATAGATAGAAGTTTTGAAGTGCAAATTTAAGAAGGGGACAGAGAAAGCAACGAAAATTGTAGCTTCCTTTGAATTTCTGCAAACGATACTGTATTGCACATAAAGAGCGTTGTCAGCGAAGACTGCTTATAATGGGAACAGAGGATGTCTATCGCTTGACGCTAATAGCCCAATCGTCGGTGGATGAACATCGTGTATAGTTTGTGCTACTAATGATGAAAATTTTTCCGCGTAACCTTCTCCAGGTACACTTTTGCTAAACTGCGTTCCGGGTCACGCTATACTAAATTTCAGTGCCCCAGCTTTGAAGTGTGAAAATTGCCTATATTTGTTTCATTGCAAAATGAAGATTTTTTCGTGGAGTCTGACGATTCTTATCGCTTTACAGAATTTGTCTAGCAACAAATAGGCGGCCAGATCGTTTCTGATTTTCTACATTTCAGTGCCTCCGAGGTTTTAGAGTTCAAGTATAAAGAAGGTAATGCGAACACATTCGCAGTAAGCGTCGGTAAACACGGTTGAAGGTTAGAGGCTTAAAAACAGGGCAGAGACCTTTACATAGAACTTCGTCATTCAAAGTTTATATAGCCTAGATGTGCTTCGGATATGCATTTAAAAAAGGAAGGAAAATTGACGATACATTTTTGTGAGGCTGAAATAATGTGTTAAAACAGAAGTAAACTCATTAAACGGAGATGGCTGCTAGCATATATAGATCCATCATTATGGAGAAGAAATAAGAGGAGTTTTTATGATTAATTAATTTTGTTTATTGGTAAATTGAGGAATATTCTAGCCAACTATTTTTATCAGTAAAAATTTCTTCCCCGGTCTTTTCTTGCTATGTTTGGCCGCTTTTATTGGCTAGAAAACTGGATATAAAATAATTCTCGCCAGTAAAATCAAACCCTGATGTCTACACCGAAAACGACTGGTTGCCGCCGTTTTTAAGTGATTGCGGGGTATGTAGCGTAGCCGCTTCGATCCGCGCCGAAAAATCGATGTCAACACACGCATTTCATTTGCGAAATCGGCCGTTGACGATGGTTTTGTTTTTTCTCCTTTTTCTAGCTTATAAAAGCTGAGTATTCAGTGATTGGTTACTTTGTGATTAGGACGTGGCACCTTGTCCATAGAGGACAACATCTATTTCTCCTCAGCGCCCCTTTAAGAATTGGGGGCCTTTAGCGCGTTTCGGTGGGGCTGTAACTAGACAGACCATCAAGCGTCCATGACTGTGTAAGAATGACAAGAAAGCTTTGGAAACTTCGGTCTCGTCACTTACAATGGGATGTTCGTGGCGTGTGTACTTGTGGTCCCAGGTAGTGGGCGCCGTGATTCGACACGGCACCTCATGGCCATGCGGCTTCCTCAGGTGCGTGTTCGCTACAAGCATGTCAACCTTAAAGTCCCTGCGGCACGAAACGGCGAAGGCCGTCGACAGTCATTAAGCGATACTTGCGTTATAAATAGATTGCACTCTACAGACGACGAAAAGCTCTGAGCTGCTGATTCGATGACCACAACTAGATCTGTTGAGACCGAACACAAATATTATGAGGCGCACTTAAGTCTCCTTACATGTGGAAATGCTAAGCTGTGTGCGTTTCGCCACCTGCGCCATGTGCTGGGTAAGCGCCGTACATTGCGATTGGGGTTTTCAGTAGGCGCCGCATGATGGCGCTACGACTGCACGCCAAGAACGCAGGAAATTTTCCGGAAACGGAGGAAAAATTTTACTCGCTTGATTGCGAAATATGTAATTAACATGCTCGTAATTACTCATGTAGGCCTCACTACATATCTCGAAGATACGTTTTAAGAACTGTTCATTCACGTGAAGTGTAGTGGCGTAGTGGCAGCGTCCCCGTCTCGCAAGTTGGCGGCCCGGTTTAGATTTCACCCTAGACTCTAATTTTATTTTCTTATCTCTTATTTTAATTGCCGTACAAGTGCGGACACTTTTGCGGACAGTTTCTGTCTACAACTTCTGTCCAAGTCACTGAGAAGCCAAGGACTGGTTAAAAGTACTTTTTTACGGCATGCTAAACAACCTCTTGTGTGCCATCTAGATTGTGGCTCTTGTAAGCTGTTGACAGTTACTCCAATATAGCAATAACTGCATGGAACTCTCTCCTGCTTTAAATAGAGTCGCTGTTGGTGCAAGCATCACCGGGCAGGGTCATAAAAAATAACTTATACGTTCTGAGGCTGACCAAAAAGAATAGAGCGTGATGGATCGGGATATGCGAACTTGGCTGAGTGATTTCATGCGTGTTTAGCAGAGGGGTCTTTCTTTGCCTGATATGCCCGGACAGGGGCGCAGTATGTAACGCAGTTTTTTCCTTGATACTGGAGAGACAGTGAATAAAAATTTGTAGCAGGCATAGAGGCGGGGCTAAAGGCTCGCTAAACTCTGGAAGCTTTTTTTTCTCAGACCCTCCTCATGTTATCACATAAATTAATTATGAAATTAATAATAAAATCAGCTTATATCTCTGACTTATTAATTAATTGATAGATCTCATTTTTCTTTCCACAACAACGCTGTGGTCTGTGGAATGGCGCCGGGGTTAATTTAATTGAACCATTTGAGGTTCTGCCACATAAACATTTATAAAAGCACGGGTGGTTTCGCGCTTCTATGTCATTGCGATGCGGCCCCTGTAGCTGGGACAAAACATGGGAGCTTGCACTGAAGAGCCAACGCTGCATCCACTCATCATTAGCGTCGACGAAAGCATAAAACCGGGCAGCTGGTCGCCAGACAGTGTGGGACAGGACAGTGAAGATACTAATGACTTGTTGGGTGGTCCTATTTCCTCTGTTCTGCGTTGTAAACAATAAGTTGGCTAAAATTGGCGTTATAATATGTCGACAACGGGGAAGAGCTTACATGACAATGTTGTTGATTAGGTCAATCTGCGCCTTCGTCTGGTAAGGCGCGATCCTGACGCCGAACACGATGCCGCCCAGGAAGTACGCCGCTTCGGCGTCTCTCGACCGCTGCAACTGCCTGAGGATCTACAGAAAAATGCGCACCACATGTACAACCATTGTCAGTAGAAAAACAACCCGTTAGTTGCAGCAAGAAATTTCTGTGGCAAGGTTATTGCCACAAGCAACTGCTTCTGCGTTGCTCGAGAATGTCGGCGGGCACTTGAACCGCGCCATGAGGGAATCGATAAAGGAGGGACTGAGAGAATAAAGGAAGAAAGCGGTGCGGTAGCGGATGGCTCCGGAATAATTTCGACCAGATAGGGATCTTTAACGTGCACTGGCATCGCACAGCACACGGGCGCCTTAGCGTTTGGCCTCCATCCAAGCGCAGCCGCCGCGGTCGAGTTCGAACCCGGGAACTCCGGATCAATAGCAGAGTGCCCTAACCACTGAGCCACCGCGGTGGGGCTAACCTTTGAAAGCCAATAGTTGTTTTCCTGGTGCCGGACTGGCGACACACTGGGAGAAAACATTTGAGGCAAATTAGCGTATTATGGGGTTTTAACGTCACGGAGCAACTAAGGCTCCAAGGGACGCTGTTGTGGAGGGCTCCGAATTTTAATGAGTGCTGAAATCGCATAGTAAACGGGCGTTTTGTTGTAGTTTGTCACAATTGCAATAAGTCCGCCATATGCGGGATCAAAACCAAGACCTCTGGATCAGTAATATAATGCCAGAACAACTGAGATACCACGAGGGGTTAAAAGTTTCCTTACACATTTTTGCTTTTGCCACACTAAAACAGTGCTGTACGAACTATAGCGGCTTAAGGGTAGATGAGAGCAAATGTAACATTTTTTTATTGTGTCAGTACGCACGCAGCCCTTACCTGGCGTTAACCAGAAGGCGGACGCCGGCGAACAGCACAATCACTGGCTTTGCATTTCACGTTCCCTATTAGACCAATTAAATTTGATGCTTCTATATGGTACTATTTTAACCTGATCACTCAATACTAATGATGAGAATTTCAGGTTCTCTGCTCTTTCGTCATCGGAGGCCCCACATGACATTTCAATGGGCAATACATTACAGCATTACCTGGTAATAGCTTTTATCGCAGATTTACAGCCAGAAAAGAGAAGCATAAAAAGAAGCAAGGGTGCTCTAATGCTGAAAAACGATGAAAATTCGCGCTAATCACTCTTCGCTCTTCACTTTTCTTTGTTCTCTTTCAGGTTTTCATGCGGCGACTGCGTATGTCGCTTATGGCTCCTTCTAAAACATGCCGTTGTCAGGAAATATTTTCGCAGTTTTTCACCTGTTGTCCCATGAGAGAGGCTCAGCGTGAAGCCAATGTATTCGCTGAAACGGCGACCATGACTACTGACCTCTGCACACGAGGGTCAAACGAGTTCCCGAGTTAGCGTGCATGGGCTATCATACTGAGGTAGGAAGGCAGCTATAAACGGGCAAGTGCTGAATATACTAACGTTGAAGAGCTCCAGGGTGGCCTTGATGTTGACCTCAGCGGAAGACTGGGATGTCTCGGCGTTTAGCACGCCGAAGTGGAAAATCCCCTTTTGGTGGAATGGGGCAAGCGCTTCCGTTCCGTTCGCACCTGACAGCACATCTTGGGCTACCTTAGCGTATCTGCACACGTGAATAAGACGCGCACGAAGCACGGCACCACTCAGGAAACCAGTGGGTGGTGAGTAAGGTGAACTGTGCAGAGGCTTCTACGTGGTTCAGGTTTGCATATATTTATCATATCATAATCTTAGCCGGTCAACGGTGGTTACGCCTACAAGTGCTGGAAAGTGTCCAGAGACACCAGTTAGCAGGTGGCGGTAAGCGCTCGCTGGAATTAAGCACTAGGAGGAATTTTGAAGAGCAAGGTGCTCTGTGGGTTGCCAAAAAGAGCGATATGTCCGTATTGCGCACATGACGTGAACCGCGACTCTTTCTGCCTCAACATCTATAAAAAGCCACCCCATTTTTAAGTGATGCGTCTTTCTGTGCAACTCTTCCACTCAGGTAGAACAGGCCAGTTTTCCCACAAGTAGAAGATCCGAGGATAGTTGCCGTGAAACCGAGAAAGGATATTGGCTCCTTAAAAGCATCCCTGTACGAACGGCTGCCTGCAGGCACCGTGGGACAGGCGTGGTTGAAGGTCTGTTAGCTCTGGTGGTTTTGAGGTTAAAAAAAATTGGAGGTCGCTTAAGCTTCTCTTTTAAGAGAGGAGTGCGACAGCATGGTTGCAGCACTGCCAGGGTATTAATCATGTAAACGACACTGCACGAAGTCAAAGACCACAAAGCATTCACTAGGTCTACTTTTAATCAGCTTGAACCAACGAGCCTCCGTGGAATGTTCTGCGCGTGCTCGTCTCGGAGTCTGAAAGACTTGGGTTCGATTCCTTGTATATCCAAAAAAATTATTTCGGGATTATCGTGTTGCAACGCCAAAAACGCCGACACCGGCTTTTCTACGACACGAGCTCCTTAATGCTTTGAAGCAACATTTTTTTAATCTTCTATAAATAGCAATAAGCCGGAATAGCAAGAAACACGAGTGTTGTCCAGGTCTTGATGTAAACAGCTACACTTTTAGCGTACGAATATCATTAGCTACTGCTGCTTCTAGCATCAGTCATTTGCGACTGCATGTGGGAGCCGAATTAAGAGCTGGCAATGACTTTTATTGTGACTGTCAACAGTGACTTTCAGGGTTCTTGATAGCTCTGTTTGGAAATGTGCAGCAGCTTATATAACGATGGACAGATCCATAAATGATGGTTAGGCAGCTAAAATGCAGCTCAAGTGGTAACTCGTAAGCGCTTGTTTTGGGGGCTCTTACCCACTAGAATGAATTTAAGATTAGATAATGGTGAACGTGGAGCCGACCTTAGTGACATAGTTTCCAAACAAATCTCTTGGTAAAGAGGTCAAACACAGGACTACACCTTTAGAAGGGCGGCTGCCTTACCAGCTTCGCCACCCACATAGGCTAGAAAGCAGATAGTGCGACTGGGCAGATTTAAGAGACAACTAGAGAAGCGATGTATGCAAAAATATCAAAGGGGGTATTGGCCTATGTCAGGATTGAAGCTATAGCCACAACATTAGAGCCTTTTCCTGAAGCTTTCACTCTTGGCAGTACTCACTTTCGGGACCAGAAGACATAGGACTTTAAAAAAGCATGTCACATTAATGCTGCCCAGCAAAAAAAAAAAAACGGCAATACCTAATTCTTAAGGGTAAGATTATAGTCATCTAATGTGAAAATGGCAGCTACTGCAATTTTTTTACGGTACGGAACAAACTCAACCACAAATATTACTGCTATTGACCCTACTACGGCAGTACTATTTGCAGCGGCAACTACGACGACTATATTTATGTTATCTGTACCAGAAATGACACTTAATAAACCATTTTAAGCACTACTGCCTCTGCTAATTCTACTACAATTACAACCTGCCGCCACTGCTGGCACCATGCACGACTACCAGCCCTATTACTACTATTAGCACTTCTCGTAATGTATAAATCACGGGAAAATTCGGTTATATTCTAAAAGCCGACACGCGGAAAGCGTTTGTTCTGCATGTGTTTTTCACTTCGAACTGCTAAAATCCTTCCTTCCTGCGTTTTCTATTACTATGAACAAGTTTTAAAGTTGCGATGGCACCGGCGTGTAGTGTGAAATCGTGCCCTAGTGCTACTGCACAACTCGTTTCAATGAGGCCGATCATGAGCATGACATTATGTCCCGGACGCATGCTCTGTTAAGGTCGGTGCTTAATGTTAAGCGTGTAATGAGAAAAGTGGACTCGCTCGAAGTCAAAGGCCACGCCGAAGTCCGACCCTGCCCTCTCGCCGGCGCGCCTGATGAAGTTGGAGAGCCGTTCGCTGGGATCCGCGCCCAGCATGTCGCGTTCCTGATAGCCGAGGGCCTCGTAGAAGATGACGGAGCAGTAGCCGATCGGGGGCAGCACGATCCAGTCGGAGAGGCCGTCTGCGCCCAGGGTGCACAGCACGGGCATCGGGTCGCAGATCACGTGAGCTGCGAGGGTGAAGAGGGAAAGACGGAGATGAGCGCACATAGCGGATACGAGCGAAAGCACTAGGTCACGTTGTTACGAATGAGAGCGAAACGGAGGACGGCAAAGAGCAAGGAAATATGCAGAGTAACAACGACCACTCTATGTGAGGTGTAGAAACATGCGATAGCAAGCCATAGCGATTGCCCTGTACCGCTGCAACGTCCTGTTGGTTTGAACATCGGCCACATATGCGGAAGGCGCTGGTGTTAACCAGATCCCTCAGGTGCCCATCGGCGTTAAAATGAGTACAAGGTTTTCCCTGACATGATGCACGGCTCTCTGTGGAACGAAATGATTGGGAAAAGAGCCTTTAATGAAACCATTGCCTGGGCGGGTTGGCAACTGTTTCACCATCAAAAAGTTTTAAGCCGTCTCTTGCGATGAACACCAGTTTGTGTCTCTTCCCGTTGCAGGGGTTCAGTGGTAATCGCTTTCGGCTGCTCATATCGAGGTCGTGGGGTCAAATGAGATTCGCGGTGGCGACACTGAAAAGGAGATAAACTGAAAAAAAAGAACAAAAGGATCGTTTGCTGAGCGATGTCAGTATATATTCAGTAAGAAACCCAAGATGGTCTGAATTAATTCGCAGCCTTCCAACGACGTCCCAATAGCCAATGTGGGCGTGTCGACTTTAAAACTTTCTGTGCCTTATATCAGTTTGAGTTCTCCTTACAAGCCTCTAGGTAGCCTACAAAGTGAGGTTATTTGAAAGCGCAGGCTCTTTGCAAAGCCATTCACCCAAGCACGGCTGAACAATGGGCCGGGCCAAAATTGTACCTTTTTGAGGATTCGATTGGGTAACCGATGGCTGTTAGAGCTGACCCATGGGCACGCAAAGCCTCTCCGCTGCCTATTGTTGTCGTGCAACGTTTAAATCGTATTTTCACCTGTCAATGTGCTTTACCATCTAGCCCCAATATAAGTGTGAATGGAAGCTGCGCGAGTTGGTATAGGTTAATGCTGAAATAAATAACAGCATGAAAATACGTTGCACGGGGCGAATAAAGACAGAGTTAGAGTTTTTGGCGAAGTTCAGCCTGCCCCCCTGTTTTATAATAATAATAATAATAATTGGTTTTTTGGGGAAAGGAAATGGCGCAGTATCTGTCTCATATATCTTTGGACACCTGAACCGCGCCGTAAGGGAAGGGATATAGGAGGGAGTGAAAGAAGAAAGGAAGAATAGGTGCCATAGTGGAGGGCTCCGGAATAATTTCGACCACCTGGGGATCTTTAACGTGCACTGACATCGCACAGCACACGGGCGCCTTAGCGTTCTTCCTCCATAAAAACGCAGCCGCCGCGGTTGTTTTGCTATTTGGGCCTGCGCTACCGTATGATTTGCTACTGTTTGCGTCCAAACAATCAAGGAGAATCGAGCCGGGCAAGGGATAGACAATTCTGCGCATAGTGACAGTTTTATGCCTCACTGAATGGAAGCTGAAAATAAAGCTCGCATAATAGGTTACTCTTTCAAGAAAAACGATAAATAATTTTCACCGTCAACAGAAGAATGGAAGGAGGTCGCAATGCGTCGAATTGAAATGCGAACTAGGAAAGCGCAGTTTAGTTGCAGTAACTGAGCCTGATCATGTAGATTCTGCATCGTCCACAATTGGGCAGAATATAAGTCAAAGCCTTTCTAAAAGAAACCTTGCATGCAGCAACTATAAGCGCTCATCTTGAAGACAGAAAATTTGGTTTGTTTATTGCTTGAATTCAAGATGAAATATTTGCATGACCAGTAAAATCGTGTTCGCTTATCATCCCCTTGATCACAATAACCGGTAGGGGGAAGTCAGGCAGGTCACGCGTTTTATTGGATTAGCCGAAAAAGTGGAAACGGAAGTAATGCGAGGCAACGTCGGAGGCCTCACGATTAGCTGTTTTAAGCTACAATATAATCTCCGAGAGCGAAATACTGGTGACGATTCAGAACGCTGCTATCCCCCTTATATCCCAAGGTTTCGGATAGGGGGTAAATGTGCCGGAAAGCATTTGTACGCTTACGACGCCCACGTTTTTCGCACAGTAGAGGCACCGGCTGCTTCAGTCGTAGAGCACTCCTCGACGTAGTGCGGACCAACTGATGACTGCCTTGTATATCTGAGAGGTCGGATCCGTACTGGTCTAGGAAGCCTGCGGAACCAAGACGTGGAGGCAGAGCGTCGTCCAAAAGTAAAGTCGAAGTTGCCACCCTTGCCCACTGAGTTGTGCTCGCCGCAAGCATTGGCTGTCTTCAGTCTTCAAGATAAACACGCTAACTAAATTAACGGTAGAGTGTACCTCGTAAGTGTGCGGAAGCACCCTTCAAACGTTTGTGATATGAATCCTAAAGCTCATCACGATTGCCAGAAGGCACTTTTTTTTTTACTCCATTTCGTTGCATCGAAAGAAGCACGCCAAAGCTGAGATTTGTTTTTCCCCCTCCTCTAACACATACTAAATGGCCTCCCTGGCATCTTTGCATAGATGGATGGCGTCTTTATGAGCGCCATTTTTCAATCAATATTTCAGCAGACGTCTTCCTCTGGAGTGAAAAGCATCGCCCTAGTGTGCCACATGCAACAACTAAAGGGGCCATATAGCGCCCTCAATTTATTAAATTTAGTAATTACCTTTGTTAGATCCTAACTGCCACTTTAATAGACTGACCCGCAAGTTCGTCATACAGGCCGCCATAGGCGAAGGCTAGAAACGCCAAGAAGCTCTACGCGCCTCTATGAATCGTCCGCTACCACCAGGCGAAAAAAATGTGCACGTTAGCGAGAGGCGATACGCCGCAAGTAAACATTCCACCATAGACACAAGGCAGCTGCCGTAACTAGCGTTTGTTGACAGTGTCGCCCACCTCGCAAGATGAAGAAGTAGGCGACGAACATGCAGCCGAGAACGGTCAGGGTAAACAGCCCGACAACGACCTGCGCGATGCTCTCGCGGGAGTACCTGCATGCAGCCAAAAAGAGGGCAGCTTAGGACACCCCAGTCAGAAAGGTAGATGCGGACACTAAGCAAGATACAATCTGCATGCCTAACACCAGCGCAACGTTCTGCTGGGCGAGAAGTAGCACGGCTACAGCAGCGAGGTATTGACGAAACTTGTATAGTGCCTCAAAGACAAGGGCAGTTACGAAGTAGACAACACGTGTGCCGTACCTTACATATAAGTTCATATTTTTCCGGGTCTTTGAAATGCTGCTTGTTTAATCCTAACGGACCAACTTTCCCGGACAGCCACGCTGATCAAGTAATTATCGTATTAGCAGGGTGCATCCAGTTACCTGAACGAAACTTTTGAATAAGAGCAGCACATGGCGGGCGCCTAATAGAAAATACATCTTGCTATACGTACAGATATGAGCACACATGAAATCATGTTTTGAGATGGGTCGAGACAGATTCTTAGTACTCGTGTTATCCAAAATCGCACAAGCTGATCGGAAAAGCCGTAGTGGGCGGTTGCGAGAACCCTTACGCCCTTGCTGGAAGCAACGTACATGCCTCTCACCCAATTTCTAGTTAGAAAACAAAACCGGCGCCCGGCCATCTTTGACGGAATTTGCAAATGCGTGGCATCCGCTGGACATTCAAGACCCAAGCATATATGCGGGATGGATGGGACGATCATAAAGGTATACATAAGAGAAATATCCTACATTTTCTACTTGTCGCCATTCAAGCTTGGTGGAGCAGAGCGGTGCCTCAAAGTCCGGTCCGGGCAGTCACACCGCATGCATATTATTAGTGTTGTTTGTTGAAACTCCTCTCCTCTTTCGGAAGATCTCTGCTCCATGTTGCTCATCGCTCCACCTCTCTGGCTTTGATTTTACTTTCCGCATGCTTTCCTTCTTTCTTCTTTTTTTATTTGTTTCAACCTCACGCCTTTCTCATCCCCTGGCGAGGATTACCTTCTACTCTTGCAGTGAAATCTGCACCATCCGTACGTCAGACAACGCCCATATATCGAAGAACTTCTACGAGTTGTGCATGCAAAATTTATCATTTTAAAACGAGGCCCCATTAGGAGCGCACCACGTGTCTGCTTGTCGCTTTTCTATGCCTTTTTTCTACTTGCGCTGCAACTCTACAATAGATAGACCAGTCTCGACATTTTTGAGGGCATGAATTGTTATGTATTTAGAACCTTCTTCTCGGCCCTGCGCAGGACCGTTCGCAATGTGGTGAATCGCGCACGCGCAGTTATCTTCTAAAATTAGGTTGAAGCTGGAAGTAAATGCTTACATTTTCACTGAAATGGTGAAGGAATAAAGCGTTACAGACCGTTAATCTCGGCTTTCTAGGAGAGCAAGACTATTCCTATCCACAACAGACACAACAACGCCACCATCTTCATTAACGGAGGAGCCTGAACCACGTAAACAGAGCAAATAGGTAGGGAAAACATTCTACGCTCCATGCACAGCGGATTTAAGGTTTTCTCAAGTTTTTACATATCGACTCGTTTAACGTGTATCTGTGATTGCACCGGCAGAGTCAATGTTTTCCATGCGGTAAAGCATTTTCGTGTCACCCCTGCACAAATTCTTCTGACGCATTCCGTGTACGACACCTGTCAAGTTTTGAATCATGTCATTTCATTTTATTACTGTAAAGACCTCGCTAGGGGTATTACATAAGGAGTTGGCAAAAATAAACAAATGTTCACTTTATGCATGATGCGTGGAAACACTTTCATGAACATCAAGGGACACGTGGTGGGATCGATGGGTAGGGGAAGGTCGTTCCAGTCGGCCGCTGTTCTTGGAAAGAATGGGTTTGAAAAGGTGATAGTACTGGTATACGCGGCCTCGAAACTTGAAGGGGATTAAAAGTGCGGAAAGCAAAACGGGAAACAGGTGCGCAGATATACGGTTCCTGATGAAGTGCACAATAGTGAATGTTGTTATAAAGACAGAGACTGGAAATGCCGCGGCCAAGTGAAAGATGCTGTAGATCAGATTGTTCTTTTAGGAATGAAGTGCTGACATCGCGTGAGTAGCATGAATGTATGAATCTAGTGGCTCTATTATGAACTCCCTCAAGTGCTTTAGCAAGATATAGTTGGGGGGGGGGGGGGGGGGGGGGATTCCAAACTGCAGATGAATATTTTAATTTGCAACGCAGCAATGTCGTGTAAGCGAGTTGTCTCATGGTGAGGAGCACTACGGAGGTGACGCTCCAAAAATCCTAATGATTTGTTAGCTTTGTTTGTTTCCAGAATGAAGGGAAATTATCGTATTCCTGAAGAGCGTTTAAAGCTCAGCCGTTATTGCGTTTGGCTGGCGACACAACGATCACAGGATAAAAGATTGGTCGCGTTGGCCGCATTTTGTTTTATTCAAGCGAAATCCGAAAGAGAGCTGTGTACACTGTGTGACGTCAAGGAAAGCTAATGAACGTGAAGTTGTCGAAATTTTCCACGAGCTTTCCACTAGCGTTAGTGAGTGTTTTCATTCACTTCTTCCTCCACCCCTTCCCCCACATCGTGGCTTGAATTTTCACCCTGATTAAGAGCGTTGCAGCGCCTTTCAGTCGCTCTAAGTGATTATTACTACTTACGCCATTAGTTTCTGCGCTTCTTATTCGTAAGTTAAGCTTGGAAACAAAACCAGTGCTGATGATGAAAATTTTTCACCAGACCACTACGTGAGGAGGACGAAACGCAGAAAGCAACTTAACGACGTAACGAAAAAAACAACAAAACAGAGGAGGTAAAAGCAAAACACAATTAAGGCGAAGCCATCTTACGAAAGAGCGTGCTAGCGGTTTTTTTAACCCGTAAATTGGTGATTGAAAAACTTGTTTTATGCTCATCCCTGTTTTGAGCACTCACGATCTTCCGTCAGTTCAAGATCTTGCCGGGCTGTCCGGTTCTTCAGTCGAGCGTTGCGTATACCTGCGAAAACAACGAAAATGAAATAATATTAAAACAAAAAAGCTGCCTTGCGATTTATTGTAGAGCTGATGGGGTTCACGCATGATTTGCTTTAAAACGCGCTCATGTACACAGGTCTAATGCTTACCAAAATGATAATTGGATAGGTGTTTCAGTTATATTTACACCAAGGTGTGTTGGCTCTAATGGCGTGAGGTGTACTGAAAGGGATAGGTATCAAGAGGGGCCCGTTAGTTTTAACGCGACAGCCTGAAGGCTGCCGTTCTACAGAAAATCTGGCCTCGTCGGTGTCGATGCTGTGAGCGCAAATCCCGGCAGAAGCAACCCCGGTGGGCGTCATCACAACCTGCCCACCGAATTGTGAGCAAACTGTCCACCGTGATAGGCGGAATTTAACGATTGCTCCTGACGGGTTGCTCAACCTGTCGCACAAGCCGCACCGGTGGCAGCACCTGCCATCGCAGGTTTGCGCTAGGAGTTGTATGAGGACTCCCAGGGATTTATGAATGTGAAGTGGAGAATGACCAATTCCGCATATATGGGCATTAATACATTACGCTATTGCGTCATACCCTTAAGGCGTAGCATAAGTGTCCCCTCCAACTTTACAGTGCCTTCGTGTTTACGCGCTATTCGTCCATGACGAATACTTCACGCTTGTGTGAACCATTTTTTTTTTCAGCCGAATTGACGCACTTGGTAAAATGCTAGCTTCCAGAGAAAACAAAGACAAATAGCGAACTTAGCAAGACGCTACTCCAGATAGACAGTTTGTTTTTCGGAAATACAACCAACGTTTTTCCTTCGCAGAAAGGCGCCTGTGTTGCTGTAAAACTGCGAAGGAAATAGCAGATGTCCTGCTACACTCACAGGCCTATGACCCAGGGAAAGGTTACGCCACTTTTATAATAATAATAATAATAATAATAATAATAATTGGTTTTTTGGGGAAAGGAAATGGCGCAGTATTTGTCTCATATATCTTTGGACACCTGAATCGATTTTGGTCCAAATCAGCCAAGGTCGAATTTCGGGGATGGCCCGGGCCAAATTCTTGGCGCTTGGCGTAGCAGCTGCTACGGCAACGAGCGATGCACAAGGACGGTGCCCAAGCAAAGCGCACAAGCAAGATTTTTTCTCGGCTGTGACGATCGTACAAGTGCTCTCGCACTAGTATGGACACAGTGTCCGTGTCTGCGTGGGTAAGACAAGCCCGCTGGCAGGACCCATTAACACCACCCTGTCATACCCTTAATGTGGAGATCAAGTGTCCTCAAATTTCTGATGCTTGCCTAATCGCTTCCCTTACTGGAGCGATAAGGGGAGCATCACAGCTGCAAGATCGGTTCGCTGGACGCTGCCATCTGCTTAGGAGTATGCTGTTGCAGCGCGCTCTGAAGGAACCTGGCCACCGTTCGCATGCTGCGTTTTACTTCTTGAACGCCACCTGTATGCGTGTCCTACATGCCGTTGATAGTGAAAAAGTTTGACGGACGAATCGATGGAGCATATCAGTTCTCAGAATTTCTAAACGCAGGTACCCTCAGTATTGTAGCCTAGCAATGTTTGCCTACATCGTGCCGAAATACATGCGCTTTCGAAAAGCTTGCAGACAAAGCAACTCCTCTATCGCACAGAACACGTACAAATAGCCAAAATTCTGGGGGGCACTTTGTTGACGAAAAGTGCGGTGAGGCGGAAGCATTCAGTGCGGTGTTGCTGCTCGTGTAACTGATGTATACTTAGGATGCTGATTAAGTACGCAATTGTTTGTGAATCTTAAATGCTGCAGATACTAGACGGCATGTGGGAGGCATCCGTCTCATTCGACGCCTTCCCGCAAACTCTCCAGCGTCCTTGACAAGCAGAACTGCGCATGCGTTGGCAGGAATTAGCATAGTCGTTAGCACGCTCGGCTGCGGAACGGAAGCATGGTTGTTCGAATCCAATCGTGGCAGATTTTTTTTTCTTATCGAGTTGCTGAAGAGCTCAACATCGGACGGACAGGCTCGTGGCCGCGACTTTGAGCCACTAAAGGCTTTCGCCTTAAAATTTGTTCGGCCTCTGTGCGGAGCCTAACTGCGTTTTCGATATTCTAAATATTGGTAGAGGTATCAAATTCCTAGGGGCTACACAACTCTCAATAGATAAGGAGATTATTAGTAATAGATATGTATTCAATATCAGTTACCGGGCCGCTACACAACTCGCAATGCTCTGCCGAAAAAAAGTGCGCTCCCAACTCAAAACGCCCATCTTTAAATATTGCCCAACGTCTTAGATGGAACACCCGGTACATAGCCCTATCACACATGCTCATAGCATGCCTAGCATGGACCACAATAACGCCTAGCCCTTGCAGGCTCACATTAAGCGAATTTTTCATTAGATTAGCGACACGGTAGAAATACCTTCCGTACAGCGGGGCCTTTATTACAAATCATGTATGCTTCAAAAGCACTTCTAAAGACTCCTTCTAGTGAACTTAATGTTTTGTTTCGACACAAATTATTCATGCAATGAGCCTTGGAAACAAATGAGAACGAGCATACAAATAATCCACTACACCAATATGAGGCTAGTCAGAGTGTGTTGTTTACAACTCTACCTTGAGCATACGCTCTACATGAATGGAAACAGTTTTTGCTCATTCACAGTGCGTTTACTTGAAGAAAGCTCCGTTCATTTCTGCCATCTTTGTTTTCATACGACGTCCCATTTGCCTCCAACTAAGCTAGCAGCCGTTGGTACGTTGCAGCCTAAGAGAGAACAGCTAGCCAGGTGATCAACCTCTAGAATAACAAAAAGTTGTGCTAGTTGGATTGAACTGTACATCAGAGCGCTAAACAGTGAACACGTCAGATTAGAAAAGAGAGGCGCTATCTTTCAACTGACTTTCAGACTTTCAGCTTTCAGCTGAAATAGATAGCACGTATGTTGTCTTCCTCTCTGTCGTGTACGTTGTTTAGCGCTATGAAGTATTGGCTATGAAGTATTGAACAAGTACCAAGCGTGTCATTGGTCAGGCTGTGTCGTTTACCGCGAACGCGCATTAATGTATGCCAGCCCACGGAGAGATTACACTGGTTACCTCGGAGACCCAAAAGCACTTTACCTGAATCATCAGTGCTGTTCGCAGTTGACTCCTTTGAATCGCTAGGGGACGGCGGGATTAGCTGGCAGTGGGAATCCATGTTTCTTCTTGAGAAGAAGCCTCAGAAGGAGAAACGAGGGTGAGAAATTGATGCGACCGAGCTACCGAGGAACGATCCACCAGAAGAGAGAGCGTGCGTCACGAGATCTCAGCGTTCCTTCTTTTTCTTCTTGCCCGAAATGCTTTTATGTTCTTGCTATGTAGGCAACCATGGGAACAACAAGGGGGCAGTGCGTCAGTGCGCTGGTAGTTTGTGTGGTACGCGGACCTAAGTTATCCATGCTAGCACTAAATACGATGCGTGATAAGTGTTTTACTGTAACTCCTCTCTTGATAAAGAGGGGGAGGGGAGGCGTGGATGTTAACCAGAAAAGCCTTCCGGTTGGCTATCCTGCGCTAGGGAAGGGAAAAAACAGTGTCTTGTAAGCCTTCATGGCAGTCGACTGTTGTGGCCACGGACCGAGGATCTTGTCCTCTGTGAAAGAGCGAGGATTAAGGCGGTCCAGAGCACAACGCAGCTTACGTCTTTAATTCACAGACAGAGCACCCAAACAGGAAGATGACATGAACAAAGACATAATACTTCTACGTAACCATACAGTGCACCAACATCCGGTATCGCCAGCAAACTCGTCTCGAAGCTTTAATTTTTTATGGTGCGAATTCGTTCAATGTCATAAATTTAAGGAACAGGCTCCTTAGGTTGATCAATGCTATAAGGGCTCGATGCTGAGGCCCGTGTGTCCACATGCGTGTTGTAGGCGGCCAGCTTGGGGGGTAGCCCTGGCTGCGTAGATGCCGTTAGAGTGCAGCCCCAAGTACGGGGCAAGTTCGCGAAAAGAGATACAGCGATGCTTTCGTGGTGGAAGCGAAGATTGGAACTATTAGTGGAGTGGTCTGTGACCCGGACGTACGGGACTCTGACCGGAGGAGGAAACAGAACGCTCACTCTAATTCTTCTAATTAGCGGGACCTGCTAATGGCCAGTTAGGACGCCAGAAGGGCTACACCCACGCTGTTTAACCTCGCACCACATCCGCTCAAACAGGAGGCGGTGCTGAGGCCTCTTGCTTTCTGGAGCATATTGCTTGTGGATCTTGGATCTGACTTGAGCATCTCGCAACTTGCTTATGCATCGCTCGTTGCCTTATCAAGGGACTTTATCGTTGCCATATCAACTGTGACGCCAAGCGGTAAGCGGCCACATCATGGCTGTCTATAATAATGCATTCAAAACAGCGGCGTGGCATCGGTGTTGTGCTGTAGTGAATTAAAGTTCTGTTTTGCGCATTCCAGGACGACAGTTCTAGTCCGCTGTCATTCGTCAAAATTTTATTTATAACTTCCTCAATATTTAACAAACAAGTGTCATTTATTGTGCTGAATATTTTAGTCCCGCAATCTGGATGTTTAGTGGCATAAAACGCCATCTAGGAATTCCAGAAGGACCTTTTCTGCTGTCTTTCCTTAGAGATTCTTCGCACTCCTGTAAAATTAACTTTGAAAATAAAAATTACAAGTTTAGTACAGACTTTAACGTATTCTCTTCGGTTTCTTATCGCCGTTAGGTAGGTGCCTGTGACACTCTTCATTCACCGTGATCCATAAGTTGGGGCTTCAAGCCTCGAGGCTGTAGAGACTGCAGTTGGTGAATACGCGCCCGGGCCACCATAGAATTTTAGCCTTGATCCGTTTGGACCGAAATAAATTTGCAACAATAATTGGGCGTGCCCAGTATGGCGACCTCGAAATTTGGCCCAGGTGATTTCCTCTAATTCAGCCCAGGCGGCCCCCGAAATTTCACCTTGGACTACTTTCGACCAAAGCCGATGTCCACACAAAACTGAGCGTGTCAGACACGATGGCAACCTTCATATTTCACCTGGTTCACTTCTAAATGTATGGTCCGGACTACCCTCGAAATTTCACCTTGGCATATTTGGACCAAAGCCGACGCCCAGCCATAACGGGGCGTTCGAGACACGAGGGCGACCTCCAAATTTCACCTGGTTCATTTCTAAAAATTTGGTCCGCGCCACCCCCGAAATTTCACCTTGGCCTATTTGGACCGAAGCCGATGCCCAGCATAACTGAGAGTACCAAACACGAGGGCGACCTCCAAATTTCCCCTGGTTCATTTCTAAAAATTTGGTCCGGGCCACCCACGAAATTTCACTTTGGCCTATTTGGACCTAAGCCGATGCCCAGCCAAAACTGAGCATGCCAGACACGATGGCGACCTGCCACTTTCAAGTGGTTATTTTCTAAATATTTGGTCGGGGCCACCCCTGAAATTTCACCTTTGTCTATTTGGACTAAAGCCCGATGCCCAGCCATAACTGAGAGTGCCAAACACGAGGGCGACCTCCAAATTTCACCTGGTTCATTTCTAAAAAGTTGGTCCGGGCCACCCACGAAATTTCATCTTGGCCTATTTGGACCTAAGCCGATGCCCAGCCATAACTGAGCATGCCAGACACGATGGCGACCTGCCACTTTCCCGTGGTTCATTTCTAAATATTTGGTCGGGGCCACCCCCGAAATTTCACCTTTGTCTATTTGGACCAAAGCCCGATGCCCACCCATAACTGAGAATTCCTAACACGACGGCGAGCTCCAAATTTCACCTGGTTCATTTCTAAAAATTTCGTTCGGGCCGCCCCCGAGATTTTACGTTGGTCTGTTTGGACCAAAGCCAATGCCCAGCCTTAACTGTGCGTGTCCGACACGATGGAGACCTACAAATTTCACCCGGCTCATTTCTAACAATTTGGTCCCGGCCACCCCACAAAAAGTAGTTCAAAGCTTTGAGATTTGGGCCATCTCGTTGTCATGATTGATTTATTCATATAAACTTTATTTCTCTACCTCATGAAGGAGGACTCCCCGCCCCCGACGCGCAGGCCTGGGAGACAGGGGTCGGGGCCTAAGCGGCTAAAAACAGGCGTAGATGTCTAGATCTCACGCGACTTGTTCCGCCGGTGAAGGGCTCGTTGTTATGCTGTCGCTTGTGGCGTCACAATTTACATCCCCATGTTTTCGTACGTCACACATCGGTTTAAGCGAAGTTAAACCCCGGTTAATTTTTTATATATTCCTCTTTTCTGCCGTTACTTTCTAGTTTCTTCTCTTCTGCTTTTGGCCAGGTCTTAGTGAATGCAACCACCCGTTTCAAAGCGGTGGACCACCAGCATCGCCATCATCGTCATCATCGGTTAGAGCGCCTCGATGCAGCCGAATTCAAAGTGTCCCTGAATTCCAAGCGAAGCCAAGTGTAGCTGGGGGTGGCAGAAAGTTTGGAGGGCGAATGAGATTAATAATTTTCCGGGCTTACGGTGGGCGCAGCTGGCAAAGGACATGGTTAATTGGAGAGACATGTGAGAGGCCTTTGCCCTGCATTGGGCGTAGTCAGGCGGATGATGAGGATGATAAAATGCTCTCGTTATTCACAATACAGGCTACCCAGCGTTCATATCTTGTATTATATCTCAAAGGCGAGCCGATAATTTACGATGAATTTTGGAAAATTCTCACTTCCACGTGTCGCGGCGACCAGCGGTGCCGGGCTTTCACCAGAATCTGTGCGCAACGCGTCATGTAGGGCTCGTAGCATCAACAGCGGACTGCGATCATTTCGGTTAATAATAATAATAATTGGTTTTTTGGGGAAAGGAAATGGCGCGGTATCTGTGTCATATATCGTTGGACACCTGAACCGCGCCGTAAGGGAAGGGATAAAGGAGGGAGTGAAAGAAGAAATGAAAAGAGAGGTGCCGTAGTGGAGGGCTCCGGAATAATTTCGACCATCTGGGGACCCTTAACGTGCACTGACATCGCACAGCACACGGGCGCATTAGAGTTTTTCCTCCCGTGTGCTGTGCGATGTCAGTGCACGTTAAATATCCCCCATGCCATCTCCGGTAGTCAGGAATCTCCGCCCCTCTTCCCCTCCCGCGTCGGGGAATTCGGGCGCACATCGGCAGCCGGTCGATGGGGCAGAGTGGATGCAAAAAGTCACGAGAGGATAGGGAAATGCGCAAAGACGCGGAAATTCTGATTTCGGCAACAGAGAACTCAGGGTCTATAAAATTTAAATTTTTAAACTGTTTTTTTGGAAAAGGAAATGGCACACTATCTGTCTCACGTATCGGCGGACACCTGAGCCGCGCCGTAAGGGGTAGAGGAGGGAGTGAAAGAAGGAAGAAAGAAAGAGGTGCAGTAGTGGAGGGCTCCGGAATAATTTCGACCACCTGGGGATCTTTAATGTGCACTGACCTCACAGAGCACACGGGCGCCTATGCGTATCTCTTCCATCGAAACGCTACCGCCGCGGTTGGGTTCGAACCCGGGAACTCCGGAAACGAATTCAAAATTCTCGCGAACCACATGTTCCTCGAGACCAGGACAGGAGTGATAGGTTTATCTTTTCGAGGCGAGAGGGACCGTGGACCACATATGGGAATGCCGGTTCACCCTGGGGGGAAGGGAGGGAGGTGGGGGGGGGGGGGGGCATAACATAGGCAGTAGGGAAAGCTGGGAGACCTTGCGGCGCAGCTCGGACTGAAGAGGCCGCCGGGACTCAGGACCTCCTAGCCAGCATCTAAAGCGGTATCCCCTGCACCGCCGGAAGAATTTCTCTGAACTGCAGAAGCGGTTGCCTATCTCTGAGCCGGAGGATTCTGGATGAGGTGTGAGGTGGGTATGCGCTCGGGCGGCCGCAGCCACAGCCTCGTTACCTCTAAATCCTCGATGCATAGTTGGTCCTGGATGTGCTGGTGGGGAAAAGGTGACGATGCCGTAGATGGTAAAGGCGGGTTTTTGTGCGGGTGTGTCAAAGTACTGCTTTCTTCATAGCATGTACCCGTTGCGTAGGATATTAAGGCAAAAAGCTTTTAATTGCTAATACTCGTGGTGTCCGTCTGTCCGCCCATGACACTCAACTCGATAAGAAAAGAAACTTTGCGCACGATGAGATTCGAACCGCCATCCTTCCGCTCCTCAGGTTAACGTGCGAACGACTACGCCACTTCCTGCCTACGCATATGTAGTTCTCCCTGTCAAGGACGCTGGAGTGTGTTTGCAGAAAAGCGTCGAACCAGATGGATGCCTCCGAAATGCCCTGCAGTGTCTCCAACATTTAAGATTCACAAACAATTGTGTACTTAACATCTTAAACACACATCATTGACACAAGCAGCAACACCACGCTAAAGGCTTTAGCCTTAGCATACTTCAGGTCAAAAAAGTGCCCCCTGAATTTTTTTGCCCGATTGTGGAAGGTGGAGTGGCAGGGAGACTCCACTGAGGGGTGGACAACAAGGAGGCTGGTAATTCAGGAGGGTGTAGCTGTAGGAAATTTCGTAAAATATTATCGGGACTAGTAAACACAAAGTAAATAGGATGGAGGCAGTAAACGCTCAGTTGCAAACACCGCTTTGTGTGGTGTGCTGCCTCCTTCAGGTCTTATGCGGTTAATCATATAAACAAGTGCCTGTTTGACGGAAGTTACATAGGCGAGCGTACAGATAATTACCCCGGCTAAATTTAATAGGAAGAGCCGACAGACGCCAGCGACTGCTGTGGCCCGCTGGTTAATTCGAACTATCATCATCAGCCTTACAACACCCACTGCAGGGTAAAGGCCTCTTCCATGTCTCTTCAATTAACCCTGTACTTTGCCATACTGCTGTTTCGAGCTATACAATGTAACATATAAGATTACACTGCTGGCAACTTTACACATATCACAAATCGCAATGTTTTCTCCTAAGTCATATCCGCTATGTGGGACATCAAACTGATTACATTCATAGTGGTCAGTATGTGAGGACGCTGCAAAGAAGTCGGCGAGTGGATAACTGATTGACTGAAAACCTTTATTGACAGAATGGGGATTACAGGCAGTGGGTTAAGAAGACGTTGTTGAGGGAAGTGGTCGACGCTTCTTGACCCAAGAATCCGTTGGGCTAGGTTGAGGCTCGTGCCCCCGTACTACCTTGAACTGGCGCTGCGGGTTCGAAAGAATTGAAAATAAACACAAGTAAAAGACAGTGAACCTAACGTCCCACATTATTTCTCAGCAATACTGCAAACATTTTTCTTCTGCTCAAAAAGGTTACAGCGCTGATGAGAAAATTTAAAATGAAGTACCAATTTCAGCTACCGTTTAAACGCGCGCAAAAAAAATGCCGGTGGGTTCATCCTAAAGACGTTTTGCGGCCTAGTGCATGTCCCCGCCATTTCCAAAAGGAACGAAACAAAAACAATTTTTCTGCCAATAGTGAACGATTAATCAACAGATAGCGCCACAGTACTGCTAGCTGTAACCATGGAAAAGGAAAAAACAGGAGAGCCCCTCGCAATACGAACTGCACTCCAGAAAGTGTGCCGGAAGACGCGCGGTTTCGCAAGGACTACTGGGTGTATTTGGCCACCGGCGCAGCCAATGGTAACGCTGGCCGCAGTGGCGTCGTCTGCTGCATTGTTTGCTGCGCATGTGCAAGCGCGCCGAGACAACGCCCAACTAGAGGGAGGCGCAGGGGGAACAAGCTTCAAAAAATATGACGTAACCACCTCTCCTGAGTTTTTTCCTTCCTCCGTGGCTATAAGGCTGCTTTTATCAAGCTCCTTGGCAATCAAGAAAAAGCTACGGAGCAAAAACTTCCTTCAGTAGATGACTCCCTCTTGTCAGGGAGTCACAACCCATTGTCATGACAGGCGAAGAAAGTTAATTCGACTAACAATGAACCACACGGCTGCTAGGAAAGGCATGAAAAACAATTTGTTCCCTGCCAAGAGGGAGTCATCTACTCGTTGCCGCTATCATGTAGGAAGCAATACAGTGGCCGAACTGGCCGATATATCAACGCAAGATTAAGCGAGCATGATTGTAATGTCAGATGTGCCCCCATCATAGGCCACGTAGCGAAACATTGCAGAAACTGCAAAAGCGATGACACCGATGCCTGCAAGTCATTGTACAACAAGTGCGTTGTGATAGTTAGGAACCGCGACTCCTGCCAAGGGAAATTACAGAAGCACACGTGATAGCAAGGCTCTGGAAAGAATATTAGCACACCCTCTATATCGCTATCAAAAAAAAAAAACATTTCCTGGACTGCGTTTTTGTATCCGCTGCATATTATGTGCATTACTTTCCATTTATGGCCGCCCGTTGGGTACTTATTCCGACTGGCCAGTTAATACAGATTTCAGTTGTGAGTCAGCGCTGTGTTTCCTCATTTGTCATGGAAAATAAGCCATGGCTATAGTCATGAAAAATCGTTGTTTACGGCCACATATCTATACTATAGAAGAAGCAGTACTTAGGAGAAATTTCTTAATTTGGACGGTTGGTACAATTCCTTGCCATTGTACTAGTAGCAAGCCAGAACCGAGATTGGGAACAAGTCATGCCCCACGCGTGCACGGGTAAAGGGCTGGTCAAAAGTTCTCGGGACACACATGGTCTCCTTCTGAGCCATATGGTCGATCATTCGCTACGTCTCTCGGCCCCCCTCCCCCAAAAGTTCAGTACCTTATAGAGAGCGAGGAGGAGACTCATAGCGAGGAACTTGGCAGTTTAATAGGCACCTCAAGTTTTCTGGCACGCAAGTCCGCAGGCAGTTGAAGATTTGTGCAACTCTACTTCGAAAAAAGCAATTACATTAATTGCTTAAAATCAGTTGCTGGGCGAGACGGTACTTCATGCTAACATTCACAGCGCAAGACGAACACGGACATGAGGGGAGACACCACAAAGGCATCGATATTTCATATACAACTGCGCATTTCTTCTACAATTTGAATTAGGCCGATATCTGAGCATTCCAGGCTGTGTTAAAGCCATGAATTAATTTTCCCCCAATTATTATTCCGTGAACTTCCTACAGTGGTTATACCTATCTTGCTTACATCGCTGTGCAGCTTCACCCGAGTGCAATAATTGTCCATGAAATTCAGTACCTTATTTGAATAATAAATTTGTTTGCTACGCAAACGACTACAGAAGCTGTTTTAGACACGCCTACTCAGCATGGCTGGGCCCACAAATATTAACAATCCGTGGAGTGAATATGCCCTTTCCACTCTAAAAATTTAATATGAAGTTTGCATGGCAACCAGTTCTACGCTTCCGATGTTGAAGCAAAAACCAGAGAGGAGACTTGTTTATAGAAAGCGTTTTACGCAAAAACTACGATAAACCGCAGACAACTTAAACCATGATTCCGCTTACTTGGCGCAGCATTGCAAGAGCAGTTGACTCGTAGACGAAGTTTCATGGTGCCACGGCAAGCCTAGCTTAAAGCACCTCAGGAAGTGGCCCAATAGCTATCCATTAATAGCAACCAAACCTAACCTTAATTAAAACCTAACATAAAACCTAACCTAGTTTCAGAATTGTTTTAGCTTCGCCATGGTATCGGCGTGTCGACCTCGTGAAAAGAGTTCAGAACAAGATAACAGCAAGAGGAGACATCCTCCTCATAAAACATTTTGGCCATGATCGGAAATTTTTTGCGAGATAAATTACAGATGCACCTCTTCTTCTGGAGCAGATGTTATGCGTTCGCCTTTGTTTGCCCGAACCACGCCACTTGAGGTGCCTCTACCACATGTTGGTTGGCAGATTTCAACTGAGCACGTCCAAGATGTTGCCGACCTTAACGGCCTCAACATATTTTGCACTCTAGAGTTCGTGAGCTAACTTAATGAGTTATTCGTGTTTTTTCTTGGACATCATCCCAGACAGATGCCCTCATTGACGTCGAAACCACCCAAAATGTTTCATCCAACGTATGAATCGCCAAGTCTTGCTGATTATTTTCCCGTATATTAGTCAGCGCACGTGTTGTCTTTTCTTTCTGTCCCTCATTGAAATTCCCGCTTGTCGTCAGAATTGACCGAGGAACCCTCTTTCTATGTCGCGTGAATCCGCATCATTCAAAGCAAGGAAGCCGCACGCGAACTTTCTCATCCGCATCAACCTTGTACTCGACTGGTCATAGTTTGAATTGACCGCAGCACACAGCGTGCTGGGCGCTGAAAAGGTTTTCGCGTCACCTTAGATGCCCCACCCACCTTTTAGATCGACGCAGGTTTCCTCTCGGCAATGGTTTCCGCTAACGCGAAGAAGTCCCTGCCGGTAGAAGATAATTCGCTCCGGCTTGGCGGTGCCGGAGAGAAGGGAATGGATCCCAGCTTTGGCTCCCAAGAAGGACACAGGCCCGGGCTGGAGAAGGAAGTGAGCGGCATTATAGTATAGTTGAACCTCGTTATAACGAAACACTTTGCACCGAGATAACGAATATAACGAAGCAATGGCGATTCCCCTTGGGGTCTCGGTCAACACGGGCTATACGAAATAATCGCCAGGCCCCGTAAACTTCGTTACAACCAGGTCCAACTGTAGTATGTTGTGGAGGAAGACGACAAATAGCGATGCAAAATGCGCTGTAGGTAGGGTGCCTAACGTGTTACGGGGAAGACTAAGTAGTTCTTAAAATGGGTTTTTTTGAGGTAAAGATATGACTAAGAGGATCCTGGTGTGGGTTAGTTGCTTCCTGCTTTTTACGACACAGATTGACACCGCGCAAAGGATCGAGGAGGAGAAGAAGCGCCCTTCCTGTGCTTCGCGATTCTTCTTCTCGTCCTCATTCGGTTGCGCTGTGTCAAACTGCGCCGAAGAGTGTTGAACGCTGCACCGGAGGTCATGAGGTTAGCAAATAGAAGCGACTGAAACCTCACTTAGAATATTCAAAACTGATAAAAATTGGCATGTTTTGGAGAGGGGAACTGGTTTCCGCGGCCAAAAATAAGTATTCAGCACTTTTAGTGACGGAACTATACCCACGGCTTGGCCAGCCTGCCCTGCCCCTTAAAGAGAGTGGGCTAGAGTACAGTATAGTTCCTTTTTTTACTCCTATCACATTTAGAGTGCAGCGTAATCATAAAATATGACACATAAAATTCACACATCGCACAATCTCATATACTGCCAATAATACTCAACGATATCTTTATGATAACTAGAGATAATTATATGACACAATGTGCAAGAGGTCGTTAGATCATACACTGTCAAACGTATTGAATGATATCTTTATGATGACTATAGTTACCTAAATGAAAATACGTGTATGAGGTCATTGCATCATACAGTGTCAAACAAATTGAATGATACTTGTATGATAACTACAGATATGTATATGACAAAACGTGTATGCGATCATTGCATCATGCAGTATTTTTGATTAGAGGAGCTCTCATATTGAGCATTGGGGTGTACGAGAAGACCACCAAATTCCAGGACGACATCATGCAGTCTGTGCAGCACTTTGAGGCTGCCAAGAAATCAAGCTTTTGAGTGGTTTCGTTCCGCAGCAAAGCATTATCACCAACCCTACATTCGAAACGATAGGTAGGATGAGATATAGTTCCTTTCCGATTATAGCGAGACTCTTAGCCCTCTGTCCTTGGCTCATACGGAGACACGCATTCTGCAGACATTGTTCTGGAGTTCCAAGGGCGTTAATGACTCGACCATCTCCGGCGAGGCAGAGACATGATGGCCTATAACTCCTGCGCTCGGTACAATGTGCGTAGCCAACATGAACATATACGCATGTCTAAAAAGCCACAGAGACATGTAAATTTCTAATGTACAAAATGCTCGCAGCAATGTATTGCAGGAAGTAGCCATTTGTGGTTCGGGTGTCCACCAAGATGTGAGATAGTTACTGCGCCATTTCCTTTCCTAAAAAACCAGACAAAAATGATAGTGTCCGCCTATATGAGACAATCACTGCGCCATTTCTTTTCTCGAAAAACCAATTTTCCAATTTCTGAAGGCGTATAACAGGCTCCTTGGATCAGCGGATACCTCAATCTCGCTTTCACGTATGTGGTGTTGGTGTCCAACTGCAAAAACTTGCTTTAGTGGCACCCCGCACACTGAATAGGAAGCGCTCACCCTGCCATCCTGGCAGGTAGCAGTTAATGGTTGATCGCGAGAGGTTGATCACCTAATGAACGCTGCGGCATATTGCTGCAGTGCCGCGTCTATGAAACAAAGTTTTCAGCGCTATACAGCCCTCATCTCTCTCTCACCATTTCCACCACATACCTCAAACCGCGATTGAGGGGTTTGCTGACACAGGGAGCCAATTATGCGCCCTTACTGTCCTGAAAATCATCCGCGTCGACAACGGTTTAATGCAAATGCCAATACCAACGAATACAATAAACGCCGACACCTTTCGATTTGTACATCCTGGATTAGCTGCGCCAATCTACATTCATTTTTAAGGCGAAAGACATTACAGGCTTATGACTCGTCAGCGAGGATGTTCTCAGATTTCCACATTTCCAATCTTATTGGTATCCGCTTACTCTGTATGAGATTTCTACACTGTATAAATGATTACTCGATGTGCGAGTGCATTTTTTGTACATTGCTTGCTTAACTTTGATTGTCAATATTCTATAGTTTTTTGGGTTTGCTGTCGATTGTGCACACGAAGGGGCTGGGGCTGCCGTCAGGCACTCAAAGGCATTTAGTCCCAGCGTCTCGTTTCACCGCATTGATAAATAAAAAATTGAAATCCTGAAATCGTGAATTAAAATTGCTCATCTTAAAAAAATGCACTCGGTACAGTCCCCAGCCACTATCTTTCGTTCTTAACCTGTAATTCTTGTTCGTTCCGCAGGCGCACGATTAACACACACAGCTTGTTAGTAGCAAATGACGAACAACCACAATAGTCTTTACCAGTGCTCCAACTGCAGTGCACCAGCGCTCTTTACTCTTTGGTCCTATCCCGTCCCTTCTTTCTACCTGCGCTGCCACTGAAGTTTAGAAAGGTTGGCCCAATTGCAAAATCCTGCAAACAAAAGTCATGGCCACTTGCATGGTTTGTAGTATCCCGAATGAGACAATTCAATATTTGCTTGCCCCAAACAGTGCTAAGCCGATCAGAATTTATATTTTAGGGGGTCTCGAAGCGTCCTGAAGCAAGTCAGGCTATCAGGAAAGCTGTAGTGTAGGGCTTCGGAAATTTCGACCACCGGGGGTTCATTAACCTGAACTGACATCGCACAGTACACTGGGCCTTAGAATTTTGCCTCAGTGGAAATTCGACTGGCGCGGCCGGCATCGAAGCCCCATATTTCGAGTCAGCAGCCCAGAGTTATAACCACTGAGCCACCGCGGCGGCGGTAAAAATCTAATTAAAGCAGCCCTACCTTTTCTTCAAAAAGAACTGAAGAAAAAACGCCATATGTAATACCCACATCTCACGAGAGAGTTGTTCTGCGGCGATTATAGAACTATGAGTTTGGTAGTTACAACGATTATGGGGAACATCGGAGGCCGATATTTAGAATAAGGAAGCGCAGAGACATTTACAGAAACAAAAACTTTGCATGTTTGATCGCCTCAATATTTCAGGCAGAACCATGCCTGCTCATTCGAGTTGGTAAAATGTCAAACTGAGCAGTGTAGCACTCGCACACTCGTATTTGGCGATTTGCGGAAACCTGATGCCAGTGTTCTGCATGGGGATTAAAGTTTCTAAAGAGTTCTGGATATCCCTGGGCTTGCCGTCAGTTGTTTAGTTGGGGACTTCAGACCAGGGATGGAGGAGTCATGCTTGCGTCTGCTGCGTGGGTGAAGCCATGGGTAGTCGTTCTCACCTTCAACCTGCCTGCTGCCGCAGGGCTGATGCGGTAGGCGCTGCTGGACGAAAACTGGGCGTCGATGGCATCGACACGTGATGATAACGCTCCAGGCGCAGACACAGGCTAGGGTTGGAGCTGCTGGGCGGGAACAAATAAGGAGAGCGTTAGTGGCCCAGTTTCAGGGCACATATCCACTGTTCCAGAAAACAGGGGTATGATATGGTTTGGGTTCTTGTCGCCCCGAACTGAGTCAGGCTAACAGGAATGAATTAATTTTCCCCCAATTATTATTCCATAAACTTCGCACCCTGGTTATACCTCTCTTGCTTAAATCGCTGCCCAGCTTCACCCGAGTGCAATAACTGACCCTGCAATTCAGTGCCCTATTTGAATATTCAATTTGTCTGCTCCACGTGGTACTACAGAAGCTGCTCTAGAAAAGCCTGCTCATGGCTTCGCCCACAAATATTAACAATCCTGAGGAGTGCATAAGTCCTCCACAATCTAATATGCAATTTAATATGAAGTTTGTATGTTAGTCAATTCTACGCTTTCTATGTTGAAGCAAAAACCAGGAAGAGATCTTGCTGACAGAGTGTTTTGTGCAATAACTACTATAAACCGCAGGCAAGGAATGATTCCGCTTATTTGGCGCAGCATTGCAAGAGCAGCGGATTCGTAAGCGAAATCACAGTGCCTCGGGAAACCATGCTTAAAGCGCCCAAGAAAGTGGCCCAATATCTATCCAGCAATAGCAACCTAACCTAACCTAATCCTTACCTAATCCTAGCCTAATCCTTACCTAATCCTAACCTAATCCGAACATAATCCTAACTTAAACCTAAACCAAACCTAATCTTAACCCACACCTAGCGTAAACCTAACCTAACAAACCTAATTCACCCTGGTATCGGGCACCGAGGTCGTGGAAACAGTTCAGAACAAGTTAAAACCAGCAAGAGCAGACAGCCTCCTTAGAAAACATTTTGGCCATGATCGGAAATTCTTTGCGTGGGATATTACCGACGCAACTCTTCTTCTGGAGCAGGTGTTATGCGTTCGCCTTGAGCATTTCCTTCCTTTGTACCAACCACATCACTTATTTTGCACTCTGCAGTTCGTGAGCAAATTTAAAGAGTTTTCTTTTTTTATTGGCCGTTATTCTAGACAGATGGCATCATTGGTGCTTAAACAACACACAATGTTTCATCTGACGTATGAATGGTCATGTGTTTATGCTATGCTACGTAAGTATGGCTTTTTAATTGCCTATGGTCGGAAGTAAATGTATACGACCTACAAACATTTCGGCTTCCTTTGCTACCACTACGATCGCAATGCGGGCACGGTAAAGTGCCTCGCGATGGTCACGTGACCGCAAGCTCTCGACGCCACAGGAACTATGTTTATTGCCTGCACTGCGGAATTCTCTCCAGAACACTATTGGTACGAGAATTCACATCCCGGTATGTTAAGATTATAGCTGCATGCGTAGCTTTCTTCAGTCAACACGCCAGTTAGTCAAGTGACCAGAGAACCTGGCTAGTTCCAAATGCTCGTTCTCCTCCTCACCTTTTAGTCCTAGTTGACTACTTCCACCGCCGTTTCGCCGAGATCTGGCCGCCCGTTCAGGGAACACCCACGTGACGACAGCACAAAGCCATATTGCAAGCTCGCACCCTTTGCTTCTGAACAAATGGTCCGATCACCACAGGCTGTCCCTGCTGCTAATCTACAAATACAGACACACAAACTTCGATTTCAGCGGCTACTGCACCTTTGCGGGTGACGTCAGAAATACTAGGAACCAGACAAGAATAAAAGCTGCACGGTAAATAAGGTAAGCACGTTCTAAACTCATACGGTCATGCTGTACAGCACCCTTAAACGCTCATCAGCACTGGTAAGAGCGCTGTCAGCGGATATAAACACAGTTTTCAGAACATGGCGCTGCTAATTTTCTTGTGTGCTTCGGTTACTTTTCTCAGTGCTATGCATTGGACATGACATGGAGGCAGGCAAAAACACCGCAAAAATCCACAAGGCGTAACCTACAATGCCTGCAGTCTACGGAGGATAAATTGCGGCGAGGGCACTCAGTAAAACGAGTCAGAGGTATGTCACAGTTATGAGCTCTGTGTGGAACGCAGCGCATGGCACCCACCACCTGACAGGTCACCACTGTTAAGTTTCCACAGCACAGAGATAAAAACACGCTTTTACTGGACGGGTTGGTTGGTGTTTATTCTGACCACAAGCGCGAATTTCGACAAGAGACAGAAAGAGAATAAAGCACATGCGCTGACTAACAAGTGAAAATTGTTTGGAAAGGATTGCGAATATATACAAGAAAATGATCTGCAAGACAAAAAGAAAAGAAAAAATTATTGATCAACGCTATCGCAGACAGACATACAAAAACGATAGCTTATTATCTTCCCTTGTGGAAGGTTTTAACGTTGGCAGACTGGAAGATCCTTGAATTGAGTCTTAAAGAGAACCAGTTTTCTTTGGACGGGAAAAATGCGCCTTCGTCCAAATTCGTGCTTCACTGCAGTCACTGCAAGAAGGCGAATAAGTGCCCTTGCCCCCCAGACCTTTGAAATAGCTTAATAACTTACAGTAACAACAATGAAATTGCCAGGGAAATTTTTGAAGCTCATGTCATCACCAAATGCAAGGAAAAATTCATCGCGAAACCTAACTAGCTGTCGCTTTTAGATGACTCTCTCCGATAGCTCCATCAATGACGTTTTCTTCTTGTCTTGCACATTATTTTCCCGTATATTAGTCTGCGCACGTGTTGTCTTTTCTTTCTATCCCTCCTCGAAATTTGCGCTGGTCGTCAGAATGAACAGAGAGGCCCTCTTTTATTGTCGCGTGGATTCGCATCATACGAAGCAAGGAAGCCACACGCGAACTTTCTCGTCAGCGTCATCGTTGTGTCTCACAAGGTCACAGTTTGAATTCACTCCAGCACACCGCGTGCTGGGCACTCATGAGGTTTTTACATCATCTTAGATGCCCCACCCACCTTTTAGACTGACGCAGGTTTCCTCTCGGCAATGGTTTCCGCTGAGGCGAAGAAGTCCCTGCCGGTAGAAGATAATCCGCTCCGGCTTGGCGGTGCCGGAGAAAAGAGAATGGAGCCCAGCTTTGGCTTCCAAGAAGGACACAGAGTCCGGCTGGAGAAGGAAGGGAGCGGCATTAGTAACGTTGAACCTCGTTATAACAAAACGGTTTATAACGAAATAACGTATATAGCGAAGCAGTATCGATTCCCCTTGGGAGCTCGGTCAACGCGGGCTATACGAGGTAATTGCTAAGCCTCGTCAACTTCGTTACAACGACGTGCAACTGTAGTATGTTGTAGAGGAAGACGACAAATAGCGATACAAAAGGCGCTGTATGTAGGGTGCCTAACGTGAAGAGACGAAAGCAGAACGGTATACAGGGTGTTGCGGGGAAGACTAAGCAGTTTTCAAAATAAGTTTTTTTGAGGTAAACATATGGCTAAGAGGATTCTTGTGTGGGCTTGTTGGTTCATGCTTTCTACGACACAGAATGACACAGCGCAACGGATTAAGTACGAGAAGAAGCGCCCTTATTTCGTGATTGTTCTTCTCGTCCTCGTTCGGTTGCGCTGAGTCAGTCTGTCGAAGTGTGTCGAACATGGCGAAGGCGTACAACTGGCTCCTCTGATCAATGGACACCTTAAACTCACTTACATATACGTGGTGTTGGTGCCCCAATGCAAAAACCTGCTTTGATTGCGCCCCACACACTGAATAGGCAGCGCCCACCCTGCCTCCCTGGCAGGTGGCAGTTAATGGTTGATCGCGAGAAGTTGGTCACCCAACGAAAGCTGCAGTGCCGCGTGTCTGCCACAACGTTGTCAGTGCTAACACATACAGCCCTCATCTCTCTCTCACTACCGCCGCCACATACTTCAAATCGCTATTGAGGGGTTTGCTGACCCAGGGATCCAGTTATGCTCCCTTCCTTTCCTCAAAATCATCGGTGTCAAGAATGTCCTCAATGCCAATGCCAAGGAATACAATGAACGCAGACAGCTTTCGCTTTGTACATCCCGAGTTAGATGCGCTAATTCACAATCATTTTTAAGGCGAAAAGACTTTAAAGGCTTATGACTAGCCAGCGAGGGTGTTCGCAGAAAAGTGTAACTACAGCTGTCAATGAAACTGCTCACATCATCAAAACAAAACAGTAAAAAGCAGAAATTATTGTGAATAAATGAAAAACAAGGAATGCAAACTAAATAAAATGAATAAAATACAAAATGGCAATTAGAATATAAAGAGCTCAAAATAAAAAACAGGAACTAGAAAACAAAAGTAAAAAATACAGCGCCTATTGTCCAGGCACAAAAAAACACCTTCTAGAAAGTTCCATGTTTTCCGATTCCTGCACGTGAGCCGTAAGCACGTAAGCCCTCAATTTTTTCAGTACTTTATTCACGGAAATAATATATTGCAGTGCAATGGAGTCTTCTGATGTGCATAGGCGGACTTCGCGACTTGAAAGTAAACTGCATACAGCTGAGGCATGCCATACGCATAAAAGATTTGCTGATGTCGACAAAAATATCGGCGTCTACACAATCGCCGCGTAACAGCCCGTTGAGGGTGCACCGCAGTGCAGTCAGTTCAGGATTAATAACGCGACTGGAGACAACGGGGGTCTGCGTCAATGTGGCACACTTCAAAAAACACCGACACCTATCTACAGCGAGCATCCACACATAATTAAGAGACACCGTCATTTGTCGCTCCAATTCTAAAACTAAACTCTTATTATATACTGGCTTCAAAAGAAACATATAAGCAGAGTAACGAGCATCTTCAAATTACTAAATTGAGCATAGAAAAAGTGCAAAGTGTGGACAAATATCAATAATGACGAGTATTACTTTCACAGCTTTATATAAACTATTCTAATTATGTGTTTATAAAAAATAGTACTAGTAAACGATAAAATTTTTACTCCGCAGTACTAGATTTACAAATATAAAATATGGGCAAGAACATTCCTCCCAAATGTCACGGAACCATGCTCATGTAGAGAAAGTTCTGAAGGCACTTAACTCTGCTTACGTGCAGGAATGTGAAAGCATGCATGGTACTTTCTAAAACGCCATTTTTTTTGCACGCCGCCTGTAGGCATTGAATTTTTTCCTGTTCTTAAATTTCTCCCTTATTTTGGTTTATTTCAGGTTTCATTATATTTTGTTTTTATCTTTTTGCACTTTTAACATTTTTCCAGTTTTTGTTAACTTTTTTATTTTTAAATCTTTTTATGTATTACATTTTTTATGTATTGTTAGTTTTATTTTGTGTTCAGTCATTTATACTCTTTATTTAATTTTTACTAATTACTAAATAATGACTAACAGACAAGTTAATAATCGACCATAACTTAGTAATTGCTAAGGGTATATGGGTTATAGCAATTATGCTATTGATTACGTCAGAGTGAGACAGATTTCGTGGACGAACAAGGATGAGCCATTAAGGCTTTCGCCTTAAAAAGGCGTTGAAAGCCCCAACTCGAACGTGGACACTCACAGCGCAGTTGGGCCCGGAATCCGCAGACGTCACAACAGCCTTCCGCACAATGGCGGCGTCCAATTGTTCGTTGAGCTCACCGACGGCCGCTCGAGACACAGGGCCTCCCAGCTACGAGAAAAAATCACAAACTCAGAAAGAAACCACTTCGCTGTCGACTCGATACTAGGAACTCAAGACATCGGTGCCTGCGCGGTGAATGTCAAGATTAGATATTTCCAATTTATAGGTATCCGCTTTTTCTGTATAACATTTCTACACTTTATAGATAATTACTCATAACGCGAGTGCATTTTTTTGTACACTGTTTGCTTAAATTTGTTATTATTCTGCAGTTTTCTAAATTTGCTCTCGATTTTGCACACGGAGGGGCTGGGACCTCCGTCAGGCACTCAAATGCTTTTAGTCTCAGCATCTCCTTGAACCTCAATGGTAAAGACAAAAATAAAGTCCTGAAATCCTGAATTAAAATTGATCATCTTGGTCCGGGTACGGTCCCCAATCGTAAATCTTCCTTTCTTAGCGTTTTTTGTTCGTTCAGCAGGTGCACGATTAACACACAGAGCTTGTTAGTAGCAAATGAACAACCACAATAGTCTTTACCAGTGCTCCAACTGCAGTGCACCAGCGCTCTTTACTCTTTGGTCCTATCCCGTCCCTTCTTTATGCCTGCGCTGCCACTGAAATTTAGAAAGGGTGGTCCAATTGCATAATCCTGCAAACAAAAGTCATGGCCACTTGCTTGGTTTGTAGTATCCCGAATGAGACAATTCAATATATGCTTGCCCTAAACAGTGCTAAGCCGATCAAAATTTATATTTTAGGGGGTCTCGAAGCGTCCTGAAGCAAGTCAGGCTATGAGGAAAGCTGTAGTGTAGGGCTCCGGAAATTTCGACCACCGGGGGTTCATTAACCTGAACTGACATCGCACAGTACACTGGGCCTTAGAATTTTACCTCAGTGGAAATTCGACTGGCGCGGCCGGGATCGAAAGCCCCATATTTCGGGTCAGCAGCCGAGCGTTACAACCACCACTAAGCCACTGCGGTGGCGGTGATTAGGGCAGCCTTACCTTTTGCTCAAAAAGAACTGATGAAAAGTGCCGTAAGTAATACAAACATCTCACCAGAGAGTTGTTCTGTGGCGATTATAGAACTATGAGTTTGGTAGTTACAACGATTAGGGGGAACATCGCAGGTCGATATTTAGAATAAGCAAGCGCAGAGACATTTACAGAAACAAAAGCCTTGTAAGTTTCATCGCCTCAATATTTCAGGCAGAACCATGCCTGCGCATTCGAGTTGGTAAAATGTCATACTGAGCATTGTAGCACTCGCACAATCGTATTTGGCGATTCCCGGAAACCTGATGCGAGTATTCTGCATCGGGTTTAAAGTTTCTACAGAATTCTGGATATCCCTAGGCTTGCCATCAGTTGTTTAGTTGGGGACTTCAGACCAGGGACGGAGGAGTCTTGCTTGAGTCTGGGTGAAAACATGGGCAGTCGTTCTCACCTTCAACCTGTCTGCTGCCGCAGGGCTGATGCGGTAGGCGCTGCTGGACGAAAACCGGATGTCGGTGGCATCGACACGTGATGATAACGCTCCAGGCACAGACACAACCGAGGGTTCGAGCTGCTGGTCTGGAAGAAATAAAGAGAGCGTTAGTGGCCCAGATTCAGCGCACTTGTCCGTTGTTCCGAAAAACTGGGGTATGGTATGGTTTGGGTGCTTTACGTTCCGAACCGACTCAGGCTAACAAGGATGAATAAATTTTTCCCCAATTATTATTCCGTAAACTTCCTACCCTTCACCCGAGTGCAATAACTGACCGTGAAATTCAGTGCCTTATTGGAATATTGAAGTTGTTTGCTCCGCATGTTACCACAGAAGCTCCTCTAGACAAGCCTGCTCATGGCTACGCCCACAAATATTACAATCCTGAGGAGTGCATACGTCCTCTACAGTTTTGTCTAAGGGAATTGAAGTAAAAAACAAAATGTACCATGCTTTCCTCCAATCACGTGACGCAATTCAAATAAAACAATTCAAAGCATATGGTAACAAATAAATGCCGATCTAAAGAAGGCAAAAATGTACTACTATCGCTGTCTATTTACTAAAATATATACTATCATTGTCTATTCGCTGAAAACCTTCAGTCGCCGTGCAATATAACGAGTTATCGTTTTTGGATGACTCTCACCGATTGCTTCATCAATGACCTTTTCTTTTTGTCTTTCAGACTATTTTCCCGAAAATCAGTCAGCGCACGTGTTGTCTTTTATTTCTATCGTTTGTCAAAATTCGCACTGGTCATCAGAATCAACGGAGAGAACGTCTTGTCTTGTTGCGTGGATTCCGTCATCCGAAGCAACGAAGCCACACGTAAACATGCTCATCCGCATCTTCCTTGTGTCTCGACAAGTCACAGTTTTAATTCGCCCCAGCACACCACGTGCTGGGCACTCAAGAGGTTTTGGCATCATCTTAGATGCCCCACCCACCTTTTGGACCGACGCAGGTTTCCTCTCGGCAATGGTTTCCGCTGAGGCGAAGAAGTCCCTGCCGGTAGAAGATAATCTTCTCCGGCTTGGCGGTGCCGGAGAGAAAGGAATAGAGCCCAGCTTTGGCTCCCAAGAAGGACACAGAGTCCGGGCTGGAGAAAGAAGTGAGCGACATTAGTACAGTTGAACCTCGTTATAACAAAACAGTTTATACCGAAATAACGTATATAACGAAGCAATGGCTATTCCTCTTGGGAGCTCGGTCAACGCGGGCTATAACGAGGTAATTGCCAAGCCTGTCAACTTCGTTACAACGAGGTGCAACTGTAGTGCGTTGTGGAGGAGGACAGCAATTGGCGATACAAAAAGCGCTGTAGGTAGGGTGCCTAACGTGAAGAAAGGAAAGCAGAACGGTATACAGGGTGTTACGGGGAAGAATAAGTGGTTCTTAAAATAAGTTTTTTTTTAGGTAAAGATTTGACTAAGAGGCTGCTGGTGTGTAGTAAATGCTTCATACTTTCTAAGACACAGATTGACACAGCTCAACGGATCGAGGACGAGAAGAAGCACCCTTCCTGTGTTTCGTGATTCGTCTTCTAGTCCTTGTTCGATTGCGCTGTGTCAACCTGTGCCGTAGAAAATATGGCTCTTTCAGCATAGTGTTGAGAGGGTTTGCAGACATCATAAAACCGGTGAACCGTCTTGAGTAGTAAGCTGGTTAACTAATTTTTAATAATTATTTAACGGGAAGAGCAAATTCGTCGAGAAGATGCTGGTTCGTGTTTCTTCTCAAGCGGTATCGGTGCTTGGATAATATTGAGGGCTCCTTATGTCTTCTATGCCACGTGCCGAAGCCTCAATCGATAGCCCTGCGCCGTTGCCTCCATCAGTTCCATTTATATTGACGCTGCAGGCCGCCAGTAAAAATGAAACTGATGGAGTCAATGGCGGCGGGCATTCGATTGAGGCCATTTTCAGCACTTGCTATAGCAGACTTGAGCAGCCCGCGAAAGCATTCGACGAGAACAAAGTTGCCGTTTGAGAACAAACACAAACGAGCTCAGCCTCGAAGAATCGGCTCTTCGTGTAATGTCAGTGAAACACACAAATGTTGGATAAATTGACCATGGATTTAAAATACTCAAGGACAAATTTCGGGGGTGGCCCGGGCCGAACTTTGGAAATGATCAGCGACAAAGTTAGAGGCCGCCAATGTGTCGGGCACGCTCAATTACTCATGGTTGGACTAATTTGGTCAAAATCTGGCAAGGTCAAATTTCTGGGACGGGTCTGATTTTTGCGGGGGTCAGTGTGAGAGTGCGGATTTGTGCTATGTTAAAAACGACGATGAGCGGGCAGTGCCTCCGGACGGAGGAGATGGAAGTTGATAAGGACGACGTACTGCAATGCATAACGACAGAATATGGTGCAGTTCAACACCAGGCGTGTTCGGCTGAGGCGATAGCCTAATCGTCTCCAATAGCGTCCTGTGAAGCTGATCTGTTTGCGCTGCTGTGGATTCAACTTCCAATCGTAAATTTGTTTTTCTGTCTTTCTTTTTTCTAGGCGCAATAAGACCTTGTCTAGGCTGAGGGTCAATTTCAGGTTGCGGCCAGGTCCCGCGATAAGCTGGGTTGGTGCTTCGAGTAGAGCTATCGCCCTAAAATAATTGAGTTACGTTCATCAATTCACAACACATGCCGCAGACGTGGGGGCAGTCTGCAAAGAACAAGCCGTGAAGTGCATACTTTTGTGTCGATTTCGTACACTGAATTCAGGGGGCACTTTGTTGCCCTAAAATGTGGTGAGGCAAATAAATGCCCTTAGCGCGGTGTTGCTGCTTGTGTCACTGACATGTTGTTAAGATGTTGATTAAGGACCCAATTGTTTGCGAATCTTTAATGCTGGAGACACTGAAGGGCGTTTGGGTGATAACTTAAGGTCTTCGTACTAAAAACTTCAATGTCAATCGGGCGTAATCATTTTCGCGGGGTACTGAATGCGCCTTTCCCTGTTGGTGCGCCCGACATATATTATGATATATCTTCTGAAAATATAAAGCATGAGATACTGGGATATTTTCCGCTTATTAGGGACCTCCTCGAGACGTATACTGGAACCTTTCCCGTGTGCTGCGTCACGGAAGCCACGCCGACTCTCAGAGCACCATACGTACCGTGCTATCGTGGATGTTTGCGGCGTGTCACAGACGCTCTGGTCCACCCGCCGACTGGGCTACGCCGAGGGGCGTCGTGGAGACCAGAGAACACAGCTGGCATTCCACTCAAGGCGGCGGCGGGAGTCGTCTTCTCGGGGCCGACTGGCAGCCTGTGGCAAGTGTTCGCCCTGTGAAGAACCCAACTGAAAATCTGAATCGACATGGTAAATATTTACCACCAACACTGCCGCAGTGTTCGACTTAATGAGCGTTAGCTAAGGGAGCTTCAAGCGTTTATATCGGTGGGCTCAGCAAATGTGGAGAAGACCAAATCCAAACATCATCCCTTCGAAGGCAAAACGATAAGGCGCCCATGCGCTGTGCATTGTCAGTGCACGTTAAAGATCCCCAGGTGCTCGAAATTATTCCGGAGCCCTCCACTACGGCATCTCCTCTTCCTTTCTTCTTTCATGGCCTCCTTTATGCATTCCTTTACTGTGCGGTTCAGGTGTCCAACGATAGATGAGAGATGCTGCGCCATTTCTTTTCCAAAAAAAAAAACCACAATTTTTCATTCGATAGATGGATGAAAAGTGGCAGCGTCCTCTTTGAAACATGCTGATGGCAGTTGCCACCATGCTCAGTTTTTTCTTATATTTTTGTTTAACTGCGTTCTAAGTTATTAAAATTCGCTATTTTCTTTCAATACGCCTTCCTACAATTCTAACATTATGTCTGTGCGATTTTAGTGCACGTTAAAGATCCCCAGGTGGTCGAAATTATTCCGGAGCCTTCCACTACGGCACCTCTTTCTTCCTTTCTTCTTTCATTCCCTCCTTTACCCTTCCCTTACCTAAGAAACCCTCAGAACCAATCAAGCAACGACTTGGTTCAGGTGCCCAACGATATACGAGACAGATTCTGCGTCATTTCCTTACCCTCAAAAAACCAATTATTATAATTATGTCACCTCTGCTCTTGAGCCACAAATCTGCCAATCGCTTTTTGCTAATTTCCACCGCAGATTTGTTTACATGACCATTATGTCTAAACCCTAGGGCATCAGGAAGAGTGGCTGTGCCTGCATCGACATCGGATGGATACAGTCACATTTTTGTATGAGGCGTTCTATTGTTTCTACAGATTTACCACACAAAGCACATGTGTCGTCGCCTTCGTAAAATTTCTTTTTGTAGCTGAGTGTTCTGAGACACTCTGAATTTCCTTGAAAGAGTAGGGCACTGCCTCCTGAGATATCATAAAACACTTCCTTCCTGATCTGCCATTTCCAGCATCTATATAGTTCTACGGTATGGTTTTTTTTTCATTGAATCTATCCAATCTTTACCTTCCGCATTTTTTATCCTGTCGTTTTAAGCCCTTTCTTTCTCCATCCTCCTCTATGGCATTCTTAATGGTTAGCTTCCTAGCTCTTTTACGCAAGTGTGAGTCAACGCTCTTTCCCAAAAAAGGTATTTAAGTACCTTATCTGCCCACCTGTTATCGTCCGCTTTTCACAGACGTTCTTCGTACAGTATTTCACTCTGAGCTTCCCGTGCAACGAACGATGCCGAGCTAATATCTCCCTGCACTGCCTCGTTTGTGGTTTTCCCGTGTGCACTTAGCGCCAATCTTGCAACAGCTCTCTGATTTACTTCTGATCTTGACTGAACTTCTGCCCTTAAGCACAGAACCGCATTCCCGAAAGTAAGCTCCGGCACTATTATACCTTTCCAAATACCTCTCAGTACTTCATATTTGTTATACCACCATAATGCCCTATGTTTGATTATCCCGGCATCTGTTAGCCCTTTTGCTAGGAGAGACTGTTCTAAGACACAAACAGCGCGATATACCTGATGGATCTTGCACTATTGCGATTTACTGCCGCCTTTCCTACATTAGGTATATTTCCTCCTTATACCAGCTATTAAATTTTATAAACGTGTGCGTAACGACATGCCGAATCGTTCGACACCATCCGGTACACCCTGCGACAAACGGTTCGGCCGTGACGGCCGTCTAAAGGCCATCGATATGCACGTTTGTGGGGCAGAAAGGTCGTTGTTGCGAATCCCACTCATATTTTGGGCTTTATCTGAATTGGTAATTTCATCCTCATAAACCTCCCAACTCATTTCACACCACTTTGAACAATTTGTGTCAAACGGGTGGCCCCTAAATTTTATGCATATGGTGGGTTCCGGGGCGGGGGTGTGTCGCACTTCCCAATAACGGATTAGAAGCATAGCTACTAATTAAGGCGTTACGGGCCCACTGTTCCTATGTTATACAGTGTGGTCTCATGGTAGCTGTTTCGGTCAATTTGGCCTTCATTGCAGACTGATGCGTCCTTGACAAATTAGGTAGCCAGAGCTGATTCTTAAAATTAGGGTTTTGATCGCAGAAGGTGCACGAGTAATGGACCTATTAGTTTGCCATTCACGTTGACGGAATGAAGCAGCGTCAATCAATTTGCATGCAACAAAATGAATCAGCAAAGGAATACTAAACACTAGATATTGAATGTTACGCTGTTTAATGTAGGTTTCATGTAGCTATGTACAGGCAGTGGCTAAAATTAAGCCAGTAAAGGAGTTGCAGTGGACATGTGGACATTGAGCGAAGCCTTGCTTTTTCAGGAAACCATCTCCGTACGCGCACTTTTTTGAGGAGGAGGGATACTACTTGGTTTGAGTGTGCGTCATAATGCGCGCAAAGAATGTAGTTCACAAGCATGATTTGATCCGGAAAATCCTCCTGCACACCCAGATGTATTAGCTCAACTGCCGCCATCCCGCGATGCGTGGAGGGATTCCTCACCTGCACTGCAGCTGGCTGGTGCTGGCCTTGGAGGCGCCGTGTGAGTCGCCTCCGCTCACGTGGCGAAGTCCGTGCAAAAACCGCGGTGTGCTTCGCAGGGGCAGCATATGCGGTCGAGCCAGGAATTGGCTTCCAAGAAGGGCACACAGACTGGAGGACAGAACAAGAGCCATAATTTTAATATGGAACGCTGACTTGGCATTTAAGAGCGTTATTTCTTAATACTCGCATTCAAACGTTTATTGTGCGTCCAAGATTTCAATATGGCGGCAGGTAATCTCGGGTCGGCAAAGTGGATCACCCATCACATGACCTTTGGCGATTACGTTATGCAGACTCCGACTGCACAGGCGGGGTGTTGTTCGCAGTAAAGCCAGTTGCCTGTAGCGCTTGTCCCGTCACCTTTTCTCCTCCTTTGCCTGTAGACGCGATTTCCAAATTCGGGAATATAATAAAAAAGTCTTTACTTATTACAATCCTCCTACATTCAGCCATACGATTACAGAGAAAAGCTGCGCAGCCTTCAAAGAAACTTTGCAGTGTAAGAAAATTTCGTTCTGGTGCTGTGTGCTAGGACTATTAAATCGAGCTGCAAGTAAGAAAGAAGATCGCGCTGTGATTGGCATATGAGAAAAAAGTGTGGGCTCGTCTCGATCACTCGCCGAAAAACCAGAGTTGAGCTGGCACTCGCCGAAATGTGGCCGCAAGCATTCGAGGTCTTACAATGTGCGGAAAGTGAATGATTATCTGACGCAGTAGTGGCCTAAGGCCATTACTATATTTTATGGCGCCACTGAATAAGACCACCGCAACACACGTCAAAGCGCGATTGTAGCGTTTGCTGACCCAAAGAGTCAGTTATGCGCTCTTCCTTTCCTCGAAATCATCTGCGTCGAGAACGTTGTCAATGACAACGAATAAAATGAACGCCGACAGCTTTTCCTTTATACATCCTGGATTAAGTGCATTAATCCACATTGATTTTTAAGGCGAAAGACTTTACAGGCTTAAGGCTCGCCAGCGAGGATGTTCGCACAAAAGGGCAACACTACAGCTGTCAATCAAACTGACGACGTCAATAAAATAAAACAATAAAAAGCAAAAATTATTGTGAGTAAAATAAAACCAAGAAATGAAAACTAAATAAGACTAAAAATGAAAAATGACAATTAGAAAACGACAATAAAAAATATAAAATAGAAAATAAAAGTAAAAATTTAAAACACAGCGCGTACTGTCGTGGAACAAAAAAAAACGCGACCTAGAAAGTTCAATGTTTTCGGATTCCTGCACGTAAGCCGCATGCACGTAAACCCTCAAATTTTTCAGCTCTTTATTCACGGAAATAGTATATTGCAGTGCAATGGAGTCTTTCTGATGATCATAGTCAGGCTTCACGACTTGATAGTAAACTGCAAACCGCTGACACAAGCCATACGCATAAAAGAGTTCCCACTGTCGACTAAAACATCACCGTCTACACAAACGCCACGTTGCAGCCCACTGAGGGTGCACCGCAGCGCGGTCAGTTCAGGACTAATAAGGCGACTGAAGACACCAGGGGGACAGCGTCGAGGTGGCACGCTCAAAACACTCACACCTATCTACAGGGATCATCCGCATATAAGGGCCACCGTCATTTGTCGCTCCAGTTCTAAATTGATGTTTTATTCAATAGCGCCTTCAAAACAAACAAATAAGCAGAGTAAAGAGCATCTTTCATTTACTAAATTCAAGACAGAAAAAGTGCAAAATCAAGCAACTCAGGCTATGATGGACGCTGTAGAATAGTGCTTCGGAAATTTCGACCGCCTGGGGTTCAATAACCTGCACTGCCATCGCACAGTACACAGGCCCTTAGAATTTTACCTCCATGAAAATTCCGCAGCCGCTGCCGGGATCGAAGCCCCGTATTTCGGGTTAGGAGCCGAGCGCCATATCTACTGAGCCACCTCGGCGGCACTAAAAAAATTGATTAGGGCAGCCTTCGCTTTTGCTCAAAAAGAAATCAAGAAAAACTCCGTACGTAATAGCCACATCTCAACAGAGAGTTGTTCTGCGCCGATTATAGAAATATTAGGTAGTTTGATAGTTAGAAAGATTAGGCGGAACATCGGAGGCGGATATTTAGAATAAGGAATCTCAGATACATTTACCGAAAGAAAAACCTTGTAAGTTCGGTTACCTCAATATTTCAGGCAGAACCATGGCTGCTCATTCGAGTTGGTAAAAAATCAAGCTGAGCAGTGTAGTGCTCGCACACTCGTATTTGGCGATTTGCTGAAACCTGATGCGAGTGTTCTGCATTGGGTTTAAAGTTTGTACAGAATTCTGGACATCTGTAGGTTTGCCGTCAGTTGTTTAGTTGGGGGCTTCAGACCAGGGACGGAGGAGTCTTGCTTGCGTCTGCTGCGTGTGCGAAGCCATGGGCAGTCGTCCTCACCTTCAGCATGTCTGCTGCCGCAGGGCTGATGCGGTAGGCGTTGCTGGACGAAAACCGGGCGTCGATGGCGTCCACACGTGGTGGTAAAGCTGCAGGCACAGACAAAGTCAAGGGCTTGAGCTGCCGACCAGGTTTTTTGCACTTGTCCGGTGTTCCAAAAGACATGGGTATGGTATGGTTTGGGTGCTTGACGTCCCGTACCGACTCAGGCTATTAGGGATAAATTAATTTTTCCCCAATTGTTATTCCGTAAACTTCGTACCCTGGTTATACCTCTCTTGCTTAAATCGCTGTCCAGCTTCACCCGAGAGCAATGACTGACCCTGAAATTCAGTGCCTTATTTGAATATTCAATTTGTTTGCTCCACATCGTACTACAGAAGCTGCCTGCTCATGGCTGCACCCACAAATATTAACAATCCTGAGGAGTGCATACGTCCACTGCAATGTAATAGGCAATTTAATATGAAGTTTGCATGTTAGCCAATTTTACGTTTCCGATGTTGAAGCAAAAACCAGGGAAAAACTTGCTGATAGGAAAATTTTTGTGCAATAAATACGATAAATGGAAGGAAAGGAATGATTCTGCTTATTTGGCGCAGCATTGCAAGAGCAGCGGATTCGTAGGCAAAGCTTCATGTTACCATGAAAACTTAAAAGGAAAATACAGCTTGAACAGAGACGACGGACGAAGAAGAGGTGCAGAACACAAGAGCTGTCTGGTTGAACCAAATTAATTTATCACTTAATGTCAGCAAAGGCGGCGTGCTGGTATTTCCGCCCGAAACTCCTTTGTACATCTCGCAAGTATACCGCTTCACTCCAATTCCGCAGGTGGAATCGGTTAGATACCTAGGCGTAACTTATGATCAAAGCTTGGACTGGCGACACCACATTAAGAATAATCTTATTAAAGGGGAACCTGCTCTGGGCCGGTTGACACGAGTTGGCAATAAAAAGTTTGGCATGCGTCGTGACATGTTACTGTTGCTCTATAAGGCTTATATGAAACTGATTCTGGAATTTGGTTGTGTCTTGTTCTCTGGTAGCGCAAACTACAAGCTGCAGCCATTATCTTTACTGGAAAGGCGTGCCCTACGGCTATACCTCGGGCTCTCAAAATCAGCTTCAAACGCTGTCCTTTATCTGGAAGCCCGTATCCCCGATTTCTTTTTCCGCTTCCAACTTCTAACAGTGCGTACTTTCCTCAGGTGCTTTGACCCAGCTCCCGGCGTTTGTAGTCCCATTTTCTTATCCGAACCACACCGGTTTTTCTCTAATCATTAGCCACGCTATCAGCTTCCGCAAGTTAGGTTCACACAGAATCTATTAGCCCCGCTTCAGGTTAATCTGATCTCCTTGCAACAAGTTGCAGATACGCAGGCTTACCCCGTCTTCTATTATGACCACAATTTCCCGTCCCATGCGAAACATATGCCCGCAAATATCCTAAATGGTCTCCTTTCTGAACACCTACAGAGTTTTCCTCTTCATACTGTTATCTCCACTGATGCCTCCGGCATCTGTGAGAAGGTGGCGGTTGGGATATATTCGCAGGAGCTGGCTTAAAGCTATTCCGTTCGTATCCCAGATTATACTCCTGTATTCTTCGCAGAGTTTCTGGCCATTGGTTTGGCTCTTCTCAAACTTCCTAGGCATGTTGCACGGGTTCTTATTCTTGCAGACTGCCTTCAGTTCTAGTCTCTCTACAAAGTTCGGGGAAATCTTTATTGAATTGTTCGCTTAGGTTTTTTGTTCCGTGCACAGTGCATTAGATACGCTTTGTCTGGGTACCTGGGCATTCGGGTGTCTATTTTAACGAGGTGGCTGATTTGTCGGCAAGGTAAGCTCTCAGCGCTCCTGTATTCTATCCCGTCCCTCACCTCATTCTGTAGGAAACTTCACGTTTCCAGCGCTTCCAACATATTTCAGCCAACCTGAGTGATCCATTTCTCAATACCGTGGATTTTAGCCACTTAAAAGTTCCCATGGAATATCACGTGGTGTAAATCAAGGCTTTGTGAGGTGTCAATGACGCTTCTGTGATGCAGAATCCCTCACTTAAATTTGTAGTTATGCAGATGTGGGTTGGCTGCGACAAACCTTTTTGTATCATGTGGGCAAGTTGAAACAATAGATAATTTTCTCCTCTCTTGCCGGCGGTTCGCAGTTCAGAGTAAACAGTATTTGGAGGTCCCTCTTTCGATGTTAGGACCCCCACTGTCTCTTCCAGTTATTTTTTCGTTCGGTGCGAGCGCAAAGGGATTCCCGTTAAGCAGTGTCTGCGGCTACCTTCATGATTACATAAATGCAACTGATCGATTACCTTGTTAGCTGTATACAAATTTTGTCTCATGTCCAAAAATGCTCGATTCTATTCCTGGTAATTATTATTTCTTTAATTGATTTGACTGTTCTGATATTTATATTGATTTAGTCTTCTCACGCCTATTTTTCCCAGCGCAAATACCTCATTGGGATTATCTACTGAACCTAGACCAATCCCCCTGCGTGGGTATGTGCATTGCTTACTAAGGAGGAGGAGGAGGAGGAAGAGAAGAAGAAAGAGGAATAAGAATAAGAAGAAGAATAAGAAGAAGAAGAATATGAATAAGAAGAATAAGAATAATAATAATAAGAAGAATAATAATAAGAATAAGAATAATAAGAATATTAAGATAAGAATAAGAAGAATAAGAAGCATAATAAGAAAAATAAGAAGAATAATAAGAATAATAAAAATAAGAAGAATCAGAATAAGAAGAATAAGAATAAGAATAATAAGAATAAGAATAATAGGAATAATAAAAATAAGAATAATAAGAATAAGAATAAGTAGAAGAAGAAGAAGAAGCGCTGTCTCGCAACTGTGTTGTGAGCCTCTTCTTCCCGTCGCCTCTGTTCGCGCTGTATTTTTCCTTTGAAATGAACGTAACCCAACTAGCCCAACTTTACATCCTACTACAGTGCCAAGGGAAACCAAGCTGAAAGCGCGTAAAAAAGTGGCCCAATAGCTGTCCAGCCATAGCAACCTAACCTAACCTAAATTTAACCTACACCTAACATAAACCTAAATTAACTAACGTAACCTATTTTAAGATTTTTTAGCTAAATTCGCCGTAGTATCGGGCACCGATGTCGTGACAACAGTTCAGAACAATGCAAAACCAGCAAGAGCGGACAGCCTCCTTAGAAAACATTTTGGCCATGATCGGAAATTCTTTGCATGGTATAATACAGACGCACCTCTTCTTCTGGAGCAGGTTTTATGCGTTCTCCTTAAGCATTTCCTTTGTTTGCCCAAACAACGTCACTTTTTTGCACTCTACACTTCGTGAGCTAATTTAATGAGTTATTCTTGTTTTTATTGCACGTTATTCCAGACAGACGCCCTCTTTGATGTCCAAACCGCCCAACATTTTTCATCTGATGTATGAATCACCAAGTTTTTATGCTACGTAATTATCGATTTTTTTAAGTGCCTATGGTCCGAAGTAAGAGTTTCCGAACTACAAACATCGCCGCCACATTTGCTACCACTACGATCGCAATGCAGGCACGGTCAAGTGCCTCGCGATGGTCACGTGACCACGAGCATTCGACGCCGCAGGAACTGTATATGTTTATTGCCTGCGCTGTGAAATTCTCTCCACAACACTATTGGTGCAAGAATTCACTTCCGGTATGTTAAGATTATGGCTGCATGCGTAGCTTTCTTCAATGAACACGCCAGTTAGTCAAGTGACCAGAGGATCTGGCTAGTTCCAAATGCTCGTTCTGCTCCTCACCTTTTAGTCCTAGTTGACTACTTCCACCGCCGTTCCGCCGAGATCTGGCCGCCTGTTCTGGGAGCACCCACTTGACGACAGCACAAAGCCATACTGCAAGCTCGCGCCCTTTGCCTCTGAACCAATGGTCCGATCACCACAGGCTGTCCCTGCTGCTAATCTACAAATACAGACACACAAACTTCGATTTCAGCGGCTACTGCGCCTTTGCGGGTGACGTCAGAAATAATAGGAATCGGACAAGAATAAAAGCTGCACGGTAAATAACGTGAGCACGTTCTATACTCATACGGTCATGCTGTACAGCACCCTTAAACGCTCATCAGCACTGGTAAGACCGCTGTCAGTGGATATAAACACAGTTTTCAGAACACGGCGCTGCTAATTTTCCTGTGTGCTTCGGTTACTTTTCTCAGTGCTATGCATTGGACATGACATGGAGGCAGGCAAAAACACCGCAAAAATCCACAAGACGCAACCTACAATGCCTGCAGTCTCCGGAGGATAAATTGCGGCGAGGGCACTCAGTAAAACGAGTCAGAGGTATGGCACAGTTATGAGCTCTGTGTGGAACGCAGCGCATGGCACCCACCACCTGACAGGTCACCACTGTTAAGTTTCCACAGCACAGAGATAAAAACACGCTTTTACTGGACGGGTTGGTTGGTGTTTATTCTGACCACAAGCGCGAATTTCGACAAGAGTCAGAAAGAGAATAAAGCACATGCGCTGACTAACAAGTGAAAATTGTTTGGAAAGGATTGCGAATATATACAAGAAAATGATCTGCAAGACAAAAAGAAAAGAAAAAATTCTTGATCAACGCTATCGCAGACAGTCATACAAAAACGATAGCTTATTATCTTCCCTTGCGGAAGGTTTTAACGTTCGCAGACGGGAAGATCCTTGAATTGAGTCTTAAAGAGAACCAGTTTTCTTTGGACGGGAAAAATGCGCCTTCGTCCAAATTCGTGCTTTACTGCAGTCACTGCAAGAAGGCGAATAAGTGCCCTTGCCCCCCAGACCTTTGAAATACCTTAATAACTTACAGTAACAACAATGAAATTGCCAGGGAAATTTTTGAAGCTTATGTCATCACCAAAACCGAGGAAAAATTCATCGCGAAACCTTCAGTCGAACTGCAAGATAACTAGTTATCGCTTTTAGATGACTCTCTCCGATAGCACCATCAATGACGTTTTCTTCTTGTCTTGCACATTATTTTCCCGTATATTAGTCTGCGCAAGTGTTGCCTTTTCTTTCTGTCCCTCCTCGAAATTTGCGCTGGTCGTCAGAATGAACAGAGAGGCCCTCTTTTATTGTCACGTGTATTCGCGTCATACAAAGCAAGGAAGCCACACGCGAACTTTCTCGTCAGCGTCATCGTTGTGTCTCGACAGTTCATAGTTTGAATTCACTCCAGCACACAGCATGCTGGGCATTGAAGAGGTTTTCGCATCATCTTAGATGCCCCACCCACCTTTTAGACTGACGCAGGTTTCCTCTCGGCAATGGTTTCCGCTGAGGCGAAGAAGTCCCTGCCGGTAGAAGATAATCCGCTCCGGCTTGGCGGTGCCGGAGAAAAGAGAATGGAGCCCAGCTTTGGCTTCCAAGAAGGACACAGAGTCCGGCTGGAGAAGGAAGGGAGCGGCATTAGTAACGTTGAACCTCGTTATAACAAAATGGTTTATAACGAAATAACGTATATAGCGAAGCAGTATCGATTCCCCTTGGGAGCTCGGTCAACGCGGGCTATACGAGGTAATTGCTAAGCCTCGTCAACTTCGTTACAACGACGTGCAACTGTAGTATGTTGTAGAGGAAGACGACAAATAGCGATACAAAAGGCGCTGTATGTAGGGTGCCTAACGTGAAGAGACGAAAGCAGAACGGTATACAGGGTGTTGCGGGGAAGACTAAGCAGTTTTCAAAATAAGTTTTTTTGAGGTAAACATATGGCTAAGAGGATTCTTGTGTGGGCTTGTTGGTTCATGCTTTCTACGACACAGACTGACACAGCGCAACGGATTAAGGACGAGAAGAAGCGCCCTTATTTCGTGATTGTTCTTCTCGTCCTCGTTCGGTTGCGCTGAGTCAGTCTGTCGAAGTGTGTCGAATGCGACGAAGGCATACAACTGGCTCCTCTGATCAATGGACACCTTAAACTCACTTACATATACGTGGTGTTGGTGCCCCAATGCAAAAACCTGCTTTGATTGCGCCCCACACACTGAATAGGCAGCGCCCACCCTGCCTCCCTGGCAGGTCGCAGTTAATGGTTGATCGCGAGAAGTTGGTCACCCAACGAAAGCTGCAGTGCCGCGTGTCTGCCACAACGTTGTCAGTGCTAACACATACAGCCCTCATCTCTCTCTCTCTACCGCCGCCACATACTTCAAATCGCTATTGAGGGGTTTGCTGACCCAGGGATCCAGTTATGCTCCCTTCCTTTCCTCAAAATCATCGGTGTCAAGAATGTCCTCAATGCCAATGCCAAGGAATACAATGAACGCAGACGGCTTTCGCTTTGTACATCTCGAGTTAGATGCGCTAATTCACAATCATTTTTGAGGCGAAAAGACTTTAAAGGCTTATGACTAGCCAGCGAGGGTGTTCGCAGAAAAGTGTAACACTACAGCTGTCAATGAAACTGCTCACATCATCAAAGCAAAACAGTAAAAAGCAGAAATTATTGTGAATAAATGAACAACAAGGAATGCAAAATAAATAAAATGAATAAAATAGAAAATGGCAATTAGAATATAAAAAGCTCAAAATAAAAAACAGGAACTAGAAAACAAAAGTAAAAAATACAGCGCCTATTGTCCAGGCACAAAAAAACACCTTCTAGAAAGTTCCATGTTTTCCGATTCCTGCACGTGAGCCGTAAGCACGTAAGCCCTCAATTTTTCAGTTCTTTATTCACGGAAATAATATATTGCAGTGCAATGGAGTCTTCTGATGAGCATAGGCGGAATTCGCGACTTGAAAGTAAACTGCAAACAGCTGAGGCATGCCATACGCATAAAAGATTTGCCGCTGTCGACTAAAATATTTGGCGTCTACACAAACGCCGCGTTACAGACCGTTGAGGGTGCACCGCAGCGCAGTCAGTTCAGGATTAATAAGGCGACTGAAGACAACGGGGTCTGCGTCAATGTGGCACACTTCAAAAAACACCGTCACCTATCTACAGCGAGCATCCACACATAATTAAGAGACACCGTCATTTGTCGCTCCAATTCTAAAACTAAACTCTTATTATATACTGGCTTCAAAAGAAACATATAAGCAGAGTAACGAGCATCTTCAAATTACTAAATTGAGCATAGAAAAAGTGCAAAGTGTGGACAAATATCAATAATGACGAGTATTACTTTCACAGCTTTATATAAACTATTCTAATTATGTGTTTATAAAAAATAGTACTAGTAAACGATAAAATTTTTACTCTGCAGTACTAGATTTACAAATATAAAATATGGGCAAGAACATTCCTCCCAAATGTCACGGAACCATGCTCATGTAGAGAAAGTTCTGAAGGCACTTAACTCTGCTTACGTGCAGGAATGTGAAAGCATGCATGGTACTTTCTAGAACGCCATTTTTTTTGCACGCCGCCTGTAGGCATTGAATTTTTTCCTGTTCTTAAATTTCTCCCTTATTTTGGTTTATTTCAGGTTTCATTATATTTTGTTTTTATCTTTTTGCACTTTTAACATTTTTCCAGTTCTTGTTAACTTTTTTATTTTTAAATCTTTTTATGTATTACATTTTTTATGTATTGTTAGTTTTATTTTGTGTTCAGTCATTTATAACTTTATTTATTTTTACTAATTACTAAATAATGACTGACAAGTTACTAATCGACCATAACTTAGTAATTGCTAAGGGTATATGGGTTATAGCAATTATGCCATTGATTACGTCAGAGTGAGACAGATTTCGCGGACGGACAAGGATGAGCCATTAAGGCTTTCGCCTTAAAAAGGGCGTCGAAAGCCCCAACTCGAACGTGGACACTCACAGTGCAGTTGGGCCCGGAATCCGCAGACGTCACGACAGCCTTCCGCACAATGGCGGCGTCCAATTGTTCGTTGAGCTCACCGACGGCCGCTCGAGACACAGGGCCTCCCAGCTACGAGAAAAAATCACAAAGTCAGAAAGAAACCACTTCTCTATCGACTCGATACTAGAAACTCAAGACATCGGTGCCTGCGCGGTGAATGTCAAGATTAGATATTTCCAATTTATAGGTATCTGCTTTTTCTGTATAACATTTCTACTCTTTATAGATAATTACTCATAACGCGAGTGCATTTTTTTGTACACTGTTTGCTTAAATTTGTTATTATTCTGCAGTTTTCTAAATTTGCTCTCGATTTTGCACACGGAGGGGCTGGGACCTCTGTCAGGCACTCAAATGCTTTTAGTCTCAGCATCTCCTTGAACCTCAATGGTTAAGACAAAAATAAAGTCCTGAAATCCTGAATTAAAATTGCTCATCTTGATCCGGGTACGGTCCCCAGGCGTTATCTTCCTTTCTTAGCGTTTTTTGTTCGTTCAGCAGGAGCACGATTAACACACAGAGCTTGTTAGTAGCAAATGAACAACCACAATAGTTTTTACCAGTGCTTCAACTGCAGTGCACCAGCGCTCTTTACTCTTTGGTCCTATCCCGTCCCTTCTTTATGCCTGCGCTGCCACTGAAATTTAGAAAGGTTGGTCCAATTGCATAATCCTGCAAACAAAAGTCATGGCCACTTGCTTGGTTCGTAGTATCCCGAATGAGACAACTCAGTATTTGCTTGCCCCAAACAGTGCTAAGCCGATCAGAATTTATATTTTAGAGGGGTCTCGAAGCGTCCTGAAGGAAGTCAGGCTATAAGGAAAGCTGTAGTGTAGGGCTCCGGAAATTTCGACCAGCTGGGGTTCATTAACCTGAACTGACATCGCACAGTACACTGGGCCTTAGAATTTTACCTCGGTGGAAATTCGACTGGCGCGGCCGGGATCGAAGCCCCATATTTCGGGTCAGCAGCCGAGCGTTATAACCACTGAGCCACTGCGGTGGCGGTAAAAATGTTGATTAGGGCAGCCTTACCTTTTGCTCAAAAAGAACTGAAGAAAAGTGCCATATGTAATACAAACATCTCACCAGAGAGTTGTTCTACGGCGATTATAGAACTACGACTTTGGTAGTTACAACGATTAGGGGGAACATCGCAGGTCGATATTTAGAATAAGCAAGCGCAGAGACATTTAGAGAAACAAAAACCTTGTAAGTTTGATCGCCTCAATATTTCAGGCAGAACCATGCCTGCTCATTCGAGTTGGTAAAATGTCAAACTGAGCAGTGTAGCACTTGCACACTCGTATTTGGCGATTTGCGGAAACCTGATGCGAGTGTTCTGCATCGGGTTAAAGTTTCTACAGAATTCTGGATATTCCTAGGCTTGTCGTCAGTTGTTTAGTTGGTGACTTCAGACCAGGGACGGAGGAGTCATGCTTGCGTCTGCTGCGTGGGTGAATCCATGGGTAGTCGCGTTCTCACCTTCAGCCTGTGTGCTGCCGCAGGGCTGATGCGGTAGGCGCTGCTGGACGAAAACCGGACGTCGGTGGCATCGACCCGTGATGATAACGCACCAGGAACAGACACAGCCGAGGGTTCGAGCTGCTGGTCTGGAAGAAATAAGGAGAGCGTTAGTGGCCCAGATTCAGCGCACTTGTCCGTTGTTCCAAAAAACAGGTGTATGGTGTGGTTTGGGTGCTTTACATTCCAAACCGACTCAGGCTAACAAGGATGAACAAATTTTTCCCCAAATATTATTCCGTAAACTTCCTACCCTTCACCCGAGTGCAATAAATGACCGTGAAATTCAGTGCCTTATTTGAACATTGAAGTTGTTTGCTCCGTATGTTATTACAGAAGCTCCTCTAGACAAGCCTGCTCATGGCTACTCCCACAAATATTACAATCCTGAGGAGTGCATACGTCCTCTGCAGTTTTGCCTAAGGGAATTAAAGTAAAAAACAAAATGTACCATGCTTTCCTCCAATCACGTGACGCAATTCAACTAAAACAATTCAAAGCATTTCATAACAAATAAATGCGGATCTAAAGAAGGCAATAATGTACTACTATCGCTGTCTATTTACTAAAATATATACTATCATTGTCTATTTGCTGAAAACCTTCAGTCGCCGTGCAATATAACGAGTTATCGCTTTTGGATGACTCACCGATTGCTTCATCAATGACCTTTTCTTTTTGTCTTTCAGATTATTTTCCCGAAAATTAGTCAGCGCACGTGTTGTCTTTTATTTCTATCGTTTGTCAAAATTCCCACTGGTCGTCAGAATCAACGGAGAGACCGTCTTGTCTTGTTGCGTGGATTCCGTCATCCGAAGCAACGAAGCCACACGCGAACATGCTCATCCGCATCTTCCTTGTGTCTCGACAAGTCACAGTTTTAATTCGCCCCAGCACACCGCGTGCTGGGCACTCAAGAGGTTTTGGCATCATCTTAGATGCCCCACCCACCTTTTGGACCGACGCAGGTTTCCTCTCGGCAATGGTTTCCGCTGAGGCGAAGAAGTCCCTGCCGGTAGAAGATAATCTTCTCCGGCTTGGCGGTGCCGGAGAGAAAGGAATAGAGCCCAGCTTTGGCTCCCAAGAAGGACACAGAGTCCTGGCTGGAGAAAGAAGTGAGCGACATTAGTACAGTTGAACCTCGTTATAACAAAATGGTTTATACCGAAATAACGTATACAACGAAGCAATGGCTATTCCTCTTGGGAGCTCGGTCAACGCGGGCTATAACGAGGTAATTGCCAAGCCCGTCAACTTCGTTACAACGAGGTGCAACTGTAGTACGTTGTGGAGAAGGACAGCAATTGGCGATACAAAAAGCGCTGTAGGTAGGGTGCCCAACGTGAAGAAACGAAAGCAGAACGGTATACAGGGTGTTACGGGGAAGAATAAGTGGTTCTTAAAATAAGTTTTTTTTTTGAGGTTAAGATTTGACTAAGAGGATCTTGGTGTGTAGTAAATGCTTCATACTTTCTAAGACACAGATTGACACAGCTCAACGGATCGAGGGTGAGAAGCACCCTTCCTGTGTTTCGTGATTCGTCTTCTAGTCCTTGTTCGATTGCGCTGTGTCAACCTGTGCCGTAGAAAATATGGCTGTTTCAGCATAGTGTTGAGAGGGTTTGCAGACATCATAAAACCGGTGAACCGTCTTGAGTAGTAAGCTGGTTAACTAATTTTAATAATTATTTAACGGGAAGAGGAAATTCGCCGAGACGATGCTGGTTCGTGTTTCTTCTCAAGCGGTATCGTTGCTTGGATAATATTGAGGGCTCCTTATGTCTTCTATACCACGTGCAGAAGCCCCAATTGACAGCCCTGCACCGTTGCCTCCATCAGTTCCATTTTAATTGACGCTGCAGGCCGCCAGTAAAAATGAAACTGATGGAGTCAATGGCGGCGGGCATTCGATTGAGGCCTTTTTCAGCACTTGCTATAGCAGACTTGAGCAGCCCGCGAAAGCATTCAACGAGAACAAAGTTACCGTTTGAGAACAAACACAAACGAGCACCGCCTCGAACAATCGGCTCTTCGTGTAATCTCAGTGAAACGCACAAATGTTGGATAAATTGACCATGGATTTAAAATGCTCAAGGACAAATTTCGAAGGTGGCCCGGGCCGAACTTTGGAAATGATCAGCGACAAAGTTATAGGTGGCCAATGTGTCGGGCACGCTCAATTATGCATGGTTGGACTAATTTGGTCAAAATCTGGCAAGGTCAAATTTCTGGGACGGGTCTGATTTTGGCGGGGGACAGTGTGAGAGTGCGGATTTGGGCTACGTTAAAAACGACGATGAGCGGGCAGTGCCTCCGGACGGAGGAGATGGAAGTTGATCAGGACGACGTTCTGCAATGCATAACGACAGAATGTGGTGCAGTTCAACACCAGGCATGTTCGGCTGAGGCGATAGCCTAATCGTCTCCAATAGCGTCCTGTGAAGCTGATCTGTTTGCGCTGCTGTGGATTCGACTTCCAATCGCAAATTTGTTTTTCTGTCTTTCTTTTTTCTAGGCGCAATAAGACCTTGTCTAGGCTGTGGGTCAATTTCAGATTGCGGCCAGGTCCCGCGATGTTAAGCTGGGTTGGTGCTTCGAGTTGAGCTATCGCCCTAAAATAATTGAGTTACATTCATCAATTCACAACACATGCCGCAGACGTGGAGGCAGTCTGCAAGGAACAAGCCGTGAAATGCATACTTTTGTGTCTATTTCATGCACCGAATTCAGGGGGCACTTTGTTGCCCTAAAATGTGGTGAGGCAAATACCCTTAGCGCGGTGTTGCTGCTTGTGTCACTGACATGTTGTTAAGATGTTGATTAAGGACCCAATTGTTTCCGAATCTTTAATGCTGGAGACACTGAAGGGCGTTTGGGTGATAACTCGAGGTCTTCGAACTAAAGACTTCAATGTCAATCGGGCGCAATCATTTTCGCGGGGTACTCAATGCGCCTTTTCCTGTTGGTGCTCCCGACATATATTATGATATATATTCTGAAATATAAACCATGAGATACTGGGATATTTTCCGCTTATTAGGGACCTCCTCGAGACGTATACTGGAACCTTTCCCGTGTGCTGCGTCACGGAAGCCACGCCGACTCTCAAAGCGCCATACGTACCGTGCTGTCGTGGGTGTTTGCGGCGTGTCACAGACGCTCTGGTCCACCCGCCGACTGGGCTACGCCGAGGGGCGTCGTGGAGACCAGAGAACACAGCTGGCATTCCACTCAAGGCGGCGGCGGGAGTCGTCCTATCGGGGCCGACTGGCAGCCTGTGGCAAGTGTTCGCCCTGTGATGAACCCAACTGGAAATCTGAATCGTCATAGTAAATATTTACCACCAACACTGCCGCAGTGCTCGACTTAAAGAGCTTTAGCTACGGGAGCTTCAAGCGTTTATATCGGTGGGCTCAGCAAATGTGGAGAAGACCAAATCCAAACATCATTCCTTCGAAGGCAAAACGCTAAAGCGCCCGTGTGCTGAGCGATGTCAGTGCACGTTAAAGATCCCCAGGTGGTCGAAATTATTCCGGAGCCCTCCACTACGGCACCTCTCTCTTCCTTTCTTCTTTCACTCCCTCTTTTATCCCTTCCCTTACGGCGCGGTTCAGGTGTCCAACGAATATATGAGAAAGATACTGCGCCATTCCCTTTTCCCGAAAAAACCAATTATTATTATTATTATGTCACCTCTCTGCTCTTGAGCCACAAGTCTGCCAATCGCTTTTTGCTAATTTCCACCGCAGATTTGTTTACATGACCATTATGTCTAAACCCTAGGGCCTCAGGAAGAGTGGCTGTGCCTGCATCGACATCGGATGGATACAGTCACATTTTTGTATGAGGTGTTCTATTGTTTCTACAGATTTACCACACAAAGCACATGTGTCGTCGCCTTCGTTAAATTTCTTTTTGTAGCTGAGTGTTCTAAGACACCCTGAATTTCCTTGAAAGAGTAGGGCACTGCCTCCTGAGTTATCATAAAACCCTTTCTGATCTGCCATTTCCAGCATCTATATAGTTCTACGGTATGCTTTACTTTCGTTGAATCTATCCAATTTTTACCTCCCGCATTTTTTAACCTGTCGTTTTAAGCCCTTTCTTTCTCCATCCTCCTCTATGGCATTCTTAATGGTTAGCTTCCTAGCTCTTTTACGCAAGTGTGAGTCAACGCTCTTTCCGAATAGGTATTTAAGTACCTTATCTGCCCGCCTGTTATCGTCCACTTTTCACAGACGTTCTTCTTACAGTATTTTACTCTGAGCTTCCCGTGCAACGAACGATGCCCAGCTAATATCTCCCTGCACTGCCTCGTTTGTGGTTCTCCCGTGTGCACTTAGCGCCAATCTTGCAACAGCTCTCTGATTTACTTCTGATCTTGACTGAACTTCTGCACTTAAGCACAGAACCGCATTCCCGAAAGTAAGCTCCGGCACTATTATTCCTTTCCATTTGTTATACCACCATAATGCCCTATGTTTGATTATCCCGGCATCTGTTAGCCCTTTTGCTAGGAGAGACTGTTCTAAGACACTAACAGTGCGATATACCTGATGGATCTTGCACTATTGCGATTTACTGCCGCCTTTCCTACATTAGGTATATTTCGTCCTTATACCAGCTATTAAATTTTATAAACGTGTGCATAACGACATGCCGAATCGTTCGACACCATCCGGTACACCCTGTGACAAACTGTTTGGCCATGACGGCCATCTAAAGGCCCTAGATATGCACGTTTTTGGGGCGGAAAGGTCGTTGTTGCAAATCCCACTCATATTTTGGGCTTTATCTCAATTGGTAAATTCATCCTCATAAACCTCCCAACTCATTTCACACCACTTTAAACAATTTGTGTCAAACGAACGGGTGGCCCCCAAATTTTATGCATATGGTGGGTTCCAGGGAGGGGGTGTGTCGCACTTCCCAATAATGGATTAGAAGCATAGCTACCAATTAAAGCGTTACGGGTCCACTGTTCCTATGTGATACAGTGTGGTCTCATGGTAGCTGTTTCGGTCAATTTGGCCTTCATTGCAGACTGATGCGCCCTTGACAAATTAAGTAGCCAGAGCTGATTTTTAAAATTAGGGTTTTGATCGCAGAAGGTGCACGAGTAATGGACATATTAGTTTGCCATCCACGTTGACGGAATGAAGCAGCGTTAATCAATTTGCATGCAACAAAATGAATCAGCAAAGGAATACTAAACACAAGATATTGAATGCTACGCTGTTTAATGTAGGTTTCATGTAGCTATGTACAGGGAGTGGCTAAAATTAAGCCAGTAAAGGAGTTGCAGTGGACATGTGGACATTGAGCGGAGCCTTGCTTTTTCAGAAAACCATCTCTACGCGCACTTTTTTGAGGAGGAGGGATACTACTTGGTTTGAGAGTGCGTCATAATGCGCGCAAAGAATGTAGTTCACACGCATGATTTGATCCGGAAAATCCTCCTGCACACCCAGAAGTATTAGCTCAACTGCCGCCATCCCACGACGCGTGGAGGGATTCCTCACCTGCACTGCAGCTGGCTGGTGCTGGCCTTGGAGGCGCCGTGGGAGTCGCCTCGGCTCACGTGGCGAAGTCCGTGCAAAAACCGCGGTGTGCTTCGCAGGGGCAGCATATGCGGTCGAGCCAGGAATTGGCTTCCAAGAAGGGCACGCAGACTGGAGGACAGAACAAGAGCCATAATTTTAATATAGAACGTTGACTTTAACAGCATTATTTCTTACTACTCGCATTGAAACGTTTATTGTGCGTCCGAGATTTCAATATTGCGGAGGGTAATCTCGGGTCGGCAAAGTGTGATCACCCATCACGTGAACTTTGGCGATTACGTTATGCAGACTCTGACTGCACAGGCGGGGTGTTGTTCGTAGTAAAGCCAGTTGCCTGTAGCGCTTGTCCCGTCACCTTTTCTCCTCCTTTGCCTGTACACGCACCTTCAAAATTCGGGAATATAATAAAAAAGTCTTTACTCATTACAATCCTCCTACATTCTGCCGTACGATTAGAGAGAAAAGCTGCGCAACCTTAAAAGAAACTTTGCAGTGTAAGAAAATTTTGTTCTGGTGCCGTGTGCTAGGACTATTAAATCGAGCTGCAAGTAAGAAAGAAGATCGCGCTGTGATTGGCATATGAGAAAAAAGCATGGGCTCGTCTCGAGCACTCGCCGAAAAAGCAGAGCTGAGCTGGCGCTCGCCGAAGTGTGGCCGCAAGCATTCGAGGTCTTACAATGTGCGGAAAGTAAATGTTTATCTGACGCAGTAGTAGCCAAAGGCCATTACTATATTTTATGGCGCCGCTGAATAAGACCGCCGCAACACACGTCAAAGCGCGATTGTAGCGATTGCTGACCCAGGGAGTCAGTTATGCGCCCTTCCTTTCCTCGAAATCATCCGCTTCGAAAACGCTGTCAATGCCAATGGCAACGAATAAAATGAACGCCGAGCTTTCCCTTTATACATCCTGGATATTAGGTGCACTAATCCATTGATTTTTAAGGCGAAAGACTTTACAGGCTTAAGACTCGCCAGCGAGGATGTTCGCACAAAAGGGCAACACTACAGCTGTCAATCAAACCGACGACGTCATTAAAATAAAACAATAAAAAGCAAAAATTATTGGGAGTAAATTAAAAACAGGAAATGAAAACTAAATAAAAAGACTAAAAATGAAAAATTACAATTAGAAAAGGACAATAAAAAATATAAAATAGAAAATAAAAGTAAAAATTTAAAACAGCGCGTACTGTCGTGGAACAAAAAAAAACGCTATCTAGAAAGCTCAATGTTTTCGGATTCCTGCACATAAGCCGCATGCACGTAAACCCTCAAATTTTTCAGCTCTTTATTCACGGAAATAGTATATTGCAGTGCAATGGAGTCTTTCTGATGATCATAGTCAGGCTTCACGACTTGATAGTAAACTGCAAACCGCTGACACAAGCCATACGCATAAAAGAGTTCCCACTGTCGACTAAAACATCACCGTCTACACAAACGCCACGTTGCAGCCCACTGAGGGTGCACCGCAGCGCGGTCAGTTCAGGACTAATAAGGCGACTGAAGACACCAGGGGGACAGCGTCGAGGTGGCACGCTCAAAACACTCACACCTATCTACAGGGATCATCCGCATATAAGGGCCACCGTCATTTGTCGCTCCAGTTCTAAATTGATGTTTTATTCTATAGCGGCTTCAAAACAAACAAATAAGCAGAGTAAAGAGCATCTTTCATTTACTAAATTCAAGATAGAAAAAGTGCAAAATCAAGCAACTCAGGCTATGACGGACGCTGTAGAATAGCGCTTCGGAAATTTCGACCGCCTGGGGTTCAATAACCTGCACTGACATCGCACAGTACACAGTCCCTTAGAATTTTACCTCCATGAAAATTCCGCAGCCGCTGCCGGGATCGAAGCCCCGTATTTCGGGTTAGGAGCCGAGTGCCATAAATACTGAGCCACCACGGCGGCGGTAAAAAAACTAATTAGGGCAGCCTACGCTTTTGCTCAAAAATAAATCGGGAAAAACTCCATACGTAATAGCCACATCTCACCAGAGAGTTGTTCTGCGCCGATTATAGGAATATTAGTTGGATAGTTAGAAAGATTAGGCGGAACATCGGAGGCGGATATTTAGAATAAGGAATCTCAGATACATTTACCGAAAGAAAAACCTTGTAAGTTCGGTTACCTCAATATTTCAGGCAGAACCATGGCTGCTCATTCGAGTTGGTAAAAAATCAAGCTGAGCAGTGTAGTGCTCGCACACTCGTATTTGGCGATTTACTGAAACCTGATGCGAGTGTTCTGCATTGGGTTTAAAGTTTCCACAGAATTCTGGATATCCCTAGGCTTGCCGTCAGTTGTTTAGTTGGGGACTTCAGACCAGGGACGGAGGAGTCTTGCTTGCGTCTGCTGCGTGGGTGAATCCATGGGTAGTCGTTCTCACCTTCCGTCTGTCTGCTGCCGCAGGGCTGATGCGGTAGGCGTTGCTGGACGAAAACCGGGCGTCGATGGCGTCCACACGTGGTGGTAACGCTCCAGGCACAGACACACCCGAGGGTTCGAGCTGCTGGTCTGGAAGAAATAAGGAGAGCGTTAGTGGGCCAGATTCAGCGCACTTGTCCATTGTTCCAAAAAACTGGGGCATAGTATGGTTTGGGTGCTTTACGTTCCGAACCGACTCTGGCTAAGAAGGATGAATAAATTTTTCCCCAAATATTATTCCGTAAACTTCCTACCCTTCACCCGAGTGCAATAAATGAACGCGAAATTCAGTGCCTTATTTGAACATTGAAGTTGTTTGCTCCGCATGTTATTACAGAAGCTCCTCTAGACAAGCCTGCTCATGGCTACGCCCACAAATATTACAATCCTGAGGAGGGCATACGTCCTCTGCAGTTTTGCCTAAGGGAATTAAAGTAAAAAACAAAATGTACCATGCTTTCCTCCAATCACGTGATGCAATTCAAATAAAACAATTCAAAGCATTTGGTAACAAATAAATGCCGATCTAAAGAAGGCAAAAATGTACTACTATCGCTGTCTATTTACTAAAATATATACTATCATTGTCTATTTGCTGAAAACCTTCAGTCGCCAAGCAATATAACGAGTTATCGCTTTTGGATGACTCTCACCGATTGCTTCATCAATGACCTTTTCTTCTTGTCTTTCAGATTATTGTCCCGTATATCAGTCAGCGCACGTGTTGTCTTTTATTTCTATCATTTGTCAAAATTCGCATTGGTCGTCAGAATCAACAGAGAGACCGTCTTGTCTTGTTGCGTGGATTCCGTCATCCGAAGCAACGAAGCCACACGCGAACATGCTCATCCGCATCGTCCTTGTGTCTCGACTAGTCACAGTTTTAATTCGCCCCAGCACACAGAGTGCTGGCACTGAAGAGGTTTTCGCGTCATCTTAGATGCCCCACCCACCTTTTAGACCAACGCAGGTTTCCTCTCGGCAATGGTTTCCGCTGACGCGAAGAAGTCCGTGCCGGTAGAAGATAATCCGCTCCGGCTTGGCGGTGGCGGAGAGAAAGGAATGGAGCCCAGCTTTGGCTCCCAAGAAGGACACAGAGTCCAGGCTGGAGAATGAAGTGAGCGACATTAGTACAGTTGAACCTCGTTATAACAAAACGGTTTATACCGAAATAACGAATATAACGAAGCAATGGCAATCCCTCTTGGGAGCTCGGTGAACGCGGGCTATAACGACGTAATTGCCAATCCCGTCAACTTCGTTACAACGAGGTGCAACTGTAGTACGTTGTGGAGGAGGACAGCAATTGGCGATACAAAAGGCGCTGTAGGTAGGGTGCCCAACGTGAAAAGACGAAAGCAGAATGGTATACAGGGTGTTCCGTGAAAGACTATGTGGTTCTTAAAATAACTTTTTTGAGGTAAAGATTTATCTAATGGGCTCCTGGTGTGTAGTAATTGCTTCATACTTTCTAAGACACAGATTGACAAAGCGCTACGGATCGAGGACGAGAAGAAGCACCCTTCCTGTGTTTCGTGATTCGTCTTCTCGTCCTCGTTCGATTGCGCTGTGTCAACCTGTGTCGTAGAAAAGATGGCTGTTTCAGCATAGTGTTGAGAGGGTGTACATACATCAGAAAACCGGTGAATCGCCTTGAGTGGTAAGCAGGTTAGCTTATTTTTAATAATTATTTAACGGGAAGAGCAAATTCGTCGAGACAATGCTGGTTCGTGTTTCTTCTCAAGCGGTATCGCTGCTTGGATAATATTGAGGGCTCCTTATGTCTTCTATACCACGTGCCGAAGCCCCAATCGATAGCCCTGTGCCGTTGCCTCCATAAGTTCCATTTTAATTGACGCTGCAGGCTGCCAGTAAAAATGAAACTGATGGATTCAATGGCGGCGGGCATTCGATTGAGGCCATTTTCAGCACTTGCTATAACAGACTTGAGCAGCCCACGAAAGCATTCGATGAGAACAAAGTTACCGTTTGAGAACAAACAAAAACGAGCACCGCCTCGAAGAATCGGCTCTTCGTGTAATCTCAGTGAAATGCACAAATGTTGTATAAAGTGACCATGGATTTAAAATGCTCAAGGTCAAATTTCGGGGGTGGCCCGGGTCGACCTTTGGAAATGATCAGGGACAAAGTTAGAGGTCCCCAATGTGTTGGGTAACGTCAATTATGCATGGTTGGTCAAATTTGGTCAAAATCTGGCATGGTCAAATTTCTGGGACAAGACTGATTTTCGCGGGGGACAGTGTGAGAGTGCGGATTTGTGCTACGTTAAAAACGACGATGAGCGGGCAGTGCCTCCGGACGGAGGAGATGAAAGTTGATAAGGACGACGTACTGCAATGCATAACGACAGAATGTGGTACAGTTCAACGCCAGGCGTGTTCGGCTGAGGCGATAGCCTAATGGTCTCGCATAGCGTCCTGCGAAGCTGATCTGTTTGCGCTGCCGTGGATTCGACTTCCAATCGTAATTTTATTTGCTTTTTCTGCCTCTCTTTTTTCTAACTAGGTGCATTTTGACCTTGTCTAGGCTGTGGGCCAATTTCAGACTGCGGACAGGTACCACGATGTTAAGCAGGGTTGGTGCTTCGAGTAGAGCTATCGCCCTAAAATAATTGAGTTCCATTCATCAATTCACAACACAATCTGCAGACGTGGAGGCAGTCGCGCGGAACAAGCCGTGAAATGCATACTTTTGTGTCGATTTCGTACACCGAATTCAGGGGGCACTTTGTTGCCCTAAAATGTGGTGAGGCAAATGCCCTTAGCGCGGTGTTGCTGCTTGTGTCATTGACATGTGGTTAAGATGTGGATTAAGGACCCAATTGTTTGCGAATATTTAATGCTGGAGACACTGAAGGGCGTTTGGGTGGTGACTCGAGGTCTTCGTACTAAAAACTTCAATGTCAATAGGGCGCAATCATTTTCGCGGGGTACTGAATGCGCCTTTTCCTGTTGGTGCTCCCGACATATATTATGATATATTTTCTGAAATATAAAGCATGAGATACTGGGATATTTTCCGCTTATTAGGGACCTCCTCGAGACGTATACTGGAACTTTTCCCGTGTGCTGCGTCACGGAAGCCACGCCGACTCTCAGAGCGCCATACGTACCTGTGCTGTCGTGGGTGTTTGCGGCGTGTCACAGACGCTCTGGTCCACCCGCCGACTGGGCTACGCCGAGGGGCGTCGTGGAGACCAGAGAACACAGCTGGCATTGCATTCAAGGCGGCGGCGGGAGTCGTTTTCTCGGAGCCGACTGGCAGCCTGTGGCAAGTGTTCGCCCTGTGAAGAACCCAACTGGAAATCTTAATCGGCATGGTAAATATTTGCCACCAACACTGCCGCAGTGTTTGACTTAAAGAGCGTTAGCTACGGGAGCTTAAAGTGTTTATATCGGTGGGCTCAGCAAACGTGGAGAAGGCCAAAAACAAACATCATCCCTTCGATGGCAAATCGATAAGGCGCCCGTGTGCTGTGTGTTGTCAGTGCACGTTAAAGATCCACAGGTGGTCGAAATTATTCCGGAGCCCTCCACTACGGTACCTCTTTCTACCTTTCTTCTTTCACATCCTCCTTTATCCCTTCCCTTATGGCATGGTTCAGGTGTCCAACGTTATATGAGAGATACTGCGCCATATCCTTTCCCCAGAAAAGCACTTATTTTCTCTTCGATGGATGGGTGGGGGCAGTTGCCCCCATGGTCTGTTTTTTATTTATTTTTGTTAAACTGTGGTTAATTTATTAAAATTCCCGATTTTCTTTAATGACGCCTTCGTACACTTTTACCTCTATGTCACCTCTCTGCTTTTGAGCCACCAATCTTCCAATCGCTTTTTGCTAATTTCCACCGCAGATTTGTTTTCATGACCTTTATCTCTAAACCCTAGGGCCTCAGGAAGAGTAACTGTGCCTGCATCGACATCGAATGGATGCCGTCACATTTTCGTATGAGGTGTTCTATTGTTTCTACAGATTTACCACACAAAGCACATGTGTCGTCATCTTCGTTAAATTTCGTTTTGAAATTGCACGTTTAAAAACACCCTGACATTGCCTGAAAGAGTAGGGCACTGCCTCTTGAGTTATCAAATAGGCTTCCTTCCTGATCTGCCTTTTCCAGTATCGATGTAGTTCTACACTATGCTTCTTTTTCATCGAATCTATTCAATTTTTACCTTCCGCATTTTAGCCTGTCATTTTGAGCTCTCTCTTTCTCCATCCTCATGTATGGCATACTTACTGGTTAGCTTCCTAGCTATTTTACGCAAGTGTGAGTCAACGCTCTTTCTGTATAGTTATTTAATACCTTAGCTGCCCACCTGTTATCGTCCACTTTTCTCAGGCGTTCTTCGTATAGCATTTTACTCCGAGCTTCCCGTGCTTCGAACGATACCCAGCTCATATTTCCCTGTACTGCTTCGTTTGTGGTTTTGCCGTGGGCACCTAGCGCTAATCTTCCAACAGCTCTCTGATTTACTTATGGTCTCGACTGAACTTCTGCCCTTAAGCACAGAACCGCATTCCCGAAAGTAAGCTCCGGCACTATTATTCCTTTTCCAAATACCTCTCAGTACTTCATATTTGTTATACCACCATAATGCCCTATGTTTGATTATCCCGGCACCTGTTAGCGCTTTTGCTAGGAGAGACTGTTCTAAGACACAAACAGCGCGATCTAATTGATGGATCTTGCACTATTGCGATTTACTGCCACCTTTCCTTCATCAGGTATATTTCCTCCTTATACCAGGTATTAAATTTTATAAACGTGTGCATAACAACACGCCGAATCATTCGACACCATCCGGTACCCCCAGTGACAAACGGTACGGCCGTAACGGCCGTCTGAAGGCCCTCGATATGCACGTTTTTGGTGCGGAGAGGTCGTTGTTGCGAACCCCAATCCTATTTTGGGCTTTATCTGAATTAGTAATTTCATCCTCATGAACCTGCCAACTCATTTCACACCACTTCGAGCAATTTGTGCCAAACGAGTGGCCCCCAAATTTTATGCAAATGATCGTTCCGAGGAGGGGGTGTGTCACACTTCCCAATAACTGATTGGAAGCATAGCTTCCAATTGAGGCGTTACGGGTCCACTGTTGCTATGCGATACACAATGTGGTTTCGTGGTAACTGTTTCGGTCAATTTGACCTTCATTGCAGACAGACGTGTCCTTGACTAATTAAGTAGCCAGAGCTAACTCTCTTAAAATTAAGGTCTTGATCGTAGAAGGCAATGGACCTATTGGTTTGACCATCACGTTGACGGAATGAAGCAGCGTCAATCAATTTCCATGCAACAATATGAAGCAGCAAACGAATACTAAACACAAGACATTGAATGTTACGCTGCTTAATGTAGGCTCCCTGTAGCTATGTACAAGGAGTGCCCAAAATTAAGCCAGTAAAGGAGTTGCAGTGGACATGTGGACATTGGGCGAAGCCTTGCTTTTTCGGAAAACCATCTCCACATGCATTTTTTTTAAGGAAGAAGGATACTACTTGGGTGAGAGTGCGCCCTAATGCGCGAAGAATGAAGTTTACACGCATGATATGATTCGAAAAATCGTCCTTCACACCCAGAGGTATTAGCTCAACTGGTGCCGTCCCGCGATGCGCAGAGGGATTCCTCACCTGCACTGCAGCTGGCTGTTGCTGGCCTTGGAGGCGCCGTGTGAGTCGCCTCCGCAGACGTGACGAAATCCGTGCAAAAACCGTGGAGTGCTTCGCAGGTGCAGCATAGGCGCTCGAGCCAGGAATTGGCTTCCAAGAAGGGCACCCAGACTGGACGACAGAAAAGAAGCAAAGATTTAATACGCCACGCCAACTTATCCTTTTACGAGCGTTATCTCTTACTACTCGCATTCGAACGTTTCTTGTCCGTCCGAGATTTCAAGATGGTGGCAGGTAATCTCGGGAAAGCAAAATGTGAGCACCCATTACATGACCGCGCGCATGCCCCTATGCTGGCGTTCCGCCGTATATGTACCCTCTTAGCGGGCGACGAGAGTGATGCCATTTGGGGTTGCCATTGGTAACAAAATTGCGGGACACCCGTTTGGCGGAGAGCGTTCGGAGTGGTGGAAAACGAATCGGCATGATTTGGCGCACAAAGTTTCTCGAGTTGAAGCCTGGTGCGTGTGAAGGATTCGTACCGAAGACCTGTGGTCCTCGAAACCGTAATGGGGGCGACCTACGGTGGGCTGTGACGGGCGGACCAGTGGTTGCAGATGGATGAGGGTGGTACCGAATGAATCATCGCTTCGTGATCCGGCACTAACTTCCGCCACGTCCGGCGTTCTCCGGGACTCTCATTAGTGGGTATAGTGGATAGTGGGTATAGCGTATTGAATTTTAAATGCGCATGTACAGACAAGTGGTAGGAGAGCAGGTCAGGACAAGCGCTAGTCGCAACAAGGTTTATTCGGAAACTTGGCGGACATACCACCTGCGCAGGCATAGTTTGCATCCAGTGGCACAATGTTAGCGTCAAGGGGAGAAAAAAGGAAGCAGATACATTGCCAACACACGGTGAACGCGTGTTCGCAATGAATTTTTTTTTTTTTGAAGCGGAAAGCTTCACTACGCTATGTAACGCAGTCTTCGGGTAGCCGGCCCAACGGCCTTGAACCTCCTCCAGCCCATCCAAGGTAGTTGTGTGAGACCATGTATGGTACAGTTATGGTTTCGAACCCTTCACCTTGACTAATGACCTTTAGTTGACCTTGGACATTGGTTTGGTTTATGGAGGTTTAACGTCCGAAAGCGACTCAGGCTATGAAGGACGCCATAGTGAAGGACTCCGGAAATTTTGACCTCCTGAGGTCCTTTAACGTGCGCAGACATCGCACAGTACACGGGCCTCTAGTATTTCGCCTCCATAGAAATGCGACCACCGCGGCCAGCTGACCTTTGTGTTTACCTTTGACCTTAGGAACATGCAGTGGGTGACGTGAAGCCACATGATGACATCCGAGGGGGGCGTTGTAAGACCAGGTAATAACGAGTCATAGCCACGTGGTCGTGAGGGTAGAGAACGGTTGTCGCGAGCGTGCAGCGGAGCTGCCACAGATGAGCCTCAGACGCTTAGCAAGCGTGCTTGCTTTTCGCTGAATTCCAGGGTTCGTCAAGTTAAGCCACTGAGAGTTTTTTCTTCTGCCTTTGGCAATTACGTTATGCCAGTTGATCTAGAGTCCGACGACTGCACAGGCGGGGTGTTGTTCGCAGTAAACCCAGTCGCAATTAGCGCTTGTCCCGCCATGTTCTCCTCTCCTTAGCCTGTACACGTGCCTTCAAAATTCGGCAATATAATAAAATGCAGGTACTCATTACAATCCTTCTACATTCAGCCATAAGATTAGAGAGAAAAGCTGCGCAGCTTTCATAGAAACTGTAGTGTACGACGATTTCGTTGTGGTGCCCTGTGCTACGACTTTTAAATTGAGCTGCAAGCGAGAAAGTAGGTCGCGCTCTGATTGGCATATGAGAAAAAAGCATGGGCTCGACTCGAGCACTCGCCCAAAAACCAGAGAGCTGAGCTGGCGCTGGCCGAAAGGTGGCCGCAAGCGTACGAGGTCTAACAATGTGCGGAAAGTGAATGCTTAACAGACGCAGTAATATCTAGAGTCAATTACTAGACTTTATAGCGCCGCTGAATAGTTTCAAGGTTGTTCACACAACTGCTGTTCATGGCGAAACTTTGAAGACAAGGGCTGACTATAGTTCGCCCGTTTTACTCCTCAGAAGTTTCACTGAGAATCAAAGCCCTGCAGCGACCCGCATTGGAGAAATGCGAGAGCATTTTTTTTGCTTCTATGTATAGACATATAAAAAAGTCGAAAGGGCTATGTGTCGGTCCCTGGACGTCAGGCTATCAGGTTATAAGCCACCACGCCTTAAGAAAAAATTAATGTGGATTAGCTCAGCCAACCCAGGTTAATTACAAAGCGAAAGCGAGATTGAGGTCTCCACTGACCCACGAAGCCGGTTGTGCGCCTTTCGTTGCGTGAAAATGAACGACCTTTGCAAAGTTGTCAACGCCAATGAACTCTAAGAACGCCGTCGGCGCACTTGTTTGGTTTTTTGAGGAGACGAAATGGCACAGTAACAGTCTCACATATCTCGGTTGACACCCGAACCCCGCCGTAAAGGAAGGGGTAAAGGAGGGAGGGAAAGAAGAAAGAGAAAACTGAAAGTTGGATTTTTGAGGAAAGGCGTGGCGCTGCGCAGCGGCGGAACACCTGTGGCTCGGTGCCACTAGTGGCGCATGCGCAGTAGTGACTAGGGAGCGAGAGAGAAAGAGAGAAATATCCGCGGCGAGGCGTGCGTTGTAACTTCATGTGCCTCCTAGGAGCCCTGCGACGGCGAAATCGCAAGTTCGCGGCCAGTAACGCTTTCGCTTTAAAACTGCGCTGTACTCCCATTTCCAGCGTAAATGTGCCGAATTGATTCGCAAGATCGCAGGTATTTCGAGCGTTTGTACAGAGTAGAACTGCGGAATCCTGTCGCGTGCATGAGCCTGCTGGACGGTGCTCCGGCAATTGGGCCTAGCTTTGGCTTCCGAGAAGGGCACTCAGTTTTGAGGAGCGAAGATATTACGTTAGAACGTCGTTAGTACTACGTGACGCGAAACGGAGTTAAAGCTCAAGTTTAAGATAGTTCGGCTTATAAACGTACAGTCTTGTCAGATGTCTTAAGGCCAAATGCTTTTCGCTTCAGACGCTAACAGTCATTACGGCACTAATAAAGACCAAATGACATTGAAATTACAGAAGGTTTGTGGTTTCTTCTTGCAGTACAGAAGCTGCCTGCTTGACGTTCGGGTTTTGAATGAATGATCCTTATTATATCCTTAATTATATCATAAGTTGATGTTTTTGTCACAGGATTCATTCATAAAACTAATATAATCCCTGATATGTAGATTTAACGCCACAGCATTAAGGAGCTTGTGCCCCAGAAAAGCCAGTGTCGTCGGCGGCAGCAGCTGTGTGAGCGAAAAGTCCCTCTTCCTTCCCGTGAGCGAAAAATCCCCCCCCCTCCTCCTCCTCCTCCTCCTCCTCCTCCTCCTCCTCCTCCTCCTCGCAATGTACGTCACTGCCCCAACAGAGCGCGCGACGGCAGCGCACGAGAGGAAGACACACCTGTCACATATTTCAGTGCACAACCCGGACCGCGCCGCAAATAATGGAAAATGAAATAAAAATTGGTTTTAAGGAAAGGAAGTGAGGCCTCTCTCACATATTTCTGTGGACACCCGAACGGCGCCGTAAAGAAAGGAAAATGAATGAAAATTGATTTGATATTAAGGAAAAGATATGACGCGTCTGATATATCTTGTTCGGGCACAGTGGGGCCGTGCGGGCAGGCAGGAATCACGCGGTGAGCGGCGAACAACGCAGTGCACATCCAAAGCGCGTTCACCACGAAGCTTGCGGCTTGCTGCCCGTTCGTTCGGCGCGGAAGCTATGCTGGCGTTCGTGGCATCGGGTTTGTCGAGAACGATGTGCCGACGAACTACGACTGCAACTTGAGTCCCGCGCGTTTCTGCAAGGCGCCTAGCACCGCTTCTACATGGTTTTCCGCTCCGCGCGTCCGTTTCACCGTACCTAGCAGATCGATTTCTCAACGGGCAAGGCGTCGCGCCGAACGGGCGATGGCGTTCCGTGGGCTCCATGGCAGTGCTACAACACGCTGTCACGTTCCACTATTAAAGGCGAAGCTTAAGCGTCCAACAATTTTTAATTTAGTACGATATTTATTCGAGCCTCTTCCAATACCAGGAATGAGCAAAAACGACCTGTCAGCAATTATACAGCCAGCCATGTTTACGCCTCATGTAACCTAAACAGCAACTACGCGTCACAGTCATCGTTCAACTGATGGAACAGAAACTGAAACAGCGTCAGGAAGAAATTGAATTGTAAATTATTTAGCAGCCGTACATGAAAGCGACAGGGTGCTCAATGTATACGAAAGTCTAACGCATCGTTCGAAATAAGTAAAACGCGCAAGAAAAAATTAAAAAATTTGATCTCTACGGTCCTCTAATGTGAGCTAGGAAGGGTACAAATATTTCGTGGTCTTCCTCACCCGAAGTTTTCGCCCTCACCTGCTTTATAGCCGAGGTGGCGAGGAAAGCGACCCTTAGCTTCTTCCTTGGCACCCACGTCAGGAAAGAACCTTCAGTGTTCCCGACGCCCATGTCGTCTGTCTCTGCACCTGGGTCCAAGTCCCCACGGGTTCTGGCTGCTACCTCCGTCGAGGGAAACAAGTTGCCACTGGCGGTCAGGCTAGTATCACAGAATCATACACTCCGAACAGGAATACGCCTATATAGCAGTAAAAAAGGCAGTAAGCTGTCCTCTAGGGCACTCCCTTTTAGGGGCACGGTAAGCTTCCCAAGCTCCGCAGTAGATTCGAATTGCTAAATACGCGCGATGCTTTGTCTTGGCAATGACGATATATGCCCACTGCCAAGCATAGGAATTTGATGCAGTTAGCAATGGGAGGAGGATGTTAATTGTGGCACCAGCGGCCCTGAGGTTAGCAAATGCAGGAGATTGAAATTGTAAATGCTAAAATTAGCATGTTTTGAAGAGGAAATCGATTTTCGCTGCCAACCGCAAGTATTCCGTATTTTTAGAGATAGAAAGCTACCCCACGGCTTGGCCAGCATGCCCTGCCATAGAGTTTCTTACCATTAACTAGATGGAACCAGCCTATGCGAGTTTGCACGGAGCTTGCTCGAGATCACCTGTACCACCATGAGCGCTTTAAGCATCATGGGGTGGAGAAGGTACCGACTGCAGAACTACAACGTTTGGCCAAAAATTATTGAAAAAACAAAAGTTGTTAGATAATCAAGAATGTCCTATCATTCAATATACTGTTTACAAATAGTAACAAACGAGCAGGAAAGCATGTAAATGCAAGGTTTTCTCAAAATAAGTGATGGTTTTCTTTTATTGTCCCTATTGTCCCTCTCCTATTGGCCAAGCATTGCAGAGAACAAAAGGCAATATTTATTTATTTTTATTTATTTATTTATTTATATATTTTCCTTTACCATCAAGGCCTGAGGCATTATAGAGGGGAGAGGTTACAAAAATAAAAAGAAACAACGTACAAAGCAACAAAGAAATTAGTAATACAGAAATGACGATTTCGTGCTTAACAGGTGCACTTTTTAAAAAAATAAGTTTTTGAAAAAAATGTTGTCGCTTCAACATTTTAAAAGGCTTTTCACAGCATTTCGGAAAAGAAAAACCTATTGGCATCGTGTGCTGTTGCGTTTTCGCTACCATGGCTTTTGCACACTACTTTTACGCCGAAGTCGTCTGCGCGCGGAGCGCCCCATGGATACGGAATAGGACGTGTCAGTAACGCCAATCTGTGTTCCTGAAAAAAAGCCTATTGTCCCGCACCAAGTAGCTCATCGCCCCATGATGCTTTGCGCGACCACGGAGGTTCAGGTGCAGCGCCGCCAGCTTTCCCTATAGTTATTAATTAATAAAAAACTCTATGTATCCTGCCCCTTAAATAAAGTGCGTTAGAGGGCAGCTTTACTCATTTTTTATACCTCTCGCGATTAGAGTGTAGCGTGATCATAAAATATTATACAGATAATTCACATGTCGCACAATCTCATACACTGTCATACTGAATGATTTATTTTTGATAACTAGAGATACGTGCATGAGGTCATTGCATCATACGCTGTCAATCATCATGAATGATATCTTAATGATAACTAGAGATACGTATATGACAAAACGTGTATGCGGTCATTCAAACATGCAGTTTTTTTCTCATTAGAGGAGCTCTCACATTGAGCGTTCAATATACGAGTAGACCGCAAAATTCCAGGATGACATCGTGCAGTCTGTGCAGCACATTAAGGCTGCCAAGAAATCAAACTTTGAGCGGCTTCGTTCCGCCGAAAAGTTTTTTTGACCAACCCTGAATTTGAAACGAATGGTAGGATGCGATATGGTTCGTTTCCAATTATAACGAGTCTACACTCTTTTAGCCCTTTCTCCTTGGCTCATACGAAGACACGCATTATGCATACATTGTCCTGGCGACTGAAGGGCGTTAATGACTCCACCATCTCAAGCGAGGAAGAGACACATGATGGCCTAGCTCTTGCACTGGGTAAACTGTGCAGCGTCAACATGAACACACACGCGGGTCTGCGAAGCCACCGCAACATGTAGAATTTCAAAGTTCGAAATGCTGACAGCAATCTATTCTAGTAGTTAGCCATACGTGGTTCGGGTGTCCACCGAAATGGGAGACAGTCACTGCGCCATTTCCTTTCCTGAAAAACCAGACGAAACAAGTGAGCCGCCGGCGTTCATTGGAGTTGACAACGCTTTATAGGCCATTCATTTTGTCGAAAGGAAAAGCGTACAACTGGCTCCATGGATGTGCGGACACCTCAATCTCGCTTTCATATGCGCGGCATTGGTGTCCAACTGCTAAGCCCTGATTTCATTGCGTTTTAGTTTCACACACTGGATAGGCAGCGCTCCCACCCTGCCACCATAGGAGGATGCAGTTAATGGTTGATCGCAAGGGGTTGGTCATGCAGTGAACGCTGCGGCCTATTGTAGCAGTGCCGCCTGTCTGCCACAACGTTGTCAGCGCTAATCCATGCCGCCCACATCTCTCACCACTGACACGTAGCTCAAAGAACGATTGACGCGTCCGCTGACCCGGGGAGCCAGTAATGCGCCCTCCATTTCCTCAAAATCATCGGCGTTCTGAGCGTTGTAAACGCCCACTCGAACGAACACAAGGCACGCCGACAGCTTTCGCTTTCTATATTCCGGATTAGCTGATTCATTTTTAGGGCGAAATCCTTTATAGGCGCACGACTCGCCAGCGGATTAGATTCAAAGTGATGACGCCATTAAAAATAAAACAGAATAAAATGCAAAAAACATTACGAATAAATAACAATGATAAAATAGGTAAAAAATGAAAAAGCGAAAATCAAAACAAGAAATAAAACTTCAGATAAATAGGAAATAAAACAGGAAATAAAAATTGCAAATTTTAAATTACAACCCCCACTGCTTTCGTGAAAAAACCCGCGTTCTAGAAAGTTCCGTAATTTCGAATTCCGGCACTTAAGCAGTTCTAGGTGCCCTCAGAAAGTTTTCAGTGCTTCTTTCATCGAAATATGCTGCACTGCAAAGCAGTCTTTCTTATGAGCATAGTCAGATTTGTCGACTTGAAAGTAAACTCATAGAGCTGAGGCATGCCATACGCATAAAATAATTCCTGTTGTCGATTAAAATAGCGTCCACACAAGGGCCGCGTTACAGCCAGCTGAGCGTGCGCGGCAGCGCGCGCAGTTCAGGACGAATAATGCGAATGAAGACACTCGAGGACTGCTTCGAGGTGGCACACTTAAAACACTGACACCTTGCCTACAGGGAGCATCCAGACAATTGCAATCGTAGTTTGTCGCTCCCATTCTAAACTGATGTTTTATATTATAGCGGCTTCACACGAAGAATTCTTAGCTCGGTAACGAACGCACCTTTATTAGTAATAATAATTGGTTTTTGAGGAAAGGAAATGGCGCAGTATCTGCCTCATATATCGGCGGACACCTGAACCGCGCCGTAAGGGAAGGGATAAAGGAGGGAGCGAAAGAAGGAAGAAAGAGGCGGCGTAGTGGAGGGCTCCGGAATAAGTTCGACCACCTGGGGATCTTTAACGTGCACTGATATCTCACAGCACACGGGCGCCTTGGCGTTTCGCCTGTATCGAAACGCAGCCGCCGCGGTCGGGTTCGAACCCGGGAACTCCGGACTAAAAAAAAAGATTACGCTACGCATCGAAAGAATGAACCAGTAGCTTCAATTTTCCATAACAGTGTACAATATTTCACAGTTGTCGCACAATAAAAATTGATGTCCATGAATCCTGGACTTGTGACAATTTCAAGGCACAAATGGAAACTATTGGAACACAGCCGAACAGAACACATTTCTTTCATGTGTTTGGACTAGAGTTGCGCTATCCTCCACTTCTGAAAAAAATAATTTATTCAATGAATTAACACTGAGGTCTCAGCAAACAAATGGCGAAACGGTTCAGAGCAGAAACAAAACCACGGACCCTCTAATAGATTGTCATTAACAAAAAAGATAGCAAATTTCGAGACACACCATTTGCACCTAACCACAGGAGGGAAAGAAAAAAAAGACCGCTTACTCAAAGAAAAGTAGTGCACTAAACGCCAAAGGACTCAGAAGAATTAGCTTAGTTGTATGCAGCATCCTGGCTTAGCGACGTTCACTTGACACGTCAAACATCAGAGAGCACTTATTGCGTTTCAAAGCAAGGCGCACACGGTAAGGTATACAAATACAAAAGAAAAGCCACAGGGATGAAGATATCTGTCTGTCTGTTGTTGCTAGGAAGAAAAGGAAAGTGCACAGGCGTGCTCACTGGCTCAAGCCGAGCCACAATCGCTACACGTGCAGATAGTAGGGGAGTTCAAAGATGGGGTAGAAAAACAGGATAGTACAGACGCGCTAAAAACCAGGCCGATCCCGGAGGTAGTGCAATACCGGGCCGACCGGTGGCGGGAGTGAAGCATCCTTCAAACTGTCCGCCACATTTCCAAAAATAAGTGCATTGGACCCGTAACAGATGCTCTACGGGGTCGGGACATTCGAAGTGATGAATACGTGCTCTAAGTCTCGCTTAGACGTGTGTGATTGCGAGAGAACATTTTATGCAATTGCGAAGCGGCGTCTGGCTTACAGCGAACCCTACCACAGGTCGCGGGGTGTAGGTGAGTCAAGAAAATGCGTTCCATGCCTCACTTCGTTTATTGTACATGAAAAATTATGTATCGAACGCGGCAAAAAATTATATGAGGCGACAGACAAGCACAGGTTAAAAAAGGCTCTGCACCACTGGGCACAAGTCGTGGCGAAAACGCGTTCCAAGAGTGACTTGGTCGTATCCAACGTGGCAGAAAATTCTATGCAGCGTCAGGGAGTCATCAGTTCAGATAGGGCTCCCTAGCGCAGAGCACCCACCGTAGCACACACAGGCAGACGCGTTCGATGTGTCCGTCGTATCGAACCCAACAGGAAGATTTACTTCGTCGTATCGAATGCAACAGCATATTCTACGTGACGCCAGACAGGCATGGGTTCAGATTGGGCTCCGTAACATAGAGAACCTGTCGTGGAGAAACCTGACACTTTAAACGCGGCACACAGACACGCCAGGGGTGACGAGGCTCGCGTTCTAAGTGTCAGAGCGTGAGACACTTGGATCGCGAGACAGCGCTGGAGAAGCCAGGGTTGACGAGGCTCGGTACCGCGGTGCGTCCGGTGCAGAAAATTCACTGCGACGCGTTCTCATACAGCACAGAAAATTACACGCAACGCAAATGTCGCCCGGGTACATACATGTGGCCCTGCAAACGCACACGACGCGACGCAATTTTGGAGACGCACTCTACGTCCGACTTCGTCACCTTGAACATATAGCACAACGCATGCGATGGCAGACAAGCCTTCTTATAGCTTCTTAAAATGCAGCGCCTCGGTGTGACGCAAGCACGGCCTAAGCGTCGCTTCATCGTCTCGAACACACATCTGATTCGACGGCAAATACGCGCCGGGTTCGTTGGGCTTCGTAGCACGAGTCGTCCGGGAGTGACGGAACCACGATTGCTTCGATGTGTCCAACACGATAAATGTTTGTGCGACGCCAGACACGGCTATGTGACCACGTACCAGGGGCTGGCCTGTGCAGCACATTTACGGAGACGCGGTTTTACGTCGCGAACAACTGAGGCTATGAGGGGCGCCGATGTGGAGTCCGCATAAATTCGACTACCTGGAGTTGAGCGAGCACTCATATCGCACATAACACGCGGCTCAAGAATTTCGCCTCCATCGAAATGAGACCGCCGCTGCCGGTATCGTACCCGTGTCTTCCTACTAAGCACTCGAGCGCCATAACCACGGAGCCACCACGGAGGCTGATTTCACCCTATCGACCGCAAAAATCGGGCTCCACGCGATTTAGCCATGCTAGCACGTATGACAGGGAACTCGTGCAGCTCCTTGAGACATTGACTGCAGACGCAGCTCCGCCATATCAAGCAGCAAAGTATACGATAGGAACACGACTTTGAAGCCGTTTCACATAAATAATGTGTAATGCACTCACCACAGAATGCTGCCCGCCCAGGGATTCCTAATTTCCCTGAACCGTTGACTGGTGTCTTATAGACGAGATCGTTGCACACAAAGGCAGGCGACGCTGGGCGGCCGGCGTTATCGAAGATCCGCTGTAGGAGAACGTTCTATGCTGACGATTCCCGCTGACTGACCGATGTCGCTGAGAGGAAGAAGGAAAAGGAAAGAGCTGTCGCGTTCTTCTTCCTTTTATAGCTTCGGCGTTCGACGAGGTCTCTTCCCCTCCTCCTCGCAGAAACCTGCTGGTGATGATGATCATGTCGCTAAGCCCATTGGCCAAGCCTCCTCGTCGTCTTTGCAGAGCACCTGGCGTCAAAGTGGAGAACTTTGAACACATGTCTCATTTGGCGTCTCATACAACTGGTACTAATTATTATTATTATTATACAACTGGTACTAATGGCGCACATCATCAGTTTTGCTCAGTGCGCCTTAAGATTTATGAAGAAATGCGCTGTCTTTGCTGCGGCATCATGGCTGTCTATTTTTCTTTCGTTTCCAGTTAAGCACTGCCGCCGACTCACCAGCACGTATTACTAGAGACGCTCTGCTCAGGGCTCTACGGAGCTAAGAGAAGAGGTGCTGATTTTTTGCAGTGTGTTGCTTACCTTTTCTCTTAGTTTGCTTTAATGAGCGTTTGCTTTATTCTGAACATCATGTGATAAAATCACCAGACAATAAGAAAAGGAATGTCGCGTTCTTTCTTGAACGGAGACCATAAACAAGAAGACGCTTTTGCTTTTCAATGGGAGCGTCCTAAGTTTGTTCCTGCGCCCAGAGACAAGAAATCGCGCTTTATCTTACTGCGGTTCGTTCACCATATGTGCGAAGACTGAGCCTGCTAAATCTTGCGAGGTTCATAACATGGACCAAGCATGGTGAAGACACATTCTTGCATTACATTTCTGAGTTGCCGCGAACGGAAGCAACGTTAAAGGACCTCAGGTTGAAGAAATTCCCGCAGCCCTTTACTACGGCGTCCCTCATGGCAAGTTGCTTTGGGACGTTAAACACCATGAACCATAAACAGTTTGCATGATATCGCCCTGATATTAGCATCGCGTTCTCTGATCCCTACGCATGAGCTGCCGAATGGACTTTGTCTTCGCCATCGGTTTATTGACATCGGCGTTCTTCTGCAAAGGCTGAGACCGAGAACTCAATCCCGGCCAAGGAAGCAGCACTTGGATTGAATGAAGTGGGTAAACGCCTGTGTTGACATTTTGGTGAGCGTTCGAGAACGCCAGGCGGAACAGTCGAATTTTGGAGAGCTGTTCTATGGCGTCTGTCGCAATGGAGTGAAAGCTTAGACGTAGAAAAGAAAAAACAAGACAACTCTGCTCCACCCAACCCTCTGCCCCTATCTGTAGACCCATCGAGGCCTATATGATAAAACCAAAGTTGGTAGAGAGTCAACAGCGGCGACTGTGAGGTTCCTATTTCGTTTATGCCCCATACAGCCATGATGAGACTTCACTTCATTACCTTAAAGACCCTCTTTGGGGTACTACATAACACTTGGCTGCAGAGTAACGTACGCTCCAGTAGCCGTTCACATGATGGAACCGAAACGGTGTCAGCAACGTCCTTTAAACCCGAGAAAGTGGATAGCAGTTAGCTAAACAACAGCAGCAGACGTGTTCAGAGGCTATAATTAGTTTAAGGTGAATTTCCCCAGGGACGCTTTTCCTTCAAGCGGACCAAAGGCAGACACGTCCATGGAACGCTGTCGCGAGTGTTCGCGGCGACGCGGTACCAGGAACCTGCAGCGTGACAGCCATGTCTTTGACGCGCAGTGATGGCGTCTCTGAAAACCGAAAGCCACTGGACGGAATCCATGAGCATAGCATGTCTCTTGTAACGTCCCTATTTTTTCCGATGACTGTGTCGTCTATCGCACAGTCAATAACGCCTCTGATCAGTTCGCCCTCCAGAATGACTTAATCAGCATACAGGACTGGTGTAACCAATAGCTCGTGGAACAAACCTGAATGAATGTAAACTCCTCTCAATTAACCAAAAAACGTAGTCCTCTCCTCTTCTCGTATAAAATCTCGCACGTCACGGTAGAATTAACTCAGGCTTATAAATACCTCGGAGTAATATTGTCCAATGATCTAAACTGGAACGCGCCTGTGACAAAAGTCATATCATCGGCTAACAGAAGCCTCGGATTCTTGAAACGACCATTGCGTCCTGCGCCGCAAAACGTAAAATTACTTGCCTACAAATCACTTGTCCTTTATAAATTTGAATACGCTTCTGCTATTTGGAGCCCTAACCGAAATTATCTAACAAATTCCCTAGAATCAGTACAAAGTAGAGCCACAAGATTCATATATTCGTGCTATTCATATAGTGTTAATATATCATCAACAGCAGAGGCAGGCTTACCATCTCTATATTGTAGACGTCGTATTACTAGTATGTGCTTGTTTCATAAATTTTGTTACGGCTCACTTCGTCATCCGCTCTACATCAATCCGCCGGCACGCGTTCCCCCCCGCATTGGTCATCCCCTTCAAGTTGCCCGGCCTCGTACGCGCACTACTACATTTGCATCGTCATTCTTTCCACGCTCAGCCACGGACTGGAACGGCATTCCCCACGACGTTGCCGCAATCACCTGTCCATCAACATTTAGTAATTGTTTAACTACTATATTTAAGAGCTAATACCCTATGTAGCTAATACCCTATGTACCTTACGTGTTTTCTTTGTTTAATAAATCTGATTTATACATGTACCCACCCCTTATGTAAAACTCCCAATCCCGGGGGCCTTTAAGGTAATAAAGTGAAGTTTAAGGACGGGCCGTATTCTATAAGATGTTCGTTTTCTTATGTCCATTTCGATGCCATTTCGTCAGTGGTCACTCGGATATAACCTCCGTTTGCAAGCTGTTTGCAAGAGTCAATTGCTCTTACCGGCATCTCATTGGGATTTTTCTTCTGTTAAAAAAATATTCCAGTGGTACCACGTGTTCCAGGAGAAGCCGGTCAGAAGGGACCGAGGAATGAAGACGCCAGCGTTGGTGCAAGCAAACACATTTGATGCAGACAGCGAGACCATCAAATATACAAAAAAAATTGAAGGGCGCTTAAGCTTCGCATTTAGGAGTGGAACGCGACAGCGTATTGCAGCACTGCCAGTGAGTCCACAGAACGCCATCGTCCGTTCGTCGCGACGCATTGCCCGTTAGACAAATCGCTCTGCTACGTGCGCTGAAACGGACGCGCCGAGCGGGAATCCACGTATACATAGAAGCGCTGACAGGCGCCTTGCCGAAACGCGCGGGACTCAAGTTGCAGTCGTAGTTAGTCGGCACATCGTCCTCGACAAACCAGATGCCACGAACGCCAGCATAGCTTCCGCGCCGAACGAACGGGCAGCAAGCCGCAAGCTAGTGGTGAACGCGCTTTGAATGTGCGCTGGGTTGTTCGGCGCTCACCGTGTGATATCTGCGTGCTCGAACCACACGAGCGGAAGGCGCTACCGTCGCGCGCTATGTTGGGGCAGTGGCGTTTATAGCGAGCAGGAGGAGAGAGAGAGAGAGGAGGGATTTTGCGCTCACGGACGCCACCGACGCCGACGACACCGGCTTTTCTAAGACACGGGGCCCTTACCGCTGTTGCGTTGAAAAAAAAAAATTGATGGCGGTTTAGCTGTGCTAAGCACGGAATATTGAACGAAAGCAGCTTTCTACAGCTGGACACGAACGCCACGTAGATACATTAAAGCGAGTTTGAGGTGTCTACGAACCCAGAAAGGCAGTTGTGCTCAATAAAGTTGTCTCTCTCTCTGTCTCAAAAATCAACGCTTTAAACGCCGTCAAGGTGCGACTCCCGTGCCGCCCTGTCTCCCGCAATCCAATGGCCGCGGTACCGTACTACTGCGCGACATTCGCTCGCGCATCGAGCGCCTCGCGCATAGAGGATACGCCATGCGTGCACAGTGGGTGCCCGGTCTTTGCGGCATTGCCGGCAACGAGGAAGCTGACGACCTCGCGACCGCCGCACATCAACTACCTCCCACCGATCTGCCCCTTGCGCTGGAGGACGTGCGTGCGGTCATCCAGGACCATCTCCGAAAGCAGCACACCAAACCACGCATCCCAAGGGGTGAACGCATCGACAGCATAACCGGCTGTCCAGCACTTAGGCGGTCGCAACGTGCAATGATCCTCCGCGCGCGCATTGGCTGCGTGTGGCCCGGGGAACGACGGGAGCGTCACGGAATCGCGACGAGTTATGTGTGTGACGGATGCGGTGAAGTGAAACACTGGAGCACCTGCTCCTTCACTGTGCCGCGTTCTCCTATGCTCGTTGCGATATGCTTGCGGCCTACAGGGCGCAGGGCATACTATCAGACTCCATCAAGACGCTGTTGTGGCCGCAGTGTAGTGCGCTCAGCCGTGAACTAACCTTGATGAGCCTCTGTGCATTCCTCCAACTGAGGGGCATGACGTCCCGTCTGTTCTCCGCAAGGTAGTTAGGCGCACTGACCTAACGCTCCGCCAGTGGTATCTTGGACGATTAACAACTAGAAGCCTCACTCCAGTTGTAGTCAAAATAGTGCTGTGAGCGTGTGTTTTTATTGCTCCATCATGAACTAATCACGCGCACAAACTGTACACATTTCTAAATAATTTGTGTATATTACCTCTCCTCCTAAGGCTCTCTTTCTGTCCCCTCACCCCTTTCATTTTACTTCTCCATTCTGAATGAAAATTAAACTTGGCTTTTGGGGAAAGGAAATGGCTCAGTATCTGTCACATATCGGCGGACACCTGAGCCGCACTGTAAGGGAAGGGATAAAGGAGGTAGTGAAAGAAAGGAAGAAAGAGCGGCCGTAGTGGAGGGCTCCTGTTTAATTTCCACCACCTGGGGATCTTTAACGTGCACTGACATCGCACAGCACACGGGCGCCTTAGCGTTTTGCCTCCATGAAAACGCAGCCGCCGCTATCGGGTTCGAACCCAGTCCTCCAGGTTGGACAACGGCCACCGCGGCTGTGTTACGATGGAGGCGGTATCTTATTTCCGGTGCCCCAGCTCAGGGACCTGTCCTTTTTAATATTCAAAGTCACTTATTACTACTACAACGCTAGTGAAATTAATAATAATAATAAATGGTTGTTGGGGAAAGGAAATGGCGCATTGCCTGTCCCGTATATCGTTGGGCACCTGAATTGCGCCTAAGAAAAGGGATGAAAGAAGAAAGGAAGAGGTGCCGTAGTGGAGGGCTCCGGAATAATTTCGACCACCTGGGGATCTTTAACGTGCACTGACATCGCGCAGCACATGGGCGCCTTAGTGTTTTGCTAAGGCGCCCGTGTGCTGGGCGACGTCAGTGATTGAAAATCGAAAATTGTTTTTTTTTGGGGAAAGAAAATGGCGCGGTATCTTTATCACAAATCGGCGGACCAAATGAACGCCGGCGGTCCTCTAGTTTTGATTGATGGGCACACTAAACCGCGCCGTAAGAGAAAGGATAAAGGAGGAAATGAAAGAAGAAAACAACAAACGGGAAATTGAAAACTTGTTTTTTAGGAAAGCAAATGGCCCAGAATCTGTCTCACAATAATAATATTAATTGGTTTTTGAGGAAAATAAATGGCGCAGTTTCTGTCTCACATATCGGAGGACACCTGAACCGCGCCGTAATGGAAGGGTAAAGGAGGGAGTGAAAGAAGAAAGGAAGAGAGAGGTGCCGTAGTGGAGGGCTCCGGAATAATTTCGACCACCTGGGGATCTTTAACGTGCACTGACATCGCGCAGCACATGGGCGCCTTAGTGTTTTGCTAAGGCGCCCGTGTGCTGGGCGACGTCAGTGATTGAAAATCGAAAATTGTTTTTTTTTGGGGAAAGAAAATGGCGCGGTATCTTTATCACAAATCGGCGGACCAAATGAACGCCGGCGGTCCACTAGTTTTGATTGATGGGCACACTAAACCACGCCGTAAGAGAAAGGATAAAGGAGGAAATGAAAGAAGAAAACAACAAACGGGAAATTGAAAACTTGTTTTTTAGGAAAGCAAATGGCCCAGAATCTGTCTCACAATATTAATATTAATTGGTTTTTGAGGAAAATAAATGGCGCAGCTTCTGTCTCACATATCGGAGGACACCTGAACCGCGCCGTAAGGGAAGGGTAAAGGAGGGAGTGAAAGAAGAAAGGAAGAGAGAGGTGCCGTAGTGGAGGGCTCCGGAATAATTTCGACCACCTGGGGATTTTTAACGTGCACTGACATCGTGCAGCACATGGGCGCCTTAGTGTTTTGCTAAGGCGCCCGTGTGCTGGGCGACGTCAGTGATTGAAAATCGAAAATTGTTTTTTTTTGGGGAAAGAAAATGGCGCGGTATCTTTATCACAAATCGGCGGACCAAATGAACGCCGGCGGTCCTCTAGTTTTGATTGATGGGCACACTAAACCGCGCCGTAAGAGAAAGGGTAAAGGAGGAAATGAAAGAAGAAAACAACAAACGGGAAATTGAAAATTTGTTTTTTAGGAAAGCAAATGGCCCAGAATCTGTCTCACAATAATAATATTAATTGGTTTTTGAGGAAAATAAATGGCGCAGTTTCTGTCTCACATATCGGAGGACACCTGAACCGCGCCGTAAGGGAAGGGATGGAGGGAGTGAAAGAAGAAAGGAAGAAAGAGGTGCCGTAGTGGAGTGCTCCGGAATAATTTCGTCCACCTGGGAATATTTAACGTGCACTGACATCGTGCAGCACATGGGCGATTCGACAACGAATCGCAACCCGCCGCGGTGGCTCAGTGGTTAGGGCGCTCGACTACTGATCCGGAGTTCCCGGGTTCGAACCCGACCGCGGCGGCTGCGTTTTTATGGAGGAAAAACGCTAAGGCGCCCGTGTGCTGTGCGATGTCAGTGCACGTTAAAGATCCCCAGGTGGTCGAAATTATTCCGGAGCTCTCCACTACGGCACCTCATTCTTCCCTTCTTTCACTCCCTCCCTTATCCCTTCCCTTACGGCGCGGTTCAGGTGTCCAACGATAGATGAGACAGATACTGCGCCATTTCCTTTCTCCCAAAACCAATTATTATTATTATTATAACGAATCGCACAATACCATTCTAAAACGCCTAGCCGACCTCAAGCCAGGTGGACGTGCGTACATATACTTTGAAGCCTTCCTAGAAAAAAAGAACGGTATATATCACCAACAGGAACAAGGCAACAGGCAGTAATTAGTATGCTCCTTTTGGACATTCTTTTATACGGTGTATCATGATTACGGAGAAGTAAACACCACGAAATTGAAAGCTTAAGAAATTCAAGACATGACAGAAGCCAGTGATGTTTTCTGGAACTATTTTATTGGTAGCGCTTCGCTGTTGCCGTGTCACGAAAGAAATATGGTAAATTCAAGTCGAGGGTCAAATTCTGGAGAAAAGATCAGGCATTGCTTGCTATATTGTACGAATCATCCTCCCTAGATGTAGGATGCATTACGAGAATTAAATTGAGAGCGCCGGAGTGTGAGGTAATAAACACTTTCCACGACGCTTAAATTAAGGATCTCGTGCTTCATACCATAAAGAAAGGTCCATAGGTGGAACGGAGAACGCAAGTGGCGCTTGTCTGCTACTTATCGCATGTGTGTTTAGCCATTGGTATTTGTCTAAACAAGCTAGGAATTTAACTAGGCGAAGCATAGGTGGAAAGTGATTCTAGATTTAACGACCCGTTGCATTTCAACGCCAGAGTCAAAGACAAACCCATCAATGTGGTCCACCTTGCGAACTTCGCTGCGTACCCATCTGCTTCCCAGACACTGCCCGAGGGTTTCAAAAGTCCTACGGATTGGATAAAGAATTGAATGAAGAAGTCAGTGAATAAGAAAGGAATAAAAATGAGTATATCAATCAAAATAGGCGGATAAATAATAAGTGCTCTATCTTCCAGTACGTTCAAGACTACCAGATCGAAAGCAAGCTTCAACGCTTGCAGTTTTGAGGTCTAATTCTAATGAATATTATTCTCGTTAAATATTAAAAATATTGCAATATTGCAGTATTTCTGCGCGCGGACCTTGATAGTCATTGAGAGATATCCCCAAGAGGCACCGCAATTAGCGTCCAATCAAGCGAGAGATGTCGTCGACCCCGCGCCGGCAGCAAGCTGTGCCTTGAAGCGGTCCGTCAGCCAGCGCACTCCGGCCACGCGGTCGAAGGCACCGTACACGTTCGTGGGGCAATCGTCGTGGATGTCTTCGTAATCCACGTCAAAGAGGGCGAAGCTGACGCGTGGTTGGACGCTGTGCACTAGGACCGCCTGCATAAGTGCGCGCCGCCAGATTAGAGACCACACGAACATGAAACATCAAGCCAAGCTACCCGCCGCGGCGGTTCAGTGGTTAGGGCGCTCGGCTATCGATCCGGAGTACCCGGGTTCGAACCCGAACCGGCGGCCGTTTGCTGTGCTATGTCAGGGCACGTTACCACTATGATATCTGATACGTGATTTAATATCTGCTGCGGGTCCTTGGACCCAAGATATTAAATTTATTTTTGGAATATGGCGGACTGGCTGACTGATGTTGCCCAGATGAAGAAGGAAAAGGAAAGTGCACGGGCCTGCCTACTGGCTCAAGCCGAATCACGCTCGCTGCCGCGTGCAGAAAGTTGCATGGGTAAAGCATATGAGAGTAAAGAGAGAAAGGAAAGACGCGCCGCTCTAATATGCCCCCTGGCCGATCCCGGAGGCAGTGCAATACCGGGCCGACCCCTGCCACAGTGCTTCAAGCCAAGCAGACCGCCATTATCCAAAAATAGGTTTACTATCTTAGGCCCAAGAAGCCGCTGCAGATATTAAATCAGGTATCAGATATCATGGTGGCGGTGTGCTTGGCTCCATTGAAGCGTTCTGGCACTTGTCGGCCCAGTATTGCACTGCCTCCGGGATCGGCCCGGGGCATTTATCGCGCGCCGTTTCTTTATATCTTTGCTATCCTATCATTTAGCTCTCCTACTTTCAGCACGCGTTTCGGCTTGAGCCAGTAGGCAGGCCCGTGCACTTTCCTTTCCTCTCTTCCTATCAGCAACAGCAGCTGCAGTTTCTGCTAATGCTGCTCTTGCTGATAGGAAGAAATATCTGCTACGAGTCCAAGGATCCGCCACAGATATGAAATCAGGTGTCAGAGGGATATAGAAGCAGCAGCAGTAAAGATCCCCAGGTGGTTGAAATTATTCTGGGGCCCTCCAGTATGGCACCTCTTTCTTCCTTTGTTCTTTCTGTCCCTCCTTTATCCCTTCCCTTATGGCACGGTTGAGGTGTCCAACGATATATGAGACAGATACTGCGCCATTTCCTTTCCCCAAAACCAATTATTATTATTATTATTATTATTATTATTATTATTATTATTATTATTATTATTATTATTATTATTATTATTATTATTATTATTTTCAAGAGCCCGCCGCGGTGGCTCAGTGGTCAATAATTTATTATTATTTTTTATAATATATATAATTATATTATATTATATAATTATACATAATTATAATGTAATTATACTATTGTAATTATTATTATTATTATTAACAATTGGTTTTTGGGGAAAGGAAATGGCGTAGTATCTGTCTCATATAACGTTGGACACCTTAACCGCGCCGTAATGGAAGGGCTAAATGAGGGAGTGAAAGAATAAAGAAATAATAATAATAATTGTTTTTTTTGGGAAGGAAATGGTGCAGTATCTGTCTCATATATCGTTGGACACCTGAACCGCGCCGTAAGGGAAGAGATAAAGGAGGGAGTGAAAGAAGAAAGGAAGAATAGGTGCCGTAGTGGAGGGTTCCGGAATAATTTCGACCACCTGGGGATCTTTAACGTGCACTGACATCGCACAGCACACGGGCGCCTTAGCGTTTTTCCTCCATAAAAACGCAGCCGCCGCGGTCGGGTTCGAACCCGGAAAAAGAATAAAGGAAGAAAGAGGTGCCGTATTGGAGGACTCCGGAATAAGTTCGACCACCTGGAAACCTTTAACGTGCACTGACATCGAACTTTGGTGAGCCTCTGTGCATTCCTCGAACACACGAGCTTGACGTCCCGTCTGTTCTCCGTCAGGTAGTTACACGCAGTGACCGAACGCTCCGCGAGTTCTACCTTGAGCGATTAATAACTGGACACCCCACTCCAGTTGTAGCCAACACAGTGCTGTGTGCGCGTTTTTTTTTAATTCCTCTAAATTGAACTAATCACACGCACAACCTGGACACATTTCTTACTGTGTAAATAGTTTGTACATATTACTCCTCCCCTATCCTCTCTTCATGTCCCCTCAACTCTTTCAGTTCATTTCTCCATTCTGCCTGCTATCCTTTATTTCCGCTGCCCCAGCTCAGGTGCTTCAGTATCGATGGCAGGTGCCGGGGCTAGCAAATATCTTTTCCTTCCTTTTTACTATAATTTTAACAAAAAAAACCACTACCACCACAACCACTGACATCCTACAGCACACGGGCGCCATAGCGTTTTGCCTCCATAAAAACGCAGTCGCCGCGGTCGGGTTCGAACCCGGGAACTCCGTATCAGTAGCCGAGTGCCCTAAACACTGAGCCACCGCGGCGGGTCAGTGGTTAAGGTGCTCCGGAGTACCCGGACTTGAACCCGACCGTGGCGGCAGCGTCTCGATGGAGGCGAAACGCAAAGGCGCCCGTGTGCTGTGGATGTCAGTGCACGTTAAAGATCCCGAGGTGGTCGAAATTATTCCGGAGGCCTCCACTAAGGCAACTCTTTCTGCCTTCTCTCAGTCCTTCCTTTATCCCTTCCCTTACGGCGCGTTTCAGGTGTCCGCCGATATGCTAGATACTGAGCCATTTCCCTTTATCAAAAACCAATATCCCAACTTTCAAGCCAACCTAGAGTGACAGATTGATGTCATGAAGTATACCGCGCATTTACGTTACTCTATGCCCACAGTTGGAGATAGAAGTTGCTTCATTAGGACGGACTACTTTTCTTGATAACATTAGGCGTATTTAATTGATCTATTAATTCATTTATCTCTTGATCTCGGCTTATTTATAACTGCGCGCCATTCGTAGAAGTTTCCCGCTTCCTTCAAATCAGAATATTCCTGAGCAGGCTGCCATTTTTACTGAGGGCAAAAGCTGATTTGATAGGCAATAGAAGTTCGCGAATAATTGAAAGGCTTAAGTAAAACGAAAGCTGCTCCCGTAGAAGGGCATTGTCGGCTTTCGGCGTGGCGCGACAGCCAGAGACAGCGGAGGTTGGATCCATCGCCACACAAGGTCAACAGGAACACTGCAAACCCAGCTACGCTATAAAGCAATTCCTGGCTCAAACGCATCTCTGGGACGAGCTCCTCATGCTAACTGTCCCAAAACGAAACAGCCTAACCGCTCAGGTTTTAGAAAACATGGTTTCACGCTATTGGATACCGAACGCGTTGCCACAGTGATTAGTCCCTCGAAAGACAGCCATATCTAAACAATATATTAAACGCTATAAGGCTCATTATTGATATTAAACATCAGGCACACGCACAGGCGTAAGCGCTGGTGGATTCGTGCGCTGTCCTGTATGTGCTTTACAAAACACCACTGAAAAGACGAAGATAACACGTGTGATTTTTATGGTTCTCAAAAACGGATACAAATATTTATCGATCCCGACGATGTCTGTAAGTGCTAGGTGTGCGCACAATTTGACGATCTCAGAAATTCCTGGTGAACCACAAGACAGTGCAATGATAGAAGACTTCCTGGAAATGTAAAAGCCTGCTCTCTCATCTGGTGTGCGTAGTATTTCACTGAAAATTTATAATATGCCAAATTCTAGCTGCACACAGAAAGATGGAAGCATTTGTATTCGCTCAGCATTTAGGTGCCCAGTCTTGCGCACGTATTGATAAAAGCGTTTCCGTGCAAATTAGACGTCCTAATATGGCGCGACTTAAGTTTTCTTTATACATCCATCGACATTCACTGGTTTTTTATGCGCAGTAAAGTAGCCGTGCCGTGAGGTGAAGGTCAGGTAGCGTTCCCTGTGACTTAGCTGTTTCGGTACACACGAAAGATAGTTCTCTCCATCGTTAGCAGTTTGGTGGAATGCATAACATACCGTACCGCAGGCATAAGCTACTCCCGCTCTGAACTGCGCAGGGACTATGCCGGAAAGTGCTTTTTTCTTGCTCTTCCTTGTTCTTTGATCGTGGCTGCCGGAACGTGGCTTCATTACTTGCCATCAGCAATTTTTCTTTTCTTGCGTCTGCCGATCACAAGAACTTCAGAAATGCGTGGTTGCTGTCTGCGGTGGTCGGAGCCCTCCACTACCGCACCGCTTTCTTCCTTTCTCCTCTCAGTCCTTCCTTAGTTTTGGCTACGCGACACGACGGCGAGACCACTCTGGAACACTTTTCGATGAGCGACACTCTTGCCGACGTTTAGGGTCCTCTTACTGAATAGTCGCGGCCGTGAATGGCAAGCATTCCTAATCCGAAGTGCGTCCAACGCCCGTATTGTAATCGCTGCCTTCCAATTTAGTTCTTTTAGCGGGCAGGAGGTGACCCGATAGCTGTTTAGCTTTGGCTTGGTTTATGGGGGCTTGACGTCCCAAAGCGACTCAGGCTATGAGGGACGCCGTAGTGGACAGCTCCGGAAATTTCGACCACCTGGGGTCCTTTAACGTGCGCTGACATCCCACAGTACATGCGGCTCTATAGAATTCCAGCTCCACCAAAATGCGACCGCCATGGCCGGTATCGAACCCACGCCTTTCGTGTCACCAGCCGAGAGCCATAACCACTGAGCCGCTGCGGCGAACCAATAGTTTAAATTTATATGCTCTCCTAATATGCCATAAACAACACGTGACACTATTTTCACTAGCGCTCCATATACCTCTGTTGGTAATGACTGCTTGGCCAGTACAAAAATTCAGCGACATGCAGGTGTGTGTGTTTGGTTCATATTAATATTCTACTGCCCGTATGTGCTGCACACACCTTCTTCGTTATGGTCTGCAGGCTGTCGAAGGTGAAGGTGAGTGGCTTCTCTTTGTTGAACGTGTAATTAATGAAATGGCCTTCATCAACAGCCGTGATATCGTCACGGTAGTCGGGGTGGTCGCAAACCTGAAAAAAGAAAAGTGAATATGTACGCATGCAGTCATGCAGTCAATGAATACGAATGTCGATTTAATGCAGTGTAAAATTCCACCCTTTCTTATTTCGAATATGCATTGATTGAGGGAGCCTATATACTGACGATGGTTCACTGATAAAAGAGAACACTTCAAGAAAATCCCAATTAAGATTCTTCTTCACATTTAGCAGTATGCGAGCTCCTCGCTTATCATGTCTGTTATTACGCCTTGGTTAGCAGTCTTTCTTGCACCTACAGGCAGACAACAGATTGGTTTAGAACTTTAAACTTCAGAAAACCTCCCCGCCCCACCCCTACCCCCCCTCCACACACATACATACATCACACATGCCATACGACACTCAAAAGTAGAGGCTAGTGAGAGCACTTACCTGGGCGTAGCTGCCCAGTTCACTCACGATGTTTACGCGGCAGGGGCTGCCCGGCGCAAAGTCCGAGTCCTGATCCGCTTTCACGGGCGCGTACCAGAAGCCCTTGAGTGAGAAGGACACCGACACCGGGATGCTCAGGTTCAGGTAGCCCCGCTCGGAGAGTAGTTCGACTACGTCACGCTGCGCAGGGTGCCGAGGCATGAGCCGCAGTCGGTATGGCGAGTATCCGCAGGAAAAGAGATGAAGAAAGATGTAATTATTAGAGCGCAGTATTGATACCGCTTGAAATACGTGTTCTAATGACGCTACATCATGCTTACACTGTTTGAGAAGCCGCATAACTTACCATTTTAGTGCAAACATTTAGCTGCCTGTAGGTAGCGCAAAGGCTTTTAGAGTTTACTAACGAAGAGCGTGGACTCGTAATCGGGTGAAAAAGTTTAGCAAGATGGCTACCAACAAAAACACAATGGAATAATAAATAAAAACCGCTAAACTAAAGGGCGAACAGACAAAAGGCGTACGTTGATTAAATTCAGACAGGCAGAACAGAGCTACAATTATGGGACCTGATATGTGGCGCAAGTTTTTATCTTCCGTTATCAAGAACGAAGGGTACTTTTCTTGTGCGCATAAAATACCAGTAATGAACTTGATACACTGACTTCGTGTAGAGACCACCGAAAATCGTGATCAGTGTTGAGTGTTTAGGAAACACAGGTGCAACTGTGAAAACAGCGCTTCGCTTTTTCTCACGAGTGCTTATTAAATATTCGCATAAGTAGCGAATATTCACAAAAAATATTCGGTTTGTATTAGATCCGGTGGTTCTCTAACTAATCAATTCGTCCCATTCTTATTCGATTCAGTTTTTAGCTAAACTAGTCGTATTGATTTGATTTGGGAAAAAATACTATTCGCACACCCCTACAAAAATAAATACGGGCACCAACACTATCGGCTGTTTCCGCGTGGAAACTGCGGTGACGTGCTGAGAGGTTCTTTGCACGGATCTCTGAAGCCAGGTTACAGTGCCATTCATTTCGAACCACTAATCACGGAATTCTTTTCGGTCTTCACGTCACGAGTTTCAGTCGAGTGCAGAGTGAAGCAGGCGGCCCCAATTATTTGGGCAGACACAAAGCTGTGTTAGTCACGCGACACGTTCTGGCAAGAGCCCTCACAATGGGGTGCTCGAAGCGCGTGTACTTGTGGTCCCACGTGGTAGGCCCCGTAATTCGGCACGGGATGTTGAGTCCGTGCGTTTCCCTGAGATGCGTCGTCGCAACCAGCATGTCCACTTTGAAGCCCCTGTGCAAAAGTTATGAAAAGGAGAAGGATATTGACAGCTATGAAGCGATGATTGCGTGGGGACTAGTTGGTATTCCACAGACAGCAAAATTCGCTGAATAGAGAGAGTAGTATGGACTACTGGGTTAGTTAGTTGAACGTGGTGGATGGATTTTGGAAACAGAGCGAAGCTGAGAAAAAGAGGAGGATGAGAAGCAAAATGGCACTGTCTAGTGTCTCGTGTTTGTCTTCGCTCCCAAGCGTTGAGATATTTCCAAGGGAACGATAGAGATCCAGCGGTCTGTACTGATGTGTTCTCTTGGCAATTTTTTGCTGTAAATTAATATTTACAATGAATAGCTACCAATTTAACCCAACAAGAAGTTCTTAGAGAATCGAAGCACACACACATTCAGAGGCTAGGCTTAAATGTCTGGTGTCGTGTTTGTCGGGGACAGCAACCGAAGGCCAGGTGGGCGGAAAACCGAACGCGGTTTATTCCATCACAGCTTGTAGTGATCAATGTGAAACATCTTACATAGATGTAGAAATGAAACTTTTTGACTGCAAAAATGATGGCAAGTGGTTCCTTTTCTAGCTGACTGTATTTTTTCTCAGCGTCATTTAATGTGCGCGACGCATAAGCGACCGGGCGAGGGCTTCCATCGTCCGCAACATGAGAAAGTACTGCACCCACGCCGTACTGGGAAGCGTCACAAGCCACTTGCAAAAGCTTATCGGGGTCGTAATGCGCCAGTATCGCGGATGACGCCAACGCATTTTTGACTTCCTCGAACGCCACTTGGCACGATGCATCCCAGCGCCATGGATGATCGCGACGCAGCAGTTTGCAAAGAGGACTGGCCAGAGTAGACAATCGTGGAACAAACTTCCCGTAGTAATTTACGACGCCCAGAAACGGCTGCAGCTGCTGCTTGCTTGTGGGCGCGGGAGCTTTCGTCAAGGCTTCTATCTTCTCTGGCGTTGTGCTGACACCTGCTGCGCTGATAACATGACCAAGATAGCGCAGTTCTTTTTGAAAGAACGAACACTTTTCTTTCTTTACTCGAACCCCGCGCTCCGTCAACCGCTTTAGGACAGCTTCCAGATTTGCAAAATGCTCGTCTGCCGTCCTTCCAGTGATGAGAACGTCATCCAAATAGCAGCTGACGCCTTTCAGGTCTTTCAACATTGTGTCCATAATTCTTTGGAAAATGGATGGTGCCGATGAAACTCCGAACGGTAGTCTGTTTACCGCAAGAAGTCCTTTATATGTATTGAGTGTCAAGTACTCTCTTGACGACTCCGACACCACCACCTGATGATAGGCTCTGTTGAGATCAATCTTAGAAAATTCTTGGCCCCCTGCGAGCGCCGCAAACAACTCATCGACTCTCGGCAGTGGGCACCGGTCAGTTTCAAGACAAGGATTTAGGGTGGTCTTGTAATCACCGCATAGTCTTATGCCACCGTCCCTCTTTACTACTGGTACAACCGGTGTGGCATAGCTGCTCGTCGCAACTGGTGAAATGACTCCCATGCCTTCCAGCTTAATAAGCTCGGCCTCTACCGCAGGTTGTAATGCAAAGGGCACACTTCTTGCCTTCAGAAACTTCGGCACGCTACCATCTTTTAGCGACAACTCTGCTCTTCTGAAATTTTTCCCAGTTCGTCATTAAACAAATTCTGGTATCTGTCTATAAGTGCGCGTAGTCTGGCAGTTTGACTCGAACAAGCAGAACCATCTGACCTGGAAATAGCGTTGAGCTTGAAGATACTGCTCCAATTGAGTCGGATGGCTTGCAACCATTGTCGACCTAGCAGCGGAAGTCCCTTTTCTTTCGTGATGTAGAGAGGCAGCTGGGCTCTCTGCTCTCCGTACTGCACGGCCACGTGAGCGACTCCAACAGGCTGGACTATGGCTCCCTGGAATGTCCGCAGCTTCAGCGTCGTTGACATGACCTTGATTGCGGTAAACATCTGCCGAAACTGATATAAAGACATGACGGACACAGTAGCCCCTGTATCGAGCTCTATGATCCATGGCCGCCCTTCCAGGTGCACAGAAATTTTTATCGGAGCTAGACCAGGCGAAATAATTTCCTGCATGCTCACAGAAGCTTGAACGGGAACCAACATCTTCATCGAGTTTCGCCGCGCTCCCTTCGTCTTTTGCTGCTTGTTAGCTTGGCACACCCTTTGAATGTGTCCTTTCTTATCACATTTGAAACAGGTGGCTGCTATGTGCGGACACAGTCGGCTTGCATGCTTCGCCGACCCGCAGCGATAGCAATTTCGCTGCGTCATATCGCTTTCCCCAACGGCTCTGACCTTGTGAACGTCCGGAACGCCCGTATCGAAGGCGTGCGCTTCTGCTACGCTCTTTTTCGCTGCTTCCATGGCTAGCGCTCGTTGCACGGCTTTTTGAAAAGTTAGCTTGTTATCCTGCGTGAATAACACTCGCTGTATATCTTCTCTGCCCAAACCGCAAACAAAACGGTCTCGCAGCGACTGATCTAGTGCGGATTCAAAGTCACATGTTTATTATACCCTTTAAGGGTATAATAAATGATGATGACATGTCTGTGCCAATTTCCGCAACTGTGCAACATATTCCGAAATCGATTCAGTCTGGAGTTGCGCTCTCCTGTGAAATTTCGCGCGTTCACTAATTACCGACGGCTTCGGTGACAAGTGGTCGCCTAGAAGTTTCTTTAGCACGTCGAAACTTTTAGCTGACGGCAACTCCAGCGCTGTCAATGACTTGAGGAGACTGTACGTCTTTGGGCCTACGAGACTCAAAAAAGCATGTACCTTGTCGTCCTCGGGGATACGGTTGACCAGAAGAAACGACGCTAAGCGTTCCTCGTACGACGGCCAGTCGCTCGTAGACTCGTCGAAGGGCTCGATGTGTCCCAGTCGACCCACGAGTTGAGTCACTGCTCCCGCCGCTGCCGAACCATGCGTTGCCATGTCGGCTTGCTGTAGAACTGGTCAGAATCCCATCCTCCTCGCCAAATGTCGTGTTTGTCGGGGACAGCAACCGAAGGCCAGGTGGGCGGAAAACCGAACGTGGTTTATTCCATCACAGCTTGTAGTGGAATCCCCCCCGGTGGCCGAACAGCGCGGCTTATCTTATAGCCAGCTCTCGCGATCGTCGCGCCGCCGCTATCGCTCTAGCCGCGACGATTACACAACATCTGGCTTGTTCTTCGCTCAGTGTGAGCGTCCTCTAGTGGGCCGTCTAGATATCACCGTCAGTCAGCTACTGACAGGTGCTGAGGATCGTGCTATTCTGGGTTGGTGAGATTCGCATCTTGATAGCGCACAGAGACACTGACAGGCAAAACAAAAGGAATACAATCCGCAAATTTTCGACAATGATGCCTGTTAATGGAACACTTTCCTGGTCAAAAATTCACAAGGGTAGAAGTTCGGGTGAGCTGGTTCTTCACGGTATGGGAGCTCACAGCCCGAAAGGAACACAAAAACAAAACCCAGGCACAGCAGCGCTGTGTGTCCGGTTCTCCGCACTTTTTAATTCACGCTGTGACGACCGTTATCATTAAAAGAAGTCTATGTTCAAGTGAAAGTCCCGGCTTACATCGTAACCAAAAAAATCTCTCGTTCTCTTCTTGGCCAAGCTTAATGGAGCGGCATGCACTGACAGTTTGGAGGTGTCAGGTACCGTGACCCAGAGGAATTTGGCACATGTGGAGCTCAGTTGAGTGCCCTCATAGAAATTGGATGCTGGGTAAAACTTTCTGAATCTCCTCTGTGCGAAGATAGAAGGTAACAGGTATGGTAGTATTTTGTCACTGGAGAGACACAGGAAAAGAATACATTGCAAGAAGCACTCAGGCGCAGTAGAGGTCCTGTCAAACTCTTGAGGGTTCGCCCACTGGCTACCTCATCTTTTCATATGATTGAATGGTTGAACTATTGCCCAGTGCAAGAAATATTCTGCAATATATCATTGATTATAATGGATTTCCACTTTCTGATGCAGAACTCCAGGATCCGATGTACCCTGCAATAGGTGGGCGTTGAGAAATCTGCGCCTCGTGAGTTTCTGTGGGACCTATCGCAATCTTATACGTGGGTACTCTGGCACTACTCTCTCATTGCGATAAGCCCGCCCTAGTTGGGATCGAACACAAACGTTCGCTCAGAGACCATGCTTCATAGCCACTGAGCCGCCGCGGCAGATGAAACACATCACCTAGTAGCTAGTGGTCCTACAGCTGTGGACAGAATAATCCAAAGACTTCAGCTGCAAGTGAATTTCCGCGTATCTCTTCGCTCTCACGTCTTAGTCATGTTTCGCGCTATAATGTGCCGACCTTTGGAGTGAAGCTCACATGACAACGTCGTTGATGAGGTCAATCTCCGCCTGTGTCTGCCGCGGCGTCATTCTTACGCCAAACACGATTCCACCCAGGAGGTGCGGGGTCTCGGCGTCTCTCGTCCTCTGGATGTGCCTGAGAAGCTAGAAAAAGGTGTGTTTCGAATGTGCATTGATGTTCGTTATTAGATGCAACGCACGAGATGCTGCAGTTGCGTTCACTTCAAAGGACACCGAGTACAAATGGTAGTTGGCGTTAACAAGTCACAAAAAAAAACGAAAACGAAAGAGAGGTGTTGGCATCACCGGCGGATTTAGTAATTTAGTAAGTAAAATTCGTGCGTGAACACGAATTTCTTGCTTGGATTCCAAAGGCGACGGAACACTGCCACAAACTTCAAGGCGTTGGCAACCTGTCTTTCTGGTAAGGAGGACGTCAGGAGTGTGAATGACTGGCGGGAAGATTTTTAATAGCGGTTTTCTCGGCGATAAGCGTGTCTTTCGCTGCCGTATAAACGGTCACCTAGCCAGAAAGTGCACGGGAATCAATTTTCGCTGAGAACAGTAATAGAATATAGATCTGCTCATCGTCTCTTAAACGAATGAATATGCGTAGCAGGCATTGCGGCTATGAGACACGTCATGGGAACTAAAAAGTAAAGAGTTTTGTTCCCCTCTGTGAACGGTGAAGGAAACGTATTCTCATTATTTACTTATATCTTAAATTTGAAGTACCTATAGCGCTAGAGGAACCACAAGAAGCAGATACAGACTCGACGAACTTTATCGAAGCCAGTCATAAAGACTTCTGAGGAAAACACATCGGGTGTCCACGCGTTTCGCGAGCCCATTTACATCAGTTTACGCACTTAAGCATAATTTTTGCTTGCTTTCCGCTACTCTACATTAAAGCGAGTCGTTTACTAATCATGTGTTACTCTTCTATTTTTACAATTTTATTTTTACACAAAAGGGCTTTGTACGGTGCCAATTTCTTGGTTGGCATCGGCGCAGTGGAACTTTAAAACTGAAACCTCCAGTTTTCACCTGAATGACTTTCCAGTGGTAATGCTTTTCATGATGGGAGGCTGTGAGGCACTTTCGGTATTGTGCGCTGTGGGGGCATGCGACGCACATGCACACACATTACTTGGCACAGGCTCTCGGCAGGGTGCCCACTCCAGCGATGGTCACGTACATTCACCTCCGGACACGAGTGTCTCTGGAGTGTCCAGATTTCAGGTGCGCACGCTTGGTGCAAACACAGAGGATAGCTCGAAGCGGCCAAATACGCGGTGCACTAACATTGAATAGATCCAGGGTAGCCTTGATGTTAACCTCGGCAGGAGACGGGGACGTCTTGGCGTCGAGCACTCCGAAGTGGAAGATCCCGTGTTGCTGGAATAGAGCCAGCAGTTCCGTTCCGTTAGAGCCATCCAGCGCTTCTCGGGCCTCCTTAGCGTATCTGCACATGAAACCAAGACGTGCACAATGCGCGGGACAAGTTAGAAAAGCTACAGACAATGAGAGAAATAGCCGCTGTTCAAGCTTTTACGCCGTTAAGTTTCACTTAAGATTTGCCACTCCAAAGCTTAGCTTAGTTACCATCCAGTATCGAGAAGCGCCCGACTACCAGGAGCAGGAGGGTTTCCAGAGGAAGCAGGTACCTGGTGTTACTAGGCATTGTGCGCATAGTCTCTGGGCACAGTCTGGGCATAGTCTGGGCAAAACAGTCTCTCGGTTGTCTGACCTCGACAATGCTGACCGGTTCTTTCTCATGAGCGACGAGCAGAATATTGCGCCTCCCATTTTATATGAAAGCCATCCTATATATTGGCTAAGTGACTTGTTGCGCCGCTGCTGTGCTTTGACAGAAGAGGGAAATTTGTTGCAGGCAGGAAATTCGAGGTTGTGTGCCATATTACCCCAAGCAGCACAGGTAATCGGCCGAATATTGGAAATATATTGGCAATGGTCGGTCCTACAAAGGACAAGAGTGAAACCAGCCAATTCCAATATTGGGCCCATTACCTGTGCTGCTAGGGAAACTAAGAGCAGGTAGATGGACACAGTTACTTCGTATGTACCCGGACATCGGATATCGCAATACAGGGGTGATTCAAATCATCTTTTGGTTAAGAAAAATTTGAAGCTTGAAAATAAATAGCGTGGTTGCACCGTTCCTTGGCAGAAAAATACCAAATAGGAATAACCGCGAATTCGGTATTGGCGTTTTTTTTTAACTTGCCGTTAGCGTCAACTACTGTTAACTTAGCAACAGAGGACGTGAAACTGCGTACAAAAGCTAGCAAATACTTTTATAAAGACACTGTTAGCTCTGTTCGGAGATCTGCAGCGACTTCTACAGTGAGCATAAAAAGACTCGTGAACAATGCTAGCACAATAAAACTCAGACAGGTGGGGGAAAGTGTGTAGTTCAAATGCAAATGCCACCAGAGACTATGACAAGCAAGAGTTTATGCCATGGGAAGGATTACAGTTAACACAGACCTTAGTTCGGTCAGACGGCTCGCGAGGAAACCTCTATAAACCAGGCTCAAACGAGACACCACCACATTTCTAGCGCAAACGCTGAGAGACATATAAAGGGTGTTTCACTTAAGACTTTACAATATTTTGTAAGAAATAGGCATTGAGTTAGACGACAGCTTTTTCGTCACAGCATAGTCAGCGGTGCAGTACATCGGAATAAAGCTAGGACGTGCTAACTAGCAGGTTGGGTATTGAAAGGCGTGTAGCCCACCGTATGTAATATCGATATAATTTTTTAGAATCTCGAAAACCGGGTTACCCTTAGCGCTATGGCCCAACCAATTTTGCCTACATCGCGCAAAAATACATGCGCTTCCGAGAAGCTTGCAGGCAAAGCAACCTTGCCAGTGCACGTAACTCGTCGAAATAGCCAATTATGGATATTACTTACGGTGGTATACACGCCTTTCAATAATTAGAGAGCCTAAAAGCAACAGTTAAAGACATAGCTATGTAATATTAGTTAACCAGCCTACTAGTTAGCACGTCTAATCTGTATTCGGATGTACTACAGCGCTGACTATGCTATGCCGAAAAACCTATCGTCTAACTCAAAAACCGATTTTACAAAAATGTGTAAAATCTTAGGTGAAACACCCTGTATATGTAAGCGGCCAATAAACGGCTAGAATTTAAGTGCCCATATTTTGTCACCACTTGCCGTTTATTTCAAAGCTTTTGCTCTAACGCCCTCTTCCCCTTCCACCCCACTATTTTGGGGCCTATTGTTGAGGCAGAAACACAGGCTCTCTTGTGTTGACCTGTCCTGCCTTTTGCTCGCATTTCCTCATCCCATTCACCCCACATTCTTCGACGATTTGCTGAAAGACATTGTTGTCGTAGAATGTCTTTTGCGAATGGCTTAAAGGCATTGCAGTCGCAGAATGTGCACTTGTGAACAGAGCGCGCAATCGTCAACTAGCCAATCAATACAAATGGTTAGAGAGAGATAGATTGCGGACGCGAAATCAAGCGCAAGTGGCAGTCATGAACATTCAGGTTCACTCTTAATGTATATGAAGGCTATAACGAAAATGGTGCACTTGCCCGAACTCGAAGGCGACGCCAAACTCCGACCCTGCCCTCTCGGTCGCCCGCCGCATGAAGTTGGTGAGCCGTTCGCTGGGCTCCGTGCCCAGGTTGTCACGCTCCCGATATCCTATGGCTTCGTAGAAGATGATGGAACAGTAGCCGATTGGGGGTAGCACGATCCAGTTGGAAAGGCCGTCGGCGCCCAAGGTGCATAGGACGGGCATTGGGTCGCAGATCACGTCGGCTGAGAGGGTGAGGAGGGAAAGACGGAGATGACGGTACAGAGCGAATACAAGTGACAGCTTTAGGCTGGTTGCTTGCGAATGAAAACAATGCAAGGAACGAAACACGGTGCAGTAACGCTAACATTAGAACCACTCAGTGCATGCTAAAATGTTCAGAACGTACGAGCAGACCTGAAGGACGCCGACAAAGAAGGAGGCGGTTGAGGAGAGAGAGCACAGGACGGTAGGAATGAATCTGCCTTAAAGGCAGAGAAAAATTAAGGAAAATGAAGGAGGACTAGGATTTTATCAATACACGTGGTTTAGAGGAGTAAGAGCAAAAACAGGTTTTATTAAATTAATTTTAAATTTGTGCGGTAATAGTCCCCATTGGTTTCGGCTGGCGCTCTTAGCCCAGGACGCCTTTGGCGCGCTTACTCAAATAGCCGTTGCTAATTTGGCGGGTTCAAGCTCGGCAAAGCAGCCTGCTACAGAGATAATGTGTGGTTAGGGACGGGCGGTTGGTTGTTGCATCGGTGGTTTTCGCGATGTGCCGCAGTTGATGCAACTGCGCATGAGTGGGCAACCTTGATGGGCAATATTTGTTTAAATCAAGCACAGTTTAATTCAAGCATTTATCACTGTCAGTCGCTGGCTTGAGCATTTGGGTCCTTGCATTTCACTGCTACCTTCTCGACATCTCGACTGAAACTAACAAGTAAATATGCAGAGCAACCCTCACCACGCTGCAAGAGGTGCAGAAGCCTGTCACAGGGACCGTGCCGCAGCTATGGCATTGTGTCTTAGCGGTGCCCGAGTGCTTTAAGCACCTTCGTCATATGGCGGAGGGGCTGGGTTCGGTCCCCACTGCTGTCATCCAATCATTGGTTTTAAGCTTATTAAAAGCTTGCTCCCTCCCCTGGTGCTTTTTTTGTGAATCAAATGACTCGGAAAAGGTGTCTTGCTGACACAGCTGCTTAGGTAGGTCAATGAATCGTTACGCCATCGAACAGATCAAATTCACTGCGTGCGGTAAAGCCTAACTGTGGCCCACTTACATAACTACTGTCAGCTCACATAGTACAAGGAGATTTCAAGCTACCGGCTTCTTTCTTAAGCCATCCGAATAGGAATGGTGAGCATCGGGTCACAGAAAGTTTGTACCCGTTTCAGCTAACCGCTGCCAGTGGGAGTAGAGTCCAGCAACTTTTGAAGCCTCCCCATTGCCCTCAATATCGTATCCTGTTTTATCGCACTGAGAGTCTGCAGCACTATTAACCAACTAATCCGAATTGAGTACGAATGGAGAGATGGGCGAACTGATACAAAATTATGCAAAAAAACTAAGCGCAAAATGAACTGGTAGGGGACAAATATAGCATAAACCGAATTTTTTTATTCGACCTCCACCCGGCTTTGTGTATTTTTGCTTTTTGTATACGCTCTTGTTTCATTTATCGCTAATTTATTTAACAGCACGAAGAATAAAAAAAGCTGCATGCAGCGGCAGTTGCAACGGGAAACAAAAACAGACTAGCCTTCCGAATACAAACATGTGAAATGTACATATACTATTAAGGTAAGAAAAATTCAGTCCTTTTAACAGCGCCAGACAACGCGAGTGGTTCACAGGCAACGACTACATGGACTATATCGAACGTTTTGCAACAAAATTTCGCCTTCGACAAAATGAAATTGCTTTACAAAACACCATAGAAGATTTCAGTCTGCATGCTTAAATGGAAGATTTAATGATGGCAAGACGACTGGAATCTTATGTCGCCGTTTGATCCTCCTTAATTCTGATTTTAACAGTGCACAATGAAGACGACACACTAGAACAGGGGCAGGACCGAAAACCAACAAGCCCAAGCTGCTGTTCTGGCTAACCACCCTCATTAACTGTGAGCGCTGTCCTCAACAGCGCTCTTAGCAACTGACGGCAATTTCGGCAATCTCCGTCTTGTTATTGGACTGGCCGCGGCACAGCCAACGGTAGTAAACTGGCTGAGGCTTCGGCTACTTCATCATTTACAATGTTTCTGAAGTGTAATGTCATTTCTGAACGTAAACAAAATTTTCTTTTGTACGGTACTTTGTGATCGAAGGATTTGCTGGCGCTTGTTTTTAGTGCCCCCTGAAGTGCGCAGGTGGTGGAAAGGTTTCGTTAGGAACACGTATCTGTGTCACTGACGTTTGTTGCATCGCAGCGGCGCCCGCTGTTTCAGGCGGAGAACCCTCCTCGACGTGGTACGTGCCAAGTGACGGGCGGCTTGGAATTGTGACAAGTCGGATCCGTATTGCTCCAGAATCCCTGCGGAAAAGAACGCAGGGACGGGATGTCCCGCCCATAAATAAGAGGGAGGATCATCAGAAGAAGAGGAGAAGTCGTCTATGCTCAGTCGCAACCCATCATGCTGCAAAGAAATACTGGAATTCCGTAGCAGTGCGAAAAACATGACCATAGCGTCTGGTTGATTTATTTATTCAAAATGCGTTTGCTTCAGTGTGCACTTTCAAAATATTCAAACAAGGGGCGCTTAAAATAGAAGGAAAATTTTTCAGGAACATACCTCCACGCTACGGTGGACGTTATTTAGAAATCACGCTAATTAGCTAGACGATTAAATTAAATTTACTAAGCTTTTAAATTAACGCGGGGTGGTGGTCAATGCCAGTGGTCATTTCGTAGCCACTGTTACGTTTTTGGTCGATTCGAAGAACGATGAGCAAGCAGTGACATTGTGTTTCTTAGGATCTCGGCAGCAAAGCGAATAGGCCCAATATTGCAAATATATTGGCAAAGGACTAGAATTGAACCACCCTCTCTCCCCTATTTCCAATATTGGGCCGATTACCTATGCTGCTTGGGGAATCCCTTTATTCCATCGCGGGAGCCGGGCAGGAAAAGCACATTCAGTGCTCCGTCCTGGCGCGTATATTTCCCCGGATATCAGGGTTTGCTACGCGTCATCATGAGCAAGAAAACACAACGAGACGTTCGGAGTGACAGAGGGTGTTGTCAGCAGAAGAACATAACACCATGCACAGGACTATGACAAATCAATTTTGAAGCGATAGCAGACTGTGAAATTGATATTTTAGTCGCAGCATTGCATTGATATCCTTTTCGATAACGGTTTTTTGTGCTGAACTGATTCTTCCCCAGCGATGAGTGGCACGTGCTGCTTACAATTCCTTTTTTTTTCCCTTTGACTGGGGCTTCCGAAGAGGGGAGAGGAAGGCGGGGGGGGGGGGGGGGTGTTGCTTGTTTTATGTTTTTCGAAAGCGACTTGTTTAAATTGCGTGTTTTAGCAATAAGCCCCATTTGTGAGTCAGCGCTTGTCTGCGTCGTTCTATTTTCGTAACTCGTGTTCCTTTTGCGCTATTTTTTTTGTCATGAGCTTTACTACGCCATGTAAAACCGATTTCGCCGTGCCTGGCACAGCCCTCGACTGCGCATGCGCCACGCAACAGATGCAAGAAATATTCGAGGGCTGCCTAAAAATCAGCTGGCACGCACTTTCAATAATTAAAAAAACTGGCATACATGCCAGGAATCGAACCAAAGCCTTTGAAATTCGAGACGTTGACGCTTCAGCTCCGCCACGATGTTTTAATATGAACAAAGACGCGTCTGACGAATGGACAGGTTTGTTAGAAACGTATCTCCGAAATCAATACTTAGGCGTACGTGGGTAATTATATGAGCATGGAAATTACAGGTGCCTTATTTAAGCGAGTAGCATTCGTTTCCAGTAAAATTACTCCGTGCTTGGCGTGCGGTCGCAGCACCATCCTGTAGCAACAACTGAAACCCCCCTTCACCATGCACGGCGCTGGCCCGGCAGATGGCGCGCGTATCTTCTGAGTAAGCGGCTTCCCTGAATGCTGATGTCCCATCTAATCAGTGGGTGCTCTACCTCGAGAGAACTCTGTCGCGTTTGACTTAAGGAGGAGCTTAAGCGTCTGCGAATTTTTTGAAACAAAGAGAAAGTAGTTTTCAAAAAGTCTGCAGGGTGGGACAAGCCACTAATTTTTTTCCGCAAAAAAAAAATTGAAACCGAGCGCATGAGACGCGCCGCTAGCTCTGCACCAAAGCCACACCGCAGGCAACGTGATGCAAATAATATGGCGCGAAATGCACGCTAATATAGAGCGGCATGTATTTGCTGTTGCCTCATCGGTCTCAAAGATAACTGTCGCGTAGATTGTTTTTTCTGTCGCTATGCGAAGATGTAGAAGAAAGCCATGCCGCCGGTAGGAACGTCAACAGGACGTCAACAGGATGTCAACAGGACGTCATCAGGACACGCTGCCTTTGCAATAACTTCCTGCTAGCCTGATGTGTTGCACTGCTGTTTAGGGCAAGAAAAAGCAACACACTTAATTGATATGCTCTGCTTTTTGGATGATTTTTCCTTCATTTCGAAAACTGACGTTGCATCGGCTTGTCCACGGCTTCGATTTCGCAGCTAGCCCTAAGCAGCTGATTTATCTAATTGAAAGGTTCCTTAATGGATTAAATTATTAGGCACTTAACTAGGATGGTTTTATATTAAGCGACGTCTGCAGTAGCTGCAACTTTCTTCCGTGATATTTTTCCCGATTATTTTGATTTCCTTAATTTTCAGAAATTTTTAAGGTTTTTGCTGAAACGCCCGCTACGTGAGACACGCACGAGAAAATTAATCGGGAATGCCGGAAGGTGCTATTTTACTTTATTTTTTGCAGCAAATAAAGCACCCCCAGTGATTTGGGGCCCCAAATTCGTTTTCTCCCGCTATTCCACTGCTTGCTTACTGCCGTTCATATGATTGCCGATTTCAGAACGATAGTTGTTGATACGAGCTTTTGCAGATTGACGAATGTCTGGCTTTTTGTCGTATGCTGTAGCCCGAAATCTGCAGTTAGAATTAATAGAATTAAACATTCAGTATAATAGGTCTCCCATGCAATGAGTTCATAGTCGTAAAAAGGCGAGAGAGGCGACAAACCTCTGTGCAAACACTTTGAATAGTCGGCAACTACCAGAGTTGCAACAGCTACGCGTAATGCTTTAATATGGTATGCTTGACGTCACGTTGTAACCAACTATTGCAGGCTCGAGGCAATAGTGAATGCCACCGCATGTACGCGGTGCCATGTTCGCACCTCGCCAGATGAAGAAGTAGGCCAGAAACATGCAGCCGAAAACGCTCAGGGCGAAGAGAGCGATAATAACCTGCCGGGTGTTCTCGTGGGCAGACCTGCAAGCAGCCAGAAAGAAGGGAAGAAAAAAAGGGCGCTTCGGACATTGCGTTGTGGGCGTTGCAAGGAAACGAAGGATAGTCGGCGCGTCTAATATCAGCAGCAGGTTCTGTTGAGGCAGTCTCGACGTGGAGGCACGGACGTATATTAAGGCAAAAGCCGTTACAGGCTCATGACTCGCCAGCGGGGATGTTCGCACAAAAGTGTCACACCATAGCTGTCTGTCAAACGTGGGAAGGTGTTCACCGAGATTTCGAGATCTGAGAGCTACGGGGTCCTTTCCTCAAAAACCATTCTTTTCCTCAAAACACATGATTTCGCATTCCTCCATGTAAGCAGACAAGTGTCCTCCCAGTTATTTCATAATTAGCAAGTGGTTAATGAATAATCAGATAATTGGCAATCATTCAATTATTAATTCGTTAATTGTGAATTGGTAATTGATTAAATAATAAATGAGTAGTTAGTTAACAATACTAGTGGTTGGTGTACAATATCGCAACTGGGAACTCTGTATACGATAATGCACTGCGCAGGCACAAGGCGCCAGCAGACAATGCCCCTGTGCTTCAGCCTACCGCGTATGCATGTGACGTCACTGAGCGGTGCCACTATCGTTTGAGAGGAGCGCACCCCAGGCAATCTTGCCAGGCACCTCTTGAACGCCGATCTGGAAGGGTGCCGCCTGAACGCTTTCCTGTGTCTCCAGCAACCAAGCGTGCACGCGATGAACATCAGCGAAAGTGTCGTGTCTTGAAGCGAACAATTGTGTAGCCATTGATAAACATCTTCACCACACATCAGAGCCACAAGCAGCAACACTGCTCTAATGGCTTTCATCTCACCTTACTTTAGGTCAAGCAAACTGCCCCCCCCCCCCCCCCTCTAAATGTTTCGTCATTTCGGTATAGTGACGCCCTTTCCTATAAGCCAGTGGGATTTATCCTGTTAGGCGACGTTACTTCTCTACAGGTAATCAGTGAATTATATAACCTACAACACATTTCTTTTCCCATGAAGCTTCTTAGGTTATCGCAGTGAAACCACAATTTCCGCGCATTTAGTAGGGACACATAATATTGAGCACATTGAGCTGGTCCTAAAGTTTTGTACCTTTGCGCCATGCCACTAATATCTTGGTTTCTTCCATGGTGACAGAACATCTATAAGGGATCCAGGACCGTTGCTTATAAGGGAAGAGTTGGTTCAGCAGTGAGGTACACAAGACATTCGGATTCAAGCGTCGCCTAAAATGGCGCTTCCAGGAAAGAACACTGCTCGTTGAAGACCCCCCACCACCACACACACTTTTGTATGTCCTCTATTCGGCGCATTACAGCACTACAGCCCTCTTGCTTCGATTTCGCTTTCAGCAGGCGACTTTCTAGCTTATATTGATAGCTTGACTCTTATGCTTAGGTCCTATGTTGGCGAGAATCACCCTCTGCTAATTTTCAGGCCTCGCCTGGCGTCACACGATGGGCATAAAAATGCAATGCTTTTGAAGCAAGAACACAGACGGAACACACGATGAGTTTGTTCCTTCGCGTCATTATTTGCGCATCTACTGCGTCTGTACTATAGACAAGTTTCCAGCTGTTACAAGTTACAGTCAAAACCGATGGGAGCGTTTCCGGGCGCTGCATAGTTACGAATGACTTCGGAATAGACCAACTAGCCTGAACGCAAGCTTTACTTAACGTTACTTCACTTAAAGCTCTCTTCACGGCTGAGCACATGATTGTTCACTAGCCGATGTCCAAGCAACGCACCCGCAACGGTCTTTAAGGAAGGGGGTTCAAGTTGGACGTAAATGCTTACATGTTCACTGAAATGTTGAAACAAGAACGTGTTATAAACTGTCAGTCGCTGCTTTTTCTAAGGAAGCAAGGTTAGCGTTAGAAACACAGTAAAAGTGACCAGCTATATGAATGGAATGTCCACAAGCATGCGAAAAGTGCACAAACACTGGCTGAGAACTCTATGTCCCATGCACTCCAATTAAGCCTTTTATAAATTCCATACATTCGGCCCATCATCAGTGCGTGTGTGATTCGAGCAGCAAAAGTCAACGTCTCAGCAGGGACACCGCTTTTACAAAGTAGATTATCACAAAAGTTTATATTGCGTTTTGTGTACGATGCGCTTCAAGCCTCCATCTTTTCTGAAAATCAAGGGAAATGTAGCGTCGCAAAGCAGAGTATCGGGCTAGGAGATTGTCCTGTTCAGCTGCTGAGCAAGACGCTGCGGGGTATGAGGTATCGAACGCCGAGGCCCCATTTCGGTGTCGGCCGAGTCCAAAAGCCTCCCGTGTACGGTGCGACCATTAATGAACCGAATACGAATAGCACAGCTTCGCTTCCGTATCGAATACGAATATTGTAGCTAAAAAATGAATTGAATACGAATCGAATATTACTACTAATATTCGCTGCTTGTACGAATATTCGCACAGAATGAGCAATCATTCGTAACATTAAGGCGATACTTGTGGCACTGCTCTTGTATGGTGCCATAAGTTTAAAACCTATGACGTTAGAGCTATGACTGCTAAGAGACGCAGCACTCATCTTGACTAATGGGTTGCAACAGGAAGTCGCTATTATATTAGCTCTAACACGATCAAGTTATATACAGGAAAACGGTCTTTGCTTGGTTTGGTCAAAGAAATTTTTCTTATGCGATTCACCCCAGAAAAGCCGAGCGCTAGGCCGGAGGAAGCCTTGTGCAAACATTAGAAAACCGGTGGGCACCAGACGGCCCCAGAACATCACCGAAGGAAATGTGACTACTAGCAGCTACGTATGAGCCGCGGCCTCCGAGGTTGAGCTTCAAGACAGGGTTTTCCTGAAAATGCCTGAGTCTTAGAGGCCAAGTACAAGCATTATGAACGTCACCATAGAAATAGACCGCGTCGTCGACCTCCGTCACAGTTTTCACGGAACGATGGTCCGCGTCGTCGGTGTAGGCCGTTTTGTCGAATACGGCGAGCCTTATTCGGAACTCCTGCCATTATTCAGAAACTACTCGAAGAGTGGAGACCATATTCGAGTTTCTTCGAATAATTTTGAAAATGCACTATTTTAATCGTTCGAATACTCGAATAGAGAGATATTCGATTCGCTATTTGAAATTTTCGAATATTCGAACACCCCTATTCCTGCCGCAGTGACACTTTGTCTCTTCCTTTCACTCCTTTTTACGGCCCATTTCTGGCGCCGTACTTGAGGTGCCCACCGAGATAGAGGTAATGAGCATTTTCCTTCCTTGTAATGAATTAATATACGCATTAATTTGAACTTCTCCTTTATCCCTTCCCTTACGGCGCGGTTCAAGTATCCGGCGATATGTGAGACAGATACAGCGCCATTTCCTTTCGCCGAAAACCTAATTCTCGGGTTCAAACCCGACCGCAGCGGCTGCGTTTTTATGGAGGAAAAACGCTAAGGCGCCCGTGTGCTGTGCGATGTCAGGGCACGTTAAAGATCCCCAGGTGGTCGAAATTATTCCGGAGCCCTCCACTACGACACCTCTCTCTTCTTTTCTTCTTTCACTCCCTCATTTATCACTTCCTTTACGGCGCGGTTCAGGTGTCCAACGATATATGAGGCAGATACTGGGCTATTTTCTTCCCCCAAAACCAATAATTATAATATATTTTTTACATCGGTAATTTTCTTAGTTATCTACACGGCCTGGTGAAAATCAGAGTGCAAATAAAATGAAAAGCAGATATCTTTTTAGAATGTCGCTACGAGAAGTAAGAGTGACCAAAGAGAAGAAAGCAACAAGCGCAAAGATGCAACAAAATTAAAAATAAATAAAAACAAGCATAATTTGTGTGGAGGCAATATGACAAAATGGCATAGGAATAACTAAATGATTCAATAAATCGGCGATTGAACTGCTTATGTTGGATCCGTAGCTCATTCGAGCGCTTACAATTTTTGGTCAGTTGAAGATCTTGAAAAACTGCCATCACCTTCCATCGAGCGTATCGGTGACCTGCGAAGATCACAGAATTTAAAAAAATTAGAAAAACCAGCCCTGCTTTGAGTTTCAATTTATTTATCGCGCGGGAGACTGCCTGTGCACACGTGTCATCATCTTAGTTAAATTTGTTTTTGTAGCTTCGCGTTCAAAGAGAACCTGATCTATTTTCTCAAAGTAGGGAACTGCCTGTTTAATTTTCACAGGATGATTTCTTCCCCTGAGTTGCATTTTCTGAATTTGTATACAGCTCTACAGTCTGGTTTGTTTTTTATTAAATTAATCCAGTTATTGCCTTATGCGTTAGTTACTTGCGTGTTTTACCACAAGGCCTCCGAGGGCACCACCGCGCCCTCCAAATTTAGCCACGCAGCTTCAGCACAGCAGTACTTCTTGTCGTACCAAGCGTCACGGTGCACATAAACATGGCCAGCCCAAGAGCTCCTTAAGCTGTCGCGAGAAAGTGAGAATCGCAGAGACAGGAGACCATTTGCGCCAGCCCTGAAAATAATCATTGTCTCCGTCGCCTGACCAATACAAAACCAACGTTGCCGCGCACCCTGCGGCAGGAATGAAGTGCGCGCTGTCGCTCTTGCTTATACAGGCATTCCATCGCCCGCGTGAATACCGCTTAAAGCGTTAGATTAACGCGAGCTTGAGGCCGGAGTCGCATGCTCATACTAGCTCTTGCTGTTGGCTGGTGTTTAACTGGAAACAACTGACACCAAAGAATCGAGTGCAAGAGCTTTCTAAAATTCATGCACATTTCTACTGTCCGCCATTGACCAACGCCTTGGCTATAGCAAGCTCGGCAGTCATGATGTCGAGAGTTCAGAGTGCGAGTCAGACAACTATTATTGCGGCCAAGTAGCTTTGAGATCTCGGCACTTGATCGGCCCATCAATCAGCCCATAAAAGGTATGCATGCAATAATCTTTTGCGTTAAATAATTCTACAAAACGCGCTGATAACATAGCTCTCACGAATGTCTCGAACACTGTCTATCCCTCTTAGTTTCACAGCAAGACATATCACTGGTTTATTTATAATAAGACAACCCCGAGAATGAAACGGCTTTCAGTACACTGGGGCTAATATTACTGACATCAGACCCTCCTAAAACAATACTGATAGAACACATCCAATTGCAATAATGCCTTGCTTCTCAGGCCTCCCTTCATGGTATGTAAAGGGCCGTTCCATGACGATGGAGAAGAACGAGCTTGCACGAAACGACAAATGCCCTCGTTACTTCTATTATATGGTTTTAAATTGCTTTTGGATTATTAGTAAGAAGAAGAAAACTAGTTATAAGGCAGGAAGAAAAGTTCTTGTCGCCCCTAATTATTCAGTAATCAATATATATGAATGCCCAATCTTTGTTCTCCTCCATACCCGTGTACCCTGTTTCTGGGATCCTCTGTGAAAAAACACAGCTAAATATTCATTACAAAAAAAAATTTTCAGCCTCACAGCATGGTCTATGCTCTTAGTTGAGCACATGCTGAAAAACGATTACGAACGGGCGCAGTCAATTTAGTGCATGTTTAGAGTAGAAAAGCTGCGAATGTTTTTTTATCGCCTTCAATGCCACACCACGCCGTAGCTGCCTTCAAGAAAAAGAGGCATTGGCGTCTTGCATTACAGGGATGAAGATCTGACTAGCTGAACCGCATATAAGCGTCCGGTTACTCAAGTGGTGCCATTTAGGCAGCAATATAATACCCCGCCTCGGTACGATTTCCTAAGGAAGCGCTTACCTGAATTGCGACTGTTGCTCTCCGTAGATTCCGACTCACTTGGGGACGGCGGGATCAGTTGGGCTTGGGAGTCCATGTTTCTTGTGAGAAGATGCCACAGAGTGTGAAACAAGGGCGGAAAACCACTGAGACACAGAGAGCGGTCAGCGTTGCATCGAAAGCGAAATAGAAAACAGCCAGTTTCTGTAACTCTCAGTGTTGTTCGTTGCTTCTTTTTCCTCTACACGTGAAAGACGCCTTTATGTTGTTCTCCAAGCGTCTAGCTGCACGTGCTGACCCTCGGGTGTCGACCAAGAATCAGACGGCGTTGGAAGGCTAATCAACAGGACATAATTTCTGCGAAAAAAGCGGGGCGGGGGGGGGTTAAAAAAAAGTAGTTCCACCGAGTAGACGGGCGCAACCATGTGTTCATTCTTCGCCTCTTCTTTCTGGCATCTTCATGAGCACCCAACTGCGTTTCTCGCTCTTCATCTTCACACCCTTTCTCCACTAGGCGGCAGGTGGCGCTACTCCCTCCTCTCATTGGCTGCACCTCTTGCGATGCTGCTCCGAACTAACCCGAGCTTACCCGAGTTGGTAATACTAGATGATCAATTCGGCCACGCAATCTTTCCTAAGCCCTGCAAGGGCCTCACGAAGGCGGAGGAAGGCTTACTCCTTCGCCTTTTTACTAAAACACTTCTGTGCCCGGCAGTCATCAAACATTTCGACCGTGGGTGCACAGGGGAGTGCGCGCACTGCAGGGAAAGGTCTTCGGACATTCACCACATGGTGTGGGCATGCCAATCAACCCCGCATCTTCCCCCTATCCCCAACCCTGCCCGGGAGGACTGGGGGGCGGCCCTGCTCGGCTGCTCTGACCTGGCGAGCCAAAAGGCCCCGGTCGGGCGCACCCGAGCAGCAGCTACCGCCAATGGGCTGCTGCAAAGAGCAGCCCACTTAGCATTTGTAAGGAACGGATCCGTAAGGACCGCTCCACTAGCTCCCTGTATATATTTTGAAAATAAAGTTTTCAGTCAGTTCCCGAGTTATTCCGCGGCTTCACACAAGATTCCTGGTTGGGCTGGACCTTGTCAAGTACTGCTTTCGCGCTAAATGTTTAAAATGGCCGACGTTAGCACGTGCCGTTCGGGATAACATTGTAGCCTGACCGCTCAGAGGTACAGACGACGATGAGGTGGTGGCATACACGCGCCCATGGAATAACAGAGGTAAAAAAATCTACAGAGAATGATTTTTACTACATTTCAGTCAGAGCGAAAGCACGAATTTGTGCTACGTAAAAGACGACGATGAGCGGGTAGTGCCGCGGGACGAAGCGCGCGCGCTAGGCCAGCTTCTCGGATATACACTTGACGATTTTGCTAGGCTCTGAATCTCCGGATTAGTGCTCTCGCACTAACAACCCTGACAACAACAACGGTGCGTCTGGCTACCGGCCTCAGAGGGAGGAGGGGGGGGGGGCGCTCTCCGGCGCCCTGTCCGGGGCCAGTAATAAGTGTGGCCGACGTTGCACCATTATTCCAGGCTGCGGTGCAAGAACATGTAGGCCTAAGATAAGAGAGGTTGGTTTTCATTTCGTCTTAATCGCTTACCTTCAACATATCTTTCGCGGTATAACATAAAGGTCAAAAACAGCGCGAACAGAACAAGACGAAAAAGAAAGACGAAGAAGGCACCAAAGACTGTGGTTGATGTGCTAATTCTTTTAAAGTTCTTCGAGCTATTCTTTTTTCACCAAAATGCTGTCTGTTATTTAACTGTCAATATTGTTCTGTTGTTTTTATTCATTGATTTTTCAAAATTCCCGATTGGTGCTACAATTTTGTCGTCATCTTCCATGGAAACTTCTTTGTTTATTCAACTACACCTTGGCCAATCCCCCCGCGTGGGTATGTGCCATATACCTGGGGTGAAGAAGAAGAAGAAGAACACTGTGGTATCTTCTGTTGTGTCTCGTTCAGTTTTCTTTCTTTTTAACCGCTATTAATGTCCACCAACTAGACCAAACTGCTGCCGTGATTTTATATGATCAGTGAGGTCATCATCAAGGTCATTTAGTATTTGTTACGGTGAAGTCTGACTTTCAATCTTCGTGTTAAAATATGATGGGAGCGGAGGAGTGGCAAAAGCCGTTCCAGTGTAATGCTGCTCATGCAGTGAAGGCGGCGTAGAACACAATGTTACTAGCACGGAAGAGAAAATTGATGAGGGTGACTAGTTCCCTAGTGCGGTGGATATGTGTGACTTAGTTGAGCAGATGTGTCCCTCTTGGTACAGTAAATTGCAATGAAATTCATGATAAAGCGGCAGGGTTCCGAAGCAGCAACAGAAGTAACGACTATGATATCAAAGATGACACAATGACTTTGTATTAATATTGAGAATGAATCGAACGGACAGCTTAATTATAGACGCACCAAATCCATCTATGAGGTATGGTCTGTGGGGGATATGGGGGTGTGGCTTGAAAGGGAGACGCGTATTTAAATATGGTGTTCTTGTGAATTTCTACGTCCTTAATTACACGACGTAACTGGGATTCTAATTGGGCGGGAGATGGCTTGCGTGGATGATGGAAGAGTGTAACCTGGACGTAGTGGCTGCCTGCTTTGTGCTTCGTGTGATATCATGAGTTCACTGTCTGAGGGATATGGAGCATTATGCTTGTGTACGCACTTGTCGGAACTTATCCTAATTACTTGCGGAAGAGTGGGTATGCGGGTGGCGTTAGCCTATAGTGTTTATCGATAATGTAACGGTCGTTGAGAGAGTGATCCCAGAGTACTTCCCAGCCTAGAGCCTGTGTGTCGTGTCCGACTGTAAGAACTTGTGATGTGGGCTGTCGTGCGCGTGTGCATCTGCAAGCGGGCATACTAAGTGTATTGTAGATAGATTATCTGTGTTGTTCTGTCTGAGCATGAATTGTGCGGCGCATAATTTAGATCCGAGAATAGCCACAACTGGGAGTGAGGGGCGCTCATGCACCGACCCAAAAAGACCACCCATGTCGTGTGAAGTGTGTTGAAGAACGAGAAACGAAGTTTGAAATGGTGTATGGTAGGCGTGGGAGGTTGAAATCGCAGAGTTTCAGGGGCTCGCGAGGAGAAAATGGTAAGGCAGACGACGTTATATTCCAGTTCGCCCGGGATATGCAATCGTTCCAAAAGGACCGAGAACCGGAGAATCTTGCCCAGCGGAAGTGACCGGCGAAGGCCGGAATATGTCGACCAAGGTGAGTGTATTACCGTGAGGCCTCAATACCTGAAGGCGTACCTTACTGCCCTACACGCCATGACATTTTTCATACCAACATCTCTAATATTTACAACGGCCTGCTCGTGTGAACGAGTTAACGAGAGTGTGATGACATTCAGTCTCGTTCCTAGCTCACAAACCCGTGTCTCTTTTAACTACACCCCCCCCCCCCCCCCCCCCCCCCCCCCTGCACGAGGCAATGGCAGAACGTCTTCATAACAAAGGCGGCCTTTGAAACAAAACTAGAGTAGAATGAAATAAATAACATACTTCCCACATCCCATCGCACCACAATTGTCGAATCGCTCCGGATACCACACACTTGCTTTGAATTCATTTCTAATCTCGCTCCCAATCGTCTTCCGGCCGCGGGATAAATCACACGATGAAACCAAACCCGCCGCGGTGGCTCAGTTATTAGGGCGCTCGGCTACTGATCCGGAGTTTCCGAGATCGAACCCGACCGCGGCGGCTGCGTTTTTATGAAGACAAAACGCTAAAGCGCCTGTTTGCTGTGCGATGTCAGTGCCCGTTAAAGATCCCCAGGTGGTCGAAATTATTCAGGAGCCCTCCACTACGGCACATCTTTCTTCCTTTCTTGTTTCACTCCCTCCTTTATCCCTTCCCTAAAGGCGTGGTTCAGGTGTACAACGGTATATGAGACAGATACTGCGCCATTTCCTTTCCCCCAAAACAAATTATTATTTTAAACCAAGAATTCTCCTGTTACCGTTACGGACAATCTTGAGTCTCTCGAGACGGTCTTTCTGACAGCAAGGAGGGTCGGCGACTCGTCATTGGTCGAGATCACTTTGGCCGGAGGCCACGTTCCCTGATTCGTCTTGTATCGCAGCGTGATGTAGTGGCGGGGACCTTAGCGCCCATTCGCTCTGAAGCGCCTCTGATGCCGGCAACGCGGGTACCGTATCCACAACGGCCTCCAAAAGGACGAATCCAAGAGATACGTAGCATGTTCAAATCGAATCTCGCTCATGGACTCTCTCACTGTTGTTGGGAGCACTGCTTACAATGCAGCCAGGTGCACCCCGCCCCTTCAGTGAGCACTGTTGAGTCCAGGCATGGCGCCAGCAACAAAGAATCGGGAAGGCTTATCTACGCACGCTGCCGTAGCTTGAAAGAGAAGCTAAGCACCACATGAATTACTGATTTACCTCCAGCCCGCACAATGCTGCAAAGGAAACGGAGACCTCCAGCACTAAATAGCCAAAGTCGACAGCACGACCAAGCCGGGCTCTAGGCACACCTACACCACCACCACGATTAAAGCGCCCCTACACCGTCCCAATCGACTCAGCCTCCACAAGAGGCACCCACACTGAAGCAATGCCTGCAGCCGAGGCTGCAGAATCCCAGGCAACAACGATCCATCCAGCGGAGAAAGTGAAGGAGGCCAGCCCAAAGCAGTCAAGGCTACTGCTAGTACTGGTGATCTTACCCACGCCAAATACTCCCCGAACTCTCCGCTCCATTTCTCTGCTCCTTATACAAAAAGCCGCCGCGGTGCCTTAGCGGTTATGGGGCTCGGCTGCTGAACCGAAAGAGGCGGGCTTAATCCCGAACGCGGTGGTTGCATTTCGATGGAGGCGAAATTCTAGAGGCCTGTGTACTATGCGATGCCAGTGCACGTTAAAGAACCCAAGGTGGTCGAAATGTCCGGAGCCTTCCACTACAGTGTCTCTCGTAGCCTTAGTTGCTTTGGGACGTTAAATACCCACAAACCACACCAAACCTTATACTAAAAACCATAATTTCCACCCAACTCCAAAACGTCTTTACCAGCCTATACGTAGCACGTTCACTGGTTCCAGCAAATAGCAGATAGCTTGCTCTCTCCAATCTCCTCGCCTTCTGGAGAAAAAGTAGTAAGCCTTGAAAAAAAACGTACCCTTATCGCATTCCCTGAACCCATATGGAGGACTGTTCCACCCGCAGGCGGTGGCACGTGCCACAAGCAAGGCGGCGCAGCGTCAATGATGACACCGCTACACTGATAGGGTTTATTTAGTTGTGCCCAGTTTCCTTCATAAATTCAGAAGAGACCAGCGAAGATGCATATGCGGCGTTTATCGATTAAAGGTAGAACGGGAAGTCCACAGCACATAGGAGAATAAAGAGCCAATAATACTCTGATTACAGGTAGCCACAACGGAAAGTACTACGAAGATAACTGATCGGCTGCAAAGTTGTGCCGGACGTGAGTAGGAATTTTTTTGCGTATATTTATAACCATGAGATTCCGCCAACCTGCTGTGGACACGGGTATACCGTCGTTATAAACACTGCTGGACATGACGTCGATAGAACATGTGATCGTTCCAGAGCGTAGTAGACCTTGAGAGAAACGAAGTACATCAGGAATCAGTACAGAAGATTGGGGGGGGGGGGGGGGGGGGAAGGATGTTAAATTAGGAGCGTAGGGTGGCCTCAGCTTGCACTGAATAGGACTATACAAGTACCCCACACCCGCTGGTTCTTCAACTGTTTAGGGTAAATGACTTGCGGCCAATTCTAATAGCGCACAGTAGTGCAATTACATCATTATGCCTTACAAAACCCATGGAGCGCTCCAGTATCGAACGAACAACTCAAACTTATACTAACTTCTTCGTTTTGTTCTGTAATTCTTATTCCGGTTATTTGAATACTTCGTTTACTCAGTTTTTTTAATACTAGTATATGAAGGTATCTGGAGAAGTACAACTGTAACTGTCAGTTATTCGGCTCAAGAGTGGTGACACTGTGATAGCTTCTTGAGGTGACACCTTAAAAAAAGAAGCCTAAAAGGTTTCTTGTACTTTTTCCCACATTATGATGAACATAAGAATTGACACAAGCGCCACTGAGGCCCCTTGAGCGCCTCGAAAAACAATGAGCTCGTCTAGTGATGACTGAAATTGAAGGAAACCAGCACAACGACCTGTTCTTTTTGAATCTAAGAAGAGCTTCAAATGGGTGCAGTTGGTTTGTAATCTTCGACATTGTTATTGCGCTACTCAAGTTAACACAGACAAGAACGACAGGTGTCCGCCGAGATGTGAGACAGATACTGCGCCATTTTTTTCCCCCAAAGTCCTTTTTTTTTTCAGATGTATATACAGCTACAAGCACAGCTGCGAATTTTGACTGCAAAGTGCACACTGCAAAGTGCAGCGTATTGTTTCTGCTTGACTTCCTTCGCCAGTTCAAGATATAAAAATTTGCCAAAACCGGAATTAATACCATAAGATGCTGTGATTACAGCCAAACATCGATGAAGATATACCAGTATATTTATACTCGTCCTTGCTGAATTGCAGATTAAGGTCAAAAAGCTCGGCCGCTCAACGGCTCTTGTAGGGTCTGCTTTAAATGTCCTTGCTGATCGAGATTCATCCTGGCCTCTGGTCAATAGTGCGAGTGTTTCTCGCGACTTTAGTTCGCTGCCTCCTTATTTTTTTTTTTTTTACGGCGTGGTCGAGGTATCTCTTAGCTATGATACAGTTACTGCGCCTTTCTGTTTTTAATTATCGTCTCGAGACAATCTGTATTCAAAATGAAATCCGTGCTTTTAAATTAGGTAAAAAAGTCATTAGTCCTATTCGGCAAGCCACGTATGCTTGAGCGATCTTGGTGGAAGCGATGGCGAAAGGACCTCATTGATCACTCACGCTGCGAAGAATAACACGATCCCCGATAATTGGACCGCTGGGAAGCGTCAAAGCTGCCGTCGTAAACAGCTTAATTTATCAACGTCAAAGATAAGAGCGAAGCACAGAGCAAAAGATAAAGAAGACGGCGACATTGACTGGAGTTGCCATGCACTTTTCTAAGTGTGCAATGAATATCCCATAAGACAAAACAGACGCGCAGAATTTAGAATTCGTTCATAAAAGAGCTAACGATAAAATTTCGAAAAAATACACTAGAAGTATAAAATTATTTTTCCCCGCATCGAAAACATCCCAAGTTATTAGCATGCAGATGGCCTCCAGTAGTGATGCCTACATTAAAAAAATATCATGCATAGTAACATACAAAGTAGTACAAAAAGAGAGCCCCCGCTGATGCTCTATTTCTTCTTTTGTTTTTCTTCTTCGAGGCCCGTCTGAAAAAGGTCAGGGCGGCATTGGGGACATCTCAGCCAATTAAAAATCTTCGCAGCTCCAGCGCAAGCTTGAGCGCTTACGGCAATCATTTATGTTAAACGATGTGCTCAATGAATCATTCCGACCCATTAGAAACAAATCGAAATTTCTGTGGCTCACTGAAACTTGGTGTTAGGATAAATAAAATTAATCTTATAGTTTAATAATCACGGCGATTTAATTTGGCCTACAGTAAATTACACAGGCAACCCATTTCTCTGAAGCTTCACTATGGTCACTACTTAGAGTGCCCTGATGAACATAATTGCAATGTCATCATTGCTGCAGAGATGAATTCGTGTCATCCGTAAAGACATTCAGTATGTGGTTTCATTAGAAAAAATACCACATTGCATATCAAATGAACAAGTGATAGCCATGAGGTTTTGCATATTTAAATTGATTTAAGATATCTGAAACATCTAACTGCTGCTCATCGTTGTGTGGTAGCCTGCCTGAACATTGGATTGTGCTAAAGTATTAGATTTTTAAGCCCTGTTACTGCTGTAGAAATAAAGGGGAAGCGGCTAGTTGTTGTAAAGACTGCAGTAGAAGCGTGGAACGCGTTCCTTTCAAGTTTTTTTTTTGTTTTCGCTCAATATTAGCAACAAATGCAACGCGTGTAAACAGATAGTAACGAAAATTTTTAGCTCCCTGGAAACATTTCTTTTAAAGATTACTTAATTAGGAGGGCTATGACCTATCATGACTATCACGTTAAGAACCAAGCTGCTTCGAAAGATTTGGAGTAATTAAATCTTGTCTCTGCTAAACGTTACATTCATATGGGCTTTGGCGAAAGAGTGGCATGTTGCAAATAATTTTGATAGTTTTTCAGACAGCTGCTTGCCACGAAATATTCCTTTCCGGTGGTAAAATTTTTATTTACAGAAAAAAAAAACAATTTACTTTTCGAGCCCACAGTGCGAAACTAAGCAAATGATTACGCATCAATTCTGCATTAGCAACACCAAAATGGGCACTCGCAAAGAGCGGAAAGTTGTTGTATTTCGAATTTTCTTATGTGTCAGGCTTCTTAAGGTAAATTAGAAGAGCTCAGCACAAAAGCACTCAATTCTTGCACGCAGTGTTGCAGAACACTGTATGGCGGTTTCAATTCATTCGCACAAAAAAAAAAAACGCTCGGTATAGTTGATATGTTGCACACCATACCCACCGTCAAACGATGTGAAACCTGCGGAAGAACTGCGTCAGCAAAGGATATCGCTCGGGATCAAACAATTTTTACTTCTCGCTGCCTCGTTGAGGGTTTCGCTGGAAATGTGAAGAAATACTTCCAATCTTGTTCCAATTCCAATAAAGTTAATTTTTGGCGTGAATGTAGTCAGCGCGAACAGGCCCGCTCTTTCTGTCAGTATTGCCCGCTATAGTTTTTACCACATGAGAAAACTTTTCAGTAAAGCTTAGTGTCAGAAACAATGACTTAGTTTAGTTTTTCGTTCTTCAGCATTATCTTTTAATAGCGTACCATAAATGCTTACTACACAGTAAATTTCCAATATTACACATATAATCGCCGGAAAAACAGTCTATTTCACTCGTTTCCTAATTATAATGTGGTAAAAATTAAAACGAGGTAAAAACTACTTGTTTTGCAAAATACAGCAAAATGGAACTGTGAGTACCTTGAAAATATTTCTTGTGTAAGCTAAACAATACTATGAATTTCTTGCTATTGCGAGCAGCTTTTTTTTTTTGTGCGCTAGCACTTATAGTGGCCTTTCCCCGCATTTAAGCGTTTTGTGTCTCTCTCTTTGTTTGTCGGTTGGTCTGAACCCGGCTTTGTGGCAGGCTGCTCACCTGCCCACCGTGTCGGTCGGCAGCCCGTTTAATCGTGACAGGCTGCTTGGGAAGAGGAGCCTGGGTCGCAACCCAACCCAAGCAACCCAAATCCTGCCGATGGCAGCACCTGCCATAGCACGTGCCTTGTGCCACTGTGCAAATCCTCACATGCTCACCGGGTGGCTTACTTGCCAAGGCGTAACCGGTGGTAACCAGGCGAGAACCTGGGCCGCTAATTAGGCGGAACCGCCCTTAAGCGCACCGAACTAAGCAAAACGAGCAGCATGGGTTAAGAGAATGTGATTCGAATTACGCTTTCACAGTAGTTAAACGGGAGAAGTTGGCGTGGTAATTACGAAGTAGCCTGGTACCACATAGTAGGTCGTAGCTCTAACTGACAATTTACTTCATGCCAGCGCACATATCTGTATTCGGCATAATTACTCGAATCGACCAACATTTTTTTCTGCTGGAGGAAGAAAATGTCAAACGCTTTAATTATATATGCGCATTAGTCACGCTTGTACGTTACAAGTGAAGCGTTGCTTCTGACTGTACAGAACAAAATCCTTGAGCAAAAACTACGTCTTTTCAAGGAAGTCTTGAACATATGGAATTTTTATGCAGAACGTTCCCTCATTACATTGTGCGGCGAGTTTCTTTTATAATGCGTATAAGCATGCCACCACTGTTACATTTCCCAAGGCAACACAACTGGCTTATGTGATATACACATTAATATTGCACGCACACCGAAACTCTGGCACGCCGCTAGATGGGCTGATCATTTACAACGGTCGAAGGAACCTAGGATCGGAAATGAAAATTAGCGGGAGTTGGCGCTTTTGTAAATGTATGCAAACTGCAGCGAGCACAGTGCGTTGCAAAAGTCTTAAAATGTCATGCTTCCGTAATGTACCAAGCGGGCAAGAAGAGATTTCAAAGCGCTAGCAGTGGGTCTAGGAATTCGTTAAGTGCGCAAACCAAAGAAGAGATCAAAATAAATTTGTAGCTCCTGCGCCGCCTACGACACAACGGGCTTGGACCTTCGCACGGAAGAAAGTGCACAATGAAAAAAGCTGTGCCACCACCCGCAAACTTAATGCAAATCCTCGAGCGTGTGGTTTGAACCGACATTAACTCCGCGGTGCATTGGCCGCTGGGTCCGAGACCATGCTGTACGGCGTGGTTGTGGCGGCTGTCGGTAGCATGTGATCTGTAACCACCTTGGCAAGTTCCCTGATACAGCGACAAGGCTAGCCGGCGCTAATGTCATTTGTTGTTATTTTATAATAGATATGTTGGTTCAAGCCCAGTGTTCGAAAATATAAGTTATTTTTTTTGACGGCGGTTATGATTTCAAATTATATGTTCTCACCATAAAAAATTTTTCCCAGAAGTGCTACACATGCCAGAATTTTTTTATTGAAGGAGAAAGAACCAGAGTGAGAAATTTTGTGTTCGGACGAAAATCGCTCTAGTGTAAAGCGAGGAAAAAACTTCTAAACTTAAGGTACCGTTTGCTGTCATTAAACACATACACTGGTTAATTTGATTACGCACAAATTCTGCATTAGCATCATCAGTTGGTAATAAAGCACGTTCACTTTATTGTTGGTATTTAAGTATTTTTCAGGGTTGGCTTTTCATATTTTTTTCATTTTATGCTACGTCCTGACAAAGTTATTAGCCATAAACCTGTTTCCATTAGGAGTATACTGTGTTTCTAAGAAATGTGTTGAGAACAATCGGCTTTAAACAGTCGCTATCTAAAGAGGGTGCACATCACGCGAAAAAAAGCACGGAACTCCGGGACTGCCAAGTACTGTAATTTCAATCGTTGTCATAAAAAAAATAACGGAAGAAAAGGACGCGTTCACATGATCAAGTAGACAGGACGACGCTGTCATTCAGTGTCGTCTTGTCTACTTCTAGTAATCACGTCCTTTTCTGCGGTTTTCTTTTCCGTAACCATGCACCAACTGGCCCAAAAAACTACACTTCTTTAATTCTATCGTGGTCGTCGCATCTTTTTCTGTGGATTAAAAATCTGCTAGGCGTTTTGTGAAGTGTTTAGGAAATGATCTGGCAATGAAGAAAAATCAATGGGTCTCACTAAGACCCTTCGGTGCAAAGTGCATATCGTAGGCTAACCCTTTGCCACAACTTTAGGTTGTCCACATTTCGAAATAAAATGGTTGAACTTACCAATAGCCTATTAACTCTTTACTGTTTAAATGAAAGACGGACCACGTCCTGCTCTCTACCCCGAAGTGGTGTTGCGCAGGGGAGTTCGTAAGCTTCTAATGCTTATTTGTGCGAAGTATATATGTATATTTCTATTATGAAGGGTTCTAAAGAAGTTTACGTGTAGAAGATGTCATCGAACTATCAAACTCTGGACTGCAATGAACTAGGGAAATGATAACGGCTCAGTCGTTCACCAGAACTAGCTTCCCGTATAATTGGCTGTTAATCCTCTACCACGTGATAAATCGATTACATAAGAACTTACCTAGCATTTGTAGCCTTCTTTGGCCGTTAAAAGCTAGGTAAGTAATTAGCCAGAATTAAGCCATGATCGGGAGAGCAATTTGGAAAGGTTAGGTGATATCGTATTTTGAAAAAATTGGCTGCAGAAATTGTTACATTCAAGAGGCGGACTGCATCGTGTTTACGATATCTCACCAAAGCCTAAAGTCCTATGCGGTGTGTACTTCTCAGAAAGGAGTGCAAGATGCTCTTTCTTTCTTGAAGGTCCTGTATTACGTTGCTGTTTTCTAAGAATCTAGCTTACTATCATAGAAGCTTAGCGCCCTCATCACCCTCGCGACCCCGTCTGCTTTGCTATTTGAAATCATAGTAAGAATCACGGGACATGCCAACGGCTTCGGTGGTAGGCCTTGACGAGTGGGGAAGTGTTCTCGGGAGTGCAAGTCGGAGAAAAAGGAAGAAATTTTCACGTAGAGAGAACAATATAACTGTTCTATATGGTACAAGTGATTGTTTGGTTCCTGTGCCAGGTTTGGTTCCAGTGCGTAGATGGTGTCTTCTGGAGTGGGCTATGTTATACTGTAAGTGAATGCGTGTATGGATTGTGACACTGCAATTGACTATGTTCTACTGTGATTGAATATGTGCATAGATGTTGACTCCTGGAGTGGACTGTGATGTGGACTGTGTAGAGTGATTTTGTGCATAGATGGTGACTGCGGGAGTGGAATATGTGCTATTATAATATTCTGTGCGCATAGCGGGGTAGATGCGACAGATTTTAGGACATTATTAACATAGAAGTGACGCTACGGTTAAGCAATTGCCGGCAGAATAAGCAAGGCTAATCCACTTGAAGCATTCAACACCTCAACTCAACAACTCAACTTTAATAAAACTTTTGGCCGTTAATGCTTCGTTCGTCATGCCGTGTACTTCCTGCAAGTCGATTTCAGCGATAAAAAGAAACTCACGGTAGCTCACAGCTACTTTAAGATGATATTTTCTTAATTATGGCAAAGGGACGCTCTTTGAACGTGTTAATGAGATAGCTTTTTTTTTAGCGCTATCTTGTTGTGGCTGATGGTTTGTTTTAAAAATATTTAAAAACAATGCAAATGCTTAGTGAAAATAAAATGGTATCGTTAGTTAAAATGTATAAGTGCTTACACAAAACGCATGAAGTATTAAAAAAAAAATGATTGTTAGATTGATATGTGAAACTATGTGCTGTGAGAATTTTTCATTTTGTCCAGGTGCCTGGAGCCAGCTATTTTGGTTTTAAAGCGCGGTGCAGGAAAAGAGAGAAGAAAGAAAGGAAACCGAGGAGATGAAGAGAATAAAAGAAAAAGGAAAAGGAAAGACGGCTGAACCCAAGAAGCATTACCCTGCTTGCTGTGAGAGCACCGAATAACGGTGACGTGGATCGAGGCTAACAGCGTCGGTGCACGCAGTTCCAGCAAGCGGCCGCACGCAACGCCGCCTCATGTCGGGTGTTGGTTTGGGAGAAGAGAATGAGGCAACTACTGGAAAGCTAGGAATAAAAATATGATTACAAACGTTCATTCGCTCTGAACTTTATTTTATGAAGCGTAAATATCTGCGCCATAACTGCTCGGCTAAAATGATTCTTCCACATTAATAAAAACTTGCTACTAAACTACGCCATCAAGCGCTTATGTGCTAGCATAGGTGAGAATATAGGGGCCAGAAATTTGTAAATTTCAAACAGAAATCTTAACTACGCTAGGTAAAGAAGTCATCACGTAGGCCGGAGAATGGCCTTGAATTACCTTCAGCCCTACCACGTTTATCCCTCTCTTACGGCGCGGTTCGGGTGTCCACCGATATATGTGAGAAAGTTACTGCGCTATTTCCTTTCCTCAAAGCCAATTTTCAAATCCAATCTTAAATTTTCTTCTTCGAACGTAAAAATTTTAACAAATGCTAATGTCTGGACAGTTCACTGTAATATTTTATTCTCGCTTTGCGTTTTTTACCACCTTTATTCATACAGCAAGAAACTGCGCCGGTTAGTACGCTGGTCACTTTTACTACATTGCCTGGAGGCTTGCGATAGCTTGGCAACTTCTTGAGAACACATTCGGAGAATAAAAGCTTAACCGTTTCCTGTCCTTAACAGCTCAGCTCGTTATACTTAGTGGTCCGGGCAGGGAAACTTTATTTTTCTTTTTTTTTATAGCCCCACAATGATTTTTGTCGTTAGCTGCAATATACTAACGAAATGAACCCAGGTTCCGATTAGGCTTCTTTAGGAATCATTAAACTGGAGCGCTCCGAAGGAATTCAATAGTTCTTGTGCACATGGAACAGAATGAATGTAGCTAAACGATTGCTGCTTTTTGAAGTATTCGCTCAAAATTGAAAATTGGTTTTTAGGGAAAGGAAATGGCGCAGTATCTGTTCCGCATAACGGCAGACACCTGAATCGCACCGTAAGAGAAACAGATAAAGGAGGCAGTGAAAAAGGATTCACTAATTAAGCAGACGACCTGCGGCTATAGTTGGACTCGCACAATCTGATTAGTTCGGCGAGCGTAGCACGCCGTGCGAGTTGAAAATCGGGCGCTATACCCGCTTAGCTTCCAATTACACTTCGAAGATATGAAAAGATTTTTCTTTGTTCCACTTTCTATCTAGAAGTTTTCTTGAGAACTTTTAATGCACAAATAATTCAGTGTGATTTCAGAAGAGTATCGTCGTTAGCAAAAGTGGCGTGTACAACGTGAAGTTCCGTTACACAGCATTGTCACCCCACTTTCCTGACGCCTATCGTGTGAAGATGAGAGTCGAAGTCAGCGTTCTTAGCCACATGCTTTTTTGTTTGTTCGTTCTAATCCGTGGAGCTCCCCTTTGCACGAACACTGAAAAAATTCTTAATAGCAGGGAACCACGAATGCGCAATTTTCCAACACCACTCTTACTCCCGACAGTACACGAGGCTCAAGCGTTGTTTCATAATGCAAGATTCTTTTGCTCGCCAGTGAGTGCAATATTGTAGGGCAAAAAATTTGCTAGGTTTCAACCCGGATGAACCTAGTTTTCAGTGCGGAAGCTCGAAGCGGCGGCAATGAAAGTGTCCGCTATCAGCTTCCTCTTTTGTTCCCGCCTCTGCTGCCGCTGGTTCTCCAGACGAGCTTCTCGTTCTTTTTTGGTTCTGCTTCAATTTTAGAATGTTTCTTCGCTCCTTCGCCAACATGCCTTGCCGACGTTCTTGATCATAAGAATCATCAGATTCAATCATCCGTCTACGTTACGCAGCCGAAGCAATGGTTCCGGCGCACGACTCCTCCATGGCTATCTGCGAATGTCAAGCAACTGTTCGCGCTTTTTTATTATTTTATCAGATGAACGCCAGCCACGTGGCTCATGGCAACGGCGAAATGAGCGTTCAATCACGTTGTTCGACACAGTTGCGAAGGCGACCGAACGCCGCCTGTTCCGCGTAGAGCACTTGCGCCGAAGCATGGTGAGTCGCATGGTAATACGTCACAGCCACACCCCCGCTTCGCCACTTGAAGGTCATTCTTCGTTGCGACATGTCCTTGAGCTTTTGAATGGGAGGAGTAGAGCTTACGCTCAATAAACAACCGCCATGGGGGCCACATGTGAGTGCCGGTTTAATGTGAAAACGCTTTTGGGCTGGGAGTTATTCGTGTCCGTTAAAAGGACAAGGTGCTAAATTTTATGCAACATATTTTTTTCGTGTGTTCCAAAAGCTACACGCGGCTGTCAAGCTGAGCAAAACGGCAGAATAATTTAAAACGTAATTTTTCTACCCGAAATGTCGCTTTGAACTGGTAGCAGGCGTCAGCAATTGTGGCAATATCAGCGTGGCAGTACTCACTGTTCTATTTATCGAGATCCATAGGTTTTATCACATGTAGAGTGTTGAGGGCGGGCCACGGGCAGGCACCCAAAGACTGAACTGTTAGACGGTTAGAAGGGGGCTTTAATGAGTGTACCTTAAAACCGAGGTGGAATCCCGAATGTCCTAGCGCGTGTCTTCCGGCGCACTCTCCAGCGGTCTTCCTCGCTGGCTGGGCAGCGAAGACAATGAAAAAGATTCAACATAGAGTTCAGTCCAAGGGTGGCATAAAATACCTGTCAATTAAATAACAGGGGTGAGGCACAAACAACTGAATTTTGGCGGTAGCAGTAATGCTGATAGTAGCGCCACTTTTTTCACAGTGACAGTCTGCTTTTCAAAGTATTTTAAGACATGATGAGAAAGGAGGCTTAAACCGTGCAAGAAACGTTGACCATTTTGGAAATAAAAAACTAAAGCGTTCGAAGCTTCCAGGAGCAAAAGCAACTGTATCTACTGCCCTCCGTCCTATTAACAAAATGCATATTCACTCAAGGCAATGAATATCCACTGCATGCACAGCCTCGATGTTTGAACACGGCAGAACGCCGCCTTATGCTTTTGGTTGACTTCCTCTGGCAATTTAAGATATAATTTCTTGTCAAAACAGCGATTTGTCCTCTCGCTACTGTCACCAGAGGCGAAAATTTCTTAGAATATGCCAATACATTCACGAGAAAATCTGGTTTATGGTATATGGTTAATGGGGGTCTAACTTCCCAAAGCGTTTGTGGCTATGAGGGGTGCCGTAGTGAGGGGCCCCGGAAATTTCAACCCCCTGGGGTTCTTTTACGTGCACTGACATCGCACAGTACACGGGCCTTTAGAATTTCGCCTCCATCGAAATTCGACCGCCGCGGCCGGGATCAAACCCGCGTCTTTCGGGTCAGCAGCCGAGTGTCACAACCACTGAGCCGCCGTGGCGGCCCGAGAAAATCTGTACATACGAGCACACAAATTCAGGTCGCTTATAAGTGGCCAAAAACGGCATACGATTCCTTTCGGCGTGACAAGTAAGCCTGATAGAGCTCTTCAGGCAGATGGAAGCGATGACAGAACTGCCTCATTGATCCTTCATGTTCGAACAGAAACAAGATCTCTGGATAATTCGACCTTTACAAAGCAGCAAAGGTTGTCCTGGTAGTTCCATTTCCGCATCTGAAAAATATGAAAGCCAAACATAGAAAACCACAAATAAAAATGAACACATTGAGCTGTAGAGCTGTGTGCTCCTTCATATGTGCATGTGATTACTCCGTGAGAGAAAACGTGCGCAGCCATTACCATGGCAACAAAACAAAAATGACAACAAATTACACCTCATGTTAGAGATTTTTTTTCAGACCTGAAAGCTATCTTAAGTACGGAGCTTTTAATTGGCATCCAGTAGTAGTACCGATGTAAACAATAAGATAGATATTAAAATACAAAACAGAAGTATTAAGACGACAAACCCCAAAGATGCTAATTTATTTCACCGTAGCTATCTTCATCTGGAAAACAATACAGCTACATCAGGCATTGCTAATGAAATTTAAAATCCTGCCAGGTCTAGCGCTAGCTTGGGTGGTCACGAGAATCCAGTAAATCATGCTTAGGATTCGAGGGGTCTGCGATTCGCTTAGTCTCATTAGGAATAATGAAAGTTTCTATGACTATATTAAATTGATTTGAAAATTAACTGCAAGGCTTAACCGCCACGGTGGTTGAGTTCGGGCCAGAAGAAATTAGAGTGGAAGTCCGTTTCTCTGAATATTCATTTATTATTACCATTTCGAGAACCGCAAAAAATAGAGCTGCATGGTTATCTTTGCTCCACAGGTCAATTATGCCATGCTCGACTACTCTACGCGTGCGGTTTCGTTTGGTACAACATGTAATTGAATAGCAACTGTCGACTGATGTCTGTGAGCTTTCAGGTGTTTGCAATTCAACTAAGAATCTTCAAAGCTTTACGCTGATTCATTGTTGTGTGGCGACGTGCCCGAATATCCGACAGCACTCGTGTATTAGACTCTTTAGCTTAGCTCTAGCCGTGGCAACAGAATACAAGTAATGAAGTAAAAAAGTCTATAGCCAAAGCGTAGAATCGATATCCTGTATAATTCTTATGTTTTGCCCCTGCTCTAGCACTAATGTAATATGTGCAGACAGAAAGAAGCAGAAAGAATTTCGGCACCACAAAAACACTTCCGGTGTAGGTCACTAAATTACGAAGATTTTTCATGCCTTAGGTTTCCTTTCAGGCTCTTAATTTTTGTTTTCGTTCAAGACAAAAACAAAGCGCATGGATGGGCGATTTTTCGTAGTTCTTTGGTGCAAAGTACAGAAATGAGCAGCTGCACAACACCGCAGGAGATTTCTGCGTTTATGGAGGTGAAAAGCAAAGGGCCTCAGCGCACGTTAGAAAACAAGCGTCGATTCATATTAACTGGAGTCCTTCTTTACGGCGCGTACTGTCGTTGCTGTGCACTCCCGATGCGCTATACCACCCTGCCTTACCGTAGCCCCTCTGGCCCAACCTGCCTTCTTGAGACGGTTATTTTCTCTAACCGCTTGACACCGTTCAGTCCATTTCGCCACACATGAGCCCCGCCTAACTTTATCGGTTCTCTACAGGCCGCGAACTGTCCAGAGCGCCCATGCGGCAGCCCGTCGGTACGTCCTACCCACACTCAGCCAATTCAGCCCACTCTAGCGTACAGCAGTGCGGGTTCGGTCTACTGGTGAGCTTCCGCCTCTAATGTGGCAGGTACGCGCTGCAATCACCATTGGCGTCAGAAGCTCCCGGCTTTTTAATAGGAACGAACTTTCCGCCAGGCCTGGTGCTTTCTCTGGGTTGAAGCGCTTGGAAAAAGGGTAGTTGACAAGGCGTTGTTTGTTGGAGAAAATAAGCTGGTATGGAATGAGACGTCGACTGGAGCAGCAGCTGCCTGCGTTTGCTCATTCGTTGGATCCTACAACTGCTCGACGGCGCTTAGTGCCTTAGAAAATTGTCCATGAATTGTTTAATATTTTACCAGCTTGCGAGCCGAATTGTATCATGCACGGCCACTGCAAGTGCGTCATGTCTGGATCACACGTCCTTAGCTTCTGCCATACGGAGTGCCCGTAAGAAGCTGATAATAATAATAATAATAATAATAATAATAATAATAATAATAATAATAATAATAATAATAATAATAATAATAATAATAATAATAATTGGTTTTGGGGGAAAGGAAATGGCGCAGTATCTGTCTCATATATCGTTGGACACCTGAACCGCGCCGTAAGGGAAGGGATAAAGGAGGGAGTGAAAGAAAGAAGCTGATACGATTAATGTACTTCTGGAAATATAGTTATTGGCTACAACAGAACATTAATACGTACCCGTACGAACATGAATTGTTAAGGGGCACAGACACCGTCAAGCTGTCTTCAGCTTTTTGTGTGTGCTCCAGACCTCTGTAAAGATGTCGAATAAAGATGAATGAATGAATGGGGGCGTCCGGAACATGGAATGAGCATGCGCGGTCAGTTTAGGAGTTTGACTGGAATAGCGACATCTTTTATGCAAGTGAAGCCACGCACACGACTATGAAGGCAAAGCCATTAACTGGAATCTTCGATACGATTAATACGATGCGATACAATGTGGTGAGGAATAAATGACATACAGCACCTTTGAATGATAGTTCTTGTTTGGGCAAATTGTTTCATTGCTTAAAAATGTTTACCCAGTGCTAAGAGACTAACCGGTGATCACGGGGTCCACGGGTAAGGGTATATATTATGAAGGTGGGAAGAATCAATAAAGAGTTGGTAGTCAGCGTCTGTCTTGTGGTTTGTGTTTTCTTTGTGTCTTCGTCTCGTATCACCGGGTAACCTTTCTAGACAGTACCTTTTAAAATAAAAATAAATCTCAAAATTGCGAAAAGTGTGTTAAGTTAAACTTCGGCAATAAATGGTAGATGGGACTTTTGAATAGTGCTTTATCTGTAGTTTAGTTGACACTTATCACGAAGTTTAGTAAATATTGCCTTTTACTATTCATATATTAGCCAATAAAATTATAGTATGATCCGAGGAAAACTAAACATTAGGTACTTTTCATTATCAAGAACAACTTGCAAACCTTACTTCAAATTGTAGCCCTTCCTCTGAAAAACATATTTGAACCTTATAAGCTACCCTGATTATGACTTTAAGACCCTGACCGCTTCCGAGGTGTTGATGTAACAAAAGTCCCCCCTCTGTAAATTGCTTACACATGGGCTTTGGCAAAACGAGGTAATACTTGCTCAGCCGGCACTTAAAATTCCGCGAAATCTTTCTTTGAGGTGGTAACTGTCTCTTTGGAAAAATATTGTGCATTTTGAATTGTAAGTGCCAAAGTACGGTCCTGCTTAGGTAAGAATTCTGCATTAGGAGCACCACTGCAAGCATACATGAGGAGCGAAAGATATTTCTACATCGCATTTTCTCGGAGCCATAATATATCCTTTGCGACAATTGCAAGAGTTAGTATAAAAATGCTCAATCTTTGCTGCGGTGTCTTGTAGAATAAAGTACCAGTACAACTTTAGTATCTGCATACAAACAAGTGTAGCCTTGTACAGCGTTGTATATTTTGTTCGGGGTGTTTTGTTTTATAGTTTCGAGAATTTTTCGCTTTGTACAATTTTTGTTTGTGCGAAAAGCAGCCGCATCAGCCGAACACCTTGTATTGAGTGGAAAACGCTCTATACAAACGTAGATGCGGCAATGGGCAATAAACAAAAATCATAGAGATCATAAACACCATGCAGTGGTGACTTTGAACCATCTACTCGCAGGTTCGCACGCACGTTCGCGCGAACATACGCCCCCCCCCCCCCCTTCCCCCTGCCACTCACCCCCTCCCCCCCCCCCCTCCGGCTACAGCACACTACTATCACTGTCTTTCTTTGTCTCACTCACGCACAAACGCAGACCTACGCACAAATAAAAAACCTATTCAATATCTTGGTGGTCAAAGTAGTGTACCACATTCCTTTCTCTTCTTGTTACTGAATTGTATTTTTTTTTGACAAAGAGTGTTATTGTTATGCACCGTCTGCGCCAAAAGTACCAAAGCAATGCGGTTTGCTTCTCACCCGTACAGTGGACTACTCAAGGCTGGGCTAACGACAAAAAGCCTTCGAAGAGTGAAGACCAAGGTTTTGCTTACCTAGCACTTAATTAGAGCCTAATTGGTGTCACTAGTCCTCCAGTACATGGCTAGGGAACAAACTTCGTTACCTATTTATTTTTGACAAATATGATGTAAATAGACAGCTAGAAGGCAGCGTGGTGAGTTTAGTAACGGCTCCATAGTTCAAGTTTATGATGCTTTTCTGCGTCAGTGTCACCCAGCAACTGACCCACCCTCTTCCGTATTCAACCCATTGCGACTTTTGGCAACAGCTGATTTTCTTGGGGAATTAAAGGAGACTGGACATGTAATGTAGAACTGCAATATTGATTCCATCTTCTCTCAGGGCTTTTTCTGTACGTACAGAAGCTGTTATAATCTGGTGCTTGAAACTACTGTGACACCAACACCAATATTATTTTGCCGAAACTAACAGATATCGACACACAGCCGCAATGTGTCAAGCAACATATATATCAACCTATAGTAGTCAGATAAGCAAGAAAGCTATCCGACTGTCAGAACTAGTTGGCTATGCTGGGAGACAAGGCTCCTTTCATGTAAAGGTCAAGCCCAAGGTTTTTATGCGTCCGGTTATTTCTTATGAAGGTGGCCATTGCGAAAGGATGTGCTAAATTCTTCCCTTTTCATCTCGACCATCTGGACGCGTTCCAACGCCGCTCCAGACGTTGGTACAATGTTCGGCACGTTGGTATTAGAGAATATTGAGGCTTGTGAACCGGCTCCAAGAGTCATCATTATTAGCCATTGCCTTTACTGAAAAGGAGAAGATCCTGCTGCAAATAAAGAAGCAATAATGGGCTTTCAGGTGAACATTTCAATAAGTGAACATATTTCATTTTCGGCAAATGGTCGAGCTTTTTGTGTTTTTTCACATCACGGCATGCGTGTTGACCATGGACCGTAATCCGTTCAAGATTAGTAACGATGAGTTATGGTAGGATGGGCTCACAAAAGAGACGTTAAAGAGGATAGCTGGAATACTCCCTTTCCCGTATGTAATCGTTATCCTCATGGCAGACAAAGGCAGTTCAATGGTAGCCCTCGACAAGCGGGATAACAAAAAAAAGTGGAAACATTTATTGACGGCCAAGCCTACAAAAAATTACGAAAATATCTAACTTCTCAACTTCAGACCAAAATGAACAAACTTTTGGCCGCCACCTACAAGCGTTGCCTGGAATCAAAACGCCTCTTCCCACGTCTGATCCGCTTAAATTGCTGAATATTGGCCTTCACGAACTCCCAGAAATTCAAAAGACTGGTTTTCTGCTCGGCCCCACTGCCGACTTCAATACTTCACCGCTTCCGGCTCTCTTGGTCTACCTCCATCGAGTCTTCTCCCCCCTGGCAGTAAACACATCAACCCATGTGCGCAGCTCTAGCCACTTGGTCGAATGTGTTTCCCAGCGTCCCGTGAGTGGTATCATTCGATGTGATCTCACTTTTTACCTGGGTTCCGGTGCCCATCGCCGTCAGCAGAGCAAAAGAACTCCTAGAGACGGACTCTGACCTCGGCATCAGGACAAGCCTCATATCGGATGGACTCGGCCGGCTATTGTAGTTTTTCCTCAATAGCACGTCTTTCTCCTTCAAATGAGAATTGTACAAACAAACCAGCAGCACTCTCATGGGTTCCACAATTTTGATGAACGCTGCTCATTTGACAATAGCGGCATTGCAGCAAAAGCGCTGGAGTCGTGAAAACTAAAAGTTTTCATGCGCTACATTGACGACTGCTTCTGGATCTAAAAGATAAAAGAGGTGGAAAGCTTCCTTGCACTTCTGAACTCGGTCGAGCCACTATTTAGTTCACAATAGAAGGAGAAAATAACAGAGCCTTGCCATTCCTTTACGTCCTCTTAAGAATACAAGAGAAGCATCCCAAGTTCGGTGCGTATTGGAAGTCGACTCATACCGACCACTACGTAAACTTTCATTCCAGTCATCCCGTTAACCACAAGGCATCTTTCGTCTCCACTCTTCTGATGAGAGCCGAGTCCATACGCTTCTCCGAAGCCGAGAGAAAAAAAAAATGACGAAGCCAGCCAGATCGCCTACCTGCCCAAGACTAACTGCATATGTTCCTTTATTCAATGCGTTTTCCGCCGTCAAACCCGGCGGAAAGAGAGCCCAGTCATACCGGAAGAAACTAAACGAACTTGCACTGTACTTCCTTTGGAAAGGGGCGCGAGCAAGACGCTGGCATGCATTCTACAAAGAGCACGACATCCGCGTTGCTCTCAAGGTCGTGTCAACGATAAGTCGCTTTCTAATACGGCGCGAAGACCGCGTACCCTAGGAAAAACATCTCGGTGTTGTCTGCAAAATTTCATGCTTCAAGTGCCCGGCCTCATGCACCATCAAGGCAAGAAGAAACTTAATTAGAGAAATGGGCAACACAAGAGTGACGTCCGTTTAATGAACTTGGAACGCAACTTCCTCGCCCAGCATTGCGAGCCCTCTGACCACTAACCCCGCTTCGAATGACTGAGCGTGTTGTCCGTGGAACTTAATCTGTTGTAGAAGCGTACGTTGCTTTTAGTTATGGCACATTCGTTTAACAAAGGGCAGGGTAAGCAAGATTCCAGGAACGCTCCCCTCCGGGTATGTAATAGGCTTCGCCACGTGATAACAGAGGTAAAGGGAAGGCCGCTCCTTGCTGGTACTTCTTCCCTAGCGTCCCTTCTCGGTCATCCCAGAAAAAGGAAGGGACCGAGATGGTGTCAATACTATGGCCGGAAAATAAATTACTGCTTGGTGTATTTCTCAGCTTTTAATGTCTTGAAATGTCATCATTTTCTCCAGTTGTCCATATCAGCATTTCCGCCGTTTGTGCGTTGATAATTATTATACATTGGCAATAGGTCGTACCACCAAGTTCCAAAAGCTTGCATGTGGCGTATTTAATTTAAAAAAAAAACACACCTCAACATTTGAAGAATGAGTTTCTCTCAATCCATAACAATCAAATGTCATTTTAAGGGCTAATGAAAATAAAAAAGGCAATTCAAGGCAAGCAGAAATACAGCCTCTAATAAGGCAGTACATCGGCATAAAAAGATGCACAGACAGAAAATGCAGGCGCTCGGCCTGTAATCGTTGTCAAGATAAATGAGATACTGAGAACCTTGAGCACAATATAATTCAAACATTATACAAACGTATTTTCTTTTCGTCTTGTTTTTATCCTAGCGTCACTCTACTGAGTCATCTCCTGTGAGAAACTTGGTATAAAAGTGCGAAGTGCTTCCATCTAGATCGTGTTCGAGTAGAGGCCAAGTACCTTGAAGTGCTCACGAAAAATGCGCGCCCTAGTAGTCTGCCTCGCCCTTTTCCTGGCTTTAGCCGTGCTTCACTGTGAGGCGAAGAGGAAGAAGAGAGATGGAGAGAATAAGGAAGGTATGGTGAAGATCTTTCCTAATTATAGTTCTCAAGCGCACTAGGATCATTTTTTTTGCTATGCATGCCCAAACCGGCTGTTCATTTCCTAAACTCATCCATTGCTAGTGAAGTGCTCAATAATTGTGTTACGCGGACATAAGTATTTGTAGAGCTGCCTCATTCTAAACCAATTCCTGATAATTCCCACACTGAGGTAACTTTTGGTTCTCAAAGAGTATTAAATGATATATCGGCACCGATATCTGAATGCAACCACCAACGGCGTGCGCTGACACGCTTATGCAAAAGTGAGGCCCATGGCACACGCGTTAAATGTACTGCCCATGTCTCGTAAAAGTTTATTTTACATTACGCATATATACTGACGATTGGGTTTTCTATGAAATATAAATATACCGTCCTAAATGAATATGATAGGGGGAAATGGTCGCAGCTGCTCCTTTGTTCATACGCGGATGTCCTAGAGGGGCTGGCTACTTGTGTTCGTCCGGAAGGGCAAATTATTTGTCCGGCGTGAGTATCCTTTATTGACACTTCTTACGACAAGAGAAGGGATGTTCTTCGCCAGAAGTGAGCTTGAATATTGTCAAGTAGTTTTAAGGTTCCTTGTTATTTTGTGTTTAATTTCTTTGGTTCATGAAAGCACAGCATGTCCTTAGTACTTCGTCGGCTTTGCATTTTTTTGGCCGCCGCGGTGGCTGAGTGGTTATGGCGCTCGGCTGCTGACCCGAAAGACGCGGGCTCGATCCCGGTCGAGGCGGTCAAATTTCGATGGAGGCGAAATTCTAGAGACCTGTGCACTGTACGATATCAGTGAACGTTAAAGAACCCCAGGTGGTCGAAGATTTCGGAGCCCCTTCACTACGACGTCCATCATAGCCTGAGTCGCTTTGGCGTTAAACCCCCGCCAACCAAACCAAATCTCTCTTTTTTTTGGCAACAGTTTGGGGCTGCAGGTTCTAACTGCCCTTTCAACAAAATAAGTGACAATCTAGCAGCGCTGGTCAGTGGTCTGCCAGTTTGCCGATATAAATGTCAGCATGGATGCCACTGCATTTGTACCACTGAAGATGTGTGCACTATAAGATAAATGACAAACGCTTTCTACACAATTTCCGATGCACAAAGATTGAAGTGAAGAAAGCTTACTGCTTAGATACACTTATTCCCTCGAACATATGTTTTAGACAACCGACTACTGAGCAGTAGTACCCGGGTTCGAACCCGACCGCGGCGGCAGGTTTTCGATGGAGGCGAAACACAAAAGGCGCCCGTGTGCTGCGCGATGACATTGCACGTTAAAGATCCCCAGGTGGTCGAAGTTATTCCGGAGCCCTCCACTACGACATTTCTTCTTTATCTCCCTCCTTGATCCCTTACATTACGGCGCGGTTCAGGTGTCTACGAAGATCTGTGAGACAATTACTGCGTCATTTCATTTCCTCGAAAACCACTTTTCACTTTCATTTTTTTCAATCGGCTAGCAACATTTAGAGGCGTGATTGGGCAATAAAGCCCCTAGCAGGCAAAATGAAGACAGAAAAATTCTTTCAATTTTCGCACGCTATCTGTGTCGTCAGTCTTCGTAATTAAGAGTGAACATTTCAGGTGGCTGCAGCTACGAGGGGCTCCAAATTAGGGATGGCAATACCAGGCATCTGGAAGTGCCCTGTGTGAAGGTTGCGTGCACCGGCGGTGTAGTTAATGTCACGACGTGAGTATCTGCATTCTGTATTCTAGTTGCCTTTTTTTCACAGTCAATTTGGGGACGAAGGGGGGGAAGAAATTATTATTAAAGTGAAGGGGAGTTTGGCGAGCTTATGGGTGGGGCCCTCATTCTAGGGCTCCACTGGCTTGAGCCGCCCCGCGGACCTGTTGTATGAAGGCCCGTTGGTCCTCCAGGTTATCGCTGGTGAGCAGCGCCTCCCACCGCTCAAAAGACGTGTTTTCTGTCTGTAGGGTGTATGGTCTTGCCCCACATCCCCACGAAATGTGGAAGAGTGTAGGGCGGGCCTGGCACCAGGGCCAAGTGTCGGAGTATAATGTTGGGTGTATGACATGTAGTCTATAGAGGTTTCGAAATGTGTTCGTGAGAATACGAAAAGAAAGTAAACTTCAGATGCTGGAATGTGGCATAGTATTGTTTGCAAATTCCTGCCGATATGATAACAAAGGTAGGGAGATAAAGAAAAGGTTCCTTATAATTTACGGAAAAGAATAGTCTTTTTGAGTAGTATTTGGCAGCTTAGTGACAGTGAGTTCGTGCAAGTCAGCTTTCTAACTCCATCGATGGCTGTTCATGATTATTACTATTATATATACATTTATTCTTAATTTTAAGAGCGTGAGCTCTTACTCATCGCCTTTCTCGATTTCTTGGGGCCTGCTACCGCATCTCTTCAGCGTGAAATTGTTCAAGTCTGAGGAATTCAAGATGGCGGCCCCGTAGTAAATCGATATAGCAACCCTATTGGTGATTGACTGGTGACGTCATTAGTATATCAAGTTGTTGATTGATTGGTCACATCAATGATATATTCAATTGGGGATTGACTGTTGACCTCACCTATAAATCCAATATATCGGCAAATAATAAAAACAAAAATTAATAATTAATAATTAAAATAAACGTACAAATTCAAATTTTCATTGGCATACCTCCCCAATGGATATCAATTCTCATTCATATGAATTCTAGTAAACCAAACAGCTAACGCTCGTTACTACAACGTCTTCCAGACGGTGGCGGCAACTTTTTTTGTACCTATATAGCGCTCACACATGCATTCCTTAATGCTTTTTCAGCACAATTCTCTGAAAGGCCATTTTATGAACTCATTACTATGAAGGCCACATAAAAGTACTCAACCTCTTGAATCAGCACTTGATTTTTCATTCATGGCATGCTAATTTTACGCTACTAACAACTAAATAGATGTGACAGCGGCTGCGTGCAGAGCGGCAGCGGCAGCGTTAGAACGCCCGCAATCACATTACCACATCAGTCATACAGTTTGTGCCCCTACAATACACATCCTATAAACAGTCCTCAGACAACCTAGAGATTTACGGCTATATATATTTAGAAGTATTTTCCTTTATACAGTCTACAGACTATGAACAGAAGGAAATAGCCTCTAAGAAGTCTACATAAAGTCTACGGATCATTTTTATAATAACGAAGTCCTGTCTCTGCCTTCTTAGGGACGCGGTGCGCGGTGTTTGCTTCGCGTGTGTTGCAAGTCGTGCCCTTCGGCCGGCCAATATGTCAGCGTCTCTCGCTTTCCGGGTGCCAGCGCGAAAGCGGTTCAGTGGATGCAGCATTGCCGTTAGGTTACGTAGTGCACATTCCTGCCTGCAACTTCCTCAGTGTATAAAATACCTCAAAGCGGCCACTAACCTCTCTTTCTCCTGATACAATAGAAGTTGGAAACCTCCTGGTTATTTTAAAGATTGGGATGTGCTTATTAAATGCGCATCAAGCCTGAAAAGAATACTATGTTAGAGATACATGTAACCCGAAATTCTGTATTTTTACTTTTCTTCTAGGTGTGAGTCGATATCCAAAAAGCGACAAAAACGTTCCGCAAGACGACTTCTGAAAAAGGAAGAAAATGAAGAGGACGACACTGAAGACGAGAAGAAAAATAGATTTCCACATTGCTGTAACACGCAGGACTGAAGTCGGCTGGTGCCATCAGCATCAGTGCATGCAGAGCTCACTGGTGGCCTGGGACAGCATTCAGTCTTGGTAGATGGAAGTGGGGAACCGCTGGCAATATAACAATAAAAATTTTCAAAATGTACACGGTTCATGATCTCTAGTTTTAAAACGGTAATCATTGCCGCAAAAACACACCTGGAAAACAAGTCTGCCAATCAGCACGAAATTTGTTATATGGCTCTTTAGCTTGTCAGGCTGGGATTAAGAAACAAAAGAATGACCTCAGCGCGTCTTAGGAAGTGGGTATCAGTGCATGATACCGTCCACTAGTCCACCAGTGCAGCATACATGCGCACTGCCATTTCAGAAAAACTCGCTTTTTTTCTGTGCTGCTGCCATGCTCATCATCATTCATTTACCTGAAAGGCCGTCCCTTGTTAAAAAAAAACGGCAATGTTTGACTATTAAAAAGAAATCGTCTTCCCGGGATCGCGGGTGGCTGAATCCGCTGTAGTTTGATACTTCCGCTTGTAGATCTTTATTCTTCGGTACACAGGACAGAGCGTTGTATAATGCTACATTGGAAATCGTATGGACGCAAGTATTTGCGAATACCTTTACATCAGCATGAATCACACAATGCCGTCAGCGGGTGTCTGCGTGCTAGCCGATCAGCTGGCGATTCAAGAAAAGAATAGGCTTGGAGGTTGCGCTTGAAGCGATTTACACGTGTTCATAATCACAGTCTTCTCCATTGTATCGAGCTGGAAGCAGTTGCTGCGTAGCTGATCCGTAACACTCCTAGAGTTGATCAATGTCTAGGGGAATCCCTCAAGGTAGAGTGATTTCTAATAACGAAGCGGTGACTCATTAGTATCAACTCAAGCGCATTCATACGCGTACAAAGCAAAGCTACACAGCTTTCTCGTATAACCGCATGGCTTCACGTGGATACATGCTAAAGAATAATTACTCCCTTTTTAGAATTCTTAACTCATTACAATTACCCCAAGTGCAGCCATATAAGTAAAAAGGAAAGCTATACAGGTTTCCTGCGTTAGCATCAGAAGGGTCAGTGCAAGAGGAACAGGCGAGCGCAATCGTTCAGTAGCCAACGGCACGTGGCCCACTTGCGCAACGGGCTACAAAGGAACTTGGCATACTACATTGGATATAACTAAAATTAGGTTGCACAAGAGGCTAGGTTACACGTAGCATAAATAGCCGCGAAATGAGAAGTCTGGACACCATCGCCCTAGCTTGGCAGGTAGAGCACCGCATGAGAAATTCGGAAGACGTGGGTTCTGATCTCACAGTCGGCATTTGGTTGCTTTTTTACTTTGCAGTATAATCAATTAGCTTCAAGCGTTAAAATAATTACGCTGTTAATGTCGATTTGATCAAAACCCCAAATAAAAAAAAAGAAACATTCCTCTTTTCTCCTTGTTTTTGGTCGCTGTAGGCTTCCTTTATTCGTCTGTCGCAATAAGCCCCCCCCCCCCCCCCCTTTCTGTTCCCTTGACAGCTCAACAGAATGACGAGTGCCCTGGTTTTGGCAGTCTTCATCTCATAGGCAGCATAAGAAGGTTTTCGCAAAGCTTCCACCTGCACCGTTCAATCAGGTTTAACGTCAAGCTTGGGGTAATACAAGGCGTACCACGTCCGCCGATATGACGAGAGTGCCACTGGTGAACACAATCAAGGTTAGGTTACACGCAGCATAAATGCCCTCGAAAGCAGATCGGACAGCCATAGCCATAGCTGAGTTCGTAGAGAACCGGACGCGAAATTTAGAGGTCGTGGATTCGGATCGCACCAGGGGCACGTGGTTGCTTTTTGTTCTGCTTTCTAATCAACTATCTTTAAGCCACAGAATAATTACATTATTAATCTCCAACTGATCAAAGCCACAACTACAAACAAATAGACACATTCTTTTATGCTCCTTAGTTTAGGTGTCTGTTGGCTTCCTTCATACTTGTATGTTACGTCGAATATAAAGTTCTTTCGTACGTGAACCTCGAATATAACGAAACTTAGTATGCTACCTAGGATATACTGAACGTATGTATGGCACCTTGGATGTAACGAACTTTCATGCTTGACCTCGGAGATAACTAAATTTCCTGTGTTACCTCTGATATAACGAACCCAAGAATGCCACCTCGATATAACGAACTTTAATGTCTGGATCTCGGTGGTAGCGAACTTGACGTTTTGACCAATTTATTCTTTTTCTGGTTTTAAAACAAGTCTGTTGTTTTTTCTTTGTGCTTTGATGAGGTTTTTCGTATTGCGAGAGAAGCTTTTGTTTCAGAGAAAATTGAATTTAAAGATATTGCTGCCACTCAAATTATTTTTGTTGCACAAGTAGGAGTAATGACCCATTATCACCTTTGGCCCCTCTTGACGCCGCACAGTTTGCTGGTGAAAACAACGAGCAGTGATGAGGTGTACATTTTCATTTTTCACTTGTTATAAATTGCCTTTTAAATCTGCCCTCTAGGGGAACATAGCGTTGTCCGTTCTTAGAATCTGCATAACTGCTCTATAAACAGAAATGCTATTTTTTCTAGGTACTTCTTGTACTATATTCTTCGTATTCTGCCCCTCCTACTCGGGCCATATTTGGTTTGCAGTATGTATGCAGTTTATCGAAACGGGGAAGAATTATGACTGATAATTTAGAACACGAAGTGTGTGCAGAATATATTACACTCTTCTGAAATATTTGAAAGATTCGACTTATACCATTTTTTGTTTTGGCAGGGATAGCCGAGCGAGCGGGCGCGAAAAGTGTTCTGTGCGTATCCACTTTCGATGTATAAACCTTTAAGGCAGGCGGGTCGCATATAATGTCTGTATGTAAATGGGTAAATTAAAAACTGAAAAAAACTGTCTCACATATTGGGCTGGTGTGCACTGTCCGCGGCGAATGAAAGACAAGTGAAAATAGCAGGCAACTGAACTGATCTGAACATGAGAACGGTGGACTTCGTAGTTCTTATTTCTGAATTATAGGGTTTAACGTCAGAAGCAGCATGTAGGCTATGAGCAACGCGCTAATGGAGGGCTTGGGAAGTATTTAAATTATCAGGGGTTCCTTAACGTACACTCATATGTCGCAGCTAAAGACGCTTTTTGTTTCACCGAAAGCGGAACACGACTGCCGTTTCCTGGATCGAACCAGCGCCCCTGACATCATATCCGAGCACTCAAGCCCCTTAGCCATCGCGGCGAACGGATTTGTTTGTCCTGGTCCCTAACTGAAAATTATATACGTGCACTTAGCTGCTGCTCCCGCAGCATGGTTCGGTGTTGCATGTCCATAGATAAAACGTGCAAAATATTCAAATACAGGGCTTGTAAGCAGGCATTACACTTACTCTTTTCCACCGACATCGCATGTCGTAGCATTCCTTCCTTCTTAGGGAGGTGCGCTATGTGCATTTGTTTTGAATTTCCAATTTAAGCTGGAAATGTTTTTCACTTGCGAGCACACATTCCGCACCTTATCTAGCGCTTCGAGCTTCTGGCTGTGAAAATCTTTTTACGGGTCTTGGAGTCCATTCATGTCCTGGTTGGACGAATTGTATAGTCGAGATTGGGTCTGCTTTTGGCACATCAATCGATAAGGGGTGAGCAGCCTGAAATGGTGTTTATGGATTACCTAATGCCGAAATTGCGATCACAGTTTCTTACACGCGATGTGGTGCACTGCAAAGATGCTGGCGCTAAATTTGATCTCAGTTTTCAAACGAATATACGAAGCAATGTCCTTTGAATGTGAAAGATTGGCTGATTGAAGGGCTTCATATATTGAATGACCTATACAGTTGTTTTCACTCATGACTCTGAACATAGCGAAAAGACAGCAACTTGCACATATTTTGACACACTAGCTCAGAGCTATTTCGTTTAAGTCATATATCTTAACTCAATATTCATTGCCGCATTTATCGACAAGGACTTTGTCTCTCAATGATTCCTGCAAAATTACTATGCTTGCGGACTTGTCTGTCTTGACACGTCTCGGAACTTCGAGGAATGCAATACACAAGCATTACACAAGACGTACCGAAGGTAACAGAATATTATTTTCATGAAGAAACTTATTGAAAGATCCAGAAATTTTTTCAATATACGTAGTTTAAGGAGCACATCAAGAATAAATTAATGGAGTGAACTCGCGATGGCGATATAATTTTTACTGGCGCGAAAGGAACTTTGGGGTACCAAGCAACATGACAAGTTGTTGTCGGCTACAAAGGGTGCGACCGAAGAGTCATTTTTCAAGTATTTCATCGCATCAATCAAAGCAATAGGCGATTGGGTCGTTTATGCCTCTGGGAACCAGCTGCGTACGTTGCAGCGCTGGGGATCAAACCCCAAACTTCCCCATACAGCGTAATGTTAAAATCACTTGGCCATGACTGTGATGCAGTAAAATTATGCAGTACAACAATGGATCTGGATGCGGCACGTGCAGACGCCGATCGGCATCACTACAAGGCCACCGGCGGTGCGGATCACGGGTGCACATCAAGGTGTCAGAACCTTACGGAGAGTCGTGGAGAGCTGACTGCTCATCACAGAAAAATCAGCGCCGGCATCGACGAGTGCGGTCACTTCATAACTGTCGGCCGTTCTAAAATTTCAGCGCCAACCAGTCGTTCGCAGCACGTCGGCGAGGTCGTCGGATCGGGCCGTCGCCGCTCGCGCCGTCCTGCCAAATTGTCGGGCGGAGGCTGCTGACTCTATGCAGTGGGGGCGGCCCTACCCCTGGAGGACGCCGTCTTCAGTTTTCCCGCCGTCGAGGGGATGTGCCTCTGAACTGAACAGAGGGTGAGGGCCGACTGGGCGAAGCAAAGCGCGTCATGGATGGCGACACTGCTGTGAGGTCGGGGGCAGCACGTGAGCGGCCAGGTACTCGTCTATGCCCTGCGGACTTTCACCATAGCGCAGTCGAGACGCGTCCGGGGGGAATCCTTTCAACCCCATCCGCCGGTACAGGCAATTCCGCACAATATGGCCGGGCTCCCCGCCGTGGTAGCAGAGCGGGTGATTGTTGGGCGTGCGCCACACGTGTGCTTTGCTGAAAGGAGGGCACAGGTCCTGCTGCTGCTCGACGGGCCGCAGGTAACGGTGAGGTGGTCGTGGTCCGGCAACGGGGCGAAACGCTTGCGGAGCCGGGGCAGGTCGGCGCAGGGCATCGCTGTAGGACATCACGTGCGGCTCCGATAGTGGTGCTGGTGGTGGCTGCACCACTTGCCGGATTTCGTCACGGAGAACGTCCCCTGTAGAAGCTGTGCTTGCAGACGGAGCATCCAACCGGAGGTGTCGCAGTTCTTCGTGGACAATACTCTGCACAAGCTCTCGCAGCGTCTCGTCCCCGGTGACTGGCAAGGACGCGCAGTAGTAAGCGGCCGCTACATTTGCCTGACGGCCGTATTGGGCACTCCGTTTCTGCAATGAACGTTCCATGCTCGTTCCATGCAACCGAACCTGAAACTCTAAGCGCGGAGGTGGGTTTCAAAAACGTTACAGTAAGTCAGTGCGTTCACACGTTCATGTGGTCACGGATTGATTTTTATCTTTTACAACGTTGGGGCGCTGTTCAGAGACGTGTGGAGAGTTCAACAATGGTAGAGTTTTTCGCGATATTACAGGCGTATAAATCGCTGATCAGGCGCATCTTTGCTGTTCCATGAAACTGAAGAGCGTGTTCCAATGGGCTATTTGGGTTCAGATCTAGAATTCTGATCGGGTCGCGACGATATCGTCCCTAGATTCTCTAGACATTCTGCTCCCTCGTGGATTCGGAGATGTTGCTGCGTATAACCGATGGGAATCCGCCATTGAAAAGGTGTCCCTGGTTCCTCCTGTCTGAGAGCGCGAGAAGACGAAAGAAAAAACAGGAATGTGAACTCGACAGTTCCTGAATGTCATATTAAGGGTAATGAAGGATGGTAAACAAAAAATAAAAGTTTAATTTAGTTGTGTGTATTGAGTGCTTCGAGGGGACACTTAGTGGTCTGTAAAACAAAGGACGTTCAGATTGTCCTCGAACGGTTAACCTTTAGACAGCGCTCTGACTAAGTTTGTCGCCACCCCGTAATTACTCCCTTATTGTAACATATACTAGGTTCTGTTTTCGATATTGTGGCGCCGTTCTTTAAAGGTCACGCAAAGTAATATATTCTAAATTGTATTTTCGATATATTGGCGCCGTTCTTCAATGGCCACGCACTGTAATGTATGCTGATGCACATTCAATACCTTCGCTTTCCTTCGTAGATTGAGAGTGATATGCGTCGTCCGGATAAAAAAGAGTGCTGCACTTGCTGGAAGCTTGCAGCGCTGTCCATAAATTCCGGACCACTGGGAAATGCGAGAAGCAAAACCGTTAGTTGATATTATTCAATGTCTCATTGTCGTGCTGCAGTTATTCGCCCCTGGTTTGGCTCCTGAATTATAGATCATGTGCTAAACTTCTGTCACGCTTCGCCCATCAAAATCGTATCCAGGAAGGAGGGAGGAAAAAAACTATTAGGGGCAGCACTAAGACGAAGTGAAGAAGAGCGCTTGCTTCACGAAGCCCCGCTGATTATCTTGATCATGATGATCGTTCGCTGATGATGATGATTGTCCTGCCTGATTCTTCTTTTATGTCCAAGTCCTAAGCGTTGGTCTTGTGTTTAATACGAATCGCAACCAACTAGTTCTGATGTATGCCTCGACTGCTTTGGTTGATCATCTGCCGATCCCAACTGAAGCCTAGAACTCCACTCTACGAAGGAGAGGCAGGGTAAAAGAACTAAGCTGCGGTAATGGCAGTGTTACATGTGTAGATAACGTGTTATTTGCCTGCCTTGATCTCTGGACAGTTGGGACAGTGAGCGGTGTCACGCCGTCCGAAGTTGTAGAGCGTTATTGGAGTGAGAAGAGTGCTAGTTTAAACTTTGCGAAGGACGTGTGCTTGTTCCGTGTTCAGTGACGGGTAAGGTTAGGGCACAATTGTCGTGATTTCCTTTTATCCATCAGGCGCTCCTTTTATCCAAAGAAGCAAACCTTCAAAGAAGCTGCGATGCAACAATACGGTGCTTCGAACGGCTTAACTATTGGAAGTTTTAGCTTAACTTGTACATGATATGTCCCTGAGTTTGAATTTTAAAACAGAACCGGGTAATTTTATTACATGTCCAGCTTTGAACCTAAGTTCGTCTTCAAAAAACAACACATTTTCTCGACAGCCCTAGAATTTCAATACCATCCTTGCCACCACTGGTTTAATAACAGGATAATGGGCTTCACACATATTAAGTTAATAGACATGAACCTAGCAGGTGAACCGCCACTTTTCATGCGGCCTTGGTTGTGACTCCCAAAAATGACCCCGCCCTGCTGTTTCCTTTTCTACAAAAATGAATTTCACAGCGTTCTGCAGTGCGACAACTGAGCTTAAGCACTTGCAGTGGCGAGCTGAAGTTTTTTATAACCGTAGTGTTCTGGAACTTTGCTGCAATTATTACCAGGTTTGTGCACTAACTGAAGTCCTTGTAGTTAGAATAAAGCTGGAGTCATCTTGAAAGCATTTCGCTGCTGCGAAAACACTTACCATCTTTCCCTAAGACTGCAATAGAGATTGAAGAACTGAAAGTGGATTCCAAGGAAAGACTGAGCAGCCATAATCTTCACAATAATGTCCCATTGAAATGTGAAGGTATCTTTGAGCGAATCATTTCTGATGTCGGGCATTGTAGAACCTCCATTAGTCTTATCGACATCCTCTTAAGCTTTCGTCAGTAATGGGCTTTAGAAAAAACTAGCTCTAAGCCTGCGCGCCATGTCGCATTGTGAACGGCTAATAAGTCGCGGAATAGATTTTGGTGACCACTTTTAAGGCCTACGTTGATCACACGAGCAAAACTGTTAATACTTGATCACGATTCTATTTGTACGCACCCCTTGTGTAATACCCCTTACCGGGTCTTCAAGGAATTAAAATCAAACGAAAGGTGGACGACCGTCACTAAAACATGCTAGCCACCCCCCAAGGAACGTAACAATCTTAATCGCCTGCAGCTAAACTATTCAGCCTTCTGTTGCATCATCTAGCCACCGGACCAGAATACAGCCTAAATGCTTTGCATTCTTGAAGGACTTTCTTCCTTCTATAGGACAGAAAACAAATTAGACCAAGGAAATGTAGCACAGTGCGGTAGGCAGCGATTGTTAAGGCGATATACAGTACAGATGGCCCATTTTCACACCTTTATTAATGCGCAAACATACATCATGAAACTGAAGCTCATGGCCAGAAAAGCACTTTTTGTGTAGCAATAGTTTTTCTCGATGTGTCCTTACAGATTACCTTCTTCTGTAGGGATTTAGTGTATAGTTTTCGTGAATCGTGTGCAAGAATAAGTTGTTCAAAGCCACTGTTATGTACTAACTACTTTCACTGAAGTTCCCGTTAATTACGTACTGCTACTTTTCTGTAACTTGATAAAGAACAGACAAGCTGAGATTCCCTCATTACTACATGTGCCACAGCATGATAATCAATTTCTGTTTTCCCTCCACGCAACTTCGTTTACTACTCCAAGCTTAAAAATCTTGGTCGTGTCACCAATGTGAGGTGGTGACGTCATGTCGCCGTGAAAAACGTTCAGCAGGTGAAATGCACAACCCGCGGCAAGACCTAGTTCCTGGCCGAGTAGGCTGCGATGCAAGACCGTTTCTCTTATTTAGGTTATATTCGTCTGTGACATTGAAACACATGTAAGAGCGTGCTTTAAATGGGCTCTGAAAGTTAAGGCTTCGTTGTAAATTTTTAAGTTTCAGGGCTAGTGCATAAACGAAACAAATACCTAGGTGCAAGAAGAAATACAATAGTTAGTATGACTATAGATGGAAGCATAGTACAGTGAAATTAGTGTTTATAAATTAAAGTAATTTCGTATTTGTGAGTATACTTATGCCATATCCTGTTCTTTTTTTTTTTTACTGTTTATGTGCCTGTGGAATTCTAAGTAGCAGCCAAGTTCTACTCCAAGCAACATCGCATGATCAGTAGCAGTGAATATGTGAAAATAAAGGGAAACGTTTGGAGATTCAAGAATAATCTTATAGGGAGATGAAAAGATGGCAAAGCTAGATTTAAAGGCATTAATACTCAGCATGTTGCTAAGTTTCTAAGCTTGCAGCATCAGCATTCAATTTATGTGCCAGTCAAGAAATAATACGAATGAATTTTCTTTCTTTATGAAACCACAAAAGTGGTACGCTGAAATTGTAACAGAGAATTGCATACACAGCTCGACCGTAGCTAGGCTGTGTTCTTGCTAACAGGCTCTGGATTCTTATAGAAACAGACTTGCATAAACAGCAGGAAAAATTATTACATGCTTTTGAATCAAAGAACACACCTTCTTCACAAAATATTGCGCATAAAAACAATTCAACACGTTTTTTTTAATTCCAGTTATCGCCGTTGCTATGAAGTAACCTAAAATTTAACTACAATATTATAGTAATACGGCGTCTGTGTTGCACAGTAAAATAAATCCCTTTACAATAAATTTGCCACAGTCCGCATTCACTTAGGAGGACATGTGAGTTATGCTGCACCCATTTGCATGTCTGAATCCGCTTTCACTGATTTTATGCCGGCACTATTCAGGACGGGCCACTAGGTTTCACAGTATTGTTTCACATATCTCAAGCGTCCGTGCTTTTCCCTTTCAATTAAATTCGTTAATAAGAGCCTATCATAGCTTTGGCTGTTCGCCCAACAGTCGCATGAATTCGCACGTCTCTTGAGTTAAATTGTGGTGGCGATGAAGAAATACTGTGATAGAGTTTAAACTGAACTCGTTAAATGAAAAGGTTAAAGCGCATCAAGCGTCCTGAACATTTGAACGCGAAAGCGTTAGCGAGCTCGTGTCGCTGAAAGTCCGGCGACGCTGTCGTCGACGTCGTAGCCATCTGAGTCGTTTACCAGGAGTTTAAAATACAAAAAAAACCAGAGCAGCATTTTCTATGAGGCAGGTGAGGTCACCCAGGTCCTGTAACCTTCTAATGTCACCAAGTTTGGTAAATGTACTTTGGAAGTTCGACGTCACAAGCTGCCCACCGGATTGTGAGTGAACTGCGCACTGTTGCAGGTGTCAGTTAAGATAATGATTGGTCGTGAAAAGTTTCCTGGGAAGAGTAACCTATATTGCACAAGTCCCACCCGTGACAGCATCTCACATCGAAGGGCAGTGGTGGATCACTTCACCGGTACACCGCTGCGCCACTGCTCTGCACCACTGCACCACTGCGCCAGGAACCTAAAAATGAGAGGGACCAATTATGCATATATGGTTACTAAGGCTTTGCTTCTGGTTGTTTAACGTCCCAAAGCGGCTCAGGCTATCAGAGACACTGTAGTGAAGAGTTCCGGAAATTTGTACCACTTGAGGTTGTTTAATGTGCACTAACATCGCAAAGTACACGGATTTCACCTCCATCGAAATGCGACCGCCGCGTCTTTCGAGTCATCAGTCGAGCGCCATTGCCACTGAGCCACCGCGGCGGCATGTATAATTACTAACCCGTTAGCTAGCACTCATACTCTTAAGGCAGAGCTTAAGTGCAGTATACAGGCTGAAGCATGCAGAGTGATCGGCAGCTCTAATAGTTTAGATTGTAAGCTATGTTTCTAATAAGCTACAATTAGCAAGAACTGAAGCTGACCTTCCCTAGGCAGAGGAGCCTTCTTTGGCCTTTTTCTACCTTCCACCTAACCATCGCAGTTAAGCAAACCCAAACCAGGAAAAGTACAAAGCAAGCTAGCAGGACGCACATTTTTCGCGGGCGCTTCTAAATAATTGCCTTTTTGCTGATATAGTGAACCTGAAACCACCGCTTAATTTATACCCTCCACTCACGTCAGATGGAGAAACGGAATTATGGAATGATAAAAGCAAGAAAAATCTTATGTATTTTTTATTTACTTCATGCTTAAGCTTTGTATCATTCATCCGGGCTTGTCAGCGAATAATGTCTGGGCGTCGTTTTTTTATACATACTAGTTCTTTTATTGCCTATGCTCTGCGACTAATGGTGCATTGATTATTAATTTTAAGCGCATATTAACTTCGCGAGGTCTGGATTTCTGCATGTTTTCTTGTCTGCCAGTTCAAAGAATAAATTTAAGCATGGGATGAATTCAACGAGGTCCCAAACTCGAAATGTCACATGAAAACTACAGTAGAGCGAAGTCAAAATCATCAACTAAATATCTTAACAGTGCCGATACTTGTACCTAGGTATTTGTTTCGTTTATGCACTAGCCCTGAAACTTAAAAATTTACAACGAAGCCTTAACTTTCAGAGCCCATTTAAAGCACGCTCTTACATGTGTTTCAATGTCACAGACGAATATAACCTAAATAAGAGAAACGGTCTTGCATCGCAGCCTACTCGGCCAGGAACTAGGTCTTGCCGCGGGTTGTGCATTTCACCTGCTGAACGTTTTTCACGGCGACATGACGTCACCACCTCACATTGGTGACACGACCAAGATTTTTAAGCTTGGAGTAGTAAACGAAGTTGCGTGGAGGGAAAACAGAAATTGATTATCATGCTGTGGCACATGTAGTAATGAGGGAATCTCAGCTTGTCTGTTCTTTATCAAGTTACAGAAAAGTAGCAGTACGTAATTAACGGGAACTTCAGTGAAAGTAGTTAGTACATAACAGTGGCTTTGAACAACTTATTCTTGCACACGATTCACGAAAACTATACACTAAATCCCTACAGAAGAAGGTAATCTGTAAGGACACATCGAGAAAAACTATTGCTACACAAAAAGTGCTTTTCTGGCCATGAGCTTCAGTTTCATGATGTATGTTTGCGCATTAATAAAGGTGTGAAAATGGGCCATCTGTACTGTATATCGCCTTAACAATCGCTGCCTACCGCGCTGTGCTACATTTCCTTGGTCTAATTTGTTTTCTGTCCTATAGAAGGAAGAAAGTCCTTCAAGAATGCAAAGCATTTAGGCTGTATTCTGGTCCGGTGGCTAGATGATGCAACAGAAGGCTGAATAGTTTAGCTGCAGGCGATTAAGATTGTTACGTTCCTTGGGGGGTGGCTAGCATGTTTTAGTGACGGTCATCCACCTTTCGTTTGATTTTAATTCCTTGAAGACCCGGTAAGGGGTATTACACAAGGGGTGCGTACAAATAGAATCGTGATCAAGTATTAACAGTTTTGCTCGTGTGATCAACGTAGGCCTTAAAAGTGGTCACCGAAATCTATTCCGCGACTTATTAGCCGTTCACAATGCGACATGGGGCGCAGGCTTAGAGCTAGTTTTTTCTAAAGCCCATTACTGACGAAAGCTTAAGAGGATGTCGATAAGACTAATGGAGGTTCTACAATGCCCGAAATCAGAAATGATTCGCTCAAAGATACCTTCACATTTCAATGGGACATTATTGTGAAGATTATGGCTGCTCAGTCTTTCCTTGGAATCCACTTTCAGTTCTTCAATCTCTATTGCAGTCTTAGGGAAAGATGGTAAGTGTTTTCGCAGCAGCGAAATGCTTTCAAGATGACTCCAGCTTTATTCTAACTACAAGGACTTCAGTTAGTGCACAAACCTGGTAATAATTGCAGCAAAGTTCCAGAACACTACGGTTATAAAACACTTCAGCTCGCCACTGCAAGTGCTTAAGCTCAGTTGTCGCACTGCAGAACGCTGTGAAATTCATTTTTGTAGAAAAGGAAACAGCAGGGCGGGGTCATTTTTGGGAGTCACAACCAAGGCCGCATGAAAAGTGGCGGTTCACCTGCTAGGTTCATGTCTATTAACTTAATATGTGTGAAGCCCATTATCCTGTTATTAAACCAGTGGTGGCAAGGATGGTATTGAAATTCTAGGGCTGTCGAGAAAATGTGTTGTTTTTTGAAGACGAACTTAGGTTCAAAGCTGGACATGTAATAAAATTACCCGGTTCTGTTTTAAAATTCAAACTCAGGGACATATCATGTACAAGTTAAGCTAAAACTTCCAATAGTTAAGCCGTTCGAAGCACCGTATTGTTGCATCGCAGCTTCTTTGAAGGTTTGCTTCTTTGGATAAATGGAGCGCCTGATGGATAAAAGGAAATCACGACAATTGTGCCCTAACCTTACCCGTCACTGAACACGGAACAAGCACACGTCCTTCGCAAAGTTTAAACTAGCACTCTTCTCACTCCAATAACGCTCTACAACTTCGGACGGCGTGACACCGCTCACTGTCCCAACTGTCCAGAGATCAAGGCAGGCAAATAACACGTTATCTACACATGTAACACTGCCATTACCGCAGCTTAGTTCTTTTACCCTGCCTCTCCTTCGTAGAGTGGAGTTCTAGGCTTCAGTTGGGATCGGCAGATGATCAACCAAAGCAGTCGAGGCATCAATCAGAACTAGTTGGTTGCGATTCGTATTAAACACAAGACCAACGCTTAGGACTTGGACATAAAAGAAGAATCAGGCAGGACAATCATCATCATCAGCGATCGATCATCATGATCAAGATAATCAGCGGGGCTTCGTGAAGCAAGCGCTCTTCTTCACTTCGTCTTAGTGCTGCCCCTAATAGTTTTTTTCCTCCCTCCTTCCTGGATACGATTTTGATGGGCGAAGCGTGACAGAAGTTTAGCACATGATCTATAATTCAGAAGCCAAACCAGGGGCGAATAACTGCAGCACGACAATGAGACATTGAATAATATCAACTAACGGTTTTGCTTCTCGCATTTCCCAGTGGTCCGGAATTTATGGACAGCGCTGCAAGCTTCCAGCAAGTGCAGCACTCTTGTTTATCCGGACGACGCATATCACTCTCAATCTACGAAGGAAAGCGAAGGTATTGAATGTGCATGAGCATACATTACAGTGCGTGGCCTTTGAAGAACGGCGCCAATATATCGAAAATACAATTTAGAATATATTACTTTGCGTGACCTTTAAAGAACGGCGCCACAATATCGAAAACAGAACCTAGCATATGTTACAATAAGGGAGTAATTACGGGGTGGCGACAAACTTAGTCAGAGCGCTGTCTAAAGGTTAACCGTTCGAGGACAATCTGAACGTCCTTTGTTTTACAGACCACTAAGTGTCCCCTCGATGCACTCAATACACACAACTAAATTAAACTTTTATTTTTTGTTTACCATCCTTCATTACCCTTAATATGACATTCAGGAACTGTCGAGTTCACATTCCTGTTTTTTCTTTTGTCTTCTCGCGCTCTCAGACAGGAGGAACCAGGGACACCTTTTCAATGGCGGATTCCCATCGGTTATACGCAGCAACATCTCCGAATCCACGAGGGATCGGAATGTCTAGAGAATCTAGGGACGATATCGTCGCGACCCGATCAGAATTCTAGATCCGAACCCAAATATCCCATTGGAACACGCTCTTCAGTTTCATGGAACAGCAAAGATGCGCCTGATCAGCGATTTATACGCCTGTAATATCGCGAAAAACTCTACCATTGTTGAACTCTCCACACGTCCCTGAACAACGCCCCAACGTTGTAAAAGATAAAAATCAATCCGTGACCACATGAACGTGTGAACGCACTGACTTACTGTAACGTGTTTGAAACCCACCTCCGCGCTTAGAGTTTCAGGTTCGGTTGCATGGAACGAGCATGGAACGTTCATTGCAGAAACGGAGTGCCCAATACGGCCGTCAGGCAAATGTAGCGGCCGCTTACTACTGCGCGTCCTTGCCAGTCACCGGGGACGAGACGCTGCGAGAGCTTGTGCAGAGTATTGTCCACGAAGAACTGCGACACCTCCGGTTGGATGCTCCGTCTGCAAGCACAGCTTCTACAGGGGACGTTCTCCGTGACGAAATCCGGCAAGTGGTGCAGCCACCACCAGCACCACTATCGGAGCCGCACGTGATGTCCTACAGCGATGCCCTGCGCCGACCTGCCCCGGCTCCGCAAGCGTTTCGCCCCGTTGCCGGACCACGACCACCTCACCGTTACCTGCGGCCCGTCGAGCAGCAGCAGGACCTGTGCCCTCCTTTCAGCAAAGCACACGTGTGGCGCACGCCCAACAATCACCCGCTCTGCTACCACGGCGGGGAGCCCGGCCATATTGTGCGGAATTGCCTGTACCGGCGGATGGGGTTGAAAGGATTCCCCCCGGACGCGTCTCGACTGCGCTATGGTGAAAGTCCGCAGGGCATAGACGAGTACCTGGCCGCTCACGTGCTGCCCCCGACCTCACAGCAGTGTCGCCATCCATGACGCGCTTTGCTTCGCCCAGTCGGCCCTCACCCTCTGTTCAGTTCAGAGGCACATCCCCTCGCCGGCGGGAAAACTGAAGACGGCGTCCTCCAGGGGTAGGGCCGCCCCCACTGCATAGAGTCAGCAGCCTCCGCCCGACAATTTGGCAGGACGGCGCGAGCGGCGACGGCCCGATCCGACGACCTCGCCGACGTGCTGCGAACGACTGGTTGGCGCTGAAATTTTAGAACGGCCGACAGTTATGAAGTGACCGCACTCGTCGATGCCGGCGCTGATTTTTCTGTGATGAGCAGTCAGCTCTCCACGACTCTCCGTAAGGTTCTGACACCTTGATGTGCACCCGTGATCCGCACCGCCGGTGGCCTTGTAGTGATGCCGATCGGCGTCTGCACGTGCCGCATCCAGATCCATTGTTGTACTGCATAATTTTACTGCATCACAGTCATGGCCAAGTGATTTTAACATTACGCTGTATGGGGAAGTTTGGGGTTTGATCCCCAGCGCTGCAACGTACGCAGCTGGTTCCCAGAGGCATAAACGACCCAATCGCCTATTGCTTTGATTGATGCGATGAAATACTTGAAAAATGACTCTTCGGTCGCACCCTTTGTAGCCGACAACAACTTGTCATGTTGCTTGGTACCCCAAAGTTCCTTTCGCGCCAGTAAAAATTATATCGCCATCGCGAGTTCACTCCATTAATTTATTCTTGATGTGCTCCTTAAACTACGTATATTGAAAAAATTTCTGGATCTTTCAATAAGTTTCTTCATGAAAATAATATTCTGTTACCTTCGGTACGTCTTGTGTAATGCTTGTGTATTGCATTCCTCGAAGTTCCGAGACGTGTCAAGACAGACAAGTCCGCAAGCATAGTAATTTTGCAGGAATCATTGAGAGACAAAGTCCTTGTCGATAAATGCGGCAATGAATATTGAGTTAAGATATATGACTTAAACGAAATAGCTCTGAGCTAGTGTGTCAAAATATGTGCAAGTTGCTGTCTTTTCGCTATGTTCAGAGTCATGAGTGAAAACAACTGTATAGGTCATTCAATATATGAAGCCCTTCAATCAGCCAATCTTTCACATTCAAAGGACATTGCTTCGTATATTCGTTTGAAAACTGAGATCAAATTTAGCGCCAGCATCTTTGCAGTGCACCACATCGCGTGTAAGAAACTGTGATCGCAATTTCGGCATTAGGTAATCCATAAACACCATTTCAGGCTGCTCACCCCTTATCGATTGATGTGCCAAAAGCAGACCCAATCTCGACTATACAATTCGTCCAACCAGGACATGAATGGACTCCAAGACCCGTAAAAAGATTTTCACAGCCAGAAGCTCGAAGCGCTAGATAAGGTGCGGAATGTGTGCTCGCAAGTGAAAAACATTTCCAGCTTAAATTGGAAATTCAAAACAAATGCACATAGCGCACCTCCCTAAGAAGGAAGGAATGCTACGACATGCGATGTCGGTGGAAAAGAGTAAGTGTAATGCCTGCTTACAAGCCCTGTATTTGAATATTTTGCACGTTTTATCTATGGACATGCAACACCGAACCATGCTGCGGGAGCAGCAGCTAAGTGCACGTATATAATTTTCAGTTAGGGACCAGGACAAACAAATCCGTTCGCCGCGATGGCTAAGGGGCTTGAGTGCTCGGATATGATGTCAGGGGCGCTGGTTCGATCCAGGAAACGGCAGTCGTGTTCCGCTTTCGGTGAAACAAAAAGCGTCTTTAGCTGCGACATATGAGTGTACGTTAAGGAACCCCTGATAATTTAAATACTTCCCAAGCCCTCCATTAGCGCGTTGCTCATAGCCTACATGCTGCTTCTGACGTTAAACCCTATAATTCAGAAATAAGAACTACGAAGTCCACCGTTCTCATGTTCAGATCAGTTCAGTTGCCTGCTATTTTCACTTGTCTTTCATTCGCCGCGGACAGTGCACACCAGCCCAATATGTGAGACAGTTTTTTTCAGTTTTTAATTTACCCATTTACATACAGACATTATATGCGACCCGCCTGCCTTAAAGGTTTATACATCGAAAGTGGATACGCACAGAACACTTTTCGCGCCCGCTCGCTCGGCTATCCCTGCCAAAACAAAAAATGGTATAAGTCGAATCTTTCAAATATTTCAGAAGAGTGTAATATATTCTGCACACACTTCGTGTTCTAAATTATCAGTCATAATTCTTCCCCGTTTCGATAAACTGCATACATACTGCAAACCAAATATGGCCCGAGTAGGAGGGGCAGAATACGAAGAATATAGTACAAGAAGTACCTAGAAAAAATAGCATTTCTGTTTATAGAGCAGTTATGCAGATTCTAAGAACGGACAACGCTATGTTCACCTAGAGGGCAGATTTAAAAGGCAATTTATAACAAGTGAAAAATGAAAATGTACACCTCATCACTGCTCGTTGTTTTCACCAGCAAACTGTGCGGCGTCAAGAGGGGCCAAAGGGGATAATGGGTCATTACTCCTACTTGTGCAACAAAAATAAATTGAGTGGCAGCAATATCTTTAAATTCAATTTTCTCTGAAACAAAAGCTTCTCTCGCAATACGAAAAACCTCATCAAAGCACAAAGAAAAAACAACAGACTTGTTTTAAAACCAGAAAAAGAATAAATTGGTCAAAACGTCAAGTTCGCTACCACCGAGATCCAGACATTAAAGTTCGTTATATCGAGGTGGCATTCTTGGGTTCGTTATATCAGAGGTAACACAGGAAATTTAGTTATCTCCGAGGTCAAGCATGAAAGTTCGTTACATCCAAGGTGCCATACATACGTTCAGTATATCCTAGGTAGCATACTAAGTTTCGTTATATTCGAGGTTCACGTACGAAAGAACTTTATATTCGACGTAACATACAAGTATGAAGGAAGCCAACAGACACCTAAACTAAGGAGCATAAAAGAATGTGTCTATTTGTTTGTAGTTGTGGCTTTGATCAGTTGGAGATTAATAATGTAATTATTCTGTGGCTTAAAGATAGTTGATTAGAAAGCAGAACAAAAAGCAACCACGTGCCCCTGGTGCGATCCGAATCCACGACCTCTAAATTTCGCGTCCGGTTCTCTACGAACTCAGCTATGGCTATGGCTGTCCGATCTGCTTTCGAGGGCATTTATGCTGCGTGTAACCTAACCTTGATTGTGTTCACCAGTGGCACTCTCGTCATATCGGCGGACGTGGTACGCCTTGTATTACCCCAAGCTTGACGTTAAACCTGATTGAACGGTGCAGGTGGAAGCTTTGCGAAAACCTTCTTATGCTGCCTATGAGATGAAGACTGCCAAAACCAGGGCACTCGTCATTCTGTTGAGCTGTCAAGGGAACAGAAAGGGGGGGGGGGGGCTTATTGCGACAGACGAATAAAGGAAGCCTACAGCGACCAAAAACAAGGAGAAAAGAGGAATGTTTCTTTTTTTTTATTTGGGGTTTTGATCAAATCGACATTAACAGCGTAATTATTTTAACGCTTGAAGCTAATTGATTATACTGCAAAGTAAAAAAGCAACCAAATGCCGACTGTGAGATCAGAACCCACGTCTTCCGAATTTCTCATGCGGTGCTCTACCTGCCAAGCTAGGGCGATGGTGTCCAGACTTCTCATTTCGCGGCTATTTATGCTACGTGTAACCTAGCCTCTTGTGCAACCTAATTTTAGTTATATCCAATGTAGTATGCCAAGTTCCTTTGTAGCCCGTTGCGCAAGTGGGCCACGTGCCGTTGGCTACTGAACGATTGCGCTCGCCTGTTCCTCTTGCACTGACCCTTCTGATGCTAACGCAGGAAACCTGTATAGCTTTCCTTTTTACTTATATGGCTGCACTTGGGGTAATTGTAATGAGTTAAGAATTCTAAAAAGGGAGTAATTATTCTTTGGCATGTATCCACGTGAAGCCATGCGGTTATACGAGAAAGCTGTGTAGCTTTGCTTTGTACGCGTATGAATGCGCTTGAGTTGATACTAATGAGTCACCGCTTCGTTATTAGAAATCACTCTACCTTGAGGGATTCCCCTAGACATTGGTCAACTCTAGGAGTGTTACGGATCAGCTACGCAGCAACTGCTTCCAGCTCGATACAATGGAGAAGACTGTGATTATGAACACGTGTAAATCGCTTCAAGCGCAACCTCCAAGCCTATTCTTTTCTTGAATCGCCAGCTGATCGGCTAGCACGCAGACACCCGCTGACGGCGTTGTGTGGTTCATGCTGATGTAAAGGTATTCGCAAATACTTGCGTCCATACGATTTCCAATGTAGCATTATACAACGCTCTGTCCTGTGTACCGAAGAATAAAGATCTACAAGCGGAAGTATCAAACTACAGCGGATTCAGCCACCCGCGATCCCGGGAAGACGATTTCTTTTTAATAGTCAAACATTGCCGTTTTTTTTTAACAAGGGACGGCCTTTCAGGTAAATGAATGATGATGAGCATGGCAGCAGCACAGAAAAAAAGCGAGTTTTTCTGAAATGGCAGTGCGCATGTATGCTGCACTGGTGGACTAGTGGACGGTATCATGCACTGATACCCACTTCCTAAGACGCGCTGAGGTCGTTCTTTTGTTTCTTAATCCCAGCCTGACAAGCTAAAGAGCCATATAACAAATTTCGTGCTGATTGGCAGACTTGTTTTCCAGGTGTGTTTTTGCGGCAATGATTACCGTTTTAAAACTAGAGATCATGAACCGTGTACATTTTGAAAATTTTTATTGTTATATTGCCAGCGGTTCCCCACTTCCATCTACCAAGACTGAATGCTGTCCCAGGCCACCAGTGAGCTCTGCATGCACTGATGCTGATGGCACCAGCCGACTTCAGTCCTGCGTGTTACAGCAATGTGGAAATCTATTTTTCTTCTCGTCTTCAGTGTCGTCCTCTTCATTTTCTTCCTTTTTCAGAAGTCGTCTTGCGGAACGTTTTTGTCGCTTTTTGGATATCGACTCACACCTAGAAGAAAAGTAAAAATACAGAATTTCGGGTTACATGTATCTCTAACATAGTATTCTTTTCAGGCTTGATGCGCATTTAATAAGCACATCCCAATCTTTAAAATAACCAGGAGGTTTCCAACTTCTATTGTATCAGGAGAAAGAGAGGTTAGTGGCCGCTTTGAGGTATTTTATACACTGAGGAAGTTGCAGGCAGGAATGTGCACTACGTAACCTAACGGCAATGCTGCATCCACTGAACCGCTTTCGCGCTGGCACCCGGAAAGCGAGAGACGCTGACATATTGGCCGGCCGAAGGGCACGACTTGCAACACACGCGAAGCAAACACCGCGCACCGCGTCCCTAAGAAGGCAGAGACAGGACTTCGTTATTATAAAAATGATCCGTAGACTTTATGTAGACTTCTTAGAGGCTATTTCCTTCTGTTCATAGTCTGTAGACTGTATAAAGGAAAATACTTCTAAATATATATAGCCGTAAATCTCTAGGTTGTCTGAGGACTGTTTATAGGATGTGTATTGTCTGTAGACAAGTCTACAGAAATTGTATTAGAATTCTGCAAACATTTCTGCAAACAAAAGTCTATGGACAGTCAACACTGTTTAAGAAATTTTTGAACAGGTGTTATCACTGACCGCAATGGAGTTACATTTGAGCCATCTAATGCGTACTATGGCTTACACGCCAATTTTTCGTGCAACGCGCAGGCACACAGCTACCGGCTCTCAATTCCGTCTATGTACCGTGTCCGAGGGGCATTTCTAATTATTTGGCGCTATCTCAGGACAATGCGACCACCCGATAACGGTAAAAGATGCACGGAGCGTATCAGAGAACGGGCTGTAGTGGTTACCTGATCACAGGTGATCATGCGCCCCACCCGAATACCTGCACGTATAACGAAGCGCGAGCACGGGTCATCGGTGTGAACGTACGTACAGTTGCTGATGATTGTGATGATGATTGTGGATTTTTATGGCGCAAGTGCATCTATGGCCAAAGAGCACCATGGCACAAGGTATTCTCGATTTCTCAAGGTGGGGTCAAAGACCCATTTCCCAAGCACTTCACACTAAATAAGCTGAGCACCAGACCAGGAAAAATCTTGTACCCATTGTATCGGCGGTGGGTACCAAGCGGCACTGAGCATCGAGCCCCGCACCTTCCGCATGCGAGGTGGATGCTCAACCACTTCGCCACCGCTACGATGTACGTACAGTTACCTTGAGAGAAACGTCAGAGATACTGTCACTATCGCTGTCATTATCACCATCATCATCGCTATCACCAACTATCACTATCGCTATCATCATCACCGTCATCATCACTATCTTTAGCACTATCAGTATCAGTAGCTATCATTATCACGACCACTATCTATCTCTGCCCCTATCACTACCGGCAACTATCATTGCATATATGTTGCTTATCAACTGTTCCTTAATCAATCTTTACATTCGAATTAATTGCCATAAAACTTATGATGGACAGTTCGTGCGGAAAACTTCCGTCTGCAGCTTTTGTCTACAACTTCCGTCCACGCCACTCATGAGCCAAGAAAGACTACGCCTTAAAAAAGGCAGCGACATTTCAACAGAAAGATTGAAGGAACGTCTACTGTGGTAGCTCGAGCAGACGACTTTTCTTCAATATCGCGGGCGTGAAGAACTCTGTGGAAGTGCATTTGGAGCCGTGCCTTCGAGAAGATACACAGAATTATTGTTCCTCAAAAAGTGAGTCAAATAACCAGGTGAGGTTTTATTTACTGCGCATGAAAACGTCCAGAATCACCCTTGAGGAAGTGGCCAGTGAGCTCCTGGACTAAAGAGGCCTCTCTGGAGTGGCCGACTTATATTTCTATGCAAAAATGTTTCTCTCCTCTCCATAACTTTTTCAAACGACTATATTTTATGCCCCCACAATTTCCACCACGTACCGAGGTATCTTGGAGAACGAGACATGCACCGCACTCTGTGTTAAAATTAAATACTCATTGCTGCTCAGATAATGTGGATGAGGAGCACCACCAATTCTACATTGTGCTTTACAGTTTTCGGCTAGCTGAATGCAGCTGCCAAGCACGAAAAACTGATCACTTTGGAAAGGTGACAACTATTGCTTCATTGTGTGAGAACTATACTGACACCAACTTGACCACCTTATCAAGCAGCTAGATCGTATTCAACGTCCCCGGAACGTTCGTACTCTGTTCGACCACCTCGGGGTTGTTATTCACGCCAACCCCAACGCGTACTTGTCAGCGCACGTCACTGCAACTCGGCTACATCAATGCCGCCGCCACATACAGTATGACACACCATCTCTTCTTTTCACGATTTTCTTGGCGTTTAAGGACGACTGGCAGCGTCTTGCTGCATCTTCGCGTCAAAGCTGATGTCGACGAAGTTTTCAGGGGCACAAACTGTATGACTGATGTGGTAATGTGATTGCGGGCGTTCTAACGCTGCCGCTGCCGCTCTGCACGCAGCCGCTGTCACATCTATTTAGTTGTTAGTAGCGTAAAATTAGCATGCCATGAATGAAAAATCAAGTGCTGATTCAAGAGGTTGAGTACTTTTATGTGGCCTTCATAGTAATGAGTTCATAAAATGGCCTTTCAGAGAATTGTGCTGAAAAAGCATTAAGGAATGCATGTGTGAGCGCTATATAGGTACAAAAAAAGTTGCCGCCACCGTCTGGAAGACGTTGTAGTAACGAGCGTTAGCTGTTTGGTTTACTAGAATTCATATGAATGAGAATTGATATCCAATGGGGAGGTATGCGAATGAAAATTTGAATTTGTACGTTTATTTTAATTATAATTATTAATTTTTGTTTTTATTATTTGCCGATATATTGGATTTATAGGTGAGGTCAACAGTCAATCCCCAATTGAATATATCATTGATGTGACCAATCAATCAACAACTTGATATACTAATGACGTCACCAGTCAATCACCAATAGGGTTGCTATATCGATTTACTATGGGGCCGCCATCTTGAATTCCTCAGACTTGAACAATTTCACGCTGAAGAGAGGCGGTAGCAGGCCCCAAGAAATCGAGAAAAGCGATGAGTGAGAGCTCACGCTCTTAAAATTAAGAATAAATGTATATATAATAGTAATAATCATGAACAGCCATCGATGGAGTTAGAAAGCTGACTTGCACGAACTCACTGTCACTAAGCTGCCAAATACTACTCAAAAAGACTATTCTTTTCCGTAAATTATAAGGAACCTTTTCTTTATCTCCCTACCTTTGTTATCATATCGGCAGGAATTTGCAAACAATACTATGCCACATTCCAGCATCTGAAGTTTACTTTCTTTTCGTATTCTCACGAACACATTTCGAAACCTCTATAGACTACATGTCATACACCCAACATTATACTCCGACACTTGGCCCTGGTGCCAGGCCCGCCCTACACTCTTCCACATTTCGTGGGGATGTGGGGCAAGACCATACACCCTACAGACAGAAAACACGTCTTTTGAGCGGTGGGAGGCGCTGCTCACCAGCGATAACCTGGAGGACCAACGGGCCTTCATACAACAGGTCCGCGGGGCGGCTCAAGCCAGTGGAGCCCTAGAATGAGGGCCCCACCCATAAGCTCGCCAAACTCCCCTTCACTTTAATAATAATTTCTTCCCCCCCTTCGTCCCCAAATTGACTGTGAAAAAAAGGCAACTAGAATACAGAATGCAGATACTCACGTCGTGACATTAACTACACCGCCGGTGCACGCAACCTTCACACAGGGCACTTCCAGATGCCTGGTATTGCCATCCCTAATTTGGAGCCCCTCGTAGCTGCAGCCACCTGAAATGTTCACTCTTAATTACGAAGACTGACGACACAGATAGCGTGCGAAAATTGAAAGAATTTTTCTGTCTTCATTTTGCCTGCTAGGGGCTTTATTGCCCAATCACGCCTCTAAATGTTGCTAGCCGATTGAAAAAAATGAAAGTGAAAAGTGGTTTTCGAGGAAATGAAATGACGCAGTAATTGTCTCACAGATCTTCGTAGACACCTGAACCGCGCCGTAATGTAAGGGATCAAGGAGGGAGATAAAGAAGAAATGTCGTAGTGGAGGGCTCCGGAATAACTTCGACCACCTGGGGATCTTTAACGTGCAATGTCATCGCGCAGCACACGGGCGCCTTTTGTGTTTCGCCTCCATCGAAAACCTGCCGCCGCGGTCGGGTTCGAACCCGGGTACTACTGCTCAGTAGTCGGTTGTCTAAAACATATGTTCGAGGGAATAAGTGTATCTAAGCAGTAAGCTTTCTTCACTTCAATCTTTGTGCATCGGAAATTGTGTAGAAAGCGTTTGTCATTTATCTTATAGTGCACACATCTTCAGTGGTACAAATGCAGTGGCATCCATGCTGACAATTATATCGGCAAACTGGCAGACCACTGACCAACGCTGCTAGATTGTCACGTGTTTTGTTGAAAGGGCAGTTAGAACCTGACGCCCCAAACTGTTGCAAAAAAACGAGAGATTTGGTTTGGTTTGCGGGGGTTTAACGCCCCAAAGCGACTCAGGCTATGATGGACGTCGTAGTGAAGGGCTCCGAAATTTTCGACCACCTGGGGTTCTTTAACGTTCACTGATATCGTACAGTGCACAGGTCTCTAGAATTTCGCCTCCATCGAAATTTGACCGCCTCGACCGGGATCGAGCCCGCGTCTTTCGGGTCAGCAGCCGAGCGCCATAACCACTCAGCCACCGCGGCGGCCAAAAAAATGCAAAGCCGACGAAGTACTAAGGACATGCTGTGCTTTCATGAACCAAATAAATTAAACACAAAATAACAAGGAACCTTAAAACTACTTGACAATATTCAAGCTCACTTCTGGCGAAGAACATCCCTTCTCTTGTCGTAAGAAGTGTCAATAAAGGATACTCACGCCGGACAAATAATTTGCCCTTCCGGACGAACACAAGTAGCCAGCCCCTCTAGGACATCCGCGTATGAACAAAGGAGCAGCTGCGACCATTTCCCCCTATCATATTCATTTAGGAGGTATATTTAAATTTCATAGAAAACCCAATCGTCAGTATATATGGGTAATGTAAAATAAACTTTTACGAGACATGGGCAGTACATTTAACGCGTGTGCCATGGGCCTCACTTTTGCATAAGCGTGTCAGCGCACGCCGTTGGTGGTTGCATTCAGATATCGGTGCCGATATATCATTTAATACTCTTTGAGAACCAAAAGTTACCTCAGTGTGGGAATTATCAGGAATTGGTTTAGAATGAGGCAGCTCTACAAATACTTATGTCCGCGTAACACAATTATTGAGCACTTCACTAGCGATGGATGAGTTTAGGAAATGAACAGCCGGTTTGGGCATGCATAGACAAAAAAAATGATCCTAGTGCGCCTGAGAACTATAATTAGGAAAGATCTTCACCATACCTTCCTTATTCTCTCCATCTCTCTTCTTCCTCTTCGCCTCACAGTGAAGCACGGCTAAAGCCAGGAAAAGGGCGAGGCAGACTACTAGGGCGCGCATTTTTCGTGAGCACTTCAAGGTACTTGGCCTCTACTCGAACACGATCTAGATGGAAGCACTTCGCACTTTTATACCAAGTTTCTCACAGGAGATGACTCAGTAGAGTGACGCTAGGATAAAAACAAGACGAAAAGAAAATACGTTTGTATAATGTTTGAATTATATTGTGCTCAAGGTTCTCAGTATCTCATTTATCTTGACAACGATTACAGGCCGAGCGCCTGCATTTTCTGTCTGTGCATCTTTTTATGCCGATGTACTGCCTTATTAGAGGCTGTATTTCTGCTTGCCTTGAATTGCCTTTTTTATTTTCATTAGCCCTTAAAATGACATTTGATTGTTATGGATTGAGAGAAACTCATTCTTCAAATGTTGAGGTGTGTTTTTTTTTAAATTAAATACGCCACATGCAAGCTTTTGGAACTTGGTGGTACGACCTATTGCCAATGTATAATAATTATCAACGCACAAACGGCGGAAATGCTGATATGGACAACTGGAGAAAATGATGACATTTCAAGACATTAAAAGCTGAGAAATACACCAAGCAGTAATTTATTTTCCGGCCATAGTATTGACACCATCTCGGTCCCTTCCTTTTTCTGGGATGACCGAGAAGGGACGCTAGGGAAGAAGTACCAGCAAGGAGCGGCCTTCCCTTTACCTCTGTTATCACGTGGCGAAGCCTATTACATACCCGGAGGGGAGCGTTCCTGGAATCTTGCTTACCCTGCCCTTTGTTAAACGAATGTGCCATAACTAAAAGCAACGTACGCTTCTACAACAGATTAAGTTCCACGGACAACACGCTCAGTCATTCGAAGCGGGGTTAGTGGTCAGAGGGCTCGCAATGCTGGGCGAGGAAGTTGCGTTCCAAGTTCATTAAACGGACGTCACTCTTGTGTTGCCCATTTCTCTAATTAAGTTTCTTCTTGCCTTGATGGTGCATGAGGCCGGGCACTTGAAGCATGAAATTTTGCAGACAACACCGAGATGTTTTTCCTAGGGTACGCGGTCTTCGCGCCGTATTAGAAAGCGACTTATCGTTGACACGACCTTGAGAGCAACGCGGATGTCGTGCTCTTTGTAGAATGCATGCCAGCGTCTTGCTCGCGCCCCTTTCCAAAGGAAGTACAGTGCAAGTTCGTTTAGTTTCTTCCGGTATGACTGGGCTCTCTTTCCGCCGGGTTTGACGGCGGAAAACGCATTGAATAAAGGAACATATGCAGTTAGTCTTGGGCAGGTAGGCGATCTGGCTGGCTTCGTCATTTTTTTTTTCTCTCGGCTTCGGAGAAGCGTATGGACTCGGCTCTCATCAGAAGAGTGGAGACGAAAGATGCCTTGTGGTTAACGGGATGACTGGAATGAAAGTTTACGTAGTGGTCGGTATGAGTCGACTTCCAATACGCACCGAACTTGGGATGCTTCTCTTGTATTCTTAAGAGGACGTAAAGGAATGGCAAGGCTCTGTTATTTTCTCCTTCTATTGTGAACTAAATAGTGGCTCGACCGAGTTCAGAAGTGCAAGGAAGCTTTCCACCTCTTTTATCTTTTAGATCCAGAAGCAGTCGTCAATGTAGCGCATGAAAACTTTTAGTTTTCACGACTCCAGCGCTTTTGCTGCAATGCCGCTATTGTCAAATGAGCAGCGTTCATCAAAATTGTGGAACCCATGAGAGTGCTGCTGGTTTGTTTGTACAATTCTCATTTGAAGGAGAAAGACGTGCTATTGAGGAAAAACTACAATAGCCGGCCGAGTCCATCCGATATGAGGCTTGTCCTGATGCCGAGGTCAGAGTCCGTCTCTAGGAGTTCTTTTGCTCTGCTGACGGCGATGGGCACCGGAACCCAGGTAAAAAGTGAGATCACATCGAATGATACCACTCACGGGACGCTGGGAAACACATTCGACCAAGTGGCTAGAGCTGCGCACATGGGTTGATGTGTTTACTGCCAGGGGGGAGAAGACTCGATGGAGGTAGACCAAGAGAGCCGGAAGCGGTGAAGTATTGAAGTCGGCAGTGGGGCCGAGCAGAAAACCAGTCTTTTGAATTTCTGGGAGTTCGTGAAGGCCAATATTCAGCAATTTAAGCGGATCAGACGTGGGAAGAGGCGTTTTGATTCCAGGCAACGCTTGTAGGTGGCGGCCAAAAGTTTGTTCATTTTGGTCTGAAGTTGAGAAGTTAGATATTTTCGTAATTTTTTGTAGGCTTGGCCGTCAATAAATGTTTCCACTTTTTTTTGTTATCCCGCTTGTCGAGGGCTACCATTGAACTGCCTTTGTCTGCCATGAGGATAACGATTACATACGGGAAAGGGAGTATTCCAGCTATCCTCTTTAACGTCTCTTTTGTGAGCCCATCCTACCATAACTCATCGTTACTAATCTTGAACGGATTACGGTCCATGGTCAACACGCATGCCGTGATGTGAAAAAACACAAAAAGCTCGACCATTTGCCGAAAATGAAATATGTTCACTTATTGAAATGTTCACCTGAAAGCCCATTATTGCTTCTTTATTTGCAGCAGGATCTTCTCCTTTTCAGTAAAGGCAATGGCTAATAATGATGACTCTTGGAGCCGGTTCACAAGCCTCAATATTCTCTAATACCAACGTGCCGAACATTGTACCAACGTCTGGAGCGGCGTTGGAACGCGTCCAGATGGTCGAGATGAAAAGGGAAGAATTTAGCACATCCTTTCGCAATGGCCACCTTCATAAGAAATAACCGGACGCATAAAAACCTTGGGCTTGACCTTTACATGAAAGGAGCCTTGTCTCCCAGCATAGCCAACTAGTTCTGACAGTCGGATAGCTTTCTTGCTTATCTGACTACTATAGGTTGATATATATGTTGCTTGACACATTGCGGCTGTGTGTCGATATCTGTTAGTTTCGGCAAAATAATATTGGTGTTGGTGTCACAGTGGTTTCAAGCACCAGATTATAACAGCTTCTGTACGTACAGAAAAAGCCCTGAGAGAAGATGGAATCAATATTGCAGTTCTACATTACATGTCCAGTCTCCTTTAATTCCCCAAGAAAATTAGCTGTTGCCAAAAGTCGCAATGGGTTGAATACGGAAGAGGGTGGGTCAGTTGCTGGGTGACACTGACGCAGAAAAGCATCATAAACTTGAACTATGGAGCCGTTACTAAACTCACCACGCTGCCTTCTAGCTGTCTATTTACATCATCTTTGTCAAAAATAAATAGGTAACGAAGTTTGTTCCCTAGCCATGTACTGGAGGACTAGTGACACCAATTAAGCTCTAATTAAGTGCTAGGTAAGCAAAACCTTGGTCTTCACTCTTCGAAGGCTTTTGGTCGTTAGCCCAGCCTTGAGTAGTCCACTGTACGGGTGAGAAGCAAACCGCATTGCTTTGGTACTTTTGGCGCAGACGGTGCATAACAATAACACTCTTTGTCAAAAAAAAATACAATTCAGTAACAAGAAGAGAAAGGAATGTGGTACACTACTTTGACCACCAAGATATTGAATAGGTTTTTCATTTGTGCGTAGGTCTGCGTTTGTGCGTGAGTGAGACAAAGAAAGAGAGTGATAGTAGTGTGCTGAAGCTGAAGGGGGGGGGGGGAGGGGGTGAGTGGCAGGGGGAAGGGGGGGGGGGCGTATGTTTGCGCGAACGTGCGTGCGAACCTGCGAGTAGATGGTTCAAAGTCACCACTGCATGGTGTTTATGATCTCTATGATTTTTGTTTATTGCCCATTGCCGCATCTACGTTTGTATAGAGCGTTTTCCACTCAATACAATGTGTTCGGCTGATGCGGCTGCTTTTCGCACAAACAAAAATTGTACAAAGCGAAAAATTCTCGAAACTATAACCCAAAACACCCCGAACAAAATATACAACGCTGTACAAGGCTACACTTGTTTGTATGCAGATACTAAAGTTGTACTGGTACTTTATTCTACAAGACACCGCAGCAAAGATTGAGCATTTTTATACTAACTCTTGCAATTGTCGCAAAGGATATATTATGGCTCCGAGAAAATGCGATGTGGAAATATCTTTCGCTCCTCATGTATGCTTGCAGTGGTGCTCCTAATGCAGAATTCTTACCTAAGCAGGACCGTACTTTGGCACTTACAATTCAAAATGCACAATATTTTTCCAAAGAGACAGTTACCACCTCAAAGAAAGATTTCGCGGAATTATAAGTGCCGGCTGAGCAAGTATTAACTCGTTTTGCCAAAGCCCATGTGTAAGCAATTTACAGAGGGGGGACTTTTGTTACATCAACACCTCGGAAGCGGTCTGGGTCTTAAAGTCATAATCAGGGTAGCTTATAAGGTTCAAATATGTTTTTCAGAGGAAGGGCTACAATTTGAAGTAAGGTTTGCAAGTTGTTCTTGATAATGAAAAGTACCTAATGTTTAGTTTTCCTCGGATCATACTATAATTTTATTGGCTAATATATGAATAGTAAAAGGCAATATTTACTAAACTTCGTGAAAAGTGTCAACTAAACTACAGATAAAGCACTATTCACAAGTCCCATCTACCATTTATTGCCGAAGTTTAAGTTAACGCACTTTTCGCATTTTTGAGATTTATTTTTCTTTTAAAAGGTACTGTCTAGAAAGGTTACCCGGTGATACGAGACGAAGACACAAAAAAAAACACAAACCACAAGACAGACGCTGACTACCAACTCTTTATTGATTCTTCCCACCTGCATAATATATACCCTTACCCGTGGACCCCGTGATCACCGGTCCGTCTCTTAGCACTGGGTAAACATTTTTAAGCAATGAAACAATTTGCCCAAACCAGAACTATCATTCAAAGGTGCTGTATGTCATTTATTCCTCACCACATTGTATCGCATCGTATTAATCGTATCGAAGATTCCAGTTAATGGCTTTGCCTTCATAGTCGTGTGCGTGGCTTCACTTGCATAAAAGATGTCGCTATTCCAGTCAAACTCCTAAACTGACCGCGCATGCTCATTCCATGTTCCGGACGCCCCCATTCATTCATTCATCTTTATTCGACATCTTTACAGAGGTCTGGAGCACACACAAAAAGCTGAAGACAGCTTGACGGTGTCTGTGCCCCTTAACAATTCATGTTCGTACGGGTACATAATAATGTTCTGTTGTAGCCAATAACTATATTTCCAGAAGTACATTAATCGTATCAGCTTCTTTCTTTCACTCCCTCCTTTATCCCTTCCCTTACGGCGCGGTTCAGGTGTCCAACGATATATGAGACAGATACTGCGCCATTTCCTTTCCCCCAAAACCAATTATTATTATTATTATTATTATTATTATCAGCTTCTTACGGGCACTCCGTATGGCAGAAGCTAAGGACGTGTGATCCAGACATGACGCACTTGCAGTGGCCGTGCATGATACAATTCGGCTCGCAAGCTGGTAAAATATTAAACAATTCATGGACAATTTTCTAAGGCACTAAGCGCCGTCGAGCAGTTGTAGGATCCAACGAATGAGCAAACGCAGGCAGCTGCTGCTCCAGTCGACGTCTCATTCCATACCAGCTTATTTTCTCCAACAAACAACGCCTTGTCAACTACCCTTTTTCCAAGCGCTTCAACCCAGAGAAAGCACCAGGCCTGGCGGAAAGTTCGTTCCTATTAAAAAGCCGGGAGCTTCTGACGCCAATGGTGATTGCAGCGCGTACCTGCCACATTAGAGGCGGAAGCTCACCAGTAGACCGAACCCGCACTGCTGTACGCTAGAGTGGGCTGAATTGGCTGAGTGTGGGTAGGACGTACCGACGGGCTGCCGCATGGGCGCTCTGGACAGTTCGCGGCCTGTAGAGAACCGATAAAGTTAGGCGGGGCTCATGTGTGGCGAAATGGACTGAACGGTGTCAAGCGGTTAGAGAAAATAACCGTCTCAAGAAGGCAGGTTGGGCCAGAGGGGCTACGGTAAGGCAGGGTGGTATAGCGCATCGGGAGTGCACAGCAACGACAGTACGCGCCGTAAAGAAGGACTCCAGTTAATATGAATCGACGCTTGTTTTCTAACGTGCGCTGAGGCCCTTTGCTTTTCACCTCCATAAACGCAGAAATCTCCTGCGGTGTTGTGCAGCTGCTCATTTCTGTACTTTGCACCAAAGAACTACGAAAAATCGCCCATCCATGCGCTTTGTTTTTGTCTTGAACGAAAACAAAAATTAAGAGCCTGAAAGGAAACCTAAGGCATGAAAAATCTTCGTAATTTAGTGACCTACACCGGAAGTGTTTTTGTGGTGCCGAAATTCTTTCTGCTTCTTTCTGTCTGCACATATTACATTAGTGCTAGAGCAGGGGCAAAACATAAGAATTATACAGGATATCGATTCTACGCTTTGGCTATAGACTTTTTTACTTCATTACTTGTATTCTGTTGCCACGGCTAGAGCTAAGCTAAAGAGTCTAATACACGAGTGCTGTCGGATATTCGGGCACGTCGCCACACAACAATGAATCAGCGTAAAGCTTTGAAGATTCTTAGTTGAATTGCAAACACCTGAAAGCTCACAGACATCAGTCGACAGTTGCTATTCAATTACATGTTGTACCAAACGAAACCGCACGCGTAGAGTAGTCGAGCATGGCATAATTGACCTGTGGAGCAAAGATAACCATGCAGCTCTATTTTTTGCGGTTCTCGAAATGGTAATAATAAATGAATATTCAGAGAAACGGACTTCCACTCTAATTTCTTCTGGCCCGAACTCAACCACCGTGGCGGTTAAGCCTTGCAGTTAATTTTCAAATCAATTTAATATAGTCATAGAAACTTTCATTATTCCTAATGAGACTAAGCGAATCGCAGACCCCTCGAATCCTAAGCATGATTTACTGGATTCTCGTGACCACCCAAGCTAGCGCTAGACCTGGCAGGATTTTAAATTTCATTAGCAATGCCTGATGTAGCTGTATTGTTTTCCAGATGAAGATAGCTACGGTGAAATAAATTAGCATCTTTGGGGTTTGTCGTCTTAATACTTCTGTTTTGTATTTTAATATCTATCTTATTGTTTACATCGGTACTACTACTGGATGCCAATTAAAAGCTCCGTACTTAAGATAGCTTTCAGGTCTGAAAAAAAATCTCTAACATGAGGTGTAATTTGTTGTCATTTTTGTTTTGTTGCCATGGTAATGGCTGCGCACGTTTTCTCTCACGGAGTAATCACATGCACATATGAAGGAGCACACAGCTCTACAGCTCAATGTGTTCATTTTTATTTGTGGTTTTCTATGTTTGGCTTTCATATTTTTCAGATGCGGAAATGGAACTACCAGGACAACCTTTGCTGCTTTGTAAAGGTCGAATTATCCAGAGATCTTGTTTCTGTTCGAACATGAAGGATCAATGAGGCAGTTCTGTCATCGCTTCCATCTGCCTGAAGAGCTCTATCAGGCTTACTTGTCACGCCGAAAGGAATCGTATGCCGTTTTTGGCCACTTATAAGCGACCTGAATTTGTGTGCTCGTATGTACAGATTTTCTCGGGCCGCCACGGCGGCTCAGTGGTTGTGACACTCGGCTGCTGACCCGAAAGACGCGGGTTTGATCCCGGCCGCGGCGGTCGAATTTCGATGGAGGCGAAATTCTAAAGGCCCGTGTACTGTGCGATGTCAGTGCACGTAAAAGAACCCCAGGGGGTTGAAATTTCCGGGGCCCCTCACTACGGCACCCCTCATAGCCACAAACGCTTTGGGAAGTTAGACCCCCATTAACCATATACCATAAACCAGATTTTCTCGTGAATGTATTGGCATATTCTAAGAAATTTTCGCCTCTGGTGACAGTAGCGAGAGGACAAATCGCTGTTTTGACAAGAAATTATATCTTAAATTGCCAGAGGAAGTCAACCAAAAGCATAAGGCGGCGTTCTGCCGTGTTCAAACATCGAGGCTGTGCATGCAGTGGATATTCATTGCCTTGAGTGAATATGCATTTTGTTAATAGGACGGAGGGCAGTAGATACAGTTGCTTTTGCTCCTGGAAGCTTCGAACGCTTTAGTTTTTTATTTCCAAAATGGTCAACGTTTCTTGCACGGTTTAAGCCTCCTTTCTCATCATGTCTTAAAATACTTTGAAAAGCAGACTGTCACTGTGAAAAAAGTGGCGCTACTATCAGCATTACTGCTACCGCCAAAATTCAGTTGTTTGTGCCTCACCCCTGTTATTTAATTGACAGGTATTTTATGCCACCCTTGGACTGAACTCTATGTTGAATCTTTTTCATTGTCTTCGCTGCCCAGCCAGCGAGGAAGACCGCTGGAGAGTGCGCCGGAAGACACGCGCTAGGACATTCGGGATTCCACCTCGGTTTTAAGGTACACTCATTAAAGCCCCCTTCTAACCGTCTAACAGTTCAGTCTTTGGGTGCCTGCCCGTGGCCCGCCCTCAACACTCTACATGTGATAAAACCTATGGATCTCGATAAATAGAACAGTGAGTACTGCCACGCTGATATTGCCACAATTGCTGACGCCTGCTACCAGTTCAAAGCGACATTTCGGGTAGAAAAATTACGTTTTAAATTATTCTGCCGTTTTGCTCAGCTTGACAGCCGCGTGTAGCTTTTGGAACACACGAAAAAAATATGTTGCATAAAATTTAGCACCTTGTCCTTTTAACGGACACGAATAACTCCCAGCCCAAAAGCGTTTTCACATTAAACCGGCACTCACATGTGGCCCCCATGGCGGTTGTTTATTGAGCGTAAGCTCTACTCCTCCCATTCAAAAGCTCAAGGACATGTCGCAACGAAGAATGACCTTCAAGTGGCGAAGCGGGGGTGTGGCTGTGACGTATTACCATGCGACTCACCATGCTTCGGCGCAAGTGCTCTACGCGGAACAGGCGGCGTTCGGTCGCCTTCGCAACTGTGTCGAACAACGTGATTGAACGCTCATTTCGCCGTTGCCATGAGCCACGTGGCTGGCGTTCATCTGATAAAATAATAAAAAAGCGCGAACAGTTGCTTGACATTCGCAGATAGCCATGGAGGAGTCGTGCGCCGGAACCATTGCTTCGGCTGCGTAACGTAGACGGATGATTGAATCTGATGATTCTTATGATCAAGAACGTCGGCAAGGCATGTTGGCGAAGGAGCGAAGAAACATTCTAAAATTGAAGCAGAACCAAAAAAGAACGAGAAGCTCGTCTGGAGAACCAGCGGCAGCAGAGGCGGGAACAAAAGAGGAAGCTGATAGCGGACACTTTCATTGCCGCCGCTTCGAGCTTCCGCACTGAAAACTAGGTTCATCCGGGTTGAAACCTAGCAAATTTTTTGCCCTACAATATTGCACTCACTGGCGAGCAAAAGAATCTTGCATTATGAAACAACGCTTGAGCCTCGTGTACTGTCGGGAGTAAGAGTGGTGTTGGAAAATTGCGCATTCGTGGTTCCCTGCTATTAAGAATTTTTTCAGTGTTCGTGCAAAGGGGAGCTCCACGGATTAGAACGAACAAACAAAAAAGCATGTGGCTAAGAACGCTGACTTCGACTCTCATCTTCACACGATAGGCGTCAGGAAAGTGGGGTGACAATGCTGTGTAACGGAACTTCACGTTGTACACGCCACTTTTGCTAACGACGATACTCTTCTGAAATCACACTGAATTATTTGTGCATTAAAAGTTCTCAAGAAAACTTCTAGATAGAAAGTGGAACAAAGAAAAATCTTTTCATATCTTCGAAGTGTAATTGGAAGCTAAGCGGGTATAGCGCCCGATTTTCAACTCGCACGGCGTGCTACGCTCGCCGAACTAATCAGATTGTGCGAGTCCAACTATAGCCGCAGGTCGTCTGCTTAATTAGTGAATCCTTTTTCACTGCCTCCTTTATCTGTTTCTCTTACGGTGCGATTCAGGTGTCTGCCGTTATGCGGAACAGATACTGCGCCATTTCCTTTCCCTAAAAACCAATTTTCAATTTTGAGCGAATACTTCAAAAAGCAGCAATCGTTTAGCTACATTCATTCTGTTCCATGTGCACAAGAACTATTGAATTCCTTCGGAGCGCTCCAGTTTAATGATTCCTAAAGAAGCCTAATCGGAACCTGGGTTCATTTCGTTAGTATATTGCAGCTAACGACAAAAATCATTGTGGGGCTATAAAAAAAAAGAAAAATAAAGTTTCCCTGCCCGGACCACTAAGTATAACGAGCTGAGCTGTTAAGGACAGGAAACGGTTAAGCTTTTATTCTCCGAATGTGTTCTCAAGAAGTTGCCAAGCTATCGCAAGCCTCCAGGCAATGTAGTAAAAGTGACCAGCGTACTAACCGGCGCAGTTTCTTGCTGTATGAATAAAGGTGGTAAAAAACGCAAAGCGAGAATAAAATATTACAGTGAACTGTCCAGACATTAGCATTTGTTAAAATTTTTACGTTCGAAGAAGAAAATTTAAGATTGGATTTGAAAATTGGCTTTGAGGAAAGGAAATAGCGCAGTAACTTTCTCACATATATCGGTGGACACCCGAACCGCGCCGTAAGAGAGGGATAAACGTGGTAGGGCTGAAGGTAATTCAAGGCCATTCTCCGGCCTACGTGATGACTTCTTTACCTAGCGTAGTTAAGATTTCTGTTTGAAATTTACAAATTTCTGGCCCCTATATTCTCACCTATGCTAGCACATAAGCGCTTGATGGCGTAGTTTAGTAGCAAGTTTTTATTAATGTGGAAGAATCATTTTAGCCGAGCAGTTATGGCGCAGATATTTACGCTTCATAAAATAAAGTTCAGAGCGAATGAACGTTTGTAATCATATTTTTATTCCTAGCTTTCCAGTAGTTGCCTCATTCTCTTCTCCCAAACCAACACCCGACATGAGGCGGCGTTGCGTGCGGCCGCTTGCTGGAACTGCGTGCACCGACGCTGTTAGCCTCGATCCACGTCACCGTTATTCGGTGCTCTCACAGCAAGCAGGGTAATGCTTCTTGGGTTCAGCCGTCTTTCCTTTTCCTTTTTCTTTTATTCTCTTCATCTCCTCGGTTTCCTTTCTTTCTTCTCTCTTTTCCTGCACCGCGCTTTAAAACCAAAATAGCTGGCTCCAGGCACCTGGACAAAATGAAAAATTCTCACAGCACATAGTTTCACATATCAATCTAACAATCATTTTTTTTTTAATACTTCATGCGTTTTGTGTAAGCACTTATACATTTTAACTAACGATACCATTTTATTTTCACTAAGCATTTGCATTGTTTTTAAATATTTTTAAAACAAACCATCAGCCACAACAAGATAGCGCTAAAAAAAAAGCTATCTCATTAACACGTTCAAAGAGCGTCCCTTTGCCATAATTAAGAAAATATCATCTTAAAGTAGCTGTGAGCTACCGTGAGTTTCTTTTTATCGCTGAAATCGACTTGCAGGAAGTACACGGCATGACGAACGAAGCATTAACGGCCAAAAGTTTTATTAAAGTTGAGTTGTTGAGTTGAGGTGTTGAATGCTTCAAGTGGATTAGCCTTGCTTATTCTGCCGGCAATTGCTTAACCGTAGCGTCACTTCTATGTTAATAATGTCCTAAAATCTGTCGCATCTACCCCGCTATGCGCACAGAATATTATAATAGCACATATTCCACTCCCGCAGTCACCATCTATGCACAAAATCACTCTACACAGTCCACATCACAGTCCACTCCAGGAGTCAACATCTATGCACATATTCAATCACAGTAGAACATAGTCAATTGCAGTGTCACAATCCATACACGCATTCACTTACAGTATAACATAGCCCACTCCAGAAGACACCATCTACGCACTGGAACCAAACCTGGCACAGGAACCAAACAATCACTTGTACCATATAGAACAGTTATATTGTTCTCTCTACGTGAAAATTTCTTCCTTTTTCTCCGACTTGCACTCCCGAGAACACTTCCCCACTCGTCAAGGCCTACCACCGAAGCCGTTGGCATGTCCCGTGATTCTTACTATGATTTCAAATAGCAAAGCAGACGGGGTCGCGAGGGTGATGAGGGCGCTAAGCTTCTATGATAGTAAGCTAGATTCTTAGAAAACAGCAACGTAATACAGGACCTTCAAGAAAGAAAGAGCATCTTGCACTCCTTTCTGAGAAGTACACACCGCATAGGACTTTAGGCTTTGGTGAGATATCGTAAACACGATGCAGTCCGCCTCTTGAATGTAACAATTTCTGCAGCCAATTTTTTCAAAATACGATATCACCTAACCTTTCCAAATTGCTCTCCCGATCATGGCTTAATTCTGGCTAATTACTTACCTAGCTTTTAACGGCCAAAGAAGGCTACAAATGCTAGGTAAGTTCTTATGTAATCGATTTATCACGTGGTAGAGGATTAACAGCCAATTATACGGGAAGCTAGTTCTGGTGAACGACTGAGCCGTTATCATTTCCCTAGTTCATTGCAGTCCAGAGTTTGATAGTTCGATGACATCTTCTACACGTAAACTTCTTTAGAACCCTTCATAATAGAAATATACATATATACTTCGCACAAATAAGCATTAGAAGCTTACGAACTCCCCTGCGCAACACCACTTCGGGGTAGAGAGCAGGACGTGGTCCGTCTTTCATTTAAACATATCTAATATAAAATAACAACAAATGACATTAGCGCCGGCTAGCCTTGTCGCTGTATCAGGGAACTTGCCAAGGTGGTTACAGATCACATGCTACAGACAGCCGGCACAACCATGCCGTACAGCATGGTCTCGGACTCAGCGGCCAATGCACCGCGGAGTTAATGTCGGTTCAAACCACACGCTCGAGGATTTGCATTAAGTTTGCGGGTGGTGGCACAGATTTTTCATTGTGCACTTTCTTCCGTGCGAAGATCCAAGCCCGTTGTGTCGTATGCGGCGCAGGAGCTACAAATTTTTTTTTATCTCTTCTTTGGTTTGCGCACTTAACGAATTCCAAGACCCACTGCTAGCGCTTTGAAATCTCTTCTTGCCCGCTTGGTACATTACGGAAGCATGACATTTTAAGACTTTTGCAACGCACTGTGCTCGCTGCAGTTTGCATACATTTACAAAAGCGCCAACTCCCGCTAATTTTTATTTCCGATCCTAGGTTCCTTCGACCGTTGTAAATGATCAGCCCATCTAGCGGCGTGCCAGAGTTTCGGTGTGCGTGCAATATTAATGTGTATATCACATAAGCCAGTTGTGTTGCCTTGTGAAATGTGACAGTGGTGGCATGCTTATACGCATTATAAAAGAAACTCGCCGCACAATGTAATGAGGGAACGTTCTGCATAAAAATTCTATATGTTCAGGACTTCCTTGAAAAGACGTAGTTTTTGCTCAAGGATTTTGTTCTGTACAGTCAGAAGCAACGCTTCACTTGTAACGTACAAGCGTGACTAATGCGCATATATAATTAAAGCGTTTGACATTTTCTTCCTCCAGCAGAAAAAAATGTTGGTCGATTCGAGTAATTATGCCGAATACAGATATGTGCGCTGGCATGAAGTAAATTGTCAGTTAGAGCTACGACCTACTATGTGGTACCAGGCTACTTCGTAATTACCACGCCAACTTCTCCCGTTTAACTACTGTGAAAGCGTAATTCGAATCACATTCTCTTAACCCATGCTGCTCGTTTTGCTTAGTTCGGTGCGCTTAAGGGCGGTTCCGCCTAATTAGCGGCCCAGGTTCTCTCCTGGTTAACACCGGTTACGCCTTGGCAAGTAAGCCACCCGGTGAGCATGTGAGGATTTGCACAGTGGCACAAGGCACGTGCTATGGCAGGTGCTGCCATCGGCAGGATTTGGGTTGCTTGGGTTGGGTTGCGACCCAGGCTCCTCTTCCCAAGCAGCCTGTCACGATTAAACGGGCTGCCACCCGACACGGTGGGCAGGTGAGCAGCCTGCCACAAAGCCGGGTTCAGACCAACAGACAAACAAAGAGAGAGACAAACACACAACGCTTAAATGCGGGGAAAGGCCACTATAAGTGCTAGCGCACAAAAAAAAAAGCTGCTCGCAATAGCAAGAAATTCATAGTATTGTTTAGCTTATACAAGAAATATTTTCAAGGTACTCACAGTTCCATTTTGCTGTAATTTGCAAAACAAGTGGTTTTCTACCTCGTTTTAATTTTTACCACATTATAATTAGGAAACGAGTGAAACAGACTGTTTTTTCGGCGATTATATGTGTAATATTGGAAATTTATTGCGTAGTAAGCATTTATGGTACGCCATTAAAAGGTAATGCTGAAGAACGAAAAACTAAATTAAGTCATTGTTTCTGATACTAAGCTTTACTGAAAAGTTTCCTCACGTGGTAAAAACTATAGCGGGCAATACTGACAGAAATAGAGGGCCTGTTTGCGCTGACTATATTCACGCCAAAAAATAACTTTATTGGAATTGGAACAAGATTGGAAGTATTTCTTCACATTTCCGGCGAAACCCTCAACGAGGCAGCGAGAAGTAAAAATTATTTGATCCCGAGCGATATCTTTGCTGACGCAGTTCTTCCGCAGGTTTCACATCGTTTGACGGTGGCTATGGTGTGCAACATATCAACTATACCGAGAGTTTTTTTTTTATGCGAATGAATTGAAACCGCCTTACAGTGTTCTGTAACACTGCGTGCAAGAATTGAGTGCTTTTGTGCTGAGCTCTTCTAATTTACCTTAAGAAGCCTGACACATAAGAAAATTCGAAATACAACAACTTTCCGCTCTTTGCGAGTGCCCATTTTGGTGTTGCTAATGCAGAATTGATGCGTAATCATTTGCTTAGTTTCGCACTGTGGGCTCGAAAAGCAAATTGTTTTTTTTCTGTAAATAAAAATTTTACCACCTGAAAGGAATATTTGCAACATGCCACTCTTTCGCCAAATCCCATATGAATGTAACGTTTAGCAGAGACAAGATTTAATTACTCCAAATCTTTCGAAGCAGCTTGGTTCTTAACTTGATAGTCATGATAGGTCATAGCCCTCCTAATTAGGTAATCTTTAAAGGAAATGTTTCCAGGGAGCTAAAAATTTTCGTTACTATCTGTTTGCACGCGTTGCATTAGTTGCTAAAATTGAGTGAAAACAAAAACAAAATCTTGAAAGGAACGCGTTCCAGGCTTCTACCGCAGTCTTTACAACTAGCCGCTTCCCCTTTATTTCTACAGCAGTAACAGGGATTAACAATCTAATACTTTAGAACAATCCAATGTTCAGGCAGGCTACCACACAACGATGAGCAGCAGTTAGAGGTTTCAGATATCTTAAATCAATTTAAATATGCAAAAACTCATGGCTATCATTTGTTCATTTGATATGCAATGAGGTATTTTATCTAATGAAACCACATACTGAAGGTCTTTACGGATGACACGAATTCATCTCTGCAGCAATGATGACATTGCAATTATGTTCATCAGGGCACTCTAAGTAGTGACCATAGTGAAGCTTCAGAGGAATGGGTTTCCTGTGTAATTTACTGTAGGCGAAATTAAATCGCCGTGATTATTTAACTATAAGATTAATTTTATTTATCCTAACACCAAGTTTCAGTGAGCCACAGAAATTTCGATTTGTTTCTAATGGGTCGGAATGATTCATTGATCACATTGTATAACATAAATGATTGCAGTAAGCGCTCAAGCTTGCGCTGGAGCTGCGAAGATTTTTAATTGGCTGAGATGTCCCCAATGCCGCCCTGACCTTTTTCAGACGGGCCTCGAAGAAGAAAAACAAAAGAAGAAATAGAGCATCAGCGGGGGCTCTCTTTTTGTACTACTTTGTATGTTACTATGCATGATATTTTTTTAATGTAGGCATCACTACTGGAGGCCATCTGCATGCTAATAACTTGGGATGTTTTCGATGCGGGGAAAAATAATTTTATACTTCTAGTGTATTTTTTCGAAATTTTATCGTTAGCTCTTTTATGAAGGAATTCTAAATTCTGCGCGTCTGTTTTGTCTTATGGGATATTCATTGTACACTTAGAAAAGTGCATGGCAACTCCAGTCAATGTCGCCGTTTTCTTTATCTTTTGCTCTGTGCTTCGCTCTTATCTTTGACGTTGATAAATTAAGCTGTTTACGACGGCAGCTTTGACGCTTCCCAGCGTTCCAATTATCGGGGGATCGTGTTTTTCCTCCCAGCGTGAATGATCAATGAGGTCCTTTCGCCATCGCTTCCACCAAGATCGCTGAAGCATACGTGGCTGGCCGAATAGGACTAATGAGTTTTTTAGCTAATTTAAAAGCACGAATTTCCTCTTGAATACAGATTGTGTCGAGACGATAATAAAAAAACAGAAAGGCGCAGTAACTGTATCATAGTTAAGAGATACCTCGACCACGCCGTAAAAAAAAAAATAAGGAGGCAGCGAACTAAAGTCGCGAGAAACACTCGCACTATTGACCAGAGGCCAGTATGAATCTCGATCAGCAAGGACATTTAAAGCAGACCCTACAAGAGCCGTTCAGCGGCTGAGCTTTTTGACCTTAATCTGCAATTCAGCAAGGACGAGTATAAATATACTGTCATATCTTCATGGATGTTTGGCTGAAATCACAGCATCTATGGTGTTAATTCCGGTTTTGGCAAATTTTTATATCTTGAACTGGCGAAGGAAGTCAAGCAGAAACAATACGCTGCACTTTGCAGTGTTCAAAATTCGCAGCTGTGCTTGTAGCTGTATATACACCTGAAAAAAAAAAGGACTTTGGGGAAAAATAATGGCGTAGTATCTGTCTCACATCTCGGCGGACACCTGTCGTTCTTGTCTGTGTTAACTTGAGTAGCGCAATAACAATGTCGAAGATTACAAAACAACTGGGCCTATTTGAAGCTCTTCTTAGATTCAGAAAGTACAGGTCGTTGTGCTGGTTTCCTTCAATTTCAGTCATCACTAGACAAGCTCATTGTTTTTCGAGGCGCTTAAGGGGCCTCAGTGGCGCTTGTGTCAATTGTTATCTTTATCATAATGTGGGAAAAAATTTCAAGAAACCTTTTAGGCTTCTTTTTTAAGGTGTCACCTCAAGAAGCTATCACGGCGTCACCAGTCCTGAGCCGAATAACTGACAGTTACAGTTGTACTTCTCCAGAAACCTTCATATACTAGAATTAAAAAAAAACTGAGTAAACGAAATATTCAAATGACAGGAATAAGAATTACAGAACAATGTGAAAAAGTTAGTATAAGTTTAGTTGTTTCGTTAGATAGTGAAGCGCTCCATGGGTTTTGCAAGATAGAATGATGTAATTGCACCACTGTGCGCTATTAGAATTGGCCGCAAGTTATTTACCCTAAACAGTTGAAGAACCAGCGGGTGTGGGGTACTTTTATAGCCCTATTCAGTGAAAGCTGAGGCCACCCTACGTTCCTAATTTCACATCCTTCTCCCCACCCCAATCTTCGGTACTGATTCCTAACGTACTTCCTTTCTCTCAAGGCCTACTGCACTCTGGAACAAAACTCTCCTGAGCATCACATGTTCTGTCGACGTCATGTCCAGCAGTGTTTATAACGACGGTATACCCGTGTCCACAGCAGGTTGGCGGAATCTCATGGTTATAAATATACGCAAAAAAATTCCTACTCACGTCCGCCACAACTTTGCAGCCGATCACTTATCTTCGTAGTACTAACCATTGTGGCTACCTGTAATCAGAGTATTTTCGGCTCTTTATTCTCCTGTGTCTTGTGGACCTCCCGTGCTACCTTTAATCGATAAACGCCGCATATGCATCTTCGCTGGTCTCTTCTGAATTTATGCAGGAAACTGGGCACAACTATATAAATCCTATCAGTGTAGCAGTGTCATCATTGACGCTGCGCCGCCTTGCTTGTGGCACGTGCCACCGCCTGCGGGTGTAACAATCCTCCATAAGGGTTCAGCGAATGCGATAAGGGTGGGGGCGTTTTTTTCAAGGCTTACTACTTTTTCTCCAGAAGGGGAGATTGGAGAGAGCAAGCTATCTGCTATTTGCTGGAACCAGTGAACGTGCTAGGTATAAGCTGGTAAAGACGTTTTGGAGTTGGGCAGAAATTATGGTTTTTAGTATAAGGTTTAGTTTAGTTTATGGGTATTTAACATCCCAAAGCAACTCATGCTACGAGGGACACCGTAGTGAAAGGCTGCGGACATTTCGACCACCTTGGGTTCTTTAACGTGCACTGGCATCGCATAGTACACGGGCCTCTAGATGTTCGCCTCCATCGAAATGAGACCGCCGCGGCCGGGATTAGACCAGAATCTTTCAGTTCAGCAGCCGAGCGCCATGACCGCTGAGGCACCGCGGCGGCTTTTTGTATAAGGAGCAGAGAAATGGAGCGGAGAGTTCGGGGAGTATTTGGCGTGGGTAAGATCACCAGTACTAGCAGTAGCCTTTACTGCTCTGGGCTGGCCTCCTTCACTTGCTCCGCTGGATGGATCGTTGTTGCCTGGGATTCTGCAGCCTCGGCTGCAGGCATTGCTTCAGTGTGGGTGCCTCTTGTGGAGGCTGAGTCGATTGGGACGGTGTAGGGGCGCTTTAATGGTGATTGTGGTGTAGGTGTGCCTAGAGCCCGGCTTGGTCGTGCTGTCGACTTTGGCTATTTAGTGCTGGAGGTCTCCGTTTCCTTTGCAGCATTGTGCGGGCTGGGGGTAAATCAGTAATTCATGTGGTGCTTAGTTTCTCTTTCAAGGTACGGCAGCGTGCGTAGATAAGCGTTCCCGATTCTTTGTTGCTGGCGCCATGCCTGGACTCAACAGTGCTCACTGAAGGGGCGGGGTGCACCTGGCTGCATTGTAAGCAGTGCTCCCAACAACAGTGAGAGAGTCCATGAGCGAGATTCGATTTGAACATGCTACGCATCTCTTGGATTCGTCGTTTTGGAGGCCGTTGTGGATTCGGTACCCGCGTTGCCGGCATCAGAGGCGCTTCAGAGCGAATCGGCGCTAAGGTCCCCGCCACTACATCACGCTGCGATACAAGACGAATCAGGGAACGTGGCCTCCGGCGAAAGTGATCTCGACCAATGACCAGTCGCCCACCCTCCTTGCTGTCAGAAAGCCCGTCTCGAGAGTCTCAAGACTGTCCGTAACAGTAACAGGAGAAGTATTGGTTTAATAATAATTGTTTTTGGGGGAAAGGAAATGGCGCAGTCTCTGTCTCATATATCGTTGGACACCTGAACCGCGCCTTTAGGGAAGGAATAAAGGAGGCAGTGAAACAAGAAAGGAAGAAAGATGTGCCGTAGTGGAGGGCTCCTGAATAATTTCGACCACCTGGGGATCTTTAACGGGCACTGACATCGCACAGCAAACAGGCGCCTTAGCGTTTTGCCTCCATAAAAAAGCAGCCGCCGCGGTTGGGTTCGAACCCGGAAACTCCGGATCAGTAGCCGAGCGCTCTAACCACTGAGCCACCGCGGCGGGTAAAAGTCTTGGTTTAATCGTGTGAATTATTCCGCGGCCGGAAGACGATGGGGAGCGAGATTAGAAATGAATTCACAGCAAGTGTGTGGTATCCGCTGCGAATTGACAATTGTGGTGCGATGGGATGTGGGAAGTATGTTATTTATTTCATTATACTCTAGTTTCGTTTCAAAGGGCGCCTTTGTTATGAAGACGTTCTGCCATTGCTTCGTGCAGGGTGGGTGGGTGGGGGGGGGGGGGTGTGGAGAAGGGGGGTGTAGTTGAGCGACATGGGTTTTTGAGCTAGGAACGAGACTGACTGTCATCACTCTCTCGTTCACTCGTTCACACAAGCAGGCCGTTGTAAACATCAGAGATGTTGGCACGAAAAATGTCATAGCATGTAGGGCAGTAATGTACGCCATCGGCTATCGAGGCTTCACGGTAACCCACTCACCTTGGTCGACATCTTCTGGCCTTCGCCGTTCACTTCCGCTGGGCAAGATTCTCCAGTTCTCGGTCCTTTTGGAACGATTGCATATCCCGGGCGAACTGAAATACAACGTCGTCTGCCTTAACATTCAATCCTCGCGAGCCACTGAAACTCTGCGATTTCTACCTCCCACGCCTACCATACACCCTTTCAAACTTCTTTTCTCTTTCTTAAACGCACTTCACACGACATCGGTGGTCTTTTTGGGTCGGTGCATTAGCGCCCCTCACTCCCAGTTGTGGCTATTCTCGGACCTAAATTATGCGCCGCACTATTCATGCTCAGAAAGAACAACACAGATTATCTATCTACAATACACTTAGTATGCCCGCTTGCAGATGCACACGCGCACGACAGACCACATCACAAGATCTTACAGTCGGACACGACACACAGGCTCTAGGCTGGGAAGTACTCTGGGATCACTCTCTCGACGACCGTTACATTATCGATAAACACTATAGGCTAACGCCACCCGCATACCCACTCTTCCGCAAGCAACTAGGATAAGTTTCGACAAGTGCGTACACAAGAATAATCCTCCATCTCCCTCAGACTCATGATATCACACGAAGCACGAAGCAGGCAACCACTACATCCAGGTTACACTCTTCCATCGTCCACGTAACCCATCCCCGGCCCAATTAGAATCCCAGTGACGTCGTGTAATTGAGTACGTAGAAATTCACAAGAGCACTATATTTAAATACTTATCTTCCTTTCAAGCCACACCCCTATATCCCCCCCAGAGCATACCTCACAGATGGATTTGGTGCATCTATAATTAAGCTGTCCGTTCGCTTCATTCTCAATATTCATACCAAGTGATTGTGTCATCTTTGATATCATAGTCGTTATTTCAGTTGCCGCTTCGCAACCCTGCCGCTTTATCATGAATTTCATTCCTCCCAGGCAGGGTTGGGGATAGGGGGAAGATGCGGAGTTGATTGGCATGTCCACACCATGTGGTAAATGTCCGAAGACTTTTCCCTGCAGTGCGGGCACTCCCCTGTGCACGCAGGGTCGAAATGTTTGATTACTGCCGGGCACAGAAGTGTTTTAGTATAAAGGCGAAGGAGTAAGTGTTCCCCCGCCTTCGTGAGGCCCTTGCAGGGCTTAGGAAAGATTGCGTGGCTGAAGTGGTCATTCAGTATTACCAACTCGGGCAAGCTCGGGTTAGTTCGGAGCAGCATCGCGAAAGGTGCAGCCAATGAGAGGAGGGAGTGGCGCCACCTGCCGCCTAGTGGAGAAAGGGTGTGAAGATGAAGAGCGAGAAACGCAGTTGGGTGCTCATGAAGATCCCAGAAAGAAGAGGCGAAGAATGAACACATGCTTATGCACGTCTACTCGGTCTAACTACTTTTTTTTTTAAACCCCACCACTTTTTTCGCAAAAATTCCGTCCTGTTTATTAGCCTTCCAACGCCGTCTGATTCTTGGTTGACACCCCAGGGTCAGCACGTGCAGCTAGACGCTTGGAGAACAACATAAAGGCGTCTTGCACGTGTAGAGGAAAAAGAAGCAACGAACAACGCTGAGAGTTACAGAAACTGGCGGTTTTCTATTTCACTTTTGCTACAACGCTGACCGCTCTCTGTGCCTCAGTGGTTTTCCGCCCTTATTTCACACTCTGTGGCATCTTCTCACAAGAAACATGGACTCCCAAGCCCAACTGATCCCGCCGTCCCCAAGCGAGTCGGAATCCACGGAGAGCCACAGTCGCAATTCAGGTTAGCGCTTTCTTAGGGAATCGTACCAAGGCGGGGTATCATATTGCTACCTAAATGGCACCGCTTGAGTAACCGCAGGCTTATATGCGGTTCAGCTGGTCAGGTCTTCATCCCTGTAATGCAAGACATCAATGCCTTTTTTTTTTCTTGAAGGCAGCTACGGCGAGGTGTGGCATTGAAGGTGATAAAAACAAATTCGGAGCTTTTCTACTCTAAACATGCTCTAAATTGACTGCGCCTGTTCATAATCGTTTTTCAGCATGTGCTTAACAAAGAGCATACACCATGCTGTGAGGCTGATAAATTTTTTTGTAATGAAGTAATAGCTGTTTGTTTTTTTCACAGAGGTCCCCATACACAGGTTACGCGGGTGTGGAAGAGAACAAAGATTGGGCATTCATATATTGATTACTCAATAATTATGGGCGACAAGTGCTTTTCTTCCTGCCTTCTAACTTTATTTTTATAAATAATCCAAAAGGAATTTTAAACCTTATAATAGAAGTAACGAGGGCATTTGTCATTTCGTGCAAGCTCGTTCCTTTCCATCGTCATGGAACGGCCCCTTACATATTATTAAGGGAGGCCTGAGAAGCAAGACGTTATTACGATTGGATGTGTTCTATAAGTATTGTTTTAGGAGGATCTGTTGTCTGTACTGTTAGCCCCTGTGGACTGTAAGCCGTTTCATCTTCGGGGTTGTCCTTTTATAAAAGAACCAGTGACATGTATTCCTGTGAGACTGCTAGGACTAGACAGTGTTCGAGACATTCGTGAGAGTTATGTTATCAGCGCGTTTTGTAGAATTATTTAACGCAAAAGATTATTGCATGCATATCTTTTATGGGCTGATTGATGGGCCGATCAAGTGCCGAGATCTCAAAGCTACTTGGCCGCATTAATAGTTGTCTGACTCGCACTCTGGAACTCTCGACATCATGATTGCCGAGCTTGCTATAGCCAAGGCGTTGTCAATGGCGGACAGTAGAAATGTGCATGAATTTCAAAAAGCTCTTGTACTCGATTCTTTGGTGCCAGTTGTTTCCACTAAACACCCGCCAACAGCAAGAGTGAGTATGAGCATGCGACTCCTGCCTCAAACTCACTTTAATCTTTTAAGCGGTATTCACGAGGGAGATGGAATGCCTCTCTAAGCAAGAGCGACAGCGCGCACTGCATTCCTGCCACAGGGTGCGCGGCATAATTGCTTTTGTTTTGGTCAGGCGACGGAGACAATGATTATTTTCAGGGCTGGCGCAAATGGTCTCCTGTCTCTGCGATTCTCGCTTTCTCGCGACAGCTTAAAGAGCTCTTGGGCTGGCCATGTGTATGTGCGCCGTGACGCTTGGTACGACAAGAAGTACTGCTGTGCCGAAGCTGTGTGGCTAAATTTGGAGGGCGCGGTGGTGCCCTCGGAGGCCTTGTGGTAAAACACGCAAGTAACTAACGCAGAAGGCAAGAACTGGATTAATTTAATAAAAAATAACCAGACTGTAGAACTGTATACAAATTCAGAAAATGAAACTCAGGGGAAGAAATCATCCCGTGAAAATTAAACAGGCAGTTCCCTACTTTGAGAAAATAGATCAGGTTGTCTTTGAACGTGAAGCTACAAAAACAAATTTAACCAAGAAGATGACACATGTGCACAGGCAGTCTCCCGCGCGATAAATAAATTGAAACTCAAAGCAGGGCTGTTTTTTTTCTATTTTTTAAATTCTGTGATCTTCGCAGGTCATCAATACGCTCGATGGAAGCTGATGGCAGTTCGGCAAGATCTTCAACTGACAAAAAATTGTAAGCGCTCGAATCAGCTACGGAACTAACATAAGCAGTTCAATCACAGATTTATTGATTCATTTAGTTATTACTATGCCATTTTGTCATATTGCATCCACACAAATTATGCTTGTTTTTATTTATTTTTAATTTTGTTGCGTCTTTGCGATTGTTGCTTTCTTCTCTTTGGTCACTCTTACTTCTCGTAGCGACATTCTAAAAAATATCTGCTTTTCATTTTATTTGTAGTCTGATTTTCACCAGGCCGTGTAGATAACTAAGAAAATAATGATGTAAAAATATAATATAATAATTGGTTTTTCGGGAAGAAAATGGGCCAGTATATGTCTCATATATCGTTGACACCTGAACCGCGCCGTAAGAGAAGGGATAAGGGAGGAAGTGAAAGAAGAGGCGAAGAGAGAGGTGCCGTAGTGGAGGGCTCCGAAATAATTTCGACCACCTGGGGATCTCTAACGTGTACTGACATCGCACAGCACACGGGCGCCTTAGCATTTTTCCTCCATAAAAACGCAGCCGCCGCGGTCGGGTTCGAACTCGGGAACTAGGATGTTGGCGAAAGGAAATGACGCAGTATCTGTCTCACATATCGGCGGACACTTGAACCGCGCCGTAAGGGAAAGGATTAAGGAGAAGTTCAAATAGCTGCGTAATATGAATTCATTACAAGGAAGGAAAAAGCTCATTACCTCTCTCTCGGTGGGCACCTCAAGCACGCCGCCAGAAATGGGCTGTAAAAAGGAGTGAAAGGAAGAGATAAAGTGTCACTGCGACAGGAATACGGGTGTGCGAATATTCGAAAATTTCAAATAGCGAATCGAATATCTCTCTATTCGGGTATTCGAACGTTTGAAATAGTGCATTTTCAAAATTACTCGAAAAAACTCGAATATGGTCTCCACTCTTCGAATAGTTTCAGAATAATGGCAGGAGTTTCGAATGAGGCTCGCCGTATTCGACGAAATAGCTTACACCGACGACGTGGACCATCGTTCCGTGAAAACGGTGACGGAGGTCCACGACGCGGTCTATTTCTATGCTGACGTTCATAATGCTTGTACATGGCCTCTAAGACTCAGGAATTTTCAGGAAAACCCTGTCTTGAAGCTCAACCTCGGAGGCTGCGGCTCATACGTAGCTGCTAGTAGTCACATTTCCTTCGGTGATGTTCTGGGGCTGTCGGGTGCCCACCGGTTATCTAATGTTTGCACAAGGCTTCCTCCGGCCTAGCGCTCGGCTTTTATGGGGTGAAGTGCATAAGAAAAGTTTCTTTGACCAAACCAAGCAAAGACAGTTTTCCTGTGTATAACTTGATCGTGTTAGAGCTAATATAAAGCGACTTTCTGTTGCAACCCATTAGTCAAGATGAGTGCTGCGTCTCTTAACAGCCATAGCTCTAACTTCATAGGTTTTAAACTTAGGGCACCATACAAGAGCAGTGCCACAAGTATCGCCTTAATGTTACGAACGATTTCTCATTCTGTGCGAATATTCGTAGAAGCAGCGAATAATTGCAGTAATATTCGATTCGTATTCAATTCAGTTTTTAGCTACAATATTCGTATTCGATACGGAAGCGAAGCTGTGCTATTCGTATTCGGTTCATTAACGGTCGCACCGTACACCGAAATGGGGCCTCGGCGTCCGATACCTCATACCCCACAGCGTCTTGCTCAGCAGCTGAACAGGACAACCTCCTGGCTTGATAAACTGCTTTGCGACGCTACATTTCCCTTGATTTTCAGAAAAGATGGAGGCTTGAAGCGCATCGTACACAAAACGCAATATAAGCTTTTGTGAAAATCTACTTTGAAAAAGCGGCGTCCCTGCTGAGACGTTGACTTTTGGTGCTCGAATCACACACGCACTGGTGATAGGCCGAATGTATAGAATTTATAAAAGGCTTAATTGGAGTGCATGGGTCATAGAGTTCTTAGCCAGTGTTTGTGCACTTTTCGCATGCTTGTGGACATTCCATTCATATAGCTGGTCACTTTTAATGTGTTTCTAACGCTAACCTTGCTTCCTTAGAAAAAGCAGCGACTGACAGTTTATAACACGTTCTTGTTTCAACATTTCAGTGAACATGTAAGCATTTACGTCCAGCTTGAACCCCCTTCCTTAAAGAGCGTTGCGGGTGCGTTGCTTGGACATCGGCTAGTGAAAAATCATGTGCTCAGCCGTGAAGAGAGCTTTAAGTGGAGTAAAGTTAAGTAAAGCTTGCGTTCGGGCTAGTTGGTCGAGCAGTGCTCTTTCCTGGAAGCGACATTTTAGGCGACGCTTGAATCCGAATGTCTTGTGTACCTCACTGCTTAACCAACTCTTCCCTTATAAGCAACGGTCCTGGATCCCTTATAGATGTTCTGCCACAGTGGAAGAAACCCAGATATTAGTGGCATGGCGCAAAGGTATAAAACTTCAGGACCAGCGGTCGACGTGTTTCACACTCTCCGAACGGTGATTTCGCTTTCATGAATGTGCTCAATATTATGTGTCCCTTCTGAATACGCGGAAATTGCGGTTTCACTGCGATAACCTAAGAAGCTTCATAGGGAAAGGGATGTGTTGTAGGTTACATAATTCACTGATTACCTGTAGAGAAGTGACGTCACCTAACAGGATAAATCCCACTGCAGCTTATAGGAAGGGGCGTCACTATACCGAAATGACGAAACATTTAGAGGGGGGGGGGGCACTTTGCTTGACCTAAAGTGAGGTGAGACGAAAGCCATTAGAGCGGTGTTGCTGCTTGTGTCTCTGATGTGTGGTGAAGATGTTTATTAATGACTACACAATTGTTCGCTTCAAGACACGACACTTTCGCTGATGTTCATTCGCGCGCACACTTGGTTGTTGGAGACACAGAAGAGCGTTCAGGCGGCATCCTTTCAGATCGGCGTTCAGGAGGCGCCTGGCAAGATTGCCTGGGTTGCGCTCCTCTCGAACGATGGTGGCGCCGCTCAGTGACGTCACACGCATGCGCGGTAGGCTGAAGCACAGGGGCATTGTCTGCTGGCGCCTTGCGCCTGCGCAGTGCATTATCGTATACTAAGTTCCCAGTTGCGACATTCTACACCAACCACTAGTATTATTAATTAACTAATTATTCATTCACTATTTCATCAATTATCAATCAATCAATTACAAATTCACAATTGACGAATTATCAATTAAAGGATTACCCATTATCTAATTATTAATTAACCTCATGAGGATTATTAATTAACTGGGAGGACACTTGTCTGCTTACATAATAATAATAATTGGTTTCTTGGGGGAAAGGAAATGGCGCAGTATCTGTCTCATATATCGTTGGACACCTGAACCGCGCCGTACGGGAAAGGATAAGGGAGTAAGTGAAAGAAGAGACGAAGAGAGAGGTGCCGTAGTGGAGGGCTCTGGGATAATTTCGACCACCTGGGGATCTTTAACGTGCACTGACATCGCACAGCACACGGGCGCCTTAGCGTTTTTCCTCCATTAAAACGCAGCCGCCGCGGTCGGGTTACGGTTACGGAAATCATGTGTTTTGAGGAAAAGAATGGTTTTTGAGGAAAGGATGCCTTAGCTCTCAGAACTCGAAATCTCTGTGAACACCTTCCCACGTTTGACTGACAGCTATGATGTGACACTATTGTGCGAACATCCCCGCTGGCGAGTCATGAGCCTTTAACGGCTTTTGCCTTAATATACGTCCGTGCCTCCACGTCGAGACTGCCTCAATAATAATAATATTTGGTTTTGGGGGAAAGGAAATGGCGCAGTATCTGTCTCATATATCGTTGGACACCTGAACCGCGCCGTATGGGAAAGGATAAAGGAGGGAGTGAAAGAAGAAAGGAAGAGAGAGGTGCCGTAGTGGAGGGCTCCGGAATAATTTCGACCACCTGGGGATCTTTAACATGCGCTGACATCGCACAGCACACGGGCGCCTTAGCGTTTTGCCTCCATAAAAACGCAGCCGCCGCGGTCGGGTTCGAACTCGAGACTGCCTCAACAGAACCTGCTGCTGATATAAGACGCGCCGACTATCCTTCGTTTCCTTGCAACGTCCACAACGCAATGTCCGAAGCGCCCATTTTTCTTTCCTTCTTTCTGGCTGCTTGCAGGTCTGCCCACGAGAACACCCGGCAGGTTATTATCGCTCTCTTTGCCCTGAGCATTTTCGGCTGCATGTTTCTGGCCTACTTCTTCATCTGGCGAGGTGCGAACATGGCACCACGTACAAGCGGTGGCATTCACTATTGCCTCGAGCCTGCAATAGTTGGTTACAACTTGACGTCAAGCATACCATATTAAGGCATTACGCGTAGCTGTTGTAACTCTGGTTGTTACCGACTATTCAAAGTGTTTGCACAGAGGTTTGTCGCCTCTCTCGCCTTTTTACGACTATGAACTCATTGCATGGGAGACCTATTATACTGAATGTTTAATTCTATTAATACTAACTGCTCAGTCTAAACAACTGAGGCCACCAGGTCCAACCTGCAGATTTCGGGCTACAGCATACGACAAAAAGCCGGAGATTCGTCAATCTGCAAAAGCTCGTATCTACAACTATCGTTCTGAAATCGGCAATCACATGAACGGCAGTAAGCAAGCAGTGGAATAGCGGGAGAAAACGAATTTGGGGCCCCAAATCATTGGGGGTGCCTTATTCGCTGCAAGAAATAGAGTAAAATAGCAGCTTCCGGCATTCCCGATTAATTTTCTTGTGCGTGTCTCACGTAGCGGGCGTTTCAGCAAAAACCTTCAAAATTTCTGAAAATTAGGGAAAGCGAAATAATAGGGAAAAATATCAGGGAAGAAAGTTGCAGCCACTGCAGACGTCGCTTAAAATAAAACCATCCTAGGTAAGTGCCTAATAATTTAATCCATTTAGGAACCTTTCAATTAGATAAATCAGCTGGTTAGGGCTAGCTGCGAAATTGAAGCCGTGGACAAGCCGATGGAACGTCAGTTTTCGAAAAAAAGGAAAAATCATTCAAAAAGCGGAGCATATCAATTCAGTGTATTGCTTTTTCCTGCTCTAAACAGCAGTGCACACATCAGGCTAGTAGGAAGTTATTGCAAAGGCAGCGTGTCCTGTTGACGTCCTATTACATCCTGTTGACGTCGTGTTGACGTCGTGTTGACGTTCCTACCGGCGGCATGGCTTTTTTCTCCATCTTCGCTTAGCGACAGAAAAAACAATCTATGCGACAGTTATCTTTGAGACCAATGAGGCAACAGCAAATACATGCCGCTCTACAATAGTATGCATTTCGCGCCGTATTATTTGCATCACGTTGCCTGCGGTGTGGCTTTGGTGCAGAGCTAGCGGCGCGCCTCATGCGCTCGGTTTCAGTTTTTTTGCGGAAAAAATTTAGTTGCTTGTCCCACACTGCAGACTTTTTGAAAACGACTTTCTCTTTGTTTCAAAAAATTCGCATACGTTTAAGCTCCCCCTTAAGTCAAACGCGATAGAGTTCTGATTAGATGGGACATCAGCATTCAGGGAAGCCGCTTATTTAGAAGATACGCGCGCCATCTGCCGGGCCAGCGCCGTGCATTGTGAAGGGGGGTTTCAGTTGTTGATACAGGATGGTGTTGCGACCGCACGCCAAGCACGGAGGAATTTTACTCGAAACGAATGCTACTCGCTTAAATCCGGCAGCTGTAATTTTCATGCTCATATAATTACTCACGTATGCCTAAGTATTGATCTCAGAGATACGTTTCTAACAAACCTGTCCATTCATCAGACGCGTCTTTGTTCATATTCAAACGTCGTGGCGGAGCTTAAGCGTCAACGTATCGAATTTCAAAGGCCTTGGTTCGATTACCGGCATGTGCGGCAGTTTTTTTAATAATTGAATGTGCGTGCCCGCTGATTTTTAGGCAGCCCTCGAATATTTTTTGCATCTGTTGCGCGGCGCATGCGCAGTCGAGGGCTGTGCCAGGCACGGCGAAATCGGCTCTACATGGCGTAGTAAAGCTCATGACAAAAAAAAAATAGCGCAAAAGGAACACGAGTTACGAAGAGAGAACGACGCAGACAAGCGCTGACTCACAAATGGGGCTTATTGCTGAAACACGCAATTTAAACAAGCCGTTTTCGAAAAACATAAATCAAGCAACCCTCCCACCGGCCCCCTTTCCCTTCCTCGGAAGCCCGAGTCAAAGGAAAAGATAAAAGGAATTGTCAGCAGCACGTGCAACTCATCGCTGGGGAAGAATCAGTTCAGCACAAAAAACCGTTATCGAAAAAGATATCAATGCAATGCGGCGACTAAAAAATTAATTTCACAGTCTGCTATCGCTTCAAAATTGATTTGTTATAGTCCTGTGCATGGTGTTATGTTCTTCTCCTGACAACACCCTCTGTCACGCCGAACGTCTCGTTGTGTTTTCTTGCTCATGACGCGTGTATGCAAACCCTGATATGCGGGGAAATATATGCGCCAGGACGGAGCACTGAATGTGCTTTTCCTGCCCGGCTCCCGCGATGGAATAAAGGGATTCCCCAAGCAGCATAGGTAATCGGCCCAATATTGGAAATGGGGGAGAGAGGGTGGTTAATTCTAGTCCTTTGCCAATATATTTGCAATATTGGGCCTATTCGCTTTGCTGCTGAGATCCTAAGAAGCTCAATGTCGCTGCTTGCTCGTCGTTCTTCGAATCGGCCAAAAACGCAACAATGGCTACGAACTGACCACTGGCATTGACCACCACCCCGGGTTAATTTAAAAGCTTAGTAAATTTAATTTAATCGTCTAGCTAATTAACGTGATTTCTAAATAACGTCCACCGTAGCGTGGAGGTATGCTCCTAAAAAATTTTCTTTCTTTTTTAAACGCCCCTTGTTTGAATATTTTGAAAGTGCAAACTGAAGCAAACGCATTTTAAATAAATAAATCATCCAGACGCTATGGTCATGTTTTTCGCACTGCTACGGAATTCTAGTATTCCTTTGCAACATGATGGGCTGAGACTGAGCGTAGACGACTGATGACCTCCCTCTTATTTTTGGGCGGGACACCCCGTCCCCGCGTCTTTTTTTTCCCCGTAGGGATTCTGGAGCAATACGGATCCGACTTGTCACAATTCCAAGCCGCCCGTCACTTGGCACGCACCACGTCGAGGAGGGTTCTCCGCCTGAAACAGCGGGCGCCGCTGCGATGCAACAAACGTGAGTGACACAGATACGTGTTCCTAACGAAAGCTTTCCACCACCTGTGCACTTCAAGGGGCACTAAAAACAAGCGCCAGCAAATCCTTCGATCACAAAGTACCGTACAAAAGAAAATTTTGTTTACGTTCAGAAATGACATTACACTTCAGAAACATTGTAAATGATGAAGTAGCCGAAGCCTCAGCCAGTTTACTACCGTTGGCTGTGCCGCGGCCAGTCCAATAACAAGACGGAGATTGCCGAAATTGCCGTCAGTTGCTAAGAGCGCTGTTGAGGACAGCGCTCACAGTTAATGAGGGTGGTTAGCCAGAACAGCAGCTTGGGCTTGTTGGTTTTCGGTCCTGCCCCTGTTCTAGTGTGTCGTCTTCATTGTGCACTGTTAAAATCAGAATTAAGGAGGATCAAACGGCGACATAAGATTCCAGTCGTCTTGCCATCATTAAATCTTCCATTTAAGCATGCAGACTGAAATCTTCTATGGTGTTTTGTAAAGCAATTTCATTTTGTCGAAGGCGAAATTTTGTTGCAAAACGTTCGATATAGTCCATGTAGTCGTTGCCTGTGAACCACTCGCATCGTCTGGCGCTGTTAAAACGACTAAATTTTTCTTACCTGAATAGTATATGTACATTTCACATGTTTGTATTCGGAAGGCTAGTCTGTTTTTGTTTCCCGTTGCAACTGCCGCTACATGCAGCTTTTTCTATTCTTCGTGCTGTTAAATAAATTAGCGATAAATGAAACAAGAACGTATACAAAAAGGAAAAATACACAATGCCGGGTGGAGGTTTAATAAAAAAATTCGCTTTATGCTAAATTTGTTCTCTACCAGTTCATTTTGCGCTTAGTTTTTTTCATGGTTTTGTATCAATTCGCCCATCTCTCCATTCGTACTCAATTCGGACTAGTTGGTTAATAGTACTGCAGATTATAAGTGTTATAAAACAAGATACGATATTGAGGACAAGGGGGAGACTTCAAGAGTTGCTGGACTCTACTCCCACTGGCAGCGGTTAGCTGAAACCGGTACGAACTTTGTGTGATCCGATGCTCGCCATTCCTATTCGGATGGCTTAAGAAAGAAGCCGGTAGCTTAAAATCTCGTTGTACAATGAAAGCTGACAGTAGTTATGTAAGTGGGTCACAATTAGGCTTTGCCGCACGCAGAAAATTTGATCTGTTCGATGGCGTAACGATTCATTGACCTACCTAAGCAGCGGTGTCGGCAAGGCACCTTTTCCGAGTCATTTGATTCACAAAAAAATGCACCAGGTGAGGGAGCAAGCTTTTAATAACCTTAAAGCCAATGATTGAATGACAGCACTGGGGATCGAACCCAGCCGCTCCGCCATATGACGCCGGTGATTAAAGCACACGGACACCGCTAATCCACAATGCCATGGCTGTGGAATGGTCCCTGTAACAGGCTTCTGCACCTCTTGAAGCGTGGTGAGGGCAGCGTGGTGAGCCAGCGACTTACAGTGGCAAACGCTTGAATTAAACTGTGCTTGATTTAAACAAATATTCCCCATCCCCGCTAATCCACAATGACATGGCTGCGGAATGGTCTCTGTAACAGGCTTCTGCACCTCTTGAAGCGTGGTGAGGGCAGCGTGGTGAGCCAGCGACTTACAGTGGCAAACGCTTGAATTAAACTGTGCTTGATTTAAACAAATATTCCCCAACAAGGTTGCCCACTCATGCGCAGTTGCATCGACTGTGGCACATCGCGAACACCACCGACACACTAACCAACCGCCCGTCCCTAACCACGCATTATCTCTGTAGCAGGCTGCTTTGCCGAGCTTGCACCCGCCAAACCAGCAACGACTATTTGATTAAGCGCGCCAAAGGCGTCCTGGGCTTAGAGCGCCAGCCGAAACCAATGGGGACTATTCCCGCACGAATTTAAAATTAATATAATAAAACCTGTTTGTCCTCTTACTCCTCTAAACCACGTGTATTGATATCATCTTAGTCCTCCTTCATTTTCCTTAATTTTTATCTGCCTTCAAGGCAGATTCATTCCTACCGTCCTGTGCTCTCCCTTCTTAACCGCCTCCTTCTTTGTCTGCGTCCTTCAAATTTCCTCGTACGTTCTGAACATTTTAGCATGCACTGAGTTGTCCTAATGTTACCTTTACTACACCTTGTTTCATTCCTTGCATTGTTTTCATTCGCAACCAACCAGCCTAAGGCTGTCACTCGTATTCGCTCTGTACCGTCATCTCCGTCTTTCCCTGGTCACCCTCTCAGCCGACGTGATCTGCGACCCGATGCCCGTCCTATGCACCTTGGGCGCCGACGGCCTTTCCAACTGGATCGTGCTACCCCCGATCGGCTACTGTTCCATCATCTTCTACGAAGCCATAGGATATCGGGAGCGTGACAACCTGGGCACGGAGCCCAGCGAACGGCTCACCAACTTCATGCGGCGGGCGACCGAGAGGGCAGGGTCGGAGTTTGGCGTCGCCTTCGAGTTCGGGCAAGTGCACCACTTTCATTATAGCCTTCATATACATTAAGAGTGAACCTGAATGTTCATGACTGCCCCTTGCGCTTGATTTCACGTCCGCAATTTATCCCTTTCTAACCATTTGTACTGATTGTACCGGATCATGAGAGGGAGATAACTAGAAGGATAAGAATGGGGTGGAGCGCATATGGCAAATTCTCGCAGATCATGAGTGGCAGTTTACCAATTTACCTCAAGAGGAAAGTGTACAACAGCTTAATCTTACCGGTACTCACCTACGGGGCAGAAACGTGAAGGCTAACGAAAAGAGTTCAGCTTAAGTTAAGGACAACGCAGCGAGCTATGGAAAGAAAAATGATAGGAGTAACGTGAAGAGACCGGAAGCGGGCAGAGTGGGTGAGGGAACAAACGCGGGTTAATGACATCCTAGTCGAAATCAAGAGAAAGAAATGGGCTTGGGCAGGGCATATGATGCCAAGGCAAGATAACCGCTGGTCATTAAGGGTAACGGAGTGGATTCCAAGAGAAAGTAAGCGTAGCAGGGGGCGGCAGAATGTTAGGTGGGCGGATGAGATTAAGAAGTTTGCAGGCAAAGGGTGGGCGCAGCTGGCAAAAGATAGGGTTAATTGGAAAGACATGGGAGAGGCCATTGCCCTGCAGTGGGTGTAGTAAGGCTGATGATGATGATGATAATGATGGTGATGATGATGCTGATGATGATGATGGTGTACTGATTGGCTAGTTTACGGTTGCGCGCTCTGTTCACAAGTGTACATTCTACGACTGCAATGCCTTTCAGCAAATCGTCGAAGACTGCGAGTTGAATGGGAGGAGGAAATGCGAGCAAAAGGCAGGACAGGTCAACACAAGAGGGCCTGTATTTCTGCCTCAACAATAGGCCCCAAAATAGTTGGGTAGAAGGGGAAGTGGGCGTTAGAGCTAAAGCTTTGAAATAAGCGGCAAGTGGGGACAAAAATAAGGTCACTTAAATTCTAGCCGTATATTGGCCGCCTACATATACAGGGTGTTTCACCTAAGATTTTACACATTTTTGTAAAATAGGTTTTTGAGTTAGACGATAGGTTTTTCGGCATGGCATAGTCAGCGCTGTAGTACATCCGAATACAGCTAAGACGTGCTAACTAGTAGGCTGGTTAACTAATATTACATAGCTACGTTTTTACCTATTTGTTTTAGGCTCTCCAATTATTGAAAGGCGTGTATACAACCGTACGTAATATCCATATTCGGCTATTTCGACGAGTTACGTGCACTGGCGAGGTTGCTTTGCCTGCAAGCTTCTCGGAAGCGCATGTATTTTTGCGCGATGTAGGCAGAATTGGTTGGGCCATAGCGCCAAGGGTAACACGGTTTTCGAAATTCTAAATATTTATATCGATATTACATACGGTGGGCTACACGCCTTTCAATACCCATCCTGCTAGTTAGCCCGTCCTAGCTGTATTCTGATGTACTGCACCGCTGACTATGCTGTGCCGAAAAAGCTGTCGTCTAACTCAATGCCTATTTCTTACAAAATTGTGTAAAATCTTAGGTGAAACGCCTTCTATAAGTTTCTCAGCGGTAGCGCTAGAAATGTGGTGGTGTCTCGTTTCAGCCCGGCTTCTAGAGCTTTCCTCGCGAGCGGTCTGACCGAACTAAGGTCTGTGTTAACTGTAATCCTTCCCATGGCATAAACTCTTCCTTGTCAAAGTCTCTGGTGGCATTTGCATTTGAACCACACACTTTCCCCCACCTGTCTGAATTTTATCGTGCTAACATTGTTCACGAGTCTGTTTACGCTCACTGTAGAAGTCGCTGCATATCTCCAAACAGAGCGAACAGTGTCTTAATAAAAGTGTTTGCTAGCTTTTGTATGCCGTTTCACTTTCTTTGTTGCTAAGTGAAAATTAGTTGACGCTAACCGCAAGTTAAAAAAAAACCGCCAATACCAAATTCGCGGTTATTCCTATTTGGTATTTTTCTCCCTATGAACGGTGCAACCAGCTATTTATTTTCAAGCTTCAAAGTTTTCTTAACCAAAAGATAATTTTAATCACCCTTGTCTTGCGATATCCGATGCCCGGCTACATACGAAGGAACTGTGTCCATCTGCCTGCTCTTAGTTTCCCTAGCAGCACAGGTAATGGGCCCAATATTGGAATTGGCTGGTTTCACTCTTGTCCTTTGTAGGACCGACCATTGCCAATATATTTCCAATATTCGGCCGATTACCTGTGCTGCTTCGGGTAATATGGCGCACAGCCTCGAATTTCCTGTCTGCAACAAATTTCCCTCTTCTGTCAAAGCACAGCTGCGGCGCAACAAGTCACTTAGCCAATATATAGGATGGCTTTCAATATAAAATGGGAGGCGCAATATTCTGCTCGTCGCTCATGAGAAAGAACCGGTCAGCATTGTCGAGGTCAGACAACCAAGAGACTGTTTTGCCCAGACTATGCCCAGACACTATGCCCAGAGACTATGCGCACAATGCCTAGTAACACCAGGTACCTGCTTCCTCACGAAACCCTCCTGCTCCATGTTGTCGGGCGCTTCTCGATACTGGATGGTAACTAAGCTAAGCTTTGGAGTGGAAAATCTTAAGTGAAACTTAACCGCGTAAAAGCTTGAACAGCGGCTATTTATCTCATTGTCTGTAGCTTTTCTAACTTGTCCCACGCATTGTGCGCGTCTTGGTTTCATGTGCAGATACGCTAAGGAGGCCCGAGAAGCGCTGGATGGTTCTAACGGAACGGAACTGCTGGCTCTATTCCACCAACACGGGATCTTCCACTTCGGAGTGCTCGACGCCAAGACTTCCCCGTCTCCTGCCGAGGTTAACATCAAGGCTACCCTGGATCTATTCAATGTTAGTGCACCGCGTATTTGGCCGCTTCGAGCTATCCTCTGTGTTTGCACCAGGGCGTGCGCACCTGAAATCTGGACACTCCAGAGACACTCGTGTCCGGAGGTGAATGTACGTGACCATCGCTGGAGTGGGCACCCTGGCGAGAGCCTGTGCCAAGTAATGTGTGTGCATGTGCGTCGCATTCCCCCAAGCGCACAATACTGAATGTGCCTCACAGCCTCCCATCATGAAAAGCATTACCACTGGAAAGTCATTCAGGTGAAAACTGGAGGTTTCAGTTTTAAAGTTCTACTGCGCCGATGCCAACCAAGAAATTGGCATCGTACAAAGCCCTTTTGTGTAAAAATGAAATTGTAAAAATAGAAGAATAACACATGTTTAGTAAACGACTCGCTTTAATGTAGAGTAATGGAAAGCAAGCAAAAATAATGGTCAAGTGCGTAAACTGAAGTAAATAGACTCGAGAAACGCGTGGGACCCTAAGTGCTTTCCTCAGATGTCTGATAAGTGGCTTCGGATAAACTTCGTCGAGTCTGTATCTGCTTCTTGTGGTTCCTCTAGCACTATAGGTATTTCAAATTTAAGATATAAGTAAATAATGAAAATACGTTCCTTTCACTGTTCACAGAGGGGAACAAAGCTCTTTACTTTTTATTTCCCATGACGTGTCTCATAGCCGCAATGCCTGCTAGGCATATTCATTCGTTTAAGAGACGATGAGCAGATCTATATTCTATTACTGTTCTCAGCGAAAATTGATTCCCGTGCTCTTTCTGGCCAGGTGACCGTTTGTACGGCAGCGAACGACACGTTTATCGCCGATAAAACCGCTATTAAAAATCTTCCCGCCAGCCATTCACACTCCTGACGTCCTCCTTACCAGAAAGACAGGTTGCCAACGCTTTGAAGTTTGTGGAAGTGTTCCGTCGCTTCTGGAATCCAAGCAAGAAATTCGTGTTCACGCACGAATTTTATTTCCTAAATTACTAAATCCGCCGGTGATGCCGACACACCTGTTTCGTTTTTCGTTTTTTGCGACTTGTTAACGCAAACTACCATTTGTACTCGGTGTCCATTGAAGTGAACGCAACTGCAGCATCTCGTGCGTTGAATCTAATAACGAACACCAATGTACATTCGAAACACGCTTTTTTTCTAGCTCCTCAGGCAGGTCCAGAGGACGAGAGGCGCCGAGACCCTGCACCTCCTGGGTGGCATCGTGTTTGGCGTAAGAATGACGCCGCGCCAGACACAGGCGGAGATTGACCTCATCAACGACGTTGTCATGTAAGCTTCACTCAAAAGGTCGGCACATTGTAGCGCGAAACATGACTAAGACGTTAGAGCGAAGAAGAGATAAGCGTAAATTCACTTGCAGCTGAAGTCTTTGGATTATTCTGTCCACAGCTGTAGGACACTAGCTACTAGGTGATGTGTTTCATCTGCCGCGGCGGCTCAGTGGCTATGAAGCATGGTCTCTGAGCGAACGTTTGTGTTCGATCCCAACTAGGGTGGGCTTATCGCAATGAGAGAGTAGTGCCAGAGTACCCACGTATAAGATTGCGATAGGTCCCACAGAAACTCACGAGGCGCAGATTTCTCAACGCCCACCCATTACAGGGTACATCGGATCCTGGAGTTCTGCATCAGAAAGTGGAAATCCATTATAATCAATGATATATTGCAGCATATTTCTTGCACTGGGCAATAGTTCAACCATTCAATCATATGAAAAGATGAGGTAGCCAATGGGTGAACCCTCAAGTTGGCTTTCTTCCATATCATGCAAAGCCAACTTGCCCGACAACACGCTCTTCAGAACCCTCAAGAGTCTGACAGGACCTCTACTGCGCCTGAGTGCTTCTTGCAATGTATTCTTTTCCTGTGTCTCTCCCGTGACAAAATACTACCCTACCTGTTACCTTCTATCTTGGCACAGAGGAGATTCAGAAAGTTCTACCCAGCATCCAATTTCTATGAGGGCACTCAACTAAGCTCCACATGTGCCAAATTTCTCTGGGTCACGGTACCTGACACCTCCTAACTGCCAGTGCATGCCACTCCATTAAGCTTGGCCAAGAAGAGAACGAGAGATTTTTTTGGTTACGTTGTAAGCCGGGACTTTCACTTGAACATAGACTTCTTTTAATGATAACGGTAGTCACAGCGTGAATAAAAAAATACGGAGAAGCGGACACACAGCGCTGCTGTGCCTGGTTTTTGTTTTTGTGTTCCTTTCGGGCTGTGAGCTCCCATAGCGTGAATGTTTGACAAGGAAAGTGTTCCATTCACAGGCATCCTTGTCCAAAATTTGCTAATTGTATCCCTTTTTTTTGCCTCTCAGTGCCTCTTTGCGCTATCAAGATGCGAATATCACCAACCCAGAAAGTCACGATCCTCAGCACCTGTCAGTTGCTGTATAACGGTGATATCTAGACGGCCCACTAGAGGACGCTCACACTGAGCGAAGAACAAGCCAGACATTTAGGCCTAGCCTCTGAATGTGTGTGTGCTTCGATTCTCTAAGAACTTCTTGTTGGGTTAATTGGTAGCTATTCATTGTAAATATTAATATACAGCAAGAAATTGCCAAGAGAACACAACAGTACAGACCGCTGTATCTCTAGCATTCCCTTTTAAAAATCTAGCTTGACTCGCCTCACTTTACTTGGAAATATCTAAACATTTGGGAGCGAAGACAAACACGAGACACTAGACAGTGCCATTTTGCTTCTCATCCTCCTCTTTTTCTCAGCTTCGCTCTGTTTCCAAAATCCATTCACCATGTTCAACTAACTAGCCCAGTAGTCCACACTACTCTCTCTCTTCAGCGAATTTTGCTGTCTGTGGAATACCAACTTGTCCCCACGCAATCATTGCTTCATAACTGTCAATATCCTTCTCCTCTACATAACCTTTGCACAGGGGCTTCAAAGTGAACATGCTGGTTGCAACGACGCATCTTAGGGAAACGCACGGACTCAACATCCCGTGCCGAATTACGGGGCCTACCACGTGGGACCACAAGTACACGCGCTTCGAGCACCCCATTGTGAGGGCTCTTGCCAGAACGTGTCGCGAGACTAACACAGCTTTGCGTCTGCCCAAATAATTGGGGCCGCCTGCTTCACTCTGCACTCGACTGAAACTCGTGACGTGAAGACCGAAGAGAATTCCGTGATTAGTGGTTCGAAATGAATGGCAGTGTAACCTGGTTTCAGAGATCCGTGCAAAAAGAACCTCTCAGCACGTCACCGCAGTTTCCTCGCGGAAACAGCCGATAGTGGTGGTGCCTGTATTTATCTTTGTAGGGGTGCGCGAATAGTATTTTTTTCCCAGATTGAATCAACACGACTAGTTTAGCTAAAAACTGAATCGAATACGAATCGGACGAATTGATTAGTTAGAGAACCACCGGATCTAATACGAACTGAATATTTTTTGTGAATATTCGCTACTTATGCGAATATTTAATAAGCAATCGTGAGAAAAAGCGAAGCGCTGTTTACACAGTTGCAGCTGTGTTTCCTAAACACTCAACACTGATCACGATTTTGGGTGGACTCAAGACGAAGTCAGTGTATCAAGTTCATTACTGGCATTTTATGCGCACAAGAAAAGTACCCTTCGTCCTTGATAACGGAAGATAAAAACTTGCGCCACATATCAGGTCCCATAATTGTAGCTCTGTTCTGCCTGTCTGAATTTAATCAACGTACGCCTTTTGTCTGTTCGCCCTTTAGTTTAGCCGTTTTTATTTATTATTCCATTGTGTTTTTTTTTGGTAGCCATCTTGCTAAACTTTTTCACCCGATTATGAGTCCACGCTCCTCGTTAGTAAACTCCAAAAGCCTTTGCGCTACCTACAGGCAGCTAAATGTTTGCACTAAAATGGTAAGTTATGCGGCTTCTCCAACAGTGTAAGCATGAGGTAGCGTCATTAGAACACGTATTTCAAGCGGTATCAATACTGCGCTCTAATACTTACATCTTTCTTCATATCTTTTCCTGCGGATACTCTCCATACCGACTGCGGCTCATGCCTCGGCACCCTGCGCAGCGTGACGTAGTCGAACTACTCTCCGAGCGGGGCTACCTGAACCTGAGCATCCCGGTGTCGGTGTCCTTCTCCCTCAAAGGCTTCTGGTACGCGCCCGTGAAAGCGGATCAGGACTCGGACTTTGCGCCGGGCAGCCCCTGCCGCGTAAACATCGTGTGTGAACTGGGCAGCTACGCCCAGGTAAGTGCTCTCGCTAGCCTCTACTTTTGAGTGTCGTATGGCATGTGTTATGTGTGTGTGTGGGGGGGTGGGGGGAGGTATTCTGAAGTTTAAAGTTCTAAACCAATCTGTTGTCTGCCTGTAGGTGTAAGAAAGACTGCTAACCAAGGCGTAATAACAGACATAATAAGCGAGGTGCTGGCATACTGCTAAATGTAAAGAAGAATCTTAATTGGGATTTGCTTGAAGAGTTCTCTTTAATCAGTGAACCATCGTCAGTATATAAGCTCCCTCAATCAATGCATATTCGAAATAAGAAAGGATGGAATTTTACACTGCATTAAATCGACATTCGTATTCATTGACTGCATGACTGCATGCGTACATATTCACTTTTCTTTTTTCAGGTTTGCGACCACCCCGACTACCGTGACGATATCACGGCTGTTGATGAAGGCCATTTCATTAATTACACGTTCAACAAAGAGAAGCCACTAACCTTCACCTTCGACAGCCTGCAGACCATAACGAAGAAGGTGTGTGCAGCACATACGGGCAGTAGAATATTAATATGAACCACACACACACACACCTGCATGTCGCTGAATTTTTGTACTGGCCAAGCAGTCATCACCAACAGAGGTATATGGAGCGCTAGTGAAAATAGTGTCACGCGTTGTTTATGGCATATTAGGAGAGCATATAAATTTAAACTATTGGTTCGCCGCAGCGGCTCAGTGGTTATGGCTCTCGGCTGGTGACACGAAAGGCGTGGGTTTGATACCGGCCACGGCGGTCGCATTTTGGTGGAGCTGGAATTCTGTAGAGCCGCATGTATTGTGGAATGTCAGCGCACGTTAAAGGACCCCAGGTGGTCGAAATTTCCGGAGCCCTCCACTACGGCGTCCCTCATAGCCTGAGTCGCTTTGGGACGTCAAACCCCCATAAACCAAACCAAAGCTAAACAGCTATCGGGTCACCTTCTGCCCGCTAAAAGAACAAAATTGGAAGGCAGCGATTACAATACGGGCGTTGGACGGACTTCGGATTAGGAATGCTTGCCATTCTCGGCCGCGACTATTCAGTAAGAGGACCCTAAACGTCGGCAAGAGTGTCGCTCATCGCAAACTGTTCCAGAGTGGTCTCGCTGTCGTGTCGCGTAGCCAAAACTGAGGAAGGACTGAGAGGAGAAAGGAAGAAAGCGGTGCGGTAGTGGAGGGCTCCGGCCACCGCAGACAGCAACCACGCATTTCTGAAGTTCTTGTGATCGGCAGTCGCAAGTAAAGCAAAATTGCTGATGGCAAGTAATGAAGCCACGTACCGGCAGCCACGATCAAAGAACAAGGAAGAGCAAGAAAAAAGCACTTTCCGGCATAGTCCCTGCGCAGTTTAGAGCGGGAGTAGCTTATGCCTGCGGTACGGCCTGTTTTTCATTCCAGCAAACTGCTAACGATCGAGAGAACTATCTTTCGTGTGTACCGAAACAGCTAAGTCACAGGGAACGCTACGTGATCTTCACCTCACGGCACGGCTACTTTACTGCGTATAAAAAAACCAGTGAATGTGGATGGATGTACAAAGAAAACTTAAGTCGCGCCATATTAGGACGTCTAATTTGCACGGCAACGCTTTTATCAATACGTGCGCAAGACTGGGCACCTAATTGCTGAGCAAATACAAATGCTTCCATCTTTCTGTGTGCAGCTAGAATTTGGCATATTATAAATTTTCAGCGAAATACTACGCACACCAGATGAGAGAGCAGGCTTTTACATTTCCGGGAAGTCTTGTGTCAGTGCCCTGTCTTGTGGTTCACCAGGAATTTCTGACATCGTCTAATTGTGCGCACACCTAGCACTTACAGACATCGTCGGGATCAATAAATATTTGTATTCGTTTTTGACAACCATAAAAATCTGAGCCTGGCGCATGATAGCCTTAGCTGCTTATGTGCCATTAAACCCAACACAACACAACCATAAAAATCACACGTGTTATCTTCGTCTTTTCAGTGGTGTTTTTTAAAGCACATATAGGACAGCGCACGAATCCACCAGCGCTTACGCCTGTGCGTGTGCCTGATGTTTAATATCAATAATGAGCCTTATAGCGTTTAATGACTTGTTTAGATATGCCTGTCTTTCGAGGGACTAATCGCTGTGGCAACGCGTTCAGTATCCAATAGCGTGAAACCATGTTTTCTGAAACATGAGCGGTTAGGCTGTTTTGATTTGGGACAGTTAGCCTGAGGAGCTCGTCCCAGAGATGCGTTTGAGCCAGGAACTGCTTTATAGCGCAGCTAGGTTTGCAGTGTTCCTGTTGACCTTGTGTGGTGGTGGATCCAACCTCCGCTGTCTCTGGCTGTCGCGCCACGCCGAAAGCCCACAATGCCCTTCTACGGGAGCAGCTTTCGTTTCACTTAAGCCTTTCAATTATTCGTGAACTTCTATTACCTATAATAATAATTGGTTTTAGGGGAAAGGAAATGGCGCAGTATCTGTCTCATATATCGTTGGACACCTGAACCGCGCCGTAAGGGAAGGGATAAGGGAGGGAGTGAAAGAAGAAAGGAAGAAATAGGTGCCGTAGTGGAGGGCTCCGGTATTAATTTCGTCCACCTGGGGATCTTTAACGTGCACGGACATCGCACAGCACACGGGCGCCTTAGCGTTTTTTCTCCATAAAAGCGCAGCCGCCGTGGTCGGGTTCGAACCCGGGAACTCCGGATCAGTAGTCGAGCGCCCTAACCACTGAGCCACCGCGGCGGGGGCTTCTATTGCCTATCAAATCAGCTTTTTCCCTCAGTAAAAATGGCAACCTGTTCAGGAATATTCTGATTTGAAGGAAGCGGAAAACTTCTACGAATGGCGCGCAGTTATAAATAAGCGGAGATCAAGGGATAAATGAATTAATAGATCAATTAAATACGCCTAATGTTATCAAGAAAAGTAGTCCGTCCTAATGAAGCAACTTCTATCTCCAACTGTGGGCATAGAGTAACGTAAATGCGTGGTATACTTCATGACATCAATCTCTCACTCTAGGTTGGCTTGAAAGTTGGAATATTGGTTTTTGAGGAAGGGAAATGGCTCATTATCTGTCTAGCATATTGGCGGACACCTGAACCGCGCCGTAAGGCAAGGGATAAAGGAGGGACTGAGAGAAGGCAGAAAGAGTTGCCTTAGTGGAGGCCTCCGGAATAATTTCGACCACCTCGAGATCTTTAATGTGCACTGACATCGCACATCACACGGGCGCCTTTGCGTTTGGCCTCCATCGAAACGCTGCCGCCACGGTCGGGTTCAAGTCTGGGTACTCCGGATCAGTAGCCGAGCGCCTTAAACACTGACCCGCCGCGGTGGCTCAGTGTTTAGGGCGCTCGACTACTGATACGAAGTTCCCGGGTTCGAACCCGACCGCGGCGGCTGCGTTTTTATAAAGGCAAAACGCTAAGGCGTCCGTGTGCTGTAGGATGTCAGTGGTGGTAGTGGTTTTTTTTTTAAATTAAAATAATAATAAAGGAAGGATAAGATTTTTGCTAGCCCCAGCATCTGCCATCGATACTGAAGCACCTGAGCTGGGGCAGCGGAAATAAAGGATAGCATGCAGAATGGAAAAATGAAATGAAAGAGTTGAGGGGACATGAAGAGAGGATAGGGGAGGAGTAATATGTACAAGCTATTTACACAATAAGAAATGTGTCCAGGTTGTGCGCGTGATTAGTTCATTTTTGAGGAATTAAAAACACGCGCGCACAGCACTGTGTTGGCTACAACTGGAGTGGGGCGTCCAGTTATTAATCGTTCAAAGTAGAACTAGCGGAGTGTTCGGTCACTGCGTGTAAATACCTGACGGAGAACAGACTGGACGTCAAGCCCGTGTGTTTGAGGAATGCACAGAGGCTCACCGAAGTTCGATGTCAGTGCACGTTAAAGGTTCCCAGGTGGTCGAATTTATTCCAGAGCCCTCCAATAAGGCACCTCTTTCTTACTTTATTCTTTAACTCCCTCATTTATCCCTTTCATTACGGCGCGGTTCAGGTGTCCAACGTTATATGAGACAGATACTACGCCGTTTCCTTTCCCCCAAAACCAATTGTTATTATTATTAATAATTACAACATTATAATTATATAATATTATAAATATAATTATTAATAAATTATTGACCACTGAGCCACCGTGGCAGCCTCTTGATAATAATAATAATAATAATAATAATAATAATAATAATAATAATAATAATTGGTTTTGGAGAAAGGAAATGGCGCAGTATCTGTCTCATATCGTTGGACACCTGAACCGCGCCGTAAGGGAAGGGATAAAGGAGGGACAGAGAGAACAAAGGAAGAAAGAGGTGCCATAGTGGAGGGCTCCAGAATAATTTCGACCACCTGGGGATCTTTACTGCTGCTGCTTCTATATCTCTCTGATACCTGATTTAATATCTGTGGCGGATCCTTGGACCCGCAGCAGATATTTCTTCCTATCAGCAACAGCAGCATTAGCAGAAACTGCAGCTGCTGTTGCTGATAGGAAGAGACGAAAGGAAAGTCCACGGGCCTGCCTACTGGCTCAAGCCGAACCGCGGGCTTAAAGTAGGAGAGCTAAATGATAGGAGAGCAAATATATAAATAAACGGCGCGCGATAAATGCCCCGGGCCGATCCCGGAGTCAGTGCAATACCGGGCCGAGAAGTGCCAGAACGCTTCATTTGAGCCAAGTACTCCGCCACCATGATATCTGATACCTGATTTAATATCTGCAGCGGGTCCTTGGGGCTTAGTTATTAAACATATTTTTGGATAATGGTGGAGTGCTTGGCTTGAAGCACTCTGGCAGGGGTCGGCCCGGTATTGCACTGCCTCCGGGATCGGCCGGGGCATATTAGAGCGGCGCGTCTTTTCTTTCTCTCTTTACTCTCCTATGCTTTACCCCTCCAACTTTCTGCACGCGGCAGCGAGCGTGACTCGGCTTGAGCCAGTAGGCTGGCTCGTGCACTTTCCTTTTCCTTCTTCCTCTCGGCAACATCAGTCAGTCAGTCCGCCATATTCCAAAAATAAGTTTAATATCTTGGGTCCAAGGACCCGCAGCAGATATTTAATCACGTATCAGATATCATAGTGGTAACGTGCCCTGACATAGCACAGCAAACGGCCGCCTGTTCGCGTTCGGGTTCGAACCCGGATCGATAGCCAAGTGCTCTAACCACTGAACCGCCGCGGCGGGTAGCTTGGCTTGATGTTTCATGTTCCTGTGGTCTCTAATCTGGCGGCGCGCACATATGCAGGCGGTCCTAGTGCACAGCGTCCAACCACGCGTCAGCTTCGCCCTCTTTGACGTGGATTACGAAGACATCCACGACGAATGCCCCACAAACGTGTACGGTGCCTTCGACCGCGTGGCCGGAGTGCGCTGGCTGACGGACCGCTTCAAGGCACAGCTTGCTGCCGGCGCGGGGTCGACGACATCGCTCGCTTGATTGGACGCTAATTGCGGTGCCTCTTGGGGATATCTCTCAATGACTATCAAGGTTCGCGCGCAGAAATACTGCAATATTGCAATATCTTTAATATTTAACGGGAAAAAGATTCACTCGAATTAGACCTCAAAACTGCAAGCGTTGAAGCTTGCTTTCGATCTGGTAGTTTTGAGCGTACTGGAAAATAGAGCACTTATTATTTATCCGCCTATTTTGATTGATGTACTCATTTTTATTCCTTTCTTATTCACTGACTTCTTCTTTCAATTCTTTATCCAATCCGTACAACTTTTGAAACCCTCGGGCAGTGTCTGGGAAGCAGATGGGTAAGCAGCGAAGTTCGCAAGGTGGACCACATTGATGGGTTTGTCTTTGACTCTGGCGTTGAAATGCAACGGGTCAATAAATCTAGGATCACTTTCCGCCTATGCTTCGCCAAGTTAAATTCCTAGCTTGTTTAGACAGATACCAATGGCGAAACACAGATGCGATAAGTAGCAGACAGGCGCCACTTGCGTTCTCCGTTCCACCTATGGACCTTTCTTTATACTATGAAGCACGGGATCCTTAATTTAAGCGTCGTGGAAAGCGTTTATTACCTCACACTCCGGCGCTCTCAATTTAATTCTCGTAATGCATCCTATATCTAGGGAGGATGATTCGTACAATATAGCAAGCAATGCCTGATCTTTTCTCCAGAATTCTACCCTGGACTTGAATTTACCATATTTCTTTCGTGACACGCAAACAGCGAAACGCCACCAATAAAATAGTTCCAGAAAACATCACTGGCTTCTGTCATGTCTTGAATTTCTTAAGCTTTCAATTTCGCGGTGTTTACTTCTCCGTAATCATGAAACAACGTACAAAGGAATGTCCGAAAGGAGCATACTAATTACTGCCTGTTGCCTTGTTCCTGTCTTGCAGAGACTGATTGGGTTGGATTTCAGTCGTCCGATGGTGATATATACCGTTCTTTTTTCTAGGAAGGCTTCAAAGTATATGTACGCACGTCCGCCTGGCTTGAGGTCGGCTAGGCGTTTTAGAATGGTATTGTGCGATTCGTTGCCCAATGGATTTTTGAGATCGAGTAGTAATATTGCTCATGCGTTTTAGTGGAGGGATCCAGTACGTCACGTGAAAGTTCACTTGGCAGTATGTCAATTCGGTTGAGACGCCTTTTCTGAAGGCCACAATGGATAGTGCCTTGAGGTTGTGGTAGTTGGTGTGGTCCCGTAGTGTGATCAGTATAACGTGCTCCATGAGCTTCCAGGAACAGGATGTTAGGTAATTGTCTAAGGTTATCCGCGTTGAGTTTCTTGTCAGGTTTTCGAATAAATGTCCCTTTGACATATTTAACGTGGGAGTCAAAGAAGCAACGAAGAAAGAGGTGCCGTAGTGGAGGTCTTTGGAATAAGTTTGACCACCGGATATCTTCAACGTGTACTGACATCGCACAGCACACTGGCGCCTTTGCGTTTCGCCTCCATCGAACGTGGCACGCCTGGTTTGCACTCTTCGGCACAGTAGACACCAAGAATTAAATATTATGTGGTTGAGCACAGAGTGTCTCTTTATTGAGAATTCTATTTGGCGTTCGATTTCGCGTTTATGGCTCTCGTGCTAGCACTTGCCAGTATCACCTAAAAAAACTACAACCAACAGGCACGTGCTAGCGCTTGCCGGCGCTCGCACGTGCTTACAGGGTGTAGTTTTTCTTAGGTGAGAGTTATGGAGCGAAAGCTTTACTGGCCTAGTCAGGCCAAGGTCATCGACGCCACAATTTGACCTTCAAGTGGAGCCAGAAGAATGAACAGCTGCTTTCGCATGTCTACTCGGTTCGACTATGTAAAATCTATGCCAATTTTTCCTGGCACCTGATTACTGCATTAGTATCGGTTTTGTTTTTTGACGACCGTTGAGGAATCTGCGTATATGCAGGCTTCTCTTACCAACACTGTTTCTTTATAGCTTCCATAGCATCACGGGTGGCGTAAAGCTAAATTACTAGAGCGGTCGGATGGTATGAGATGTACTCGCTTTGTTTGCATGCCTCAGTGATTACCATGCTAGTAGAGGCCGCTTTACAGCTCTTATCTATAACAGGTGAATTTGTATAAGCTACATACGTTCATGAGCATATAGGACCCACCAAAGATCCAGTTACGAGCTACCCTTTATAACGAAGTTAAAAAGGATCTGACAACTCAAACTTTGGTGGCTGCTGCTCATTTGAAAGTAAATGTTAGCTGGTTCAACAAAACGTAGTTGACTACTATGGTTTCTCCGTGGACTTTAAGGCAAGAGGGTAGGTTCGAAAGGTACAAAAACATTTTTTTTACTAGTGTTGAATTTCAATACATTTATTAAAATTAATTTGTAATCTACACGACTTCCCACGTTTTTCTAGAGTCATTAGCGCATCTTTTTTTCAAGCGAAAATGTGATCGGGGACACCAATCTCATGTAGGAAGTAAAACTACGAACTATTCTCAGCTCAGTTCATGAAAGCAATCATAGAATGTAGGGAAGGTATGCGGTATGTATATTTTTAACACTGCGGCATTTCAAGCAGCACTCTTTTCGCTGTGCGAGGCAGGCGGTATAAATTATGCTGCGCCGTTATTTCAATTTTTTAAAATTTTATTATTGTTGAGAAGTTGTGCGTAAGCTGTGCGTAAGATGTGCGTAAGCTGTTCGTGCATCGTTGTTTTACATGCTCGGCACTGACAGTTGCCCCTGTCAAGGGCTTTGTTGGAAAGACCCCGACACACCTGCGTGCGAGAGCAATATAATGTATAATCATTTGTGTGTATATGCATGCTAAGAACAGTCTTTTAAACCATGTGCCCAGTACTCTGTCGAATAGCTCAAGAAGAGCTTCGAAAGGCTACCTTCGAAAGCGAATCGAAGTTTCAAAGGAGTATAGCTAATGAGTTTGGACTCTAAGCAATGTATCCCTTAGAGTGCGTGTCCCTGAAGCACCGCCTTAGACGGAGCTGCCACATTCAATGCTGTCAGTATATTGAGTTTAGGGCCTGAAGGCGTTTAATGAGTCAAGCGGAGTGCTTTGTCGTGATCTGGCATGATTGCATGACATAGATCGTCGTCGAAGTACCTCAATGGGTGGGTAGCAGAAAAATATTTTTTAGGAGACGAATTTTTCTTGTAACTTCTCCCAAGTTTTTTATCAGGTGATTTTACTCGCATAGCACGCTTTTCAGGAATTTCTCAAATTTTGTAGTATGCAAACCCTAAACAGCTATAAGCAGAATCGAACTGCTCTTAATGAATGAGTCGTGTTCCATGGTAACTGGAGATAAAGTGTCGTCTACAAAAATTCAATAAAAACAAAACTTGGTCTCTTGTTCATGTAAAAAAACCTATTTCTGGCGTGTATTCTTGTTTTTAAAAAGTAAAAGCTGCCCGTGTGAAATTTGTAAGAACTATTTGTGAAGTACAAAAATAACTCATAAGCTTCCTATGATAGTCTGAAAAATGTGTCAGTGTTAGAGCTCTTTAAAGGCAGCCAGATCTGTGGCGCGTGTATCCATATGTACATTTTCAGCGCTTCGCCTGCTGATGAAGGTTTTAATGCTTGAATGACATGCGCAGGTCCTTCAAGTTTAGTCAATATTTGGAAATTTTTCTTCTCAGTTCTCCTTTGTTTTATTTTAGCATCTCTTAATAATTGTGCTGGCTGCAGCTTGGTGCCTCAGCAAAGTGGCTGAGCATTATCTTATTGAGTGGGCGTGATCATCTCCTGAAAAATAAGAAATAGCACACTTTCATCCAGTGTGCCTAAAAGACGTTTATAGTGTTTTTTTAGTTACTGCACAATGCGTCATGTGCATGGAACTTAAATTTTGGCATGGAGTACTTCAACCCCTAATCAAAAACTTTCATTTTGGTGTACAAGAAAGGCCACTCAGACAGCAGATATTACTGAAAGATAAAAAAATTATTCCCGCCAAAGAAAAAGTAAAACATTAAATGGATGTAAAATCATTTAACAGAGGTTACATCGAAAAATTCGCTGTATATACGTCAAAATAAATTATACTTAGCATCATGTAAAATATCTTTGAGGTATGTAGTTAATATTTCCTCTCAGCATGGCAAGCACTCCACTGGGAGGGGATAATTTATATGCTACATTCTGACTGAGTACACCAATCCTGATCAGAAAGTGCGCTGGTGGACCACTCACCTATTATGGTCTCTGCGCATTTTTTCTTTTTTTTCTAACTGTACAGTACCTGCTCACGTGCTGAATGCGCAGCATACTCTCACCGTAGTACTTTTTGTGATGCAGAAGATCCGTTCTATTCGTACCGGTAAATAGTCTTCCTCGCCGGGAGCCTGCAATGACAGGGGCATAGTTATTAGTCAGAGATCAGCAGCATCCAGTTAAGGGATGTTTTTGTATGCTGCGACCATATTTACAATCTTGCGTTCATGGTATTCTACGACCGACTTGATCGCAAGTGTCATTTGTTGGTATTATAATTTTCCCTTGTACAAGATAACAACCTTATTTCCAGCGAGGCAGGCGTATGCGGCCGGGGGAGAAAGTAGACTGGACGCCTCCTTCTGGACCCGTACCACAGGTAGTCATCGCCATCCAGCATATTCTGTTAATACACCTCATAACAGTAAAATATGCAAGCACGAGGCTACTGCTTCAGAAACTTTCCATTATCATGTTATGCCGAGCCGGGAACAAGCACTTCACAGAAGTCTGCTAGCGCTAGTAGCCTGTTCTTTACACCAACAATTTGTGATATGAAGCTGTAAAATTGCGTGGTTTGTGCGGTTTGTAGAGTAGGTCACATACTTGTCTAGAGCCCTCGAGGGGCATGCTTTGTTGTGAATTTGTGATGATCGCTGCTGCCTGGCGGCCCACATGCCAACTTGAGGAAAGTCCAACAGGTATGGCGTGACTGTCGTTTTTTCGGCTCCCAACAAGCTGGGAAAGTTGTGCCCCCGAATCGCCAGCTCTAGGAAGCGGGGTTGCGAGATAAAGCACGACACTCCGTTTATCAAGTGTTCCGTAGGTGTGGTCTACGCTATCCCCTTAACATGTGGGAAGTTTTACGTTGGCCAAACTGGCCGCTGCATCAATGAGCGCTTGGGGGACCATGCCCGAAATTTGTCAGACTTAAAAGACAAGTACGCACATTTGGTTGCGCACGTAATGAGCTGCGACGGGTGCGAGGCGATTTTGAATGAGACCAAGATTCTTGGCAAGAGCACAGATAAGACGGCGCGTGTAAGTCTGGAGGCTTTCTACATCAAGAAATATGGCTGTAGGTGCATCAGTACCCCTCCTTTATCTCTTTTTGATTCAGAGTATCAATTTTTAGATTCAGTTATCATGTTTTTTTTTCTTGTATGATTTTTTGGCTGCCTGCCTGTTTTTTGCGAAGCGATGTTCCCGTTGTTCACCTTCTCCTCCTTGTTACCCTTCTCTCCCCTTGAAGCTTCACCGTATATAAACTGCATCCTGCTTCAATAAAAAGCCAGTTGTGAGTTAGCGCTTGTGTCTCGTCTGTTTTGTCTTTGTGGTTGCATGTTTTTGCGCTAGGTTTTCTCTAAACAAGTATGCACCAACTAGCCCAAAAAGAGGTGTTAATGCAGCTTTGAAAGATGAGGAATTAACAACGATTTATGGGAATGCGCACGCATGATAAGGCCAGGCTTCGAGCTCCAGGCCATTCGTAAAAGACGTAAGTGTACTCCCCATTGAGCAGTTCAGGGTCTCTAGACCGATGTGATGACGACTGTGAGCACCTTTTTTTAGCTCCTGTGATATATTATTAAGGGTAAAATCTATTTTATTTTTCCCCAATAATAAATTCGAAAATTTCTCGAGTGTTATGAAATAGCCTGCAATATCGCCACTCAGTGAAGCTAGAATGTCCTAGATTTTGAAATAAAGGGTGAACGCAGGTGACCATTTACTTTGAAGGTTCCACTGAATCATGTTCCTGCTATGAAGAATAATATCGAAAGGAAATCATTGAATTCCCCTTTGCTCAGCTGACTTTTTAATAACGAGTATATATTTCGATGTACCTTCCTATATTTGAATCTATTTTATCGCCTCGCCTCTCTGGTTTTTGCGGGTACCATTCTCCTTCCATCCTTGATCGCCGCTGCTTGCTTCCTTTTTTCATCCGGGTAAATCTGCAATTTATGTTCATCGTTCTGTTCCCCATACACCGATCGACCTTTCACGGTGCTGCAACACTCACCAAGAGGTAGTTGGCCCTCTCTTAAAACCTACATATACACTATTATCACTTGTATCTTTCTATGGTCGTCCGGGAGTAGCATCCCCCCACCTAGGTTGGATTTGTTTCCTCCGGAATAACTACTCATGCTCCGATATTTTAGTCGGCTGAGACCTCAACGGTGCTCACACTTCGTGGAGCTACCCTTTGGGTTACTCCCGGGGTGCTCACATTCAAGGAACCTTTTTATACTACTTATTTGAACCACTAAATTAACCGCAAACCTCAACGCGCCCACTGGGTGGTCCAGGCTCACCTGGTTTGTCTTGATGGTTAGGCCCCGGCAACCCTAGATGTACTGTGGAACCAGATACTTGGGGCAGTGATCACAGCCCTATCTTAATCTCGATCACACCTTCGCGTCTCCGGAATAATTGTTATTAGGCCGGTACACCAGCGAAAGGTCTAAAGAAAAAACTAGCCAACGGACAGGATGTGGTTTACACGGACGCGGCGGAATACGAAGGCAGAATGAGTTTCGTAGCCCTAGCAACCAGGGAGGGCGGAGACCTAGTCTCGTGCTGCAGCATCCGGCAGAGGGACACTACAGTGGCTGAGGAGGTAGCCATTGCGCTGGCCCTAACTCAACCTAATGTCAGGGTGATTATAAAAATTCCAAATCGGCTATCCGCAACTACGACGCTGGCAGGGTATCTGCCGAAGCACTCAATATTCTGACTGCCGGCCCGACTCCGGCAGAGCTAATTAACCTAGTCTGGACTCCGGCCCACGGTGTACGCCAGGACGGAGTCCTGGGGTACACCGTGGTTGGAGGTAAAGCGACCAAAAGCTTCCCACGGACACGTACACTGAAGGTTCTGTTTGCTAAAAAAATGAGTGTATTGGGAGGACAAACCAATGCAGATGACCGCGATTTTGAAGGGTGCCAATAATTGCAGAGTGAAGGACGTTGTCATATGCCTTTGTGATGTCAGTAGTGATCACCGTACGAACAAGATGGCTGTAGGGGGAATGGTTAAGAACGTCAGCAGTCAGAACAGCAAGACCGTCTTTCAGTCCAATTTGAGGGCGGAACCCAATTTGTGATTCCGGATAACATCATTCGATTCCAGTCAAAATGACAAGCGAGCTGCTACAATGTGTTCATAAAGCCTGCAGATAGTAGGCGTAAGTGAAATAGGGCGCAGGGCCGAAACAAAAACTAGCGGCTGACCTGATTTGGGTATTGCTACAACGATAGATTGTTTCCACTCTGCAGGAATAACTCCAGAATGCCACACCTGATTGAATGTAAAAACCGGGACTGTAAAGCAGGTCCTTTCAAATTGCGAAACAAGTTAGGTACGCCGTCCTGTCCGGGAGCAGTGCTTGTTTTTGAGGCGATCTATGGAGGCCAGCAATTCTGTCATGTTAAAATCTGTAGTAACCTCATCAGGGGGCTCAAAAATCAATACTATGGAAGAAGGCGTAGGAACGCAGTCATACGGCAAGCTAATGCTTTTTTGGTGCGGCGTGTTAAGTTAAATCATAAGATGACTTTAGCAACAGCTGCTGCTGCTTGCTGGAGAGTTGAAAGATGGGATAGAAAGACAGGATAGTAAAGACGCGCTAAAGACAAGGCCGATCCCGAAGGTAGTGCAATAACGGGCCAACCTGTGGCGGGAGTGAAGCATCCTTCAAACTCTCCGCCACATTTCCTAAAAATATAGTCCAACTTGAACCCGCAACTGATACTCTACGGGTCCGGACAAGCTATCGGAAGTGTAGGTGAAATCCCAACGATGTCGTCACTGGTGGACCTCAATGCGGTAGCAGTATTCCAGAATACACTCATCAAAATCTTTAGCAGCCTTCATCGTACTGCATTCTGAGTGGTGTCTTAGCATTTCTCTTTTGCATATAGCTTAAATGTTTTAGTCAAGTCGGAGGCTAGCTAGCGACAGTGGTTAAGACCAATGACATCTGTACCTTCAGTTGCATGCTTTAAGGCGCGGTTGAGGTGTCCACCGATATGTCGATCTGAGAGCTACGCTGTCCTTTCCTTTCCTGCCAGTCGCTTCATGAACGCCGATCAGGAAGGATGCCGCCTAAACACTCTCCTGTGTCTCCAGAAACGAAGCGTGCGCGCGCTAATGAACAGCGACACAAGCATCAACTCCTTGCCAAAAATTTCGCCTCACCGCACTTTAGGTTAAAAAAGTGCCCTCTCATGATGACATAAATTCGGCCACCGCTGCCGGGATCAAACCCGCGTCCTTCGTGCCAGCGGACGAGCACCATAACCACTGAACCACCGCGGAAGCTCAAATTCAAGCTCGACTTAGCAATAAGCACATAACGTGCAAAAGCATGTTGCTAATTAAAGGCATTTGTCAGTAAAAGTTCCGCACAGTTCTGCATAACGGTGATGAACGGAAGTTTCAGGATCATCTCGCTTAAGTACATGCGCAGCGTTTCGATAGCCAGAGCTCTGATTATGGAGAAGGCACTTGCTACTCAATACCGATGAATGAGCTACCTAGGAGCCAGCTGTATAGGGGCTCACGTGTTATATGGAGGGTTAGGTGGCATTAACACGGATGACTGTTTTTATAGATATGTGCTCTGTGTTTTTAACATCCGAGGCGGCACATGGCCTACGGCGGACGCTGCTTTGAAAGATCGTCTGATGTTTATCAACATTCACTGACGTCCCACAGCGGGAAACTCTTTAGCGCTTGGCCTTCGTCGAAATACCGCAGCCAGGATTCGATCTCGTGATCTCGTGATAAATTCTTGATTGCTAAAACCACTGAAGCAACTTTGCGGGAAACGAAGAATGTTTCAACTTTATCAGAAAGTTGTTCAGGCCTGAGCGTTGATTACATTTCACGAGTGGCATTATCGCATCCTAAAGCGTTATTGTTGCTTAACTGCGGTCTGATCCGATATTTTATGTGCCGAATTCAGGTCGAGCTTCCAGTCAGTTATGGCGCGTGCTCCGCTCAGGTGTGAGAATATATGAAACACCATGGCCATGAGTGCAAATTTATTCGACCAAGTGTCTGGCACCCGTGCCACTCAGACCAATGCATTCACGCACATGCAGCAGAATAATCTATCTATAGCAGTCTTCCAGTGGAGTTGAACCTACGAGCGCAAGGCTAGAGCTTTTGCAATCCTAATCTCCGCATGTACTGAGGAGCCGACTGCACACGTCTGGAAGGCGAATACTAGAGCTGAGAGGTCCTGATTTACTGTAAGAAGTAAGGAGACGGAGCTGTTGAACGTTCCTGCTTGAATGTGATCTTTTATAGGTGAAAGCCAGTTATAACCGTTCTAACCTTTGCAGTTGAAGCGAATTGTTCAGGCTTTGTAGGCTTTGGTTGATTACAACAGCTGAAGCACACAGCAAAAATATGATTTTCACTAAATAAGAATTCTTTGCTAGGTTGTAACGAGCACTTACTTTCTCATGCACGATGAGGATCCTGATTTTGACTCCAGTGCTTTCTTTGCACCCAAGATTATTGGACAAACCACAATTCAGTTCTCAACCTGGAGTGAGAAACCTACCTAAACTTTCGTCTCATCAAAATTATATCCTACAGATATAATCATTTATAGCCTAATTCCATAGCCTCAGTACCTGTTGTGAACATGGGTAGAGCTCCTGCAACACGTTTTTCCAAAGTCATCATCAATGCGAATGTCAAAGCCGACCTATAAGCTCGCGCTATTTAGTTGCAGTTTCTGTTCAGAATTCAAGTCAGCACAGGGTGCAATGAAAACAGAAACAACACTTTTTTTGGCAGTAGACTGGTTTATGGCGCGAGTGTCTGCACTATCAGAGTTGCATATCTGGCGAGCACCTGTGTATTACAGTGGGATGCCAGGACGGCAACAACTCCTACCCCCACGGCTCTGTCAAAAACCTCACAAGCCCCTGTGTGCAGGTTCGTTGCGATAACGGGAATGTGTACAAAAAGAAGTGAGTATGTTTTTATGGACGAACGTTTTATTCCCAATTAAAAGCCAAGAGAAGCACCCAATGCGATAAAAATAGGTTTTGCTGGCTCCAACATCCTCGCACGTACAGATTAGTCAAAGCTGGGGCTTGTCTCAAGCGACGATGATCTAATTTTGTAAGAACAACCAGGATTCACTGGCTTTTTTTATTCAAAGCACCTATTGCGGCTCTTATAATTTCGAAATATTTGTTCCATAACCTCAGCCTCGTTCCCCCTATAGTTTCTCTGTACAATTCATTAGTGACCTCAAATTTACCACGACACCATTAAGGCTTCCGTTCTACAGGAATTCCGGCGTTGTCGTCGTCGGCGGCGTCGTAGGTGTTGTCAGACTCTTCGACGCCGGCGCTGCGAGCGAAAAATCCCCGGAGAACCAACCTAAATGGGCCACCTAGGTGACATGACTTCGTGGAGTCATCACAACCTGCCCACCGCATTATGAGCAAGCTGGCCATAGTTGAATTTGATAGCTAAATTATTGACTGGACGCAAGAGGTTGCTCGGGCAGCGCAACCTGGGTTACAGAATCCCCACCCCACCGCAGGTCAGTGACGCATTATTTAGCCACAGCATCACTGCGCCTGGAGTGGTATGAAGGCTCCTAAGGATCTGTGAATGTCAAGTATAGAATGACCAATTTCACATATATGGGAATTGGTCCCATCCACGCTTTTGCGTCATGCTGTTACGGCGGAGCTGAAGTCCGATTTTGCTTTTGTCTGGAGCCTGGTTGACCTTGAAAACCGAGCCTCCAACCGTAACTGAAACCGAAATGAAAACCCAAGCGCTGGTGTACCTAATTCGCCTTTTGCCTAAGCATGCTAAATCGCACATCATTTCTTTGCTGTTCATTATCGTGCAGGATGAAAATACCGTGCCAACGGGATGACTAGGCGTCCTTCTCTTGAAGCTATATAAATTTCTTTCACTTGGACAAAAAATAAAAACTTCATTAAAACGTGGTTAAGAAAAATTCCCAACTAGAAAATTCTGACCAAAGAATCACTAATACCCAGAGCAACGTCATCATTAAAAAATGCCAAAAAATAAACAAATAAATATAGCCGACTTTGATTTTGGAGAACTTCAATTTTGGTTGGATGGTGCACAGTACTGGAGACATGAAATATTAGCTTCTAGAAAGACAAGACAACGGAAGAATGACGCAGGACAAACGCTAACTTAGTCTGACTTTATTCGCAGAGAAGCTAACAAATATAATGAAATCCAAGGCATGCGCAGAAGCTAGACCGCACACAGTCAACAAGAGAGGTCAAGTCAACATATCTTGGTCTTAAAAAGGGTTACAGAGCACTGAAGAAGAATAGCTTGATGGGTCAGTTGGTGCATGATTGTGAGAAAAAACCAGCAGAAGAAGACATGTTCACAAGAGGGAGGAGTAGACAGGACAGCGCCCAGTTACGTAGGTATCACAAACACAATCTTTTCCTCCCTCTTATGTGGAAAGCTCCACGAGAGGAAAAAAACTATGTTAGTGATACCTCTGTAACACGTCTTTTGTGTTGGTTTTTTTCACTATCAAGCACCAACTTTATCAAGCTATGCTTCTTCAGTACTCTGTAACCCTTTTTAAGGCCAAGATGTGTTATACAGACCTCTTTTTTTATTGTGCGTGGTCTAGCTTCTGTGGATGCCTTGGTTTTGCTTATATTTGTTAGCTTCTGAGCGAATAAAGTTAGACGAAGTTAGCGCTAGTCTTGCGTCGTTCTTCCCGTATGTTTGTCTTTGTAGGCACAATTGTTTACTCTCTCAAGCCTACTTTGCGTTCATAATTAAACAAGAAAACCTAACCCTTCTTTATTCCGGAGAGAGTGCTGTAAATGTGGGCTTTACAGCATTGGTAATTACTACCTTCACAAGAAAGATAAGCTAAGGTCAGTGGAAGAGCTTGTATGATAGTGTTATGCAAACACCTTATTTGGATTTTTAACGCTTACCGGTTCTGTTTTTTTTAAAGGATAAACGAAAATATAAGCCAAGAGCAGGCCTCTAAATACAGCACACTTCTCGCTCACTCAAGTTTAAGCAAAAAACCGTCTTATATAAATCCTTCAGGAGCAATTAGCAAGAAGTCATGCTAAATGCGTTAATCGCAGAAAAGAATCTTTGTTAAGCAAGCGTGGAACCATGCGTGCTCTGAAATTTGTCTTTTCTATCCTTTCTGCCTAGTTGTTCGGACATAGAGGCTGGGCATGAACGACCACATAAAAGACAAGATGCAGAACAGTATCCTAATTGCTGTTATTGAAAGATATCTCAGAAAACACAGCCGGCGGAGCAACTTGGAACCAAGGACCACATTCGATGACCACTCGCTACAGCTGCTAATATTGATAGAAGGAAGCTGAACGTGCTGCGAAAGTGGAAATAAAATTCAGCTAATAGCGGTAACCTCTCTCTACAAATATTTCTGTAAACATCAGATATAACTAGAAACAAATAAATAGTAGAAAAACATGAAACCTTGAAGTGAAAAGGTAAAACTGTGGACGAGGAGTGTGTCTGGGTTATACATATCGGGTCAAGGAGGGTGCACGTGGCATGGAGTCTCATATGAAGGAATAAGCTTGATTGCTCTGTGGGATTTCGAGTGTAAGAGCGCTGTTAATGAGTTTTAAGTGAGAGGGAAGTACGGCGTCTGCTATGACGTTGCGGTGGGCCTTATTACCTGCACAAAAGAGCATTACTGACCTTGGGTATTATTTGCAGATATTTGCTATAAGCAACCTCTAAGCTGTGTACGTTTATCAATATAACAGTCTTTCTTTTGTACACTTGTGATACGTTCACACAGGGTCTTGACAATGCTGATAATATGGATATCGCGGAGGAGATCTGAAAGGAAAGAACTGCACAATGGATTACCTTTAGTTCTCGTGTCGGAACTAAGGAGGCCAGAAAACCTAGATGAAAAATTTAGCACAGGGTTAAAAAAACCTTTCGCTTGATAACAAGTTAGTGAAAAAAGAACTGAAGTGTAGTTTGTAGAAAACGTAGGCAACCCCACTGGAGTAATGCATGACTTGAAACGACATGAATTTTTTTATGCTGTAAAAGAGACGACATATAGAAAGATAAGACTGCAGGACGAGTGCAGCTAACAACGAGTTCATTCAGGGGTTGACACTTCGAAATATGACAGCTCGGCTTATGCGCGGCCGATACTACCACAGCATGCCTGGTAAACGTGGGTCATCACCATACCCTTCCACAAAGATTTCAATAAGCCTGACTCCCTTCTGTACAAAGCCACAGACGTATCACTGGCACACTTGTGACCATTTTTTTATCAGAAAGGCTCCAATATATTTCGCGCCTCGACGTTGCTGCCCCTGCCAAGAATGTTAATCTCAGTTAATCATGAACGGCACTCACATGTTGTACAATTATCAAATTAACGTTTTTTCCGTTTCCTAACGGTCTTCATGTAGCGTTCAGTTTGGCAGTGCAGGGCTTTCCACAAGTTAGTGGAATTTCATATACCGCTTCTTTCGCGCATTTAACATAACACTTGCCATACTTTTTTGTGCATTCACTTTGCTTTCTTTTCTTGTTTTCTGTGAGAAAGCAGAGCTGGCCATGCTTCACCGGTGGCGGAACCCCATAAGTACTCCGCACATATTGGCCCCCCTTTTTTACGTTGTGCGCTATCTTATGCATGTAAGGTACAACCACAAGCTTTGTACCTTCATTTGGGGCCCTTTTAAGCCTCTTTAATGCCAAAATATTGTCACGTGGTGGTGACGTTGAAGAACACAGTAGCAATACTGTGAAAGACAAAACTAAATTTTATTAGGCGAACGTGTGTCCACAAAACAGGCTACACTTACAGCACAACGGTAGCGGCGAGCACGGTCGGCGATCGTCGAAAATATGATCTGCGGGTCAAGCGCGTCGGCTGTTATATAGCAGTCGTCGAATGTTCCAGACTAATCGTTGGGACCCGCGTGCCTTCCACAAAGTTCTACACCATTCGCGTCAGGCGATGAAATCAGATAACATAAGGTTCGTCTACAACAGACAGCGAACAGAAGCATCGATGACTTGCCAGAAACTTTGGATAGATGCAGGCGCGTCCCGCGCTGTGCGATAACACTTGTTAGGGGGCGAAACGTAGTCGCCCGATAAAGATAAATGACACATGTCATTACCCCCCCCCCCCCCCTCTTGAAAAGCATCGACCCGATGCTGCAAACAAACGAAATAAAGAAAAGCACTCGTAGCAAAGAAAACAACAAAAACAAGGAAGTTCGTCAGCGTCCGTAAAAGGGTTTAAGGCGCACCACGTGGACCACTTCAGATCGAGCGCAGCGTTGCTGTGAATGCGAAATGCCGTCTGGCACGACCTCATAGTCCAGTGAGCGAATGCGTCGAATGACCTTGTAAGGTCCGAAATAGCGTCGCAATAGTTTCTCACCGAGTCCTCGTCGGTGTATCGGGGTCCATACCCAAACACGGTCGCCGGGCTGGTACTGGACGAAGCGTCGTCGCAGGTTGTAGTGTCGGCTGTCGGTACGCTGCTGGTTCTGGATCCGTAGGCGGGCGAGCTTTCGAGCTTCTGCGGCGCGCTGGAGATAGATAGCGACGTGAAGATTTTCCTCGTCAGTGACGTGCGGCAGCATGGCGTCGAGCGTCGTCGTCGGGTTCCTGCCGTAAACCAGCTTAAATGGCGTGATCTGTGTTGTTTCTTGCACCACCATGTTGTAAGCGAATGTTACGTACGGCAGGACCGCATCCCATGTCTTGTGCTCGACGTCAACGTACATTGCTAGCATGTCGGCGAGGGTCTTGTTCAGGCGCTCCGTGAGACCATTCGTCTGCGGATGGTAGGCAGTTGTCCTCCTGTGACTTGTCTGGCTGTATTGCAGAATGGCTTGCGTGAGCTCTGCTGTAAAAGCCGTTCCTCTGTCGGTGATGAGGACTTCTGGAGCACCATGTCGCAGCAGGATGTTCTCGACGAAAAATTTCGCCACTTCGGCTGCGCTGCCTTTCGGCAGAGCTTTAGTTTCAGCGAAGCGGGTGAGACAGTCCGTCGCCACGACGATCCACTTATTTCCGGAAGTTGATGTCGGAAACGGTCCCAACAAGTCCATTCCGATCTGCTGAAAAGGTCGGTAAGGAGGCTTGATCGGCTGTAGTAATCCCGCTGGCCTTGTCGGTAGTGTCTTGCATCGCTGACAGTCTCGGCATGTCTTGACGTAACGGGCGACATCGGCGGTTAGGTGCGGCCAGTAATATCTTTCTTGTATCCTTGATAGCGTCCGGGAGAATCCGAGGTGCCCAGCGGTCGGATCGTCATGTAGGGCGTGCAGTACTTCTGGACGCAGCGCCGACGGAACAAGAAGAAGATAGTTGGCGCGGACTGGTGAGAAGTTCTTCTTCACGAGTAGGTTGTTTTGAAGCGTGAACGAAGACAATCCACGCCTAAATGCCCTAGGGACAACGTCGGTGTGCCCTCCCAAATAATCGACTAGGGCTTTTAGCTCTGGGTCTCCTCGTTGCTGTTCGGCGAAGTCTTCCGCGTTAATTATTCCAAGGTAGGCGTCGTCATCCTCGTCATCTTGCGGCGGCGGGTCAATGGGGGCGCGTGATAGGCAATCGGCATCTGAGTGTTTTCGTCCGGACTTGTAGGTTACAGTGATGTCGTATTCTTGTAGTCTGAGGCTCCACCGTGCCAGCCGTCCTGAAAGGGTCCTTTAAGTTAGCTAGCCAACACAATGCCTGATGGTCGCTGACCACTTTGAATGGCCTGCCATATAGTTAAGGGCGAAATTTCGCTGTTGCCCAAACGATGGCGAGGCATTCCTTTTCGGTTGTAGAAAAATTGCCTTCCGCTTTTGATAATGACCGGCTAGCGTAAGCTATCACGTGTTCATGCCCATCTTTTCTCTGGACTAGGACGGCACCGAGGCCTAGGCTACTGGCGTCAGTGTGGATTTCGGTATCGGCGTGATCGTCGAAGTGCGCAAGTACGGGCGGCGACTGCATGCATCGTTTGAGTTCTTGAAATGCGGCGGCCTGCGGCGTTTCCCACTTGAACTCGACGTCACATTTAGTGAGCTGTGTCAACGGCTCAGCGATGCGTGAAAAGTATTTGACAAATCACCTGTAGTAGGCACACATGCCAAGAAATCTACGCACTGCCTTCTTGTCGATGGGCTGTGGGAAATGTGCGATGGCAGCTGTCTTCTGTGGGTCAGGGTGGACTCCAGACTTGCTGATGATGTGGCCTAGGAACAGAAGCTCATCGTAAGCGAAGCGGCACTTTTCTGGCTTCAGAGTGAGCCCTGATGACTTGATAGCCTCTAATACTGTGGCAAGTCGCCTAACGTGATCGTCGAAATTTGCGGCGAAGACAACGACGTCATCCAAGTAAACGAGACAGGTCTGCCACTTCAATCCTGCTAAAACCGTGTCCATCACGCGCTGGAACGTTTCGGGCGCCGAGCACAGTCCAAATGCCATAACCTTGAACTCGTAGAGGCCGTCTGGGGTGATGAAGGCGGTCTTTTCGCGATATTTTTCGTCGACTTCTATTTGCCAATCCACAGACTTGAGGTCCATCGACGAGAAGTATTTTGCGTTGCAGAGCCGATCCAATGCGTCGTCTATCCGTGGGAGGGGGTATACGTCCTTCTTCGTGATCTTGTTCAGACGACGATAATCGATGCAGAAACGTAGGGTTCCGTCCTTTTTCTTCACCAGGACAACAAGGGATGCCCACGGGCTTTTCGACGGCTGAATGATGTCGTCGCGCAGCATTTCGTCGACTTGTTCTCTTATCGCTTCACGTTCTCGCGGCGAAATTCGGTAAGGGCTCTGGCCGACTGGTCGAGCGCACTCCTCGGTGATTATGCGATGCTTGGCGACTGGTGTTTGTCGAATCCTCGATGACGTCGAAAAGCAGCCTTTGTATCGTCGGAGCAGACTTCTGAGCTGCTGTTGCTTAATCACGGAGAGACTTGGATTAATGTTGTAGTCTGGTTAGGGAACCATGGTTGTCGGGGTAGATGCGGCGGAATCCGAGAGGACAAACGCATTACTGGTTTCCAGAATTTTCTCGATGCATGCAATCGTCGTGCCCTTGTTGATGTGCTTGAACTCCTGGCTGAAGTTTGTCAGCAACACTTCAGTTTTCCCTCCATGCAGTCGAGCGATCCCTCTTGCGACGCAAATTTCACGGTCTAGCAGAAGACGTTGGTCGCCTTCGATGACACCTTCTACGTCAGCGGGTATTTCGGTGCCGACCGAAATAACAATGCTGGAGCGAGGCGGGATGCTCACTTGATCTTCGAGCACACTCAAGGCGTGGTGACTACGAGGGCTCTCCGGCGGTATCGCTTTATCTTCCGGGAGCGTTATTGACTTCGACTTCAGGTCGATGATTGCGCCGTGTTGGTTCAGGAAGTCCATACCGAGAATGACATCTCGTGAACACTGTTGGAGGATAACGAAGGTGGCAGAGTAAGTGCGGTCATGAATGGTTATTCTTGCCGTGCCGATTCCAGTCGGCGTGATGAGGTGTCCTCCAGCGGTCCGAATTTGAGGGCCTTCCCATGCGCTCTTAACTTTCTTCAACTGGGCGGCGATGTGTCCACTCATTACGGAGTAATCAGCCCCTGTGTCCACTAAGGCGGTAACTGCGTGGCCGTCGAGAAGCACGTCGAGGTCGGTGGTTCTTTGTCTGGCGTTGCAGTTAGGTATTGGCGCCGGATCACGGCTGCGTCGTGTTGAACTGAAGTTGGAACGTCGCGTCGTCAAGTCGCCTTTGGTCGGTGTATTCTTCGCTTCCTGACTTCGTCGGGACGGCGGCGTGTCGTTATGTCGTCGAGGTGGTCTCTGCGTCGTCTTCGTCGGCGGCGGAGGATCTTCGTCAGTTCGACGAACAGCAACCGCACCTCCATCGGTTGCTGCTTTTAGTTTTCCGGATATGGGCTCGCAGAGCGGTCCCGTGCTGGGCCAGTGTATGGATGGCGCTGCGGCGACAGGTAGCGGCCTGGTGACGGCGACCGGGATGGCCGTCGAGGGCTCTACTGAGTAGCGGCGAGGTAGTCGGCGATGTCACGAGGGCGCGGTGCGTCGACGGCGAACCCTCGAAATCCCAGGTCGCGGTATGGGCATAGGCGGTACACATGGCCGGCTTCCCCGAAGTGGTAGCAGAGCGGGCGGTGATCAGGAGCGCGCCAAATGTCGGTCTTCGTCGGGTAGGTGCGCTGGGCGACGGGAGGGCGTGTTGGCGGCGGCGGCGGTGGTCGACGGAATTGCGGCGTTACAGGGTCCTGGCGCGGTCGTGGAGCGGGACCTTGACGGCGGGCGACGGCGGCGTAGGTCATCGCCTCTGGCTGGGGCAATCGCTGGACTTCTTTGACAATTTCGGCGACTTAGGCCACTTGAGGTTGCGATGAAGGGAAGATCCTTTGAAGCTCCTCTCGTACGACTGCCCTGATGGTCTCGCGCAGGTCGTCGGTGGCCAGTGACTGAACTCCGGCGTAGTTTGTCCAGTTCGTGCGGTGGTTGTATTGTCGGTTCCGCTTTTCGAGTGTCTTCTCAATCCTGGTGGCCTCGCGAAGGAACTCTTCTACGGTCGTCGGTGGGCTTCGTGTCATTGCGCCGAAAAGTTCCTCCTTTACACCACGCATCAGCAGGCGGACTTTCTTCTCTTCGGACATTTCCGGGTCGGCGTGCCGGAACAGACGGCTCATTTCCTCAGTGAAGATTGCGATCGTCTCATTCGGCAGCTGCGCTCTGGTCTCCAGTAGAACTTGGGCTCGCTCTTTACGCAGGACGCTTTTGTAAATGTTTGCAGGAAGCTGCTTCGGAACAGGTCCCACGTCGTCAAGGTGGCTTCTCGATTCTCGAACCACGTCCTGGCGGCGTCCTCCAATGCGAAATAGACATGTCGCAGCTTGTCGTCGCTTGCCCAGCTGTTAAACGTAGCAACCCTCTCATACGTTTCCAGCCAGCTTTCCGGGTCCTCAAATGTGGAACCGCGGAACGTCGGTGGTTCCCTGGGCTGCTGCAGCACGATGGGGGACGCTGGGGCTGCCATTGGGGTTGCCTCGGCCACAATCTTATTGGTCTTCTTAGGTAGAAGTCCGTGCTCCGGGGGAAGCTGTTGAAGACGGCGGCTTGCTCGATTGTCCGGCACTGCGTTGGTATTCTCTTTGCGGTCCGGGCTTGGATCACGGCTTGTCGGGGGCGTCCGGTACATGAACAAAACAAAAAAGAAGCACCTCCACCAGATGTCACGTGGTGGTGACGTTGAAGAACACAGTAGCAATACTGTGAAAGACAAAACCAACTTTCATTGGGCGAACCTGTGCCCACAAAAGAGGCTACACTTACAGCACAACGGTATAAAGAGAATTTATTGGTACACCAGACCACATTTACATACGAACACTGGCAGTCACGAACAGTACATAATGTAATTTAAAAAGAAGCAAAATATGCGACAACGGGTCACCAATATGCACAGATACAAACAGAAACGGAACAGGCCAACAATCTATATACAATGAATACCATGGCGCGGCATGTTTCCAAATTAAACATACATCTCAGTACGCGATGGTTTAAAAGAGGGGAAGGTTGGGGTGGGGGGGGGGGGTAAAGGGAGGGGGGGAAGTTACCATGCGCGTACAACACTTGTTCCCAGATGTGTACATAACTGGGTAAGGGGATGATACCCGTTACCACGACCAACCCAGGGCAAACTCAGCGAGTATTGACTAGTATTGCATTATTGGGAGCACCACTTTGTTAGAATGTAAAGAAATAAAGTGGATCGACCAGCGCCGCAAGAACAGCGCTTCGCCGCCCACTGTTAGTTCTTCCTCTAGAAATTGCCACACAATGAGGCGCACCCTCCTCAAGAGCGGAAACATGGCGCGTTGCTGTCTTCCGCGCACTTCGGCCAAGCCTCGCTGCTTCCAAAGCGCGTAAAAAACCACTGCTATCACAAGGCGCTCAAAGGATGAGCGCCTTCGCGAGTTGCGCTGACGCGGGCGCACCCTAAACATCCTGTAGATCAGGAGCCACAAAGTACGCGCTACGATGCAGTCATCCAGGGCGTGCCGCTGTGTCTCAACAGCGCCGCAGTTGGTGCAGCGCGCGTTTGGCACGATGCCCCACCTTTCGAGACGCTCTCTCGTCGGCAGTGCTTGCCAACGGCGACGCCATTCGAAGTCTTGTACTTCTTCTGGCAACAGGCTCGATGCAAAGGCCTGCCGTTTTCTAGGAGAAGTTTTTTCTGCCTGATCAATACTGAAATCCAAAACAGCAACCGCCGCACTAACGCGTGCCACTGGTGTTTCGCGTATATCCGTGTCCGGGAACTGGCTTAGCCAGAACCGGAAAAAGTCAGTTGCCACTTTGTAAATGGGCATAGGTTGCTCTGCTTGAGGCCCCGTGTGTCGCTGCGTTAGGAACAGTTGACTCCCAGTACCCAACCAATACAGGACTAGTGATCGACCTCTGTACATTTGGGCCGCTAGTAGGTCGAGAACTGCTTTGGTGGCGAAAGCTCGCGCTGTTGCCTTCCAGGAGGGCAGGTTCAAACCTCCTCTATCGCGTTCCGCGGCCAACATTTGACGGGACACAGGGGCCGGCTTTCTGTTCCACAGGACTTGTCCTGCGAGCGAGTCAGCTTCCCTGCCACGCGACGCGGCAGTGGAGCAACACGCGCAACGAAGCAAGCGTACGCAGCTGCGCACGTACGGAAGAATAGTGCCTTGGCGTTCAAAGTTAGTTCTAGGTGTGCAATCGAATCTATGGCCCGTCGCGCTCGAGTGATAGCGTCGTCCCACGTTCTCGGTGACACACCTGCTGGCGTGAACACGATTCCTAAAACTCGCACACCATCGACGAACTGGATTCCACCGGGCAAGGGGTCCTGAAACGTGCCAAAGCTCAGGGCTTGGCTCTTTGTGGTGTTCAATTGCGCCCCTGAGAGGGCTGCATACTCGTTGAAAACTTGCCAGAAAGCAAGAAAACTGTCCGCATCTCGCAAGAAAAGCGAGATGTCGTCCGCATAAGCAGACACAGAAACTCTTTCCTGCCCCGGAAGGGGAAAACCTCGGATATCTGGGTGGTCTTCAACTGCACGGAGCAGAGGGTCCAGCGAGAGCACGAAGAGAGCGGGAGAGAGGGGACAACCTTGTCGAACTCCTCGCGTCACACAAATTTCCCTGCTCAACGCCCCGATTAAAACCAGCTGACTAGACAGCCCCGAATATAGAGCACCTACTAAGTTAGTAAATTTGTCCGGAAGGCCCAGACATGACAAGACTGTCAACAAGTAGTCATGCTCGACTCTATCGAAGCCTTTGCTTTGATCGAGGGAGATGAAACAACCGTTCAGTTTTTTTGCCTGAGCGTACGCAAAAAGGTCACGTCCGGAAGGCCCAGACATGACAATACTGTCAACAAGTAGTCATGCTCGACTCTATCGAAGCCTTTGCTTTGATCGAGGGAGATGAAACAACCGTTCAGTTTTTTTGCCTGAGCGTACGCAAAAAGGTCACGTGTGAGAGCCAGTGAAGTGAAGATTGATCTACCCAAGACTGACGAGCTCTGGAGAGGGCTGACCACATCGCCTAAGCACGGCTTCAAGCGGTCTGTTAAAACCGTAGCGCCAACTTTGTAGTCTGTGTTGATGAGCGTTATTCGTCTCCACGAACTTGGGTCTGAGAGAGGCTTATCTGGCTTGGGGATGAGAACCACGTGCCCCAATGAAAAGGACGACGGCTTCACACCCTCCAGAAGCACTGAATTCACTATGGCTGTCAAGTGCTCGCCGAGAATCTCGAAGAATGTCGAGTAGAACCCGGCAAGAATTCCGTCTGGGCCGGGAGCTGCGGACGCCCTCATACGAGCTAGCGCCGCTCGCACTTCTTCCATACTGGCTGGGCCGCAGAGCGCTGCTTCATTTATTTCCGGGCACGTGTATCGCCCACACAAGTCCCGAACCCTGCTCCTTAAACCCGCATTTCTGCTGGCGTGCTCAGAGGAGAATAACGAGGCGTAGTGGGCCGCGAACACTTGCTCAATATCTGAATGGGCACTGGAGTGCCGGCCGTCTGGCAAGATCACGCCTTCAATTCGTGAAAGTCCTTTGTTGTCGTGTTCCCCCTCTCGGGCGCGACGGAGTTCTTCTGTCGCTACTCGAGGGGACGTTGTTGGGATGGGCGAATTACTCGAGCTCCGAGCTAGGAGCCTGTAATATCGCACGCGCTGCGATTCAAGGTACTCGCTCATGAAGAGCGTCAGAGTGCCTCCGGCCTCAACGATGCGAATGCGCCGCATCAAGTCGTTAAGTTCGGCAGTTATTTTAACGCGCCTGGCTTTGCCTTCCCTTACTAGAATCTCACGCCAACAGGTTTTTAGTTCGTCCCACTCGTCCGGAGTCAGGTCTTCGACCTTTGGGAGGGTCTCTGCTAGTGCTTGGCGAATGGAGGCCAAACTAACTTCATCGTGCAGAAGCGCGAAGTCCATTCTCCACCTACTCTAGAGTAGGTCGGCCGACCTTCCGGGCGATGCGTTCACGCGTACTGACACAAATGCGTGGTCGCTGATGCCCTGGACGCCTGGCAGCGGGCTTACAGTCTCGCATGCGCGGAGAAGTGGTACGAGGGCAGGAGGGAGATAAACTCGATCAAGACGGCGAGCAGAGCGGCCTCGCTTCCACGTGGCCACAAATTCATTGTCATTAAGGGCAACCCACGCATCTGTCAGCTTAAAGCGTCTCACTAAACCCTCGAGTTCCCTGGCATTGTAGTTTGAGGAACCTTGGCCTGGGCCGCGTAGATCTCGCCAAGAGTCTAGTACACAATTAAAGTCGCCGATGAGCACACACTGCACGTTCTGGTCGATATAGGTACCAATTGTTTTTAAAAAATCATTCGTCAGACTGCGTCTGGCCGGCGCGTATACGTTAATGAAACGAGTTTTCTGATTGTACATGAATATATCAGTAATTATGGCGCGACCATCAAGACCGAAAGTGCAATGTGCGCTCATCCTGTAGGTGTTTGTAATAAAAACCACACCAACCCCACATGGTTGAGAGGTGGTCAACGAAAAAAAAGCGTCGACATGGAATCGCCTACGAAATGCTGACACATCTGCTGGGGTACGAAAATTGCATTCTTGCAAGAAAAGTAAATCTGCGCCTACTGAGCGAGCGAGGTGCATAACTTCTAGCTGCTTGGCTAGCGCTCGAAAACCTCTGACATTGAAGGTAATGAAATGAATCTCAGCCATATTTTGCCAAAGGAACAAAACCATTAACACTTGGGAAATAGTACAACCAACAAAAGAGCAGCGTTGACCGACTCACATGTCGTGAGGTGCGGCGGTGGTCGCAGAACGGGCGAAGGACCTGGGTGGCTCGACGATGCTGCCATAGTAGGTAAGCCCCTGTAGACGCTATAGCACAGGCTACGTGGTCGTGGTCCGCGAAGTGTCTTTCCCTGACTCTGCCGTAAAAGGCGTCCGTGGCACGCATGGTTCGTGTGGAGCGCAGGGCGCTCTGGTTCACGGTGAACACGCAACACATACCACTCACACCTGGGCTTGCCGCCACCAACAGTGCTTGCACCAACCGATGAACTTGTGGCGAAAACACATGCAGCAGGGACACATCGACACAGTCGTCTATGGCCCGCCGCGTGACACAGCACCGGCACCTTATCACGTCCATCGTCGAAGGCGCGTGTAATTTCCGCTGGTGTCGACGGGAGCAGGTCGCTATCGGTGCTGGCCGGATGCGCGGCGCTAATTCGGCCGCCGCGATAAGGGCGGGGCCGAGGAAGGTAGGGCGGCCGAGGCGGCCGGGGAAATTCTTCGGTGAAGCCATGGCCGCTAATCGTCGAAATCGGAGAAATCCATCTCCACTCCATCCTCTGCCGTCTTTTTTACTTTTTTCTTTTAGGCAGCGGTAACTGTCGCAGAGGGACCGCAGTCCAACGAGGAGCGCTGACGCTTCGGTTCATCGGGCTCTTGCCCCTTATGAGACAGGCAGGCGCTAGTCTTTCGGGGGCTCGTGCGTTGCGTCTTTGAGACACTGGTGCTTACCTGAGCCAGGGCTTCGGGGCTAGCGCTCTGGGGCTCATTGGTTACCCTAGGTATGTCCGCTACCTCTGGAGCCTCCAACTCGGACTCCGTAGCGCTCTGCTGTCTCTCAGATGGAGTTGGCCGCGCGTGCAACAAGGCAGCTTCCAGTTTTTCCAGGTCAGACAGGCCATCTGACGACGTAGAGTCCTTCGAACCCTCTTCGGTAGAAGTTTGGTCTGTCTCGTCAGTCAATGGAGTGCCAGGCGACCTGGGCTCTCCCGAGTCCTCAGCGAGGGTGGTTGTGGACCTGGTGTCGTCCACTTCGTCCCGGCGTGGAGCCGGGGTTGCCCCGAGCGGGACTTGCAGCGTACTCCTCGGAGCTGCGAGGGCGGCCGCGTAGGAAAGCGGCGCGATGCAGTCTGAAGTGACGTGATTCCCGCCACACCGTTTGCAGGCTGCTTGGCACGAGTCCGCCTCGTGACCGTACGCAGCACAGCGGCCGCAGCGCGGGGCGGTGCAGGCGGCACCGAGGTGACCTTCCACGCCGCAACGGGCGCACACCTTCCTCATTCCACGGTACTCCAACATAGCGCGGTGACCCGCGACGGTGATGAAATTCGGTGGCGCCCGCTGCACGTCGAGCTTCACAGACAAGCGCCGCTGCGAACGTGGCTCCTTGACTTGAGAACGGGTTCCGTGACTGCCCTGACCTTGCCAAAGGGGCTCAGGGCGGCTGCGAGCGCGTCGTCGCTCACGCTTGGTGGAAGTCGCCGGACCGTTACGAACACCACTGGCGCAGCAAGCTGAACGAGCGGCACTTTATGACCGGCCACGAGCAGAGAGCCCGCGGCCAACATTTTCGTGGCTTGCGCCATCGAACTGACAGCTGCCAGGAACTTAGTTCCGCCGAGGTGCTGCAAATACTGCAGCCCCCCGACACCGACGACCTCCTCGATGGCATCGATCAGGTCGTGCGCCGGCACGGGTACCGGTACGTTAGAGTTGAAGCATTGCGCCTTTGTGGGGCGTGCCGCAGGCGGCGGAAGGTCCATCTTCACCAAGCCCTGGACACCGCGGCAGCAGGACGGGCGCCGGGGCACGGGCAGCAGGGCCTCAGAAGGCGATGGGCAGCGTAACGGGCGGCCACACAGGGTTGTCGGCGATATAGAGAATTTATTGGTACACCAGACCACATTTACATAAGAACACTGGCAGTCACGAACAGTACATAATGTAATTTCAAAAAGAAGCAAAATATGCGCAAACGAGTCACCAATATGCACAGATACAAACAGAAACGGAACAGGCCAACAATCTATATACAATGAATACCATGGCGCGGCATGTTTCCAAATTAAACATACATCTCAGTACGCGATGGTTTTAAAAGAGGGGAAGGTTGGGGTGGGGGGGGGGCGGGTAAAGGGAGAGGGTTGTCGGCGATCGTCGGCGAGCAGGGTCTGCGATCGTCGAAAATCTGATCTGCGGGTCAAGCGCGTCGGCTGTTATAAGCAGTCGTCGAATGTTCCAGACTAATCGTTGGGACCCGCGTGCCTTCCACAAAGTTCTACACCATTCGCGTCGGGCGATGAAATCAGATAACATAAGGTTCGTCTACAACAGACAGCGAACAGAAGCATCGATGACTTGCCAGGAACTTCGGATAGATGCAGGCGCGTCCCGCGCTGTGCGATAACACTTGTTAGGCGGCGAAACGTGGTCGCCCGATAAAGATAAATGACACGTGTCAATAGACTGAATGGTTGAACTATTGGCCAGTGCAAGAAATATTCTGCAATATATCATTGATTATAATGGATTTCCACTTTCTGATGCAGGACTCCAGGATCCGATGTACCCTGTAATAGGTGGGCGTTGAGAAATCTGCGCCTCGTGAGTTTCTGTGGGACCTATCGCAATCTTATACGTGGGTACTCTGTCACTACTTTCTCATTGTGATAAGCCCGCCCTAGTTGGGATCGAACACAAAGGTTCGCTCAGAGACCATGCTTCAAGCCACTGAGCCGCCGCGGCAGATGAAACACATCACCTAATAGCTAGTGGTCCTACAGCTGTGGACAGAATAATCCAAAGACTTCAGCTGCAATGAATTTCCGCTTATCTCTTCTTCGCTCTCACGTCTTAGTCATGTTTCGCGCTATAATGTGCCGACCTTTGGAGGGAAGCTCACATGACAACGTCGTTGATGAGGTCAATCTCCGCCTGTGTCTGCCGCGGCGTCATTCTTACGCCAAACACGATTCCACCCAGGAGGTGCGGGGTCTCGGCGTCTCTCGTCCTCTGGATCTGCCTGAGAAGCTAGAAAAAGGTGTGTTTCGAATGTACATTGGTGTTCGTTATTAGATGCAACGCACGAGATGCTGCAGTTGCGCTCACTTCAAAGGACACCGAGTACAAATGGTAGTTGGCGTTAACAAGTCACAAAAAAACGAATAACGAAACAGAGGTGTCGGCATCACCGGCGGATTTAGTAATTTAGTAAGTAAAATTCGTGCGTGAACACGAATTTCTTGCTTGGATTCCAGAGGCGACGGAACACTGCCACAAACTTCAAGGCGTTGGCAACCTGTCTTTCTGGTAACGAGGACGTCAGGAGTGTGAATGGCTGGCGGGAAGATTTTTAATAGCGGTTTTCTCAGCGATAAGCATGTCTTTCGCTGCCGTATAAACGGTCACCTAGCCAGGAAGAGCACGAGAATCAATTTTCGCTGAGAACAGTAATAGAATATAGATCTGCTCATCGTCTTTTAAACGAATGAATATGCGTAGCAGGCATTGCGGCTATGAGACACGTCATGGGAACTAAAAAGTAAAAAGTTTTTTCCCCTCTGTGAACGGTGAAGGAAACGTATTTTCATTATTTACTTATATCTTAAATTTGAAGTACCTCGCTAGAGGAACCACAAGAATCAGATACAGACTCGACGAAGTTTATCGAAGCCAGTCATAAAGACTTCTGAGGAAAGCACATCTGGTGCACACGAGTCTCGCGAGCCCATTTACTTCTGTTTACTCACTTAAGCATAATTTTTGCTTGCTTTCCGTTACTCTGCATTAAAGCGAGTCGTCTACTAATCATGTTTTAATCTTATATTTTTACAATTTCATTTATACACAAAAGGGCTTTGTACGGTGCCAATTTCTTGGTTGGCATCGGCGCAGTGGAACTCTAAAAGTGAAACCTCCAGTTTTCACCTGAATGACTTTCCAGTGGTAATGCTTTTCATGATGGGAGGCTGTGAGGCACTTTCAGTATTGTGCGCTGTGGGGGCATGCGACGCACATGCACACACATTACTTGGCACAGGCTCTCGCCAGGGTGCCCACTCCAGCGATGGTCACGTACATTCACCTCCGGACACGAGTGTCTCTAGAGTGTGCAGATTTCAGGTGCGCACGCCCTGGTGCAAACGCAGATAGCTCGAAGCGGCCAAATACGCGGTGCACTAACATTGAATAGATCCAGGGTAGCCTTGATGTTAACCTCGGCAGGAGACGGGGACGTCTTGGCGTCGAGCACTCCGAAGTGGAAGATCCCGTGTTGGTGGAATAGACCCAGCAGTTCCGTTCCGTTAGAGCCATCCAGCGCTTCTCGGGCCTCCTTACCGTATCTGCACATGAAACCAAGACGCGCACAATGCGCGGGACAAGTTAGAAAAGCTACAGACAATGAGAGAAATAGCCGTTGTTCAAGCGTTTACGCGGTTAAGTATCACTTAAAATTTGCCACTCCAAATCTTAGCTTAGTTACCATCCAGTATCGAGAGGCGCCCGACAACCAGGAGCAGGAGGTTTTCGAGAGGAAGCAGGTACCTGGTGTTACTAGGCATTGTGCGCATAGTCTCTGGGCATAGCCTGGGCATAGTCTGGTCAAAACAGTCTCTTGGTTGTCTGACCTCGACAATGCTGACCGGTTCTTTCTCATGAGCGACGAGCAGAATTATGCGCCTCCCATTTTATATTGAAAGCCATCCTATTTATTGGCTAAGTGACTTGTTGCGCCGCTGCTGTGCTTTGACAGAAGAGGGAAATTTGTTGCAGGCAGGAAATTCAAGGCTGTGTGCCATATTATCCCAAGCCGCACAGGTAATCGGCCGAATATTGGAAATATATTGGCAATAGTCGGTCCTACAAAGGACAAGAGTGAAACCAGCCAATTCCAATATTGGGCCCATTACCTGTGCTGCTAGGGAAACTAAGAGCAGGTAGATGGACACAGTTTCTTCGTATGTAGCCGGGCATCGGATATCGCAAGACAAGGGTGACTGAAATCATCTTTTGGTCAAGAAAATTTTGAAGCTTGAAAATAAATAGCGTGGTTGCACCGTTCCTAGGCAGAAAAATACCAAATAGGAATAACTGCGAATTTGGTATTGGCGGTTTTTTTTAACTTGCGGTTAGCGTGAACTTCTTTTCACTTAGCAACGAAGGACGTGAAACTGCGTACAAAAGCTAGCAAATACTTTTATAAAGACACTGTTAGCTCTGTTTGGAGATCTGCAGCGACTTCTACAGTGAGCGTAAACAGACTCGTGAACGATGTTAGCATGATAAAATTCAGACAGGTGGGGAAGGTGTCTGGTTCAAATGCAAATGCCACCAGAGACTATGACAAGGAAGAGTTTATGCCATGGGAAGGATTACAGTTAACACAGACCTTAGTTCGGTCAGACGGCTCGCGAAGAAACCTCTATAAACCAGGCTCAAACGAGACACCACCACATTTCTAGCGCAAACGCTGAGAAACATATACAGGGTGTTTCACCTAAGACTTTACAATATTTTGTAAGAAATAGGCATTGAGTTAGACGACAGCTTTTTTGGCACAGCATAGTCAGCGGTGCAGTACATCAGAATACAGCTAGGACGTGCTAACTAGCAGGATGGGCATTTCGGTATGTAGCCCGCCGTATGTAATATCGATATAATTTTTTAGAATTTCTAAAACCGGGTTACCGTTGGCGCTATGGCCCAACCAATTTTGCCTACATTGCGCAAAAATACATGCGCTTCCGAGAAGCTTGCAGGCAAAGGAACCTCGTCATTGCACGTAACTCGTCGAAATAGCCGGATATGGATATTACTTACGGTGGTATGCACGCCTTTCAATGATTGGAGAGCCTAACACAAATAGTTAAAAACATAGCTAATAAATATTAGTTAACCGGCCTACTAGTTAGCACGTCTTAGCTGTATTCTGATGTACTACAGTGCTGATTATGCTATTCCGAATAACCTATCGTCTAACTCAAAAGCCTATTTTACAAAAATGTGTAAAATCTTAGGTGAAACAACCTGTATATGTAGGCGGCCAATATACGGCTAGAATTTAAGTGCCCAGATTTTTGTCACCACTTGCCGTTTATTTCAAAGCTTTTGCTCTAACGCCCTCTTTTCCTTCCACCCCACTATTTTGGGGCCTATTGTTGAGGCAGAAATACAGGCTCTCTTGTGTTGACCTCTCCTGCCTTTTGCTCGCATTTCCTCATCCCATTCACCCCACATTCTTCGACGATTTGCTGAAAGACATTGTAATCGTAGAGTGTCTTTTACGAATGGCTGAAAGGAATTGCAGTCGGAGAATGTACACTTGTGAACAGAGCTCGCAATCGTAAACTAGCCAATCAGTACAAATGGTTAGAGAGATATAGATTGCGGACGCGAAATCAAGCGCAAGTGGCAATCATGAACATTCAGGTTCACTCTTAATGTATATGAAGGCTATAATGAAAATGGTGCACTTGCCCGAACTCGAAGGCAACGCCAAACTCCGACCCTGCACTCTCGGTCGCCCGCCGCATGAAGTTGGTGAGCCGTTCGCTGGGCTCCGTGTCCAGGTTGTCACGCTCCCGATATCCTATAGCTTCGTAGAAGATGATGGAACAGTAGCCGATCGGGGGCAGCACGATCCAGTTGGTAAGCCCGTCGGCGCCCAGGGTGCATAGGACGGGCATCGAATCGCAGATCACGTCGGCTGATAGGGTGACGAGGAAAAGAAAGAGATTAGGGTACAGAGCAAATAAAAGTGACAGCATTGGGCTGGTTTGTTGCAAATGAAAGCAATGCAAAGAATGAAACAAGGTGCAGTAACGCTGACATTAGGACCACTCAGTGCACGCTAAAATGTTCAGAACGTACGAGCAGACCTGAAGGACGCCGACAAAGAAGGATGCGGTTGAGGAGAGAGAGCACAGGACGGTAGGAATGAATCTGCCTTAAAGGCGGATAAAAATTAAGGAAAATGAAGGAGGACCAAGATTATATAAATACACGTGGTTTAGAGGAGTAAGAGGACGAACAGGTTTTATTAAATTAATTTTAAATTGGTGCGGGAATAGTCCCCATTGGTTTCGGCTGGCGCTCTGAGCCCTGGACGCCTTTGGCGCGCTTACTCGAATAGTCTTTGCTGGTTTGGCTTGTGCAAGCTCGGTAAAGCAGCCTGCTACAGAGATAATGTGTGGTTAGGGAAAGGCGGTTGGTTGGTGCGTCGGTGGTTTTCGCGATTGGCCACAGATGATGCAAGTGCGCATGAGTGGGCAACCTTGATGGGCAATACTTGTTTAAATAAAGCGCAGTTTAATTCAAGCGTTTGTCACTGTAAGTCGCTGGATTGAGCATTTGCCCTCACCACGCTGCAAGAGGCGCAGAAGCATGTCACAGGGACCGTGCCACAGCGATGGCATTGTGGCTTAGCGGTGTCCGTGTGCTTTAAGCACCGGCGTCATATGGCGGAGGGGCTGGGTTCGATCCCCAGTGCTGTCATTCAATCATTGGTTTTAAGGTTAATAAGAGCTTGCTCCCTCACATGGTGCTTTTTATGTGAATCAAATGACTCGGAAAAGATGTCTTGCCGACACCGCTGCTTAGGTAGGTCAATGAATCGTTACGCCATCGAACAAATCAAATTCACTGCGTGCGGTAAAGTCTAATTGTGGCCCACTTACCTAACAACTGTCAGCTCCCATTGTACAACGAGATTTTAAGCTATACCGGCTTCTTTCTTATGCCATCTGAAAAGGAATGGCGAGCATCGGGTCACACAAAGTTCGTACCCGTTTCAGCTAACTGCTGCCAGTGGGAGTAGAGTCCAGCAACTCTTGAAGTCTCCCCCTTGCCCTCAATATCGTATCTTGTTTTATCGCACTGAGAGTCTGCAGCATTATTAACCAACTAGTCCGAATTGAGTACGAATAGAGAGATGGGCGAATTGATACAAAACCATGAAAAAAACTAAGCGCAAAATGAACTGGTAGGGAACAAATTTAGCATAAAGCGAAATTTTTATTAAACCTCCACCCGGCTTTGTGTATTTTTCCTTTTTGTATACGTTCTTGTTTCATTTATCGCTAATTTTTTTAACAGCACGAATAATAGAAAAAGCTGCATACAGCGGCAGTTACAACAGGAAAGAAAAACATACTAGCCTTCCGAATACAAACCTGTGAAATGTACATATACTATTAAGGTAAGAAAAATTTAGTCGTTTTAACAGCGCCATACAACGCGAGTGGTTCACGGGCAATGACTACATTGACTATATTGAACGTTTAGCAAAAAAAAAAACTTCGCCTTTGAGAAAATGAAATTGCTTTACAAAACACCGTAGAAGATTTCAGTCTGCATGCTTAAATAGAAGATTTAATGATGGCAAGACGACTTAAATCTTATGTCGGCGTTTGGTCCTACTCTGATGTTAACAGCGCAGAACGAGGACGACACACTAGAACAGGGGCAGGATGGTAAACCAACAAGCCCAAGATGCTTTTCTGGTTAACTACCCTCATTAACTGTGAGCGCGGTCCACACCAGCGTTGCTAGCAACTGACGAAAATTTCGGCATTCTCCATCTTCTTATTGGACTGCCCGCGGCACAGCCAACGGTAGTAAAGTGGTTGAGGCTTCGGCTACTTCATCATTTACAATGTTTCTGAGGTGTAATGTCATTTCGGAACGTAAACAAAATTTTCTTTTGTATGGCACTTTGTGATCCAAGGATTTGCTGGCGCTTGTTAGTGCCCCTTGAAGTGCACAGGTGGTGGAAAGCTTTCGTTAGGACTGTGTCACTCACGTTTGTTGCACCGCAGCGGCACCCGCTGTTTCAGGCGGAGAACCCTCCTCGACGTGGTGCGTGCCAAGTGACGGGCGGCTTGGAATTGTGACAAGTCGGATCCGTATTGCTCCAGAATCCCTGCGGAAAAGGACGCGGGGACGGGATGCCCGGCCCATAAATAAGAGGGAGGTCATCAGAAGAAGAGGAGAAGTCGTCTATGCTCAGTCGCAACCCATCATGCTGCAAAGAAATACTGGAATTCCGTAGCAGTGCGAAAAACATGACCATAGCGTCTGGTTGATTTATTTATTTAAAATGCGTTTGTTTCAGTCTGCACTTTCAAAATATCCAAACTAGGGGTGTTTAAAATAGAAAGAAAATCATTAATGAACATACCTCCACGTTAGGGTGGACGTTATTTAGAAATCACGCTACTTACCTAGACGATTAACTTAATTTTACTGAGCGTTTAAATTAACGCGGGGTGGTGGCCAATGCCAGTGGTCAGTTCGTAGCGACTGTTACATTTTTGGCCGATTCGAAGAACGACGAGCAAGCGGCGACATTGAGCTTCTTAGGATTTCAGCAGAAAAGTGAATCGGCCCAATATTGCAAATATATTGGCAAATGACTAGAATTAAGCCCCCTCTCCCCCATTCTCAATATTGGGCCGATTACCTATGCTGTTTGCGGAATCCCTTTATTCCATCGCGGGAGCCGGGCAGGAAAAGCACACGCAGTGCTCCGTCCTGGCGCGTATATTTCCCCGTATATCAGGGTTTGCATACACGCATCATGAGCAAGAAAACACAACGAGACGTTCGGAGTGACAGAGGGTGTTATCAGCAGAAGAACATAACACCATGCACAGGACTATGCCAAATCAATTTTTAAGCGATAGCAGACTGTGAAATTGATTTTTTAATCGGCCTATTGCATTGATATCCTTTTCGATAACGGTTTTTTTTTGGTGCTGAACTGATTCTTCCCCAGCGATAAGTGGCACGTGCTGCTTACAATTCCTTTTTTTTCTTTTGGCTCGGGCTTCCGAGGAGGGGAGAGGGGGGGGGGGGGGCTGCTTGTTTTATGTTTTTCGAAAGCGACTTGTTTAAATTGCGTGTTTCATCAATAAGCCCCATTTTTTAGTCAGCGCTTGTCTGCGTCGTTCTCTTTTCGTAACTCGTGTTCCTTTTGCGCTATATTTTGTCATGAGCTTTACTACGCCATGTAAAACCGATTTCTCCGTGCCTGGCACAGCCCTCGATTGCGCATGCGCCGCGCAACAGATGCAAGAAATATTCGAGGGCTGCCTAAAAATCAGCGGGCACGCACATTCAATGATTAAAAAAAAATTGCCGTACATGCCGGGAATCAAACCGAGGCCTTTGAAATTCGAGACGTTGACGCTTCAGCTCCGCCACGACGTTTGAATATGAACAAAGACGCGTCTGATGAATGGAAGGTTTGTTAGAAACGTATCTCTGAGATCAATACTTAGGCATACGTGAGTAATTATATGAGCATGAAAATTACAGCTGCCCGATTTAAGCGAGTAGCATTCGTTTCCATTAAAATTCCTCCGTGCTTGGCGTGCGGTCGCAGCACCATCCTGTATCAACAAAGTCGTTTTCAAAAAGTCTGCAGGGTGGCACAAGCCACTAAATTTTTTTCCGAAAAAAAACTGAAACCTTGCGCATGAGGCGCGCCGCTAGCTCTGCACCACTGAAGTAGTTGGCGCGGAAAAACGAGGACAAGCGAGACAAACAAAGACGGGCGCTACTCACAACTGAAGGTTTATTCCAGACAATGCTGGAATAAATAGTGAAACCAACAAGAACAAAAACAAACAAACGTCATGAACACCACAAGTTACCCCGTGAATCCCAATGATTTGGTTAGGAACAGATACTCCCTATCAGAGAAGCGGACGGAAGTCTGACTAATGCACTTATCGCCACTGATGCGCATATGAAAGGCTTCCATGAGCTCCCGCGTGAGTTGCTCCCTGTGCCTGAATAGGATGGTCGTTTTTTCAAAAAGCGGTTTTCACTGGATTTTCTTTTCCTTGTCGTTTGTAATGCACGTGCGGCAATGTTTAGGGAGGTTATCAAGAGAATCTCCCCCGAGCAATCTTCGGTGCTCTCCTAATCTCTCGTTGACGCATCGTCCAGTTTGGACGATGTATAGAGCGCCACACGACAACGGCAATCTGTACACAACCCCCCTGGCACAGGTAACGAACGGGGCTTTGTGTTTGATGTTGCATTCATTTCTTGTTTTTTGTACCGTTCTGTCGCATCCTTCTTCCATCCGTTTGTGCACCTGTGAACAGATTGCTCCCAACTTCCTTGTTTGCAACTTGTTCACAGGTGCACAAACGGATGGAAGAAGGAGGCGAAAGAACGGTACGAAAAACAAGAAATGAATGCAACATCAAAAACAAAGCCCCGTTCGTTACCTGTGCCAGGGGGGTTGTGTACAGATTGCCGTTGTCGTGTGGCGCTCTATACATCGGCCAAACTGGACGATGCGTCAACGAGAGATTAGGAGAGCACCGAAGATTGCTCGGGGGAGATTCTCTTGATAACCTCCCTAACCATTGCCGCACGTGCATTACAAACGACAAGGAAAAGAAAATCCAGTGTAAACCGCTTTTTGAAAAAACGACCATCCTATTCAGGCACAGGGAGCAACTCACGCGGGAGCTCATGGAAGCCTTTCATACGCGCATCAGTGGCGATAAGTGCATTAGTCAGACTTCCGTCCGCTTCTCTGATAGGGAGTATCTGTTCCTAACCAAATCATTGGGATTCACGGGGTAACTTGTGGTGTTCATGACGTTTGTTTGTTTTTGTTCTTGTTGGTTTGACTATTTATTCGAGCATTGTCTGGAATAAACCTTCAGTTGTGAGTAGCGCCCGTCTTTGTTTGTCTCGCTTGTCCTCGTTTTTGCGCGCCAACTTCTTCAGTATGCATTTCAACCAACTAGCCCAACTTTCTGCTCTCCTAAGCTCTGCACCAACTGAGCCACACCGCAGGCAACGTGATGCAAATAATACGGCGCGAAATGCATGCAATTGTACAGCGGCATGTATTTCCTGTTGCCTCATCGGTCTCAAAGATAACTGTCGCGTAGATGTTTTTTTTTTTGTCGCTAAGCGAAGATGGAGAAGAAAGCCTTGCCGCCGGTAGGAACGTCAAGAGGACGTCAACAGGACACGCTGCCTTTGCAATAACTTCCTGCTAGCCTGATGTGTTGCACTGCTGTATAGAGCAGGAAAAAGCAACACACTTAATTGATATGCTCTGCTTTTTGAATAATTTTTCCTTCGTTTCGAAAACTGACGTTGCATCGGCTCGTCCACGGCTTCGATTTCGCAGCTAGCCCTAACCAGTTGATTTATCTAATTGAAAGGTTCCTAAATGGATTAAATTATTAGGCACTTAACTAGGATGGTTTTATTTTAAGCGACGTCTGCAGTAGCTGCAACTTTCTTCCCTGATAATTTTCCCAGTTATTTTTCATTCCCTAATATTCAGAAATTTTTAAGGTTTTTGCTGAAACGCCCGCTACGGGAGACACGCACGAGAAAATTAATCGGGAATGCCGGAAGGTGCTATTTTACTTTATTTGTTGCAGCGAATAAAGCACCCCCAGTGATTTGGGGCCCCAAATTCGTTTTCTCCCGCTATTCCACTGCTTGTTTACTGCCGTTCATGTGATTTCCGATTTCAGAACGATAGTTGTAGATACGAGTTTTTTCAGATTGACGAAAGTCCGGCTTTTTGTCGTATGCTGTAGCCCGACATCTGCAGGTTGGACCTGGTGACCTCAATTGTTTAGACTGAGCAGTCAGTATTAATAGTATTAAACATTCAGTATAATAGGTCTCCCATGCAATGAGTTCATAGTCGTAAAGAGGCGAGAGAGGCGACAAACCTCTGTGCAAACCCTTTGAATAGTCGGTAACTACCAGAGTTGCAACAGCTACGCGTAATGCTTTAATATGGTATGCTTGACGTCACGTTGTAACCAACTATTGCAGGCTCGAGGCAATAGTGAATGTCACCGCTTGCACGCGGTGTCATGTTCCCACCTCGCCAGATGAAGAAGTAGGCCAGAAACATGCAGCCGAGAACGCTCAGGGCGAAGAGAGCGATAATAACCTGCCGGGTGTTCTCGTGGGCAGACCTGCAAGCAGCCAGAAAGAACGAAAGAAAAACGGGCGCTTCGGACATTGCATTATGAGTGTTGCAAGGAAACGAAGGATAATCGGCGCGTCTTATATCAGCAGCAGGTTCTGTTGAGGCAGTACCGACGTGGAGGCACTTACGTATATTAAGGCAAAAGCCGTTACAGGCTCACGACTCGCCAGCGGGGATGTTCGCACAAAAGTGTCACACCATAGCTGTCAGTCAAACGTGGGAAGGTGTTCACAGATATTTCGAGATCTGAGAGCTACGGCGTCCTTTCCTCAAAACCATTGTTTTCCTCAAAACACATGATTTCGCATTCCTCCATGTAAGCAGACAAGTGTCCTCCAAGGTAATTAACAATTAGCAAGTCGTTAATTAATAATTAGATAATTGGCAATCATTCAATTATTAATTCGTTAATTGTGATTGGTAATTTATTACATAGTTAATGAGTAATTAGTTAATAATACTAGTGGTTGGTGTAGAATGTCGCAACTGGGAACTCAGTATACGATAATGCACTGCGCAGGCGCAAGGCGCCCGAAGACAATGCCCCTGTGCTTAAGCCTACCGCGCATGCATGTGACGTCACTGAGCGGCGCCACTATCGTTCGAGAGGAGCTCACCCCAGGCAATCTTGGCAGACACCTCCTGAACGCCGATCTGGAAGGATGCCGCCTGAACCCCCTCCTGTGTCTCCAGCAACCAAGCGTGCGCGCGATGAACATCAGCGAAAGTGTCGTGTCTTGAAGCGAACAATTGTGTAGCCATTGATAAACATCTTCACCACACATCAGAGCCACAAGCAGCAACACTGCTCTAATGGCTTTCATCTCACCTCACTTTAGGTCAAGCAAACTGCCCTCCCCCCCCACCCCTAAATTTTTCGTCATTTCGGTATAGTGACGCCCCTTCCTATAAGCCAGTGGGATTTATCCTATTAGGCGACGTCACTTCTCTACAGGTAATCAGTGAATTATGTAACCTACAACACATTTCTTTCCCTATGAAGCTTCTTAGGTTATCGCAGTGAAACCACAATTTCCGCGCATTTAGTAGGGACACATAATATTGAGCACATTCATGAAAGCGAAATAACCGTTCGGAGAGTGTGAAACACGTCGACCGCTGGTCCTGAAGTTTTATACCTTTGCGCCATGCCACTAATATCTGGGTTTCTTCCACTGTGGCAGAACATCTATAAGGGATCCAGGACCGTTGCTTATAAGGGAAGTGTTGGTTCAGCAGTGAGGTACACAAGACATTCGGATTCAAGCGTCGCCTAAAATGGCGCTTCCAGGAAACAACACTGCTCGTTTAAGACCCCCCCCCCCCCCCCCCACCACACACACTTTATTGCATGCCCTCTATTCGGCGCATTTCAGCACTACAGCCCTCTTGCTTCGATTTCGCTTTCAGCAGGCGACTTTCTAGCTTCTATTGATAGCTTGACTCTTATGCTTAGGTCCTCTGTTGGCGAGAATCACCCTCTGCTAATTTTAAGGCCTAACCTGGCGTCACACGACGGGCATAAAAATGCAATGCTTTTGAAGCAAGAACACAGACGGAACACACGATGAGTTTGTTCCTTCCCGTCTTTATTTGTGCATCTACTGCGTCTGTGCTATAGACAAGTTTCCAGCTGTTACAAGTTACAGTCAAAACCGATGGGAGCATTTCCGGGCGCTGCATAGTTACGAGTGACTTCGGAATACGACCAACTAGCCGGAACGCAAACTTTACTTAACGTTACTTCACTTAAAGCTCTCTTCACGGCAGAGCACATGACTGTTCACTAGCCGATGTCCAAGCAACGCACCCGCAACGATCTTTAAGGAAGGGGGTTCAAGTTGGACGTAAATGCTTACATGTTCACTGAAATGTTGAAACAAGAACGTGTTATAAACTGTCAGATTCTGCTTTTTCTAAGGAAGCAAGGTTAGCGTTAGAAACACAGTAAAAGTGACCAGCTATATGAATGAAATGTCCACAAGCATGCGAAAAGTGCACAGACACTGGCTGTGAACTCTATATCCCATGCACTCCAATTAAGCCTTTTATAAATTCCATACATTCGGCCCATCACCAGTGCGTGTGTGATTCGAGCACCAAAAGTCAACGTCTCAGCCGGGACGCCGCTTTTTCAAAGTAGATTTTCACAAAAGCTTATATTGCGTTTTGTGTACGATGCGCTTCAAGCCTCAATCTTTTCTGAAAATCAAGGGAAATGTAGCGTCGCAAAGCAGTGTATCAAGCGAGGAAATTGTCCTCTTCAGCTGCTGAGCAAGACGCTGTGGGGTATGAGGTATCGGACGCCGAGGCCCCATTTCGGTGTACGGTGCGACCGTTAATGAACCGAATACGAATAGCACAGCTCCGCTTCCGTATCGAATACGAATATTGTAGGTAAAAACTGAAATGAATACGAATCGAATATTACTGCTAATATTCGCTGCTTGTACGAATATTCGCACAGAATGAGCAATCGTTCGTAACATTAAGGAGACACTTGTGGCACTGCTCTTGTATGGTGCCATAAGTTTAAAACCTATGACGTTAGAGCTATGGCTGCTAAGAGACGCAGCACTCATCTTGACTAATGGGTTGCAACAGCTAGTCGCTTTATATTAGCTCTAACACGATCAAGTTATACACAGGAAAACTGTCTTTGCTTGGTTTGGTCAAAGAAACTTTTCTTATGCACTTCACCCCAGAAAAGCCGAGCGCTAGGCCGGAGGAAGCCTTGTGCAAACATTAGATAACCGGTGGGCTCCCGACGGCCCCAGAACACCACCGAAGGAAATGTGACTACTAGCAGTACGTATGAGCCGCAGCCTCCGAGGTTGAACTTCAAGACAGGGTTTTCCTGAAAATTCCTGAATCTTAGAGGCCATGTACAAGCATTATGAACGTCACCATAGAAATAGACCGCGTCGTGGACCTCCGTCACAGTTTTCACGGAACGATGGTCCACGTCGTCGGTGTAGGCCATTTCGTCGAATACGGCGAGCCTCATTCGAAACTTCTGCCATTATTTTGAAACTATTCGAAGAGTGGAGACCATATTCGAGTTTTTTCGAATAATTTTGAAAATGCACTATTTGAATCGTTCGAATACCCGAATAGAGAGATATTCGATTCGCTATTTGAAATTTTCGAATATTCGCACACCCGTATTCCTGCCACAGTGACACTTTATCTCTTCCTTTCACTCCTTTTTACAGCCCATTTCTGGCGGCTTGTTTGAGGTGCCCACCAAGAGAGAGGTAATGAGCTTTTTCCTTCATTGTAATGAATTCATATTACGCACTTATTTGAACTTCTCCTTTATCCCTTCCCTTACGGCGCGGTTCAAGTGTCCTCCGATACGTGAGACAGATACAGCGCCATTTCCTTTCGCCAAAAACCATGTTCCCGGGTTCGAACCCGACCGCGGCGTCTGCGTTTTTACGGAGGAAAAATGCTTAGGCGCCCGTGTGCTGTGCGATGTCAGTGCACGTTAAAGATCCCCAGGTGGTCGAAATTATCCCAGAGCCCTCCACTACGGCACCTCTCTCTTCGTCTCTTCTTTCACTTACTCCTTTATCCTTTCCTGTACGGCGCGGTTCAGGTGTCCAACGATATATGAGACAGATACTGGGCCATTTTCTTCCCCGAAAACCAATTATTATATTTTTACCTCATTATTTTCTTAGTTATCTACACGGCCTGGTGAAAATCAGAGTGCAAATAAAATGAAAAGCAGATATCTTTTTAGAATGTCGCTGCGAGAAGTAAGAGTGACCAAAGAGAAGAAAGAAACAAGCGCAAATACGCAACAAAATTAAAAATAAATAAAAGCAAGCATAATTTGTGTGGAGGCAATATGACAAAATGGCATAGTAATAACTAAATGATTTAATAAATCGGCAATTGAACTGCTTATGTTGGATCCGTAGCTCATTCGAGCGCTTACAATTTTTTGTCAGTTGAAGATCTTGAAGAACTGCCATCAACTTCCATCGAGCGTATTGGTGACCTTCGAAGTTCACAGATTTTAAAAAAATTAGAAAAAACCAGCCCTGCTTTGAGTTTCAATTTATTTATCGCGCGGGAGACTGCCTGTGCACATGTGTCATCATCTTAGTTAAATTTGTTTTTGAAGCTTCGCGTTCAAAGAGAACCTGATCTATTATCTGAAAGTAGGGAACTGCCTGTTTAATTTTCACAGGACGATTTCTTCCCCTGAGTTGCATTTTCGGAATTTGTATACAGTTCTACAGTTTCTTTATTTTTTAATAAATTAATTCAGTTCTTGCCTTCTGCGTTAGTTACTTGCGTGTTTTACCACAAGGCCTCCGAGGGCACCACCGCGCCCTCCAAATTTAGCCACACAGCTTCGGCACAGCAGTACTTCTTGTCATACCAAGCGTCACGGCGCACATACACATGGCCAGCCCAAGAGCTCTTTAAGCTGTCGCGAGAAAGCGAGAATCGCAGAGACAGGAGACCATTTGCGCCAGCCTTGAAAATAATCATTGTCTCCGTCGCCTGACCAAAACAAAAGCAATTATGCCGCGCACCCTGTGGAATGACTGAAGTACGCACTGTCGCTCTTGCTAGAGAGGCATTCCAGCACCCGCGTGAATACCGCTTAAAGCGTTAGATTAACGTGAGTTTGAGGCAAGAGTCGCATCCCCATACTCACTCTTGCTGTTGGCGGGTGTTTAAGTGGAAACAACTGGCACCAAAGAATCGAGTACAAGAGCTTTTTGAAATTCATGCACATTTCTACTGTCCGAAATTGACAACGCCTTGGCTATAGCAAGCTCGGCAATCATGATGTCGAGAGTTCCAGAGTGCGAGTCAGACAACTATTAATGCGGCCAAGTAGCTTTGAGATCTCGGCACTTGATCGGCCCATCAATCAGCCCATAAAAGATATGCATGCAATAATCTTTTGCGTTAATTCTACAAAACGCGCTGATAACATAGCTCTCACGAATGTCTCGAACACTGTCTAGTCCTAGCAGTCTCACAGCAAGACGTGTCACTGGTTCTTTTATAAAAGGACAACCCCGAAAATGAAACGGCTTACAGTCCACAGGGGCTAACAGTACAGACAACAGATCCTCCGAAAACAATACTGATAGAACACATCCAATCGTAATAATGTCTTGCTTCTCAGGCCTCCCTTCATATTATGTAAGGGGCCGTTCCATGACGATGGAAAGGAGCGAGCTTGCACGAAATGACAAATGCCCTCGTTACTTCTATTATAAGGTTTAAAATTCCTTTTGGATTATTTATAAAAAGAAAGTTAGAAGGCAGGAAGAAAAGTACTTGTCGCCCATAATTATTGAGTAATCAATATATTAATGTCCAATCTCTGTTCTCCTCCATACCCGTGTACCCTGTGCCTGGGGACCTCTGTGAAAAAAACAAACAGCTATAACTTCATTACAAAAAAAAATTATCACCCTCACAGCATGGTCTACGCTCTTAGTTAAGCACATGCTGAAAAACGATTACGAACAGGCGCAGTCAATTTAGAGCATGCTTAGAGTAGAAAAGCTCCGAATTTGTTTTTATCACCTTCAATGCCACACCACGCCGGAGCTGCCTTCAAGAAAAAAAAAGGCATTGGTGTCTTGCATTACAGGGATGAAGACCTGACCACCTGAACCGCATATAAGCCTGCGGTTACTGAAGCGGTGCCATTTAGGTAGCAATATGATACCCCGCCTTGGTACGATTCCCTAAGAAAGCGCTTACCTGAATTGCGACTGTTGCTTTCCGTGGATTCCGACTCGCTTGGGGACGGCGGGATCAGTTGGGCTTGGGAGTCCATGTTTCTTGTGAGAAGATGCCACAGAGTGTGAAACAAGGGCGGAAAACCACTGAGGCACAGAGAGCGGTCAGCGTTGTAGCAAAAGTGAAATAGAAAACCGCCAGTTTCTGTAGGAAGGAAGGAAGGAAGGCCTACTCTCAGCGTTGTTCGTTGCTTCTTTTTCCTCTACACGTGCAAGACGCCTTTATGTTGTTCTCCAAGCGTCTAGCTGCACATGCTGACCCTGGGGTGTCGACCAAGAATCAGACGGCGTTGGAAGGCTAATCAACAGGACGGAATTTCTGAGAAAAAAGCGGTGGGGTTTAAAAAAAAGTAGTTAGACCGAGTAGACGTGCGTAACCATGTGTTCATTCTTCGCCTCTTCTTTCTGGCATCTTAATGAGCACCCAACTGCGTTTCTCGCTCTTCATCTTCACACCCTTTCTCCACTAGGCGGCAGGTGGCGCCACTCCCTCCTCTCACTGGCTGCACCTTTCGCGACGCTGCTACGAACTAACCCGAGTTTGCCCGAGTTGGTAATACTGAATGACCACTTCAGCCACGCAATCTTTCCTAAGCCCTGCAAGGCCTCACTAAGGCGGGGGAACACTTACTCCTTCGCCTTTATACTAAAACACTTCTATGCCCGGCAGTAATCAAACATTTCGACCCTGCGTGCACAGGGCAGTGCCCGCACTGCAGGGAAAAGTCTTCGGATATTTACCACATGGTGTGGACATGCCAATCAACTCCGCATCTTCCCCCTATCCCCAACCCTGCCTGGGAGGACTAAAATTCATGATAAAGCGGCAGGGTTGCGAAGCGGCAACTGAAATAACGACTATGATATCAAAGATGACACAATGACTTTGTATGAATATTGAGAATGAAGCGAACGGACAGCTTAATTATAGACGCACCAAATCCATCTGTGAGGTATGCTCTGTGGGGGATATAGGGGTGTGGCTTGAAAGGGAGATAAGTATTTAAATATTGTGCTCTTGTGAATTTCTACGTCCTTAATTACACGACGTAACTGGGATTCTAATTGGGCCGGGGATGGTCTACGTGGACGATGGAAGAGTGTAACTTGGACGTAGTGGTTGCCTGCTTCGTGCTTCGTGTGATATCATGAGTTCACTGTCTGAGGGATATGGAGGATTATTCTTGTGTACGCACTTGTCGGAACTTATCCTAGTTGCTTGCGGAAGAGTGGGTATGCGGGTGGCGTTAGCCTATAGTGTTTATCGATAATGTAACGGTCGATGAGAGAGTGATCCCAGAGTACTTTCCAGCCTAGAGCCTGTGTGTCGTGTCCGACTGTAAGATCTTGTGATGTAGGCTGTCGTGCGCGTGTGCATCTGCAAGCGGGCGTACTAAGTGTATTGTAGATAGATAATCTGTGTTGTTCCGTCTGAGCATGAATAGTGCGGCGCATAATTTAGGTCCGAGAATAGCCACAACTGGGAGTGAGGGGCGCTCATGCACCGACCCAAAAAGACCACCGATGTCGTGTGAAGTGCGTTTAAGAACGAGAAAAGAAGTTTGAAAGGGTGTATGGTAGGCGTGGGAGGTAGAAATCGCATTGTTTCAGTGGCTCGCGAGGAGTGAAGGTTAAGGCAGACGACGTTGTATTTCAGTTCGCCCGGGATATGCAATCGTTCCAAAAGGACCGAGAACTGGAGAATCTTGCCCAGCGGAAGTGAACGGCAAAGGCCAGAAGATGTCGACCAAGGTGAGTGGATTACTGTGAAGCCTCGATAGCCGAAGGCGTACATTACTGCCCTACATGCCATGACATTTTTCGTGCCAACATCTCTAATGTTTACAACGGCCTGCTTGTGTGAACTAGTTAACGAGAGAGTGATGGCAGTCAGTCTCGTTCCTAGCTCAAAAACCCGTGTCGCTCAACTACACCCCCCTTCTCCATCCCCCCCCCCCACCCACCCACCCTGCACGAAGCAATGGCAGAACGTCTTCATAACAAAGGCGCCCTTTGAAACGAAACTAGAGTATAATGAAATAAATAACATACTTCCCACATCCCATCGCACCGCAATTGTCAATTCGCACCGGATAGCACACACTTGCTGTGAATTCATTTCTAATCTCGCTCCCCATCGCCTTCCGGCCACGGGATAATTCACACGATTAAACCAAGACTTTTACCCGCCGCGGTGGCTCAGTGGTTAGAGCGCTCGGCTACTGATCCGGAGTTTCCGGGTTCGAACCCAACCGCGGCGGCTGCTTTTTTATGGAGGCAAAACGCTAAGGCGCCTGTTTGCTGTGCGATGTCAGTGCCCGTTAAAGATCCCCAGGTGGTCGAAATTATTCAGGAGCCCTCCACTACGGCACATCTTTCTTCCTTTCTTGTTTCACTGCCTCCTTTATTCCTTCCCTAAAGGCGCGGTTCAGGTGTCCAACGATATATGAGACAGAGACTGCGCCATTTCCTTTCCCCCAAAAACAATTATTATTAAACCAATACTTCTCCTGTTACCGTTACGGACAGTCTTGAGACTCTCGAGACGGGCTTTCTGACAGCAAGGAGGGTGGGCGACTGGTCATTGGTCGAGATCACTTTCGCCGGAGGCCACGTTCCCTGATTCGTCTTGTATCGCAGCGTGATGTAGTGGCGGGGACCTTAGCGCCGATTCGCTCTGAAGCGCCTCTGATGCCGGCAACGCGGGTACCGAATCCACAACGGCCTCCAAAACGACGAATCCAAGAGATGCGTAGCATGTTCAAATCGAATCTCGCTCATGGACTCTCTCACTGTTGTTGGGAGCACTGCTTACAATGCAGCCAGGTGCACCCCGCCCCTTCAGTGAGCACTGTTGAGTCCAGGCATGGCGCCAGCAACAAAGAATCGGGAACGCTTATCTACGCACGCTGCCGTACCTTGAAAGAGAAACTAAGCACCACATGAATTACTGATTTACCCCCAGCCCGCACAATGCTGCAAAGGAAACGGAGACCTCCAGCACTAAATAGCCAAAGTCGACAGCACGACCAAGCCGGGCTCTAGGCACACCTACACCACAATCACCATTAAAGCGCCCCTACACCGTCCCAATCGACTCAGCCTCCACAAGAGGCACCCACACTGAAGCAATGCCTGCAGCCGAGGCTGCAGAATCCCAGGCAACAACGATCCATCCAGCGGAGCAAGTGAAGGAGGCCAGCCCAGAGCAGTAAAGGCTACTGCTAGTACTGGTGATCTTACCCACGCCAAATACTCCCCGAACTCTCCGCTCCATTGCTCTGCTCCTTATACAAAAAGCCGCCGCGGTGCCTCGGCGGTCATGGCGCTCGGCTGCTGAACCGAAAGATTCTGGTCTAACCCCGGCCGCGGCGGTCGCATTTCGATGGAGGCGAACTTCTAGAGGCCCGTGTACTATGCGATGCCAGTGCACGCTAAAGAACTTCAGGTGGTCGAAATGTCCGCAGCCTTTCACTACGGTGTCCCTCGTAGCATGAGTTGCTTTGGGATGTTAAATACCCATAAACTAAACTAAACCTTATACTAAAAACCATAATTTCTGCCCAACTCCAAAACGTCTTTACCAGCTTATACCTAGCACGTTCACTGGTTCCAGCAAAAAGCAGATAGCTTGCTCTCTCCAATCTCCCCTTCTGGAGAAAAAGTAGTAAGCCTTGAAAAAAACGCCCCCACCCTTATCGCATTCGCTGAACCCTTATGGAGGACTGCTCCACCCGCAGGCGGTGGCACGTGCCACAAGCAAGGCGGCGCCGCGTCAATGATGACACCGCTACACTGATAGGATTTATTTAGTTGTGCCCAGTTCCCTTCATAAATTCAGAAGAGACCAGCGAAGATGCATATGCGGCGTTTATCGATTAAAGGTAGCACGGGAAGTCCACAAGACACAGGAGAATAAAGAGCCGAAAATACTCTGATTACAGGTAGCCACAATGGTTAGTACTACGAAGATAACTGATCGGCTGCAAAGTTGTGGCGGACGTGAGTAGGAATTTTTTTGCGTATATTTATAACCATGAGATTCCGCCAACCTGCTGTGGACACGGGTATACCGTCGTTATAAACACTGCTGGACATGACGTCGACAGAACATGTGATGCTCAGGAGAGTTTTGTTCCAGAGTGCAGTAGACCTTGAGAGAAAGGAAGTACGTTAGGAATCAGTACCGAAGATTGGGGTGGGGGGAAGGATGTGAAATTAGGAACGTAGAGTGGCCAGAGCTTTCACTGAATAGGGCTATAAAAGTACCCCACACCCACTGGTTCTTCAACTGTTTAGGGCAAATAACTTGCGGCCAATTCTAATAGCGCACAGTGGTGCAATTACATCATTCTATCTTACAAAACCCATGGAGCGCTTCAGTATCTAACGAAACAACTAAACTTATACTAACTTCTTCACATTGTTCTGTAATTCTTATTCCTGTCATTTGAATATTTCGTTTACTCAGTTTTTTTTTAAATTCTAGTATATGAAGGTTTCTGGAGAAGTACAACTGTAACTGTCAGTTATTCGGCTCAAGACTGGTGACGCCGTGATAGCTTCTTGAGGTGACACCTTAAAAAAGAAGCCTAAAAGGTTTCTTGAACTTTTTTCCCACATTATGATAAAGATAACAATTGCCACAAGCGCCACTGAGGCCCCTTAAGCGCCTCGAAAAACAATGAGCTTGTCTAGTGATGACTGACATTGAAGGAAACCAGCACAACGACCCGTACTTTCTGAATCTAAGAAGAGCTTCAAATAGGCCCAGTTGTTTTGTAATCTTCGACATTGTTATTGCGCTACTCAAGTTAACACAGACAAGAACGACAGGTGTCCGCCGAGATGTGAGACAGATACTACGCCATTATTTTTCCCCAAAGTCCTTTTTTTTTCAGGCGTATATACAGCTACAAGCACAGCTGCGAATTTTGAACACTGCAAAGTGCAGCGTATTGTTTCTGCTTGACTTCCTTCGCCAGTTCAAGATATAAAAATTTGCCAAAACCGGAAATAATATCATAGATGCTGTGATTACAGCCAAACATCGATGAAGATATAACAGTATATTTATACTCGTCCTTGCTGAATTGCAGATTAATGTCAAAAAGCTTGGCCGCTCAACTGCTCTTGTAGGGCCTGCTTTAAATGTCTTTGCTGATCGAGATTCATCCTGGCCTCTGGTGAATAGTGCGAGTGTTTCTCACGACTTTACTACGCTGCCTCCTTAATTTTTTTACGGCGTGGTCGAGGTATCCCTTAACTATAATACAGTTACTGTGCCTTTCTGTTTTTTATTATCGTCTCGAGACAATCTGTACGCAAGAGGAAATCACTGCTTTTAAATTAGGTAAAAAGGCATTAGTTCTATTCGGCAAGCCACGTATGCTTGAGCGATCTTGGTGGAAGCGATGGCGAAAGGACCTCATTGATCATTCACGCTGGGAGGAAAAACACGATCCCCCGATAATTGGAACGCTGGGAAGCGTCAAAGCTGCCGTCGTAAACAGCTTAATTTATCAACGTCAAAGATAAGAGCGAAGCACAGAGCAAAAGATAAAGAAGACGGCGACATTGACTGGAGTTGCCATGCACTTTTCTAAGTGTGCAATGAATATCCCATAAGACAAAACAGACGCGCAGAATTTAGAATTCCTTCATAAAAGAGCTAACGATAAAATTTCGAAAAAATACACTAGAAGTATAAAATTATTTTTCCCCGCATCGAAAACATCCCAAGATATTAGCATGCAGATGGCCTCCAGTAGTGATGCCTACATTAAAAAATATCATGCATAGTAACATACAAAGGAGTACAAAAAGAGAGCCCCCGCTGATGCTCTATTTCTTCTTTTGTTTTTCTTCTTCGAGGCCCGTCTGAAAAATGTCAGGGCGGCATTGGGGACATCTAAGCCAATTAAAAATCTTCGCAGCTCCAGCGCAAGCTTGAGCGCTTACTGCAATCATTTATGTTATACGATGTGATCAATGAATCATTCCGACCCATTAGAAACAAATCGAAATTTCTGTGGCTCACTGAAACTTGGTGTTAGGATAAATAAAATTAATGTCATAGTTTAATAATCACGGCGATTTAATTTGGCCTACAGTAAATTACACAGGCAACCCATTTCTCTGAAGCTTCACTATGGTCACTACTTAGAGTGCCCTGATGAACATAATTGCAATGTCATCATTGCTGCAGAGATGAATTCGTGTCATCCGTAAAGACCTTCAATATGTGGTTTCATTAGAAAAAATACCCCATTGCATATCAAATGAACAAATGATAGCCATGAGGTTTTGCATATTTAAATTGATTTAAGATATCTGAAACCTCTAACTATTTCTCATCGTTGTGTGGTAGCCTGCCTGAACATTGGATTGTGCTAAAGTATTAGATTTTTAAGCCCTGTTACTGCTGTAGAAATAAAGGGGAAGCGGCTAGTTGTTGTAAAGACTGCAGTAGAAGCGTGGAGCGCGTTCCTTTCAAGTTTTTTTTTGTTTTCGCTCAATATTAGCAACTAATGCAACGCGTGCAAACAGATAGTAACGAAAATTTTTAGCTCCCTGGGAACATTTCCTTTAAAGATTACTTAATTAGGAGGGCTATGACCTATCATGACTATCACGTTAAGAACCAAGCTGCTTCGAAAGATTTGGAGTAATTAAATCTTGTCTCTGCTAAACCTTAGTTTGGCTTTGGCGAAAGAGCGGCATGTTGCAAATAAATTTGATAGTTTTTCAGACAGCTGCTTGCCACGAAATATTCCTTTCAGGTGGTAAAATTTTTATTTACAGAAAAAAAACAATTTGCTTTTCGAGCCCACAGTGCGAAACTAAGCAAATGATTACGCATCAATTCTGCATTAGCAACACCAAAATGGGCACTCTCAAAGAGCGGAAAGTTGTTGTATTTCGAATTTTCTTATGTGTCAGGCTTCTTAAGGTAAATTAGAAGAGCTCAGCACAAAAACACTAAATTCTTGCACGCAGTTTTGCAGAACACTGTATGGCGGTTTCAATTCATTCGCACAAAAAAAAAAACCGCTCGGTATAGTTGATATCTTGCACACCATAGCCACCGTCAAACAATGTGAAACCTGCGGAAGAACTGCGTCAGCAAAGGATATCACTCGGGATCAAATAATTTTTACTTCTCGCTGCCTCGTTGAGGGTTTCGCTGGAAATGTGAAGAAATCCTTCCAATCTTGTTCCAATTCCAAGAAAGTTATTTTTTGGCGTGAATGTAGTCAGCGCGAACAGGCCCCCTCTTCCTGTCAGTATTGCCCGCTATAGTTTTTACCGCGTGAGGAAACTTTTCAGTAAAGCTTAGTATCAGAAACAATGACTTGGTTTAGTTTTTCGTTCTTCAGCATTATCTTTTAATGGCGTACCAAAAATGATTACTACACAGTAAATTTCCAATATTACACATATAATCGCCGGAAAAACAGTCTATTTCACTCGTTTCCTAATTATAATGTGGTAAAAATTAAAACGAGGTAGAAAACCACTTGTTTTGCAAAATACAGCAAAATGGAACTGTGAGTACCTTGAAAATATGTCTTGTATAAGCTAAACAATACTATGAATTTCTTGCTATTGCGAGCAGATTTTTTTTGTGCGCTAGCACTTTTAGTGGCCTTTCCCCACATTCAAGTGTTGTGTGTTTGTCTCTCTCTTTGTTTGTCTGTTGGTCTGAACCCGGCTTTGTGGCAGGCTGCTCACCTGCCCACCGTGTCGGGCGGCAGCCGGTTTAATCGTGACAGGCTACTTGGGAAGAGGAGCCTGGGTCGCAACCCAACCCAAGCAACCCAAATCCTGCCGATGGCAGCACCTGCCATAGCACGTGCCTTGTGCCACTGTGCCAATCCTCACATGCTCACCGGGTGGCTTACTTGCCAAGGCGTAACCGGTGGTAACCAGGCGAGAACCTGGGCCGCTAATAAGGCGGCACCGCCCTTAAGCGCACAGAACTAAGCGAAACGAGCAGCATGGGTTAAGAGAACGTTATTCGAATGACGTTTTCACAGTAGTTAAACGGGAGAAGTTGGCGTGGTAATTACGAGGTAGCCTGGTACCACATAGTGGGTCGTATCTCTAACCGACAATTTACTTCATGCCAGAGCACATATCTGTATTCGGCATAATTACTCGAATCGACCAACATTTTTTTCTGCTGGAGGTAGAAAATGTCAAACACTTTAATTATATATGCGCATTAGTCACGCTTGCATGTTACAAGTGAAGCGTTGCTTCTGACTGTACAGAACAAAATCCATGAGTAAAAATTACGTGTTTTCAAGGAAGTCCTGAACATAGGGAATATTTATGCAGAACCTTCCCTCATTACATTGTACGGCGAGTTTTTTTTATAATGCGTATAAGCATGCCACCACACCACTGTCACATTTCCCAAGGCAACACAACTGGCTTATGTGATATACACATTAATATTGCACGCACACCGTAACTCTGGCACGCCGTTACATGGGCTGATTATTTACAACGGTCGAAGGAACCTAGGATCGGAAATGAAAATTAGCGTGAGTTGGCGCTTTTGTAAATGTATGCGAACTGCAGCGAGCACAGTGCTTTGCAAAAGTCTTAAAATGTCATGCTTCCGTAATGTACCAAGCGGGCAAAAAGAGATTTCAAAGCGCTAGCAGTGGGTCTTGGAATTCGTTAAGTGCGCAAACCAAAGAAGAGATAAAAATAAAATTGTAGCTCCTGCGCCGCCTACGACACAACGGGCTTGGATCTTCGCACGGAAAAAAGTGCACAATGAAAAAAGCTGTGCCACCATCCGCAAACTTAATGCAAATCCTCGAGCGTGTGGTTTGAACCGACATTAACTCCGCGGTGCATTGGCCGCTGGGTCCGAGACCATGCTGTACGGCGTGGTTGTGCCGGCTGACGGTAGCATGTGATCTGTAACCACCTTAGCAAGTTCCCGGATACAGCGACAAAGCTAACCGGCGCTAATGTCATTTGTTGTTATTTTATAATAGATATGTTGGTTCAAGCCCAGTGTTCGAAAATATAAGTTATTTTTTTTGACGGCGGTTATGATTTCAAAATATATGTTCTCACCATAAAAATTTTCCCCAGAAGTGCTACACATGCCAGATTTTTTTTATTGAAGGAGAAAGAACCAGAGTGAGAAATTTTGTGTTCGGATGAAAATCGCCCTAGTGTAAAGCGAGGAAAAAACTTCTAAACTTAAGGTACCGTTTGCTGTCATTAAACACATACACTGGTTAATTTGATTACAAACGAATTCTGCATTATCATCATCAGTTAATAATAAATCACGTTAACTTTATTGTTGGTATTGAAGTATTTTTCAGGGCTGGCTCAGCACACAATTGGAAATCTTCAAAGTTGATACATAAGGTGCAGTTTGCACCCTGGCATTTTCTTTTTTCTTCGACATGCATGCGTTAAGAGACAAAGAGGCCAATGTCATTAGCGCTATAAACGAGGTAGTAAAGTTGTGGAAAAGTTGTACACATATCTTTTGTAGTGTTAAATGTAATAAGGATCGCCGCGATGGCAACCACGATGGCAAGTTCATCGACTCTGGCTTCTGGCACATCAAACGGTTAACGTCCTTAGGTATACTTCAAGGTCATATTTGTGGGCATATTTTGACTTCTGAATACCTCTGTGAGGTTTCCGGCCGCGGCGGTCGAATTTTGATGGAGGCGAAATTCTAGAGGCCCGTGTACTGTGCGATGTCAGTGCACGTTAAAGAACCCCAGGTGGTCGAAATTTCCGGAGCCCTTCACTATGGCGTCTCTCATAGCCTGAGTCGCTTTAGGACGTTAAACCCCCCTAAACCATAAACATCTGTGAGGTTCTCACTTGTGTTTAAAGCCAGTATATTTTGTCTCCCTCTTCACAAGAAAAAGAAAATCTAGTATGGCGCATATATAACAGATGGCGCTAAGAAGGCAGCAGGTGCGTTTGACGATGAGTGCGTTTGCCAACTGAAATATAAATGATTAGCAGTCGCAGAACATTTGCACTTCAACAAATGAAAACGCACTGCTTCGTTCTTGTGGAAGGCAGGAATGACAAAGTGGCGAAGAAATGAAAGCGATGACGAAGCGATCCCATCAGTCCAGTTATACATGAATTGTGGTCGCATAGTAACGGGCCGAGGGTGAATTGTCAAAGTTATCGTCCAGTTGTGGGACAGCGCGAAGCCTAACCGGGACAATGGCGACAAAGTGTCCCTTTCCTTTAATAATTTGTACATTAATGGTCAAGCATTTGTGTGGGACAGTGAAAACGCAGTGAAAGTGCCGTTTGGAAAAAAAAACGACAAAGCAACCACCCCAGAAAGCCAAAACGACAACGTCTCCAGCGCCCGAATGACGCGTCGAAGAGCACATTCAAAAAAATAAAATTATTGAACATAAATGCCAGAAGTGTAGTGAATAAAGTAGAGCAACTCGAAATTGTCCTCATTGACCAAGATCCAGATATTGTGGCTGTCACAGAAACGTGGCTCTCGAGTGATATTGGTAGTCAAGAAATCTTCCCTCCGAACTACTCAGTGATGCGTAAAGATAGGCTTTCCCGGGGTGGTGGCGTTGCGTTATTGATAAAGAACCACTTTTCCTTTATCCCTCTGCCGGACATCCCTGGAGCAGAGGCAGTGTTTTGCAAGATTCTATGTGATGGCGTCAGCATTGTCGTGGGATGTGTTTATCGGAGCCCCTCTTCCGGACATGATTGCTTGAGTGCTGTACACGATTATATGCAAGTGCACGTACGGAACTCTAGACTAATCATCATGGGCGATTTTAACCTTCCGGATATTGACTGGGGTACCTTGCACCATACTGATCCGGCCTCAGATGCACTCATTGATTTAATGCTGAATTTTAATCTATATCAAACAGTCTCCCGTCCAACTCGCATACTAGGCACAGCAAAAAGCATTCTCGATCTAATACTAGTAAGCGAGAACTTCCCAACACACCAGACTAAGCTTGACATAATCGACGGAATTTCTGATCACAGTATACCAGTCTGCGAGTTACCACTCAATATTCTAATAACAACCCGCTCCTCCCAATCGACAGTAAGTAATTTTAATAGAGCCGACGACGCTAGTATAACAACACATCTTGCACACGAGTTTCAGATGTTTGCCGAAGCAGCATCTGAAGCAAGCTCAGATGTAAACTCCCTCTGGCTCCAGTTCAAGGAAATCATTTTTTTCTGTATATGCAGATATGTCCCCTCAAAAAACAAGCGCGTTAAAACAAAGAACCCGTGGATCACGCGAGAGGTCATTCATGCAAAACGCAAAGTGAGAAGGCTGCGTCGCTCTATTAAGTCCAAAGGTACTAACCTCGACAGAACACAAAAATTAGCCAGTGCAGTTGAAATCTTCAAGGATAAAATGATGAAATCAAAGGAATACTACTTTAGTGTTACGCTGCCTGACTTCCTTACTTATAGCCCACACAGGTTCTGGAACCACTTCCGCAATAGAAACACAGCAGGACACGAACAGACACCAGAGGAAAACAGTGCGAAGGCTAATTACTTTAATGACTTTTTTTCAGTCCGTATTTACCACCGATAATGGCGTTATTCCCCAGATGGCAACCACCCGAACTTCAGATATCAGAGAAATAAACATAACTGATGACGGAATTTTCAATCTTCTCTTGAACATCGATACGAAGAAAGCCAGCGGGCCTGATAACATACCCAATGCATTTTTGAAAAGATACGCCGAATGGTGCAGCAAATATCTCGGCATAATATTCCGCAAATCACTTGCTGTGTCAAAACTACCGGATGACTGGAAGCTGGCGAAAATCATTCCGATCCATAAAGGAGGAGATATCAGTAGTGCATCAAACTTCAGGCCCATTTCACTGACTAGCACAGCATGTAAAGTTTTCGAACACATAATCTCAAAACATCTAACAGATTTTCTAGAGCATAATAAGTTGATATCACCTGACCAGCATGGTTTCCACCGAGGGCTGTCGACTATCACTCAGTTAATCGAAGTCGTTCATGACTTGGCCCTCAGCATCGATACCTGCAGTCAAACTGATATATTACTACTAGATTTTTCCAAAGCGTTTGATTGCGTGTGCCATAACAAACTAATCGCAAAACTGCAGTGCATGATCGGGCGGGGGGAAGTTCTGGGTTGGATCAAAGAGTTTCTATCTAACCGTTCTCAATTTGTAATCTTTCAAAATATGCCTTCTAAAATAACCGCAGTCACTTCGGGAGTTCCGCAAGGCTCCGTTCTTGGCCCTCTTCTCTTCCTTATCTATATTAACGATATAACCACTCAGATTAAATGTAACATTAAGCTATTTGCAGACGACTGCATCATCTACAGGAAAATAGAAAGTCCGGAAGACCACATTGCGCTTTCCCAGTCACTTGACGCTGTGGTGGATTGGTGTGATAGATGGCAGATGACCGTCAATTCTAAAAAATCAGTGTGCATGACAGTAACCAGGAAAAAAGTATCCTCATCTTTCCCTTACAGCATTCACGGTACGCCACTCATGAAAGTCTCCCAGCATAAGTATCTTGGTGTTACACTAACCGCTGACTTTAGATGGGACGTACACATCGCTAATGTAACATCGGCAGCCTTACGAAAACTGTTTTTTTTTTTTTGAGAAGATGCATCCGACTCGCACCAGCATCTACTAAACTCCTAGCATACAAAACTTTCATAAGACCTATTTTAGAGTACGATCACACTGTTTGGTTTCCGCAAACAACCACTAACATAGCAAAACTAGAAAAAATACAAAGAAAGGCACTACGGTTCATCCATAACAAATATAAGCGTACTGACTCCCCATCGAACCTTGCAGCTATTTCAGGACTCCCGACGCTATCAATGAGAGCAAAGCACGCGCGTTTAAAATTTTTGTAGCAACTGTTGCATAACGATTATAACATCAATGTGTCAAAATATATTTGCCCGTCCCAGACTCGACCGACACGACACAAACATGCGCTCACTCTAACTGATTATTCCTATCGCACAGATGCACTTAAACATTCATTTTTTCCTGTAGCCATCCGAGAATGGAACAAACTGGATGCCTCGATTACTCATGCGCCGACCTTAACAACGTTCGCTACAAGGCTCGGGGCCGGTATTGCCGCAGAGTAACGCTCTCAGTGATGCACATGGGCCTCTGGGTATTGATAATCCGTTTCACATCCGTTCTTTCTTGTCGTCTTAATCAGTGCATCACCCCTTGCGTAGTCATAGTTTGTTTTCCTGGGTTCAATTGTCCGCTATCCTTTAGTATTATTATTGTTTCCAACATATACGTATCTTGTCTTAAGCGCCAAGGTTTTTTTTTTTTCGCTTCTACGTGCATGTTGTTCACTGTTAGCCGTGTTTGATCACTTCATATGGTAACCTTGTCTGGAGCCGATTGTACATAGTTTGTCCTCAGGTAGGCAAATGAACCACTGTTCTACCAGATTTATCTTTGCATGTGTTCTTGCCGCATTTTGAAATTTCCTTGTGTTGTGTGATGTAGTTCTTGCCTCATTGTAACTGTTGTGTATGCCCACCTGCTAGGGCCCCGTAAAGGGGCCTGCAGTATTGAAAATAAATAAATAAATAAAAAAAAGTACACATGACGACCTTTATGAGAAGGCTCTAAACGCCAGCGGATGGATATCGTAGCATAAAAGTTAGATTATATTATCTTGAAGAGCTCTATATTCATTTATATGTGAACACTATTATAATGCGTGCGAGAAAAAATGTGCACCGAGCAAATATAGTTATCTCAACAACACTTCTCGGCGCAAGATCGACGAAATTTGGCTCAAGATGATGAGTGAAATGGCTATAAAAATTATTAAACCACTAACTCATCAAGAGATGCCTTCAAAACTTAAGCGCACCGCGCTGGCATTTATGATCGTCATGCGGGTTAGCGTAGTGACCATGAAATTAAAAAAATGTCATTGGGGCAGCTAGGTTTATCAACCCTTTATAAAACTGATATTTAATATGGGCAGATAGAATGAAACCGAGCGTAGAAACGGCGTTTTTTAAGAGCTCTTCGCTTGCAATACAGTTTCCATTTATCATTTTGAAGGTCTAATGGCACTGCGGTACATGCTCGCCAAATTGCTACGCCGAGGGAAACGCCCTACCGAACAGAACAGCAGAGGTCATCAAAATTTTCGTGCAGTACATTCTTTTGCGACACAGTGTCCCTGAAGTGCTCATCACGGACAGAGGAACAGCGTTCATGGCGGAACTGACGCAAGGCATCCTGGGCTACAACCGAAAAACCCACCGGAGGGCAACTCTATGCCACCCGCAGACCAACGGCCTTTTTGACCGTTAGAGCAAGACCATGGCAGACATAATTGCCATGTACGTCGAAGCTGAACACAAGACTTGGGACGTCTTCCTGCCTTACGTTGTCTTCGCCTACAACACAGGCATGCAAGAGACCACGCACATTACGCCTTTAAGGGCCGTACAGAGGGCAAAATGCTTGTCTAGAACACGCTCTCTGCGTGTTTCGGGCTGAACACGCGGTATCTGGCCGTTATATTGGGTTAAAAATGTTCTAGATGTAAGCATGTGTAGTTAAAGTAATAGGATTTAATCGTAATTTTTTGCGTTCCTTGTCGCAGCGGGTTTGCGAGCTGCTGAACACGCAATTGGGTCTTTCTAGACATGCTTTTGCCCTCTGTACATGACAGGAAGCCCACGACCACGCTAGACGCCGAGCTGCCCAAATTTACCGAAGAAGATAACTTCGACGTCGCAGCCCACATACAGGGCACGAAGAAAGCACGACGCCTAGACTCCCTGCGCAGTAAAGACCGAAAGCGTAGCGACGTCCGGCGCTACCATCAGCGCCGAAGACATGCTGCATACAAGCCGGGCGACCATGCATAGATGGTACTCCCATTCGCCGCCGTGGACTGAGTGAAGAGCCTAAGCGCCGCTATCTGTACTTTGGCCCATGCATGATCGATCGTCGACTTGGAGAGCTTGACAGCGAAGTAGCCCCCCCAGGGTTCCACAGCGTCTCAGCAGCGTCATGCATGGCCGGAAGTCGTAGATGTTGTGCGCCCAAAGACTTAAGAAGCCTTAGAAATCGGGCTAGTGGACACTGTGTTTCAATTTTCAATTATTTCTTTTTTTTACTCCATGCTTATTTTCGCCCACCTTTGTTTTCGTTGTAAAGCATCGGGTCGATGCATGTTTTCGATGGGGGTAACGACGCAAAGGTTTTTGATGCTTTACAGCGATAGCTGTTAGGCACCCATCCCTGGCTTGCGGGTCGCTGTCGGCGTAACCGGTGGGTGCGTCGGCAGGATTGATGTCATTAACGCACCCACCGGTCATTAATGCACTCACCTTATATCACGGTCAACCAGGTACAACAATGCACCGGGCAACAAAGCTAGCTGCGAACTGGAGGAATGCAGCCTAAAACGATATTTTCATGGTGTGCTGAGCTAACCACATATGCATGGAAGGTGTCGCTTCGAGCTGGTAGCTCCTGCTGCGCACCAAGTAGTGTTGAGATTGACTTACAGAAAGCTCATGATCTGTGCTCTCAGTAGAAAACATTTGCGGTTTTTTATCTCATTGCAGATAGGCAAGGAATTTGCCTAAAATCTATAAATGTATGAGACGACATGTATGCCAATCCCATTCGTGACATAGCCTGGCTTTAGTGTTGCGATAGTGCATTACACTGAATTTTTGTCAGGATAGTTTCCCATCTTGTAAGCTTTCGGTGTCGATAGAACAGGGCTTTTCAAAGGAATAGAGCTCACGACGGTTTGCTACTGACCAACGCTGTGTGGCAATTTATGCATTCCCAGTGTTCCAAAATGCCTTCAAAGTAGAGTCTTCTGCTCCTTCTCCACTGAAGGTCATGACTTCCACTGATGCAACATGAGGCCCAGGACACTGCTCAGAAAGAAACATCCCATAGGCTCTTTAGTTTTCGCAAACGCTCTACGTGGTCCGAGGGTAACCGCATTTTGGAATTCCTAAAAACTGATATGAATATTACTTACGACGGGCTACACACATCTAAGTAATTAACGAGCCTAACAGTAGTAGTAAAAGCGCTCTTCCAACTCATAAGCCCAATTTTTAAAAATTGTGTAAAATCTTATGTCAAGCAACCTGTATACCTCGACGCGGCCATTATGTCATAATTCTCGTAAGCGTCGCATCACAGGTGACCATATGGAGAACTAGCGCCCGTTCGGCTGCTGAAACCACCAGTTAAGCAGCTTCACAGTAGAAGCTCAATTGTAAAATATTTATCGTGTGCATTGAAGTGCCTGTGGGGAACCTTGAGCAATAAGTTCAAAGACAACATTCGAAACAGGAAAATCTTTAGATGAAAATTTGACGACATTGTAGCCGAAGTTTTGATATTTACACGTTATTTTGAAGAAAGTGATAGCGCGAACTACCTACACCAGCTTCTTTTTTTCTTTGGCGACACGTAAACTGTCCACCGTCAGGGCGGCGTTAGACGAAGGGCGAGGGAGAAAGATGGGAAAGTGGAAAATATTTTACGGATCTAACATTGTTCAGTCTGCGATAAAGCACGTATAATATCTGGTAACCGTTTCCCTATGCCTAATGCGTAGGCGTATCTATGCATTACGCTCTCGAGGCCATGCTGTCGCACCAAACGAAAGCGTTGCGGTCTGCATATGCCTCATTTTTGGGATTAATGCTTGTGCACAGCTTCTGAGGAAGCTGAACGTTTTACGTTCTGTGTGGCTTTATGGGCACTTAATTGATACTCAGGATCATGTATGATCCATCCCTAAGGCTAAAATATGTTATTGGCTTGAATGCTGGAAACTGCATCTCGTCTAAGTGGAATTTCGATTAATGAACAGCAAACTTCTGAGTTTTTGCCCCGCACGGTATATCGGTGCCTGTGCGAAAGCAAAAAGAGAAAAATGGAAAAATTGTTTGAAAATGTCGGATATAACAATTTCTTAGGAGAAAGCTTCTTTTCTAGATCCCACAAATGGTGAGTTTTAAACATTTCATTTTTTCGAGAAACACTGTCGAATTTTACAAGAAAAACTGTCAGAATTAATAAAAGTGTTGAGGCGCTTTCAAGCAGTGCTCAAGAATATAAAATATCTAATACTTTAACATTTATAATGCGTGCTGCCGTGCGTGGCTAGATACTCGTTCAAAGCTTAGTGACGCATCTCTCTGAAGGAATGGAATGTATGCAGAAATAATAGCGCACACATCGATCAGCACGCGACGAAGCACAATATATGCGTATTTCATGCCTTTTGTAGACGTACAGCGTTCATATGGCCAGCTGCGTGCTCCTGAACGAACCAGAAAAATTTTCTTTTAGGAATAATGCGTCGGACGCATGTTCTTTGACACGCCCTCATATTCCGAAGTGGTTTGGTTTCTAGGTCCTGAAACAGAAACTCAATCTCTTTATTGCTTTTATTTTTTAAAGATGTAAGGAGGAGGGTTCAAAAAAGTTCTAAGCATTAAAGTAAACTTGATTGATTATTGTCGCTGCCGCAGGAATATGTTCAGTAAAAAGCATTCTCCAGTAAACTTCAGAAGCAAACCTATCCCTTCTATGTCGACAGAGATGGAGCGCGTTAGAAACATAGAGTGAACCCGAAGTAAAAATACAATATTGCCAGCGAGTTGCAAATGCGTCTACACTGCATTCCGTTTAAAACACTGTAATAACCATTATTTATTTAGTTGTGTTTTAAGACTCGCGAGGAAGGTTGCAGGAAAAAGTTGCATGCGAGGAAAGTCTGTAATAAAATGAAGAGAAGTTTTTATGATGACGGCAGAAGAAAAGAGGAATGAAAGAAAAGAAAAAAGGCTTTACAGGCTGCGTAGAGATATTATAAAGCGATAAGCAATGTTTGTGCCCTATGTGTACTCGCTTTCTAGGTATCATCTGCGAAGAAGTGCAGATACAGCTCGATTATATTTTTTGCACATTTCGTGCAGGCTTTTTTTTCATGTCGAGTTACAGCCAAAGTATAAAAGTTCCGTGTAATTTCATCCTCCAGAATTCATGAAAACAGGCTCAAATACAACGAAACAGCACCAGAATTCAGAGCTCAGTGGCCTTTTCCTGGCCTTCGTGGGGCTTCAATGCTACCGAGAAGCACAGTTGGTAGAAACAAATGCACAATCAGGCACAACTACCCGATAGTTCCCATTCTGCTCCATATCCACCCCTTCCGGCAGCAGGAAAAAAGAGCAGGCCGAGATAAAGCAACATAACAACCAAGTAAAAGCGACTCTGGCTACACATATACGGACGTCTCTAGCTACTCCAGCAGAACAGTTATGGCCGGTATGGTAGTCGACGCTAACTATCCTGAGCCCGTTAGTGCCACCCATAGTAACTTCACCGGACCTGAGATAGGGGATATAGCGATAGGATATAGCGATCGATCTAACTTCCAGCGAGCGGAGCAGACAGTGTGAATCCTTGAAAGTCGCCTCGGTCTCCCCTAAAGGATTGCCGGATGTGTACAAAAGGAGCACTCTAAATAAAAACTTTAAACATGCCGAGGCATATGAGCCTCACGAGATGGGTCAGCACTTTATATGAACTCCAGGGCATGGCGACATGTAGGGCAACCAAGTAGGCGATGCCATCGCTCGTTGCCACATCAGACAAGCGGCAAATGGCCTACAGGAACCGGCACAGGTCTCTCCAGTGTACTGCGCTATCCTGAGAGAGATGTTTAAAACCTAACCAGAGGCTCAATAGGAAACACTCGGCTGACTAGAGACAATTACAGACAAACACCTTTCCGAGTTTGGCCATTTTAAATGACATTCGCCCCCATTCCCCTGCTGCAGGGACAAACCGGCCCTATGCCATAGTACATGGTGCTCCTAAAAGAAAACGGCAGCTCCTTAAACACCGAATTCTAGAAAGAAGCAGTGGAAGGCAGCAGTGTTTAACGAGAACCTGAAAGAGCAGCACAAGTTGATTTTCCAGACCAAGCCCGCCGCAGCAGCCGCCTAGGCTCCACACAGAGGCCTCCACTCATGCTGTAGAACAACAATCTCTCAGAGCAAAATAAACGTTTCTCTCTCTCTCTTACTCTTACTTGGACCAAACGAATATCTAGATATAGTAGAGTTCTTGCGTCTTAATGTTTAACAATAAAAGCGGCGAGTGTGAGAACTATCAGCACTTATCATTATGCCCGCTTTACCCGTATTGAGGGTTTGAAGTCAAAGTTGCTTTCTGGTCACCCGAGACAAACAAAAAAACATCAGTATTTCAGCTGTTGTTTCACTTCTTGTTATTCAATATTTTGAGGCACGCTATTGTAAGATCTGAAGATGAATTAAATGGCGAAATAGTCATTACGTGGAACTTTTGCGCACGCTTCATGTGAAACGAAGTCAAGATTGACTTCTTGGCCATAGTTCGTGTTGAAATGAAAATTGCGACTTGAGGGAAGAAACCGATTATCAAATACACTTCAATAGCTACTGGTGAATTCCGCATGGTAATCGTTGCAAGCGAGTCTTTTATGCGGCATTCAAAACTCGGAAGCATGCAGCTGAAATTTTGGGGTCAGCACACCATTTAAAATTTGTAAATAGCGAGGATGTATGCACTATATGAATGGGAATATACCGTCTGTCGCATTGGTGCCTATAGGCAAGCTGACAGTAGAACTATTGCTGCTGGAACGAGGAAAGAACAACGCACTGCCATTCCTAAACGTCCTTATAACAAGACAAGGGGGAGATCTAAAGTTCCATGTTTACAGGAAGCCGATTCATACCGGCTGCTACCTAAATTTTAATTCAAATCACCCCGTTAACCACAAGGCATCTTTCATCTCCTCTCTTCTGAGGAGAGAAAAGTCCAACGGCTTCACCGCTTCACCGAAGCGGAAAGAAAAGACGAAGGAGACAACGTGTTCGGCGATGTACAGAAGAAAGGCTACACGTGTGGCTTTATTCAACGCATTTCCCACCGCCAGGCTCGGGGGTACAGGGAGGCCAGTCAACACAGAAACAACAAAACGCGCTCGCATTGTGCTTCCATACCTGAGGGGCGCCAGCAAGGCACTGGCAAGCATTCGACGAAAACACGACATCTGCTTGCCTCAAAAATCCTTTTAAACTATCATCCGCTTTCTACCATGATGCAAACACCGCGCCCCCAAAGAAAAAGAAGCGGGTGTCTTTTACAAAATCCCGTGCTCCAAGTGCGTGGCCGCATATATCGCAAAACGCAAAAGCTCGATTAAGTATAAAACCTCCAGTCTCACCTAAATTCCACAGAAGCAGTTATACAGTTTACCGTCGAGCGGGATCAGCAGGGCAGTCTGCCTTTTCTGACGTTCTACCCACAAGGCATGAAAAAGTCTTACAGTTCTCGAAGTATATTAATCCAACCCTGACCGGACGGTACGCCCAATTCGGCTCCAACCACTCCACTTCCCACAAGGCATCTTTCATAAGAATTTTAGTAACGAATTTATTGAATTTTATTCTTTTCCTGAAGCGAAATGAAGCGAAAAGAAGACAGTTGTCTCTGCCCCCCATAAATATTAATACCTTATCTCCTTAATTCGGCCTATGATCCGAAATCAGAAAAAAACTCCAGAGAAACAAAAATAATTCCAGCTCTGGACCAAGCACATGCCACCGTTAAAAACGCGTTTGCCCTCCTTATGTAAAAGGCGTCAGTGAAACTTTGGGACGTATTCAAAGAAAGGAAGGGGCACAAACGGCACACAAACCGACCTACGCCCGAAAGACGTGATCCGAAAGAAAAGGCTCCAGGAGTGGCATACAAGATCCACTGCTCAATTTTGTGGGCGTCGTACATTGGCGAAACTAAGAACTTCCCCGAAAGAATGAAAAAGCACGAAAGAGAGTGAGAAACAGCAGGACGGAAAGGCAGGGAGGTTAAACAGGCGATGCCCAATAGGCCACCCTGCACGTGGGGAGGGGAACAAAGGGAAGAAGGAAAGAAATAGCGGCAACGAAATGAGTGCATGTCAATCGAGTAGACAGGGAACGAAGTGCGGTGGAGGAACACTCGAGGCATATGAGCACAAGATGACACTTCAAAGGGAACTATTGTGCTGGACACCAAGCGGTTTCTGCATAGAAGGCTCTTGACTCATGACATATTCAGCACACGCAGGGGAATGTACACAGCTGCCCAAACACCGTTTCCCGCACTTGTTTTCACAGTCTATGTTCAGTGACCTGGCGGCTGACTACACGAACTTGCTCCCAGCCACACCTGATGATGGAACCGAGTAGATCCTGAGACATCCTGTTTTTTTTTTCATATCTTGGTTGGCGTTCATTCTAAGAAATTAAATTACTTTGCACAACGAGATAGACCTCTTTCGAATGTTTTCTTTTGAATCACAAACGAAAGGCAGTGAAACACCTATTTTACAGACACAGTCCACGATGGCGGCGCGAAGCCAATTCGAATCCGCATTTTTCTTTGTTATACTGCCTATTTTGTGATGTCTGCTTTATCCCGCCCTGTATGTAATACCCCCCGTGAGTCTTAAAGTATTAAAATGAAATTAAATGAATCTCTGCTATTGTAATTATTTCAGGTATGGTTCACCGCATTAAACTGTGTCGTGATCGCACTGTAGCACCGAGGTGGCGAACCAGATGCCTTCAAGCTGGTAACTCGGAGAATTTGGCTCCAAGCAATTTCACAGCTGGACCCAAGAGAGTAGTTTGTAGATAATCATCCTCAAGATCATGTCCTTCAGTACGCGCTGCAAAAAAAAGGAGTTTAAAAGGTTGCTTGGCATTTGAATTCACCCTGGAAACACTTTTGGAGAAACTCTGGTTATTTAAGCTGCAACAAAAATGACTTGATGGCGAAAAAGAGCGTCATGGGCGAGTATTTGCCTACAATACGCTCGTACATCACATGGCTTGCGTACGGATGCCAAGTGTGAAGGTCTTCAAGGACAACAATTTATGTCGGCTGGCAACAACTGGAAATATTTTGCCCAACCATCTTCATGCGTGGGTCGCAACGTTTCAAAAACAAGGAAAAAAAATGCACATTACAACCCAACTCAGAACACAACTCCGAGCTTGTGCAAGCTGGAAAAAAATCGATCTCACCCGCTTGCCCTTTCGGTTAAGAAAATATGCCATCCTTCTTTCTTGAAGGGTCGAGAAGCATGCGAGTCAGTGAATAATATTGAAAAAAAGTTCTGCCGCTCGAGGTTTCTGTAAACCAAAAATATTCTTTAGTTATAAATCCGCTCTGACCATTTAAAGGCCATCTAGCCTGATCATTGCTGGGTAGGAATAGAGGTCACCTCACTTTCAAGAAATTTGGAGCGCTGGGTATGCATAATTGGCCACATGGCGTGGGTACGAAGTAATCCTTCAGGGCCTGTGAACGTTTGCCAAGAGGTGCTTTATTTCAAACAAAATGTCACAAAATGCGAGTTCCTTTTAAAAAAAGTTAGATCTAGCGTCGCCTCGCAACAAAATCACAAGTTAGGTTACGAGTGGTTGCAGAACACACATTCTCTGCCGCATTTCTGCGTGACTGTGCCAGAATATTATTCTTTGGGGGCACACCCGCATCCTTTGAGCCCACCGGCAACGTTTCCTCTCTACAGGCCTATCTATGGGGCGAGGTGGTGTGGCACACCCTAACAGCCCGTATTAGAAAATTATATGGTACCAACCACACAAGGCATGAGCCTCCTGTAGTAGATTGAATCTCCAAAATTCTTTCAGTGCAAGAGAGCTACAATTTCGAAGCGACGCCTTCCATGCAGAGTAAATGTGGGAAAGCGAGCTCAACAAGGCCTGTGGTCACGTGTATGGGGGTTTAACGTCCCAAAGTGGCTCGGGCTATGATAATGCTGACATGTATCGCAGCACGAATAAAACGCACACAGAAGACAACGAACAAACAAGACAGGACTACGTTAAAGTAGCACAGTGGATTGGGCTAGTTGGTTGCTATTCATAAGGCCGACAAGTTTCGCAGCATGAATAAAACGCAAACACAAGACAGGGCTTTGACAGGGGTATGAGGGACGCCGTAGTGCAGGCCTCCGGAAATTTTGACCACCTGGAGCTCTTTAATGTGCACTGACACCACAAAGCACACGGGCCTCTAGAATTTTGCCTCCATCGAAAATCGACCGCCTGGGCCGGGATCGAACCTGCGTCTTTCGGGTCAGCAGCCGAGCAGCTTAACCCCTGAGCCACCACGGAATCAACTAATTCGTTGCATAACCCAGTCACCGAATGCTTACAACCTCCTATAAGCTTCTCATATTTATCGCTTAAGGAGGCACAGAGGATACGATATGAGTGCCATTATTGTCGTCGTCCCCATTCTCTTTATTTAACGCTTTGCGCTGCATGAAACCCCCCTTTTTATTTTAAATGTGGGGAATAAATGAGGAGATACAGGTTCTCTAAATGTCACAGCTACGGTGTCGCAAAAAGGCTGATATTAATAATCTTCCTAAGCGTAATTTACTCTCCGAGAGGGCATTTTGAATGTCAAAATTTCTGTGAAGCAACATTTTTCACTTTTGCTGCCATCCAAGTTCGGTGGCCACATACGCAAGCTTTAAAATACTACCACTGTTTTTGTGGGAAGTCTCTTGATGGCCGTGTTTCTTTTTGTCTTAGGCATAATTTACCACACTGCTTGTGGCTCCAGGAAAGTTAAATCCCAGTGCAGAATTGAAATCCACGCCGTGAAAACACGCACGTTAATGGACCTTGTTTCTCCCTGAAATCTTAATAAGATTAAGCAATGTCCTCGTGAAATCCCTTTTAAAAGCGGCTAGCACCACTACAGAAAAAAAAGCCTCCAGCCCTTACCGTGAGCTCAACTAGCTTTAGTACCTTCTCGGCATTGCACAGAAGAAAAAAAGTTGTGCGAAAGCTGCACCCCCCCCCACAGAACTTGCTGTTTCGCACGCACTCATAGCTGTTAGCCCCCTTTTCCTGACATGGACGGTGCCCACGTTTTTAAAGCTGAAATCTTTGGCTGTGTGGAGTTTTGGCTGCCCATTGAGGCGCTACTGAAGTCTCGTCCTTACTAATGTTGCCTCAGGCACTACACTCGAGGCAGGCAGAATTTTTGCTTGAAGCGACGTTGGCGCAGATAACAATGGTGTTCCTTGAGAAAAACGAAACCTTTTCTAATGGCATGTAGACTGAAATGTTAATACTCACAATGTCACCGACACACTTCTGATCAGCGCTTTAAATTTTTAACATGGAAAGGAAAGGCGCCACCGCTGCCCAACTATGTTGAAACCACAACCGCAGAGGAAGGAATAGCATGCCGAGTTGAGTGAAAGAAGGAGAAAAAGAAGCCAATGGGGAAACTCTTGCTCCAGCTATCATTTGGTGCCACCGGGCTTGGGTTCAGCCACAGATCTGTTTGTACCGGTGTTCAATATTTCTTTTTAGAAGATCATCGACTGCCTTGCTAAGTGTTACAATATTTCCTTTTCTATTCATTATTACATTTTAACTTAATTATTTATTTTAATCCTATCTTTCTTTATTTTTAATGTCAACTCTTATCCCTTTTCTGTTCATTCTCTTCTTGAGGTAGAGTCCACCGGTGTTGCGTGCCCACGTGCTTTTCTTTTGCCATTACTGAGTACAGGTGAATAGCAACCTCTACCTCCAGATTCTTTACCGATCCCCCAGTGTGGGTATGAGCCATCTTTTGAAAGGCTAGCAACAACTACTGAACATTTTTAACGTTCATTTACACCGCACGCAGTAGAAAATTTTTGGGCGTTTCTGCTATAAAAAACATGGTAAGCACGGCTCGGTTCGATGCTAGCAGTTTCATGGAAGTGGTCACGTTATGTGAGGTTTATTGCTCCCACACCGCACATGGGCTCCGAGCGACGCCGTAGTGTGGAGCTTCGCGCTAGCTGTTGTCCTAAGTGTGATTTCATCGCACAGCACATTGGTGTTTCTAGCTTTCGCATGAATCGAAATGCGGCAGCCTAGGTCGGGACACAATCCAGCAGCCTTACATTCCGCAGCCCAACGGCAAGGACACTAGCCACCGCGGCGGCCAGTTTCTATGAACAACAGCGAAGGCGCAGAAATGATTTCAGATGTTTTATGCAGTTTTAACGTCCCAAAACGGCTCAGGCTATGAGGAACGCCGCAGTGGATAACTTAAACCACCTGGAGTAGAGCATGCAAGGACCTAGCAATTCGCCTCCATCTCAATGCTATCGTCTAGGTCAGCGAACCGAGCCATGAAAAGGAAAATGATATGCGTAACGTTAAGAGAACAGAAGCGGGCAGTGTGGGTGAGGGAACAAACGCGTGTTAATGACATCCTAGTCGAAATCAAGAGGAAGAAATGGGCTTGGACAGGGCATGTAATGCGAAGACAAGATAATCGCTGGTCCTTAAGGGTAACGGAGTGGATTCCAAAAGAAGGCACCCGTAGCGGGGGGCGGCAGAAAGTTAGCTGGTCGGATGAGATTAATAAGTTTGAGGGCATACGGTGGGCGAAGCTGGCAAAGGACAGGGCTAATTGGAGAGACATGATAGAGGTATTTGCCCTTCAGTGAGCGTAGTCAGGCTGATGACGATGATGATGATGATGATGATGATAAATGCTACCGGCGCGGGCAGTATTGAACACGCGCATTTTCGGTCACCGATCAAGCACCATAATCACTCAGCCACCGTAGTGGCTTTAAGCCATTATACATGTAATGTCGCAAACCTCGTTTTACATTTGACGCTGGCATTTACCTTTACCGCCCTCCCAACGTGGCTTTGAATTTGATTTCGCAGTAGCTTTTTAGAGTGCAGCTTTGAGGCGCCTGTTTATGGGCTAAACGCTTTCGTCGGAGGCGGAGTAGGCATTGTTGGACCGCCAGAGTATTGGAAGAGCAGAGCGCACGATAAAATTATGACGATAAAGAAGACAGCGCCTGACGAAAATGCAAGAGTATGGTACGGCATCAAGATGCAGATGAAAGTGGAGGGGAAAGGTACAGTTAGTGTTGTCTAGAACGGCACACCAGAGGAGTTATACAGAGCAAGACTGGTGCTCCGTATGCGGGAGCGGTTGCCACGAAACGCGCCGCTTCTGGAGAGCCAAAACCGAAACCCAGGGCCGGCTTCGTTTGGTACTGATTGCGCCTTCTGAGGTCGCCTGTGGTTCAAATACAGCAGTAGCACCTCTGCTCAGAAATCACATTAGCGATTAGCGGGAAGAGCAATTATAGGTTGATTTTTACCCTCCTGTGTGGCCTTCTCGTGGCTGGAAGCGTCAGGGAGGTGGAAGACGATGGTCGTTGGAGGCATTGCATGGCAACGGTGACTATGACACTTGAAACCTTGAATTTTTCGCTTCGCCCCTAGAGAAAATTTAGAAGCTCTCGATGAGCTAGTTCTAGGAAAATTTATTACATCGTGGAAATAAATCTTTCGGGCGAGCATTTACAGGAAAAAAAGTTAGTACATCATTCGGCTCGTACAGGCATATCACATCTCTCTGTCTTTCGATCAGATCCGTTGACAGGCTTTCCTGTGGGTAGGAAACATAGGGAACTGCATGGAATAAAGAGCCTTTCACATGTTCTGGAAGTCTTAAAGTATAACGAAAAGAAAAATATATAGTGACCACCAAAGAGTGATGAAACCACACTCCTCACTAAAGTAAAAAGAGAATGAAGTGTAAAGTGGCAACGTACGATAACATACGTTCAGACATTCCGCGCGTTGCTGTGCTGCTGTTAAAGTCAGCCCAGATGAGGGAAAGCTCTCTTTTCGAGACCATTGCTCAAGCAGGAAAAGAAGTCGGTGCAATCTTCAAAGTAAACGGATGCCTGCACTCGCCATTTTGTTTCAAACTCAGGGATATTCGAGCTTCACTGAGCGGCGAGATACCGTTGCGCCTTAATACTACTCAAGGAAGTTTGGGAGTTTAGTTCGCCAAATGCCAAATCTTGTTTTTCTCTGCGAATAATATATCCCTGGAATAAAAAAGGGACGTACAAACCGCACAAACCAAGTAATTTTTTCGACTCCAGATGATAAATTCATGGTGTAAATGATAATGTGTCATCAGGAAGCGACTCTTTTGAGGCACTTGTGCTTGGCTTGCATAGCATAAGAATGTAATTTTTGTGAAGTCGTCGCATCCTGCCTGTAACTTCAACTGTTGCGAGTTGTAGCCACATAACATGTGGGCGCGCGAATGTTTGCGCTAGGTACTCAGGTCCAATAGGCTGCGTTCAATCTACTGTCTCTCCCGACCGCAGGGGTATGCGCGTCGCGCTTATTGCCCCTGCCTCACTGCAAATGAGGTAGCCCGGCGAAGCGAAAAATTTCATAAGGCCGTCGCAATAGAATAAGAAATACAAATACCTTAAATTTGCAAAAAAAAAAACACGACGCAAGCACCGCGTTCCCACAGAAAAAGAACCGGGTGTTATTTACAAAATCTCATGCTCCAAGTGCGCAGCCTCATATATAGCAAAACGCAAAAGCTCGATCTAGTAGAAAACGTCCAGTCTCACCTAAATTCCACCGAAGCAGCTATACAGTTTACCGTCGAGCGGGAGCAGCAGGGCAGTCTGCCTTTTCTCGATGTTCTAACCACAAGGCACGAAAAAGGCTTACAGTTCTCGGAGTATATAAAGCCAACCCTCACCGGAAGGTACCCCCAATTCGGCTCCAACCACCCCACACCCCACAAGGCATCTTTCATAAGAATTTTAGTGACGAATTAATTGAATTTTATTCCGTTCATGAAGCGAAATGAAGCGAAAAGAAGACAGTTGTCTCTGCCCTCCGTAAAAATGAATACCTCATATCCTTCATTGGGCCTATCATCCAAAAGCTGAAAAAAACTCCATAGAAACAAAAATTATTCCAGCTCTGGCCCAAGCACATGCCACCATTAAAAACGCGTTTGCCCTCCTTTTGTAAAAGGCGTCAGTGAAACTTTGGCCCGTATTCTAAGAAAGGAAGGCGTACAAGCGGCACACAAACCGACCTACGCTATTTGACGCCTCCTCCCACGCCCGAAAGACCGTCATCCGAAAGAAAAGGCTCCAGGAGTGGCATACAGGATCCACTGCTCAAAGTTGTGGGCGTCGTACATTGGCTAAACCGAGAACTTCCTCGAAGGAATGAAGTAGCACAAGAGAGTGAGAAACAGCTGGACGGAAAGGCAGGAAGGTTAACCAGGCGATGCCCAGTAGGCTGCCGTACACGTGGAGAGGGAAACATAGGGATAAAAAGGAAAGAAATAGCGGCAACGAATTGAGTGGATGTCAATCGAGTAGACAGGGAACGAAGTGCGGTGGAGGAACACTCGAGGCATATGACCACAAGATGACACTTCAAGGGAACTATTGTTCTGGACACCAATCGGTTCCTGCGTAGAAGGCTCTTACTTGAGTCATGACATATTCAGCAGACGCAGGGGAATGTAAACAGCTGCCCAAATATCGTTTCCCGCTCTTGCTTTCAGACCCTATGCTCAGTGACCCGGCGGCTGACTACACGAACTTGCTCCCAGCCACACCTGATGAAGGAACCGAGTAGATCCTGAGACATCGTGTTTTTTTTCATATCTTGGTTGGCGTTCATTCTAACAAACTAAATTCCTTTGCACAACGAGATAGACCTCTTTCGAATGTTTTCTTTTGAATCACAAACAAAAGGCCCTGAAACACCTATTTTACAGACACTGTTCACGTTGGCGGCGCGAAGCCAATTCGAATCCGCATTTTTCTTTGTTATACGACCTATTTTGTGATGTCTGCTTTATCCCACCCCGTATGTAATACCCCCAGTGAGTCTTAAAGTATTAAAATGAAATTAAATGAATCTCTGCTATTGTAATTATTTCAGGGATGGTTCACCACATTAAACAGTGTCGTGATCGCACTGTAGCACCGAGGTAGCGAACCAGATGTCTTCAAGCTGGTAACTCGGAGAATTCTGACTACAAGAAATTTCACAGCTGGGTCCAAGAGAGTAGTTTGTAGATAATCATCCTCAAGATCATGTCCTTCAGTACGCGCTGCAAAAAAAGGAGTTTAAAAGATTGCTTGGCATTTGAATTCACCCTGGAAACACTTTTGGAGAAACTCTGGTTATTTAGGCTGCAAGAAAACTGACTTGATGGCGAAAAAAGAGCGTCTTGGGCGAATATTTGCCTACAATACGCTCGTACATCACATGGCTTGCGTACGGATGCCAAGTGTGAAGGTCTTCAAGGACAACAATTTATGTCGGCTGGCAACAACTGGAAATATTTTGCCCAACCATCTTCATGCGTGGGTCGCAACGTTTCAAAAACAAGGAAAAAAAATTCACATTACAACCCAACTCAGAACACAACTCTGAGCTTGTGCAAGCTGAAAAAAAATCGATCTTACCCGCTTGCCCTTTCGGTTCAGAAAATATGCCATCCTTCTTTCTTGAAGGGTCGAGAAGCATGCGAGTCAGTGAATAATAATGAAAAAAAGTTCTGCCGCTTGACGTTTCTGTAAACCAAAAACATTTTTTAGTTATAAATCCGCCCTGACCATTTAAAGGCCATCTAGCCTGACCATTGCTGGGTAGGAATAGAGGTCACCTCACTTTCAAGAGATTTGGAGCGCTGGGTATGCATAATGGGCCACATGGCGTGGGTGCGAAGTAAACCTTCAGGGTCTCTGAACATTTGCCAAGAGGTGCTTTATTTGAAACAAAATGTCACAAAATGCGAGTTCCTTGAAAAAAAAAAAGTTAGATCTAGCGTCACCTCGCAACAATATCACAAGTTAGGTTACGAGTGGTTGCAGAACACACATTCTCTGCCGCATTTGTGCGTGACTGTGCCAGAATATTGTTATTTTTCGGCACACCCGCATCCTTTGAGCCCACCGGAAGCGTTTCCTCTCTACAGGCCTTTCTATAGGGCGAAGTGGTGAGGCACACCCTAAAAGCCCGTATTAGAAAATTATATGGTACCAACTGCACAAGGCATGAGCATCCTGTAGTAGGTTGAATCTCCAAAATTCTTTCAGTGCAAGAGAGCTACAATTTCGAAGCGACGCCTTCCATGCAGAGTAAATGCGGGAAAGCAAGCTCAACAAAGCCTGCGATCTCGTGTATGGGGGTTTAACGTCCCAAAGTGACTCGGGCTATGATAATGCAGACATGTATCGCAGCATGAATAAAACGCACACAGAAGACAAGAAACAAACAAGACAGGACTACGTTGAAGTAGCACGGTAGATTGGGCTAGTTGGTTGCTATTCGTAATGAAGACAATTTTCGCAGCATGAATAAAACGCACACAGAAGACAGGGCTATGACGGGGCTATGAGGGACGCCGTAATGCAGGGCTCCGGAAATTTCGACCACCTGGGGCTCTTTAACGTGCACTGACATCGCACAGCACACGGGCCTCTAGAATTCTGCCTCCCTCGAAAATCGACCACCGCAGCCGGGATCGAACCCGCGTCTTTCGGGTCAGCAGCCGAGAACCTTAACCACTGAGCCACTACGGAATCAACTAATTCGCTGCATCACCCCGCCCCCGAATGCTTACGACCTCATATGAGCTTCTCATATTCATCGCTTATGAAGGCATAGAGGATACAATATGACTGCCATTATTTTACTACACTCGAGGCAGGCAGAATTTTTGCTTGAAGCGACGTTGGCGTAGATAACAATGGTGTTCCTTGAGAAAAACGAAACCTTTTCTGGTGGCATGTAGACGGCAATGTTAATACTGACAATGTCACCGACAAGCTTCCGTTAAGCGCTTTAAATTGTTAACCTGGAAAGGAAAGGCGCCGTAGCTGTCCAACTCTGTTGAAACCACAACCGCAAAGAAAGGAATGGCATGCCGAGTTGAGTGAAAGAAAGTGAAATACAAGCCAGTGGGGAAACTCTTGCTCCAGCTATCATTTGGTGCCACCACGCTTGGATTCATCCACAGATCTGTTTGTACCTCTGTTCAATATTTCTCTTTGTAATATCATCGACTACCTTGCTAAGTGTTACAATATTTCCTTTTTTATTCATTATTACATTTAAACTTAATTGGGTTCAGCCACAGATCTGTTTGTACCTCTGTTCAATATTTCTTTTCAGAATATCATCGACTGCCTTGCTAAGTGTTACAATATCCCCTTTTCTATTCATTATTACATTTAAACTTAATTATTTATTTCAATTGTATCTTTTATATTTTTTAATGAAAACGCTTATTCCTTTTATGTTCATTCCCTTCTTGAGGTAGAGTCCACCGGTGTTGCTTGCCCGCGTGCTTTTCTTTTGCCATTACTAAGTACAGGTGGATAGCAACCACTGCCTCCAGATTCTTTGCCGATCCCCCAGTGGGGTATGAGCCATCTTTGAAAGGTTAGCAACAACTACTGGACATTTTTAACGTTCACTGACATCACACGCAGTACAAAATATTTGGGCGTTTCTCCTATACAGAAACACGGTAAGCACGGCTCGGTTTGATGCTAGCAGTTTCATGGAAGTGGTCGTGTTATGTTAGGTTTAGTGCTCCTACACGGCACGTGGGCTCCGAGCGACGCCGTAGTGTGGAGCTTCGCGTTGGCTGTTGTCTTAAGTGTGCTTACATCGCACAGCACATCGGTGTTTCTAGCTTTCGCATCAATCGAAATGCGGCAGGCTAGTCCGAAACATGATTCAGAAGCCTCACATTCCGTATCCCAATGGCAAGGCCATTAGCCAACAACAACAACAGCGTCTGAACAGCGAAGGCGCAGAAGTGATTTCAAGTGTTTTATGCAGTTTTAACATCCCAAAGCGGCTCACGCTATGATGATCGCCGCAGTGGATAACTTAAACTACCTGGAGTAGACCACGCAAGGACCTAGCAATTCGCCTCCATCTAAATGCTACCCTCTAGGACAACGCAGCGAACCATGGAAAGAAAAATGATAGGTGTAACGTTAAGAGACCGGAAGCCCGCCGAGTGGGTGAGGGAACAAACGGGGGTAAATGACGTCCTGTCGAAATCAAAGAGGAGTAAATGGGCTTCGACTGGGCATGTGATACAAAGGCAAGATAACCACTGGTCCCTAAGGGTAACGGAGTGGATTTGAAGAGAAGGCAAGCGCAGCAGAGGACGGCAGAAAGTTAGCTGGGCGGATGAGATTAAGAAGTTTAAGGGCATACGGTGGGCGCAGCTGGCAAAGGACAGGGCTAATTGGAGAGACATGATAGAGGTATTTGCCCTTCAGTGAGCGTAGTCAGGATGATGATGATGATCATCATCATGATAAATTCTACCGCTGCTGCCAGTATTGAACACGCGCATTTTGGGTCACCAAGCAAGCCCCATAATCACTCAGCCACCGTAGTGGCTTTAAGCAATAATACATGTAATGTCACAAACCTCGTTTTACATTTCACGCTGGCATTTACCGCCCTCCCAACGTGGCTTTGAATTTGATTTCACAGTAGCTTTTAAGAGCGCAGCTTTTAGGCGCCTGTTTATGGGCTAAACATTTTCGTCAGAGGCGGAGTAGGCATTGTTGGACCGCCAGAGCATTCGAAGAGCAGAGCGCAGGATAAAATTATGACGATACAGAAGACAGCGCCTTAAGAAAATGCAAGGGTATGGTACGGCATCAAGATGTCGTGGAAAGTGGAGGAGAAAGGTACAGTTAGTGTAGTCTAGAGCGGCACACCAGAGGAGGACAACATAGCAAGACTGGTGCTCCGTCTGCGGGAGCGGTTACCACGAAACGCGCTTCTTCTGGAAAGCCAAAGCCGAAACTCAGGGCCGGCTTCGTTTGGTACTGCTTGCGCCTTCTGAGGTCGCCTGCGGTTCAAATACAGCAGTAGCATCTGTGCTCAAGAGTAACATTAGCAAGAAGTGCAATTATAGGCCAATTTTTACCCTCCTGTGTGGCCTTCTCGTGGCTGGAAGCGTCTGGGAGATGGAAGAGGATGGTCGGTGGAGGCACTGCATGCAACGGTGATAATGACACAAGAAACCTTGAATTTTTCGCTTCGCCCTGGAGAAATTTGTGAAGCTCCTGATGAGCTAGTTCTAGAAAAATTTATTTCATCGTATAAATAAATCTTTCGGGCGAGCATTTACACAAAAAAAAAATTGTACATCATTCGGCTCGTCCAGGCATACCACATCTCTCTGTCATTCGATCACATCCGTTGACAGGCTCTCCTGTGGGTAGTAAACATAGGGAACTGTATGGAAGAAAGAACCTTTCGCATGTTCTGGAAGTCTTAAAGCATAACGAAATAAAAAAAAATATATAGGGACCTCTAAAGTGTGATGAAATCACACTCCTCACGAAAGTAAAAAGAGAATAAACTGTATGCGGCAACGTACTAAAAAATTTGTTCATACATTCATCGCGTTGCTATGCTGCTGTTAGAGTCCGCCCAGATGAGGGAACGCTCTCTTTTCGACACCATTGCTCAAGCAGGAAAAGAAGTCAGTGCTATCTTAAAAGTGAACGGATGCCTGCACTCGCCATTTTGTTTCAAACTCAGGGATATTCTAGCTTCACTGAGCGGCGAGATACCATTGCGTCTTAATACTACTCAAGCATGTTTGAGGATTTTAATTTGCGATGTGCCAAATCTGATTTTTTCCGCGAATAATATATCCCAGGAATAAAAAAAGGGGCATACAAACCATACAAACCAAGTAATTTTTACGGCTCCAGATGTTAAATTCATGGTGTAGATGATGATGTACCATCGGGAAGCGACTTTTTTGAGGCACTTGTGCTTCGCTTGCATAGCATGAGAATGTAATTTTTGTGAAGCCGCCGCATCCTGCCTGTAACTTCAACTGCTGCGAGTTGTAGCAACATAACATGCGGGCGCACGAATGTTTGCGCTTGGTACGCGTGTCCAATAGGCTGCGTTCAATCTACTGTCTCTCCGGACCGCAGGGCTATGCGCGTCGCGCTCACTGCTCCTGCCTCACTGCAAATAAGGTAGCCCGGCGCAGAGAAATGTTTCTTAAGACTGTTGCCATGGAGTAAGAAATACAAATACCTTAAATTTGCGGAAACGTTGGTAGAGGAATAACACAAACAAAACAAAAAACATATCAGTATGCAAATAGCCGTGGTTTAACTACTGCTGAACCTGATAACAGTTCGAATGCTGCAGTGTGTATCGGGCAAAATAGACGCGATTTGGCGTCTGTAACGTTGAGTGCGTTCCACACACTGAATAGGCAGCGGACCCACCCTGCTACCCTGGAAGGTGGCAGTTACATTAATGGTTGATAGCGAGAGATTGGTCAACCAATGAACGCTGCGGCCTATTCTACTGCCCTCTACGAGTGAATCGAAAGGTCAAAGGTAAAGTGGTGCGATACCATGGTGGACCACATATGGTAAGGCCTATAGCCACTCTTGACCTCAGGCTCACTTACATACATACATACATACATACATACATACATACATACATACATACATACATACATACATACATACATACATACATACATACATACATACATACATACATACATACATACATACATACATACATACATACATACATACATACATACATACATACATACATACATACATACATACATACATACATACATACAAGTTTTATTCTCCACAAAGAAGTGGAAGGAGGCAGAGGGAAAAGCCGTACATTTGTGGCTTGAAAAATCCTCCGCCCCCTTACAGTGCATACAGCAGCAGAGCGGGACAATAGACAGTCACATTTTTTTTTGTTGCAAAGAGGAAAAAAAAATAAACAGCACTATATCGCATCACAAAATAAAATAAGCCTAAATAAGAGTTTCAATAGAACACTGGGTTTGGACTCCTGGAAAAACATTTTTTTTTTGAAAAGTAAACAATGCAATGTAATTGAACATAAAGATAGACCTGTGCGTTCATTCACAAAAAAGAGTATGAGTAGCAAAATATTTGTACATATTTGGAAGAGACATATTGGATACATCAGCGCCTTCTTTTTCTGCAGCATTCAATAATCGCGGAAGGTTATACCGGAGTGTTTGTTGTCCATAGGCAGTACGACATTTTGGAACTTTCCATCGTTCTGGAGTTCTGGTGCTGTAGATGGGATAATTGGGTTTTAGTTCTGCCATTTCAGTAAAAACTGTACTCTCTCGTCAACCGGCAACGCTCGGTGAAATCGGGTTTACCTAGCGTTTTGAAGCATTCGATTAAAAAAATTATTTAGAGTGTATGCACCGATATGCATGTGAGACAGTTACTGCGCCATTTCCTTTCGTGAAAACATATTTTTATTTTGGAGTAGATCCTGCCTAATTCTGACAGAGTTATGCGCTTCTGTCGAACCAAGCTTTAGGCGAGGAAGCTTATTTACCGGTACAAAATAGAAGAGGCTTTTTGCAAAGCCAGTAGTACTACACTGACAGGAGGCTGCACATTGAGCCCGTGCGCAGGACCTACACTGTTAGCAAAAATTGCAGCGGTTTAAATGTTAAACTGAATGATCGAGTGATAGCTATACTTGTTTTTAATATGGTTTTGGCGTTTCTGATCTCTTTGCTACCCGACCGCGGCGGCTGCGTTTTTATGGAGGAAAAACGCTAAGGCGCCCGTGTGCTGTGCGATGTCAGTGCACGTTAAAGATCCCCAGGTGGTCGAAATTATTCCGGAGCCCTCCACTACGGCACCTCTCTCTTCCTTTCTTTTTTCACTCCCTCCTTTATCCCTTCCCTTACGGCGCGGTTCAGGTGTCCAATGATATATGAGACAGATACTGCGCCATTTCCTTTCCCCCCAAAACCAATTATTATTATTATCTCTTTGCTTAACATATCGCTTGCGGCTGGTATGTGTACTCATATTAAGTACTCCGATTGCAAGTTTCAGCCATTTTTTATGTTATGCTTTTGATTCACACCGATTCTGGCAAACAATGTCGTATGGTTCGTGAAGAATTGGCTATAGTTTTGCATTTCGATTGCGGTCATCGTTGCAGGGATCACTCACAAGGGCAAATTAGAGCTCACCGTCGTATCGAGCATATTGAAATTAGCCTGAACATCACCTCTGCTACAAATTTGAAAAGGTTATATTTTGGGTGGAGTGGAACAAATTTGGAAATGACCTGGTTAAAATTTGGAGGCCAGCATCGTATTGGGCACATTCAAATTATGTTGGATATCGATTTTGATCCAAATTAGAGGTCAAATTTGGATGTAGGTCAAACGTGGGGTGTGGGGTGGGCCAATGTTGGTAATGCTCGGGGCCAAATTTGGGGCACCATCACATTGGCAATAGCCAGACTATTCTTCGGCATCTGACGTAAGGCTGTTGCTATGAAATAGCAACGTGGGAAGGTCACTTCATTGTGAAATCTACATACTGACTATCGACTATCGCTCTAAAAGTACGTGAATATCAGAATAGGCTCTTGGTACACCAAAGCCATTTTTGATGAGTCAGCCTTTATCGAAACAAAATTTAATATATTTTTAAATTATTCCCTCCCAGTAGCATTCTTGCCAAACGCAATTGGAGGTATTACTTTCCTTAAGGCTCATTTACAAAATGCTAAGCATATTTTATTTTGCCGTCTACAGGAAACCTTTCGACGTAACCGCTGCGAAATCATTTTCTAACCATTAAATGGTTTATTTATTAGAGTAGGGAGATGAATTTGCTTTCACAGGCAGGAATCTTTCAGTGTTCTCTGTTCTCTCTGTGGCCTTTCTTCAACACCAATCAGAGAGCTGTTGGGAAGGGTTGAAGCAGTCGACGCAAAGATTTCATTGCATTGCCCATGATATTTGGTGCAATATCCAAAGAAACCAACAAAGAACGTAATTTTTGCACAGCGTATGGAAGCGGTAGTGTTGTTTTTTACTTATCTGGATAAGCTCATGCGCACTCATTGAGATACTGCTCAGCCACTTTTCCGAAGCACTAGCTTGCACCTCAGGATAACTATTGAGGCAGGCTGAAAAAGGAAAGAAAAATTCAGTCGGGAAAAATGTGTGAAAGATAAACTGAAGTTAAAATAAGAGGGCACATCTTCGAGGCTTTAAAACCTTCGGCAGGCGACGCGCAGCAAGCGTGCAGATGGACATAGTGCACCACATATCTGGCCGCCTTAAATAACTATAGCTCTCCATTTTTTATATTTTGATAGGAAGTATATTTATGAACTATGTGTGCCACTTCAAGTAGTGGTTTTTGCCAAATTCACTAGAGAAACATTTTATTTGTAGAAAGGAGAAAGGATTCAGGAAATACTTTTTACGTAAGGAGGTACTGCAGTCATTGATTTTTTACGCAAGACACACTACCCCCGTTACCATGGCACCATATAAAGCGGTGATTATGAGCTGCTGGATTCTGCTTTTAATTTTTCTGGTTTTTTTCTCGACAAAATTCATGAAATTCCTGGACAACGATGACGGGGCGCCTTTCGGAACCCAAAGCTTTTATGACGTCGTCAAATTCGACGGCAGGAGCAGAAAAATTATATTTTTTTCTTCTCCAGCCTTCCACGCTGCTGAGGAAAACACTTGCATTACGGTAGCCAAGTCTACTGACATGTTCCTGCGAGAGCTTATGAGAAAATTTCATGTACATATCACTCTGTGCTTAATACTATGAATGCACTTAAGATTCCATACAACACTTTGAGAATGAACGACATACGTATGCATTCTTTACATCAGAAGCTTTGCATCTCTGCCTTCTATAGAGATTAGAAAAATTAGCGGCAGGTTTTGTTCTTTTAAAAATACCGGATAAAATTAAACAAAAAAGAAATTTTGAGATATACGATAAACGACCGCGGGTATGTTACTGCAATTTTATTTTACTAATTATATTCTCTGAGACATCTCCTCAGGCCACCAGCCATAAAGACAGTGCGCGCCTATGTTTTTTTGTTTTTTTTTCTTGAATGGCCTCATTTGAGATATGTGTTACATCCCTCCCATTGAGGTACGTTCGACGACAGACTACCTCACGCAAACATAAGACGATAACGACAAAGCGTCCCGAGCGACAGATTTAATCCCTACAGCTAGGTCTTCAGCTCGAAAAACGGACAGCAAAGCGTGTGACAGCAGCGTGTAAAGGGGCACTTCATGGAAGTGCACTGTAGGGAATACATTCGTTAGAGCGTACACTCTTCAGCAACACAATTTACCAACCTCAATTGGCCTTTGGGGACACTTGTTTGGAAGATCTGGTTGAACAATTGACCGCAATTACTCAGGTGTACAAACAATCGGAGTACATGTAGGGCCACCCGAACACTCTTTGCAATTTAGTTTCACACCATCCGTGATGCCGAGGAAGCTATACCTAAAACAGTGTCCATAAAAGAAGCCCACATTTACAGAGACTCCTTAGAGGCCATTAAATAACCAAATCAGCAACGAATGCGGTAATCAGCCCTCATGAGATACAAGCTTGCAATACGAAAAGAAGAAAACGCGTCTAGATGCAGTGGACGAAAAATAATCGGTTGGTTGGTCGAAGTAGAGCAAATATCCTTTCACAACGTCGGGTTCATCATTATCCTCTCTACTGTCCACTGCAGAACAAAGGCCTCTGCCATATCCTTCTAATTCACCGGGTCCTGTGTCAGCTGTCGCCACCTTATAATGGCCGATTTTCAAATCTCTTCACTCAAAATCACTCTCATCAAATCAAATCACTCTTGCCTTCCCTTGAAATGCACTCGTTACCTAAATATGTCATCGATTATCTTACCTTCTATTTACATGGTCTGCCCAAGCCAATTTTTCTTGTTCAGTTCGACCAGGGTGTCATTAACACGTGTTTGTTCCCTAATACACTTTGATCTCTTGATTTCTCTTCCTAACACCTAATATTTTCATTTCTATAGCTCGCAGCACTGCCTGAATCCTTGTGAAACTCTTCAACTGTTATATAACTTCTGCTTGAGAGCCTTAAAGCAGAACTGCTGCTCATAACCGGAGAGTACATGACAGGTGTAATGTCCAAATAGTTTTTAGAAAAGGCGACGCAAATTTATGAAATCCCTGTCTATTCACTCAAGGTTCAGTGACCTTTTGGATTCTTCTCGCGAAAGGTTTAGGTGAGGTGGCGAAGGGCAGAGTATTCGCGTAGCCGACTCCACCACTATTTCTGCGGAAAGTTAAAAGTAGCTTTCAAATCATGTAATTTGATTTTATTTCGACTATCCTTTTCATAATCCAAAGGCAGGGACCTAACAAAAACCAAATCAGTTATCGCCGAAAATGCAGTCATCTTTAACCGCATTTTCGAGGAGAGACGTCAAACTTCCTTAAAATTCAGCGCTTTTATGGGCTCTACCTCCACAGCTACCTTAGAATGCAAACTAGATACGCTTAGATGCTTTGAAAATAAAAAAAAAATCCGAATAGCTGCTTATTTTTATCACTGTAATGTTTTGGCGTGGTCAGTTTGAGAAAAAGCGCCGCGAGTGTCATCATTCATAGGCCGGGAATACGAGGCACCGTTTTGCAGAAAACGACTAAATTATGATGAAACCAACGGTACCCGCTTCAATGGACACCGATTATGACTTGCCACAGGCCACAATAAAAGGGCCAATTAGTAACCCGCAAACCCGAACGATGTCATGGATATGCACTGATTCACCAGTTGCTTACAAAAGTGTAAATAACAACTGTACTTGTTCTCATAGGTTTTTCGCAGTCAGAGCAAGTTAAGACCTCGAAGCGACCACTTGCAGACCTGTCTAATTGGCTCGCGAGTGCGTAAGAACAGTGCACTTGTGGAATCCGTCGCCTCACGCGCGTAGCTTCCACTTCTCTGCGCACAACTAATAAGGTGTACCGAAACATCATTGGTAGCCTTGGGGTGCTAGCTGATAAACATTTCAGGGAGCATCTCAGTTTCACTTTCTTTTTTCAACATAAAGCTCCTCTTAACTAAAGATTAGGCGGAAAATTTATGCTTGAGTTAGTGTTCCGACAGTTCACTTTTTCTACTGAGTACTCGCATTCAATTCGCAAAAGTGCTATACTGTGAATTACTCATGTTTTTGCCGCTTTCGGCACATTATTTTCTGTACTGCGGTCGAACCGGCTTGGTTTGTTTACTCGACTGGTTAAATGCTAGTTTTCATTTCAAGAAAATCGTTTTCATAAGGTGCCGTTTCTAAAAAGCTCCAGCTGTTTAATACTGGGACCACGGAATGAAAAAAAAAAAGTCCTCTCTGCGATGCTCAGGATATCACCGTAGAGTGCCAAACTTTGAACACTTTATTTACCTTATTGTCAGGACGTGCTCGAAAGAACATTAAAACAATATTTCTGTCAAATATTCGAGGCGAATGAACAAGGCCATGAACTGTTTAATACGAGAAACATATACGAATGCACAGCCTGTGGAAAATGCAGGTCGTGGAAATTTTGCCCCCAAACAAGTTTACGTGAAATGATGCTCTATTCAAGGATACTTTCGACAAAAGTTGCTTCCCATCTGATTAGGTGCCGTTTTTTTGCCATCGTTCTAACCGTGTCAGTTGTGCATTGCGTAAAGCTAGGGCGAAGAATCCGCTACATCGCTCTATATCTAAATAGTCTGTGTATATAGCCATCTCCTGTTCATCATCGTGCATAATAGATACCAGGCGGAAGAAACCAAGAGAAATTGCCGAAAGTTTATAGAGAGCACCTTGCCTCCTTCCTGTTGAACACTAATAATTCTAACATGCTTGTGTCACTGAGGCCTAAACCTTTCTCAGGGGATATTCTACTTTGCTGAATTTTCTACTAGTGTTGTAGGAGGGATGGACAGAACCTAGCGGGATAAGCAGAAATGAAAATCCTCAATTTCAAACACAATGTAGCAGAAGTGCACTATAATCTTCAGCGCACTGCTATGTATTTTTTTTTTTTACACTCGAACAGCAGTATGCATTTCTGGAGCACTTCATGCCAAGAAATACTGAACGCGCGGTGGCATAGAGCGTGCAGTCTTCTAGAAAATGTTAGAACCACTTTCCTTCATATAAAAAATGCGAGAGAATGTTCACAACATTCGTAAACAACGCGAAAACGCGGCGTGAGATGACAGGTGCTGCCACCGGTGGAATTTCTGCGATTTAGGTTTTTATTACCGAGCAACTTTCCTGGGGTGGCAGGTGCTGCTACGGGTGGAATTTGCGTGATCCGGGTGGGTTTTGGATAGAGAAACAAACGTTAGACGATTTTTATCAGGTCACAGCAACCGGGTTACTCCTTTGGCACTGATAGAGCGAGCATTGAACTAAGAGTGGTGACTCGTTAGACCCCATGACAAAAATGGCTACCGCTCTCTGTATTGCATTGAAGGTCTTCCAGTCCTCCAGAATGAATCACTAGGAGAGTAAAACCACTTGATATTTTTTCTTCACGTTCATAAACTGCTTACGGATGTGAGCACCTAGGAAGCAGAACCATATTTAATAGATGGACCCTTTCAAGACACTTTGCGGACTTACAGGATTTATCAATGTCACAATTTTTATTACATCTCGAAGTGAGGAATTAAACTTTGTCCACATAATTTGCAGAACATAGAAAACAGGATGACCTTTATAATAAATTTAAATATCCAAAGATTGACACTGTTTTTCTTTGTCTTCTCGAAAGCATGATCGTATTAACACTATTTCGATGCACTCGCACTCAGGACATTATACGAGAAACGAGTCAACAGAAACACAATAAGCGATGCCCACAGTTACAATTGTTTTACAACAAAGATGTACTCATCACATTTTCCCGAAACATAGTCTAGTTTAGCCTCAGCACCGGATTGTGTTTCCAATTAAGTGCCGCCGGCATAAGTAACAACGAAAACTCGAGCTGAGCCACTGCTGACTTTAGGGCTATGCTGTAAATTATCTTCGCAAAAAACTGCACGTGCTACATTGGAGGTCAGATTTTAGAGTCTCTCCCCCCCCCCCCCCGCCCTACAGCCTGTGCAGTATGCCATACTCAATTCATTCCCATTCACACTGAAATGTCGATTGAATCAACATTAGCCTTAATTCACCTATACAATGCACGTTTGATGCATTCCCTATATTGACTTTTATCTTACCTACGTGTCTTACGACATCCTGCCTCAAGAGATGGAATCACAAGATTGAAAAAACGGCTTAAATAGTGTTTTTCGTGCCTTACGACAGTTGGACTAAACTTTGAGTGTGCTAGCCGCATTGAGGCACAAGGCTGCATAGTTATTAGCTCTGATACTTCCCAAACAAGCCACCTTTACTTATAACGTTCAAGATGCAATAACACTAATAAACCTGGGTCTCTCTTTGTTTCCTGTAGCAAGAAAAAAGCAAAAGTTCGCCAAAGTTTCTATCCTGGTAGCATTTTCGTTGCATCTGAGCCACTCTTCAAGACCATTGCAGAAATAGTGAACGAGTTTGGTACCCAGATTGCCAACAAAGATACCAAAGAGAACGAAAGATAAAAATATGTTAATTGACGTATTACGCATTTGTTCTTTTGTGTTCTTGTTTTTATTATCTAGACAGCATGTACAGTCTTGGTCAAAGTCCTGAAGCCCAAACATCCACATGCAACGAAATTTGTGTCCCTAGAATGTGTCGGTTAGCGGATCATTCAAAACCGATGTCAAGCAGGAAGCTTACCTGCATCCAAAAGGAACCTTCTACTAGCATTTCCAGGTCATTCGGTTTTAATATTGCCCTAATGAATATCCTACGGGGCTGAAGCGAAAAGCCTTTGGCTGCAAGACTTTTGACCGAGACTGTACCGTAGCCAGCACGCCTACCACGAACGCTCGACAGCCTGGCTTGCACGAATGTCATCGCCGCGAAGCGTTGTCAGCTCGAAAGGAGGCAATGCTCTCGGCATATTTGCGTCGGCTGTCGATAACTGAACAACGGCTCGATCTGACGTCATATGACGTGTTCTTCACCTGTGTCTTACTGACGAGGAGAGTTCGCGCGCTTGACAGGTGCCTCTGGTCGTGTTTCGCTCCTGACTCTAGTCTCACGCACGCACATACTGCACGTTGCAGTGTATCACAGCAGCCGGACACGGCGAGCGACTTTTCGCGCGTTTCGATTCTCACCTGAAAGCTACCGCTTGAAAATAAACACCAGGTAAAGGAGAGAAACCATGGTTTCGTGTTGTTTGTAACGTTGAACAAAAACTAAATATACCGGTTAGAGTTGTTGAGGTTCTTGATTTTTATATTTTCTGACAGCGGGCATTGGAGTGTTCTCGATGGTAATGTACGACTTTCCGCTTTGTCCACGCAGCTCGGGAAATCACACATTCTGGCTTGTCAGGGCAAAAGAGCTGCGCCTGTGAAGAACAAGAAAATCACGAACGTGCCTTTCCAACTTAATTTTAGGCCATCTTTCTCAACCACATCATTTCTTTCGATATAAATAATTTTACCATAGTGACACGAAGGTTCTGGAGTATGCTTCTGAAGGCTTTTGGACTCTCCCATACTTCATCATTCGAGGCGAGCAACTCAATGCTGGGCTTGAAATTTCAAGTTTGTTTTTCTCTGAGCACCTAGCAACCACTTCACCTTGGAATTTCAGGCCGTGTCAAAGAAACATTTCGTACAGTGCATTATACTTCGATGGATGGGACAACTTTATTTCAGAGTCAATTGATCCGAGGGTCGCAGGGCTTTGTTCTCTTCCCTCTCGCAAGACGTCGGCTCTAACCCGCTGGGACTCGGCGGCGGCGAAATCTTCGATCAAAAATCTTGATTTCGTTTAGAGGTACGGAATTCTCACGTAAGCGCTGTGCACCTAATATTTCATTTATGTACGCTCTTTGTCGCTGTTGTTCTGATAGGCGAGCACTTTGTTATCTTTAATTATATTTCATTTATTCAGAGAGCTCCATAGGTTTCTAAGGACTTTTAGCCGCGCATGGCAACACATTACCATTATGAAATTATATCAAGTTCTGTTGCTTTGCGCATGAGGTAGGAATGCGACTTCTTTATTTGTTAAGAAAATTTTTGTTTCATACTGGAACACCGCTATTAAGTACAATGGAAATGTTTAGAACGTGTCGTTAGTTTTGAACTACAAAACAGAAGTTTTGCGTAAGAAATATAAACATATAAACACTACACATTTCTTAGACGTTTGCGATTTGCATCCTTTTACTACCCCGCAGCTATCGCTATAATCTGATTTAAGTATACTTACCCAGATGTGAGGTGGATAAAAGAGCAGCAGAAATTCAGGAATTTCAATAATAAAGTTTATTGTGCTGTACAGATATGCAACTTTCAGTATTTTTGGCTCAAATAGCGTACCACATGAACTGGATACGGATCATACTTCGGCCAAAATTCACTGCGGACAAGGTCACTAACAATAAAAACTTGCACATCATCACTGCCTCTAAATGCCTGTCCAAATTTTTTTCCGAATGAAGCGCAAGTACAGGAAGCATTGCTTTATTGTGATTCGACATTAGGAGCCCGTCAGCACACTTCCTAGAAGCCCCAAGGCATTAGGCCTATGCCAAATTTTTGTTGGTTAGGGCGCAGTGAAAAGTGTAAGATTACGTAAAATTAATATGCACCTTTTTCTCCGTTCTGCCCCGCGCAATACCACATTAAATGGTAATTTTCTGATGTTATCGATGCCAGATGACAAAGATGGAGTTGGCCGCAGAATTCTCCCATTATAACGTGTACACACGAACAACGAAACGCGATTTATTGTAGCGCTAAACGTCTCCGTGCAAAGCAAATTGATAGGTGCAACGTTAAGAGACCGGAAGCGGGCAGAGTGGGTGAAGGATCAAACGCGGGTTAATGACGTTCGAGTTGAAATTAAGAGGAAGAAAGTGGCTTGGGCAGGGCATGTGATGCTAAGGCAAGATAGCCGCTAGTCCTTAAGGGTAACGGAGTGGATTCCAAGAGGAAGAAGTGGGCTTGGGCAGGGCATGTAATGCGAAGGCAAGATAACCGCTGATCCTTAAGGGTAACGGAGTGGATTCCAAGACAAAGTAAGCGTAGCAGGGGGCGTAAAAAGGTTAGGTGGGCGGATGAGATTAAGAAGTTTGCAGGCAAAGGGTGGATGCAGATGGCAAAGCACAGGGTTATTTGGAGAGACATGGGAGAGGCCTTTGCCCTGCAGTGGATGTAGCCATGCTGATGATGATGATGATGATGACAAACATCTCATATTTTTCTACGTGGTTTCTCTATTCTAATTGTGCGTAGGAAATTACAGTTCAAGAATCACTACTCCTGCCTTCCCTTACGCAGTAACAGCTTGTGTAGTAACAAAAAAAAAAGTTATACTCCTGCTTCTTGGCGTTGCGAAGACAGCAAAACTTAAAATACTTTCAGAAATGTAATGATTTGCTATGTGTGGTTGGGAATTCGTCGAAAACGATCAAGATTACATAGTTGAGGCTTACAAAAAAAAAAACGCAACACGTTCAAGGTTAGTAAAACGCTCGCATATGAGAACAGCGGCGATGCAGAATATATTTAAACCGTATATTAAGTGCACATCGTACTTGTCGAGTTCCGTACATCTAAACTTGTTGTAGACTGGTTCAAGATACAAATGGAAGCAAGTGTTCTTTGTCACGAATTTAAATTCAAAATTGGAGTGATTGATAGTGGCTCACAGAAAACAAAATCATTAAAGTTTAAAAGAGAATTGATTTGTTCCCCTCGTTTGGTGACGTATGGAAGAGACCCAAAACTCTACAGTATAAGCTAGAAGCTTGCGTTTAGCTTTGACTTAGTGTAATTGGATGTGCTTTCGAATCCTAGCATTCCAATGTGCTGAGAACGCTTTCTGTGTACTTTCAGTTTAAAAGATGCGCGAAAACGACAGCTAAACGAAGAAACAAAAGAAAAACAAGAGCTGCATCATTCAATCTATAAAGATACAAAAAAGCGATTAGTGATGTTCACAATCGGCGTGTACCGCCGTCAGCATGCATAACACGGAAGCTCGACAGCGTGGTTTTTATGGACGCAAGCGAATGAAATTGTTGGCCGTTGTGACATACACAATGCTTCGCATATATCTGCATCGCTAACGGCAGCTGGAGAGGAGCTCAACTTCAATTGTCTTTCGTCTTTGTCTGGTCGATGAAGAGAGTGCGTGCCCTTGACGGGGCACGTTTCGCTCTTGGCTGTGGTCTTACACGTCGACAGAAAACATGTTGCAGTTCTCTCCCCTTCAATCCACACCTCAGCGTTCTTTTGCTTTTCTTCCGGCTTCGGCCATGGTTCCTTGTTAATGCAACAAACAGGGATCCAGGATTATCGGGGCTCTTTCATCTTGACGGTTAAGGTTAAACGTGGCTTGTTTGTGAACTACCAGAGGGGATCACTACGCAGTCTTGAATCCAACTGTGGCTTTGAAATCAGAGTTTGTACAGGTCGCCTGATGTGCCCGAAAGCGCTTCTTTTAGCTGTTCTTTCAATCCTTGATATTCAATCTTTTTAGGCAAGCTATCGTAAAATTTGAATTGGGGGGGGGGGGGGGGGGACCCTTAAGCACCGCCTCAGGGTATGACGCAATAGTGTTCTGAGTCCATTCCCGTATATGCAGAAGGCTGTTCTCTACTTTATATTCACAGATCCTTGGGAGTCGTCATACCCCTCCTGGAGGCAGTGGAGCAATGGTTAAGTCATGCGCCACTGCCCTACAAAGGCAAGTGCTCCCAGCGGTGGGCCTTGTGCAACCCACGCTGATTTTCCCGAGCAGCCAATCGTTATTTAACTGGCACCTGCAACGGTCGGCAGTTTGCTCACTACCCGGTGCCCGGGTTATGATGACGCCGCGTGGTCACGTGTCCTAGATAGCCCACCTGCCTCCTAGTTTGCTCTCTGGGCACCGCCTGCCGGAGTGATGCTCGTGATTTTTCGGTTTCAACGTCGACGCTGACAATGTCTGCACCAGATTTTCTGTACAACGGTGCCTTTAACGCTATAGCGATAATATAGTGAATACAACAAACTTTTTCGTATCCAAGGCGAATTGAAGGTAAAGATGACTTAAACCGACACTTGAATGTGAATTATACTACATTGCGTGTAGGCAAATTCTAAGCGGGAATCCATGTATTTCAGTGATTTATGCGCTCTTCAAAAGATGAAATTACGTTGATAAATCTGCCGTTTTTACACACTTAAAAGCCTGTCTTCTTGTGAGCAGGTAATATTTATGCCAACAGGAGTCCACCAGGGACCCCACTGGTATAGCTGACGCATGACTTATTGCTCCTGAAGTCGGCGGTAAGGTGAGGGTTAGTATTAAAAGGGAAAGAGAAATATGCTCAATGTCTCAATTGATGTCCGTGCGGTTGAATAAGTTATAACAATATAATAAGTGTAGGTAACACTTGGCATAGGCAAAGTTACGAGGCGCGTTTACGGGTGGACGGCCTTGGGTCACGCCAAAGCCCAGCGGCCTTTACAGTCATTGCCAACAGTAAGAGCTCTCCCCGCGTCGTGTTCCGTACCTTGGCGCTCTGCCCGGGGAACTACCTGACAAAGTCCTCCTGATGTCGAGACCCACCCAGTGCGCCGGTCTCGACAATAGGATGTACAGTACGTATTTACTGTTTTGTGAACCATTGCCAGTGCAGTGCATATCTAAATTGTCGTAAGGGTTTGTGGGCTACTGGGTAAATCGTCAAATTATGGCAATGGCAAGCGATATAGCTGCCTCTATTGACGTGGGTGCCGCTCGTTTTACCATGAATGTTCGGCGACTGGGGAGCTCCACTCGTCTCAAAATGGGCGCATCACAAAATTACAGGGACAAAAATAGGTAATGTTTCGCAGTATTTTTTAAACATTTTGAGTGCTTCTAGGTGTAGCGAGCACGCGTTCTGAGGTCGCTGAGGAGGTACGTCCTTTTAAAGCTCTGAATATTCAAGCAGGTTGATTGTTCTCGTGCGAAAAAGGTTTTACCAATGATTGAATTCCCCTGTGATAATATATTTGTGTTTTGCTAGGCCTTTTTTTTCACGCCGTAGATAATAAATTGCAAATAAAGTAAAAATTGCGAGATTTGGCACCTAGCAATATCATTTTTCGCTATAACAGCGCTACAATCGGCCACGCAATGCAGTGCGCCTCGCCACCTTACCTGAACTCCACGCAGGAGCGTACCAAAAGGTCGCTGTACAGTCGAGGACAAAACTCTGTGGACCACGTGTTCCTCAACCGAAGCCAATATCTCTGCTGTTAGCCGGCGGCTGAAGATCACACTTATTGAGGCGAAAGCCGCCGGCTAATAGCAGAGCTGCAGGTTTCGGTTCACGAACATGTGGTCCAGAAACTTTTGTCCCCAACTGTACGTAGATAGAACAGAAAGGGGACATCTATGTTTGGATCCGCTGTTTTAAAACTAGTGTGACACTACACTTAGCGGATACTCTCTCATTATGAACAAACGTTCAGCATTATACCTCAAGAGAAAGTTATATAAGCGCTTCAGGTTTGAACCAAGATTGACGCAGCGCTCTGAGCAATGCAGCTAAAAATGTTAAGTATAAGGAAGAGAAATGAAGAGTGGGTCAGGGACCAAATTGGAGTTAATGACAACAAAGTCGAAATCAAGAACAATGGGCTTCGGCAGGGCATGTAATGCGAAGGCGCGATAACCGACGGTCGTTTCCAAGAGAAGAGAAGCCTCGCTGGTTGGAGGAGGAAATCAGGTAGACGGATGTGATTTGAATATTTGCCATGATAAGGTAACCGGAACCGGCACAGGACCGGGTGAACTAAAGAAACAGGAGAGAAGCCTTTGCCTAGATAGGGCGATGGTAATGATGCCGGTGTTCTGTAAAGCCTGGAGCTCTACCCTGGCCAACCAATCTATAAATTTTTGGCCAGTGCATCCAAATGCGTTTCCTTCTTTTCATTTAGTTTCATTTATTTACCCTAAGGGCCCTTTCGGGCATTACAAACATTGGTAGTGCATGCACATAAGCAAAAACCATATTTTCATATTGCAAGCATGTATTAGTGCGAAATTACTGATATGCTCACCAACGCCGACCATGAATTTTGTCACCGTACGTACGCACGATCTTGTGCCGTTGCCTGGCAACCCGACTTACTAGCCGAGCTTACCCGAGGTACTTGGTCAAGCTCTGACAGCAACTCGTAACGGCACAAGATCGTACGAGTTACTCGGGTAAGCTCGCGTAAGTTCGGAGGAGCACCGCGCTGTTTCTCTGCGAGATGTTTCTCTGCGTATAATTACAAAACAAAAGTTCAGTTACATATCCGCGGTAGTTTTTCCTAAATATGTGAAAATATCCTTTCCTCTTGCATTGTATCAGTCATTAGTACAAGAAGAAAACGTCAGGCTAATTCTCCCCTGCTCTCCTTAGAGCAACAAAGCTACCGATGTAGAATAATGCACGCGTCCGTTGTTTGTTCTCAAAGCGTTGTGTATAATCTTGTGCGCATTATTTGCTTTAAAGCAGGCAAATAGGCACTTGTGCATTAAATATTCTCATAAGTTCTCGCAGGTTCTTATCAGGCGAATTTGCCCACGTAACACAAGTGCCGTCCTGAGTAACATGGAAGGCTGGAGAAGAAAAGGAATGAAGGTACTCCAGTCCTGTGGTAGAATTTCAAGGATTCATCTCATTAAAACTTTGGAATCAGAATAAAGCAATATCATCATGTTTTAGGAATTGCTTGAATTTTGTCTGTATACAATTCCCAAATAGGTATAAGCATAATCCAACAGCTCCTAATCACAGCTTCATCGGCCATGGTAACGGGAGGTAGTGATTCTTCTGTACAAATTGAATACAATACTTTCTGTGCTGCTTATAAAAAAATATTTCCTGCACGCTTTCGCACATTTCAACGGTAAATGCTGGCCTTGTAAAATCTGCGAGGCAAATATTTCCAATGAAAAATTTAACTCATAAGTAAACTTCCTATCATGATCGAAAAAAATGCATGAGTGCTACAGCTCTATAAACGCAGTCAGTGAAGGGATGCAATGTATCCATCTGCACACGTCCTGCGCTTAGCCTGCTGAAAAATTATTTTATTGCTTGGATGGCATATGCAATTCTTTCAAGTGTAGTGGATCTTTCACAAATTTTTTTCTTTTCAGTTATTCTTTTTTTTCAGCCTGCTTCAATACTTATCCTGAGGAGCGGCCTCGTGCCTCAGCGAAATGGCTCAGCAATATCTCAATGAGTGGGAGTGAGCATCTTCTGCATAGTAAAAATAGCACAGTTCCTACAATTCACTGTGCGTAAAAGATGTTTATAGTGGCTTCTTGATTTTTTGCACGAAGTCTCATGTCCACTGCAGTAAAATATTTGTATCCAGCACTTCAACCCTTACCAAAAGCTCCAGATTGGTATTTAAGAAAGGCCACTGGGATACCAGAGAACAATTAAAGTTTCCTCCCACATAAAATAAGCTTAATTTCCAACAGTAAAAAAGTAAAGCACTCAATAGTTCTGAAATCATTTCAGATTCAGATTCAGATTTATTTCAACAACACTTGGTTGCCGAGGAGGTGAACAAAAAGGCAATCAAAAGTCGCCTGACGAAGCGTCCGCCCCCTTTAAACTCTACAACTGAGCAGTGGGCAGGTTTAACCAAAGAAAAACAGATCATAACACCAAAGAGACATTGCTTATAACATTATACACGAAAACATCGAAAAAAAAACAAGAAAAAACAGCACATATTCATTTAAGGTACACAATTAAGAAATGCTGTAAAAAGTATTTTCGCGAGTCCACATTGTTGCACAAAATTGCACATAAAATACAAATATCGGTGTGACTGAATATAACAAAAGGAAAGAAGAGCTTAACTAGGCCGGCCAAAGTAAGGTTTTCTTTTCTAATAAAAACATGGATTTTTCTTTTTCTTTAATATAGGGCAGATATGTGCAGAAAAAGTAAGTCATTGCTATGTCACAAAAAGAAATGGGTTAACTTTTTGCTAAATGCTTTCGTAAAACGACTATTGTGAATGGTTTCTATAATACCCGGGTACTTATTTAGAAGATCAGCGATTCGATATTTTAGCGTTTGTGTACCGTAGTTCGTACGCACTAGTTCTTTTCTACAGGTCATATGCCGAAGGTTATGGTCGTGGTCTCTAAAGAAGAAAGTTTGCGAGAACCCAGCCGGGTCCATTTTTATTTGATCATATATTTTTAAAGCTACTCTTTTGTTCTTGATATGCGTGATAGTTAATGTCTGATGTTTTTCGAAAAGTGGGGCTGAGGGGGCTCTATATGGAGAGTTTTCTATTAATCGTATGACTCGTTTTTGTAGTATAAGCAGGTTTTCCATGTTTGCTCTTGTCGTAGTTCCCCATACAAGAATACAATATTGCAAACGAGAAAAAACTAGACTATAATACAACTGCTTTTTTAACCACATTGGTAGTAAGTTCTTTACTTTGAAGATAATTCCGATTGATCTGGAAATAACTTTTCGTATTTTTTCTATGTGCAGAGACCAGCTCAAATTTTCATGAAAAATAACCCCCAGAAATTTGTGAGAGTTTACTCGTTCTAGGTGTTCCCCACGAAATTGTATAATAGGTTCTCTATTGATGGCTTTATTTCTGGGACGGAAAATAATGTAGTTTGTTTTATTAGTGTTCAAGGTTAATTGAATAATGTTAAGCCTTTGTGATAGGTTGTTTAGCAAGCTGTTTGTTTGCCTTTCAAGCATTTCTAAGTCTGTTCCAGAAAAAAATACATTAGTATCGTCTGCATACAGGATTATATCTGGCGTGAGTGGAATATCGATAATGTCATTAATATAAAACAAAAACAGTAAGGGCCCTAAGATGGAGCCTTGTGGGACCCCGTATTTTATTGTTCCTAGAATTGATTTTGCCTGGTTTATCTGCACGTATTGTTGTCGACTATCTATGTAGCTTTTTATTAAGTCAAATGCAATTTCTCTGATTCCATAGTTGTATAACTTTTGCAACAATATATTGTGTATGATGGAATCAAACGCTTTCTTGATGTCAAGGAAAAGTTCTATTGTATGATATCTTTGCTCAAAGTTTCTTATTATTTTATCTTTAGTATTAAGTAACGCTTTTTCAGTGGACTTGTCTTTCTGAAAGCCATATTGTTGTTCTACAATTATACCTTCTTGTTTACAAAAATTTAATAAGCGAATGTAAATAAGCTGCTCCATAATTTTTGAAAAGACTGGCAAAACCGATATTGATCGGTAATTATTTAAGTCGTTTTCGTTTCCCCCTTTAAAAATTACTGACACTTTCGCAATCTTTAGCTCATGAGGGAACACCCCAGTAGAAAGGATTAAATTACATATGTGAGAAAGCGGACTGCTGATATTCTGTGCTACTGATTTTATGGGTTGGACCCTGAGATCATCTATTCCAGAAGATTTATTATTACTTAGCTGTCGTATAATGGCACAAATTTCTTCTGAAGTTGTAGGAACCAGGAAAATCGAGTCCCTGAATATTGATTTCATGTATGTTTTATGCTGAATATTATTGTCTATGTTGGGATTGGGAGCCCCAGCAGCTAAAAAGTGATCATTAAGTTTGTTTGCCAGCGGGGTCCCTGTGTAGGACACACCTTCAATTGTCAATTCGGTAACTTTGAAAACTTCACTGTAGACCTCAAAAGAAAACATGCTTAGCATTATGTGAATATATTCAAGAATGCAGTAAATGTTCGATTCGCATTTGGCACGAACCCCACTGGGAGGGGATAATTTTTGTATGACATTTTGATTCAGTACACCTGTCCTCCTCACAAAGAGCACTGGTGGACTGAGGACCTAATCTGATCTCCGCGTATTTTTTATCTTTTGGAGCGATAGCTACATTACGGTAGCATTTCGAGCTTTCAGCGTGGCGGCGACACGTGACCGTGGCGGCACCACCATGGTCGCGTGGCTGGTCACGTGGTGTGAAGCAGCTACCGGCGGCGCGGCACCGTGGTTGGTCACGTGACCAGCCACGTGGTTGGTCATTTGTTGCCGAGCAGCTGCTGCTGCCGGCGGAGCAACGCGCCGGCGAAACCGAGCTGCAACAGCTGTGCGCATGCGCCGTGTCAAGTGGGACGAAGATGAAGAAGGAACGCCCAGCGAAACGGAGCGGCGAAAGGCCGACTTTGCAATTCGACTGAACGAGATCCCCTCGACCAGATGTAGCTATCGCGTCACTCCAAGTTTAACCAGAGCTAAACCACAGCCATTTTTTTTTTGCTCTGTACGACCTGTTCACGTGCTGAATGCGCAGTATGCTGTCATTGTAGTTTTTCTCGCAAAGCAAAAGAGGCGTTTTATTCGTACCGGTAAAAAAAGCTTCCTCGCTTTAAGTCTCCTTTGACAGGAGCTAAGATCATTGTCAGAATTCTGCAGGGTCTAGCTTAAAGAACGGGTTTGTATACTGAGAACGTATTTATAATTTTGCGTTTGTGGCATTCCACGACCGACTTGCGCGGAAGTGTAATTTATTTGTACTTATTACGCAGCTACATATTTATGGAATTTTTCTTTGTGCCAGATATAAGCTTATTTCTAACGATGCAGGGGCATCCGAGCCGGGGAGAAAGTAGGTTGGACGAAGCCTCTTGTGCGCGTACCACAGATAGCTAGCTATCCGCACCCCGGGTGTTCTGTTACTGCACCTCACTACAGTGGAGGCTACAAGCACGAGGCGACGGCTTGACAAACATTCCATTCTGTTGTTATTTCATGCCAAGGACAAGGCCTCAAGGACGTCGCTTCGAGCAAGTAGCCCATCCTCTACGTCATGAATCGCTGATCTGGAGCTATAAATTTGCGTGGTTTGTGCGGTTTGTACAGTTGTCTACACAGTTGTCTAGAGCGCTGAAGTGGCGCGCTCTTTTGTGCATTTATGATGATTGGTGCTGCCTGGCGGTCCTGATGCAGCTTTGATTTACTTATTTACAGTCAGGGTTGTTTGGGTTGCAGAGGGAAGTGGGAATAATGTACAAGTACAAACCACAAAAAACATCAGCTAAGAAAAACGTTACAGGCACACGCTTATATAAAATCAATAACAGCATTACGAAAGGCAGTAGTGTCAGTAATTTCAGCCGTATCATGAGGAAGGTGTTTTCAGCTGACACAAGTTCTAGGTATGAATGAATCGTAAAAATATCTTTCACAGCCAAACTAGCTTATAAAGGACATCTTGGCATCCAAAGAAAAAAATTTCATAGGACGATCATGAAACCTCATCCAAGACTGCTGCGATATGAATTCGTTCATACGCTTCCAGGCGCAGTGGTGCAGCGGTTAAACGATGCGCCACTGCCCTGCGATAATAGGCGCTCCGAGCGGTGGGGCTTGTGCGACACAGGTTGTTGTTCCCGAACGCCCTGTCATTAGGTTACTACCACCTGACACGGTGGGAAGTTTTCTCACTTCCCGATGGGCAGGTTGTGATCACGCCGTAAGGCCACGTGACTTAGGTGCCTCCTAGGTTGCTGTGCCGCAGCCATGCTCGTGATTTTTCGCTCTCAATTCCTGCTGAAAAGCATGGTGCAAGCTTTACGGCACAGATGAAGATTCGAACCACCACAACAGGGTACAAGGAACAATTGTCACTGGTGTAGTAAAATGGAGTTCGTCAACACAAAGCGCTCAAGATATTGGAGCCCACAAGTTTATTCTTCCCTTCCGAAGGAATCGCACTGATTGCTCGTGATTTGTTTTAAAATCTCAGCTCCTCAACCGCCTTCAATAACCGTTTTGTTCACGGCACGATACAGGCACCCATCAAAGTAGGCCACCGACGCCTTTTTCTTTTTCTATTAAGTACAGCACCTTATGAAGACCCGAGCTGTGTGTGCAACACGGGGGTCTTTTTAATTTTTCATCAGGCATCACACGGATGCGACTGTAGCTCATGTGCTGTGCGCCATGAGTTCATGGTAAATAGTTCCAGGTGGTCGAAATTAATCCAGAGCCCTCCCCTACGATGCCTCGTTCTCTCTTCATTCCTTCCCTCAAGCCGTGGTTGATGTTTGCAGGAGAAAGCCAGTTCGCTACAAACTCTTTGAGTTCCTCAAGAGCTTTATTCAATTTTTTTTCACACTACACCGAAGCTTCTGCGAAAAGCTTCACTATGAATCAAGTGTGAAACGCCGTCAGCGCGGAGAAGCGACACGGCTATTGCTGTATTTCCGTCATTGCGCCGTACCGCGCAAAAGTTTTGCTTTTTAAGCTTAGAAAAAAGGGCTGGTTGTTTTAGCACTGCTAAGTACGAGGTATTGTACGAAAGCATAGTGACATCTTTTTGCCACAAACTGCACACAGCTCTAAGCGCGAAGGAAGGAAGGAATGAAGGGAAACGTTTGTTGAGCTCTAGAGAGTAGGTGAGCAATTTGGCGGAGTCAGGTGTGTCGTCCGTCTTCTTAGCAATGGTCGTCTGCCCCTAGTCAAGGGCTCCGCTGGATGCCGCTGCCAGCTGTGCTCGCCGGATCAGCCCAAGTTGGACGTCCTGACGGTCGCTGGAGAGCAATCCTTCCCATTGCTCCGCACTCGGGTTTGGTATTTTTGGTGCCACCTCTATTTTCTGGCAGGCCCACGTTATGTGATACAGCGTGGGTGTTTCAAGGCACCATGGACATTTGTCTGTGTATTGTGTGGGTTGTATTTTGTTGAGTGTATTTAGATTCGGGTATGAGCCCGTCTGTAGCAGCCTCCAGACGACGGCGTCTTCCCTGGAGAGAGATTTATGTGTAGGTGGGTACCGTTTCCTGCAGCCCTTGTAGTGGTTTAAAATTGCCGAGTGATCTCTAGGGACAGGTTCGGCTTCCTCGAGGTAGCTTGTGGGGGGAGCTCGGTAAAAAGTGTACCCTCGAGCTACCCTGTCGACCGCTTGGTTTCCTTCCACTCCCGCGTGTCCCAGCGTCCATACTATCGTATGTTTTATTGGTTCTTCTTCTGTGCTTTGTTTGCGTCGGTCCCCAGAGCGGAGAATGCGGAGCGCTCTGTGACCTATTCTGCCTAACATGAAGTTACGGCGTGCCGTTTGAGAGTCGGTTAGTATTGTTAAGGATCGCTTAGTCCGGTAGCCCTCCGCTGCCGCTAGAGCGACGGCCACTACTTCAGCCTCGACTACCGTGCAGTCCCGTAGCGACGCGCTGATGATTTCCCGCATGTCCGAGTTTATCACAGCCGCTACCGCGTTGGCATTGTTTTGTCCCGTCCTTCTGCGGTATGTGGCTGCGTCTACATACACCGTTGTTGTCTGGCGGGCTAGTGACTTTTGGATGTACTCGGCTCTCGCCTTTCTGCGTTCTTCGTGTAGGTTGGGGTCCACGTTCTTGGGGATGGGGGTCACTCTAATTGTGCCCCGTATGCCGTCCGGGATAGTCGCGGTTCGCTGGATTCCTTGTATTTGTTCGTTGCATCCCAACTTCTGTAGCAGCTCCCTGCCAGACGGAGTCTGCTGTAGTCTCTGCAACTGGGCGACGTGTTGTGTCTCTCTCAGTTCTTCAAAGTTGTTATGAAGTCCTAGTGCTAAGAGCTTCTTTGTGGATGTGCATTGCGGTAGATGGAGTGCTGTTTTGTATGCTTTGCGCATAATCGCATCAATCTGTTGGATTTCGCTTTTGATTGGGTTGTAGTATGGAAGACTGTAGGTGACTCGGCTGATCACCAGGCTCCTGACCAGCTTTAGCGTGTCATCTTCTCGCATGCCCGAGCGTTTATGGGAGACGCGCGTGATCATGCGGGCAACTTGTAGGGTGGAAGCTTTGAGTAGAGCAAGTGCATGTGTACTCCGTTGGTTTGATTGTATCCACATGCCCAAGATTCTTATGAGTGTTTTCTCTGGTGTGGGTTTTCCCTCTAGGTAGACGTTGAGCCTAAGCTCGTCGCTGTTCGGGACTGTGCGGTTTTGTTTCCCTCTCCAGACTCTGAGCAGTTCTGATTTTTCGGTGGAGCATGCTAGCCCTCTCGCGCTTACGTAGTTCTCTACGGAAGTCGCGGCCTCCTGTAGTCTTTCTTACTTTTCTTTTAGTGAGCCCGCATTTGTCCAGATGGTGATGTCGTCGGCATACTTGGCATGGTGTGTTCCTTCGACTTCCTTAAGTTGTTTTGCAAGGCTGATCATTGCAACGTTAAAAAGCGTAGGTGAGATGACCGAGCCCTGGGGAGTTCCTTTGTTAGGGGTGTGGAACTTCTCCGAGCGGAGTTCCCCCAGCCCTATCGTCGCTGTTCTATCTGAGAGGAAAGCTTTGACGTAACCGGAGACCCTCATGCAAATCAGGTCGTCCAGGCCTGTCAGGATGGCTTCGTGGCTTACGTTGTCAAAAGCTCCTTTGATATGCAGTGCCATTATTACGTTCTCTCCGTCCCTATGGACGTTACTTAGAACTCCTTTTTTGATTTGTAGAAGTACGTCTTGGGTCGACAGCTTCGCCCTGAATCCGAACATACTGTGGGGATAGAGTTCGTGATCCTCCATGTATTGTTGTAGCCTTAATGTTACCGCTCTCTCGTACAGCTTTCCGAGGCACGATGTGAGGGAGATGGGTCTTAGGTTTTCGATTGGCAGCTTTTTACCCAGATTTGGAATCATAACCACGTCTGCATGCTTCCAATCCTCGGGAATGGTCTCCGCTGGCCAGTGCTTGTTGAGGAAATCGGTTAATTCTGCGACTAATTCGTCACTGAGGTTGCGGATGAGTGCGTTGTTGATTTTGTCCGCACCCGCTGCCGTATTCCTAGTTGTGCTTGGAATTGCTGCATAGAGTTCTTCTCGTGTAATGGGTCTATCTAGGTTTGGATTTTCTTTCCCCCGATAATCTCTTGCATAGGTTCTCGGGTTTGTGTCCCCGAAGCACTTCATGCGCACTTTGTCCAGGAGTTCCTCATCGGTTCCTTCGAAATGGTGGATTAATCGGTATATTGCTTTATTGTTTTCTGCCTTGATTTTGGTCGGATCGATGAGCGCTTTCAGGATATGCCATGTCCTAGCTGTGCTCGGGGTTCCGTTGAGGGAGTCACTGAATTGCTGCCAGTTCGTTTTCGCCAACTGCACTGCGTACTCCTCTGCTTTCGTTGTAATTTCTACTATTTTAAGTTTGAGCTTCCTGTTGTGTTTCTGTTTCTTCCACCTTTTGATTAGACCACGTCTGGCTTCCCATAGCCTAAGGAGCCTGGCGTCTACTTCGGGTGTCTGTGTTGTTCTCTTGATCTCTTTAGTGTGCTGATTTTGCCTTTGCTTGAGTATGTTTCCCCATTCTTCAATCGACTGAATCCCTCCTTTGATGAGGTGCTCGTCGCATGCTTCTCTAAAGGCGTTCCAGTCTGTGATTTTAGCCGTGCCTTGTTGCCGCTTGAGTCGGTCGGAGGCCACTTGGGTTTTGATTATGTAGTGGTCACTCCCCAGATTTTCCATCAGGTTTCCCATTGCGCCTATCCCGGACCCTTAATGAAGGTGAGGTCCGGGCAGGTGTCGGTACTAACACTGTTGCCTATTCTGGTCGGAGTCTCTGGGTCTGTGAGTAAATTGTAGCCTGCAGTTTCTGCCGCTTCCGCTAATGTCTTTCCTTTAACATTGAAATTCTTGTATCCCCAGCTTTTATCCCGGCATTAAAATCGCCTAAGGCGACTAGCGTGTTGCCATTTGCCAGTTTGCTGGCGCCTTGAAAAAGCTCTTGGAATTTGGCTTTCCTCTGTTTCGGCGGGCTGTAGGTATTAACGACGAAAATGCTGACCCTTTTCCTCTGTTTCTGTGGAATAATTTCTATGATCACATGCTCTCTGTCCGTTTCAGCTATCCTGTCGTGACTTATGGCTATGATCGCTTTGTTGACTAGGATTGCCGTCCTTCCTTTTTCCTGGGTTTCGTAGCACTTGTATCCTCCTAGGGTTGGGGTGATGCCCGTTTCCTGAAGCACTATATTGTCGGGTGGCGTTTGCTGTGTGTTAATGTGCTGTTGAAGAAGGTCTTGCTTCCTCCTATAGCCACTGCAGTTCCATTGTCAAATTTCTAGGTTTTCTTGTTTGCTTAATGTTTTGTTGGCCATGTTTAAGCTTCCGTGTTGGTTGTTGTCGTGTTGGCGAGGGCCGCCAGCGCGGGACGGTGATACGCCTTCTCTCTTTATTCTCAGTGAATTTTTGCTTGCGGATTGAGCGCCGTATCTCTATAATTTGTAGTTGCATCTGTTGCATCATCTGCTGCATTTCAGCTTTGAAGTTGCTGAAATGCTCATTGCCAGCTTGCGGCGAGGGTGGCGGTTGGATTTGCTCGGGTTGCGGCTGCCGAGGGCTGTTTGGTCTCTGTTCCGTAACTGCCTTCGTGAGCTCGGCTACCTGGCATTCTAGCTCGCTCTGTCTGACACAGGCGAGCTCTAGTTCGCGTCTTAGGGCTGTGATAACTTTGTTCGCGTCCTCCTGCTGCTTGGGCGCGTTATTGTTGTTTTTTTTTGTGTTCTGTTTAGCTTCCCCGCCCGAGTGCGGAGCAAACCAAGGATTTCCTGCTCCCCAGCTCACCTTGACTCCGGTGTTCCTTGCGGGTTTCTTCTGCTTTTGCTGCTGTTGCTGCTGGCCAACCAGGGGCACCAGGGGTGGGAAGGACCGTGCACGGCTCCTCGACCAGCTCCGTGACGCCCGGGATCTCGAACGGCGCCGCGAGGTCTCCTCCTCAGAGCGGAACCAACGCGGATTCTTTCCGCGGTCGTCCCGACTGCGTCGTCTGCTGTCGTGGCTGCCGCCATGGTTGTTGCGCAGTTCAGTTTGTCCTTGCACTCCTTGGCTCCGGTGACGTGGCTGCCGCCGCTGATCAAGCATTTAGGTGTGCATTGGTGGCCCTCCGCCGGATGTTGCGTGCCGCATTGCTTGCACGCCTTGGCTTCCGGATTCGGGCACACGTCTGACCGATGGCCTTGTTAACAGCAGATGTAGCATACCTGCCGCGTGGGGCTGTATGGGTAGCACCACATCTCGCCTCTGTAATAGATGACTTGCTTCGGGACTATGGGACCGTCGATGGTGATGACGGCCGACTTGGATTGTCCTAGCATTAGAGCGCAGTGGATTTTAACTCCTTGAGTGCGCACTCGTAGGTTGGCTTTCAATTCTTCCGGCGATGTCCCGGGGTCCACTCCGGGTATCACACCGCGGCGAGCGTCTTCCGGGGCTGCCACGTAAGCATTTACTTCGTATGAGCTTTCCCCCAAAGTGAGACTGGAAATGCGCCTCACGTGTTGGGCGGCCATCTCGCTTGCCGTGCTCACTATTATGATGTTGGAACCGGTGTGAAGCCTGATGATCAGATCTTCTCCTTTACATTGGTGGTTGCATGCTACCGCTACGGCGCGGGCTACTTGATGAGTCTGGAGCGAATTTGTCTGCAAGTCCCTTCGGTCGCAGAATGATCTTGAAATCGTCTTTGGGGAGTGGTGGCAACCTCGGCCTAGGCCGCCGCGGCGCTCCCTTCCCGTCGCTGTTCGAAGTAGCGTCAGCTGTCCCACCAACTGCCGACGGAGCATTGGCCGGGGTTTTTCCGCCGAGGTCACCTTGAGCGGTCGGTGGAAAATTCCCGGGAGTGTTCCGTTCGTTCTTACGTTGGCGTTTCTTTTGGCGTTTGGACCGGGCCAATTCCCAATTTGCTTCGTCTTGCCTTGGGGCGTCTTGTTGCTGTTCTCGCATGGCGGCATTCTCGATTTCCCCGTCTGCCGAATTCTCGGAGTCGGTGGCGTCGAGGTAGTCCTCGTCCATTTCCTGGGCTTCCAATAAATTCTTGGCTGGTCTGCTCGTTGTCGGTTCAAAACTAGGGTAATTCGTGGGGCGGGGACCCGTACCGGGCTGCATCGTCGCCTCGCGGCGAGCCGGGGTGCCCGCGAGCGCCCGCAGTCGAGCTAAGCCTCGTTAGGCCTAGCGCCCGCTCGGCCACCTGGAATCTTCCAACTCCGGTAAAAAAAAACCAAAACTTGGTCCCACCGTCTTGAATTCGGTGTCCCAGTGGTCCAGCTTGTGTTTACTCTAAGCTGCTGCCAAAATCTGGGGGCATTCTGGGTTGAGAAGGTCCGGGGAAGTAAAAATGTGCGGAGCCCATGCGACGCACGTCCGCACTGCACCGCAGCTCAAGGCCAACTCCCTCTAAGCGCGAATATTATTTTGGTAGAAGTATTATTGATGAAGAAGACGATGTTCAATGCACAAAGCGAGAATGAGTTGCAGTTTAACGTAAGGTGTGTTCGGCTGCGCCGACAGCCTTGTGCTCTCGCGCAGTGACCAGCGAAGTTTATCTGCTTGCGCCTCCACGGGTTCGAATCCCAGTCGCTTATTAGTGCATATTAGTCGCATATTAGTCGCATATTACTGCGCATATTAGTGCAAGCATTAGTTCAAATATTGCAATATTAGCGCTTAAGCAAAAATATTTGTGCAATAATTTGCGGATGTTTCCGCAAGTAGTGGTAGCGGCAAGTAGCAGCAATTTGCTGGTAGCGTCGAGAGCATGCACTCGCTGTGTAGAAACCAAAGAACGTTCGCGGGCTTCAATATCCTGCCGACGTGCAGCGCAGGGTTTTGGAGCGTCTGGCGTCATTTTAGTACAGCGTTTCATGCCCCTAAACATACAAAAAAGCTCAAGGCGTGACGCATGCAGTCGTGACATGATCGCGAGCTAGTGTTTGGCCCACTCAAAGGCGACAAATGTAGCGAAAGGGAATTGAGCGTGGGGCGTTTTCTATCTCATTGTTTGCGCTTCGTTTCATTCTTGTCTATCCAGCAGATCACCTCTTTCTCTCCCCATTTGTCTCAAATCCCCCGAGAAAAAACTTTACTGACGTCAAGGTTATACTCATGTAGCTTTGGCTCACGTCAAGGGTATAATTTCCTCACTATTACCCATTGCTGCGCTCTCGCTCACCAGCTGCAGCACGAGCCATTGCAAGGCGGTCACAAAGCACGCATTCGCTTCAATTTTCACAGACTGAGCTGTCGCAGTACAGCTAAATCTACGCGAATATAAGGATGATCGATTAGTATTGTAGCAGTTCAACTGGAAACCGCTGTTAAGTTACCGCACACATTAACGAGCCGGAATACCAAACAAATATAGGGCCGATGAATTGATAGTCCTTTTGCCTTGTCTTCATTTTTTTTCCTCGGTTCGTGCGACAGCCAGGGTATATATATGAGGTGTGATAACACTTCTATCGCGCTTTATAGGAGGTCGAGTGCAGTGAGAACACAAGCAAAATGCGAACCTTAATGGTGTGTCTTGCCATTTTTCTGGCTTTGGCCGTAATTCTCTGTGATGGGAACAAGATCACTGATAGAAAAGGACAGAAAAACGACACCAAGAACAAGGAAAGACCTGGAGGTATGTTTGGCGCCGCTTTGCTCTTTGTTTTCAATATGAATACTGGCTAGTTAAGAATTCTCATGGCTGATTAGTGTTCAGACTGTGCTAGTAGTTGTTCTCTTCGTCACAGGCATAGCGTTCTGTTAGGTAGAACTTCTCTCGTTAAAACAGACTTCGGTTATTCTCTGCCGCTGAATAAGGAGCCTTGACTAAATGTTCTTTCAAAGCGGCGCTTAGGTTCCTTTTCAGTAATAAGCAGGCAGTACACAAAAAGTCAACTCTCCCATAGTGGTGATTTACTGCTGTGTATATTATACTGTAAGAGTGGCTATTTTTCAGAATTATTTGTTTTCTTGTGTAGCTTTGGCTAACTGCGATAATTTTGGGTCAGATAAAAATTGAACATTTGTTGAGGCAGGGGCTTGTCCATAAAGTAAACAATTCGTTACTGAAGGCGGCGGTGCCGAGTGCAAATCGACAAGGCCAAGCCCTTCGCACACGCATGATCAGTTCACAATCAAACCGCGTCTGGCGGGATGAGATGACTAAGAATTGCGTGTTTGAACGGCTGGATGGGGATGACGTTCAGGTACAGTGCAGTCTCCAGCTGGACGAACCATCCACTAAGGCCTTTAAGCCTGAACAGCGGAAGCGGCGGGTCGAAGCCCAATCCCTGCCAGTCTGCAACCCCGGAAAACCGCCAGGTCTGAAGACAGAGCCCAACGGGTCATCACAATGCGGTGGTCGTCACATAGGCGACCACGAGTACAGTTATGAAAGGCTTGCCGACTTAGCGATCGGCGGCGCGGAGGTAGTGCTTTGCTGCGCTCGCGCCGGCTCTGCCTCATCGTCGTCGCAATGAGGAAAGCGCTAAGAAGGTTTTCTGATTTTTCACTTATATACAGTGAGTATATCTTTTAGAAAAATGTGCCCGCGAGGCCTAGGTTACATTGTCTGCGTCCAGAGAAATGAACTTTTTTATCGTAATTACATGCGCTGATTAAATATCCGACCCAAGGACGAGCTAATTAGAGAATTCATATTTCTCAAGAAGCCTTTCGGTATGTGCCGTAATGCATTCTAGTAAAAAAAGTGTAAGAGAGAAAAAGCGAATTGCTTTTTTGGTGGTATTAGTGTGACGAGTCCTATTCACAGCAGCCAGAATTTGATAGTGGAGAAATGTGAAAATTCTGGTGCACATTGGTTGTAGTTAACTTTGAAGCGAACCCAAGAGCACAGAATCGACCTGACAGGAGGCGCTACAGTGCCTCGCACTTCCCAGATTGATGCTCTCGCAAAGCCCTAAAACCTTATATATTCTAGATTTTTGAGACATTAAGGCAAGGTCCAGGCTGTTCAACGCGAAAGAAAACGAGACTGATAACAGCGAAATGAAAGGCATGACTCCTGACTCTTACATAAATAAAATAAACACTAAGGAAAATAGAGAAATTTGTGACTGGAAATGCCATTTTTGTTCGAATGTTGTTGCACTACTTGAAACAGAGCAATAGAAGGCGCACAGACACCAATCAAAAACGACCAGGAAATGCACTGTTTCAATTTAGTGCGTTTAGTCCTCTATCACGAGAATGCCTTTTCCTAAGCCGCAAAACAGTTTTCACCTGGACATGTGTGAGATATGAGGTAAAAAGATGAAATAAGGTCCAGAGAGGACAGAAGTTAAGGTGATATAATTTTGTTAATTTTGTTATTCGACGTTTTGCGGGATGGCTGTGCTGGAAATGGAGTAACTGTGACCATGATTACAAAACATATGATTATAGAAATACTTTTCAAAACGCGGTTCTTCAAGCTTGAAACATACCTGAAGCAAGCTTGATAGCAACCGCTCCATCCACATTTTCTCTCTCTGCGCTGTTTTGTCCGCTGAATAGGTCAACTCATTTTGCACAGAATTGATTCTGGTCGCAGTTGGAATTGGTGATGGGAAGGAGACACAAGGAAGCAAATACACATAGCCCTGTATCACACGAATGTAATGCGCCTATACTCGAGTAATGCGGCCATAGACTTGAGTGGCTGGCTCGAGCTGACTACCTGCGTGATGTCGCGCCTCCGATATACGACTTTTTCAGTACCATTTTTACACTACATTGACTTTGACTTTACACAGAGATAGACTCAATAATTTCACTCGCTGGCAGGGTAGTATTAAACTCATTTACCACCCGAAGGTCTTTTAATTAAGTGTCCTACTATTGACCAAAACATGTCATGAGATTATGGCGGAAACGAAAAGATCGTGCCTATTATTGTAATTAATGTGAACTCCAATATAAAAGGAACAATCTCAAACCGAATAAATGATCCCTGGTTCACTAACGAATGCAAAAGGTACTTAAACAGAAAAAAGAGGGTATACAGAAGAGCTTCAAGAACCAATGCACCACTCGACTGGATGAAATATAAGGAAATTGCTGCGCTTACTGAAAGAAAACTCGAAGAAGAGAAACAAAAATACTATAACGACACACTTCCGAAACTATTAAAAAGTGATCCGCAAAAGTTTTTGCGCACTGTAAATCCTAAAAGCAGCAACATTTTACCAGCACTAACTACAGGAGTGGGCTCGCCCTTACCGTTAGACGAGTGCGCCGAAATCTTCAACAAATCTTTTAGTGACATGTTCACAAATGAACTCCCCACTGATAATTTACCGCCCATTTCTCCAACATACATACGGTTTCAATTTGCACCTATTACTATCACAACAAATGGCGTCGCCCGCGCAATCGACAAGCTAGAACTAAAAAAGGCCCCAGGACCCGATGGGATCAGTACAAAGATTCTGAAACTAACATGTCACGAATCATCTGGTTTGCTCGCGCTGATATTTCAACAATCTCTGGATACAGGACAGCTCCCGGACGACTGGAAACAAGCACACATCATTCCCGTACACAAATCAGGAAGTAACACCGATCCAAACAACTTCAGGCCTATCTCACTTACTTGTATCTGCTGCAAACTACTAGAGCATATCTTCTTTTCCCACATCATGAACCATCTGAACCTAAATAACTTACTTCTCGAGAACCAGCACGGATTCCGGCAAAACCGATCATGCCAGTCGCAACTCTTTGAGCTTGTGACTGACCTTCATCATTCCCTACACATGTCTCATCTCACAGACGCCTCTAATATTACTTCATCAATACGGCTTTTCGCAGACGACTGCGTAATATACAGGCAGATAACCACCCCGACTGATGCACTAGCTCTCCAATCAGATCTAACAGAACTAACTGAATGGTGTTCAACGTGGCAGATGGATATTAATGTCAGTAAAACTAAGCATGTAAGATTCTCTAGCGTAGCAGAAACATCACAGAATAATTACCGGTTAAATAATAGCGGAATTGACTCCGTGTCGTGTATAAAATATCTGGGAGTGTTTTTCAGTCAGAACTTAACCTGGGATGCTCACATTGAATACATAACTAATAAAGCCTTTAAAAAAATTGGTCTCTTGAAACGCCGTTTACCCCTTGCGAACGCTGAAACACGGCACAGCGCTTATACAACGCTTATCAGATCATCTGTTGAATACGCTTCTGTTATATGGAACCCCTCCCACGCGATTCTTACAAATGCTCTAGAAGCAGCACAAAATAAAGCCGTCAGATTCATACTGTCATCCTACTCACGTCATCAAAGCGTATCAGCAATGAAGCAAGCCATGAATCTTCAACCTCTTGCTACACGTATAAAGTTCGCCCGGTTGTCATTATTTCACACCTTATACTATAGCGAAACGCCATTCTCCCGAAATCATATCTTTCCTGCACCTCATTGTTCAGCTCGCCTGGATCATGCGCATAAGGTACGTCCGATTTTCGCTCGCACACTAAGACATCAGAAGTCACCGCTGGTTTTGTCAATAAATGAATGGAACTCATTGCCACCCAGCATTGTCGGCCGTACTGAATTATCATCTTTTCAAACAGCTTTACTAACATTTCCGAACACGGAAAATGCGTCATAGAGTGCTGAATGATTTACCGTGTCCGTGACTTTTTGGCGGTCCTTTTTTGCTTTGCCATTTCTTGTGTGCTGAACAGCTCCGGAGCCTCTTTTATGTGCCATTGTATTTTTAGTTACTTATTTTGCCCTAACTATTACTCACTTGTTTGAACGTGTTGAATTTTGTGGTTTCAATATGTTATACTGCACTTAACCAAATGTTACCCAAACTCTGCCCTCTGTATATTTACCATCATTTGTTATGAGTTGATTTGTTATGTGTGCTTTCTTTTCATCATCCCCCCCCCCCCCCCTATGTAATGCCCTCTTCTGGGTCTTTAGGGTAAATAAATAAATAAATAAATAAATAAATAAATAAATAAATAAGTAAATAAATAATTTTATTTTTCTTTGGAAATCATTTAAAATGTCATCTTTTGATGAAACTCGCCTTTATCGCTGGTTTTTTAAAACTGCAAAGTGTTTTTATCCGCTTTCAGCAGTGTTAGTCATGTTTTCTTATAGTTTCCACGCCCTTCAGTGTTCGTACCCTCTCGAGTACCAATTCTTTGCAAAAATATTACACAGCGTTTCGAACAGAACCGCTGCAGAATGCGGTCCCTTAGCAAACTCTCTTTTGTGGCGAAAAAAATTGGACGCTTAAAATGCAGTTTTCCCGTTCCTTTAAAATAAACCATTAGAAAAATTATACACTAAAACAAAACGTTCATTAGAGGACCAACACTCATGAGGCATACATTTCTCAGGTTCAAGCACAAATATGTAAACTATAGGTATTTTATGTTTGAGAAACATTTATGACACCAAATTTATGCAGTACTCTGCGCAGGTGCTACCTAACAAAGAATCAGCAACCAATCAGACTCACTAAGCAATAAATGTTAGTCAAAGTAGTTTTTATTAGCTATTTAGGCACGTACTCAAGCCTTGGTAGAAAAGCAGCAAAACTTTGGCATAGCCGGTCAGTAGCTGCACTTTATTTTTTTTTATTTATGCATACTGCGGCCCCTGCGTGGGCTATTGCAGGAGTGGAGTTCTTTACCAACGTGCTGCCGGGGACGAGGAAGACGAAGAAGCGGGCAGTGGCGCAGATAGACGGCTCGCGCAGGCCAGCAGTGACATCAGCGCCAGAAGTCGCGATTTCTTGTTCTTCGGGTTGCTACCACTTTACAATTGATGGAGGCTTTGGAGTTCACTGCCGTCGCGATGCTGGAGCTCATGGGTTGTCATTAGCTGAGGTCTTCAGTGCAGTATTAATGGTTACTGACTCCTGGTACAACCCTAGCATTCAATACGCAATCCGACCCCGCGTCTCTCCCACGCCCGGTTCCAGCCGCGGTGAAACAACACTACGAACCAAGCTCACTGACCTTGTACCCCGGGCCACGTGACCTGAGCCGTTTCTAAACGTCTATACTTAAAACATAGCACCCCCACTGCTGCCAATGGGTGTCTCTATCGGACTCGGCAGTTTGCTTCTATTGACCACTGCCCCTGCAGTGTTCATGGTCCACGATTCATTGGCTCATCATTCGCTTATATCCTTCATTGTGGTACAAAATCTGCAGTTTTTTCTCTTTTTTCTGCAACATTCCCGGCACCCTCATGCTAACGTCTTGTGTCTCAAGTGCTTTATTACAGTTTGCGATCAGGACGATCGCCCAGAGACCTTTAGTTATATCTCAGATGTGTCTCACAAAGGCGAAAACGTAAGCGGTAGCCCGGGTGAAGTGCTCGCGCTTGTCTCGCTCCCATTAAAGGGGCCTCAACACTTGAACAGTGCATTGTTTTGCCGGTTGGTTGCATAAAATGAGTTATAGTGATGCTATTAGCATCGGTCGTTCCACGAATACTACGCTTTAAATATTTTATTTAGCTTGCAAAAACAAATTTATGGCGCTGATAGTGTCACCATACAGTGGCGGTTTTTAGCAGTCGATGTGACATCACTGGGCGGAAGCTTGATTATTGGAAAAACAGTAAATAGACTGCAAATTGTGCTAATAAATGAAGATACGTTCTGAATCTTTTTGCGTTTTATAATACATGAACAAAACCAACTTGTTTGTCTTAGATAAAAGCACTGTAAAGCAAGTAAAACAAAAAATACACCACTAGAGGCTCTGGATATTTTTTGCATCGAAGGACTTTGCGCCTTTCTGTACACATCGTACGACCTAGCACACAACACTTACGGCTACTATGTATGTATCTGAAAACGGCTTCGCGGAATCGATCCGATCGAGTCATTACACTCTACAAGCGTTCGTTTCGGTCCCAAGGAAGGATACAAATAAGAAAGCCATTCGTTTCACATCAAGCAGTGCGCATCGTCAGCTTGTGGAGGATCACCGAGCAGCTGCGCCAGATGGCGCCACATTCCCGTCAACAGCGCGCGTGCTCCTTGCTCGCCGTGACCAATCAGCACGTTCCTAGCGGCGGGTCATGGTAGACGGTAAGCAGTAGCGGTACTCCCTATGCTAAATATATCTAGTATCTTGCGCAGGCCGTCACTCCGTCACAGTATCTCGTGCTGGAATTCAGGTCCGTAAATCAGGGAACGTCACTGGTTAGTGTTTGTTCCTTTCTGCGCCGTCGACGTGACGATGAAGCATCGCTAGGTCACCTGGGCGTTCACGTGGTTGTTGTAACAATGCAAACGGCGCTAGCAGCATTGGCAAGAACGAGTTACAGCGATTAGGCAACGATGGTGTGCAAACTTCCGCGTCGTGCTCAGGCTGTTTTGATTTGTCCCGCCCAGTGCCGTTTTTGGGTGAATGAAATGGGAAAGGGAAGCCGCGCGAAAATCAAGTTGAGGGAAGCATTTTGTTTGCTTCTGTTTTTAAATTTCTTCCTTGAATAACTCCCGCTCCTATGCAGCGATTCCTGCAATTCTTTTTGAGTATGCATCCGTGTGGCAAAGAATCCATCTGAAGTATAGCCGGCATCCGCTCAAGCAGTGTTTCGCAGCCCTTTTGAACAATATCATCACCGTCTGTCCTGAGGCCTTGTTCTGAGGTTTGTAAGTACGTAATAATTTCTTCAAATTTAGATGTCGTCCTAATTGTTAGAGCGTATACTATTCAAAACGATGTACTACTAACCCAAACCGTTAGCATAAAGTGTGAAATGAAAACAAAGTGAACTTCTAGTACAAGTGCACCAGTGCCAGGAGCCGGCATTGGTACTGGCCCACACACATATCTGGACGGAATTTATGTTTCAGCGAGCTGCCCGGACGGAAACAGACTACCCATCCCTGACGGCCAAAACAGAACCAAGCAGGAGAACCCCTGCTACCTGCTCCAGTGCAACAACGGTGAAGTGACTAGGACCAAGTGAGTATGTCGGCTGATAATAAATAAGTTTGGTCAGGAATCTTTCCTTCCTTTTTGGCGGAGTAGCGTGAGCTTCAGGAAGAGCGAAACAAAGCATTTTATGAGAGAGAGAGCAAACGCAATTATTTTTGGAGAGGGAAGTCTGATGACACATGCTGCTGTTCACTGAGCTAAATGCATCAGCGGAACTGCACCAGGCTAGGTTATGGAAAATTTGGTTAAAAGATGGAAAATGACAGGCATAGAGGAAGGATACTCAGAGAATCGGGCAGTGTGGTCGGCCGGGCAGAGGCGTGTATAGAGAGAAGGTAGAGAGAATGCAGTTTGGGGGAGGGAGAAGAGGAGGAAGCTGCCGAAGGCAGATAGTAGAGAATGCAGTCTCATATGGTCTCTGAAGAGAGATATAGAAAGCTACTCCAAGAGAAGGCCGAGGGGAGATGGAGGTGGCACTGCTGACACGCCCGGGCAACGCATAAGTCGAAAGATGAGTAGAAACGGAAGGGAATTCCTCACTGAAGAATACAATGCCGCAGTGACAAGAAAAAGCACTTAATCGCACTCGCTTGGTCGATACGACGGACATACGTGCGCCGTCGCCGTTAGGAAGTACTCTCAATGAGCACACACCGATGTCGTTCTAATTTTTTTTATTTTTCCTTCTTGGAGTATTCATTCTCTTTATATCATCTTCTTCCTCCTCCTCTTCTTCCTCCTCCTCCTCTTCCTCCTCCTCTTTTTCTCCCTTCTTCTCCTTCCTCCTCCTCCTCCTCTCTTCTCCCTTCTCTTCTCTTTCTTTTTCTCTTTTCCTCTTCTTCTCCTTTTTCTTTTCCTTTTTTCCTTTTTTTACTTTTAGTTTCCCTTTTTCTTGTTCTCTTTCTTTTCCTTTTCTTTTTTTCTTTTTCCTTTCCTTTTCCTTCTCCTTTTCTTTTTTCATTTTCATTTTCTTTCTCTTTCCCTTTTTCTTTTTCTTTTTCTTTTCCTTTCTCTTTTCCTTTTTCTTTTGCTTTTTCCTTTCCTTCTTCTTCTTCTTCTTAGTATGCATGGCACACACCCACGCAAGGGGATTGGCCAAGGTTCAGTAGATAATCCCAATGAGGTATTTGCGCGAGGAAAAATAGGCGTGAGAAGACTGAATCAAGATAGAAACTGGAAAAGTCAGATGAATTAAAGAAATATAAATTACCAGGAATAGAATCGAGCACTTTTGGACATGAGACAAAATTTGTATACAGCTAACAAGGTAATCGATCAGTTGCACTTATGTAATCATGAAGGTAGCCGCAGACACTGCTTAACGGGAATCCCTTTGCGCTCTCACCGAGCGAAAGAATAACTGGAAGAAACAGAGGGAGTCCTATCCTCGAAAGAGGGACCTCCAAATACTGTTTTCTCTGAACTGCGATCCGCCGGCAAGAGAAGAGAAAATAATCTATTGTTTCAACTTGCCCACATGACACACAAGGGTTTGTCGCAGCAAACCCACATCTGAATAAGTACAAATTTAAGTGAGTGATTCTGCATCGCAGAAGCGTCATTGACACCTCACAAAGCCTTAATTTACACCACCGGATATTCCATGGAAACTTTAAGTGGTTAAAATCCACGGTATTGAGCAATGGATCACTCAGGATGGGTGAAATATGTTTGAACCGCTGGAAGCGTGAAGGTTCTAACAGCTTGATGTGAGGGACGGGATAGATTACAGGAGAGCTGAGAGCTGACCATGCCAATAAATCAGCCACCTGGATAAAATAGATGCCCGAATGCCCAGGTACCCAGACAAGTCGGATCTCACGCACTGTGCGCGGAACAAAAAACCTAAGCGAACGATTCAATAAAGATTTTCTCAAATTTTGGAGAGAGACTAGAACTGAAAGGCAGTCTGCAAGAATAAGAATCCATGCTACATGCTTAGCAAGTTTGAAAAGAGCCAAACCAAAGGACAGAAACTCTGAGGAATATAGGAGCATAATCTGGGATACGAACGGAATAGCTCTAAGCCAGCTCCGGCGAATATCCCAACCGCCGCCTTCTCACATCTGCCAGAAGCATCAGTGGAGATAGCAGTATGAAGAGGAAAATTCTGTAGGTGTTCAGAAACGAGACCATTTAAGATATTTGCGTGCATATGTTTCGCATGGGATGGTAAAATATGGTCATAATAGAAGACGGGATCAGCCTGTGTATCTGCAACTTGTTGCAAGGAGATAAGATCAACCTGAGGCGGGGCTAACAGATTCTGCGTGAACCTAACTTGCGGAAGCTGATAGCGTGGCCAATGATTAGTGAAAAACAGGTGTGGTTGGGATAGAAAAATGGGACTACTAACGCCGGGGGCCGGGACAAAGGACCTGAAGAAAGTACGCACTGTTAGAAGTTGGAAGCGGGAAAAGAGATCGGGGATCGGGCTTCCAGATAAAGGACAACGTTTGAAGCTGATTTTGAAAGCCCGAGGCATAGCCGTAGGGCACGCCTTTCCAGTAAAGCTAATGGCTGCAGCTTGTAGTTTGCGCTACCAGAGAACAACACAACCAAATTCCAGAATCGGTCTCATGTAAGCCTTATAGAGCAACAGTCACGTGTCACGACGCATGCCAAACTTTTTATTGCCAACTTGTGTCAGCCGGCCCCGCGCACGTTCCCCTTTAATAACAATATTCTTAATATGTTGTCGCCAGTCCAAAATTTGATCATAAATAACGCCTAGGTATTTAACCGACTCCACCTACGGAATTGGAGTGGAGCGGTATACTAGCGAGATGTACAAAAGAGTGTCGGGCGGAAATACCAGCATGCCACATTTGCTGACATTAAGTGATAAAATTAATTTCGTTCAACCAGACTTCAATAGCATTCAGGTATGCCTGTAAACACTCGTATAGTGCATGAATATATTTTGCTGATTCGAAAAAAGCTATATCATCTGCGTATACATAAACTGTAATGTTTTGAATGAATGGGTCACGAACCAATATGTTGAAAAGCAGTGGAGATAAAACAGATCCTTCAGGCACACCTCTTGATTGAACATAGGTATTAGAACAGAAAGATCCGTCTGTACAGAAGAAAAATCTATATTTAAAAATTCACAAATCCAAGCATAGATGTAGTGCGGTGGATGTAGCTGAGCAAGATTGTTAATAAGGACCGTGTATTCTACGCTGTCATAGGCTTTAGCAACATTCATTGTCACCAAGGCCGCAACTTCTCTCTTACGCATTGAGAGTCGTATTCGGCTCTCGAGATCCACATGCGCGGACCATATGGAACAACCGCGACGAAAGCCAATCTGTGTAGAGCTGAGCCGTTAACGTGATGAACATGCTCTGTGAGGTGACTGTGTACTACTCTCTCTATTAGCTTTACTAAATTTGAGGTTAAAGCAATCGGCTGAATATTGGCTAAATGAAATCCATTCAAAAGTAAAATTACTTTCGCAATTTTCCAACTGTAAGGAATCCAAGAGTTTTCCAATGACGCATTTACAATATCCAGAAGGTGAGTTGGAAAGTCTTGAGCTAAAATCTTTAACATGCCCAGAGTAACCCCATTAGATCCCGGGGCAGCAGACTGCATCGAGGAAACAATTGGGAGGAGTTCCGACACGTCCACCTCAGGATAGTCCGAGCTGGGGGTGAGAGTGTGCAAAGGTTCCGTTTTCTGCACTTGAAACGTAAAGCCAGCCCCTGAGCAATACGTTCAAGGTGTTGCTTAACTTCCTGCGGAGACAATACCATTGATTTTATGCTGTTGGAGTCCGGAGAGTTGTTATTCTGCGCCATGAATCTATATAGAGCGTTCTTATTCTGAGGTTTAGAGAGATACATGTTTAAATTTTGATTTTAATCCTCCTTTGCTTTTTTAACAGTTCTTCTGAAGGATGCAGAGTAGAACTTATCATTTATCCAATTAGCTTGGCTCTGTTTATAGGAGAGGCTTTTCCTTGCTGCTTTTCTAAGGCGATAAGGTTTCTCACACTCCTCCGGTCACCAAGGAGACGGCTGTCTGGCAGGGGCAGTAGCGCACACAGAGAATACAGAGCTCTCGGCAGCATCTTGCAGAAAGGAAATTGCCCGCTGAGCTCTTTCTGCTCGACCTGAGGTAACTATGGAGGGAAGCGAGGCAGATATCAATGTTTTATACTTAATGTGATTTACAAATTTCATGGTTGCACCACATTTTCTGATAGGAGAGGACATAATATTAAAGGTTATTGGAAAGTGGTCACTAGATGTACCTGAGTACTGTTGACCATGCAGATAATCCACCCCCACGAGATGCTAATGTTAAATCTATGACTGAACGAGAAACTCCACGCATAAAGGTTACTGCTCCGGAATCGCAGCAGCGCACTGCATTCATAGACATCCATGACCAGAGAAGCTGGCCGTAGGAGTCAGAGCGACTACCCCAGACACTGTGGTGCGAATTGAAATCCCCTGCGATGACTGTGTTGTTTGCTCCGCTCTGTAAGGTATCCAAACTGTCTGTCCTGAGAACACCTACAGGAAAGTAGACGTTAACAATAGTTACTTTGGCGCACAGTGGAACGGATATTTTAACCGCCAACAACTCGCAGTCAGGTAGCATAACTTTCTGCGAGTTGGATGCCCGTTGACATATTTTTGTAGAGATCATAGTTATTCACGCACCACCCCTGTCATTATTGCGGTCTATCCTGAAAACACGGAATTTTTTCATTGAAAATAATTTAAGGGGAGAGAGCCACGTGTCTTAATAATAATAATAATTGGTTTTTGGGGAAAGGAAATGGCGCAGTATCTGTCATATATCTTTGGACAGCTGAACCGCGCCGTAAGGGAAGGGATAAAGGAGGGAGTGTCTTGCAAAATCACAATATCTGGATTATGTTTGCGAAGAAGTATTTCAAAATCCGTGAGAGAAGAAAGTACGGATCGGCCATTCCATGGCAGAACTTTTAGGCCCACCATTATTATTGACTGGTGAAAGAGGCAGCAACAGCCTCCTTCCGCGCATCAGTCTGGAGGATTAGTTTGGGGGGCCCTTTCTTTGCTTTGATTTGTGGAACAGCTGACTTCGAGGGTGAGGAAGAAGCTCGACGCTTCTGTGAAGGACAGAGCATTTCAACATCCGTGTTACAGATATCTACGTGAGAGACACTGCCAGGAGCGCTGTTCGCAGGCGGGACTTGGGATGTGTCAGGAGGCGACATGGAGTCACTCTTACTAGCAGCACAATTTGGGAGCGATGCAGGCTTCGCCGCCGAAATAGATGATTGAGAAGGCAGAGACAGGCCTGCAACAAGTTGAGATAAAGCCGCGGTGAAGTTGCACAGCATTCGCTCGACCACCACAGAAAGAGCCTGTTCTACTGAGGACACTATTGAAGTAGTCAAACTTGACTCTATATTTGCAACAGATCTTCGCGCACGGCTGGCACATGTATTATTCTTCTGATCCAGAAGTGCATACGCATCTGCTCTCGACCATTCCTTCGGTTTAATTATATCTAGCAGGCTTTGTTCGTCAGCTCGCTTCGAGCAGTTGGCATCATCAGCTGAGTGGTTATACTTGCAGAGGCAACACTAGGGTTGATCAGAGGAGCAGCTGTCATCCGAATGCCCTTCACCACAAACACGGCAGCGGGTCGCCAATTTACACGCTTTACCACTGTGAACGAACCGCCAACAGTTCGTGCATTGAAGTGGACATGCAGGGTTGCAGAGGAGGCACACGATACAGAATTGGGCAGATCTTGAGTTCAGGACAGGAGGAGCCAGCAAAAGTAGTTATAACTGATTCTGTCGCTACACGCACACCATTTAATTCTCTACTGCACCGGTAGACAGAAAGAACCCCCACACCTGCATCCTGAAACTCCTCCAGTATTTCCTGTGGGGAAGATGCTGGGTCCACTCCACGAACAATACATTTGTAACATGCGAGCTGTTCAGGGATGAATGCTTTCACCGCTAATGACTGAAATATTTTTCACTGGAGCAGGTCTGTGACGCAAGCAATGTCAGAGGACTTGAAAACAATGCCTCTACGGCCGAACGGTCGCACTTCAGAGATCTGGAGGTAGTGGGTAGTTAAACACCTTAGCTCCTGCTGAAGAACCTCAGAGGTTTTAATCTTTATAATTCCTTCACCGATTGGTACAAGAGCCACAAGGATGACGTCAATTCCATTTTTGTTAAAAAGGTCCAGCGGCAAGCTTTGGGTGGGCAAGCTGGCAAACCAGGCTGCCGACCCTCCACCCGGGGAGGTCAGCGACATACATGAGCCAAACGCTCCCTCAAGTGCACATTAAACGCGCCTACAGACTTAACCTTAGACCTGGCCAACTCCCCCACACAGAACGGCCTCACCAGAGATGAGCTCGCAGGCACCACCAGGAAACCACAGGCACCACAGGAAACAGCCACAGGAAACCACACGAGCAGGAGAAGCGCATTCACTTGGAAAACACTTGGATGCCAGCCTTCTCATTTTAACACCAAGACAACAGTCATTTTCTTCTTTACAGTCATAGACCGCTGGTAGCCGTCGTACCACTACTACAGCAGTGGTGCAGCGATTAAGCGATGCGCCCCTGTTCAGCCATGGCAGGTGCGGCCGTCGTTGGGGCGTGTGCGACAGAGGCTGCTCTTCACGGGCTATTTCTCGAGACAAATTAATAATTTAAGTGCCGCCTGCAACGGTGGACAATTTGCTAACAATTCGATGGGTAGTGCTTCGCTCCCAGGTCTTCACCTAAGGCTTCATCTATACGGCGTCATTTTGTTTACTCCTCGGCCTTTTACCATTAATGCTCACGTAGTAAAAACTAAAGGATGTTACCTGGAGAGTTAGAACTCGGGGCCGATGAAGCGAGCGCCGAGGCCATATTCCGAGAAAGTGGAGCAGGCTTAGCGCAGCGCGGAAAGAGGACGTTTTCCTAGGTTTTTAAGACAGTCGCGGCCTCCTGTCTCATGTCACCAGAGCAGTTTTGTTGGTGGCATGTTCCGGCTCTCCAGATGAAGGTGATCTAGCAACACGTCTGTCTGTCGCAGAGATAGCAGGCAGCTGGAGCCTGCTACCCATGATGGAAGGTACACTCCACCATGCAAAAGCTGACGATCCTGAGGCGGAGCATCAGGCAGACATCCACACATGCCAGACGTCCGAACAGGATTGGGCAGGGCAAGCAGCTGGCTTCGACGTGGGTTCGGATGTTGTAACGGTCGCTGCTACCGCATCGTGAATCTCGACCCGTCAAACAGCAATACGCAAGGGTGGTCGAACGGGCTGGTTGGTACTTCATATTTTGGAAACACAGCGCACCTTAAGACAAGGACTCAAGGACTGAGAAAGAGTGCTGTGTCGTTATATCTTCCTCAGCCCTTGTCTTAAGGTGCGCTGTTTTTTCCAAACAGCAATATGTCGGCGGTGACAGGCGTTGAAGCAAGTTGGGCAGCTCTGACCAGTTCGTCGGCCGCCTCGTTGCAGCCTGTGCCAATGTGGACTGGCACCTACACCTGCTGAACGATGTCGCCGCTGTCTTCGAGGACGCGGAGTTTAGCGGCCAGTCGCTGCACCGTTAGCATGTCCATTTTGGACAGGACGAAGACGTGGAGGGGTGTCCAAAATAATTTAGGGCGACGCCATCTGCAAGTGTTGTTGTTTTGCGATATGTTCGGCTGCTAGCTTAACCCCGGTGATATCAGAAGTCGTAGAAGGGGCCAAGAAAATGGCAGTGGCTTAGCCCAGCTAGGGCAGGATATGTGTAGCGAGGGCCGCGTTACATGCAAAGCCAAAATGACTATTCACAAAGTCAAATTCGAATGTTCCCGTTGCCGAAGCACTGGCTCTCAGTCTTGTAGTCTGTTCGGTCATCCTGTGCGTCTTCCTCGCGTATTGTGATTCTTCCCGACATTCTTCTTGTTCTCGTAGGGGTTCGGCGTCGGCGTCGGCGCGACGTAGCTGTCGCTCCGCGGCTTGACGCCGCCGTTTGGCGAGACGTTCTGCCCGCTATTCAGGTGTCGCCGACGCACGCTTTGCGCTTCGAGCTTCATTCTTATGCTGACGGGCCTCTCCACGTCAAGCAACGATTTCGAAGTTGTTCAAAGCAGCTTCTCGCTGCAGACGAAGATGCCGCACACAGTACACGCGCTCGCAGTCAGCTTCTTCACCCATGGATAAGCTCACTAACAATGTGCATACCCTCATGGCTTGTGTACGCCAAGCTCCATAGCCAGGCGCAACTGCAAAACCGGCGGAACCGCGCAGCTGGTTGCCATGGTAACGGCGATTCCTTGCGCGGTAGTGAGGCGTGACATCACGCATCCTCGCAGTGGCAGAGACCGGCGCGCCGAAGCGGCGGACACCTGTGGAACAGCGCAGCTGGTTGCCATGGTAACGGCGCATGCGCAGTTCTGGCTAAGGCTGACCGCGCGAAACGCGGGTCTTACTAGCGTAGTGTAGCTCTCGCTAAAAAATAATTGTTGATTTCTGTTTTCGGTTCCAGTGCGAATCAGTAGCAGTTGTTTTTCCCTTGGTTCCGTTGTTCATATACAGTGTTCAAGAGAGAGAGAGAGAGAGAAGCCCTTTAATGAAGAAAGAGAAAATTTAGCGCTTAAAATTCGCTGGCCTGCCACTCTTCATCGAGAAGGGAATTTGGGAGATAAAGGCGGAAGGAGAGTGGTGTGGAAAAGTTAATATAAAACAAATAAAAATGCGGAGAAGATAAAATGCAGTCATTAAGTAAGCACTCAGGTACATCGGTGAGTAATGATGATACATATGAAATTATGAAGTACATAATCCGACAAATGGGCTACGAAAGTAGAATGCTTGATGATGGGCAGTCGTTCAGGTAACGATAATGGGGTAATGTCTATATATGCGGAACTGGTTATTCTCTCCATTCATATATCCCTGGGAGTCTTTACCACTCCTGGTGCAGTGGTGGAGCGGCCAAGCAGTGCGCCAGTGTCATTATATTGCAGGTAGTGTCATGGATAGGACTTGGGTTGCGTAAGTTGGGTAGCGACTCAGGTTGCTCTTGCCTGGAGCCACTCACGATGACATGAGGTGCCGCATGTCACGATGGGCAGGTTGTAGGTTAAGTATATACTATATAAAGACGGAAGAAGGGGGAGGTGAACAAAAACTAAAATAACACATAAAGGGGGGAAGATAAAATGAGGAGCCCCTTATATCCCTTCTCTTGTCGGCTATATATATATATATATATATATATATATATATATATATATATATATATATATATATAAAATCACCAAAAATTGAGGAAACATAACAGGATGTAATTCACGACGTTTCGGCTGGAGGACCAGCCTTTTTCGAAAAAGGCTGGTCCTCCAGCCGAAACGTCGTGAAATAAATCATGTTATGTTTCCTCAATTTTTGGTGATTTTATATTATATTGACCAAATCAGCTGCCAGAAATCACTTTTGGTATATATCGCGGTCGAAACGTTCATAAACAAAAGTGTAAAAGTGTCTTTGTAGAAGTGCCCACTTCTCTTAAATCTTTATTCTGCGGAGCCAACGCAACCTACGCTCGTAACAATATATATATATATATATATATATATATATATATATATATATATATATATATATATATATATATATATATATATATATATATATATATATATGAAGGGAGCGAACAGTCGCCGAAACCAAGGTGCATAGGGGAACGTTAAATTTTTTTTTAATGTGTTATCCTTATCAGTGGGACAATAATACTTAGATTAATAAATTGCTTAAAGAAAATTACTTATAAAGCAGCAGAAAAAACAACCATGCCGCCGGTGGGATCCAAGCCCACGACCTCCGAATATCGCGCCCGGTGCTCTTACCAACTAGGCTACGGCGACGGCTGTCCAATCTGCTGCTCTCCTGGGTATTTATGTTTACTGGGTGAAAGCGAGCCTTGAGAGTGTTCACCAGCGCCACCCTCGACCATAGCGGCGGACGTAGCACGTCCTGTAATACCGCGAGCGTGACGTAGAACGTCATCTAACGGTGAGGGCGGAAACTGTGCGAGAGCCCTCTTATGCTACCTATGGCATCAAGACTGCCAGAACCGAGACCCTCGTTAAGCTATTAGCAGACAAGTTAAAGGAAATGAGGGGCCCGTTTGACAAATTTATGAAGGGAGCCAACAGTCACCGAAACCAAGGTGCATAGGGGAACGTTAATTTTTTTTTTAATGTGTTATCCTTATCAGTGGGAGAAGAATACTTAGATTAATAAATTGCTTAAAGAAAATTACTTATAAAGCAGCAGAGAAAACAACCATGCCGCCGGTGGGATCCGAACCCACGACCTCCGAATATTGCGTCCGATGCTCTTTTATTTGCTTAGTGCTTTTTTATTCGCGGAGGTTCGGAGGGCCGGAGTTTCCATCATCTGGAACCACTTCGGCAGCCAGGGCCAAGGACGAATCAGCGGCGCCGTGAGCTTAACTAGACACACGTGCACTGTGCCTGAAAACACCCAGACACACACACAAAAGAAAAAAAAGTGGCAAAACATCCGAATTCGGGCAAGTGTCGTGTGGGAGGTAAATGAGAATGGCGTGAGCACTTAGGCAATGGTTCTTCAATTCACCCCGCTCGGCAAGGTAATCGAACTGGGAAGATAGGGGTGGAATGGTGTGTGGGATGAAGAAATTTGTGTGAGCTTGAAAAAGATGTCGCTGGCAAGAAACGACCGAGGTATGTCAAGCTAAATTTGTGAATAAAGTACGGCTCACGTTGCTTTCTTTCCCGGGTGTTGTGGAACCCACCTTGCAGGAATGTTAACTTAATTGCATCAAATGCGTGGTTTCGCTCATTAATTTGTTTTGACAAGGGAAGGTTGGGTAGGGATAAGATATGCGCGCGGTGGTTATTAATGCGAATTCGTAGAGGGTTGAAGGTCTGCCCAATGTACTGCATACTGCACACACTACATTCTAGGAGGCATATTACGTTGCAGAAATCACAATCAAAGTTGCCATTAATTTCCCATTTGAAGCCTGAAGCTGTGCTTACTGCACAGCTTAATGTTTTTATGTGTTTCCAGACCTGGCATCTACTTTTTCCACAGGGACGGCACCCCAAAACCGGCTGGTTATTTGTTTTTGAGTGCTCTAGAATATTTTGAATGTTTTTTCGTCGTCTGTAGACCGCGTGAGGGGGAGCAGTGAAAATTATGGTGAGGCGCTCGCTTTGTTCGAGAATGTTGAAATGTTTTCTGAGTATTTTGTTTACGTTAGGCGGGTTACTGGTGAAGGTAAGTACGACATTTGTTGCCAGGTGATCTGCTTCCTCGCTGTAGCGACGTCCCTCCAGTATTTGCTCTCGGTTGAGTTTATATGCCCTTTCAAGCATCGTCGACAATGGCGGGGGAGGGGCGGGGGTATCGTTGCTTAATGAGGACATCTCGCATACGTTTGGAATTTTTTGCGAAGTCCTCGTCTTGGGAACATATTCTTTTAAAACGATGTGCCTGAGAGTATGGGATGCTCGTTTTAGAGTGACGAGAATGGCAGCTTGGGAAGTGTAGGTATTGTTCGCGGTCCGTCGGTTTTCTATATACACCGGTGGTAAGTAGGGTAAGCCTTCGTTTACCGAAATCTTAACATCTAGAAAGTTAATTGTGGTGTTGGAGTACGTGTAAGTGAAAGATATGTTGGGGTGGGCGAGGTTGAAGTTTTCAATAAAACAAACGAGTTTTTGCTCTGTGTCAGTTCATTTTAAAAAGAGGTCATCCAAGTAGCGTTTGTATAGGGTGGGTTTAATGGGGCAATCTTTTAGATATTTGGATTCAATACTATACATGAAGATATTGGTGTAGGTGGGTGCCATACTTGTACCCATGGCTGTGTCGTTAATTTGCAAATAGTGTTCATTGTTAAATTTGAAGTAGTTATATTCGAGTACGATTTTCGCCAGTATTTCTAAAACACGTGGGTTAGGTGATTCCTCCTTTCTCTTTTGTTCATATGCTTCGATCAGAGATTTGATACCATGGGAATGAGGAATGTTTGTGTAGAGAGAGACTACATCTAGTGTGGCCAGGAAGGCTCCTTCCGGGAGTTTGAGAACTGCTATTGCGCGATAGAAATGGTTTGTGTCGCGTATGTAGGACGCGTGTATTGTTGGAATATGTGAAATTAGTGTGTCAATGTAACTGGAAATTGGTTCCGTAATAGTGCCGATGCCGGATACTATAAGGCGGACAGGATTGTTCTTTTTGTCGATTTTCGGTAACATGTAGAATCGTCCTGGCGACATGTGTGGTGCGGTGAGGGCTTTAGATAACCGTAGGGATATGTCCCCATTCTTCGCAAGTTGACCCAGAGTCTCCGCTACAAAATGTTGATATTATGGAGTTGGGTCTGTTTCAAGACGCTGATAGAAACCAATGTTAGAGAGTTGTCTGAAGCCTTGTTCAATGTATTTTTCGCTTTCCATGACAACTATACCACCTCCCTTATCCGCTGGCTTCATGATTATATCTGTCCTTCTGCTCAGAGCCTTCAATGCATCCCGTTCGTTTTTAGAGAAGTTCTGCCTCCCTGGACAGTGGTTCTTGTAGGCGTAAATAATGTCTTTCTGGACGGCGTTAATGTACATGTCCAAGTGTTTGGCCATTCCTATATTAGGAGTCCACTGGTGGTTAGTAAGGACGAGATCTCTGCTATCCGCTGTAACCCGTGCCCGATCAAAAAAGTATTCCCGGAGTCGCGACATATGTGCAAAGTTGTCCAAATCTTTTAACACCGAGAATTCGCTGTATTTACCGGTGGATGGGCAGAATGTAAGGCCTCGAGAAAGGACGGATGTTTCCTCTGTTGTTGAGGCCCTGGTTGATAGATTAATGATATTATGCTGGAAAGCAAAGTGGGCGCTTGGAACAGCAGGATTATTGTTAGTAGATGGTGTCATTCCAGGTCGTTCTACGCGTGTTTATTGAACTGTTGATGTTTGTGTCGTTCTACTGGATTTGTTGTTGGAGCTTACTATAATAGTGGAGTTAATATTTTTAGCTGCATTCGTTCTTGATTCTTTTTATCTTGTTACTGAATTTGACCACGCGAGGTGTGGAACCCCGTCTCGATTGAATTTTTTGCGTTTGGTCTCGCGTACCTAAGTCGCTCTCTTTTCCTCAAAGAACATAAGCTCTGTGGCCTCCGGTGCGGTAAGGGTAATTTGTTGATGAGCACGACTCTCTTCCATTCTCAGAGCCACCAACGCCTTCTCAAAGTGGGCAATGGTAACTACAAGCAAATTTAAAGAGGAAGATTGTAGTATACGATTCCAATTATCCTTCTCGTCTTCACACAGGTCACCCATTGGTGGTGTTAACGACATTTGTAAACCTTTTGGTACGATTTTTGATTGAAGATAGGCCTTTAGGCTATGCATATATACTTCATGCCTAATTCGTTTATCCGCAATTTTCCTTCATTTTAAAAATTTGGAGTTATGTGAGGAAGGCTGTCGGTAGGGTGAGCGAGAGAGAGTCGGCGTACTCACGCGGCCTGAATGTCACTGTTGACGAACCCGTTGTTCCGAACCGCAGCACTTTCGAAGATCGTAGCGTGACAGAGGGGTCCTGAGAACTGTATTTCTTATTTTTTATATTTGTGGTGTTGATCAATGGCGACTATTAGTGACTGTTCTATCACTTCAAGGAAACAGATTAAAAATGCAAAAGAAAAACAACCATGCCGCCGGTGGGATCCGAGCCCACGACCTCCGAATATCCGTCCGGTGCTCTACCAACTGAGCTACGACGGCGGCTGTCAAATCTCCTGCTTTCGGGGGTATTTATGTTTGCGTGTGATGTAGCCTTGAGAGTGTTCACCAGCGTCACCCTCGTTTATAAGCGGCGAACGTAGTACGTCCCGCATTTGCCGCTGGTGTGACGTGGAACATCATCGACCGGCGAGGGCTGAAGCTATGTCAGTGCCCTGTTATGCTTTGAATCCATCAAGGGTGCCAGAACCGAGGACCTCGTTAATAAGCAGACAAGTGAAGGGAAATGAGGCGCTCGTTATACGTATGAAAGAAGCCAGCAGCCACGGTTGTAAGTTCGCGCTCTGTGTTGTTGTGTCTTCGTCTCGTTCTGTGAAAACTTAAGCGCGCTCAACCACCAAGACCCACCTACTAGGCCCAGTCCTCGCCGTTTTAATGAAAGCCGCCGAAGCAGGAAAGGAACCACTTGATTGCGCTCTTGCGCAGCCTCAATGTCGCGCTGCGAAATGCCTGCTGACCTGCTGAGTGAACGAAGCGCCCACGATCACCGTATCGAGATGAGCGGCCGACGCCACTCTCAGAATAGATTCTGAGCACTGTCTGGAGCGCTCAACAAGGAAACGCATAGGCGCAGTCACGCTATTTTTTTCTTCATGTTTCTTGGGCGATCTTTAATATCTGGAAAAAAAGCACCCGTAGAAGGTACGTTGCTAGAAAAAACTGGATCAGTTCTTTCTTAACCACGTTTTACGCTTAGGCATTAAAGCCATAAGATGTACTCGGAGTATATATACCAAAAAAGGATTTTCGTCGCGACCTTTTGGTGGAAAAGAAACCGCAGCAATAAGAAGACTAGCATCTCAATGCGAAATTGATATAAAGCCCGCTGACATGGGTGACGCCAGCATGGTTGATAACAAAACTAATTGAATTTTTTTCAAAGCGCTAAAGCAACGCAGACAAAGAAGGAAAACCGACAGGGGCGAGTGCTCTTCGCTGTCGGTTTTCTTTCTTCTTCAGTGTTTCTTTAGCGCTTTGAAAAAATGCCACCAAAAAGCCCTATCCGCCACACTACAAAACAAATTATGTCGCTGAAGCCGAAAGAAATTGTTAATAGCTTCATTTACCGTCTTTTGGATAGCGATCGAACTGCTAAGTTTAAAATTGTTTTGGAAGAAACCCTATCCAATTTCGTTCTAGGAGAAAATTTTGTATGCGTACAGGCTAGTCAATAGTTACATTCAGCCCTGAATCAAACGGATCAAACGGGACATAAATAGCTGGAGAATGATTTGGTCCGAACTATGTCAATATAATTATGGGCTATTAGAAGACCAGTCCATGCTACACACCCAATAAACCCCTTTTACTAGTGTTTCATTCGCGATATTTTTTTTTATTTGGCAGCATGCTGAAGGAGAACTTCTGCCATTCATCTCGAGTTTTATTAACAAGCATGAAACCATTACTTTCTGTGAATCCTCCTCGTCAACCGGAATTAGTTTTCGAGATTGCGTGTGTATAAAAATGGGAAACTTTAACACTAATTTATACAGGATACATAGTGGCAGATCACAATGCTTACATTTCGAAGGCAGCCACCTTAAAGAATAGAAGACTAGCATCAAAAATCACCAATTCGTCAGCTTTACGAATATGTTTTGACGAGCGCGACATCAAACGAGACTGCACCAACATCTGTAACGGCCTTATTTACCAAAAATAGCCAGCGCGAATAATAAACGATGCGGTAAAACGCGCAGGCCTTTTTGAACACGAGGAACAGCACAAAGCAGAAGAGCAGCCATCCGATCAGTCACTAATCAAATCTGGTGCACTCAGCATCGGTCTCAGACGTCGCTGGGTGGGCCATTTCGCTGCTATCTATGCATTCAATCGCGTTGCAAAGTTTTATCGCAGATAACATCAGTAATGACATCTGGCACTGCACCGAACTTTAATGTGAAAACTCGGGGTAAATACTTACTTGATACAAAGAATATAACTTACATGCTTGAGTGTTCCATCTGCAAAATTAAATATATTGGCCAAACACAAACACTCTTCGGATATTGTTTTAATAATCATAAAACTATTTGCGAGACAGAAACTTTATTCTCATTTCGAGACACTGCCTAAACTTAATATCTCTAGATATGTAAACATTAATAACCACCATTTCGAAAAAAAAATTCGAGTAACCTTACTGCATCATGCTTTAGCACTAACACTGAACACGCAGCATGAATAATTCCAGATAAAGAAGTTCAATGCTGTTTCTTGCGGTCTGAATTATGTTGTTGGCAAGCTATCCTGTCTCCCGTCATACGCCCATTATTTCATGGTATTCATATCACACAGTCTGTCACAGGATGCCATATTTCATCAACACTGTTCTTCACCTTTTCCTATTTTTCACTGTTTGCTTTTTTGCTTTTTCAGTACATTGCCTCACGCCACAACAACAGCACATCTTAGGACCATATCTCATAGCCTTTCACGCGACACCTTGTTTAATGTACGCTGGTATTCATCTGTGTCCGCATTTATCTAAATATTTTGGCTCTTGTCGTTCACTGTTTTTGGTGCATTTTAGCACGCCACCAATCTTCCGCGAAGTCTTGATTGTAGTGATTAATTACGATGCAGTAATCATGATTGACTGCTGAGCACTCTTAACGTTCGCCTGCACGCAAAACATAAATACCCACGAGAGCAGCATATTGGACCGCCATCAACGTAGCTCACTTGGTGGAGCACCGCGCGTGAAATTCGGAGGTCGTGGGTTCCGATCCCACCAGCGCCATGGTTCTTTTTTCTGCTGCTTTATAAATAATTTCCTTTAAGCAACAGATTAATTGCACTCTTGTTCTCTCATAGTTCAGCGCCGCAAATTAAAAATAATAAAAATTGCCCTTATGCACCTTGGAGTACCTAACTTTTTCAAGAAGATAGGTCCTCCAATCGAGACGTCGAGGAATATATATATATATATATATATATATATATATATATATATATATATATATATATATAATTGTAACCTTTGTCCGCAAAGCTCTGAGACTGAGTCCATTAGAAAATTGTGTTTTACATTGAAATCATTTGTGCAGCATTCCTTCGAAATAGTCTCCCTCGCAGTCTATACGCCGCTTCCAACGCTTCTTGAGGTCTTGGAAATAGTTGGAAAACGCTTCTTTTGGCAGGGCTGTCAGCTACTGTGACGTGGCGTCTTGAATGGCCTCCACGCTCCCCATCCAAAGACCTTTTAGGCCTCTCTTCACACGAGGAAAAAAGGAAAAAATCGCAGAGGGAGAGGTCAGCCGAGTGTGGCGGATGGGGAAGTACAGTAATACTGTGCTTGGCGAGAAATTTTGTGCTTGGCGAGAAAGAGCAGTGTGCGGCCTTGCGTTATCGTGGAGAAGGCTCCATTGTCCAGATGACCATAAGTTAAGGCGACGGCGTCGCAGTGCATCACGCATGTGTTGGAGCAAGAAACTCCTGATTCACCGTGTGCCCTTGTGGGACGAAATCATGGTGTATGACACCTCTGGCATCGAAAAAAAAGCTATCAGCATTGTCTTTATTTTGGTCTTCTGTCGCCACACCTTTCTCGACGCCGGAGAGCTCGTGGACCCCCATTCGGCCCTCTGCCTCTTTGTTTGAGGATTGTATTGAAAACACCATGTTTCGTCTTCAGCAATAATGCTGTCAAGGAATTCAACATCCTTATATTCCTCAGAGCGCAAATCAGCACTCACTCATGCTCGCGTGTCCTTCTGGTCCTGTGTGAGGGAGTGTGGCACAAGTCTGGCATTCAGCTTTCGTTTTCCCAAGTTCTCATACAAAATTTGGTGGCATGTTGTCGTACTAATGTCGAGAGCATCTGATAGCATGCGGACTGTAGTGGTGCGGTCTTGCTTCACGATTTCCCTGATCCGAGACACGTTGTTTTGATTCCGTGAAGTTGACGGGAGCCCCTGCCTTGTGTCGTCTCCCTCCGACGTTCTCCCCGAAGCAAACCTCTTGTGCCACTCGAAAACTCGCGCCCGCGATAATGTCTCGTTGCCGTAAGCGTCACGAAGGAGCTCATACGTGTGTGCGGCTGTCCTGCCAAGCTTCCCACCGAATTTTATGTTTACACGCTGTTCGAAGTGGACGTCCATCTGTCCAAATTGAGTAGAATGCGCAAACGATGAGGGACAACGTATTTTTTACACGCAGTGTCATCTATCGGCTGTCATAGCAATTAACACAAATAGCTTAGGTTAGCCCGAAAAGATGGCGCTACACATACGCACCAACATTTGTTTTGTGCAATAGTTTCTAGCGAAGAAAATAAATCATTCTCGAAACTTTACAGACAAAGGTTGCATATAGACGCACACATGTTGCCAAAGCGGAGCACTTTTACGCGTGGCGTGATAGTATTAATTACTAATCATAATTAATATTTGTTAGAGCGAGATGGAGTCCTTTAAGGCCACGCCTTATCGGTGCCGTGATGCAGACTGCTTTACTGACACATTCGTGAGATTTTATGTAAGTGCCCATAACATGTGGACAAAACACTCGGGCAAAAGAAGCCTTTTAATAGCTGATTGGACGTAGTGGTTCAAGATGTGGCGAATGGCTGCGTCAGTTTGTTGAGGTCAGGCTTCCAAGCGGCCTTTCTAAATGCATGATGTGTGGCAAAGAAAACTGTATTAGGCAGTTCTGCACTTCGCAGTGCTTGGAAGTTTATATTTTCCATGCAGCTGCACGGAGCGAAGAGTTGATTATAAAGGAGACGACAAAAAAGAAGGGGAAAAAGAATTCCCTGAATGCTCTCCACCGAGGAACCGTATGCTTGGAAAAAGCAGAGAGACACTGGACTTGGAACTTCCTGGCCCTTCTCGTGATTAAAAGAAGAGGTGGAGTTTCGTTAGTATAGAAATAAACGTTGGGTCGGAAATGATCATCCGTCTCTTATTCTCTTCTTTAAGGTGCGAAGAATAGAATTGAACATAAGTGATCACAGAAAAACAATATAACTAGAAGTGAAAGAAGTGAAAATAAAGTTAGATTTTTCTAACAAGTGCTTGAGGGCCATACGTGCAAAGCCTTGGAAAGCATCAAAAAGCATGCAAAAAGTCAACAATAGAGGGGAATCCTCAGGGAGGATGCCAAAGCGGTTATCACTGGTGAGGTTTAAATAAGGCCTTCATTCCGAGGAGGAAAGCCCGATGAGTGAAGGAAGGCATCAAGCAGGAAATATCTAGGATGGGAAGCAGGAATGGCGTCTAGGCAGGATGGCTGCTAGAGATGATTAACTGGTTGACCCACAAAAGTGTGAAAAGCCAGCTCAGTAGAAAGGAATCCGTGGGGTGGGGATGGCGCACAGATTACGAACATGGGCTTTAAGGGCTGTGAGTCTACACATTGAGATATGGAACTGGTCGTATGGTTTGACTAGTTCGGAAAACCTGGATAAAATATAACATAACTCAGCAGCAAGGCCAAAGGAAACACTGGGAAGAGAAGAAAAATAGAAGAGGGGAGCAGCGAAAGAGCGAAAGGAGGGCGACGAGAGAGGGAGTGCGAAAGGAAAGAGTTCCTGAGAAATAGTAGCAGGTGGTGCAGAGCATGATTTAAAGGTAGGCAACAATAAACGGTAATAAAAGAAACGGGTAAATCATAAAGGTTGAGAAGGAGACGGGTAGAAATAGGAGTAGAGTGCAATAATCGATAAAGAGGCAAAAAGCAGCACTGAAAAAAATAGAGCAAAACGTGCAAAACCTTTTAAACAATTACGTCGGTGCTGGATTGAACCGGAGAGATGTTAAGTTTTCTTTGGAGGCGTTGGACTCTGCTGGTAGAATGTCCGTTACCAGCCGGACAAGCGCGCCCGGACAGGCTACAAGCTGCATCTGGGCGTGAGTGTGTGCAGGCTTGGTAAAGCGACAGTGGAAGCAGCCTCTCGGTAAACACAAGACAGGCGTACCGCTGAAAGCAGAGAGAGAGAGAGAGGGTTTATTGATAGGAAAGGCAGAGAGGTTGGCCTGAAAAATAAATATCTGGCCTGCTACTCTGCTCTGGGGGACGGGAAGAGGAGATAAAAGAAGGTCACGATGGGGGACGATGATGATGGGAGGAGGCAGATGAAAAACTACTTGAAAAAAACAGAAAAAAAGCAGAAAAAAAGCAGAAATACTGCGCACTGATGGTGATTAATGAATGACAGCGATTAGAGAATACTGAATACTAGTCACGAGGTACGCCCTGCTTGCCCACCGGGTCACCTGGCGTACTTCACCTGCCCAAACGGATCTCCGCGTATAGGAAGCGTACAGGCAGCAGGTATTCGTTTGGTGTGCGCATACTCAGTGGAAGCTTTATCGCTGCGTGCGTACCACTTCGTCCAGGATCGAAGATAATGATGGTGACCTACCATTTGTTGCCGCGAAGACATAAGGTAATTAAAAAGTTTGCGTAGAATAACACAGGACAGGAGGGAGAAACACGCACACACACATATGAGCACACGTGCGCTCGTGTGTGTGTGTGCACGTTTTTCCCTCGCGTACTGTGTTAGTCTACGCCAAGTTTTTAATTAAGTCGCTACACCAACTGATCCAACGTTGTACCCTATTAAACACCTAAGGTGCTATCTGTATTATCATCACCGTCAACAACCTGACCACGTACAATGCAGGACAAATGAATCTCTCAGATTTCCCCAGTTAACCCCGTCCTGTGCGAGCTGCAGCCACCCTATCCCCGCAGTCTTCTGAATCTCATTCAACCATCTAACTTTCTACCGCCCCTGCTACGCTTTCCTTCCCTTGGAATCCAATCTGTTACCCTCAAGGAGCATCGGGTTTCTTGCCTTCGCATTACATGCTCAGGGCCCGATCAGTTGCCGAGCTTGTGTTAGCCCATCTCGTTTGCTGCCGACCAGGAGCCTCTGAACAGCCGATGGCCGGCAGTCGGCCTGCGCCGTTCGGGTAGTCCGGTATTCCAGAATTTCAAAGTCCTGATGAGGTCGTTTGAATATGTAATGCGGTTCTTTGAAATAAATATCTTTAATTACTTGCACAAGTGCGAACCTCTTCTGGACAGAAGGACGGTTCTTCTTAAATGGAAGAACAAGACCACAAGATAATTGTGGGAAGCATTTTGCATGGCTTCAGTAAAGGACGGTGGCGGGTAGGTTAGCGACCCGTCTGTGGGATTAACAAAAAAAAAAATTGTTTTTAGCCGGTCAGTTGTAAAATTCTTGACTTGCGAGGATAATTTATATCTCGATTGTTTAGCTATCTCGGCTAGTTTTAACGCTTTTATATCTGTGTGTCCCATGATTAGATGCGTATAAATATGCGCCATGTCGAAAATAAACTAACTCGAAAGTTAGCGCTCGTGTCTCGTGGTGTTCCTATGTGGTGTTGTCCCCTTGTCTATTATCTAGTGCTCCTCAGTCTCAGTATTGTTAATTCTAGTCATGTTGTGAAATTCTGGCAACAAAAATTCAACATAGAATTTTTTTCGACGACAGAACAGCACTTCCCATTCCAATTCGCTTTCAGTCGTAGAGTTTTGTTCTCGCTAATACCGTTATCATCATCATGATCTTTACTACGCCCACTGCAGGGCAAATGCCTCTCCTATGTCACCCTAATTGACCCTGTCCTTTGCAGGCTGCGCCCATCATATGCCTGCAAGGTTCTTAATCTCATCCACCCTCCAAACTTCCTGCCGCACTCTTCTACACTTGCCGTCTCTTGGAATTCACTCAGTTGCTCTTAAAGACCAGCGGATATCTTGCCTTCGCATTACCTGCCTTGCCCAAGCCCATTTCATTCTCTTTATTTCGACTAGGTTATGATTATCCAGCGTTTGATCGCTGACAACTACTCCCTCTTCTTGCCTCTTAATGTTGCACCAAGTTTCTTTCGTTCCATAGCTTGCTGCACTGTCCTTAAGTTGAACCCTTTTTGTTGGCCTCCACTTTTGTGCCCCATAAGAAAGTATAAGGTACAGCTTGTATTGGAATGAAGAAGATGATCACGCATCGACGCCAAAGACGATTAATCTCTGGAGGCAGCTGGCGGACGCTCATGCTGGGTAACTGTATTTTGTGACCCTTCCTCTCGCCCCGCCGCTTCCCTGATTACGTGTGCCCGAGTATTCGGTGCCAGTGCTGCTCACGTCCTCGTAAAGCACCCTTCATTTGATGGAGGTTGTGGCGTCCGACTTGTAGACTACCACCGTCGAGCTCCGCATCCGCAAGATCCCGATGACTACGAATGAGGACAGTCAATTTCCCGCAGGCCCGTCGCAGCCCGTCACCTGCACCGGGGCCATCTGGCATCACGACCCCCGTTTTGAGCGGGAACAGCGACAAGAAGAAAGAAGACTGGCTCCTCTTGTGTGAACGGGTGAGACGCCACAACTGGGACGATCGCATGAACCTCAACAATGTCATCTGCTATCTGCGCGACGTCGCGAACCTCTAGTTTCGGATTCACGAGGCCGCCATTCGAAATTGGTTCGCTCTAAAACCACGATTACGGAGGTGTTTGGTCGTGCCGCCGTGCGAAAATTGCGCGCTGAGCAAAGTTTTTATGTCCTACCCAGCGTACAGGGGAAACATTCGTTAGTTGCATTGAATATGAGGTTGATCTTTGAAAGCGGGTTGATCTTTCTATGCCAGAGGCTGAGAAGATCAAGCATAACATGAAGGGGACTGGCGACAACGCTCTTTATATGTCGTTGGTCTGAAGTTCCAATACCGTTGCCTCAGTCTACAACCTCTGCAAAAGCTGCGAGGAGCTGCGCAGGCAACGTCTTTGCGCTTGTAGCTCTCCTTCGCCTGCTGATTTCATCTCCGGCTTGACTGTCGACAGTGCTTTGATCTGTCGCATTAAAAATTTCGTGCGGGATGAGGTCCCCGACAGTTTTCGCTCCTGTTTGCCACGCCCTTGTCATCTTCCTTCCTCCCTCCTGTGCTCCGGCATGCCATCACGAGAGTTTGCTGTTGGTCTGCCTGGTCTTCGGCGGCGGCTCCCATGACTCCTCATGTCGGCCCTCTTCCGACAGAGCCCAATACGGTTAATGCATCCTTGAGCTACGGCCCTGTTGTTGGCATGTCGCCTGCCCTTGCTCCCCTGCCTCTGACGTATGCAGAAGCCGTCGCACGACCGCCGCGACCGCACACATTTGCATACGCTACGACTGCAGTGCCTGCGCCTGTTGCTCCCCGAATCCGTGCCGCTCCGGCTTCAACAACCCTTGGCGCACTGCTGATAACCGGCCGATATGCTACACCTGTGGTCCTCCAGGTAACGTCGTCCGCCTCTGTCGCTGTACTCTGCCGACGCCTGCGCCCCTTCTCCCGGACTACAACCATCCGCACCGCCCCTTTCGCCCACCTTCCGGACCACCTCGGCAGACCTCTCCAGACCGCGGGCTCGGTCTCCCGCCCTTCAATTCTCACCGCTCACCTACTGCTCGCCTTTGCTCCTTGTCACCTATGCGGCGTCGCACCGACCCAGCAGATTTATAAAACTAGCAGCCGCAATTCCTACGGCCCAGAAGCGCTTGTGTTGTTTGGTCTTCCTTGTCTGTTGGCCTGAGTGCGCTTCATATTTTTTACAAGATCTTCCCACACCCTTTCACCGCCCAATGTCCTCGCCGTCTTTGTAGATGGCGTTCGACCACTTGTGCTTGTAGGCAGTGGTGCCTCCGTTTCTGTAATTAGTGAAAAATTCTGCACTTCCCTCCGTAAAGTTATTACTTCGCCTTCTGCACTATCCCTTCGTACTGCTGGCGTCGAGCCCTTTGCTCCTTCTGCCGCTTGCACAGCGTGAGTCGTCATAGCAGACGTTTTGTACGTTGTTGAATTTTTGTTGTTCCGGTCAAGCTCCCGTCATGTTGTCCTTGTGTGGAATTTTCTTTCCTGTCATCAATCCGTCTCTCTGCGTTCTGTGATGCGCCTTTCAACGACTCAACGTGATGATCCGAAGCTTGTTGTCGCCGAGGACACTCCATTCCCTCAGACAGTGCTGTGCTTGTCCCTGTGTGCACCGCCTCTGTTTCTGACGCTACCGTTCACTTCTAGCCTTCCTTCATCTTTACCTCTCACGACATGTCTCTCTTCTTTTTGCCGTCATCGTCTGAAATCGCCATTAGTGTAGGAATCGATCTTAAGTGGATATTGTCATTCCTTTCATACTAACATTAAGAAACATGGCTTCTCAAGGCCATGGGTTCACGGAGCAGGCCACAACCATTCCGTGCGACAATTGGAATGCCTTTGGTAGGCGAAGTGCAGTTCACAGGAAGCTCACGCAGTGACTATAAAGTGTATGGTAGCTCGCTTCCAGCGCAGTTTGCTTTGTGCACATGTCCTGAACCTCGCCCATAATTGCCTTGCATTCGCCTTCCGGCACCGCAGCGCCGGCCGGTCGGCGCTCGCCGGATGTTATTAAATTGTTCGGCATTACATCTACCTTCCTGTTGGTGCGGCAGGCTGTGGACGCACTGAGATAAATAACGCAGTTGTTACAGCCTGCGAAGAAACCAGCCACAGATTAGCTAGAGTGGCCATCATGGCTGCTCGGCTGAGCCCGCAGGCGTGGGTACTTGACAGCGTATTTTTGATACTACAATACTTATATTTGTAGTATCAAGTCCTTTAAAACATGGAGGAGAGTAACAGAAAGAACACCTTTGGAATTAGTGCACGTAACAAGATACCACTGAAATATATAAAAAAAAGATTAGAACCAAACCGATGATAGAACGGCTGATCAAAACTGCCCTGCACAGAAATGAGCTACCGCAGCTAGTACATGTGCACATGCTTATGTGACCGTTGGCGTGGATGATGCAAGCGTAGGGCAGGAAATAATTATGAAAAGGCGAGGTAGTCATGTTTTTATCTTTCTATTCTCGCTGTATTTACCATTTTTATTTTCTCTCACAACCAACACTCAAAAATGCATGCGGTTTCGTTCTCGTCGCTTTCGCTTTAGGGCTGAGTACAGTGAAGAACACTCGCAAAATGCGCGCCCTGACAAGTTGCCTCAGCATGTTCTTGACTTTTGTCGTGGTTTGCTGCGAAGTGACGAAAAATTCTACAACTGAGTACAAGATCATCGTTATAAGCTTGGTCCTAAATTTTGATTATTACAATTTGCTAGGTCATCGAGTAAAGAATATTGTCTGTCTGTATGCATAAGTTCCCGGGTAGAACTTCCTTAAAATATTTTTTTCTAGCTGCGTGCTTCATAGGCCTGTCATGCTGACGAGATCAATGTGGCGCTTGACGCATTGTCGGTGCACAGTGATTCCAGGAGTTTGTTTTCTTGGGACTTGGCAAGAATTTATTCACGTGCCAGCACAGGTCTAAAAAAATGGCACGCAGGCGCAGACCACATCTGTCTGATGAAAAAGTCAGGAGAAAAGCTTAGCCGGTAATAAGTGGCGCTAGATCTATTCGTCACTGGATCTATGCTGTCTTGAAATAAGACATGTGCAGACTACGAGTACTTAGCTGTGAAGCGTCATACTGATTTCGAATTTTATGGCATGTTATATAGACACAGATATTCTTGAATAGGGAATAGCGAATGTATCCATCCTATTTGAATCAATATTACAAGAACTAAATTGGCGCTAAGAACTGTAATCACTCCTTCACCGCCTTCTCGGTTTCGTTGGAAGCTGCAGTTCCGAACCTGAAAGGGGCCTCCTGCGCCTCTGATCATTCAGACCTATGATGATGCTGTAGTGCGACTGTCGCAGAAAACGTGGGCATAAACAAGGAACGGCCAGACATGATGGAGACGGACGATATCAGTGATTGCGATTTTTTACCTGCCTTCTGCGTTAGGCCGATAGGCGGCGCCACCTTTGTTTTCACGGATCAACTGGCAGGGGAATTAAAGCCACGCCATCTTTCCTTAGTGGGCGTGCCTAGACTGCAGTGCATTCTGTGGTGCTGCTGCTGCATCAGCGCAAACGCTGCGCTTTCAGTTTCTGTACCTTTTAGTATCACGTCTTTGGCCTTGTGAACATTCGAGTTGGTATACGTAGTTTTACCGATGACGGATGTGCGGCCTATGTATGCGAAGCGATCAAATAAAAATAGTGATCATGTACAATGTACTAATAATGGAAGAAAGCACTTCTTTTCCAAACACAGCACAGCTTTGGAACCAAGTGGAGAACATTTTCCCTCCTTCCACCGGAGATGTAGGTGCTTTGCTCCGAGACCGTGCAAATAATCGATGGCAATTTGTACAGTCATAGAATAATCATGAGCCAGCCGTGCATGCAAACGTATCAGTTTACCGCTTAGTAGTATGCCTTGTGGAGCTGGAAAATATTGAACTTCAATATCTCTAAAACAATCTAAGAATCTCGGCACTCCGTAAAGCGCGCCTCCTTAATAATTCATAAAATGCCGTGAATTATCAGAGGCATCGTGTTTGGTAGCACTGCGTGGGGTCAGAACGAGCGAATACTTCACATTACAGCACTAACATGTAGAGCACTATCCGGGACTTGTTAGAAGCGTATTAAAAAAATAGCATGAATTTCGTAGGTGGTATTGTTAATGAATATCTTCTTACAGCGGAGTGTAGAGATGTTTTTTTTTCAAATTGACGAGCTGCTTTTTGTGCAAGACAGTAGCCTCTGAACGATACTCAAATAGTGCACGAATGGCTTTGGTTTTTAAGCGATAATAAATTATTTCTCATTAAGAGGATGAATATTGATGACAAGATTTCTTGTCAAATATTCATGTTTTCTTTGTTAGTGCAGCCTTTCAGCTTCAGTGGTAATGTGCAAGTGATTGCAGGAAAATTAAGGAACACATCTTAGGATTCAGCTGAAGGTTCAAGCCTGCGATCGATATTACCATCTGCAGGGCTAGTTGGTTGCGATCCAAATGTATCAGCAGCGCGACCACAAAAACAGGAAGAAGGAGGTGAAGATAGTACAGCGCTCTGTACTATCTTCTCCTTCTTCTTCCTGGTTTTGTGTTCGCGCTGCTGATGCATATGGAATCGATACACAAAAAATGACAACTTTATCCGCCTGGGTTTTATTAATTCTGGGAATAATATTGATAAAGTGACATGTACCACGCACCGTAAAAAATCCGGGAAGTAACATCAAAAGACGTCCAGCTTCCACGGTTCTAGCTCTCCCTTCATTAATATCTATAAGCAATCCTCAGTTTGGGTCAACCAGCTACTCGTTGATTCGAGCGTACCTAGCAGATAGGCTTGTCCAGAGCACGTCTCATTCTACCCTGCAGTTGCCTGGGAATGACGTACGGTACAGGGTACAGCAATATTAATTTTTTTTGTTCTCCGTGCATACGGGCACAAACTGTTAACGTTTGTCTAAGGAAGAAAATTTCTGCATATTAATCATTTGAATTGTCACCCACTAAATGCAGGAATCCTGGTGGACGAAAACTCATTCCTAAACATGACTCTCGCGGAAGGGAAGCTTAAGTTATAATTGTCTAAACGCTTTCTTGGCGGCTGGAAGGACAGTTTTGCATCTTGCATTAGATTTCTTGTATAGGCCTGTGTGTTCCTCCGGAGTTTTTTTGTTTTCTGACAAATAGAAGTTATTGTTGGTTGCGCATTGTTTTATGCTGTTACAATTTTATTAATACATTTATCAGTTTCTACATTTCACCACATCTTGAACGTCAGTTTTGCTCGACGAACGTTTTATTAATTCCCGTCGGATGCGAGACACGCGGAAGAGCTTACACGATGGACATGGATTCAGAAAGGAATTGTATTTTCTGGTGTTCGTCGAACCCTCTTTTCAAATTATAATTTTAAAATTCTATAATTTTCTCACTAATGCTGCCTACACAGTAAATGTGCGAATATTAAACAGTTGGAATCATTGGAGGACGGACGAAGCACTTAGAAGAAGAGACCACAAGAGAGGCGCTGACTCTGAACTTATTATAAAAAGTTTGAGGTATGAGCCACAGCGTTTTTTTTAGTTTCTTGTGGGGCGTGTCTTGTCTTTTGTGCTGCTATAAAAATCGTTCATTGGAAACTCGTTAGTTTTGTCAACCCTGCTGTGCATTAAACTGCCAATTATAAATAAAAGAACACATGAATTATGGCTATCAATATCTAGCCTAAGGTCTGCGTAGTAGTGAAGGGAGTGTGGGGTCGATTTTTTTTTAAATTTTAACCTGGCTGATGCACCGCGATGAGGAAACAAGAGGACAATGCAAAATAGCACTGAGAGCTCGGCGGCACTAGCAATGTGGGACAGCGATAGATATCCGCATATAATGAAAGGAACAATTTTTGTGCAGAATAAACAATCAATCCAGGAGAACTAATATTTAATAGTTGTTTCGCGGCCGAGTCAGGTGCAGATGATACAATGCAGTGTTTGTCGTGTATAAATCTAGCGTTCCGGACACAAACTTTCCACCGATTATTGGCGTCCGGAACGTGGTTTGTATCCTAAAGCGCGGAGTGCAGCACAGCTAATGACATGGGAACGCGCCAACGAAGACCCCTTTGTCGGAAGAGTTGACCAAGACCACGGGGCGGAGCGCTGCTGCGCCCAGAGCAGTTAAGGACACGTTTCCCTGTTAGTCAGTATTGTTGGCATAGTTGGTACCCTACCACGATGTAGAAGTGAGAGCAGGAAGCAGAGAAGACATGATGGGCGGACGTGCGCTTAGCGCCGCTTCACAGACCCCTGGCGCCCTGTGTGCGAAGCAGTGCGAAACAGCGCCAAGTTCCGCTTGATGGTCTGATAACATCCTCTGTGCACGCTGGCACGAAATAACACTTCCAGAATTTGCGGTAGGATGGTACAGTTAGTAGCGCTACGAATGACGCCACACAAATAAAATTTTCCAGCATGAAAAAACGAGTACAAAAACGGCTCACAGTGTGGTTTATATCAGTTCTGCTCTTGCGGCGTCTTCTACGCCTTTCGATGCTTCAGCCAAACGCACCAGCAGGATGCTTGTCAGAACGGGCCCCCGAAGGGGAGTAAGATGAAGGTTATTGAAGTTATACCCACCATCAGATGGTCTTGTCCCAGAATGTCGCGTTAGAAAGCCATCGTAATCCTGGAGCTTTTAATATAAGCTGTTGCAATAACTATGTACTATACAAGTCTATACGCTTCAAATATTCTGTCGAATTGTGCGTTGTGTTTGCTGGTCAATTTTTTAACGTTTCGGGCAATTTTTCACTGGTCTTTGTGGTTGGATTATTTTGCTTTCAGTATTTTTCTGCACTTTTTGCAGCTTAAAACTTTTGCATCGTCCACTGTGTCCTGCTCTTAAGCCTGTCTTCATAGGTTCATTACCTTTGAATTTATCATTTACACCTTTTTCACTGCCTTTTTTTTTGTAGTCATGAACTTTTTCTTACGCTTATTTTTTTCTGCTTCTGTTTGCTTCTTCAGGGCCTCTCATTCTTAGAGGTGTAGTAGAAGGCATGCCCTGTGCACTTCGGGGTACCTTTTGCCAATTTGTGACCTCCCTGTCTTCTAAAATTTTTTCTTATTTCCTGTTTGTCTTCACGCGAAAAAAAACATTGCTTTCCGTTGACAGTGATGGGAAAGGGTGCAACTCACGGGGAGATCCGAGTGCTCGCCCATATCCACCGTGTGAATGACGATGCCCAGAGGGCTGAGCTGTCCACCATGCTGTCGTTGGCTCTGTAGGTAACGGACGCATCCACCAGACGTCGTGTGCAGCTGTTATAGCCTGCGAAACGAAGAGTTCAGACAAAACAGCTGCGTGGTCAGCAAGACTGGGCCAATCCTGTAGCTAACCATGTATAACTGCGTTCTGTTTCAGTCTATAGTACTTTCCTATTACTGAAGGAAACGGCTGCGACACAAGCGAATGCAATAGCATGCCGCCTAAATAAACAACGAAGCGATTACAACAAACGGAAAAGATACAACCGTTGATTAAATAGTGCGTGTAAAAAAAAAGGTACGGGTATAATACAGACGTTGATGTGGCAGTCCGAGTCACGGTGGAAGATCGAAATGTAGAGCAGGAAAAAATTACGACAATGTACAGATCCCTACTTTTTTATTTTCAGTCCCACTAAGTTCGTTATCCTTGTTCCCTTTGGCAACTGGGACACGAAAGTTCTAAGCAGTTTCATGTACGTTCCATTTCTATTACCGCCGAGTGCTGTGTAGAGGATACGGAGAATGTGCGACCTCATTGGTTGCCTCAGCGTCTTCCTGATTTTATGCGTTGCATATTGCAGTCACTCAGTTCAGCCCTTGGGCGCGGCCGGGCAGCCACCAAACCACGTGACGTGACGTCACGACAGCCGGAGGAAAAGCTGAACCCCAACTCGCGCGGTCGCGCGCGGCCGCAGCCACCACCTGACTCCCGCTCCTCCCGCTAGGGGCGCTGCGCCGGCGCGTGACGTCACGGAGGAAAAGCTGGGACAAGCCATCCGCCTGGCGGCTGAGGCCGTGAAGCGACAATGTGTCTTCACCAGACCTTAGTTTGCGAGGCTCCTAAGTAGGGCTCCCTTAGGCCTGCGTGCCGGGGGGTCCAAAAAGGAGTTTGATTTCGGTGGAAATAAACGTTTTGATGATGATGATGATGGCCCCAACTCGCGCGGTCGCGCGCGGCCGCAGCCATGTAGTGTCTAGAATATACTGGCTAGTGTGCCGAGCGCCAGCGCTGCGCAATGGGAGCAGGTGGCACCGTTTGCAATGAAAGCCCACCGATGGCGGCAGAGGGCGCTGCTTGTCTGGAGGGTGCTGCCGCAGCAGACGACGCGGTTTTCTCGCTTCGGAAGGCAGCGACCTGGTCTTGTGCGTGCGCGATTAACCTGCTTGTGCACGAAATTTTGTTGACTGAGGTGCAGTGTATGTTGTCCTGTGTGGCTCCTTGCACATGAAAGTCGACGCATCCGCTCCTCCGAGCAGTTCTGTGGTGATTTCATCGGTTTTGTGTGCGCGTTCTGTGCGTGCGTGTATCCGTTCTGCGTGCTTTCACCGTGTAGTCAAATCATGCACTGAGCTCTCGATTGTTTTTTTCCCGTGTCCACCACTAAACGAGCTACATGTGACTGCAGAAAAAAGGTGTCAAAGCCAAAGCGACAGTGCAAAGAGAAGACTTGCTTTGTGCCAATGTGTAAAAGCGGTTACCGCTCGAACAAGGAACGTATTTCCATGTTTACTGCACCATCTGATGCTACGCGGCTTGCAGAATGGGAAAGAAACATGAAGAGAAAGGACAGAAGGCTGACGCCAGCTGCTGTGGTTTGCGAGAAACATTTTGAGAGCAGTTGTATCGAGCGCACATTCAGTGTCAGCGTAAATGGTGTTACCAGCGAGCTTCCCCGCGATAAACCGCGCCTGAAACCGACGCCGTGCCTTCGATATTCACGCATTACCCAGAACACATTCTGCCTAAAGTGTCAGCTAAAAGAAAAACTAGAAATCTGTGCCAGCAAGAGCCTCCAGCAAAGCGTCACAGGCGTGCTGCGTCGGAAGCCTCCGAGTTGTGCTCAGGCATTGATAATGCTGCATCGGTGAGCATGGAAGCTTCTGACACCAACAGCGGAGCTGCAGTAACTGAAACGTGCACCACCCCACGCTGTGTTTCTGCAGAAGGAAGCGCTGGCGAAGCGCAAAATGCTGGTGACGAACGACCACGAACAACCAACGATCGTCTCCATCCATTCTCCAACGTCGCTATTCCAGTGACATGGATGAAAGTGCCATCCGTGACAGTCGATTCATTAGCCTACACCTATTGTGAGGCTGAAAAAAATAACTACGCTAACCTCTTCATTGATAAGATGGTAGCATTTGCAAAGCCATTACTTGATGGACAATCAGTGGTAGCCACGGTTTACCTCAGGGGAAGGGAAAAGTCAAAACACATGGTCACAACTTGCGAAGAGGCCGAAACTTTGATCAAGGAAGTTGCCTTGACAAATCTTTGTGATGGATGCGGCATAAAGCCGGCCTCAGGAAAGCACACCTCCTACAAAGGCATGATTTTTTCTTAGAAGTGTTCATTATCTGTGAGGTATGAAGGTGAATCCTGCGCTTTCTGCAAGTACCAAAGGATTCTGGCTCAAAACCAAGCGTGCAAAAAAAAGAAAAGCACAAGTGAAATTGCCAGAAAATCTGATGAAAAGAAACAGTGCAGGAACATTTCTGGAAGCCTGTCAAGAACCAAGAAAAGATTGGCAAATGCAAGGATACAGGTGGCTCACACGAAAGAGCGAAATGAGGCTCTTAGTGAAGAGACATTTAACAGCAAAATTAAATCTCTTCCCTCAAAGCAGGAGCTGGTTGTAAAGAGTTGTTTCCTTGCTGCAAGGCGAAAATCACACCAGGGAATGCGATACGATGATGAGTGGATTTTAGAATGTATGCTGATGAGGATGCGAAGCCCGAAGTTGTATGAACATCTCCGCAGACAGTCTATTATGGTTCTGCCAGGGCGAACTTGCCTGAAAAAGTACCTACAGCATTTCAAGGGTGGCTTTGGCCTCAGTACAAAGGTCTTCGATGCCCTAAATGAAAAAAACAAAGACCATGGATGCTTACAGTCGTCACGGTGGCCTCGTCATTGACGAAATAAAGCTTTCGGAGCACCTAAATGTGAAATCAGCTGGTGAGTATAGCTGCAATGAATTCTTGGACCATTCTGTGTATACGGTAAAAGCTCTTTGATTCAAACCCCGCAATGCGAAAATCCGCATAATTTGAACCGCCGGCGCGGTCCCGGGCAACGCTATGCTAGTCTATGGCGTTGCACGCTCGCTGTTTCGGAAGCTACGGGTCTCGCACCGGTTAATTCGAACGGGCTCCCAAAGGAGGTTGTGTACATACAGGTATCGGTTCGGCAAGCGGTCGTCCAAATAGCCCCCCTCAGAGCTGAATTCTGTGCTGCAGAATCACTCGCGCACCTCTGACTTGCGCTGAATGGCAGGCGTGATGGCGGACGGACGGCCTCATCTACAAGAGCGGACACACTGATAGTTTCGATTTTGCTTTTCTGAAACGTACGCCCAACCGCACTAGCCAGCCAGCCAAACCCAGCTACGCGCCGTTTATAGCGTTCGTTGGCTGTTTCGCTAATCTTCCCTATCCACATTTTTTTCTTGCCGCTTCGGAGCTGCTGAGCAATGCCGTATTCATCGCCCGTGAATCTTCCGCGCTTGCGGCGTGCGATGCACTAGCGGCAGAGCTCCACCGCTAAAAATAGTGATTGTTGCGCCGTTGGCATCTAAAATAACTAGCAACTACTGCCAAGTCTTTGACCAAATAAATTTACCGCGATGCAAGCGGTTCTTGTCAGTTTTCTTTTTCGGGGTCATTCGATAGTTCGAACTTAATTTCAGACTATGCGAACATTTTTTCCGGTCCATTGAAGCACGAATCAGCGAGCTTTTACAGTATGAGAAAAATACGATTTTCTGCTAAGCACTACAATATTGCTCGAGCCGTGCAGTGCTCTGGTAATATTCGATTGTCAAGTCTTTTAGCACGTGTTTCTTTTTATGCTGGTTTAGCACCTTTGCCATATTCTGATCTGTGTTGAGAGATGTCTGCGCATAAAACAAGGTGTTTTTCCTGTGCTTTTTTTTTACAATTTAGGTGATATTGAAGGCTTTGTTGACCTTGGAGGTGATACACCTGCTGACCAGAAGAATGTGCTGGCAGACCGTGGGATGATTGTGCTGTTTCAGCCATTTACTGGTAAACTTTTTTTCTTTTGGTTACAGTTCGCAACTTTATACGTAAAACGCACGTACATTTGTGAGAGATTACCTTTCCACAGGAAAATGGACGCAAATCCTCGGTGTTTTTGCCTCAAAGGGCAATGTGAAGGCACCAACACTGGCAAAAATCATTTTGGAAACCACAGTCCTTGCGGAAAAGGCTGGTCTGTTCGTGGATTGCATAACATGCGACGGCGCCAGCTGGAATAGGAGCATGTGGCGGCTGTTTGGAATACAGGGTAAGGCTGTAATTTCACGCAAAATGCAAGATTGTTTAGAGTGTGCATGGTGCTAGTGCAGATTTCATGTTTCTAATGTTTAAATATTGTGATGAAGAAACTGATCGCAAGTTGTTTTTTTTTTTCAAAGGTTCTACAAGCCACGTTCGGAGCAGCACCAAACACCCAGTGGATCCTAAAAGGCTGCTCTATTTTTTGTTAGATTTTCCACACCTTTTGAAGAATGTGAGAAATGGATTTGTTGGAAAAGGATACCTGACACCAGCTGGGCATGTTCACATTGGTATTGTACTAGCAGCCTTCGAAGCGGATCGAGAAAATGTTACACTGAAAGTTATGCCAATTAAGCCTGACAAATGCACACCTTAGGCCAAACTGCTTTGAAAAAATGAAAGTGGACATCGCATTTCAGCTCTTCAGCGACCAGGTCATCAAAGGACTTTTCATTTATAGAGAACACATTGAAGCCTCAGATAGGACCGTGCTGCCGACAGTAGATTTCGTAAAAGAAATGAATCGCCTGATTCGTGTTATGACATCGCGAACAAGCGAGAAGGCACTCAAGCCTGACAGTCCAAATGTGCAATTTCTGAAAGGCTTCCTAGAGTATCTGCAGGAATGGGAGCAAACTGCAAAACCAGCTTGTGGTGGGTTTCTTACAGAAAGCACGTATGCTGGGCTAAGGGTTACCATCAAGAGTACACTTGGCTTGTTGTCCTACCTGACGTCGACTGTGGGTTTCAAGTATCTTTTAACATCCAGATTAAGCCAGGATAAGCTTGAAAACCTTTTTGGTATAATTAGACAGTCGTCTGGCTGTAACGACCATCCGACAGTGTCACAGTTTCTGATGACTGTGAATTTACTCGCATTCTACAACCTGGCAAAGCCACCTAGAGGAGTGAACTGCACCCCAGACGTAATCAAAGCACTGCTGAGCCCAAAGGAGGTGTGTGAAACTACGAGTAAGTTCCTTTCAGACAAAATAGATGACCTTCTTGACCACGGAAACGTCAGTGAAGCTGAAGATGTAGTTCAAGCTGTCGTGTCTAGCAGTGACCATGCATCGTGCATAGAGAAGAAGAGCCACAGTGCTTTGATCTACTACACTACAGGCTACGTGGCAAGAAAGATCATTGCTAAGAACTGCTGTCCACAGTGTGCAGGCTGCCTATGTGTAAGCAAAGCTGAAGCAAGTGCCGACGCCACTTCGTACTTTACTAGCCATTTTGACAATGGGGGCCTAGTGTACCCCAGTCAGAGCTTGTCAACTGCTGTAAAGGCCATGGAAGATGACTTTACTGTGTTTTTTTAGTAAAAACAAGCTCCATGACATGAGTTCCGTTGAATTTTCGAGTCAGCTACAGACACTGTCTTTTCCTCAACTTGGCTGCTCAGAGCATGAAAAGGCAGTTTTATCTGCCGTTGTAAAGTTTTATGTTCTCTTAAGGTTTCGTTTTTTTGTCAAGGGCCTCAACAAAGAGAGGGAAGCGCAAAGGCAGCGGCATAAGTTTCTAAAACTGCGTCGCTGCCAATAAATGCTTCTCATGTGCACATATGGGCCCTGCTTGCTGTACTTCTGTAACATGTCCACGATTGATATTGCACGCGAATAAAAACGAGTGTTGCACGACTGTGTTTCCTGCGTTATTCACATTGCATGTGTTTACTCGTTCGCAAATGTAGTACGTACACAGCGAGAACACCTAAATATAATCCAATAAAATTAACCGAAGCGTTTCGTCTACTTTATTAGAGAAAATGTTGCCGAAAAAGTACTTCATATATATATATAAAAGATATCTATGTACAGGGTATCGTGTTTCGAAACACGAAGCTGTGCTGAATTTCACAGCAGCTTTCGCGCAAGGGATAAGTGCTAAATGTGCAGCTCCTCGACAGAGACTCAAAACAAACCCTGAAACCTATAGTCAGCTGCCTCCATGACAGCTTTGGTCGATTACAGCTGAACGAAAGCAAAAATGCACTAGTCCTCTTGCCGATGTTGCGAGAGCGTTGCGGCTCGGCGGCACCCTCCCGACTTGCAGCGCTCCATGCGGCGGCCGTCGGCATTCATCGCTCGCGGTGCCACCAGGAAGGCCACGGTCGGCACACTAGCCAGTATATTCTAGGCACTATAGCAGCCACCACCTGACTCCCGCTCCTCCCGCTAGGGGCGCTGCGCCGGCGCGTGACGTCACGGAGGAAAAGCTGGGCCCCAACTGGCGCGGTCGCGCGCGGCCGCAGCCACCACCTGACTCCCGCTCCTCCCGCTAGGGGCGCTGCGCTATGATTGACGTCACGGCATATGTATAAAAGAGCTGCGCTCCTTCGCCGGGACAGTCTTATACCCCTGTCACACGGGCATTTCGAGGGCCCTCGAACCGATAGTCTATCGACTCAAAGGCGATCGAGCGCTGCTACACGGGCAGTTTCAATGGCGATCGAGTCAATAGCCTATCGAGTCAACGGAGCAGCACGGAACTCCATCGAGATATGCAACGCATTCTTGGCTTAACCAAGCTAAGCCTGGCCATTTTTTTCCGTGTTTAGCTGCGAAGAGAGTGGAAATGTGGTACGTTAGTACAACAAGTTCTTTATATTCTTATTCATTAGATTTTATTATAATTATTTGTTACGTTGTAACATTCGCATTTTATATACCTGTTTAGCAAAAGGCCTGAGTGGATTTTGAAAATTTTGTTTCCTTAAGGTCTGGTTTATATATGTTTAATGGGAGTTTGACTTCTCCAAGTCTTGATCCTTTGTCAGTGAATGATAATTAGATTTCAGGGTCTGCCTTGAAGTTTTCAAGAGTTTATTAACATGGCGCAACTTGTGGAGAAAAAAGTATGAGGACGTAGACCGTATACTTCTGATATTAAAGCGAGAAGCATAGGTCCCCTTGTAATCATTTACTGTATGCTCTTCCTTAGCCCATTCTAGAATGTTGCGCAGAGAAAGCTGACCACGTTATTAGAATAAATCTCAGCAAGATGAAATAGGTGCTAACAGCAGCCATAACACATCATCTCAACGTTTTCGCATTCACTGCAAGCTGGAGTTCCCAACTTTGAAGCCGCAATCTGCATGTCTAATCAGTTAGGTTCATTATGCTGCTGTATTAGCGCCACTACCACTGAAAAGTGGACACAAACAGGGAACAGTTACGCACGATGTAAAGGGATGAAAATGTTGACAATAATGATTCATTTCGGCCCTTCTACGTCAGAGCAGTAGGCGACGCCATATTTGATTTCAACGAACTCTTGTAGAGCAGGTTAAGAAGAGCCATCTCTTTTTATGTGCGCCTTCCTAGATCCTTGCTGAGAGCACTGTGTTTCTGCTGCACGAACAAATATATTGCGCGTTCCGTTGGCTCCATTACCAAGCGGAATAATCCACATGCCGAGCCTCTTGCTCCGAGCCAGCTTTTGTTCATATAAAGCTCCGGCCAGACCTGTTTTCATACAGATATGCATCCATAGCCCTAACCTCGCAAATGTTGAGTCTGTGAGAAGCGTTTCAACGGCAGCTAGAGCTATCATACTGGCGGATAACACCGCCTTCAGTTGGAGGCAGTACGGGCCGTGTATCAAGGTACACGATAGGCGCCCATTCATATTGAAGGAAGATGTCAGGTTTACAGAGAACTAAAATTGTGCGGTCAATATTTCTTTGGCTCCTCAAAAAAAGGAGTTGAAAACTTCAGGGTTGCTATTGTTTTCTTCTGATTGCAGCACGCAAAATTTTGTTTGCAAAAAGAGCGGCATATAGAAGATCCAAAATTAATTTCGCTGCGAATTTAATCGACTAGTTTTGAAATTTGTAGGTTAGCAGCACGAATTAAACTGTTATTTTTAATTTCTCAAATTAGCGGCTTTTTTGTGGAACAAATATGGGAAAATCACCATTATTATATATAATGGTTTCAGAAAAAATGTGAATTGCTGGCAGCGGAAATGTCTGCTTCCGGCTAAATAAATCTTTCTTATGTAAGAAAATTGTAAGCAATTACATTGAAAGAGATTACGCTTAAAGTTTGGCTGCATAAGTAGTTAATGTAATGAAAATCGGAATATGGTAGACTTCCATTAAAACATTTTTACGATAGTAGTACACGATTATCGGGCCTTACGTCTTACAGGTTACCTCATATAACTTCCAGAACCACAAAGCATGGGGAAAATTGTGATGTATTCCTCAGCCAGTAAAACGTCCGAGTCAAGATTGTGATATTCAAGGCATCTGGCATAACACATCGCAAGCCTGAGAAATGATCACCAAAGCGGCACACTCGTTAATTTCCACTATACCCGATCCACGTGTCGGTGACTCCGAAATCCCGTGCTCTTTTTTGCTTCCATTGCCATGGAAATGCGAAGGTATGGCCATTACAGCGCCATCGGCGTCATCATTAAATACCATGCCATCCCTGCGCTATAAGTAATGCACGGCTCAGCATAGGTAGCACCACACTGCGACGCACAAAAAACTAGGCTTCGGAACGAATCCCATTGCGAAACGATAATGTGGCTGCAGTTAAAAGGCAGGAGGCATAGGGTCAGACTGGAAGCTGGAAGTTAACAAAACAGAACTAAAACAGAAGTTACTTTAAAGTATCTTTGTAGGCCCCGGCGTATCGGTCGTAGTAGGGTTTGCAGGCATAATGAGTGAATTCTGCACATTGCACTAACGTCACAGGCGCTATAGGCATGGCTCGGAACTGAAGTGCGCTGAGTTGGAAGAGAGATTTCAGCTAGTCATTCATACCGATAAAGTGGCAAACTGTTGCGGGAGAGTGAAGTACTGAGCTCAAGTGATAACACTAACACTGAAATAGTTTACATTAAAGTGGGAGCCTCATAGCTTTACCTAGTATTTTGAGCATCAACCTCGTGCATGGGAGGTATGGGGTGAGATTGCAATGCCGCCGGGTACCTACATGTGATAAAAAGCATACATGCTTGCCCCTTGCAGAGTGCTCGTCTCCTCGTGGTGAATTGATAGGAAAATCAGTCTGAAAAATATGTTGTGCCAAGGCGCTCATTGGTAAAAGTTCCCCTCACGCCATAAAAATTCAGCATCATCAAGATCACGCTGTTCCTATACTACAAGCTTTGTCATTTGCTGCTACCTTCATTGGCACAGACAGTCTTTTCTAAGGGAAAAACTATTGCTGCAGTGAACAACATATTTTGGAGCTAAACTGCAAGTAGATCTTTAAAATAACAATCATGAATGTTTGAGACAGCGCATTGGAAAGAAGAGGCATTTTCGGCGGTAAAGAAGACAATTTAGTAAAAGTGAACAATTAGAAGCGCATTTGTGTTACTTTTAACGGTTGTTTACATGTCGGCAATAGCACGTTCATAGCAAACTCTGCAGGTGACTGCTACTGGAACGAAAAGAAAATTCGCAATGGGCACGTCGCGAAAATGCGCAAGCCTTGAGCGCGGTTCTCGTGCTTGGATGGCGAAGTGAACGCCATCACCTGGATATCATTACAGGAATGTTTTAAAAGGTTTAGAATTTTCTGTACAGATATTAGGAGCATTCTCAGCAAGCGAATTCCAGGCTGGGCTAAAAGAGACGAGAAACACTTGAAAAATTAGTCAACAGTCCTTCCAGGAAGGCTTTATAAAACTTGATGCTTGCTTTGTTCTTTACCAGTGTTATAAAATGGCATACAAAAAGACGACGGCGATTTAAAAGATCATCTTTGCTAACTTGTTTCTTTAATTTCTTCTTTTATTGGCACCACTCAAATTTCAACATAACGAAAGGTGAAATAAACAATATTTTTTAACAAAACTGCTTTGTTCTCTCAGAATCAAACTAATATTTCATTCACGTTTTTGAAACAGTAACATAAATCATTTACATCGGACAACCAAGCGTCAAATTCTAATGCGAACTTTCGCTGTCCGCAAGCGAACTTCATTAGTGGAACTGGAAGAGCTGTTAGCATACATGTCGGCTTCGAGTTGCTGTTACGTGACACACAAATGCTTTCAGCGAAAGCCTCTGACAGAAAAGCCCAAAACAATTTGTCGTTAAAAGTGATTCCAATTCCCTTTGCCTGGGCACAAATTCTGAGAATACCCAGAGCAGCGTAGAGAACGTATGGATTGCCGACAGTAGTAGGATTAGTCTGTGATCTGGAGACTAGTTAACCAATACGAATCCCGATTATACCCATTAAGACCAGCCTCATGGCCAAATTGAGACAGCCAGAAGTAGCCGGAGCCCATGCTAAAATTTCAGCCCAAAGATCTCCTGCCACAGGCTCTCTTCTTATTGCAGCAAGGGTTCAACCAACACTACGTACACTTTCATCTCCGAGGTACCTCTGACAGGAGGCTGGCGGCGTCTTTAGAACTTCTTTAAATTAAATTCTCTTACCCTCTGTGTATTGTAGCAAAGAGAAAGGGAACCTATTCTGGGCGGTTTAAAGCGTTTCTATTGCATCATCAGTATGAATATAGCACCAACAATGGGAAGGCCTACACATGCTACAAATTTTTCTCTCGCCAGCGTGGCTTGATATGATAGTTATCGCAGTATAGATGCTACTGATGACAGACCCGTTGGCAGCCCTGATGAGTAGGACAATACTCAACACAAGTTTAATAAAAAGCAGAAAAAGAATTGGACTGCAGGTTAAAGTGAAACAATATGACAATCAGTTAATTTTAAACGATCAATCAGCGAATGCACATATTTCATAAATATAGGAGGAGGTCCCAAAGAAATGATTGCACAAGGGACCTCCTGTTACAAAATTGCGAAAAAGCAATATGTACAAACAGCGGATAAAATTGAAACTGATTACATAAGCTAATCAGTAGCACACGCAAAAATGCAAGGTCATGCAACTATAAACAAAATATAACTTAGAAGGGTCAGGGTTGGGGCTATTGGGTAGTCAACATGAGGATCCATGGTGCACAATATTGCCACAGTACCAAGCAATCCAGTGACGCCATACCGCGGCCGAACTGTTTTAGATGGGACTTGCCATGCCTTGCGCACTTGAGGGGCTAGGGGATTCGTCGTCTTCCTCGCTCGAGCTCCTTGCTGTCTTGCACTCCCAGCACGTCTAATTAAACCTGGTTTGAGTGCTTCGCCCGTTTGTCGGTGACAATATTGAAGGGACACAACACGAGCGCTAAACTTCCCCTAATACGTGATCTTTATAAGGCTGTCACCGCTAAATAAAGACCGTTTATTGGAAGTTTAGCGCTCGTGTTGTGTCCCTTGAATATTGTGCGCTATGGATCCTCATATAAACGAAACATGATTTTGAGCGAATGTATAAAAATGCAATAAATAGAGGAAAACAATTCATATTAGTGCTCCGTATAATTTATCAATGAGTGATGTAGTAAATATTGTGCACCCAACGTTTAATCTCGTTTTGAGTGGTTTGTAGAAACGTTATTGCGACGCCTTCGCTAGTAACGTGTTCCCAAGCCCCCAAACTGTGGCGGTGATCGACAGAAGAGTGATTCATTGCGGTTTCAAGGTTGTATACATACCAGTGGCGTTTCTGACACCGAGTATGGCTAACTTTAGTAACGTGAAGCTGGCGATTCTTGCAGGCCTGTTCTAGTCATACCACTACAAATGGCGTTTTTTTTTAATCTTCCTGCCTAGTTGCAAGCAGCTAGGCCACACGGTTAAAGGTACTTTCGCAAAGTTGGTCTCATGGATGTCAAAAAAGACCAAGCGCGATTACCCGCGCTGTTGTCGGCCGGCGTCCCACTGAAATTATGAGCACCAACAACGTCAACGAGCACAGTTCTAAAAAGTGGCCTCATGCAAGATGTCCTCAGTATACTCGGTAGTCTTTGGAAGCCAAAGTGCTGAAGAACCAAAAGCGTGCAAATATAAATTCTACTCAGCGGATGTGTCGTATTGTCATTCTTTATTGCACCAATAGTAAAGCCGAAGTTTTTCTTTTTTTGATAGCGTTGTTTATTGCCTCTGGGCACACGGGGAGTTGGGAAGAAAAGAGAAAGGAAAGAAAAGAGTGGGTGGGTGTTAAATAAAGCAGGAATTATGGGCCGATCTAATGAATGCGAGGAGGGAGAGGTGATGTGGCCCCTGCGTCCAATCAATACATGAGGACGAGTTATCTGAATGGAGACGCGCTGCTGCCAGGTGGCGAATTCTAATTGGCTGCAGTGCCGGGCAGACCAACATCAAGGGGTGAAAGCCAGCCTCAGTGTCTTGCGAGTTGCAGACTGGACATCCTAGGCGGGGATATAAATGGTGAAATTGAGGCCACGTCCAAGTTACGGCAGGGGAGAGGGCAACCCCGACCCGGATCCTCAGGAGCACAACCTCCTCTGCACGGGTAAGACCGGGGGGAGGGTTATCGCACACGGAGGGACGAGAGCACGTGTGCGGCGCAGGAGATGTTCTTTTCTTCTGAGAATGAGAGTAGCACCTTGAGTAGGCCACGTGGGACCCACTCATTTCTAATGGCTTGCGGGATGCGAGCCTCCCGGCGATATATATTCTGGCACATTTCTGGGCTGCGGCTGACGCGGCGGAGTAGACGAGTTGCTTGAAAGTCGTCAGTACGGATGATAATGTGGGCTGTAGGGAGCAAGGTAACTGCGACTACAGACCGAAGCGCATCTTGTATAGCAAGCAGCCCAGCACAGAAGGAAGTATGGGGTTCCGCGAGTCGAAACCTGGGCTTCTTGTTAAGTTCAGGCTGACAAGGACAGTAAAGTGCAGTCGTCGTTACACAGCCCTGGATACTGGCATCAACATATATAGTAATTCAGCCGCGTGGTAGGTGTCTATCTTGTTCCGCGATTCGCTCGCGAAGGGACGATGCCGCATAAGGTGAGATTGGGCGACGTAAATCGGTAGGTTTGTTGTCGCTCAGCTGCACAAAGTCCCATGGAGGAAGAACTGACGGTGGCGGCTACAGTATGGTGTGTGATGAAGCAAAGGTCCGGAGTGCTCGCGGTGAATGCAAAAGGGTGGCCTTAACGCTACGAGCATGACGGCGCTGCTGCACAAGCTCGTCAAGGGTATTTGACTGAGCATTTTCTTGAAGTGCCACGATCGGTGTGATGCGTGGAAGGCAAGTGATACCTCCAATTGCCTCTCGATTGACGGCTTCCAGACGATCCCACTGAGCTCTGGTTAAGTGTTGGAACTGTGCTTGGTAAATGAGGCGTGGTTGCAAAATCACTTTCACCAAATGTCGTGCTACATGGGAGTGAGCGCCGCCGGTTTTGGGAGCAATACGTCTGATTAGGCCCAAAGTCTGCAACGCCTGCTCTTTAGCCTGAGAAAGCCAGGCAGTACCCGTTCAGAACTGATGTATCGACAAACCCAGAATTTTCAATGGCGAAGATTCTTGAACTGGGGTTCCAGATAGTTGGAGACGGATTGGCGTGGCAGCGAGTTTACGGCGTCCCCAGCGGTTGGCCACTGACGTGAAAGTAGTTTTGCTCACGGAAAGCTGTAGGCCTACAGACATAGTCTAATTGGCGGTAATATCTAAGGCTGACTGTAGGGTCGCCGCTTGTGTTAGCAGGTCATGGTGAGTGCTTCATACTGTGATATCATCGGCTTACAGTAAGAACTTAACGTCAGGGACATCATGTAAGCGCCACGCAAGAGGAATGAAGGCAATATTGAACAGTGTTGGTGACAGTAACGAGCCTTGGGGTACTCCGCAAACAGATTGAAATGATCCTATGGAGTCACCACCTAGGCGTATGGCAAATTGTCTGCCTTCAAGGAAGGATTTTATAAAATTGCATACTCGAAGAGGGAAATGCAGCATGTCAATAGAATTCAAAACGGCAGCATGACTTATATTGTCGTTAGCCTTTTAAATATCCATGGCGAGGACGGTACGTACACAGTGGCTGCGAGTTGATGACAGAACTTGCGACGCCAAGACAGCCAAACCATCTTCAGTGCCGATGAATGGACGGAAGCGATAATGTGCGGGGCGGTAGAAACCGTGATGCTCCAGACACCACGACAGTCGTGTGGCTAACATTTTCTCTGTCAGCTTGCACAGTGTTGATGTTAGAGAAATAGGCCTGAAGTTGCCAAGATCCGTCGGTGGCTTCCCTGCTTTTGGAATTGGGATCACAGTGGCCAATTTCCAGGTCTCAGGAACAGAGCCGTTTAGCCATACTCTGTTAATGGTGTCGAGAAGTTGAGGGAGGACAGTACAACTCATGTTCTTGTACACCTCATATGGAATGGCATCCGGACCGGGCGATGTTTTTCGTTTAGCCTCATCGGTTGCTGCAAGCAACTCAGGCATGGTGAAATGAGACGCAATAACCTCGGCATGTGGTGCTGATGGCAGTTTATCTACGTGAGCTGGAATCCCTGGCAAGTTAGATGGGGTAGCTGAGAGCGGCAACACAACATATTTTGGAAAGAATTTCCGTGCCGCTTCTCTGGCGAATTCATCCGGAGACAAGTTAGATGCGAAGCGTGCGGTGATAGCTGCGTCGGGGCGACGGTGGCCGTGTTCCATTGCACGGATGGTTCGCCAGAGAGATGGATTCGACGACTTCGCAGAAACTGCTCGCACTACGTATGCCACTGCCTTCGTGATAGATCGCATTCGTATTTGCGAGCCTTAGCAGTAATATAGTTCAGTCTCATACGTGCCTGTGCAGATGTAGGATCACGTGAGGCTGCCATCTCGGCCTGTAGGCGAGCAGCCCACAAGTTTAGCAGACCGATATCTGAAACCGGTCGATCGATGTCTGCCCAGATGCAGGTGGTAGCCCTACTTAACGCGCATTGTATGCGGTCAACAAGAGATGGTGACGACTCTGCAGGGATATCCTGGGGAATAGAGAATAGTACGGAAACAATCCCAGTTGACCACCGTGCACTTGCGGCGTAACCGGCGAGCACGTAATGGATGGACACCGATGATTATAGGGTGGTGGTCACTCCCCCAACAGTCAGGCTCAAGGTGCCACAAGGAATTGCCGGGGCCAGACCACCACGTCAGATCAGGAGCATAGGTGGTACTGTGACTGTGACGCATAGCCCGCGTTGCTGATCTGAGGTGATTTAGAAGAATAAACAACGCATCCGCGAAGGTATCCCGCACACGCCTGCCGCGGGGGCTCGAAGTAGGGTACCCCCAGTCTGGGTGTGGGGCGTTGAAGTCACCTCCGACTAAAATCGGACACCCGGGGTATTTCCTACGCACAGTCAATAACCAGCCCAGATTAATACGGGACGGAGCGCCACCCGCTGGTCTTACGTAGTGGGATACCACCGCAACAGTTGCCTTCGGTAATTTTACAGCAACTGCAACTACCTCCTGATACCAGGTGCACCGAGTTTCCAGAAAGAGGCATACATGAGGGAAACGCGTGTCAACGTACACCGCCGCCTTTCTCGGAGGGGAAGCAGTGTGCACACGATGGTCGTTCATCGAAGGCGACGCGTAACCACTGAAACCAGGAATTGCTGGCAAGGCATTGGTCTCTTGCAGTAACATGGCCCACACCTGGAGCTTGTGCAAGCGAATACGTGATTTGAGCTCTCCCACTTTTGTGGAGAGGCCTCTACAGTTCCACTGGAGCACGCCAGAAAAGCCGGAACGCGCCATCTTCGGTTAGTAGTTCAAGCGTTGCAGGAGAGCAGATGTCAGGTTGGAATACTGGGTAACTGAAGCGGAGCAGGGATGCTGTAGAGTAATCTGGCAATGTAGCAGGTACTCTGGGAGGAGCGGTGAAAGAAGCTGGTGGGTGGGTCATGCTCGGTGCTTATTCATCATTTATAGTGGCGGTGCCAGATCCCGCTGCATGTCTACGGCGGGCAAGCAGTTCACGGTGTTGTCGGAGCCTTGAGGCCTCTGCCAAAAGGCGTGCAATTTGGTCATCAACTGCTACCATGTCATCGCTGAGAGATGCCGGGATGCTGCGCTGTTTGTGGCCTGCTGATGTCGGCAGTCCTTACGCACTTTTTCGATATAAGTCTGCTGGGTAGCAGTTTCATGCGTGTGCAGCACGGGAAGTTCGGGCCACTCGTCATCAACCGACTGTAAAGGTGCAAACCGGTTGGAAGTCTGCACAAGGGGCGCATTCACATTCGCAGCCATTTGCTCAGAGTATCCACGACGAATCTTTTCTGTTGTCTTCTGCTTTGTGGGGCAAGTGGGCGATGTGATGTCGTGGTCGTCAGTTTTGCAGAGGCCACATCTGTACGCCGCTGCGCCTTCTGACGCAAGTTCCACTTGAGTTGTGAAAGGGCTGGATCTACGCATATGGCCAGGTCTGAAGCAACTGTAGCAGTAGATGGCGGTTGGTTTGTATGGCCGAGGCCGTAAAATGCAGCCATAATAGTACAAGCAGGCTAGCGGTGTTCGTGGGCCTTGCAAGGTGACAATGCATGGGCGCCCTTTTTCCATGTAATGTGCTTGGATCACTCGGTGAGTAGGACAATAAAGCTCACGCTGAAGGGCGGCCTGGTCCTCATTAACATCGACGTTGTAGACAACACAACGTTGCAAGTCGGATCCATCAACCAGGTACACCTGTAACGGCACCGAGGCCTCGCTGCTAACTTTAATGCACTGTAGCGTTTGCAGACGTTCCACGGCAGCTAAGGTCGCGAGCCACACAGCAGTTGTATTGGGCTTCTTTCTGGCCGTAAAGCCGCGAAAACCGTTCGTTCCGAGACATGCATCCAGGTTTGCCTGCAGAACTCTGGTCGATATATCTGTAAGGCTTTTCGTTGCCAGAGATCTGATAGTGGCTTTGTAACTTACTGAGCAGTGAGTAGACACAACTGGGTGGTCTGTGGTTAGGCAGGAACGTTTGCCTTGTCAGCCTCCGCTGGCCGAAGAGGAGTCAGTAGCAGCGTCCCCCGAAGGGCGCTTTTGAGAGCGGAGGGCCGGCGGCCCGTTTGGCGGGGCTGATGACAGGTCCATTGTAGTGCTCAACGTGCCATGTGGTATTGGTAGAGGTCGATCCAGAAGTACAGGCTGAGCAGCCGTATCTGTGTTCCGTCCAGAGGGTAAAGCACTCACGAGCTGTTGTACATCTGGAGAAGGCAGGGCAGGCGCCGTATCTGATGAAACAAAGGCATGATTTTGGAGGTCCGGCCCATGCTCAGTGGGCGTAAGCGGCAGTAGTGTTGAAATCTGGGTCAGTTGGTACATGTTCAGGAGTAAAACCAGTCAAAAGACGGGACACAGCGAAGAGACGAGGCACACACACGACGACTGGGCTAGCAACTGTGCTTTATAGAAGAAAACAGTCTCCCAGAAAAAGTGGCAAAGTTCGCGCAGCTCAGTTAACAACAATCTACATCTAAAGATAAGCTGTGATCTAACGCCGTTGCGAAAGGAAGCTTAGTTCCTTCTGCATCAATCATTTTCATTTTCATGAATCATGAATCATTTTCATTTTCATGAATCATTTTCATGAATCATGAATCATTTTCTCAAGCGACAGCTGCCAGCTTTTCAGTCATGTGTACTGGCTTGCAAAAAAGCTGAACGTCGCGGATTTAATGCGATCCTGTTGGTAATAAAATTTTCTCTTATATCGTTGAGCATATTCAAACGAAGGAGTTTCAGTGTACCAATTCGTCCCGCTGCCCTTGTGATTTACTGCTGTCGGTGGTTGAAGACTTCTACACAGTAATGTGGAGGCTCGTTCTAGGAATGGCACCCTATAGCTGAGACAGCCCTAACGTAGATGTGGTGGCCGTTAGAACACGTCACCGGAATGAAACGGTGTTTTTTAAACCATGAAGACCCCACTGAAATAGTATGTTTTAATGCTGCGATGCTAAAAAGATAAACTGAGGGCAAATTTCTTGGGCTTTATGGCCCAACTAAACAAGGCCTTGTGGTAGAGCATCCGTCTCGTATTCGGGAGGTGCTAGGTTCGATCCCCAGTGCCACCGGTTACCCACCAGTTTCCGAATGGGTACAAGGTTTTCCCCCGGCCTGGTGCTCGGCTCTTCTGGGGTGAGATGCATGGGAAAAGAGTCTTGACCACAGTTGCCTTGGTCAAATTTGGTCAAGCTACACGGCGCCAAAATACATGCGCTTTTGAGAAGCTTGCAGGCAGAGCAACCTCTCCAGTGCACTTAACTCGTCGGAGGAGAGAAAATTTCTTCGACCACAGCGCCGTGGGTAACCGCGTTTTATTGTTTTAGAAATTTTAAAAACTGATATGTATAATACTTGAGTTGGAATATACGCCTATCAGTGAAAGAGCTTAGCAGTATTATTTAAAAGTTAACTATTCAAGCAATCAATAATCAATCAGCTAGTTAGCACGTCTTAGCTGTATTCAGCTGTATACACCGCTGACAATGTTAGGCCGAAATAAGCGCTCTCCTAAAACAAAGTCTGGTTTAGGTTTGTGGGGTTTAACGTCCCAAAGCGGCTCAGGCTATGAGAGACGCCGTAGTGAAGGGCTCCGGGAATTTCGACCACCTGGGGATCTTTAACGTGCACTGACATCGCACAGTACACGGACCTTTAGAATTTTGCCTTCATTGAAAAACGACCGCGGCGGCCGGGATCGAACCAGCGTCTTTCGGCCATGCAGCCGAGCGCCATAACCACTCAGCCACCGCGGCGGCAAAACGAAAAGTCTATTTTTTAAAAACCCTTAGGTGAAACACTATATTTCTGACCTCGACTGACAGACATTGAAACCAAAGGAAGCACTGAGAACACATTAAATAGGTTGCGTCAATATAATTTTATGTGTTTTTTTAGAAAAAAGGCGTCTTTCACTGAATACGAGGCTTTCGTAAACCAGAATGAGCAAAAAAAAAGAAACAAAGCTATAGCTGACTCCGGTCATAGCTTCAAGCAAATGGAGGTGTCGCCGGTAGTTATTTGCGTGCGGAGTTTCGATATGAGCTACAATGCAATTTAATTCTTTTTATTGATTAGGAAGTAGTTTTCAGCGTTGGGGTCGCTTCGCTTCATTCGAATAAAACTTCGAAAATCTGTTTTTCGAGAAAAGCGCCCGTCTTTGGCGCCGAAATTTAGTATTCAGAATCCCACTACCAGTTTTTTCAAACAACAAAAATCAGACGGAACTGTATTGGCGGCCTTTTAAACCGACCCTAATATGAGTTTTATTTTTTCAGCTTCATGAGCACACAAACTTTATGAGTGCACAACTCCCTAAAAAGACTTGCTTACACCGTGGAATAAATTAACTATTTTTGTTACACACTATCTAAATTTGTAGAACAACCTAGATTTTGGAGCCGCAAGTTTCGGTTTGGGTGATGATGCAGTATTTTGCAGCCATAACGTTTATAGCTAAATATTGAACGGTACGACGAAACAGCGCTGACGGACGGGACGGAAGAGGAGACAGACACATATTGGCGCCTATGCTTTGAGTAATATCTCTTAACAGCCACCGACCGCTGTCGGGAGATCACGCCGTGAACATAGTCCGTGCTTAGCGGCACGCGCTACCTTCGTCGTCACCAAGTGGCGCGGGGGGTTGAAGCAATAGTTCCTGAAGCACTAAAGAAAATGTTCTGAAATGAGTTAATAGCCTGGTATCTTGAGCACCTTTGTAGCAGCTGCTGCTGCAGTTTCGATAAAGTGGCCAGAGCCGGCGGGGCACCTCAGTCACATTACGGGAGGGCCACGTATGCAGCCTAAGCGGAAGGGAAAGTGGGAAAGCTTATGCGGGAGGTAGCTGCCGAAAGCGTGCGGCCGGTCTAGCACAGGACGACGCTTTCGGACGCTTCCCGTCAACGCGCCGCATGATAGTACGTGCAAGTCCGTGCCAACCCCTTTCACACCATACACTCTTCGCGCTTATACGACGACTCGTCAACATACCGTGCATGTTTTAACTATAACAATATGATTGAATGAAGAATGGTGCACCACAGTGCAGGCTATAATTCTGTTTGTGGCCACTAAATATAATGCAAGGAAAGAAGTATATATACGACATGTCGTACCGCACCGAGAATTAATACAATCGTCATAGTTCGGTGCGTGGCCGCATTTAAATAAATACAATGTGGGAGAAATAATATTCGCACAAAACTGGTTTTCTCACTATTTAATAATAGTACTTTGCTTGGGATGTGTTTAGATGCGTTGCCGGCCAATGTGTGTGGAAGTTCGGAGAAAATAAAGTATTGTTAAGAAAGAAAAAAGTTCTTTCAGTGGCGCAGACTTTGTACAAGTGCGGCTGATACTGGAGAATGTGAGAAACAACATATTGAGTATCGGAACCACCATGAGCTCCTCTTTGGTACAGTGAAGCGTGTCCACATTTCTGTCGACAATAAAAAGCGGCCAGCCCCACTAAGAATGGTCTCACTAGAATTCATAAACGCAGGGAAATTACCAAAATTCCCAGAAACATGAGAGCACCTCAACTTAACATCATCTCTTGTCTGTTTATCAGAAGATTAAACACAGGACCAGCACCGATACTTTTTTGTTGCCAGACGGTGTAAAATAGTGTAAGCTGTCTATTCGTGCTATTTGAGTAAACGCAGTCGGTAACGGTCACAACGTTTGAGGAAAGCAACGTTTCCTTTTGCTTGCAAAGCTCCTCTTGTAATTCATTGCATAGTATGACAGCAGCCAGCATTTGTAGGGCAGGCGCCGTCCTTAGGTCTCACCGTTGCGAACGCCACAATATATAATGATCGCCGCAGGCGCGTTGTGAACAGCAATGGCATCAGCTTAGACCTTGGTAAAGTGGCTATTGTTGGCGCCACTAGAAACACGAGGGATGAATTTAAATTATAGATAAACGTGAAACGCGATGAATTGTCCGCCTATATATTGTCCTCTTATGCGGATAAAATTATCTTCCATCACAGGTCACAAAACGCGCTGAAGTAGATTACCGAGAAGAGAATCGTTCAGTGTCTTTTTAAATCCGCATTTGAAAACGACGGCGATTTTAACCATCGTGGCAAAACGTTGATTTCTGAAATTTAGTGGATATAAAGAATACTTTCTAAGAGCGTCATTCGTTCAAAAATTGCGAGCTACATGCTAACAGTACGGGTAAAAACAATATTTTCTGAGAGCGTGATTCGTGCAAAAATTGAGAGTATATGCTAAGAGTACGGCTACTAATTAAACTGAAATTGCAGCACATTTGAAGTATGTAAGGCACACGAAAAAAACCTGTTCTGAGTATGTATGCAAATCTTATATGCTCCTAAATTTATTTTCTTTCGCAGCTGCACAAAACAAGCTCTGGTGACTGGATCACGTCAGTGGGGAAGAACGCGTTTCAAATATCCGCCTTTTCCAACTTGCTGTCCCTATTAACTATACCGGCGCCAGCATCGTCGCCACCTATCGTTCAGGCAAGCGTCATCATGAAACGGCGGCTTTTCAACCCTGCATATCCTACGGGAAAAATAGAAGAACCGCTGCCAGGACTGTAATAAAAAGCGAACTCATAATGGTCAATCGTCTCTTCTGTATCCTTGCTGAACAGATATGACTTCGACTACTTCGCTGTTGACAACAAACAAAATTACTACACCGGGCCTCAGTACATCATGTCAGTGCCGGCAAAAACTCCCTCTACCGTTGTGTTGTCTTAAGAAACGAGGTTTCGTGGACGTGTTTCAAGCCGGAATCTAGGCCTCAAACGTCAAACGTTCTACGATCATGAAACAAGCAAAAAAAAGGAAGAAATATAACCAAAACAAAAGTAACAAATGAAAAAAAGGAGAAGAGAGAGATACATAATAAATAGGATGGAAACCTGGGCTAGTTGGACGCTACATGTTCATGACGATATTTGTAAGCGCGAACTTAATCACTGAGCCCCTGCGGTGGCTCAGTGGTTATGGTGCTCGGCTGCTGACCCGGCCGCGGCTATCGAATTTCGACGGAGGCAAAATTCTAGAGACCCGTGTAGTGTGCGATGTCAGTGCACGTTAAAGAACCTCAGGTGGCCGAAACTTCAGGAGTCTTTCACTATCCGGCGTCCCACATAGTCCGAATCACTTTGGAACGATAAACCCCTATCAGCAGCAACAAGCCGACAGAAAAAAAGGACGCAGGACACGCGCCGTTTTCACAACTGGTTTCTTGGAAACGGCGCGGTCGCTTAAATAGGAAACGACAATCACATGATAAAAAGTAATCAGTTCAAATTAAAAAAAAACACGATCCCCGAAGATATTCTCTCTTTATTTTTTTATAAATAGAGTGATAGCATGCTGAATAAATTACCACAAGAGGCGATGTAAAATGCATTCATTACCTCTCTGGTATGTTGCTGCGGTTGACGAAACGAGACTTCATCACTTCGGATTATATTTCAACTGTTCCATTTGGCTGTACGATGCCCGACTGCAGCAGCAGCTCGGCCCTCTGCTTAAATACAACGTTCGTGAATTTCTTGAGCATCTCTTGCTTCAATGTGTTCTAGAAATTTAGGTAGGTTTTCTAATTTTTATATCCGACTGTCGCAGGTATCTGCGCGGCAAAGAAGACTTAGCGAAGTTTCATGGCGTTCTCTGATTTGTTAAACATGCTTGCACGGCCCGAATGGCCGCTCCAATCTTTTGAGTCGCTCTTAGGAGAACCACTGAAAGATAGAGGTACCCGGGCCTGCCAGAAAATCACTGCGGAAAACGTAGAAGGAGGGTTCATGTTTGCAGCTTCTATTTCAGTCCAGTGCAGTCTTGTAGGAGTGCGTGCTCGATGGTGCAGTTCTGGGTGGCGGCAACTGACTCTATCTTACGGCACGGTCAGGCCGGCTTCACTTTTGGCCAGCACCTGCCCCTCTCCCCCCCTCCTCTCCGCCTACATAATCAGCATCTCCACCAGATGTGAGGTTGCGGTTACGGTAGTCTGTCGTTAAGGAATACAGCAAAAGGCATCCCAAAACAAACCTCTTTATTTGGCTTGCTTGCGCCCAAAACGAACTAAACAACTCGGTGCCGACGATAGCAGTAAACTTAATGGGCTCCTAAAAAAGCGCAGGACAGCAGCAGAAGAAGAAGGCAAAACACAAGCTTGCTCGGCTGTCTTTGAAGGCTTCATCACCGCCGCTGTCGGCCATGCTGAATTTAAAGTTGACGCAGAACTTTCTAGACAAGACGCGGTAATTGTGTGTGACGATCTCGACCAAATTAGGACAAATTTAATGCGCTTTCAGACATTCCAAATAAATCCTATTGCATTTCTCTCGAGAAAAGAATTGATAAAGCCCGTGCAGGCTGCACTCAGAATATAAATCATTGTTAGAAGTTTTCTTGTAGCATGTGGGGGGTTAAACGTTTTATAAAACAAACAGCGTGAAGTTCGGTGTACAGGACATAAAACACAAGTTCTCAGGGGGCAACGTGTTTTGTGGTGTGTCAGATGTTAGCTTCAGTTTGTGGTGATGATGATCGTGAATTTGAATGGTGTAATGGCAACTTTATTCAAAGAGCTCAGAGCCTTAAAGTATTTTCTCTTTCCAAAGTGTGGCCAGCAGCTCATTTTCGAGGTATTACACCCGAAAGATGCCTGCAGTACCACGCGAGCGAAACTATATTAGCAGCTGTATCGAATGGGGGTACGCGGCGGCAATGGGAATTAAACAAGCAGCGGTTTGTCATTTTATTTATGATATTTTCTCTAAAAGTTCATGGTCACCTCTAGCATAGTTCTCCTTTCTTGTAAAGAAGCTTTGAAAATAGTGATTTTATTTGTTGCATGTGCTACGAACGCTCCATTCTATGCATAAACCGTCTTTAAAACTCTTGACAGATTTTAAACATTTGTTTAGTTTTGTACTTGCGGAAGCAGAATGAATGCCTCGAGCGTCATATGCGGCTTTGATTGATTGCTTTGGTGAGTGAAACACGCTGTGGATACGTAGGGGTTCCTGGCGTCATTCACACGGCAACGAAACACTTAAAAGCTATATATGAGGGGTTTTGACGCAGATACGTTTGTTAGTGTTTAAATGCTTTAGCAAAAATAATTTCATGTCCCGCTGCACGAATTTCAAGAAGTGCAGACCCAACCATTGTCTATGTGGTATGTATTGAAATATCTGAAGCGGCTTCAGTCTGAAGGGCATGAATTATCCGCCGTTTATAAAGAAAAACATGAAACAAAAAAACAAAACTTCTAAGGAAGAAAACAATTCGAGAATGAATACGAAAACAAGCATCAAACTTGACATTTCTGCGCGAATAGAAATCCATTACTGTAGCCAAGAATCAGCGTTGGTATAAACAATCGGATTAAAAGAAACACAGACTTAGGAGCGTTTCGCTTAACAAGACACGACGGTGTAAACCAAGAAAGTGTTTGCGTGTCCGCTATTCTTTTTTTTCTTGTGAAAAAAAAACTGAGAACTTCAGGCAAGAACTATTCAAGATATAATATTGAAAGGTGAGCTGATGCAAAGAAGAAACACTTTGAAAGCGTGAAAGATGTCTCACCTGTGCTCAATAGAGCTACGATTTTTTAATGGCCGTATCTTCTAAGACAGTGAGCAGCAATGCGCATGAACAGGCCACTAGTTTTTGGCGCCTTCCTTCTTACTGCTCTTGGAGTGCGGCGCTACGGTCGGCGCAGGTGGACGACTCCTTTACACTGGACAACTAGGCCCACGCTACAAAGAGCACTTGACGGACGCTGTTCAATGTTGTTGCGCTATCTCTATTGCTTCTGTTTTCTCAGCACTCACTTGGGTTTAACACAAAAACAGATTGATGTACAAAGCTTTCTATGTTCCCGGTACAAGCAGCTGTGGAATTTTTAATGATAAAGCTTTAATGATAACGATTCCTGTTGGAAGCGTGCATGCACTTCCAACAAGACAGACAGAGTCTTACTGCTGCACCAGTAACATGTTTCGCAGTCACCCCTTCCGCCTGCTGCTACGTACAGCATCGTCTTGGCGACAGCACAATGGGCTGTCCCCGAGAGTGAGCATTCGCGCGCTGACTTTCGAGAACAAAAAAAAAAACAGGCTTCCTCAAGGGCGGTAAGGGGTTCGGCACGGTACTTTGGGCATGTGTTGAGAATGCACTACTCCAACGTGGAGAATTTAGCGAGGCGCTGGAGCGCCGCATATTTTTCACAGCTCTCTCCCGAGAGGGTGGAAGCTATCCGGCGTTGACAGCTGCAGAAAGAAACATTCCTCTTCTGGGCGATTTTCCTGCAGAGCGACAGGCTCATGGCAGTAGTTGGTAAATATGCATTTAATGTTCACATCTCGTCAATATGAATCCGTCTTGAGTGGGGTAGTGGTTTCGGACTCAAGGGTGAGGCTAACGAAAATTTCCGTGACCACCACCTCCCTTAACTACACTCCACGGCAACCGCACCTTCGCGCCACTGCGGGGAAGAAAACAGTTCTTGCGGGACAACGGGGAAAAACCAAGAATGGGTGCGCATATCAAACGCACTGTTACCCTACGCGGGCCCCACACCCGGCCCCAGAAGTCAGATATGAGTCACTACATCAACCCACCTCCAAATTGTATTTTATGAACAGGTCGGCTGAGATTCTATCACATAGTCTGTGAATATGCGAACGCATCTAAACCGGTCTCCCCCCTCCGACCATAGTTTTGTGGTAAGACTGGCTTTTTTCAATGCCCTGCCAGCAGCCTATTCTAGTTCACCGTGCAAGGGAGATTGGGGCCAGCTGTGTGCCTTCGACCGGAATGGCCCACTTTCATCGGCGAAAGTCTGCTGTATGCAGTTTGTTGTTTTGTCAGTAAGTATGCGCGGTGCGTGGAAACACGGCGGCACAGGCCTCAAGTGAAGGAGAAAGTGGGAAGAGGAGCAGACGTGCTGTGTCAAAAAGCACAAAAAGGACCACAGGGTGGTACGCCTGCGTAAACTTTTCTTTCGAGGAATGCTTCTAGTCTCTCATTCATGATCTCAAAAAAAAAAACCTGCCAAATCCGGTGCCCCTTTTGCTTATTTCTATCTAATCGTTTCACTCTCGTGGTCTGAATCTGTTGTCTTTACTTGCCATAAGTACGTGCATTCCCTCGCATCTACAACTCTTCGCTACCTGTCGTAAACTGCTGTTCAATTCCCAGCCTGTTGCACGCTATTTCAGTTACCAGCATATTAATTTTATACCCATTCTTCTGCGTTGTCTGCCTAGCTCATAGATCATGCACTCCAGTTCATCCCCTGAGTTGCATATCAAGCCCGTGTATTAAGCGAATAGCAGAGTACTGAGGTATTTTCTATGAACTCTTATACCTAATTCACCGCATTCCAACTCTGTGAATACCTCTTCCCAACAAGCAGTCGAGAGATTATGTGTCCCTTCCTAACACTTTTCCTTCTTGCGGTTTTGTTCCTTTGTTTAAGGGCGACTGTGGTGGCTATAAGGCCAATTTATTTATCTTGCAGTATTTTTGCATTGCCCCTTTTGCACCCCGATTCCGCAGTGCCTGCATGATTGCTGACGTTTCGGCTCAGTCAAATGCTCTCTCGAAAGCCATGAATGCTTTATAGAGGGTTTGGATACATTATGGACATTTATATACCACCTGACTGAAAGCGTGAATATGGTCTTCTGTCGATATACTTTACAAAATTTTTCCTCGTGGAATGTAATCAGGAGACCCTCTGTTGTTTATGTTGTAAAAGGTGATTTTGCGTCACTGTGTTGTGTGACTGATTCTAACCGAAGTGCGGTCACCTAATTTTACGTTCAGCCGTACAAAAGCTTAGCGAAATATTCATGATAATCTTAGGAAGTGGTTCTCTCAAATTTTAAGATTTTGTTTAACCAACAACTTTTATGAAAATTGTCACACTGGGTTCGATTTTCAGGATAGTAATCGGGCACTTAAAACCACATTCAAAATGGATACGTCCGTAGGGACTAGAACAAGGTGTCTGTTCACCTCGCTGTGGTTCAAGCTCGAGGGGCGCAATCAGTGCCCCACTAGAGGCCTTGACAATGAACTTTTAAAACTTTTTCTGGCTTCACATTTTAGACGAAAATCGCGAATAGGAGTGAAAAATATGCCCATGTGGATCATGGCCTATACACACCGTGACCACAAAATCGCCGATCCCATTGGCTAGCATCGTATTCCAACAGACCAATGGTTGGAAAACTGCGCAATGCATCGTCAAACGCAAGTTAAGGCGCACATGTAACCATCGATCTTTTAGGCGCGCCCAAAATCTTACTCTTAGACTCCGACTACGTGTTCGCACTACTTACTAAATAACACCAGGGGCCTGACGCAAAAACTGGATGCGACCTTTGAGTTCTGCCTTAAGGTGTGATTTGGATTAGGGGGGTTTAACGTCCCATAGCGACTCAGGCTTTGAGGTTCGCCGTAGTAAAAGGCTCCGGAAGCTTCGAACACGTGGGGTTCTTTAACGTGCACTGACATTTCACAGTACACGGGTCTTTAGAATTTCGCCTCCATTGAAATTCGACCGCCGCGGCTGAGGTCGAACCCGCGTCTTTCGGGTCAGCAGCCGAGTGACGTAACCACCAAACCACCGCGGCGGCTCCGCCTTAAGCGTATAGCACAATAGCGTCTTGAAAGAAAGGTAGATAAGCAGTGTAACACAACTGAGGACATTGAGAAGTCAACTGAATTTTTAGCAGCTAAGTTTGAAGACCTCCTGAAAAAGGTGAACGATCAGCAGAACGTAATTGCTGAACCAAAGAAAACCTCACAAGAACTGCAACAAAACATGCAAGAAAAATATAACGAAATCGCAAAGCTCAGGAAACGAGTAGAAAGTGGAGAACAATATTCAATACGGAAGAATATTGAAATACACGGCGTTCAAGAAGCAGAGGACCAAGATCTGTACCAGGTCCTAGTGGACCTTAGCAACAAGCTTGATCTGCCGGTGCCTGAAAAACACTCACTTGAAGCTGTGCACAGATTAAAGGCACAGAAAGACAAAATCGCACCCATAATGGTGAGGTTTACAGAGCGGAAAACAATGGACTTGTGACTGACAAAGAAACACGCCATTCGAAGCGAAAATATTTTCGTGAAGGAAAACTTCACGACAGCACAAAAAGAACTGTTTTGGAAATGCAGAAAGCTCGGCAAGAAACTCGGGTATAAATTTATCTGGACACGGAATGGCAGGTTTCTAGCCCGCAAATCGGAAGGCACTAATGTGATCGTCATTACCACTGAGAATGATCTTGCAAAAATATACGCAATGTCTACTAAAATCATAACAATCAAACAAAGGAACCCTAATAAGAAATGGATCACGCGTGATATTGTTGAGTTGTGCTTTCAAAAAGACAAAGCATGGCAAAAGTGTAGAAAATAACCTGGCAATCAGGATTACAGGGCAGAATTCCGAATGTTGCGAAACGCAGTGACCGCAAAGTTACGGCAGGAAAAAAGGAAATACATGATGCGTCGATTTGCAGACAGCAAAAAAGACGTGAAAAAAACGTGGAGTACGGCAAACAAATTGATGGGCAGATCCAAAACAGCGGGTGTCGATGATACCATCAAACGAAATTTTTCAAAGGAAAACCTTCAGACTTTGTGTGACAGGTTCAATAAAACTTTTATCGCTGCAGCTGAGAAACTGAGAACAACGCAAAGTGACCGACATTATGAATATGAACCGAAACGCGCATGCGCGCACTCTGCATATCTCCCAGCGATGTCTGAAATGAATCTATGGAATATAATAAGGGGCATGAAAAAGATTAAACCACCAGGGTTTGATAAAATTCGCTCTCGGGATTTGTGCATGAACTTCGAGATTATCAAGCAGGTCCTCCTTAAGATATTGAATGGGATATTCGAAACAGGTATAATACCCAAAGAATTGAAAATATCAATTGTTAGGCCGGTGTACAAAAACGGTAAAAGAAATGACTGCACAAATTACAGGCCGATAGCGATATTGTCCACTATTGCACACATAATGGAAAAGTATATTGTCTCTGTAATGCAATCCTTTTGCGAAAAGTATTCTCTGAATAACATGGCGCAATACGGGTTCACAAAAAATAAAAACACAACTTCTTTGCTAGACGAATTCTCCGACTATATAACCGCATCAATAGAAAATAATAACGTAGTCTTAGCTCTATTTCTAGACCTAAGCAAGGATTTTGACACGGTAGAACACAACTTATTACTAAAGAAATTAACGAAGCTAGGTTTCAGGGGACGCTTTTATCAATTTTTTGTAAATTATTTTTCCGAACGACTTCAGTGCGTTAAACTAGAAGAGACATGCAGTGAACCTCAACTAATAAAATTTGGTGTGCCCCAAGGGAGCACCCTCGGACCGATACTTTTCAACATATATGTTTCCGACCTCGGCCTGCTACCGCTGAAATCAAAAATTTTCCAGTACGCAGACGACACTGCAATTGCTCTGGAAATTCAGAATTATAATACGGCGTATCAAAGCTTTCAAGAGGACTTATCAGCGATAGTAGATTGATTCGCTCATAATTTAATTTTTATAAATACACAAGAAACGAAATTAATGTGCTTCAGAAATCCTCATAAGGTGCTTTCATTAAATAGCGACATATATTTGCATTCTTCTAAGTGTAGTTCATGCATCTGCCAACCATTGCAGTTCGAGCCAGTGGTCAAGTATTTAGGAATTTTCTTTGACCAGCACCTATCCTGGAGTGACCATGTCATTTACGTTTGCAGAAAACTGAGGGCTGTCGCAGCCATGATGTATAACCTTCGAGGGAAAAGCCCTGTCAACATTCGAAGAACTGTATATAAGTCATTAGCCGAAACAATTATCACATACGGTATCACCTTGTATGGTACGTGTTCTGACCACAAGAAACAAAATATTAACCGAATAATTAAAAGAATTGTCAATAGCATAGCCTATGGAACGGAATGGGAACATATAGAGACACATGAGAAATACCGCATACTAGGAATACATCCAGTGCATGAGCTATTTAAGTATACAGTGTTGACCCGCTACTATTTTTCTAACAATTTTAAGCTATTAGTAAAGAAAGATGTATCGCTACGAAAAACTGAGAAATATGTTGAACCACGAGTCTTTACAAACTATGGAAAGAAAGCCAGGAATTATTATGTACCTCAGATATTCAATGAACTAAGTGAGATACTGTACGATTTAAAAACACGAGTTGTAATCTGAGAGAAGTAAGGAAATGGTGTTCAACTTTGTATTGTAATGTGTGATTTTTTTCCAACTCAAGTAGGGAACTTGTCGGATTTTTTTTCGTTTTTATTATATTTTCTCGTTTTTTATATTTTGTTTGCATTAGATTGTATTACTTGTATTTACCTTGCATTATTATTTTTCCTGTTATGTGAATATTGTTAATGTATATTGCCTTTCATCCTAGTTTAAGGATGCAACACTGGCTGTCTGGTCTGCTAACAAGCACTATGTGCTTAGATTAACCAGTACTTCTTTTTTGTACATTTCGCTTTGAAATAAAGACTTCACTTCACTTCACTTCACGTTAATGGTTTACGCCCATATATGTTCAATTGGTAACTCTCTACATTCATAGATCCCGGGGAGTTCTCGTAAAACTCCTGGCACAGTAGTGCAGTAGTTAAGCGATGAGCTACTGCTCTACAATTTAGGCTGCTGCCACCAGTGAGGCTTATACTACCCAGCTTCCTGTTCCCTAGCCACCTCCGCAACCAGTCATTAATTTACCTGGCCCAGTGGTCAGTTTTTTCACAGTCCAATGGTTCTGATTACGCCACAAGGACACGTGATCTAGCTGACCCACTAACATTGCCTCTCCTTGGAGTTTTCGCCCACAACGCCGACTACTACGCCAATGTCGGATTCTCTGCGCAATTGGAGTCACACGCTGGCGCAATCCAACTTCGTGCGTATGTGCTATGTTACTAAGGCGAAACCGTCGTAAACAAGGATGGCTCTTTCATATTTCAAAAGCATTAAAACGCTGGCGCTTTAAAGCTACAGCCGCCTCTGTAACGCATAAGAATTAAACCTGTTTTGAAAGACGTTTTCACGCTTCCTAGTTCAGGTACCCATAGCAGTACGTTTCACATAGCGGATATTACCCCTAAGCCTTGCAAACCTGTTTGGTTCGAACTCGAAGCCGTTGGTACGTGATCTTAACATTTATTTTGTCATTCTAGCTACAGTCAAATTTGTGTGTAATTAATGTAGCCGCCTGGAACTGCTTCTGCAATGTTAGCGATTGTAGGGCGTTTTTCATGTACTATATCGAAGGTTTTCTTATTCTTTAAAGTGAGAGTGGCTGAGGCCAGCGATGATTTCGGTCTTCACCTTGCGAGCGTCATTGCTGCTATCGCCGCCACCAAGTTTTCGCTGTTTGCGGGCGTAGGCTTCACACAGCGTTCACCCATATTTTCACTCCCAAACTTCACCGGAGCCATTTGTCTGCCATCATTGTCTACGTTTAAACTGTCACCACAGTCACAGGTCAATATTTAATGACCTAGGTACCGTCTGAAAACAAAGAGTGCCAGTGCGGAACCTCTCTTTCGGAACGAATACAATTTGTCCTCAAACAGCACGTGTAGAACTTTATGTAATTTTTCCATCTTAAAAAATTGAATTCGGCATAGAGCAATTGTAGGATCGCAGTATCACAAATTCGAAAATGATGTTGTATGATAACAATAAAGCTACGTTGTTTATTCCTTGAACATGAAGATTCATTAGATCTGATACGACAAAAATATGCCGTAGTGCCGCTCATAGGTTCTTGAGGAGAAGATTGCTGTGACATGAAAAGAAAGAGGCATTATGTACACCGCAAGCAGCCACTGAAAACATGTTGCCATCTAGGATCTCATGATTTCGAAAAGAAGGTCTGTCTTCGTTGCAATCGGCCACATTTCTCCACCAGCTGCTGCCTTAGCTTTCCTGTGGTGAGGAGGGGGGCAGGCTCCAATGGTCGCAATGCCATCCCCAGCAATAATATCGATCTGCAAGGATGCGCACAGATTGAAACAAAGTCTGTTTAGAAACTTTCGGAGGTGAAATTTTCAACACTCGTGTCTCCAAAAAAGCTGCAATCAATTATCTCTAAATGATGTACACAACAACACGTTGCGACACATTGTAATTAGTCAAACTCAACAGCTTCGCCAAGACAAGTGAGTACAGCGCTCACTTTCATTTCAAGAAGAACGACGGAAGTCTTCTCGCCCTCGTGTCGTGCTTTTTGGGATTTCGAAAGGCAACAGAGGGCAAATGAAAAATATTCTGTACGTACGTTTCAAGTACCCTGAGCCTCCTAGGTTTTGAGTTCTTTTATAGGAGCAGAACTGCGACACCGTCTTCTGTGCCCTTCATCTGTTTCGAACATAAGAATCTCAATCCGCAATCTGGAAGCCATAATCCCAGTCCTCGATAATATACATCTTTATCAGTTTAATTAAATTCAGGTATCAATAGTCTGCCCTTATTCCTCATCGTGAATCTTGCGTTTGAAGCAAGCATTCATTCTCAAGACCTAATCACAGAAAGAAGGTTCCTGCGTTTAAAAAGCTTATCCTTCTTTTGTGACAAACTATCGTCCGATTGATAATTTTTCTTGTTCTATAAAAGCGATTTGAATAACTAAGGGCCAATCGCCTTTTTAATTACGTCGGTACAATTATTCCTCTATCGCCATGTTGTTATAGTTCCCAATCTAATTCTAACCCAGAACTTGCTCTCTTTACAGAAACAAATTGATAAATGCAGGAGATGAAGGAAAATTTCCGATAGCTGTCTTGGTGGGCTTGTGGAAAAGTTTTGAAGCTAAAGTGCATTTAATTTTGTTAACTAAACATGAGCAAATGGGTACAACCATTCCCGTGTTAATCAGTGTTAAAAATGACTTACTGAGCATTTCAGATGCCTTTTCCGGTGTTAGGTTTACTAACTCAGCATTATCACAGGGCTCTATTCTGGGTCCCCTATTATTTCTAAATTTTATTACTACGTTACTAGAGACGCCCAGTTCCTTCAAAAACATATTATATGGCGATTACACGACCAATGATAACTCAGACACAAGCTTTAGAAATGCTGCACCAAAGCATAACTAGTACCTGAATAATGTTCTGGTTTTGTACAGTGAACTTATTTTTGTCTTTTAATATAAATAAAGAAACAATGTCATTTTCAACCGGCGTCAGCGGAAGTCAATAATCATTCCTTCTTTCGCAAGCGGTGAACATCTGATAGGAGCTAGTGATTACTCCACGTTCTGGTCATGTACTTGCACAGCAATATAATTTTTCATGAACACATCACTAGAATAAAAGATTGGCTGTGATTTAGCTCTAGTTAAATCCAGTCGAGTAGAGAGAGCACGACGTTTCTTCAAAGTTTCAGCGCATCTTGCAAGGCAGGCTGCCTTCAGGGTGCTGATGAACGCGGGAATGGTTGCACCCATTTGTTCATGTTTAGTGAACAAAATTAGGTGCACTATGGCTTCAAAAGCTTTCCGCAAGCCCATCAAGACAGCTGTCCGAAATTCTCCTTCATGTGTTGCAATTTATCAATTTGTTTCTATAAGAGAGCAAGTTCTGGGTTAAAATTAGATTGTGAGCTATAAAACATGGCAATAGATGAATACTTTCGCCAACGCACTTTAAAACACGATTCGCACTTGGTTATTGAAATCGCTTTTATAGAACAAGAAAAATTATCAATCGGACGATAGTTTGTCACAAAAGAAGGATAAGCTTTTTAAACGCAGGAACCTTCTTTCTGTGATTAGGTCGTGAGAATAAATGCCTGCTTCAAACGCAAGATTCACGATAAGGAATAAGGGCAGACTATTGATACCTGAATTTAATTAAACTGATAAAGATGTATATTATCGAGGACTGGGATTATGGCTTCCAGATTGCGGATTGAGATTCTTATGTTCGAAACAGATGAAGGGCACAGAAGACGGTGTCGCAGTTCTGCTCCTATAAAAGAACTCAAAACCTAGGAGGCTCAGGGTACTTGAAACGTACGTACAGAATATTTTTCATTTGCCCTCTGTTGCCTTTCGAAATCCCAAAAAGCACGACACGAGGGCGAGAAGACTTCCGTCGTTCTTCTTGAAATGAAAGTGAGCGCTGTACTCACTTGTCTTGGCGAAGCTGTTGAGTTTGACTAATGACAATGTGTCGCAACGTATTGTTGTGTCCATCATTTAGAGATAATTGATTGCGGGTTTTTTTGAGACACGAGTGTTGAAAATTTCACCTCCGAAAGTTTCTAAACAGACTTTGTTTCAATCTGTGCGCATCCTTGCAGATCGATATTATTGCTGGGGATGGCATTGCGACCATTGGAGCCTGCCCCCCTCCTCACCACAGGAAAGCTAAGGCAGCAGCTGGTGGAGAAATGTGGCCGATTGCAACGAAGACAGACCTTCTTTTCGAAATCATGAGATCCTAGATGGCAACATGTTTTCAGTGGCTGCTTGCGGTGTACATAATGCCTCTTTCTTTTCAGGTCACACCAATCTTCTCCTCAAGAACCTATGAGCGGCACTACGGCATATTTTTGTCGTATCAGATCTAATGAATCTTCATGTTCAAGGAATAAACAACGTAGCTTTATTGTTATCATACAACATCATTTTCGAATTTGTGATACTGCGATCCTACAATTGCTCTATGCCGAATTCAATTTTTTAAGATGGAAAAATTACATAAAGTTCTACACGTGCTGTTTGAGGACGAATTGTATTCGTTCCGAAAGAGAGGTTCCGCACTGGCACTGTTTGTTTTCAGACGGTACCTAGGTCATTAAATATTGACCTGTGACTGTGCTGACAGTTTTAACGTAGACAATGATGACAGACAAATGGCTCCGGTGAAGTTTGGGAGTGAAAATATGGGTGAACGCTGTGTGAAGCCTATGCCCGCAAACAGCGAAAACATGGTGGCGGTGAAAGCAGCAATGACGCTCGCAAAGTGAAGACCGAAATCATCACTGGCCTCAGCCACTCTCACTTTAAAGAATAAGAAAACCTTCGATATAGTACATGAAAAACGTCTTACAATCTCTGACATTGCAGAAGCAGTTCCAGGCGGCTATATAAACTAAACACAAACTGGACTGTAGCTAGAATGACAAAATAAATGTTAAGTTCACGTACCGATGGCATCGAGATTGAAAAAAAAAACAATATTACAAGGCTTAGCAGCAATATCCACCATGTGAAACGTACGGCCACGGGTACCTGAAGTACGAAGTGGAAAAATGACCTTAAATATAGGTTTCTTATGCGTTATAGAGGCGGCTGTAGCTTTAAAGCGCCAGCGTTTTAATGCTTTTGAAGATATGAAAGCGCCACCCTTGTTTACGATGGTTTCGCCTTAGCAACATAGCACATACCCACGAAGTTGGATTGCGCCAGCGTGTGACTCCAATCCCGCAGAGAATCCGACATTGGCGTAGTAGTCGGCGTTGTGAGCGAAAACTCCAAGGAGAGGCAATGTTAGTAGGGCAGCTAGATCACGTGCCCTTGTGGCGTAATCAGAACCTGTCCACTGGACGGGGTACAAACCGACCACTGTGGCAAACAAATTAATGACCGGTCGCGGAGGTTGCTTGGGAAGAGGAACCTGTATCGTATAAGCCTCACTGGTGGCAGCAGCGTCAATTGTAGAGCAGTGGCTCATCGCTTAACTGCTGCACCACTGTGTCAAGAGTTTTACGAGAGCTCCCAGGGACCTATGAATGCAGAGAATCACCAATTAAGCATATATCGCCAGTAACTCATTACCGTTATTATGTGATACCCTTAAGGCGGAGCTCAATGTTCGCCTGCAATTTTTGCGTCAGGCCCTTGGTGTTATTTTGTGAGTAGTGCGAGGAAGTGTTCGGAGTGTAAGAATAAGCAGGATTACAGACGCGACTAAAGATGGTTACCTGTGCGCCTTGAGTTGCGTTTGACGGACCATTGCACAGTATGGTAACTATTTTTCTGTTGGAATACGGTGCTAGTCAATGGGATCGGTGATTTTGTGGCCCTGGTTTGTCTAGGCCACGCCCCATGTGGGCATATCTTGAGCCCGTATTCGTAATGTTCGTCAAAAACTTGAAGCCAATAAATTTTTCAAAAGTTCACTGTCAAAGCCTCTAGTGGGGCACTGATTGCGCTCCTGGAGCTTGAACCACAGCGAGGTGAACAGACACATTGTTCTAGTCCCTACGGATGTGTCCACTTTTACTGGGGATTTAAGTGCGCCATTACTATCCCGAACAGCGAACCCAGTGTGCCACTTTTCATCAAAGCTGTTGATTAATCTAAACCTTCAAAGTTTAGCAAACAACTTCATAATACTATCGTTATTATAACAACCTAAACAACATAGTGTCTCTTTATTACAATTATACGAGGCAGGATATTCTTATGTTTATCGATATTTGACCATGTTCGCGTATTCAGTCCGGTGATAAATACATTTCCAGAATGTATCCAAACCCTATATAAACCCTTCGTGGATCTCGAGCGAGCATTTAACTGAGCCGAAACGTCAGCAATCATGCAGGCACTGCGGAACCGTGGTGCAATAGGGGAAATGCAAAAATACTGCAAGATAAATTGGCTGTACAACCACCACAGTCTTCCTTAAACAAAGGACCAAAATCTCAAGAAGGAAAGGTGTTAGGAAGGGACACATATACTCTAGACTGCTTGTTTGGAAGAGGTATGCACAGGGTTGGAATGCGGTGAATTTGGTATAAGAGTTCATGGAAAATACCCGAGTACTCTGCTATTCGCTTAATACACGGCTTTGCAATGCAACTCAGGGGATGAGCATGAGTGCTTGATACATGAGCTAGACAGACAACGCAGAAGAATGGGTATAAAATTAATGTGCAGGTTCAACAAGCTGGGAAGTGAACAGCATTTTACGACAGGTAGCGATAAGTTGAAGGTGTGAGGGAATGCGCGTACTTATGGCAAGTAAAGACAACAGATTCGGACCATGCGACTGAAACCACTAGATGAATAAGCAATGGGGGAGCAGATTTCGCAGTATTTTTTTATATCATGAATGAGAGACTACAAGTATTTCTCGAAAGAACATGTTTACGGCAGGTGTGTCTACCCCATGGTCTTTTTTGTGCTGCGCTTTTTTGCACAGCACGTTTGCTCCTCTTCACACATTCTTCTTCACTTGCGGCCGGTGCCGCCGTGTTTCCACACACCGCGCATCCTTACTGAGAGATAAGAAACTGCATTACAGCAGACTTTCGGCGATGAAATTGGGCCATTCCGGTCGAAGGCACACAGCTGGCCCCAATCTCCCTTGCACGGTGAACTAGAATAGGCTGCTGGCAGGGCATTGAAAAAAGCCAGTCTTACCACAAAACTATGGTCGGAGGGGGGAGACCGGTTTAGATGCGTTCGCATATTCACAGACTATGTGATAGAATCTCAGCCGACCTGTTCATAAAATACAATTTGGAGGTGGGTTGATGTAGTGACTCATATCTGACTTCTGGGGCCGGGTGTGGGGCCCGCGTAGGGTAACAGTGCGTTTGATATGCGCACCCATTCTTGGTTTTTCCCCGTTGTCCCGCAAGAACTGTTTTCTTCCCCGCAGTGGCGCGAAGGTGCGGTTGCCGTGGAGTGTAGTTAAGGGAGGTGGTGGTCACGGAAATTTTCTTTAGCCTCACCCTTGAGTCCGAAACCACTACCCCACTCATGACGGATTCATATTGACGAGATGTGAACATTAAATGCATATTTAGCAACGACTGCCCTGAGCCTGTCGCTCTGGAGGAAAATCGCCCAGAAGAGGAATGTTTCTTTCTGCAGCTTTCAACGCCGGATAGCTTCCACCCTCTCGGGAGAGAGCTGTGAAAAATATGCGGTGCTCCAGCGCCCCGCTAAGTTCTCCACGTTGGAGGAATGCATTCTCAACACATGCCCAAGGTTACGTGCCGAACCTCTGACCGCCTTTGAGGAAAGCTGTTTTTTTTTGTTCTCTAAAGTCAGGGCGCGTATGCTCACTCTCGGTGACAGCCCATTGTGCTGTCGCCAAAACGATGCGGTACGTAGTAGCAGGCGGAAGGGGTGACTGCGAAACATGTTACTGGTGCAGGAGTAAGACTCTGCCTGTCTTGTTGGAAGCGCATGCACGTTTCAACACTAATCGTTATCATTAAAGCTTTATCATTAAAAATTCCACAGCTGCTTGTACTGGGAACATCTAAAGCTTTGTACATAAATCTGTATTTGTGGTAAGCCCAAGTGAATGCTTAGATAAGATACGCAATAGAGATAGTGCAATATCATTGACCAGGTCTGTCAAGTGCGTTCCTCATTGAATTTACATTTTTAAGATTTTACATATTTAACCACGCCCCCTCCTCGTAACAGCCTCTTTAATTAGAAAAGTGAAAAAGGCCTGGATTAATAAAGCCGTTTTCTTGCTGACATAAAGTCTCAGTGAGCATATAGCAATTCAAACATTCCGGGAGATCATTCAGGATGCTAACTATAATCTCATGTTTGCATTTCTTTGAACGAATGTTAAGGCGTAATGTTGTGAAATAATCATTTTCATGCACACAATCTCTCAACTTATGAGGAAGGACGCGATCGAGAAAGGATTTTGCTTGCGTAATGCATTGCATTGTGTTACCATGCACCTTGTTATCAAGTGCCGTCATGCCAACGCGAACGGCAACGATTTTCACTGCTCAGCTTCCTGTTCAACTCCTCATTCTTAGAGTTTCCACATTGCATGCAATCTTGATGGCCGAAGAAGTGTCAGTTTGTCGGGCAAAAATTTTTCCATTGCGCACCCAGACGTGCTATCGCGCTCAATATGACTTGCAACACACGAGCGTGTGGCTGCAGCACTTTCAGGAAGCAGGGTGGTGCCAACAAGCGGCGTGCTTGAAGACAAAGTGGAATGGATTCTGGTGTTTCACCAGTTAGCTGCATCCCCCGCGCCGTCTGCTCTACACAATCTGACATCAACGGCGACATGCGCCTTGCACTGTCGCACAAATGTCGCCACGTTAGCATTGGCGATGCGATAACGCTGTGCTTCTTTAAAGACCCGAAAGCACAGGAGAGAAGAGCCACTGCTGGAATGCCAAAATCCTTTTCCTTTCGTTTTCAAGCGCGCCGCTTGCCGCTCCGACCATGCTTCCGGTAAGTGCTCCGGCCACGTGGCCGGGCGTTGCAAGTCATATTGAGCGCGATAGTACTAACATTTCACTTCGCGTTTGCGTGCGGATGCTTTGCCAAGGAGGCGTTTTAGTTCTGGGCATAAATGCTCGTTCACGAACTCTGATTCCTTTGTATCAAACCCAAAGTCTTTCCCGACTAGTCGTATTTGGCGAGCTTTGTCAAGAAAGCTGTCACGAGTCTTCCTGCGGGTAAAGTGCACAAGTGTGTTTTTGACAGAGGAGTCATTTGCCAATGGGACACGATGAGCAACCTCGATAACAGAAGGATCGAAAGGAACGTTAAACTTTCTGGCAATTTTGGTCACATTGTCAGAAATATTTTCAGATGAACTGTATGGGACGCCTTTCATGTCTATATTTGCATTGTGGAAATATTGTTCCATGTTTACAAATCGATTTTCATTGGTTTTCAATTGATGTTCAAGGTCACTACATCGTGCTTCAAGTTTCTGGTTAGCTTCTTTCAGAGCCTTGTTCTCAGCCCGCTTTTCCTTATATCCGTCGCTTATATAGCCCAGGCTCGCCTTGATCTCGCTCATTTCTTTTCTAAAGTCTCTGTCAAAGGTGTCCTTGAACTCCTTCAGTTCACACCGAATCTCCTGTTTTAATTCTTCCATAAGTGCGGCAATTTCCTTAGGCATCCATCCGTACAGTAAGCAATACAACACACGAAACACTGGCAGCAGCAGCAACAGCTCGAACTTAGTAATCTAAATATAAAAGGCTGAGATACAGCACGAACCTTCGTAGAAGCTTCGCAGAAAAAAACTGAGCAGTTGATCTTTGCTGTCGCCGCTGCTGCCAAGTGACCGTCGGCTCGTTTTATAGGTGGTTTTATAGCATTGCTGTTAGCGGCTCAGCCAATGCCGTCGATGATCGCTTGATGTCGTAAGCCCGCAGCGGCGCTTGTGTAGGGGGCGGCTGGCGTAACACTGGCGACGTTATCAAGCGTAACACAGCTTCGGTTTCCGAGGTTGACGTGAATAAGGTGAACACACCTGGGTAGAAGATTCACTAAAAAAACTGTGAGCTGTTGATCTTTGCTCTCTCCGCTGCTGCCAAGTGTGCTGCCGCTCGAGGAAGCCCAATAATTCTATGTTTGTTCAACGTGCGACATTGATACCTTTGCTGCCCTCCGTGAGAGTGCCAGGCCAAAGGCGCCTAAGGCCACATCCCGTGCTATTTTACTTTTCTGCCAAGAATAAGAATCAACCAGGTGTCCAATAGTTCATTCTCAATGAGTATGCGATAACAGAGCCCGCCTCTTAGAGCGCACCCAGTTAAGGAGAGGTTTATAGCTGGCATTTATTGTCTTTAAAATAAGGCACACAGAATGGTTTGACCTCAACACGCGTGTTTACAGTGTGTCACCGCCACCACCATCAGGTATTTATCGCTCAGAAATATCCATTTCTGCAACCCGTTGTTTTTTATACGTTTTCAAGCTTTCCCAGTTATTCTTTCCAGTGTGGCAAATATAACCTTTGACATGTTTAGTGATAGACATGGACATGTCTTATGTGAGCTGCATGAAAACACAGCATGTTCATATTCTCCAATTCAGCGATAAAAACTCTCGCAGTGCAGAGAATCTTTGCTACTCTTGTACAGTGCTGTGTTTTTGTGACACAACATGTATGTTTCCTAACACTTTACTTCACAAATATACAAGCATGTGTTGACCTGTGTCGCCTAAGCAACCGAATATAGGCAGCGCAGTGCGCAGACTTAAAGCCACTATTTCCTTCCCTCTCCGGCATTCTTGACGTTAATATAAAGATATTGATTCTGACAAAAGTTGCAACTAACTTGCTGCTAAGACGGCCGCTGTAGCTGCCTTTGCTGAGTCGTAAATGGCTTGTTATTAGTGAATTGTCAAAGGGAATCCACTAAGGTGGAGTAAATTTGTTATAAAGGCGCAAATTGCTCATTGGCCGATTAATGCAGGCGACGGGTAAAGGCTACAAATTACTGATTGGTGATCGAAATTATAACCGACATATGTGATACGGGATGCAATGTTATAGCATGCAGAATCCTTAAACAAATGCCAAATAGTTTCGCCACTTAAATTTTGTCAATTTATTTTGCGGTGAAATGTCATTGATACCGTTGTTGATAATTCTTGAGAACTCTCCCCCTCCTCCTCCCTTTTTTTTCGAGTTCTGCAGGCCTTGAACACATAGGCGTGAGAGCATTTTTGAGATCTTCAGAAAAAAATAAAACCTCTTTCCGCTGCTCAAAATAGTGGTACTAACGCGAGAAAAGATATGCCTTCATATTAATCAACAACTGTTATTTTACATTTTTTTTAAGCTCAGCATGCTAATTGCGAACTGTAATGATTGTCCTCTAACATATTATGTGCGTCGAACAGTTACAGCAACCAAAATATTGAGCTCCAAACTTTAAGCTTTCGAAAAAACTCCGAACGTTCGAGAATACATTGCCAGATCGAGCTATTCCTAACAATGAATAGAACACTGAAAAAATGACAATGCGTCATTTTTTTATTTTAAAGGGAATTTTTCAACTTGCACACGTGCTATCTATTGCGACAAAGTGAGAGAGCGCGAGAACAATGAATTCAAATTGATAAAAAGAAATATTTCGCATTGTTGCCAGAAATATATGCTCCAGCGGTCCTTTAAAGAAACTGCGCTGTTCGCAACACAGCAGAAGCACAAAGCTGTGCCGAGCACTTCCCACACTGCTTGAATTCTTGAAAGTGTGTACATAAATGGAGACCTTAACTACGTTTCAATTCACAATTCTGGCTTTTGTGGCGATCCATTTCTCGTGCCTGGCCATTTTGGGGGTGAAAGTAACAAACGGTAGGTGGGAAAAGTGATGCATGGTGTGGTTATGAACAAGTGTTGCTCTCACATGTAGCATATGTTATATATGAGATTGTTTTGTCGTTGCACATGAAGTACGTTAATAACTTCTTTCAATTTTATTGGTAGCGACATACATTCAATACACGTCCTCACATGAATAGAGCGAGTATTTTCTTCGCATTTACATGTTTCATGGTCCTCAGTTTAATGTTGTTCTACAAGGGTAGAAACTTGGGCGAGTCGGTTTCTTTTAGTCGGAAGTTAGCGCCTGTGTTGTGTCTGTCTTTCTCTGTCCCTTTGTCCCGTTTTGCGCTACTCTCACTTTCCATGGATCAATGTTGTTCTACCTCCTTTGTACATAAAAACACGCCAACCTAGAATAATGTGGTCTAATCAGGGTCCTTTATTTTTTAGGCCACTGCGCATTTATATCATTTATATTACGGCAGCTCTAAGCAAGTAGAAGTAGTGCGCATACAGCATGAATTTTAGACCGCCGAAGGGCTGCATTGACAACAAAAGACAGACGTTCAGCACAAAATACAAATACAAGTTTTTCCGTGCCAAATCAAAGGAAATGTGTGAGCGACGCCTAGTAGAGAACCGCAAGGTTTGTGTGATTACATGACGTATTTAGCGTGCACTTGTTTCAAGAGAAATACACTTTAGATTTTCGCCCACGTGAAACTGTTGCTTCCCAGGATACGACGAAGCTCTCGATATTATGCCCAGAAGCAGAGAGCAATTTCATTGAACCAGCGCGGAAAGAATAAACTGCATGCTTCAGGTAAAACTTGTTTAGAAAGAATGTAGCCTGAGTGCTCATTCAGATGGTGTTCGAAATAGTGAGTTCAGTCAGTCTCTCGGCAATATTTATACGTCGACACTGATAATGCTGTTCTGCATGCTTTCTCGGCCTCACATCTGTTTTGTACTGATATCTTGCTTTGTGAGCTTCGCATTACAGTCAGGACTAAAACTCTGGAGCGGATTCGAAACCAGTGATCAGCACCGAGGCGTGCCATTCTGAACTGAACCTAGTTTTTGTGATTTGAAAAATACGAACTCCTTAAATTGCTGCAAAAGCGAACAAATATTCAATGTCTGTCATTAAAATAAACTTCAATGTGGTTTTAGCAATGCCGCTAATCTATATAAATTTTTTTATTGAATATGGTGCATTTTCTTCAAGCTCTAATAATAATTATGATTACAGAGCATTTTTTTTCTAAACTCTTTATTTAGATGTTAAATCCATTATCGAAGCTGAGCTGTAGGAATATTATAGTTGGCCTTACATATTCTAGCTGGCCAATATAATAGAAGGCCTACTTAATATTACTTCGATGTACTGATATTCGAAACTAAGAGCCCGAGGTGTCTAGGAAGCAGCTGCGAATGGTCAAATTCTACCTCAGTTCCTGCATCACCAACGTACCTATCCTCCACAGTACCTGAGAGCGCTGCCATTGAAGCGGTCATATCGTACGGACACAGTGGCAGAAAACCGCGCACCGCGCGCCGCCAGCGGCACGACGCTTGCCGCGAAACCTGCCAAACTGCAATTTGATCCCCCAACACAATTAATGGCTCGATGAGCCATTTTCGGCGACTTTGAGCGGCGACGAGCCATTTTCGGCGACTTTGAGCGGCGACGAGCCATTTTCGGAGCGTCAGTGCCGTCCTTTTTTTTGCTCCTACTAAAGTTTCAATCCGGTGGTACGGCGGAGCTCCTGCAGAAGCAGGGACCTAGGCCGCTTTGGTATCGAGACAGATTTGCGCTGCGGCGCTTGCCAGTGTGCACCCCGCCGCCCGTATGGCCGTCCATTTCGCGGCACGCGTTGTTCTTCCAGTGGTAATTTACTGTTAATAGTCGTTGACTGTTTTCGCAAGCATCTTGGTGCATAATGCTTGAAGACATGCTCTTTTTCTCTGAGAGACCTTTCTCTTCAAATCACTGGATGCAGTTTATGTTCATTTTCGCCGCTTACTTAGTGGCGGATAGAACTTGAGTAAACCTTCCCAATTTTCTCATTTCAGAGGCGTGTACTTTCCACGGAACTAAAATACCGCTTTATCAATCGATTCCGCTGGAAAACCCTTGCGTCAATGTGACTTGCTGGTATGGACGTGTAGATGTCAAGTAGTAAGTGCCTTTGCTAGATTTCTTAGGCGTACGGAAATGCGTGAAAGCTTAGTGTTTGGCGCACTGGAACTTATGAAATGCATATATTTATATTTTCCTAAATTTGTGCTTGTAACTGAACTGCAAAGATCTGTAGAAGTCTTAATGCAAAGGGTTTTGGATAAGGGTTGCCTTCTGTGTTGTGAAACTACATCTGTAACACAGAAAAATTAAAATTCTCTTCACTTGAGAACCATCTCCTTCGTTGCTATCTCTTTTAGATGAAACAAAATTGGTCCATGCGAACGAATTTTGTGGGAGACTACTCCGGGAGAAAAATGATGGAGAGTTAAAGGAAATGAAAGCCTTCAAAAATCATTTCTTCCAATCAAGCCCCCGCCTTGCCCTGCCCAGCGCGTCTGAGCTTTTGTCAATGAGCTCTATTGCGCTTTTCCTCTCGCTATCACATCCGCAAATGATTACGTGGATGGCATCCATGTGCTGCTCCAGATGCTCGCTCAACCATTTTTTTGTGTGGTAGAACCTAAATTGGTTATTGCCAATTTTAGTTAAGAATAAGCTCAACTGTATTGAAAGATATGCACGAAAATTTCAAAGAGCTTTTCTGTTTATCATGGACTACACCTGCTTATTCCACAGAAAAGAAGCCGCAAACTATTTGCTGGCATCGCTAAGTGCGAGCCGGAACCGAAACACCACGTTTTACACTGCCTACTGAATTTCAAGGGGCGACAGCTCGTATTTAAATAAGATTACCATTAGTGATACGTGAGGCTTCCACATTCTTCGGCAGCAGCTATGTCGCGTACTCAGCGCGTGGCATGGAAGCGACTGACGCCTTACTGATGCCTGGCAAGATACGGTCTATTGGATTCAGCACCTAACTCCACATATTGATGATGAAGTGTGCCCAGTCGAGCGTTTTATAGTTGAACTCAAAGGAAACGCGATCTCTGGCAGATAGCTATCCCAGTATTTGAACCAATCAAAGAACGGGAGAAGGACGTGCTTGATGTTCCGGTTGACTCACTCGCACTCGCCAGCTGTCGTGAGGTTTTTCCGTCCGACCTTCCTCGCTCTGCACAAGGGCTTCAAGAGCTGCGCCCATTGTGCTAGGCTGTCGTTCGGTGCGCTGACGTTCCTTAGACACGTGAGCGCTATCTGACCCCTCAGATCACAAAGGCCACTAATTTGACTTTGCAGTCACATTTCCGCAAAGAAACTGTGGAGGTCGCCTAAAAGGCGACCACGGTCACATTTATTGACTACTTTCGAAGAAGAGAGATCGGCGTAGGAGCGGCGGCAGCGTCTGGAAGAGAGCAAGGTCACACAGCGTTCTCCCTAGATCATGCTGGGGACATTTCGTAATACCCGCTGCGGTGGCTCAGTGGTAAAGGCTCACGTCTATTGCCCTTGAATTGTTGAAAGGTTCTCTTGAAAGGCTCAGCGGTATTGTCTACAGATTAAGGAAATGCCTGTGATAATTGGGGGCTGCCCGCAATCTCTTTGACAGTATTCCAAAATATTTAAGAATTTCTGTCGGTCCCCTCTATTCAATCCTTGTCATTCCTTTTTTTCTCCTTGCTCATCATCGCTACAGGCATAATCCACGTCGCATTAAACTTATGCAAGTAAAACTTGTAAGATTTTTTTTCTTATGTTTTGTGCTAGTAATCCTTACTTACTGCATGGAAAGGCTTTTTACTCCTTGGCGAATTCGAGGGAATAGACTAACCGAAGGTTGACACAGCGTGTGTTGCCTATCGGTCTTGGGCCAATCTATATCAAATGACCCAACAATGCACCCGACCGCCTTCGATTTTATTCAACTAAAGGTAGATGGGATGGCTGTGGTGTTATATCTACAGTCAAACTCAGTGAGGCTGCCCGGCAGTAAATCGACAAAGAGGTAAGATTGAAAGTTCAAATCTGATAGACTAACCTTTGAAATTCATTCCCGAGTTTCGAACTCTTTCGAGTGAATGAATAAACTGAGTTTAAAGTCCAGCCATAATTCCTAGCCACCCCTTTTTAATCCTGGCCAACGTGCAATTTGGCGGCTTAAAAATGACCATTTAGGTGTTTTATTTCAACACGCCTTATTTATAAGCTAAATATCATCGTTAGATTACAAAACACAATTTACGATTAGCTACATCCTATCTCAGCAAAAGAAGCCTATTTATTCTTGACGGTAACCTACAGCCTCTGAAGATCACTCTGAGAGAGGCCAATGTATCTTGATCGTTAAAGGAAAACATATCATCGATGGCTGGAGTCATAAATGGAGGATAAAAGCATGGGTCAATTGTTTTAGAAGTGAGGCAATTTATCGTCGCCATTTTATTCAAGCGGAAAAATTTAGTTATCAATAATATTTGCCAATGTAACTTTGAATGCAAACTCGGACAATATGCTGAGGCGCCAAAGTGATCGCAACAAAATATTGCAAGCACCAAGACACGGTTAAACAGACAACGCTCGGAGCTCAGAGTTTTCTTTCCTCAGCCAAGATATTCTGTGTAATGCAGAAACGAAAAAACAAACATCCGCTTCTACAAACGAGAGGACGTCTCCTATACAAAGCCTAGCTTGTTTTAGAGAAAGTTGACTTGTTTTCACCTTTCAGTTTCGGCCACCTGTTTGTTTGAGCCTTTCCAAAATACTATAGAGGCAGACAATGAGTTTCTATGCATTTTATATCATTTAAATAATAACAATGCACAAACAAGCCTGAAACCTTTGCCAACTTGAAACATAGTTTTGCCATTTTTTTTTTTTTACCGAGGCGGAAGGTGACTCGTTTGGGAATGGGGGAACCTCGCAAATATAGATGTATGCAAGTGTGATAAACACACTGGCGCCAAGAGTTGCATTGTTGAGGGGAAAGCAATCTCGAGCTTAGTCATGAAGAAATGTCGTTGTTTGCCACGCAATAATAAAATCCAGCTACAGTTCATCCTGTCTACTGAATCACAGTCTACTGAAGCTGGCATTTTTGAACAAGACTCGCTATTTTTTGTGGCGTGGATTGGTTTGGTTTGTTTTGGTTTATGAATGGTTAACGTCCCAAAGCGACTCAGGCTATGAGAGACGCCATAGTGAAGGGCTTCAGGAATTTCGACCACCTGGGGTTCTTTAACGTGCACTGACGTCGCACAGTACACGGGCCTCTAGAATTTCGCCTCCATCGAAATTCGACCGCCGCGGCCGGGATCAAACCCGTCTCTTTCGGGCCAGCGGCCTAGCGCCATAACCACTCAGGCACCGCGGCGGCTGTGGCGTAAATTGGAGAGAACTGCTTACAGCTGTATTCATTTGTTAACCTCCGATCTTTCAGTTTTTTTTTGAAGGCGCTGCACTGGGCAAGATAGAAAACTTTTGGCGAGAAAACAAATGATAAGGGATCTACTGAGCGAACAGTGACGCTTAACATTGGAAAAAAAATCACTCCTGGATGTTTTGTGCACTTTATTGCATTGTCACACGAGGTCAGCTAATAGGCATACAAGTCGGAATGTTAAATCCAAACATGTGAAAGGCCCTTGTGGTCAATTCGTACGGCTGGCGCTCTACAGGTTGAAGAACACGGGCCAATGCTGAGCGGCTAATATTCCATACAGCGACACGCGCACATATTGTCTTTGCTTCTGCGGAACCAGAACACTTATGCCGCCTTTCTAAGCCTTTCTTTTATTCGTGCAATATGTTGTGTCTGCAAGACATTGTATGCGATCGTATACTTCAAAGCTTTTCGTCTGGCTTTTTCAGTACAAATGCTCAGTGCAGGCGTAAGTGAAAAGTTGGTGCGAACGCCGTAGTTATTTTTTCATTCATGTGTGTTGTCATACATACGATGAGATAAAAACTGCAATATCTTCTGCGATTTTTAGGTATTGCCACAACACGGGGGTTATATGAGTTGTGTGACTTGGCTTACCAATGCAAGTTAAATATTTCATATGCCCAGCTTTCATAGCCATTAACGACTAGTGTCATCAAAGGGCCGCCAGTAGCGAACACCGCAGAACTTAATAATAGTATTTTTATTAGCAATTCAGATGACCAAAAAGTGCGGAGAGTTGGTGTACAAAGATAAGTGATGCTCATGGCCTACTCTTCCTACGCGGTGCGGAATCGGACTTCTAAAACGTTTCCTAGGCTAGTGTCGATTACTCCTTACGGCCACAAGAAGTAATTGGCTGTGCCAAAGATAAGAATAACTGCGTCATTTTGTGTCGTTCAGCGGCATCCATCTCGTAGTGGCTGCCGAGCAAACAGGAAACATTGCCCTGATTTCTTGGGCTTTGTATGTATTTCACGAATTTGCTGTATAGCATTTTCCACATGTATGCAACAGATAATGAAAATATCCTGCAAGAAATGTTAACAGTTTTGTACTTCCTTTCTTGACTGTATCTATTCTCAAAAGTTAAACGTTAACCTAGCTTCATCACAAAACTCAATCATGATAGCAGTGCGGTTGTAACCTATGTCGTCTTTCTACAGCTGCCAGTCGAGATTCCAGGAGAACGACCCGCTCTGTTCTATATCAGTTCAAGGCGGGAATGGAACGTACCCGTCGTGCTGTCCAGTATACGTCTGCAAGACTGTTGGCTGAGGTCGTCCAAGGAAGTATTTGCTAGCGCCACTGAGCGAATAGACAGACAGAAAAGTGCCTGTGGCAGAGGTAACCAGCTTGAACTACGTTACAAAATAAAATAAAATAAAATCGATTATGCCTTCAATTACTTCCTGCTCACTTCTCAATATCAGTGCTGAAGCTATGGTTCTAAAGTCAGCGTTAAAAGAGTGCTGTATAGCCGTTTATAGTATTAACACAGTACTAGCGCTTCATACAAGGACCCAGAAAGGGTAGAAGATTGCATAGAAAATATTAAGTCAATTTCTACTTCTAAGAAAGTCACACACGCGCACACACACAGACTTATGCACATAAAAACTCTTGGTAATCTGTCACGTATAGAAATACGTAATTAATATTTCTTTCTTTCTTTCCAACTTCTGTATTTTGTGCTGTTATTTCCGCAGATCACTCGCATGTCCCACTGCACAGCATACATTTGATTTCGTAGAAGTAAAAATTCACTTGACGATTAACGCATACCCTTTCCTTTTCTTTGTCCTGGAATGAAGCACATCTTTTTTTTAATAGAAAGAAATAGCAGTCATTGCAAATTGCGACAATCACTTCAAGAAGTGTTGAACATCTCGCCGTGGGTTCCTATTTAAGAATTTATTTCATATCACTTTGGATTCACTTGATTCCAAGGAGGAATGAAGATAAAGAAAAGCACAAAAAAATAGATCAATCGAGAGAATGCACACCCAATCAAACAATGTTATGTAAAAAATCTCGTGTGGAAGAACTGGCTGTGCATTTGTCGTCTATGAGACTGGCTTTCCCTTTGGATGTGTGAGCTGTATTTCGCTTTCGCTTCTTTTTTTCTACAGCTCTTGTGAGGGAAGGAGTCTCCAGGGAGGAAGCGTGCGGATTGGGGATTGGTCATGGGAGTGCGGATGGGAGGAGGGGGCAAGGGGGGGTGGCTGCACCCCCATGAAAATTTGGAAAATAATTTTTTTTTTCGCTCGAGCTAAAAAGTTCCGTTTCCTCATATACGTAGAAGCACCATTCAGGTTTGCGAGCAAACTTTGCACTCTGCACACTATGACGTAATCTTGCTGGTGATGGCACGGCAGTGAAAGAATGACAGGCTGAAGATAGCGCCCAATTCTGAGAGGAACGCTTGAGGTTTTCTATCTTGAACTTAATTCGAGATCTAAGCAGTATTATCGCGATAACTTCCGCTTTCTCATAAATTGCCGGCTACATTTAGGAAAAAATCTAGGCCTCCACGCTTAGTAAGAAAAGTGTGAAACCTTCCCGTGGCGTCACATTTGCTTGTAGACACTCCTCGCCGAAATGAAATTTCGACTACCACGCCACCCAAACCAAGCCTATATAAATCCGCCCCTCGAAAAGGTTGTACGCTTGTAGTGCACTGAAAGCCGAAGCCAGTAGTGTCATTATGTGATGCATTTCAGCGAAGTAAGATAGGACCACATAATTATTTTGATCCCAGATAAATGCAACCGCAACTAAATTTTGTGTATGGCTACCTATCAAAATAGGAGAGTCAATTAAATAAACTTTTCTTTAATGGGAGAGTGTAATTCGTAGGAGTCTATGCTTTGCTTCATTTTCTGGTTATGAAAACGATTGTCAAGCGCTTCGGGCGATATTATACAGTGTAAATACCCAGAGAGCCACAATGCCATGAAAACGGATGCAGTGCGCCTGCGGTATGATATTCTGGAGAAAAGGGAAGGAGGTAACGTTTTTTCCAATATATAAAAAGTCTTCGGGAGAAACACCAAAAATGGAGGCCCACGCGCTTTCTCCGTACTGTAATGAAAACAGGTATAAAGGAACGCCGCAGCTAGGCTTCGGAGAGAACGAGTAAAAGCATATGAAATGGCAAAAGAGGGTAAATGACGGCCATAAAACATAGCCGGCACTCTTCGAGAAGGGGCGCTGGCAAACGCCAGGACGCTCTTATTCATCAGCGAGTCAGCGACTTTAAATGGAGCCGAGGGGACCGACAACGAGCAGATCCTGCTTTCGAAGCGGCCGCCACACTACAGCCTCAAACCCAGCGCCCGGCCATTAACACAAAGCAAGGTAAAACCAAATACACGGTACAGTATGTTCGTACACCGTGACCAAATACAAGGTCCCTCTTTCCTGAAAAGGCATCCGAGCCCTCTCCTGTCGGGAGCATTCTCTTTCGCCGCACCCCCCTGGAAAAAACACAAATGGTCACCAACAAAGTCAGAGCACAAGAAAAATGATAGGAGAAAACAAGGAGAGGAAGGACAAACATATTTAAAGCTAGATGAGGCAATTGCTATCGCGAACTAAAAAATCGAAAGTTACTGTCCGCCCCATCTTTGCATCATATCCACTGATATTCATCCTATGTAGGACCGAAACGTTATAACAAAGTTACTTTTTTTGCTTTAGTCGGGAGTTAATTGTAAGTTCTTGATGTACTTTCTCTAATATTTTTGCGTTGTTATATATTGAACATTTTTATAGCACTCTAAAAAAATCAATAAAAATAAATGCAACATTCTCTAAAAAGTTAAAGCAACCTCCCGCGAGCATGCGGGTCCACCAGTTGTGACGGTACACAAGTTGACACTTTTCAAACACGAACTACGGGGGCGGCACTTGAGATCCACACACAGCACAGCATGCAACTCATGCATTCGCCTCCGAACGGGTACTATCGTGTCGAGCCTATACACCCGTTACCAAAGGGTAGCTAGAGAGTAAGAGTGATGAATGGGTAATAAAAAAAAACCTTCCTAACAAAATTGGAGCTGTGCATAGAATGCATGGCAGGCACAATATAGGACATTTAGTTGCAACGTACAGCTAGTCGAATATTATATTTACTCTAGAAACAATGATAAAAGGTCTGGGACAAACATATTACACTTTTGTTTATATTTGTGATTCCAACATTGTAATAAATTTTAGAGAAATATATTAAAACAATATTCATGAAACATTAAACTAATGTTTTTTCACGACATATAACGTTGTATGGTAATTTTTAACAATATATTAACAATAAAAAGTCGCCATATTTGACTAACAGGGCCCGGAAGGCCATTGAGTAACGGGGGCAAAATAACGGATTAAGTACGTTAGGAACAATTTGTTATTTTCAACGCGCAGTCCAAGGCAAAAAGTAACAACAATTTTAATTATAAAAGACAAATCGTAACGACAAGACATACATCGCCGCGAGCAACAAAAAAGTACATAAAAGGTACCAAGAATGCATCGCGCATGCACAATACACATATAAAGAAAACGCAGCAGCCATAATAAAAATGCGAATTATTGAAACAGCACAAGAAACCTATACATAGTACATTAGCAACGAGAATAAAAAGAACTTATGGGACACAACTTTTAACAAGACACCATGTTGTTAAAGAAGCTGTTTGTGCAGCTGGTCTTGAAATGGTTGGTGGAGCAGATAGATGCGATACTGTCGGGACGATCATTCTAAGGAACAACGGCACCTGGAAGTGCAGATGAATTGAAGGCTTGGGTTCTTCCGCATATGCGTTTAGTGCTATACTGATTACGTACGCGTCGTCACATGCGTGAAGGCTCTTCAAGGGCAGAGGAGATGGCCTGGTGCTATGTCGATATTTATGAAGTAAGCATAAAAGAGCGATGGAGCGACGATATGTCGATATATGTCGATATGTGACGCTAGGTGCTATGTCGGTATTTATGAAGTAAGCATAAAAGAGCGATGGAGCGACGAATATCTAATGGTTCGAGGGAGATGCATAGTGATGCGGAAATGGGGATTGTAATTTTGTGTGATGAAACGAGCGGCTCTATTTTGTACGGCTTCAAGCATGTTGATAAGGTAGTTTTGATAAGAGGACCACGTAGGTGAAGCAAATTCTAGTTGCGGACGCACAGTTGTTACATAAGCCACTTTTCGCACGTTCTTGGGCGTTTCGCAAGTTGCGGCGCAGGTATTCAAGTGGTCTTGAAGCTTAGGCGCACATGAATTGAATGTGCTTGCCCCATGAAAGATTATCCGCGAGGTGTATACCTATACACTTATAAGATGGCGCCCGAGACACTGCAGTACCATCAATGGAGTATGAGGAATTAGAATTAGAGCGCTTGCGCGTGAAGGAGATAATCTTGCATTTAGTTGAGTTAAGCATCATTTGCAGTTTATTCCACCAATTTGAAATGAGGTTCAGGTCAGTTTGGAGAGCGAGGTGAACATCTCTAGAATTAATGGCGCGGTAAATAATGCAGTCGACAGCAAAGAGTCGTATGGAAGAAGATATGTCTACAGTGGGAAAGTTGTTAATGTATATCTGAAACAATGGGCCAAGAACACTGCCTTGAGGTACGCCAGGTGCTACATCACACAGTGGGGAGGTAAAATTGTTAACTCTAGTGAACTGCTGGCGAAAAGAAAGAAAGTTACGAAGCTATGACAATGTTAAAGAATCTAGGCATAGAGCAGACAATTTTGAGAACAAGCGGGAATGAGCACTGCGGTCGAAAGCTTTAGCAAAATCTAAAAAGATACAGTCGGTTTGTAGGTTAGCGTCCGTGTTGAAATGCAAGTCAGTCGTAAATTCTAGCAGTTGGGTTTTGCCACAAGAAAAAAATTTCCGCAAGCCGTGCTGGTTAAGAAAAAATAAATAATTTAGTTCCAAGTGGCAGTAAATGTGGGAAGCGATGACGTGCTCGAGTAATTTACACCAAATGCAAGTTAGCGAAATGGGGTGGTAGTTTTCCGGTGAATTTCTGTCTCCGCTTTTGAACACTGGAACCGTCTTAGCAATTTTACAATCTGTAGGAAGCAAACCAGATGATAATGATTTCTCAGAGATGAGGCAAAGAATTTCACTTGAGATCAATACAGTGCTTTTCAAAATTTTAGAATTAGTGTTGTAACACAAGCAGTGTAGGAAACCTTAAGACTTGCAATGAGACGAGCGATTCCTTCAGTATTATTGGTAATAGGGGACATATATTAGTAATCATGATCATGAACATTGGGTATGATGGAACGATCTTCCTGTGTGAACACTGATGCAAGATGCCTGTTAAATGCTAGGGGACATTCACTCTCCGAAAGCGGTACGTGATCGTCATTGCACAATGGGAATTGGTTAGTAGTACTGTCGGGAGATATCACTAGCCGAAACGTTTTGGGATTAGATTTTAGGATGGCAGGTAGGTCATGAAAAAAATATTTGTTCTTAGAGGCCTGAAGGGTCGAACAGTAAGATTTCAGACAGTCGTTGTATTTTTTCCAAGCATCCGATGTAGTTACCAACTAAGCCTTTCTGTGCAAACGTTTCTTTTTGTTTCGATGACGACGGAGAGATCTATTGAACAATGGATTAGTTTTTTCGTTTGAGATAGAAACCAAGCGAACATATTTGTAAACTAGATTATACAACATTTTCTTATAAAGCACCCAGTTCTGTTCGACAGACCCGTCCGCAAACGAGGGCAAAAACGTTTTGATAAAAAGAAATCATTAAAAGCAGATCATATATTTAAAATTGGCTCTAATGTAATTGCGAATTTTCCTCCATGCAAGACCTCTAAATGCTGGTAATGCTGGTGTTGTGTTGGGTTTCATAGCGCATAGGCAACTAAGGCCATCATGCGCCAAGCTCGAGGTATAGGAGAAATCTCTAGATAATTTTATAGAAATGTGAAAATCGTCGGTGGTGCAGAGTGCTTAAATAGTTAGAATTCCCTCATGATGATGAAGGAAAAAGATTCTAGGAATGGGTACTATTCAAAACCTTTAAAGGGGGTCGGGTAACCTCAGCGGCCATGCTCACCAGGGCAAGGATCTCGAGGCTCCCAACCATTCAAATAAAGACCTCACCCTTTTTCTCAGGAATGAGAAATGGCTGAGGTGTATCAGGCGAAACACTGGGTTATGATTTACATATATTTAAGAAAACCAGCTTCTGTTAAAAATCTGAAAACGCAAGGCATGTCCACAATTGCATTCTCACTCAAGAGCAGTGCTGGTAGAAAAGGGATGCATTGGTTATAAAACGAAGAAAAACACTTTTTTCGTAGCATTTCCAGTTTAGAGCATGAAATTAAAATGGTATTGACTGTAAGTTCACCTCCGCATGCACAAACTGGTAAGTCTTCTTTGTTTAGCAGAAAGTTGTGTGTAATGTGTGTGTGACCTATCTGGAGACGGCAGATAATGACCTCCTTGAAACGTTTTTGGTGCACACATGACTTCCATTCACCTAATACTGGTTTTCTTAACCGTAGTTTGTTATTTAGTTCGTCGCTCCAAGTGGACTGCCATTTTTTCCTTGCATTACTATGTAGTAAGTTCATGCAATCGCTGGAGGGCATATTTATGTTTTTAATTGCTTGTCATAAGCTTGACCAGCGCACCAAGCAGCGGGGTTGTTGCATTTCTGGAATGAAGGGCTGTGAGCACACGTTACGAATTTGTGTAAATAATACTGTTGGGGAGGTTCGCATTTACTATTTTTTCTATGGCTACACAGATGGCGTAACATTCCGCAGTGAAGATGAAAGCTCATCGTGGAAGTCTTACTATTTTATTCCAATTTCCCTATACAACAGCACTTCCAACGTATACATCTGTTTTTGAACCGTTGGTATAAAATGCTGCGAAAGTAGTGTACTTTTCCTCAACTGTGAGGAATTTTTGTATTATATGTTGTTGCGGAATTTGTTTCTTACGGAACTGTGTAAGAGTCAAATCAAAGATTTCAGGGAAATTGTGCCCTAAAACTTAGGATACCGGTTTTTGGGGTGCCAACGCTGGGGTCTTTTTCTTTTTCGCTCCAGGGAGTTGTCCCTCTGCTGCAGCAAACGCGTGTTCTGAGTTGTGTCCATCAGCTCACTAGAGGCTCTGGACTTCAGCGGTGAACCCGCGGGTTTACGGTTTGTGGGCTTCTCCCGACTGAGGGAAGCCTTGCGGGCGGCCAATTTAGGGGCCGGCGTGCCCTTGTTCAGAGGTGCAAGGGCAGTCTTCGCTGCGTCTGCCTGGGCGGGGGTGGCCCTGCCTCAGGCTTTGCCTGTGCAGTGGCCGAAGCATGGTGTGGTGTGCTGCCCCTGCGCACCACATCGGCGAAATTTGTTTTTGCTGTGAACTGGAAGGCTGAGGGGAGTCTTGTTCGTGGTTTTTGATAAGTTAAGTTTTCCTTTGTCTTTATGGTTATTATTTAGTTCTCTCTCTTGCAGGTCGGGCACGACCTCGAGTACGCGGGGTGATCCCCTTCGCAGTTCGCGCACAGTGGTGAAGCATTGCAATCCACGGATTCATGATTGTTTGACGAATATTTGGCACATGTTTGGTAGCCACGACAGCTCTGTGAGCCATGGCCAAATCTTTGACATTTGAAGCAGCGTCTGGGGTTTGGGATGTATGGTCTTACATTTATATTAAGATATCCTACTTCTATGGTTTCGGGAACTTGGCTGGAGGCAAAGGTCAGGACTATGTGTTTTGTTGGTATTTCCTTGTCGTCCTTCCGGATTTTGATACGATGGACTTCAGTGACGTTCTGGTCTTTCAGACCCTCCAACATCTCTTCTTCGGAAATGTTCAGGAAATCATGCTCAGATATTATTCATTTGGCTGTGTTCAGTGATCGCTGAGTAGCTACGGTTACACGGATGTCTCCGAAGGACACTAAGGTTGGAAGTTTTAGTATTGTGCTTTGTCTCGGATTTGGAGGAGGAGGTCGCCACTGGCTAACTTCGTCACCTTGTAGCTAAGGCCCAGGGCGTCAGTAAGAGATTTGAAAACAATGAATGGAGATATTTTTCTGGCCGGTTGTTCTGCATCTTCGCTATGTACAACATGATACCTAAGGAAATGTTCTTTTGTTTTTTGGAAACACTGGGCAGTTATGTCTTCGGTCCGCACTATTTTTAGAGCGCAATCATTTTGTGAGGGAGGGGGAGCCATAAAGTGTGTTTAATGTTCGGTCATGATGCCAGCCACCCACCATGGAGCCCAACTTGGGGACGCGACAGGAACTTGCAAGCAAGTCTTGCCCACGCCGGCTGTACACCCCAACTATAACCCAATGTGAGACAACTCGGGGTAGTCAGTCACACAAGGTTAACCCTCACCACCAGGAAGAAGGAAAAAGTAATTAAGAGAGGAGAAGACAGGAGAGTTGTGAGAAAGAAGATAGGAAAGTGAAAGATAGAGGGGAGGACAGGAAAAGGCGAGTGCCGATTTCGCCTGGTCGGGTCAGGCCGGAGGTGCCGTCTACAGGAAGCTAGGGCCAAACCCCTAAATGCTAATGGGACATTAAGTTGTAGATGGATGATCTTATGATCACTAAAACTGTCAAGGAGCAAGACTTCATTAATCATTTATGACGCATTGAAGAAAGGCAAATGCAAAATGTTTGAAACGTGAGTGGGTTGGTTAACTACCTGAAAGAAATAAAACTCTAACACATTGTTGATAAGCTCTCTTGAGACGCGGCACGATGATGACAAATGTGGCCAACGAATCTGAGGAATGTTGAAGTCACCAACCAGGTAAATGAGTTCAGCTGGGCATTTTTGAATAGCTGAAGTAATACTGCTATGGAGTTTAGTAAATGTATGGTCCGAATCTGGCGGACGGTAGCATACACTAACCAGTACGTTGACTGATCCTAATGTACAAGCAGCCCAGACTACCTCAAGCGAAGAGTCGGTATTAATGGGAATGAATTTAACGCCTTTTTGATGGCAAAAAGGACACCTCCACCTCTTATACCTGAGCGATCATAGCGATATACCTTATAGACATCTTTACTGGGGAAAATTTATTTATCCTCTAAGTCTGGGCGCAGCCAAGTTTCTGTTAGTGCAGCAATATCACCATCAGTATCATCGAAAAAAGAACACACCTCGTCACACTTAGGCAGCAAGCTTCGGATGTTAGCAAACGATAACGATAACTGTGGACTGGGGCCACAGGATCTTGGCAGAGCCTTTACCGGATAGCTGTTGCCTAGCTATCTAGTTGATAGGACGACAGAATTTTTCGCTCTATCATATACTTAAGTATTTTTGTTAAAGCGCAGACTATCAAAGACCAGCTTGCCTATTTTATCCTGAAACTTGGCGAACTCAAATAGCTTTTGCCATGCTTGCCTGGTTGGTAAAGAAAAAACCTCTCGAATTGAATAATCCGAACCTTTCAGATTATACGCCGAAGAAAGAATCATCTGTTAATTCTTAGAAAAACTTGGTTTCATGATAAGGGCCCTCTGCTTGTCAACAGCAAACTTTCCAAACCGATGTACACGTTCAAACTTGGAGTTTGGAACAGTAATTCCCAGCTTTTCGTGGCAGAAGGTGATTAGTTTCTGTTCCGAATCATCCCAGTTTTCATTCCCTTCATCCGTGAGCCCAAAGAAACGCAAATTGGACCGACGAAGCCTGTTTTCAGCCTGAGTACACCTCTCTAACTTGAACCAGTTTTTCAGTTTAAGTAATGTTATGCAGACCGGGATCAAGTGTGCTGGCGTCAGGTTGACCAAGCGAATCTACTTTGGCCTCCAGGGCTGTAACTCTGTCGGAAAACTGTTTAATTGCCACATCTGGAGCATCTTGTCTATCTTTAACACCTTTAACATCGTTCAGTATTTCCGCTTGACCAGACTCGAGCATGTGCACTTTTTCTAAAACCGAGGAAAGCAGGTACTCAGGGGAAGTACCTGGGTATCACTCAATATCACCGGCAAGTAAAGTAAACAAGAACAGGGCAAAGGACCAACATCGCGACACTGGCGATAGAAAGCGCTTCACTTTGTCGCGGAACTCTGTTGGGCACAACACCGCTAGTAGACAGTAATCGTCACTCTTGGGACAAGTAGCACTTTCGAGGTAACTAACCTTCACAATCAGGACTGGTAAGGCGTGCATGGCTGACGCGGTGCGGAGCCCAAATGCACTGCCAGCTCTGTGGCCGTTAAATCAATAGCTGGCTCTGACGTGGACCGTTGTCGACGACGGATGTTGCCAGGTGAAAGTGTCGGTGGCGCCCAAAAACCGCAAAGGCGGAAGGAAACCAAAAAAAGGGCGGTAGCGATGCTTTATACCACGCATGCGGTAGAAGGCCGGCCAGCAAGCGACGCCACAAAGGAAAGCATCCTGCGCAATCAGGACGGGCAAGCGGTGAATGGCTGACGCGATGCGGAGCCCAAATGCACCGGCAGCTCTGTGGCCGTTAAATCAATAGCTGGCTCTGACTTGGGCCGTTGTCGATGACGGATTTTGCCAGGTGAAAGTGTCGGTGGCGCCCAAAGACAGCAAAGGCGGAAGGAAACCAAAAAAAGGCGGTAGCGATGCTTTATACAAGCATCGCGGTAGAAGGCTGGCCAGCAAGCGACGCCACAGAGGAAAGCATCCTGCGCAATCAGGAGGCGGAAGGAAACCAAAAAAGGGCGGTAGCGATGCTTTATAACCAGCCTCGCCGTAGATGGCCGGCCAGCAAGTGATGCCAAAGAGGAAAGCACCTTTCTCAATCAGGACGGGTAAGTGGTGCATGGCTGACGCGGTGGCGAGCCCAATTGAACTGGCACCTCTGTCGCCGTTATATCCTTGGCTGTATCTGAAACGGGCCCTTGTCGGCGATGGATTTTGCCAGGTGAAAGTGTCGGTGGCGTCCAAAAACAGCGAAGGCGGCAGAGAACCAAGACCGGGTGGTAGCGATGCTTTATAACCGGCCTCGCGGTACATGGCCGGTCAGCAAGCGACGCCACAGAGGAAAGCAGTCTGCACAATCAGGACGGGTAAGCGGTGCATGGCTGACGCGGTGCCGAGCTCCAAAATAACTCTTACTCTCAATGTTGAACTAATGCGTTCTTTATAACACATGATGTATTTAATAATGTTCAACATTAATGTAATGTTCCAATGCGGCATTTAACGTCACTGCTGTTACTCTAACGTTCGCTGTGACCCGCGAACCGTACACCTCGTATGAACGCTATTTTAATCGAGCGCCGTTTACATGGCGTCTGTAAGGTCGATCTTCATAAACGCGTATTTTTTTTTATTCCCTTAGCTTGCGGTCACTGCGTGCCTCCGGTCTACTTGGACAGCTCTCAGTGAAGCTCCGAGCTCCCCCTTACACACAAACACACAAACGCGAAACACACAAACTCAGCACTAGCGCTGTAGCTATTGTGTTGTTCATAATTAAAGGACAAACAAACAGGACGCAGCACGAAATGTGATTTTTGGACAAAGCGTCTCCCCAGCTTGCTGACGCCAACTGGATAGACCGCTGTAACACGGCTGCCAGACAGATGTCCGGGAAGAACACTTGGCTTTTCAGCCTTATAGACCCCGCGCAGACCCGGAGCGAAACACCGCGCCACTTACAACGAGCACTCCATACTTTCAAGGGAAGCGCAACACAACTCGCAGAGGCACTCAGGGACAAGTATCTCTCCTGCAAACAGGACCCTAACGGTAAGGAGTATCTTTACTCAGGCAAAGATAATCCTGAGTTGCACCAACCGTTCTAACTCTTTGACCTCAAGGCAGCCCTGGCTAAAATGAGGAGATGCACTGCGCCTGGACGGGACAAGGTCACAGTTAATCTGTTGGCCAATCTCCCTGACCAGGCGTATGAGGCCCTCTTGAAATACATCATCACTAATGGAAGGGGGAGCGGCTTTTGGAAAACAGCCCTAGTAATCTTCATCCCGAAGGCGGGAAAGGAAATCAACGCAGATAACTTGAGGCCTATCTCGCTCACCTAGTGTGTGTGGGCAAGTTGATGAAGACTATGGTGCGGGAAAGGCTCTCCGAATACTTCGAACAACGAAACACATTTCCAGACAATATGTTCGGCTTTCGCCCACATAAGTCGGCACAAGACGTACTCCTCCAACTCAACAGAGACATAATATAACCAGTCGAACACCCACATGATGACAAGGTCGTCCTGGCCTTGGAATTGAAAGGAGCCTTCGACCACATCAAACACAGCGTCATACTGACACACCTCAATGAGACCAACTATGGCCGTAAAACTTTCAACTATATCAAAGATCTCCTGACCGATCGAGCCGCACTAATCAGAATCCAAGAGGCAGAATTCGGTCTGTATCAAATGGGTACGCGGGGGATACACAAGGCGCGGTGCAATCCCCTCTACTTTTTAATTTTGCGATGCTCCTTCTCCCGGACCAGTTGAATGGTATCGAAGGCATATGGCATGCGCTGTATGACGATGATATCATGACTTCGGCCATAGAGGGAAACTTAGGACGCATGGAGGAATGCCCGCAAACAGCCGTTCACGTAGGGGATCGCTACGCAGGGCACTGCGGTCTCCATTGCACACCCAAAAAGTCTTAATTTGTGCACCTTAGGACATTCCCTAAGGATACTCCCCAAGTACATCTCTCCTCAACAAGTGGCCCCATACATGATGCCAAAGAGATTCGAATACTCGGACTCTTCATTTATAACCAAAGAAGACTGGACGCAACATTGCACAAACTCCACAATGTTGGCGACCAGGTGGGCCCTATGGTGCGCCGCCTCTCCTATACGAGAGGATGTTAGGGAAGCAGGGATGCCGTGCGGCTGGCCCATGCTTTCGTAATCAGCCGAGTTCTCTATTCGGTCCCTTCTCTACACTTGCGGAAGCACCAGGAAGACAAAGTTGAGGTAATCCTCCGCAGAATGATGAAGAGGGCACTTGACCTTCCTGTCTCCACCTCTAAAGCGAGACGTCTTGCAATAGGAGCGGTGAACACTTTTCAAGAGCTCAAGGAAGCCAATCTCACAAATCAATACACGAGGCTAGTCCAAACGAGATCCGGTCGGCGCATGCTAGCTTGGCTATATATCCAACCCTATTTTCACATTCAGGAGCGGGTCCGAGTGCCCGAACTCTAGAGACGCGTCGTAAGATTTCGACCCCTCCCCACTAAAATGGACAAGGAGGATCATAGTGGTCGTCGTCAGGCTAGGGCGGAAACCTTGGCGCACCACTGTGGCATCAAACATGGTGTCTATTACGTAGATGTAGCTGGCCCGAACGACGGGGGGGGGGGGGGGGGGTACATGGCCGCGGTCATACATCAAGACATACAGGTGGATGGGCTGTCCTTTTGAGCCATACGCACAACACAAGCTGAAGAGGTGGAATCGCCATAGCTGCTTCTGATTCAAAATCCAAACACATAATAACAGACTCGCGTTTGGCATGTCGCAATTATGAGGCTGGCTGGATAACTACACTAGCTGAACGAATACTAAGGAACTGCAGCCGGGATACCGATCCTACACCCCGCTGCCTGATTTGGACTCCGGGCCAGCAGGGCCTAGCAGGAAACGAAGCTGCAGACGCGGCGGCCCGAGCACTCATTCACCGGGCGTTCCCATTGGCTCCTGAGCAGCTGGATCCTGATGGCAGCTGCTTACTCTCCTTCAAAGCTATCACATCCTATTATAAGGATAGGCATCGCCTCTACCCGGCCCCTGCAAAGGGATTGGGGAAAGCAAACGAACGCGTTCTACTCTGATTATACACGAATACAACACTGTGCCCGGCAGTACTAAAACACTTCGTTCCGGCGTTCACTGGCGGGAGCAAGCACTCTGGGGAGGTGTCTGACACCCAGTATAAGGTGTGGGCTCTCCAGCGCAACTCAGCTCTCTCCCCCCACCCCAACCTTACCAGAGAGGAATGGGAAGCAGCCCTGCTTTGTTGCTCGGACCTTCAGGCCCAAAAGGTTTTAGTCGACAGGGCTAAGGTGGCGGCATCGACCAATGGGGTCCCGGAATAAAGACTCCACCCATTGCGGGTCACTTTAAAGAACCTCACCTCTTTCATTTTCTAAAGGCTTTTCACCACCATCACCACCACTCATATTCCTCCCCATTTGTTTGGGTCCTTTACAATCAGCTATAGACCAAAAGTAACCAACCCAACAGCAAATTATGTTATTTGGCTGCTCTGTTGTTTCTGTGTTTTTCATCGTTCTCGTTTTCTTCGCAGCTTTAAATCTTCAGCCTAATCAATGTTAACATTGGAAAGCCTGTGATTAAGGCTATAATGATTTGCAGTCGAATTTCTGCCGAGTGAAGTGGTCATCTCTGATGTAAATTGTGAACCATCCTTTTTGGGAAAAATTTTCAGCAGCGACGCCTTCCTGCGCGATTCAATATATGGAATGCTTGTAATCATTAGCGCCCGGATGCAGGCTAAATTCGGAGCGTGCCCTGAACTGCGCAGAGACGTAGCGCTACACACTCTGCCGGAACCCAAACCGAGCAACCTTCATGGCACCGAAATATCCGTAGCGACAGTGTGTTCTGGCATATACAGCAATCGCTGCCGAACAATATCTACGTCAGGCCTTGATCCAGATTTCGACAGTAAAAATGTTTGCGTATTGGCTTGGCCGCGCTTCGAAAAGAATCAGTGGGGCTGAAATGGGCGCTGCTACTGAAGATCGTCATTGGTATTTTCACTCTTGTTTTATTATTGCGCCCAGACTGTGCAGTAAGATGCGAAGGCTTATGTGCTTAAGTGAGTTGGAAAACGGGGCCGCAATTCACGCGAATTAACTTGCCCTGTTCGTAATACGTGCATGAAGACAAACTGCGGGACCTGGAAATGCTGCAGTACGCGAGTTCGAGCGAATTGGGTTATGGCTTATGGGGGATTAACATCCCGAAGCGACTCAGGCAATGACGGTTGCCGTAGGGAAGGGCTGCGGGGAATTTCGACCTCCTGGGGTAGTTTAACGCGCCCTGACATCGCACAGTACACGGGAAATTTGCCTCCATCGAAATTCGACCACCGCGGCAGGGATCCAACCCGCAAATTTGGGGTCAGCAGCCGAGCGCCATAATCACTGAACCACGGCGGCGGCACACCAGTGAATCGGGTAGCGTTTAAAATATGCTCGGTAGCCCTCTGCGCATTCCCTATCTCCCTAGATTTCCCTAGCTCCTCTTAGTGGCCCGATTAGAGCCCGCTTCGGGACGTGTCGCACCAGGCTTGCGGCACCGTCAGCGCCGGTATGTTTTGCATACCACATCAGCGAAGCCTGTGTCATGTGGTTTCTACCCCGCCGGGGATGTCTGCTCACAGAGGGCATGTAATGCTGGATGACAGTGCAGTGCATATCATCGCGCCAAGCCACACAGTATGGCCTATGCGATGAGGATTTCTGGTCACTGGCCAAAGTCAAAGGATGAAATGGCGTTTCGGGAGCACTACGGCTCCCTTGATCACTATGAAGCAAATGGCGCACGGAGTCGTTCTTCTGTAGCACCAACTAGCGGTTTTAATGATTTAGCATAGATAGGATGTAGAGACCCGTCGTTCCTGTTTAGTGTGCTAGACGATGTCTGTATGAAAAGAAGCTCAAGATTATGCCGTGCTGATGTGTTTCTTTTTGGTTGTCGGTATCTTTACTTGATCCCAGTTAATCTCGTGGCAGGATTCTTGCACATGCTCGGCGATGGCGTCAGATGCTGCTTTCTGGTTTCGGACGTCGTTCTGGTGCTCTCTCAGGCGTCTCCTGAAATCCTTTGTTTCACCGATATATATTGAGTAATCGGTGCAGTCAATTCCATACACAACGCCTCTAAATCTTTCACAGGGAAGCTTGTCCTTCACGTTCACCAGTTCGGTTCGCACCGTGCCAGCGGGGACGTGCGCGATGTTGACGTCATGCTTGCGAAAAATACGTGCAAGCGCTTCGCTAATTCCCGCTACGTATGGGACAGCAGCTCGATTTTGTTTTGCTTTTTTCTGCGCTCTCGCTTTCTACGGAGGCAGACTGATTCGCTGCCATTCTTCTTTTGGTGTTCCTGATGAAGGAAAGAGGGTAGCCGTTTCGTCGCAGATCGGACTCTATTCTTTTCACTTCGCCTTTTAGATTCGCATCTTGACTGCAATCCTGTTTGGTACGGTTCATCGGGGAGACAACCAAAGACCCTTTGTCTATGGAGCAGGAACGACGGGACTCTACATTCTATCTATGCTAAATCATTAAAAACGCTACTGGGTGCTACAAAAGAACCGATCCCTGCGCCGATTGCTTCATAGTGAACAAGGGAGCCGTAGTGCTCCCGAAACGTCTTTTCATCTTTGGCTTTGGCCAGTGACCAGAAATCTGCATCACCATGATTCCTGACCAGACGATATGCTGTCAAACCCTCGACTACATCAATCTACGCCATCAATTTAGACAACCGGCCATTACCGGAATTCGTCGTTTTATAAGCATCTCCGCCAGCCTCGCTGAATTCCGCATGCATATGCATTTCGAACTCAATTACAAGTTATCTCAAGTTATCCCGAAATCATTGCGTCTGAAGAAACCCTTCAAAACCCGCTGAGGTCTCCAGTTCGTCGCAAAGGCCGAACGTCAAATGCTTCAAGCACGGATAGAAGAATGCAAGCTAACAAAGAAACACCTGGAAACGTACTTGTTCTTCGCAAAACGTCAGCTGGAGTTCATCGCGTCGGACATTCTTGCCAGCGTTCAATTAGTTGCCAACCAGGAAATGCGCAGAACTGAGGAGAAGCACTGGAAATCACAAGAACAGAAGATGCAAGCGTTACTTGCTGAAAAATCAACAGGCACTAGGTCAACAACGATCTTCGAAACAAAGAACCTGTCATCCTACAGTCTGAAACCTGCTGAGGCCAAGCTACTCAGCCGAGGTTTGAACTTCAACCAAGGGAAAGTTCCGAACCCACGAGAGGTTTCTTGTGCAGTCGAAGGAGCGATGCTACTTATCGACCAAGACGTTCAAGACGAAGAAAGGACGAAGGCGATAGGTGTGCTGTCTCGTATGAAGAAGATGTCACCAGACTACTCCCTGCCTCAAGACGAACGCAAGAAGATTCGTAGCCTACAGGCCAACAATGAAATTGTAATACTTCTTGCGGATAAAGGCAATGTCACGGTAATCCTTGACCGCTCTTCGTACCGGGAAAAAATGGAAGCCTTGCTGCAGGACGAGAATACCTATCTCCGGCTACCGAAAGACCCCACGTGAAAGCTGCAGACGTCTCTTCAGAAAATGCTTGCAAAAATCTTCAAGAGCCTTCCACCATCCATAAAACGCCTCTACTATGAGCTGTTATGTACGAACGGCTCGGCACCCGCCATATATGGGCTTCCAAAGGCTCATAAAAAAAGACACCCCTCTACGGCCAATAGTAGATATCAGGAGGTCTCCTGTGCACTCGCTGTCCCAGTACCTTCACGATGTTTGGCTCCACTGGTTGGAAAGACAGAAACGAACGTCAAGAACTCGTCCGATTTTATCAACATGGTAAAAGCCATTGTCCCTGAAGACAACGGCATGCTCGTGTCTTTAGACGTCTGTTCACTGTTCACCAGCGTGCCGGTCAATCTGGCCGTTGAAGCTTACAGGCAACGTCTCGAAGATGAGGACTCATGGCAAGATCGGACCCCTTTCGACGCAGCAGAGCTTTGCGAGCTATTGCGCTTCTGTCTCGCTAACACCTATTTTACATATAATGGCACCTTTTACCAACAGACTTTCGGCACAGCAGTGGGAGCAGCAATCTCGGTGACACCGGCGAACATAACGATGGAAGGCATCGAAAACAAAGCCCTAACCGCTTTCCAGCCGCGAACAAAAATATTTATACGGTACGTGGACGACTGTTTCTGTGTCCTAGCCCGTTATGCCTAGTGACACAGGCTGGGGCATTTTATTTTCCAATCTTTTTTCATGCCCCATCATAATTTTTGTTTCTGTGTCCTAGAGCACAAGCACATGCCCTTTTTTCTGGAACACCTGAACGCCATCGAACCCTCAATCAAGATCACTGTTGAGGAATAAACCGATGCCTGCCTCCCATTCTTGGACACCACGGTAACCCGTACTCCGACTGGCCTTATATCTAATGTTTACCGAAAACCTACGCACTCTGAAAGATACTTAAATTTCAGTTCCGTGCACCCAGTCGCTCACAAACGGTCTGTAGTTGTCTCCCTGATCAACCGTAGTAGACAGGTCTGTAGTCAAGATGCCAATCTAAAGAGCGAAATGAAAAGAATAGAGCCCGATCTGCGAAGAAACCGCTACCCTCTTTCCTTCGCCAGGAACACCATAAGTAAAATGCCAGCGAATCAGTCTGCCTACGTAGAAAGCGAGAGCGCGGAAAAAAGCAAAACAAAATCGAGCTGCTGTCCCATACGTAGCGGGAATTAGCGAAGCGCTTGCACGTATTTTCCGCAAGCATGACGTCAACATCGCGCACGTCCCCGCTGGCACGGTGCGAACCGAACTGGTGAACGTGAAGGATAAGCTTCCTCGTGAAAGATTTAGAGGCGTCGTGTATGAAATTGACTGCACTGATTGTTCAATATATATCGGTGAAACAAATGATTTCAGGAGACGCCTGAGAGAGCACCAGAACGACGTCCGAAATCAGAAAGCAGCATCTACCGCCATAGCCCAGCATGTGCAAAAATACGGCCACGGATTAACTGGGAGCAACTATAGATATTGACAACAGAAAAGAACACATCAGCACGGCGGAATCTTGAGTCCCTTATAATACAGACATCGTCTAACACATTAAACAGGAACGACGGAACTCTACATGCTATCTATGCTAAATCATTAAAAACGCTACTGGGTGCTACAAAAGAACGGATCCGTGCGCCGATTGCTTCATAGTGATCAAGGGAACCGTAGTACTTCCGAAATGTCTTTTCATCTTTTGACTTTGGCCAGTGACCAGCAATCCTCATCACCATGATTCCTGACCACACGGTATGCCGTCAAGCTCCCGACTACATTATTTTGGCATGTTCTCCTTTTAGTTACAATTGTACGAAGTTGGGATCAGGTTTATGGGTGTTCACACTAAAAATACCTGTAACCCACCACTTTCACTATTTGTGATGGCTTTAGCAAGCGGCAGTAGCTCTAAACACTTATAAATATCCGCGAATACGCATTTAATCTTGGTGACATGTTTTTTCACTGCTACGAAAATTTTCTTCACTGCTTGCAAAGCTTTTTCATTAAACATGGCTCAGGGCATGGCAACAAAACCAATGATTCTATCCGCCTGAAAAAGACAAAGCTCATTATCCCTAAAGAAAATGCACGATAGGAGCAAAACATTCTTTAGCCTTGTCTTTTAAGTTTAACGTTCTTTGCGAGACAATCTAAGCCATCAAAAAGAGAACGTACCTGATTTTCCTGATCTGCTTTCTCGGCTATGCGACAGTTCAGGCCTCAAGCTTATGATGGGGCAGACAAGGTTTCAGACCAAATTTTGGACCATTGTCAAGCAAGTTCGAGATGTTAACAAGGACAGAAGCCCCGCCCATCACTACAAGTCCACCCTTGCTGCGCGCTTGTTTGTTAGGCTTTCTGCAGCTAGCAACAATTCATTTCAAGTTCTTGTTTTCTTGTTCCACTAACCTTCCGTCAGTCTTGCAGCTTCACTTCGGAGGAGATGAAACCGTCTTGAAGCAATCCATTCCGGGTAGCGCGCAAAACATGCCGCGCGTAGCCAGTCGGTGTACAACCTTACTTGTCTTCACAGTTCAGACCGTATGAGTTTGCAGACGGTTTCACATGGTCCCACGACGTTGGAACATCACCGAACAAGGCACTTACTTCTGCGGACGTCAATCTCTTCTTTATGTAGAATGCCAGGAAAGTAGCATGGTACGGCACTCTTGAAATGTTGGTCTGGAGCACATTCACATCATCAAGAACAGAAACACAGAGCAAAGGCGAGCCCGATCTATAAAAGATGTACTTCAGTAGAGTTAGTTCTTGGGCTAGTTGGTATTCTCGATTGAAGCTCGTAGTTCTTCAACGCAACGGCACACAGCCGAAGAAAAGAAGAAGTAAGAGAAGATGGACGAACACAGCGCTGACTGACAAGCGTTTATTCACACAGGCACACGCAGCTTAAATACACTCATACCAGCGCAGGCGCACACCGTGGAAGTGAAAAATATGAAAAAAGGAAGAACAATCTCATCACATTTTTAGCGCAAAAATTTTTTAGCGTTTTTAGAATTTTATGTGTGTAGTACGTTTATCGGTTTGACAAGGAGTTTTATCTGCAAAAGAAGGGGATATGCATTGGGTCATGTGTTGCCCCGGTTTTACGTCTGGTTTGGTTTATGGAGGTTTAACGTCCCAAAGCGACTCAGGCCATGAGGGACACTGTAGTGAAGGTCTGCGGAATTTTTGACCACCTGCGGTTCTGTAACGTGCACTGACATCGCACAGTACTCGGGCCTCTAGAATTCGCCTAAATTGAAATTCGACCGCCGCGGCCGAAATCGAACCCGCGTCTTTCGGGCCAGCAGCCGAGCGCCGTAACCACTCAGCCACCGCTTTTTTTTTTTGCTTTATTGACCCCTCAGCAACCGCAGCGGCCCCGGTTTTATGCAATTTCTTTTTAGCGTGCATTGATCGCCATTTGAGCGATCATTTCAAGCAATCTAAGATTGACTGTGTTCGAAAAGTGTTTCGCTACGTGGAGGACTTTTTAATTGTTTTAAACAAACATTGCGCAATTCGCAATGAGGATACACTTATGGGTGTACTGCGTAACTTCGAAAAGCATGGTAGGGGCCTCACGTACAAGCCTCCGGTAGAAGACAACCTGCAGTTCTTGGATGTAAGAATTTGGTTCATGAATAAGCACTTTTGCTGATCTTACTCCCCCAGAGCACAAAAAGAGCTACTGCCTTATAATTCATCCCATTCAATAATTGTGGAGAGGGATCGCTAAACCGTGCTTAGAGTGTGCACTCCGAAACTCTTGTGTGCATGATATGCAAGATAGTTTTGACAGCTGAGTTGAGGTGTTGAATGCTACAGGTGGGATTAGCCTTGCTTATTCTGCCAGCAGTTGCTCTAATGTAGCGTCACTTCTATGTTAATAATGTCCTAAAACCTGTCGTATCCACCCCGCTAGGCACACAGTCACTTATAATAGCACATATTCTACTCCCGCAGTCACCATCTATGAACACATTCATTGCACAAAGCCCGCATCACAGTCAACTCCGGATGTCACCATCTATGCACATATTCAGCCACAGTAGAACATAGTCAATTGCAGGGCCACAATCTATACAGGCATTCACTCACAGTATAATATAGTCCACTTCAGAAGACACCATCTACGCACACATTTAGTCACAGTACACCATAGTCCGTTCCTGCTGTCACTATTTAGAAAAGAGATCAGTGTCCAGCAGAAAGGTTAAAAGAAGGCGTGCAGGCTCCCTTCTGCATGTCTGCTGTCCACTCGTGTAGACGACGTCCTGAACTGTTGTGTGAAGGGTTCCTGTCTTCTTGAAGGAAGCGAACATCACATACTTTTGCGGGTTTGCAGTATATAGTATAATGTCCGATATCCCCACATGCCACATAAAGAACATAGCGGAGACGATGCCATGCCCGTTTTATGCATCCAGGCAGGAGTGAGAGCTGAGGCCGTGCGAATTCGATGTAGTAGAGTCGTTGGAATCTTTCCAGTCTCTTGGTCACACATGGCTTGTGGGGCGCACTCCACAGGGTACTGAAATGATCGAGCACCGTTTTTCTGTAGCGACTTTTTCCATCTTGAGGTACTTTTTGATGAATTCATTGACAGAGCTTTATGGTCGAGACTCTCTGCCACCTCAGTTCCTCTGACTCTTATGTGAGAGGGCACCCATTAGAAATATAGTGTAAAACCTGTGCTGTGCAGATTCTGCAAAAAGCGTAGAGAGCTTATAATCCGAGCTCTAACTTCTGGAGGGCAGATTTTGAATCAGTTAGGATGACTACAGGTTGAGCCGGACAAGACCATAACTTTCGTAAAGCCGCTTCAATAACAACACTTTCGGCCGTTCTGGAGGATACCACAGCAGTAAATCGTACAGACCACTCACAGCCTAAGGCAGGACTGTAGAAAGCCGCTGAGCTGGCTTGTTTGACCTTGTCCACAGAACCATCCATGAAAATTAGAAGATGGCGGACATACTCTGTTTCCAAATGTTCAATTACGTGCGAATGCGTTGCTGCCAAAGGAGAGCTGCGCTTAGCGCTCACGTGGGGAATTCTGATCTTACAGTCGTAGGTCGGAAAAAACCAGGGGGGTTTCAACCGTGTCCTTTGCCTTCGGACATTAAGGCCTAAAGAACTGAGTATTAAGTGCCAAGTAGGCCTTCGACTCATATCTCTTGCAGAGCCGCTGGAGAAGGCATCGCCCAGCTACCGTCTCTCCTAGGCGGCCAAGATGCATTAGTAGTCTCTGAGAAACGACAAGACTAAGAGGTTCCGATAGAGACTCATGAAGTACTACCTTGTTCGCAGCCGCCTGAGGAACTCCAATAGCTCTTTTTAGGCCCTTTTTGTGGAAAACTTTAAGACGTTCAAGCTGTGATGCGGAGGGGGAAATTAAAGGTAATTGATTGTCACATATATTAAGTACCCTAAAATAAATTTGAAAGGAAAAAGTGTGAAGAAGACGACGCGAATTAACCGAAGAATAAAGAAGAGGAAGAAGAAGCATTCGTTGATGTGGAGAGCGATGATTGGTGGAGAAGCATTCGGCGTGGTGGAGAGAGATGATTGGTGGAGAAGAGAAGAAGACGACGACAAAGCTTACGTGGACTAACGCCGAGGCTATAAAAGGGCGATTGAGAGCGAGGCACAGGGGGGAACAGCAGAGAAGCGGAGGCTCCGGCGGAATCCCATCATACACATTGGCAGTGCGTTGCTGTCCTCAAGCCACCACGATAAGCGTTAATTTACCAGCTCCTCTATCAACTTAGCCACACCGGAGGTCAATAATACAGAGCGATACCAGGCAAGATCCGTCATGTCTTTTCCAGGCTTCAGTACTGGAACTGCATGTGCCACCTTCCATGACGGTGGAACATCGCCAGTCTCCCAAACTGGAATGATGAAGTTTAGGAGCTGCTTCCTGAGTTCCAGGGGCAGATTATGTGTCATTTTGTTGGTGATACCATCGGGACCTGGTGCACACCAGCCCCGCAGCCCACTGAGCGAAGTCTGAAGCTCGCTAAGCGTAAACGGGACGTCCAAGGGAGACCTAGAGGATGCAGGCGGTGTACATATACCTATCCCAGAATTAGCACGTACGAGTTCGTCTGCACATTCCTCTGCAAAGCACGCAATAGGATTTTTCTTGCATATTGAAAGATCTTCAAAATCCTTCGAAGGGCGGGATTCGCCAGCAAGGCCACCAATAACTCGCCATATTCTCGTCATTGGTGAGAACGCAGTCAAACTAGCACAGAATGAAGCTCATTCCGACCTGTACAGCTTGTTTGTGTGCCGTCGAAAAGCAGAATTCAGCCTATTGAAGGTCGCCTTCAAGTCCATGTCGTCCTTCGTCTGCTTGAGTTGGCGCTCCGCTCCTCTCGCTGCGCAAAGGTTCCCGAGTTTTAAATGCGGGGCCGGAAAATGATCAGGCAACTTGACCGCCGTAGTTCCTGCCAGCTTACTAGAAATCATTTTGTCAATAACATCACCCGGTTCTAGGTGATCTCTGTACTTGTCCCAGTTGACGACATTACTGATTTTAGGGCCACGCACAAGAAAGTCAGCAGCAAACACAAAAATCGGATAGTGAACACTTCCCATGCGGTCAGGCGCTTTTGACCACCTCACGCGGAAGTCAGGTGAAAGCAGAGTCAGGTCTATAGCTGTTGCTGAGGCTGGAGGCCGGAGGGAAGTGGGGCTTTTGTCATTGGCAACACACAGGTCCAAACTGTCAATAACGTCCACGAGTTTGCATCCACGGGAATCCGCTTTCCTCTCACCCCAGACGGCATGATAGGCGTTGAAATCCCCGCAGATTATTCGAGGAGCTGGGCAGCAGTCGCAAAGCTGCTGTAGAAACAAATCCAATGCTACCTTCTTCCGCGGGGACACGTACACGGATGCAATAGAAAGGGTTCGAAAGCTGAGCTGTATTCTCACAGCCGCTACCTCAATGTCAGCCGCGCAAACATCTGTAACGCTTAGAGAAACACATGGAATTTCTCTTCTTATGTAAAGCGCGGTACTTCCTGCAGAAAATGACTTTATGCTGCAGTTTTTATGGGCGACATATCCAGTCAAACATCTGCCGCTTGGCAGGCCAGCTTCCGACAGGACCAATACTGTAACACGCCTCTTTCAATAATAATTTTGGTTCAGCTAACCGACTTAAAATCCCAGCGCAGTTTCATTCCATTATAAACGGCACCTTTCGGTGGATATTAGATCCACGAGGCTGAACACAATCCATATATTGGATCGACAGGAAGTTCGCTGCGAAGGTGGTAATTAAGGACTCAAAACAAAGCACCAGCTGTAGGAAGTTCTTCAGGTTACCAGGCGGCATCGCTGGAGCATGTGAACGTAGAGCCGCAAACAAAACATGAAGAAGGTCCGACACACCTTGATTTTTGAGCTCCTTATTTTGCGCAACGCACTCACAACATCGGCAAAAGATGCCGACGGGGACACACTCTTGGCCGCAGTAGCTGGCTTTTTTTTTGTCCCTAGTGCATATGAGAGTCCCCCTTGCCGTCGAGTCTGGCTGTGCTCCGATCGCTCAGGAACATGGACACATTTTGCTGGAGGTCAAACAGCCGACTTGCACGCAATGGACCTTGGCGTCTTGCTGGAGTCAGGTCTCTTAGGGACATTGTTGGGTAACGCAATAAGATCAGACTCCAACACTGGGAATTCGTCTAATCATGGCACAGGCGTTTCAGTCAATTGGGTTTTGGGATCAGCAATAAAGGATATTTGACAGTGCAGAGCGCTCACATGGAAGGGACAGCCTCCAAAACTCGCTGGATGATCACCGCCGCAATTGGCGCAAGCAAAGCAGGCCTTGCAGGTTTTAAAGTCGGGGTCGCCAGCACATCGCTTACAGCGTCGAACCTTTGTGCAAACTTTGGCCTCATGCCCAAACCGCTGCCATCTTAAACACTGTGGAGGATATTCAATGAAATCGGCAACTGCGTGTTTTCTGAATCCCAGATCAATTTTTTCGGTGCGCGCTGAGTTTGGAGCGAATTTCAGCACGATAAATTTGGTAGGTTTCACAGCCCATTCTTTTTCTGGAGACGCCACACGACGCACGAGTCGTTTCACGTGCAGAGCACCTTGTGGCTTCAAATAATCAAGCAGGTCGCTTTCTGAATACCACTTTGGTACACCCTTAACAACACAGGTGTTCTTCACGTAGGAATTGGGCGACCACACGTTAACTTTGATGTCATCAATCTGAGAGCACTGCAGGAGCTTGTCAACCTGCTCTTCTGTCGAGACATTTAGCTGAAGAGCCCCTTGCATGGCGAACCGACTATAAATTGGAGCTGATCCCAGCAGTGATTGAATGGCCATTAAAAGCAAAATGGGATTCCTCTCTCCTAAACCACCCCCTTTCTCTGTGGGCTCAACCACTACCGGGATCCCGACTGTTCATTGCTTGCGATGACTCACCAACCTGAAGCCCTCGTTGTCTACGTGAGCCATAGCGGCCACTGACTCGTCACCGTCCATGATCGTTGACTCATGCCCACTAAGCGATGAGGTCTCACTGGACGGGTGGTCGTCCTTATGGTCTGGTCTCTCCTCGGCCTGGGAAGCCATGGCCGCCTCTTGCGAGCCAGCCTCCTTAGATTTGCGTGTTCCCTTTAGACATGCCGGCGTTGGAGCAGCCGTACTCTTCCCATAGGGTCAGTACCGCCTTAGAGATGCAGCCGTCCTCGAATATTCAAATAAACCTAGGTAAATTAGGCAAAATTAGGTAAAGAACCAGAGCTGAGGCGACAGTAGGTCGAACAACATCTTCGTCTTCCTCTTCTTTTTCATTGAGAATTAATTGGCTAGGCCTGAGGCTGCCGGTTTCCCTGGGTCGGTTGTTCTCACTGTTGCAGAAGCGCTCTTGAAGAAGTTGAAGCCCAGTACTCCTAAGGAGGCAATAAACTCTACACAGGCTAAAGTAAGGCCTGAATTGATGCCCTACATGCACAAATTATCCCATGGCCTCAAAAAGGCGCAAACCGGCAGAGTGCGCCGTTGGTCTTTTCAGCCCCTCGGAAGGTTGGCCAGTTGGCCTGACGCATCACAGGTGAAGCCATAACACATGGCTGTAAAAAGAATTCAATCAAAATTGCCATATGGGTGGGTTGGTGGGACATGATTCGAAATGACCAGCGCGGAAACAGACGGTAACACGAGAAGAAAAAACACTGACGACGGGACGGGTGCTGACAAACAGCTCTTTATTTTCAAGAAAAACCCAGCACAATATATGCCAAAAACCACGTGACAGTCAGGGGGCCTAAGATTACAACCCAATCCACAGTCATAAAGGGGCGGCCAATACATGTATGAACCAGAAGAAAAACCACAAAAAAGGAAAACGGGGTGAAACTTTATGAAGTGAACATATCAAAAAGCACTTTAACCAGCGAAAAACCACGAAAAGCGCACGTGCCAAACAACATCGTAGCCAAAAGGCGGTGCCAAGAACACTTTAACAGCAACAACGAGCGAGCCTAAAAGGGCCCAAGCAAGCGAAGCAAAAGCAGTCAGAAGTTTGAAATAAGATAAAACGTCATGCAACCCTACAGATGCCACAGAAACTACAAACAAACGAATACAACCTAAAAAAGAGCGAAAAAACTTGTCTACGCCAAGAAGGTAAGAGGTAAAAAACAGTGGACATGTAAAACACAATTTGGAAATTACAACTTATGAGCCGGACCAAAAGCCTTAGGAGACGAATGCGCACCTTAGGAGGAGAAGAATGCGTTCTTGGATGCGTGCCTAAGAAGAATGCGTTCTTAGCAACATAAAAAAAAACAGAAAGGGACGTCATTGAGGCCTACTTTATTCCTAAGGCAGGGGACAGTTGCGTAAGCACGCCCTCAATTTCACTGCACCAGAAAGAAATGTGCTTCCTTGACCATGCGTAAAGATTCCTGATTTTGCATGTTCGCCTGTCACTTCCCGTTTGCTCATGAAGTTTTCTTATGTTAGTCGCTGCGCATTCTGCTCCTCAGGCTTTTGGTGCGGCTCATAAGTTGTAATCGTCCAAATTGTGTTTTACATGTAGAATGTTTTTTACCTCTTACCTTCTTAGCGTTGACGTTTTTTGCTCCTTTTTAGGTTGTATTCGTTTGATTTTAGTTTTTTATGGCATCCGTAGGGTTGTATGACGTTTTATCTGATTTTAGATTTCTGACTCTGCTTTTGCTTCGCTTGCTTGGGCCCTTTTAGGCTCGCTTGTTGTTGCTGTTAAAGTGTTCTTGGCACCGCCTTTTGGCTACGATGTTGTTTGGCACGTGCGCTTTCCGTGGTTTTTCGCTGGTTAAAGTGATTTTTGATATGTTCACTCCATAAAGTTTCACCCCGTTTTCCTTTTTTGTGGTTTTTCTTCTGGTTCATACATGTATTGGCCGCCCCTTTATGACTGTGGAATGGGTTCTAATCTTTGGCCCCCTGACTGTCACGTGGCTTTTGGCATATATTTTGGCATATATATTGGCTGGGTTTTCCTCGCAAATAAAGAGTTATAGTCAAGGGTTCGACGAATGCTCATCTGGTCAGGCATTAGTAGAAGCAAAAGATTACAGTCACTGACCAAGTCAAAGAGTTGTTAGTCAGCGCCCGTCCTGTCGTCAATGTTTTTTCTTCTCGTGTCCCCGTCTGTTTCCGCGCTGGTCATTTCGAATGATGTAAAGAGAGGCACAGGAACCGCTTTGCGGAATGCGCCACAGGCATTGTGCACGAAATCGCCTTGACGTGTGGCAGGTCGTACATCGGACAAACGGGGCGCTGCGTCAACGACCGGCTGAGGGAGCACGCAAGGGATCTAAGGAATAGGGAAGGTCCTAACCTTGTCGAGCACTGCGCAACTTGCAAGGATAGCACACCGATGTTTTCGGGAGTGAGGGTTCTGAGCAGAAGCAAGTTAAAAACAACCCGTGAAACGATAGTGGCATACTATATTAAGGAGCTGGGTCAGAATGTGTCAGCGATACTTCAGTCATTTTGTAAAATGCAGAAAAGGCGTTCCCTTCAAACTTTTTGCGATAAAGATGTGATGAGGTTATTTTGTCCTATTTTTCCTTTTTTTTCCTTTCACGGTGTGCGCCTGCGCTGGGCTGAGTGTGTTTTAGCTTTGTGTGTCTCTCTGAATAAACAGTTGTCAGTCGTTCTTGTTGCTGTTGTTAGCATATCAAAAGATGGGATATACCCACACTGAGAGATCGGCCAAGAATCGGGTAGCTATTCACCTGTACCCAGGTAATTAAAATGAAAAGCACGCGGGAAAGCAACACTGGAGGATTCTTCCTCATGAACAGAAAAGGGATCAAAGTTTTGATTCCAAAATTAGTAGAAGTAATAATAATAAAGAGAGGGACTAGAAGAGAATTATAAAGTCAAAATGTAATAAATGAGAGGAAAGAAAATTTTGAACCTTTAGCACGGCTGTCCGTGAGATTCTAGCAGAAAATTTAGCAGAGCCGGACAAACAGATTTGTGGCGGAACCCAAATGTGGTGGCACCAAATGATAGCAAGAGCGGGCTGAATAAACTAAGGCCAAGGGGCCGCAAAGGCTCCGCCAGCAACCTTCTACTCAAAGAGGTGTATCGGCGACAATAGAACAAAAAATGCTCAATAGATTCAGGATCACGGCAAAATGCACAAAGTGGAGAGAGCGCCAAACTCGACCTGTGTAAATAGAAATTTAGAGGAGGGATACGGCACCGCAGCCTCGCCAGAGATACTTCAAGCTGACGACATCGACAAACTTGCCTGTCTCAAGAATATCTGAGACGCTGATAATCCGCCGATGTTACAAGTGTTGTGTCTTGCGTGCTTAAAAACGCACGCCGCCGAAACCTAGATGCTGTAATATAGGCTGTAGCCGGGATAATAGGCAACACGGAGCCGCTTAGGGAAGCCTTTGCGAGCGTATCAGCAATCTCATTAACATTCACACTGCTGTGACCGGGAACCCATACTAAATGAACAAGACTCAAATGCGGAGGAAGCAGGGAGAAGAATGTGTTCAAAATGGGACCGTCAACATGCGTGGTGTGGGACGAACACAGAGATAAAGAATCGGTAATTACTGACACTGCGGTAATAGAGGGGTGCAGCTTGCGCAGGGCAAGTATTACTGCCAGAAAAGCTGCTTGAAAAATAGGGGTGAAATCTGGAAGGCGCAGAGAAAAGGACCAGTCTATATGCGAACAGAATATTCCCACACCTGCTCTTTCATTGCACCGCAATGCGTCGGTTGCTAATGCGATTTTTGTAGTAGGGCCCTTATATGATCGTCTAGTAGACCGTTTAGAATACAGGGGGCAAAAGCTTTGCATTTTGGGGGAAAATATTGTCGAAAACATTGTGGACAGCGGGCCCTCTGCATAGCGCAGGAAGGATGTCATAAATTTTCACATCTAAAGGCTCAAGCACTCTTTGCACAAACACTACATGTGGGGTATGGAAACGAGTCCAGAGGGAACTAAAAAAGGGTGTCGGCTGGCACCAGAAAATGCTTTGTGAAAGGTGGAAATGAGACTCGTAGATATTGAGGTAAGTCTGCACAGTTAAAAAGTGAAGACGAGATAAGAGAGGGGGAATGCGGGCTTTAGGTACAGTACATTGGTAGCAACAAATTCTGGGAGGCCGAGGCACATCCTAAGTGCTTCCCTCTCTGAAAGGACAAGAGGACGATGTTTGTATGCAGCCGAGCCTGAAAAAAACACAGATCCTAATTCTAAAATTGGCCTGACATATATTTTCTGAATTATTAATAGCGCATCTCTTCGCATGCCGTACCGGTGACTGCATAATCTACGTAACATGCCCACGGCACGAGCCCCTTCCACCGCGACATGGTCAATGTGGGGTCGCCAGGTGAGTTTCTCGTCATAAATTACCCCTAGGTATTTTAGGGATTGAACCTGCGGTATTGGTTGTAACTGGCAAGTGAGAGAGACCACTACACGATTCTACAGGGGGAAAACAAGGATGGCGCACCTTGCTAACATTTAACTTCAGCTATAAGCTGCTCAACCAGTGCTCAAGTGTACTCAAATATGACTGCAAAAGACAATACAGGGAATGTATATCCGGCGCAGCCGCAAAAATGCCATGTCGTCCGCATAGACGTAAGTGCGTACATGGCGATGGATAGGAAACGAGCTCAACCGAATATTAAAGAGCACAGGAGAAAGACCAGCTCCTTGCGGTGCACCTCTAGTTTCTTTGTACCTCTCTGAATGCACACCATTATGGACGCAAAAAACTTCCCTTGCAGAAGTACTTACTGTTGGGCTAGTTGGTTCATCATAAAGTTGAATGGCGTAAGGGAACGAACACAGGAAGACACAGAAACAGAAAGAGCGCCTACTACCAACTGAGTTTATTTCGGAAAACACCACCTTCATACGCCAGTACATTATCAACAACAGTGCGTTATCATAGCCAGGACAAACCTACAAGAAAAATTATATGTACAGAAAAAGATTACATTTATGCATAAAAGCCAGAGAATTGCTACTCACAGAACAAGGCATGAAAAATTTACGATGATAGCAAGATTAAATTACTAGATCTACACATGATCATCTAAAAAATCTAGTTCCTGCCCGCTGAGTTTGACCGACGAAGTGCTTATGCACGTGGGCCCACCTTTTTGTACGTTAAATGCTTCAATAACTCCCCTTTCAACTCGCTCACTGCCTCTGCCGATAAACTTCGCCTCTTCCAGCACCGGTCCGCAATATTTGCAATCTCTGCAGTGATCAGGAAGGTTTCCCCTTTCATTGTTCTTTATTGTACGTTTATGCTCAATCGCTCTCCCATTGAAACAACTGCCGGTCAGCCCGATGTAGACCCGCGCACACTTGAGCGGTATCTCATAGATGACTCTTGACCTGCAATCCGTATAACGCTGCCTATGCTTGATAGCGCACCTCGCGGGTCGTTTGTCCATCATGGAGCATAATTTGCCAAGCTTACATGGTGCTGAAAACACCACATTCACACCATAACGACCCCCTATCTCCTTGATGTTGTGCGCTATTTTGTGCAAATACGGAGTCACCGCCACAGGTCTCTTATCTCGCTGCTTGCTCGCTCAAAGAGAGCTTAGTCTTCTGCAGCAAGGCTTCACAAACAGCGGTTATGACAAGGCAGGGATAACCAGCGTTGTTTAATCTCTGAAGTTGCGTGTCAAAGCCAGCCTGCACACAGTGATCACATGATTTAGATAGAGCGGCGTGTAAGCACGTCATGGCAATACTTTGTTTCACCAGTTTAGAATGGCCACTGCTGAACGGCATGAGGCTTTTCTTGGAGCGGGGGTTATACACCCAACACACATGATTTACGCCAGTAAAATCAAACTGAACGTCCAGAAACCGGATCTTGCCCCCTTGCAGAAGTTCTCAAATGAAGGTGAGGCCTTGGGAATTGTCTCTAAAAATGTTAAGAACATCAGCAACAGCTTCGTCAAAGTTAAAAGAGGTAGGCGGGTCATAAAGAATAAAATAATCGTCAACAAAGCGGAACACCCGTCTGACAGGTGTCCGGTTTAACTGCGCAAAAATGCGCTGGTCTAAAAAAGCTAAAAAGATGTCAGTTAAAAGGGGGGCAATAGATGAGCCAATGCAAATTCCAGTTCTTTGCAGATAAAACTTCTGGTTAAAATCAATGACAGTTGATTGCAGATAAAATTCAAGCAAAGATATAAAATGGTCACTGGTAATTCTAATAGCATTCTGGAACCTTAGTTCATCAAAATCATTTATGCTCGCACGAATGGCTGTAAAGAGGCCATGGTGGGGAACAGAGTAGTACAAGTTTTCTACATCTATAGAGAACGCACATGATGTTTTGTCTAATCCAGACCTCATTTCAGTTAAAACTGAATCAGAGTTCTTAATAAGAAAAGGGTCGTCCACAGAAAGCTGTTTCAAGGAATTTTGCAGAAATTTAGACACATGGGACTGCCATGTCCCTTTTTCCGATACAATAACCCGTAAGGGAAACTCAGGTTTGTGGGTTTTTCAAGTGAAAAAAAAACGTTTAAAACTCCTTTTTTGGCCGAGTTTACCAGTTTCCGCACAGATTCTAAATTCAGATCCTCTAGTAATTTTAAAGCAACCTGCTTCTGCTTGTTGGGACGAAATTTGATTGGTTTAAAATTCTTTTCAATTCCTTGCTCCGATTTTGTTCGCATAATGCCGTTGGGAATAACAACAAAACTTCCTTCTTTGTCAGCCTCAAAGACAGAAAGATCGGCTTCTCTTAAGGTTTTTACAACGCGCTTCAACGGCCGATTACTACAAGGTCTATCACTCACACAGCGGATAACGGCGTCCACTCCGTTTCCTAATGCTCTCTACCGGTGCTGTACACTGGCTCGTGCAGTGACATTCCGTACTATCCCAAGGAGTTGAGGTCTCTAGGCTGCTGGCTGAAAGCTGTACTTTGGGCCTAGCTGCAAAGTGTCCAGTACATTGGAGGGAAGTTCAACATTGCCCACCTTGGTGACCTGACACGGAGAAGTACTTTCTGTCTCTGTGTCTTCCTGTGTTCGTTCCCTTGCGCCATTCAACGTTAAGAATTCCTTGTTATAAAGAAATGCAGATATCCAAGCAACTATATAATCTTGAAACTGAAGAGACTGTAGCCTATGTATTAAGATAAAGTGTTCTTCACTGTCGTAACCTTTGGTGACGACTAACGTAACCAAAGCGGCGACATGGCGTTGACGACGAGCAAGGAGAATTCTACTCTCAAGATCAGCATGTGCATTCCATATCGAACACCGTGGCCGGAATTCAAGTTGATAAGGGCTGAGTATATTTTTGCTGTCCACGAAAGGCTGACACCTGAATTAGTAACACCCTTTCTATTAATTTTACTACGTTTGATGTTAAAGATTGGCCTAATATTATCTAATTCATAGCCTCCACCCTGATTTTTCAGTAATGAAATAACCTTGGTCAGCTTCCACTCAGGAGGTATTCAAGCGTGTTTGATAGAGTAGTTTATGAGGTGCAATAAGGAGTTCAGAGACTCTTCATAGAGAAGAGCATCTTTTTAGTGACCCCACCAGGGCCAGGAGGAGCCGCTGGTAATCTCTGTACAACTTGGGAAAGCTGCGATAGATTAACTTGGGAGGTATTATTATTTTGCACCACTGACGCGAACAACATTGGTCGCAAAGGCATTAGAGACGAAAACCGTTTTTGCAGGCCCGTGGCAATTAATTAAACCACCTGGATAGCTTCTTTTGGTGACATAACTAATGACTGTAAATTAATAGAGGACGTGAGCAGTTTTCTAGATCGTAGAAAGCCGAATAGTGCACGTCGGTTGCCCGACTTCAAAAGATAATCGAAATGTCCTGGGTCATATTTTTCCTTCACACGAGAACTGTGCGTTTAAAGGTGGCTGCAATAAATTTATAATCACTCCAGTTATTTGGGCATTGGTTATGAAGAAGCTTTTTTCATGCTGCCTTCCTCCGCCTGTAATCTCTTTTACAGTCCGAATTTCACCAGGTAGAAGAATTCCCTTTTGTTATCCGCACCAGAAACCCCGACTTTTTACGGCATTCTTCTCTAGTCAGATATATGCTTGTTGACTGGCGGGCCTCGGTGATGTTAGACAGTGACGCAAGGGCAGAGCGCATCGCTGTCTGAAATCTGTAATAATTTACATGTGAACGCACCTGAGAAGACGCAGGAGTTACACGACATACGATATCATAATGAATAGGTATATGGTAACTTGAGGTGCCGCAATCAACAGTCGACCAATCCGTTACGCCCATGCCAGGACTAGTGAACGTGAGGTCTAAAACGGATTAAGTCCCTGCGTGAAGGTAAGTGGCCGATCCTGAATTTAAGCACATAAGGTTGTGATAAGAAACCCAGTCCCAAAGGCGCTTGCCGCATAGATTAGTCCTAAAACCCTACAACACATGGTGAGAATTGAAGTCGCCGGCCACGAGAACTGAGTGTTTACAGTTGGAGAGTAACAAGTCCAGAGGTCTGATATCCCGTACACCAGAGGGGAAATAACAATTTGCTATGGAGAATGGAGAGCACCCAGAAAGTACAAAGTCTATTGCCAAAATCTCACATTCAGGAGATATTTGTTGAACAGATACGTTAACCCTGTGGGAAAAATTTGAAGGGACTAAAGTCAGTAAGCCACCTCCTCTTCACTGGCGATCTAGGCGAAATGAACGATAATTTTTAAAATGAAAATGTTTGTCGGTTGAAAGCCAGGCTTCTTGCAGAATTATGACATCCGGATGAAGCTTGGTAGAAATGTAGAGTAAATCTCTACATTCCTGTGGGAAAAATTTGAAGGGACTAAAGTCAGTAAGCCACCTCCTCTTCACTGGCGATCTAGGCGAAATGAACGATAATTTTTAAAATGAAAATGTTTGTCGGTTGAAAGCCAGGCTTCTTGCAGAATTATGACATCCGGATGAAGCTTGGTAGAAATGTAGAGTAAATCTGTGGAAGCTGAAATAATAGAGCTACAGTTCCACTGTATAACTCGCAACGACGCTATGGTTGCGAAAGTCTAGTAGCGGCAACTGCCTGCCCCAAAATGATATCCTTGGGCTTGGTGCCAAGCTGTTGCTTCTTTGATTTGGGCTGGGTACGTGGAGAAGACGACGAATGAGACATGGGGGACCCGCTGCGCTTGAGAACCCGCGCATCAGGCTCCATCATCTCGGAATCATAGATGATACCATCATCACTCGAAGTATCCGAGGGAAGTACCATGGAAGGGGCTGTGGTACGTAAAAGAGTGCATATTGCAACCGCGCAAAACGACGAGGGACGAAGAGAAGAATGCACAAGACACAACGCGGAATTTCAACTGAGGTTTACTACAAGAAAAACCACAATATACAAGATTCGTAATCACACCTGATAGACAGCAGACATCATCACGTGACACTGACATGCGGGCGCGCGTGGCACAAGTTAGCATCAAGATAGTTGAATTCCTTCTTGGATAAGGATACAGAAGTGGTGCTTATGCAACGGTCATCTTCTTTTCTAATGCTGTAGGCTTCAAAAATTTTCCTGCTAAGCTGGGTCGGTAATTTTTTCAGGACAATTGTGTCTCGGAACCTGGGCGTGCAGTTACGGCAATGGCGACAATATTTCGCCAGTTCACCGCCCCCCGCCAATGATTCAACAGCTGCGCGGTGCCCCTGAAGTCTAACATTCAGGCAACGTCCAGTTTGCCCAATGCAACAATTCCCACATGTGGGGGGTATTCGGTACACCACCCCTGCTTTGCAGGGAACGAACCTGTCTACGTGCTTAGTGCGGCACCCGTTCTTTTTTCCATTTCCCTGCACCATATTGCACATGCCTGAAAGCTTCTTCGGCGACGTGAAGGCCACCGGGACCTCACATTTCATGGCCACTTTTTTGAGGCGATGTGAAATCTGGTGGAAGTACGGCATAGCCACGGGTCTCCGGTGTTGCGGTTCTTCACGTAGGCAGTGCTTCGGTGGGCATCGAGCTTCCTTGGAAAGGGCTTCTATCACCGAAGTGACCAGCTCACAAGGGAAACTCGCATCAGAACTGAATGAGCTTGCCTTAATGATCTCTGATAAAGAGGGTAGTTTTGCTGTTATGCCCAATTCGGTTTATCGTCAAAAAGCGAGAGAAGCTGTTTCAAAAAACTTCTCCCCCTCGAAGTTTAGCTCCGCTAAGATGAAGATACTAGCGATCCGTTTATGTGAAATATGTAATCTGGAGAGGCTCTGTTCGACTGTCAAGGGTGCGTCCAGCGGAACACTTAGCATTTTCTTTTCTGCAAAAACCCACAAATAAGATGTTACCTTTAGAGCCATTGTATCTGAGCGTGATACGTGGCAGGGGGCAGTCTCGAAGTTTCTTCAGAAACACCTACGCATGCTCAGCTTTCAGGATTCGTTCTTGATTAAGAATTCTGAAGAGCTCCTCATAATTCTTGGTTACCAGGAAAGCACAGGTGAATGGTTTTTTCCTTTTTCAATTGACGTTGTTGTCCTTTTTTATTCTATACCACAAGACAAGCTGCTTTGTGCTCTTAAGGATACCATAGATGACTACAGCTCAGTGGCTTTTCAAAACGCACGTGGCATGAGTGTGAATGACTTCGTAGAAATGCTCCGTTTTTCTCTTGCTTCGACCATAGTTAATTTTGGGGGAAAGAATTTCATTCAGATGCATGGTGTTTCCATCGGTTCATGTATTGCCCCATTGTTAAGCGACATCTTTTTATCATACTGTGACAAGCGAATCGCTGCAAATCTTCACACAGCCCACTCGGCTAAGATTTTCAGATATGTAGACGATTATGCCATTTTCTTGAAAGGCGTATTTCGAGAAGGGGCCATTACAGTAGTGAACCAAATTCTTCAGATCTTCAGTGAGTGTGCCTTTGGGTTGAGCTTCACCTATGAGTTGCCGTCGCAGGGATGCTTGCAGTTTTTGGGCATCTGTATTGTTACGAGTACTAGTGGAATCCAGGTGTGCTGGAGGTGCCAGCCTCGCTAAAAAAAAGGTATTTTAACCAGTCAGCTCATTCAAACCTTATAAAAAGGGTAATAGCAAAAAACTGCCTGCGCGCCGCTCTTGACAGGGGCTATGTCCTAAAACTAGTGTGCGATTGTCTGCATAATTTCACCATTTCGTCTGGCAGATTCCTTCGTCAATTATAATTCACTTTTTTTTCAAGCAGAAAATTAAACCTCGACTTCCTTAAATGAGCCATAAGTCTTGTCCACATGAAATGCATAACAGCGTGCAATTTCAGTTACGACTGACTAGTGCGGGTTTCCCTTGTGAGCTGGTCACTTCGGTGATAGAAGCCCTTGCCAAGAAAGCTCGATGCCCACCGAAGCACTGCCTAAGTGAAGAACCGCACCGCCGGAGACCCGTGGCTATGCCGTACTTCCACCAGATTTCACATCGCCTCAAAAAAGTGGCCATGAAATGTGAGGTCCCGGTGGTCTTCACGGCGCCGAAGAAGCTTTCAGGCATGTGCAATATGGTGCAGGGAAATGGAAAAAAGAACGAGTGCCGCACTAAGCACGTAGACAGGTTCGTTCCCTGCAAAGCAGGGGTGGTGTACCGAATACCCCTCACATGTGGGAATTGTTGCATTGGGCAAACTGGACGTTGCCTGAATGTTAGACTTCAGGGGCACTGCGCAGCTGTTGAATCATTGGCGGGGGGGCGGTGAACTGGCGAAACATTGTCGCCATTGCCGTAACTGCACGCCCAGGTTCCGAGACACAATTGTCCTGAAAAAATTACCGACCCAGCTTAGCAGGGAAATTTTTGAAGCCTGCAGCATTAGAAAAGGAGATGACCGTTGCATAAGCACCACTTCTGTATCCTTATCCAAGAAGGAATTGAACTACCTTGATGCTAACTTGTCCCACGCGCGCCTGCATGCCAGTGTCACGTGATGATGTCTGCTGTCTATCAGGTGTGATTACAAATCTTGTATATATGTGGCTTTCCTTGTAGTAAACTTCAGTTGAAATTCCGTGTTGTGTCTTGTGCGTTCTTCTCTTCGTCCGTCGTCGCTTTGCGCGGTCGCAATATGCACTCTTCTGTTAACCACCAACTAGCCCGCCTTTGCCTTTTAAAAAGCTGTAGTACGTTCCTGGGGCTGAGATGCTTCAGGTATTGTAGACCGGGTAAGAATAGAGGGAATTGCTGTCGAGAGAGGGGCCAAACCGGCCTGCATGGCACGTGTAAGCTGAGTCGCAAGAACATTTGTAAGGCACTCCGATACACTTGCGACAATCCTTTCTACCAGTTTAGGCACTGAAGCCTCCATAGCAGCCGCAATTGCCTAGGATAGCGTTAAGTCTAACATGACTCCTTCACAAGCGGTCACACCTGCATAACCGTGGGCACGTTTTTTCAACTCTGTAATTGCGTCCCGACGCGAACAGTGTTTTCTGTCAATTATCTCTAGAATTTGGATTTCCTGCGCTTGGGCGGGACAATTTGAGTAGTTTGCAGAGTGGACCCCACCGCAAAGGAAACATTTCTCGTTCTGCTCAGTGCAGGTGGTCATTGCATGACCATTCCCACAATTGCAACACCGCAAGTTGTATTTGCACCCGCTGGCGCTATGGCCATAGCGCCAGCAGTTGTTGCACTGAAGAGGCCTAGATGACAAAATGTCTGCCTGAAAAATTAGAGGCCATGCCTTGATTTCAGAGGGGTAGGAAGTTCCGACAAAGGTGGCAGTCGCAGATTCGGTAGGTACCCGCATGTTGCTTACATCCCGGCTACAGCGGTGCACCGCAACAACACATGCAGCAGACAAAAGCTCAAGAGTCTCTGCTGGAGACAGGGAAGAATCCACGCCTCGGACGATACCTTTCGTGCAAGCCAATTATGAAGGGATAAATGAACTTTCCCGAAGCGAGGCAAAGGTTGAGGCCTTCAGTAAATATCTGACAAAGTCGACGTCTGGCGATCTACACAAAATCCCGCCGCGTCCAAACTGGCGTACCTCTGAGATTGACTTATAATGAGAAGTGGCTTACTGGAGAGCAGCCCGAACACCTCCAGGGTTGGTCATCTTGATTGCACCGCCATCCTGAGGCACCAGCGCAGCAGGAATACTGCCGACGCCGCTGCGCAAAAAAGCTTCCAAAGGCAGGAGATCAGGGGATAGAGAAGCTGACCAGAGGGAACTCCCCTGGCCGGGTGACTGGGTAGACATAGCCCGGGCTTACTGCCTTACCGCGTGCTTAAAGCCCACAAAACGGGTAGCCACCCGAAGCTTAGCCGATCGTCCCCAGGAGACCAGATCAGCCCGCGTTATCAGGAGAGCGGAGCCTCCCTTCATCTGTCTTCTGAGTCATCTGCCTTTTGGAGAGGATATATAGTTGTCAGTCAGCACTGTGTTTGTCCTTCTTTTCTTCCTTCTCCTTTTCTTTGGATGTATGCCGTTGCGCTGAGTAACTATGAGCTTCAATCAAGAATACAAACTAGCCCAAGAACTGACTCTACTAACGGTATGGCATACAGAGAATTTTGTGTAGCCAGAAGTACTGCAGTGACAGGACGCTGCGCATTGAAGGCGTGAGCTTCTACGCTGTTAGCAAAAACATTGAGAGCAGTTTAAGTGCTACAGCGAATGGTCGAGTGATAGCTATTTTTGTTTCTATTATGATTTTTGTGTTTATCTCCTGGCTTAACTTGTTGCTTCTGGCTGCCATGTGTATTTGATAAATTACTCATTTTGCAACTTTTACCTATTTATTGAGCCATGCTTCTTCATTCACAAAGTTTCTGGCTAACACTGTCATCTGGTCCTGGAAGTAGTTCGCTAGAGTCTTGAGGTTCGATTGCAATAATTTTTTTAGGGATCGCTCGAAAGGCCCAAATTGGAGCTCATAATTGTACACTGCAAACCATTTTGCGCCCTTAAGGACAGAGTGCCATCTTTTCACCCTTACAGCACCCACGATTTTCGTGAAAAGGGTGTTTTCAAAAGGTAACACCCCTTTTGCAACCCGCTTTATGATCCAGGATGTTAAATGGGTAGTTTTTCTTAGTTGCACCCCTGGAGATCGTTGGGGTGCAAGGGTGTAAAACGAGAATTACATTACTCGATTATCCCCGGGGCACGACCAGTGATCGCTTCCCGTAGCGTTTGATTCAGTGACGACGACAAGCACCACTGTCACTGTCAGTGATCTCCCTCGCTTCCCTTAACCGCCTCTGAACAAACACAAGTATAGGAGAAGTGTATACTCTGCGCCATGCTCGGTCTGGTTTACGGCCTTCGGTTTTAATTCGGTTGTCCAAGTGGGCTTTCGCCCGATAGCGGAGACCAGTTCATAGAGGTCATGATTCCGATTCGACACTTTGTAGATTGCATTATAGTTACCTTCAACAATGCGTTCCTCAATGGTGCCGCCCTGTGTGGGACGGCGTTTGTCCTTCGGTTGGTCACTGAGTGCCTACAACAGGCACTACAAACTGTGGACGACCAGTGGTGGGCCGAATGTCAACGCAACAATCCGTGTGCCACCCCCGATAAAGCCACCACCGCGCCGGGTTGAATTACCGTAGACTCTGTGTTCAAGCTGACCATGGCGCAAGACTGTGGCCTAAGCACCAGTGACCAAAACACATTTAGGTATGCGTTCCATCACGTGAAATGAGTCATTGACAAGGTCAGCATGATGTCCGCCTACATGCTGGACAGCGTCAACAAACGTTTGCGGGCAACAACCAGCCTGGCGCTGTTTGGCGGCATGGACGCGATCATACATACACGGACCTGCTTTGGCTACCTCGATCCTTTCAGGACTCAGCGGTGCGAGCGGCCGAAGAGTAAGCGACGCAGACAAGATTCGAATATACAGCTGTGCGAGCAGCAGAACTGAAAGCAAGGCATAGAAAATGCGAATCGCAAGCGGAGGCGAGGCGGTCGATAATTAGTCCTGTCGCACGTTTGTTTCATCACATTGTGGTGACCGCCTGTCAATCTTTGCACCATGTGCCCGTCTCACGAAATAGCCAAGCAACACAATGTTATGCGACAGATATTCGCACTGCTGTAACAGCCCCTACCTAAGATGTCCCCAAGTAGCTATTATTTATTTTCCAAAGTTCCTGCTATACATCGCGCTGGTGGTACGCCTCTTAATGCAACGCGAGGGGGAAAACGGGTCCCTTGGAAATAAAATGAGAAATGAAAGCAAAAATGAGTGCGCCGTGTAGCACGGCTCATAGAGATAGGCATTCAGCATGACTCTTGCCTACGCAAAGGAATGTATACTCTTCCTTTCCAATTGCTTTTTCAATTTTGTTTCGCTTCCCATTCACAGTGAAATCAAGAACAGTGAAATTAGCCTCCATATCCATTTTGGTACAAATTCGAAATGGTCAAATTTTGGGTGTGGATTGGTGAAATTTCACCGACACAGTTTTGCTACAATGTACATTAATATGCCATGTGCTACTCCAATCACAGTATGAAGAAAACAAATCATTTAAAGTTAAGCAAAAGCGAAGCAAATCGTTTAAAATTATTTATATTTGAATACAGAACGCATTATTCTGCATATAAACGGATCTTAACAGATTTTGTATCAATTATCTGTACGACGTCATTAAAATAAATGAGAAATAAATGTGGCCATAGAGTTGATGCCTGCGCGATGCCAGATGCTTCTTAATCTTAATCCTAAGTAGCCCTTAATATAGCCTAGAATTCGGACACCGTGCGTTCCCTTGAAAAAGATACCAAGTTTAGTAATGAGCTTACTATGGCCAACCAAATCGAATCCTTTAGAGTAGTCGATCAAAATGGCGGCTATCTGACAGCCATGATTTAGGCATGATGCAATGTCGTGTGAGTTCAATTAACTGCGTCAGACTAGAGAACCCAATGCTGAAACCATGCTGATGATTAGTGAGAATATTATCGTCAGATAAGTACGAGGCATATGTCTATTAATGATGTGCTCTAATGCCTTGCAACAAGTACATATTAACGAAATTGGTCTATACTTGGAGAGACTTTGTTACCAAACTTAAATACTGGCACTACATTAGATATTTTCCAGGTTTGTGGAACAGTTCCAGAATGGAGAGATTCTGGAAAATGACAGTCAAGTAGAGGGCACACCATTCAGAATACTTTTATACAAACATATTAGGTATATCATCAGCTCCAGCTCTTTTGGTCGCATCAATTTGTTACAAAAGATTAAGAATGCCGGTATAACTTATATTCAACTTCGGGAACGATGAAAATTCAGTTACTAAACTGAGCAGCGCTCTATTGTCGTTGTCCCTATCAATTACCTATCTTACCAAGAACTTGGTATTGACCCTAGGTTAACCTTTTGAGGCGTGTGGTTTCTCAGGCCTCCGTTTCCTACAGATAGAAAAATTGAAATCTTTTACTCTCCTGCTAGTCACGGTAGCCATATAAACCATCGAAAATTTTCACAGATCCAAAAGCATATGTCCTAAAAATGCGTTTAGATAAAACATACCTGGCGGGAATCATGTAGCGGTCATATCAAGTTTGTTATAGAAATAAAATTTGATTTTTCTCGCTGGCGGACACCTGATTTAGATGAAGGAGAAGAATGAATGCACGGGGGAGACAAGGTTCTTCGCCACTAATAAAGGGCCAAGGATGGAAGCTTTAATAACGACAGAGACAATGCAAAAATGTTCTTAAAGTGCTGGCGGTCCGGATCTAGACCGTAAGAGTTATACGGAGAGTAAAAATTTGCAGAATGTGCTACTTTTTATGTGCCTATGCTATGATATGCTGTGCTATGCTATGCTCTGCTATGCTATGCAATGATATCCTATGCTATGAGCTACGTGCTTGTAAACATGCGTTTAGGGCAGTAATGTCGTACAAATGGATGAAAAGTACGCTTTCCTCAGTCACTTGAAATATTTGATGTCTAAAGGCTGTAATGACCAGCGCACCACCGCCTTTAGTTGAGCGCTGAAGCTAAAGCGTACCACCTCTCACTGCTGACGATATTGACGATAATGAATTCAGGCTTGAATAGCAGACAATTGCTTCTGCATCTGTACAGTACAGAAGGGTTTATTCGCCATGGCGTTTATATTTTGCATATTGTAGAAACTTGAATTTAAAAATAATATTGATATTAAATACTTAATAACGAGCAAGTACTCTTCGGCAATGAATGTTTGTTACTTTTCGAAAATTTCGAAAATTTGAAAATTTTTTAGGACTTAAGTGAACTATTTGTAGCTAGGAAACAAGTGGCATTCATAATTGCTAACTAGCTGCACTCGATACGAGTTTTTGACAATTTTGCCGTCGAATACTACAGATGCTTAGAAATTTTTGTGAAATATTCCTGTAATAATATTTATTTCAGAAGTAGGTTCCGAGATGATTAAGTAGAAACGGGAAGCCTCAGTATAGTGTGAAATAAAGATTGAAAACTAACTTCTTGCGGCAATCCACCAGAATCTGGCGGATTCTACACACACACACACGTGTGCATTTAACTTTTCTATTTTAAGGGGTTGCTACGTTGGAAACACGCATATCACATACAACACGAGAAAGAATCTGATAGATCCCTGCTCAGGAGCCGAATGCCTCAACGGTGGAGTGACATTCACCAAGAAGTGAGTATCTGTGTTTATAGCAAGTATATACCCAGAAAAAGGTTTTGCCTATATTTGGAACCCTTTAATGTAGGTCAGGGGAGAAAAGAAGAGACGACAAGCATGTGTTGCGCTGACGGCTGCTTATTCGCTAGATCAGATAGTTAAAAGCCGGTGCTATTCAATTAGCTTGTAATAGTGACGAAGATGAAAACTGGCACGTGCAGAACCCAGCATTTATTATTCATACCATTTATTGTGGATCTCGTGAACTGGGGTGCTTGGGAGAGAAAAAACAATAAAATTGCGATAGACCGAATGTAACAGCGCTTAAGACGCGTGTATCGAGTGCGTCTCTGCCTCGACTCCTTTGTCCCGTCTTAGACGCTGTTAAATCCTCTTTTTCAGCAAGTACCAACAAACCCGCATCAGCCCTCATCAAGAACATAGCAAAGTGCTGCATGAGTGTAGCCAACGTGAAGACGCGGAGAAGAATTTGAAGAAAAATATTTCTGTTAACATCTAGCTTAGCATCGTAGAAAAGATATAAACGAATGATGTATGGCTGTCTTTATCCTCACCATTGCAAAACGAAAGTCGCCCCTTGTTTTCCCATTACCACTCCTACAATTGTGTGTTCCGATCACAGGAACTGCTCTCAATGGTGCTTGTTCGTTTGAGGGAAATCAAAATAAACACCAAGGCTACGCTTTTATGACGATGACCTAAAAACAAGTTGCCCAGGATGCTACTCGCAGGCTCCTCTTCGTTAATGTAGTTGGAAGATGTGCACAAGTTTGCCGGCCGAAAACAAGCCCCCGTAATATAGAGTGGATTCACTGGCTCGAGATGCGGCGAAAAGCTGTGTCAATTTCTTTTGGTCTGACCTTCAAGCGACAACTATAGGTGCATGAAGGATGGCAACAAAAAATATTTTAGGCAGTCGTGCAACTAAACGTATTGCAAAGAATTCACTTTTCTGCTCAGCTGCACAGAAGGCCATGACAATACTGAACACCGTGGAGGAAACCAAAACGACAATTCCCTCATTGCTGTCCAAAGAAACAACCGAGAACAGTACGAAAACCTGCTCTGGATAGGGAGCCAGAACCCCTGCCTGATCAGGCCAACAGCTAAAGGGCAGGGCATGCGCCTGCGCCGCCTCAACACAAATAAACACGATGCCCGAAATGACCATCCGTTTCTGACTCTCTTTATAAAAGTTTAAAGACTGGAAATGAAAGTGCATCAAGAAGGGAACAGCCACATCTATAATACTAGAAGTTTAAACAAATAAAAAGAATAGGGTTTGCTAAAAATGCTATAGGGACTTAAGCGTAAAGCCTGGAGAAAGCACTGAGTGGCGTGGTGTCACAGGTGAATGCATGTGTCAGTTCGCTTCTTTACATTGTAATTTGAACAGGAGTCTGTGGCAGTGATGCTTCACTCGGAGATTTTTCTCTTGGAGGGTATCTGAGGGGTAAAGGGGTCGAAAACGTGGATTTCACGAAACAATGTTTCAAGTAAGCTTTTCTTGACTGTTTCCAAATGGACTGATTTTTTAAACTCTCGGAGAAAAAAAGGTGCTGAAAAAGGTACCTTTGAGACATTGATTGAATACGGCATAGCATATTAATGATTCATTGAGTGATTACGCCGAAGGGATCAGTTTGAGAGTGCCAAGGACCCTGTAGGTTGGAGAAAAGAATAGTACCGGCAAGTGTGCAGAGCAACCTGATTAGGTTTTCGAAGAAACAGGTCCTAAGCTGAGTACTAGTTACATGGGAGTCCTATAAATCACCGAATGTAGAGATGTAACTTGTTTTCGACTTGGCTTCAGGCGAGATCAAGGCGGCTTCGTCTCGTGCGAACAGTCGTTCTCGTCTCTAAAGGAGACTTGCTGTCGAGTTCGCTCGAATGAACTAGGCTCAAATTTCAGACGTGCCTGCGCTGTTTTGGAGCTGAATTTCTTTGTTAATCCAACTTAGTTGCCGCAAGAAGAGCTGTAACGCGAAGAATGCCTGTCTTTCAGGCACCGTGTCACGAAGCAGGCATCGTGTTTTCGGAGACGTAGTATACATCTAGGATTCTAAAACCAGCTATTCATGGCCGGTGAAACTCAGTTGAGCAGTAGAATGGGGAACAGTTAGTGCCGTGATACAGATACACCGTGAGCACTGTGTGACGGCTCCTCGATATGCTGGACTTCCGCGAATGTGGCGGCAACATGGCACAGGCCGGTTGCTGCGAGGCTGCAGCTGCTCTTGGCTCCATGATTCGATGTTGAAGAGACATTTCAGGTAGGCATCGGTGACCAATTATCAGTGTCCCACAACGCGGCACGGGGCGCCGCAGGAAGATTACCCTTCTAACCGTGAAGCGCGAGTTGTCGATGCCAGTCCACATTTCTATCGTAGCAGTTTCGAATGCTGATCAAAGTTTTGCGATGTACCTGAATTTCCCGGCTTGGCCACGTGCATCGATTTTACGCGCGGGCGTAACATATTCCGCAGAGGTGAGAATGAAGATATTTTATATATGGTTTAGCGTTGCAATGCGACTTATTTATTTGTGGCGCTAAATATCATAATCATCATCAACTTCAGCCCGACTACGCTGACTGTAGGATAAAGGCGTCTCCCGTGCCCCTTCAATCAACCCTGTCCTTTGCCAGTTGCGCCCACCGTGTCCCCGCAGACTACTTAAACTCATGCGTCCGCCTAAACTTCTACCGCCCGCTGCTACGCTTGCCTTCTCTTAGAATCCATTCCGTTATTCTCAAGGACCAGCGGCGATCTCGCATTCGCATTACATGCCCTGCCTAAGCCCATTTCTTCCTCTTGACTTCGACTAGGATGTCGTTAACATGCGTTTGTTCCCGCACCCACTCTGCCCGCTTCTGGTCTCCTAGCATTACACCAATCATTTTTCTTTCCATGGCTCTCTGCGTTGTCCTTAAGTTGAACCCGTTTTTATTAGTCTCCAAGTTTCTTCCTCGTAGGTGAGTGCCGGTAAGATACACCTATTGTGCCCTTTCTTCTTGTGGGATATTGGCAAACTGTCATTCATGATCTAAGAGAATCTGCCATGTGTGCTCCATCCTATTCTTATCCTTCTCGTTACTTCCCTCTCGTGATCCGGATCAGCTTTCACTACCTGCCCTAAGTAGACGCATTCATTTACCACTTCCAGCACCTCGCTGCCAATTGTGAACTGCTGTTGCCTTGCTAGACTGTTGAAAATTACTTTGGCTTTCTGCATGTTAATTTTTAGACCCACCGTTCTGCTCTGCCTGTCTAACTCATTTGCAGGGCACCTCCTGAGGGACTCAGCAAGGCAATGTAATCAGCGAATCGCAGATTATTTAGGTATTATCAATTAACTCTTATCGCCAGCTGTTCGCAATTCAGGCCTCAGAATAACTCCTGTAAACAGGCGGTGAATAGGATTGGCGAGATCGTGTCTCCTTGCCTGAAACTCTTCCTTACTGAAATTTTATTGCTGACTTTATGGAGGACTATGGTAGCTGTGCAGTTGCTATATATATCTTGCAGTATTTTAAGATAAGGCTCTTCTACTCCCTGATTCCGCAATGTCTATATGAGTGCTAATATTTCCACTGGGTCAAATGCTTTCTCGTAATCAATGAAGGCTATATTTAGGGTTTCGTTATATTTTGCGCTTTTTCTACCACCTGACTGATAGTGTGAATATGATCTATCGTGGAACATCCTTAACAAAAGCCTGCCTGATCATTTGGTTTGTTAAAGTTTAAGGTTGCTCTCAATCTATTAGCGGTTACCTTAGTAGATATTTTGCAGGCAACAGACAGGAAGCTGATCGGTCTGTAATTTTTCAAGTCCTTGGCGTCTTCTTTCTTGTGAATTAAGATTGTGTTTGCGTTCTCCCAAGCTTCTGGTACGGCCGAGGGCGTAATGCATTGTATATACGCGGTGGTTAGTTTTTCTAGCGCAACCTCCCCTCCGTGCTTCAACAGATGTGCTGTTACCTCATCCTCACCAGCTGCTTTTCCCGTTTGCACTGCTTCTAAGGCTTTCATTCTGAATTCCTCTGGTTTCTCTCTTACCGCTGACTCGTTAATAAACTTCCTCTCCTCTAGCTTTTTCTATTTCCTGTTCAAATCTAAACTAATTCGAGACCTTACCATTCTGTGGTCGCCTTACGCCTTTCTGAGAACGTCCACATCCTGAAGGATGCCGGGCTGGGCGCATAGTATGAGGTCGATCTCATTATAAGTATCACCATTGGGGCTCTTTCAGGTCTGCTTCCTGTTATCTCGTTTGCGGAAGAAGGTATTCATGATTCGTAAATTATATCAACCTGCGAACTCTACTAATAACTCTCCCCTGCTATTATTAGAACCTATCCCATAGGCACCTAACGTCTGGTGGCCAGCCTGCTTCTACCCACCTTCGCATTGAAGTCACCCATCAGTACAGTGTACTGTGATTTTATTATGTTCATTGACGATTCCACGTCTTCATAGAAGTCTTCTTTGGTTTGGTGATCACGGCTGAATGTAGGTGCGTAGGCCGGCCCCACCTTCAGCCTGTAACCCCTACTGAGCTAAATCACGATAGCTGCCATCCTCTCGTAAATATAGAGCTCCTCTGCCTTGCCAACTATATCCTGAGTGATGAGGAATCCCATACCGAGCTGTCCTATATCCGCTAAAGCACGATAGCACAGTATGTGCCCATCGTTTAGTACTGCCTACGCCTCACATGACCTCCTAATTTCAGTAGGCCCTAAGGCATCCCAATTAATCATCGCTTGTTCTAGCGTTAAACGTTGCCAGGTTCAGATTCCAACGGCGGCCTGTCCGGAGCAAGAGATTCTTAGCACCCTCCACTGCGTCTCGAGTCTGACCACCACCTTGGTCATTTGCTCCGCAGCCGCTGGGGTCTGGGGCCGAGGGTAAATTGGTTTGCTCATAGACTACGCCAGGGTTGCAAAATCCTGTTCTCCGAGGGAGTGCGTTGTCGGTTCTGGTCACCGAGATAAGGCCGCACCCCAGGCCTGGTTATACAATTACATCGACACGCAGAGCTTTTTTTGAAACCCGGTGGAGAGTTGCGCGCTACCGTGATTCGAACCTCAGTCCTTTTGCACGCGAGGTCGGACATTCTATCTCTACGCCATCGCTATGTGCACTATGCGCGATCCTATGTGATACCTTTGAGGTTTAATCTCTGCAGCCCCTATTAAGCTTAGCAAGGTTTTTCTGCACAGAGCACACATTAATGTAGCAGCTGCCTTCAAGTACTCTGTAAGGAACCAATGAGGGGAACATGTGCAGGCGCCATTTTTCAGCCTTACCACGGGCCATGTGGGACCTGCAGCAGTTTCGTGTGGGCAGCCTCATTTGGGCTAGCAGAAGTTTTAGGGCACAGGGCCCACACTGATATTGCATCTGGCCACATGTACCCTACAAGGGACTGATGCGGACTTCAATTGGGTACGCCCTTTTCCCAGCCCCACCTCGGCCTATGTGGGACCTAGAGCGGTTTTGTGTGGGCAGCCCTATTTGGGCTAGTAGAGGTTTTTATGACGTGGAGCCCACACTGACGTTGTATCGGCCCTAATGTACCCTAGAATGGACCGATGTGGCATCAGCTGGGCACACCCGTTTCCTAGCTCCACCACAGCCTATGTGGGATGTACATAGGTTTCATGTGGGCAGCCCCATCTGGGCTAGCAGTGGTTTTTTCGGCCCGGAGCTCACACTGACGTTGCATCTGCTGTCTACCCTACAAGGAACCGAAGTGGACAGAAGGTGGACACACCCGTTTTCCAGCCCCATCACGCCCTATGTGGGACCTACTGCGGATTCGTGTGGGCAGCCCATTTGGGCTAGTAGAGGTTCTTCGACCATTAGCCATCATTTATGTTCTATCTGCCCACAAGTAAAGAACAAGGGGCCTATGTAGGCTAGATGTAGGATTTTAGCAGGAGGTAGCCTTAGAAACACAGATATGGGACCCATGTAAAATCAACAGGGGGAAGCTGATTTGAGCTGGCTATCTCATTACACACAGTGGGGCCAACGTAGATACGCTAATGGTTGCCACAGCTCCACCTGCCCATGTGGGGCTCTGGAGGGCTTTCTTTTGTGTGCTATTTAGAAAAGCACCAATTCGTTTATAGGTTCTGAAATCCTGCACCATACGTTTAAACGTAATTCCGTACGGATAACTTTTACAGAGGTGAAAACGCCAATATGAAGTTCTTCCCACTAAAGTTTATAGATATACTTCAGTTTCGAAACTCCTCAGCACGCTCATGGGAAGAAGTCGGCCCGCCGCGGTTACTGCCACTGCGGCGCTGCGGTCGACGGTTGAGGTATAGGAGCAAGAGTTGTCTACTAGCACCCAACGTTGTGCTTACGCCGGGGGTTCCGAGTTCGCTTGCATAATGTATGTTTTGCGACCCTGTTTAAAACTAGGTATTGTTTTAATAAGGCACGGTTGTTTTATCGCACGGATAAGAGTTTGAGTAGGGTTTGCTTAATTTTTTTTTTGTAGCACTGCATACGCTGCGAACCCGCTCTTGCTACCACACAACAAAGAGACGCGTCTGCATGTGGCGTTCAGCGTGCTGACATCTGCGGCAGTAGTGCCCATGAACTACGGTGCAGTGACACTAATTTAGGCGTGTTGTGGTATAATATGAAAGGCACTTGCCCATCACCTGTCATGTGAGGCCACCCCAGCCCCGTGCATACCTGTCCCGGAGACGTCCAATACTTTTAAATGCGCTCAGCGCCCTGTTCTTATTGTTTCTCCTCATGACGCAACATTCCTCCATGTACTGCTCTATAATATACTAAACACTGCAGCACTGGACAAGTTATCACCGTTTGAATGCGAAAACTTTTAATGAAGAATTGCACCTCATATGATGGAAAGCAATCACCAAATATAAGAGAACCATAAAAACTATCTAGAATATTAGAAGGACGATATTAAAGCTCTTAAAATTGAAATCAAGCACTTGAATTTATTAACTACTTATACTGTGGATCTACTGAGAGGTGAACTCCTACGAGTGCTCTTTCCATTCTTCAGGCGGTGTAAGACGGCTCCAGCCTCGCTCGTTTTCGATTTTTTTCGTGAACACAAAATAAAATATGCATGAGGCTTCCCGCGGTATTTAAGCGTTGGGCGCCACGCGAATGCACGTAATATAAGCTTCACAGTCTTTCTTGGATATAGCCCACGTCCCGTGCACAAAATACCGATAATGTCAAAGCTGTGACGCTGTTAACGCTTGTTCGCGCAACTGACACAAGGCTAGAGCTATAGGAACACCATTGAGCGCGGAGATTACTTTAGTATTTACCTACGCGCACCCCGTAAAGAAAATTTCAACCACAATGTTACAGTAACTATAGGCGATTTCAGTAGGCACTGTATACAGAGTGAATTGCTCCAAACACAGCACTTCAGTTGTTTTTTACATGCTCATTACCGAATCACAGCCATCGGGAGAATACGTTTGAACGACGTTAACGCACATACACGTATATATGCGTTAAATTATGTGTTGTGTTTTACGGCACATAGGCAACTAAGGCCATCATGAGCCAAGCTCAAGGTATAAGGAAAGTTCACTGCAGAGTTCTGTAGAAATGTGAAATTTATTCGTAGTCTAGCGCCTAAAATGTTAGTACTACCTTGTGATGAGAAACTAATTATATTTAATAAATAGCTATTAAGCAGAGCTTTCAGGAGTCGGGTAACCTCAGCAGCCATCCTTGCCTGAGCAAGGATCGCGAGGCTCCCAACCACAAGAAAAAAAAACTCTTTAACCTTCTTCTCAGGAATGAGAAAGCAGTTGAGATTTATCAAAGAATGCGGGGAATCAATTTGCAAAAATGTATAGTTTGCCGAGAAAACCTGCTCTTCTTAAAAAAGCTAAAAACACAAGACGTCTCAACAATTACATTTTCGCGCAACAGCAACATTGAGTGTAAATGAATGTGTTCATTGCAAAATTGAGTAAAATATGTTTTCCTCAGTTTTTCAAGTTTCGTGCATGAGTATAAAATATGATTAACTGTTAGAACATCTCCAAATTTTTCACAAACAGGTTCGTCCTCTCTTCTCGATAGAAAGTTGTGCGTAAGGTGCGTGGCCTATACAGACACGACATAAAATAGCTTCAATGAAACGCTTTGGTGCAAACTTTACTTCTGGGAAAGATACCAAGCATTTCATAGTGTATCTGGTCATTTCCTGGATGAACTTGTTGCCGGCAAACTGTACTCTGCTGATTTCTTGGAGGTTAATTAGACTATTATAGTTTTTTATTATAACCTCCACTTGCTGGAAGCTTTTGTTTTCAGGCTGTGCTTTTGTATCTTAAAAAATACTGGTTACTGTGTGAAGAACTTCAAACCGCAGCAAAGCAATATGTCTGCCTGTTCTCCTATACTTGTTTGTGTACAAGGTGTTGCAATAAGAGGAACTGTGAAGGGTGATTAGCTGCCATTTAGTTTTCTAACTTGCTCCCCCATTTTTTTCGGCATGGTTTAGCTATTTATGGAAGACACATAAACATTCCATGATGTTTTGTCGGCATTACGCAAAACTTACCGTACTTGTGCTCTTCCCGTTGTGAAGGTGATAATGTTTTCATGTTGTCGATATTACGGAAAATGCCCCAGGCTTTGTTTTGTTTCTTTTTAACTTCACGACATTCCTGCGTGTACCAAACTTTATGATTTTGTCGTAGCAGTCCCGAGTATTGAGGAATAGACAGCTGTGCAGCACTAATTATACAGATTATGAACATTTCCTTTAGTTCATCTATACCGCGATCATCTGAAAAGATCTTCTCCGGACGAATTTTTTCTAGAAAAAGCCCCCAATCAGCTAAATGCAACTCCAACGGCGCGGTTTATTCGTGATAGGCGAGGATGATAGGCTGGTACTAACAGAGAAATGACTACTTCCGTGCGGGTTATCTACAACATCCCCCTTGAAATCGGTGAAAACAGAGGGCGAAATAAAAGATGGATCGAATATTTTAATTTTTGCAGTGCTCGGAGAGCAGTACGTGTGCTGTTCTGCATTCAGTAGGTCCACGTTATTTTAGAGAATAAACACTTCTAAAATGTGGCGTCCAGTGTCCGTTGCTTCAAAACCCCAAAAAGAGGAGTGTGCATTAAAATCCGTCACTACAAGATGTGGCTCCGGCAGCTGCTAATAAAGTACTAAGCCATGTAGTATTACGGGTAGACGCAATTAAATGTGTACTCCGCATATTATTGTTTTGAATTGAAGTAGGTGGACTGGTACAGTTTCATATTTGTTGTTAAGATTTATTTCGTGGCTTGCAACTCTGTTTTGGACCACAATAGCATTCCTCCCAGACAGCCTACTCGCTTGTTCTCGGTCACACCGAAATACTTTGTGCTTCTTTGAACTATCTTTTTCCAGATGTCCTAAGTTGGTCTCTTGAAGACATAAGGCGACCAGAGAAAGCAAGTTCAAAATTATGTTTTATACAGCTCTCGTTTTTGAAAATCTTCGGCAATTCCCATGGATTAAAAATGTAATCATAAATGAGTTTTGGGGGGTGTGGTTAAAAACCTCAATCTCGGGAGCTTTTGGGCCCGTTATTGGGGTTTTTCTTTTTCGCCCAAAAGAGTTACGTCTCCGCTGAAGCGGGGGCGAATTTTGCGTTGTGTCCATCGCCTCCTGGAGGTGCCTTAGGACCGCAGGGTAGCTGCGGGTGCACGAGTTGTAGGCCTCTTTCGACTGGGAAAGACTTGGGGTCCGCCGACCCAGGAGCTGGTAAGCCCTTTGTCAGAGGTTGCAGGGCGGCCTTTGCTGCATCTGTCGGGGGCAAAGAAGGCCCTGCTTCATGCTCACAGTGTGTGGCATGGGTAGGAACCGTAGGCCGGTGTAGTGCTCCGCCCTGTCCCACCACATCGGACAATCGGCAAAATTTGTTTTTCCTTTGAATATGAACATTCCTTGCCTTTGTGTGAATCGTTTCCTTGCTTTAAAATTTATTTTTACTTAGTTTTAATGGTTATTATGTATTTCTCTTTCCTCCAGGATAAACACGATCCCCAGTATGCAGGGCGGTCCCCTTCACAGTTAGCGCACTTCGGTGCAGCGTTGCATTGCACTGATTCATTGACATTTGATGCACATTTGGCACAGGTTTGCCGGCCGCGACAGCTCTGGGAGCCATGGCCGAATCTTTGACACTTGAAACACCTTCTGGGATTTCGTTTGTACGGTCGGATAGTTTTCATGTGTCCTACTTATATGCTTTCTGGCAGTCTACTAGAGGTGAAAGTCAGGACTAACTGTTTTCTTGGTGTTTCTTCATCGTCATTAGGGACTTTGATACGTTTGACGCCAGTCACGTTCTGGTATTTCAGGTCTTCCAACATTTATTCTTCTATCAGAGTCAGGAAATCGTGCTCTAAGATTACACTTTTCATGGTATTTAGTCATCTGTGGGCCCTCATGGAGAAAGGAATTCTCCGAAGGTCATTATGTTGTCGAGTTTGGAGTACGAACATTATCCCTGATCTCAAGGAGCAGGTCGTCATTGGCTAACTTCGTAACTTCGTACCTAAGACCCAGGTCGTCTGTCAGACTTTTGGAGACAATGTACAGTGAAATGATTCGGGCTGGTTTTTCTGTTTCTGTTTCTGATTCTGTTTTTCTGTTTTCCCAAGGTACAAAGTACCTAGGAAACACTTGTTTCCTTCTTTGAAATAATTATGTAGCTGCATCGATTTGCGCCTTTTTTTAAGCTCGATCATTTCTTGCATGGGAAGCCATGATTGTGTGTTTTCAGGCAATGGTGCAAGCAGCCGCCCACTGTGAGGTCCAACAAGAAGACGGGAAACGCAAAGGAAAAAACGCAAAGGAAAAAATGCAATCGTAACTAACAATTAAAACACAATTCTCAAGTTATTGTCTAACTAGCGAAACTCTGAGAACTTAGTGAAAGCACAGATAAACGCAACCTGTTATATTTATAAATATCCCCTTTCAGCGCTTCATTCACTGTAAGATCCACTTTTTAGCCTCTGCAAGACAGCTGTCGTGTTTTTTTTTCTTTTAACTACTTACAACCTGTATACAAAAACTTGGCTGCTGACCAAAAGGACAGGGGTTCGAAGCCGGCCGCGGTGGTGGCATTTCGATGGAACCAAATGCTAGAGGCCCGTGTACTGGGCGATATCAGAGCACGTTAAAGAGCCCCAGGTGGTCGAGATTTACGGAGCCCTCCACTAGAGCGTCCCTCATAGCCTGAGTCGCTTCGCGACGTTAAGCCCCCCATAAACCGAACCATCTAAACAGAAGCGCACATACAGCCCGAGTGGCATTTCGAACCTTTTGTCTGCGTCCTTTGAGGGCTCGTGTCACCCAAAAGAAATGAAGTGGGCAGCAGGCGCGAGGTATTGGAGGGGTGCACGGGCTGGTCTCCTGATTGCTGCAGAGAGCTACACGCGGTCGGCGAGAGCTGAGGGATCAGCGCTCAACATTCCTTTTAAACAAATACGGGCGATCTGTTGAATTCAGTGCTTTGAGAAGATTAAGATGAATTCTCTCGGGAGAGGATCCGCAAATGCAGCCGAGGGACAGTGTTGCGCTCGCAATGCGGCGCACTTGCCGGAACCAGATGAGTGAAAACTTTTGACGGACCGGAGAAATGACGAAAGCTATAACACGCTACTCGCAGTTGCCTTGCGCAGGAGTTTGGCGTGAATCGAGGAGAAGAGCCTCTCATACGAAGTTCGCTTCCAGCAGTAGGCTTTGTGCGCATGCATGGCCTAACCCTCGCCCACTATTTGCTTGCTGTCTCCTTCCGGCGCCGCAGCTCCGGCCGGTCGCCGGATGTTATTAAAAATTGTAGGGCTATACATCTACCTTCCTGTTGCTCCAGCTGGCTGCCGACGCACTGAGATAGGCTCACAAACTCGTTCGAACTTCCGAAGCAAAGTAGACAAAGATTAGCTAGTTGCGCCATCACGGCTGTCTGGCAGAGCCCGCAGACGTGGGTACAGGACAACGCTGTTTTTATTCCAAACTATGTACGTTTTTGTACCGTTAGACCCACACAACATACAGGAGAGGTAAACAAGGGAACAGCTGTGGAATTCTGGCACTTCATAAGTTACCTCTAAGGTAAAAAATAAAATAATGCAACAACACCGGAAACAGAACGGCTGATCAAAACGCTCATAAACACAAATAAACACCCGTCGCTATTACAAATGCTGTCGTGGCAGTCGGTGTTGGTAGATGATGCAAGCGTCGGGCAGGAAATAATTATTAGGCAACGTCGTCTTACGTTTATCTTTAAATTATCGCTGAATTTATCATTTTCACTTCCTATGACAACTAGCACGAAAAATTCATGCGGTTTTTTTCTCGTCACTTTCTCTTTGGCACCGAGTACTGTGAAGAGCACTGGAAGAATGTGCGCCCTGTTAAGCTGCCTTTGCATCTTCTTGACTTTCGTCGCGCTTAGCTGCGAAGAGGCGAAAAATTCAACAAGTGAGTACAAGACGATCTTAATAATCTTGGTTCTAGAATTTTTATTTCAAGTTGTTAGCAGATGAAGAATCGTACTTTTCTACTTGTATGCGTAATCTATTGTGCAGAATTTTAGTCAAATATACTTTCCAAAATACGTGCTTCACTGACCTGTCATGCGGATGAGAACAGTGCGGCGCGTGACACTGTCGCTAGATAGCGATTCCGTGACCTCGTATGAATTACTGATATGTGACCACTAGTCTAAAAAAATTTGCATCGGGGCGTCGACCGTATCTGTCTAAAGTAAAAGTCAGGAGCCAAGTTTCGCCGGATCCGCGTTTTCTCAGAATAAGACATGTTGTGCAGATTACATATATATATGTGCTTCGCCGTGAGGAGACATACTGACTTCAAGTTTTACGGCATGTAAAAGAATTTATGGCCATAGGAGTAGGTGTCCTTCTTAGAGGTGTAGTAGAATGCAGGACCTGTGTACTTTCGGGGACCTTTTGCCAATTTGTGGCCTTTATCTCTTTCTGTTTTTTCTTATTTCCTTTTTTGTATGCACACACAAAAAAGATTGCTTTCCGTTCACAGTGACGAGAAAGGGTCCAACCTACGTGGGGAACCGAGTGCTTGCCCTTATCGGGCGTGTGGGTGACGAATCGGGAGGGCTGACCTGTCCCCCATGGTGTCCTTGTTGACTCCGCTGGCAGCGGACGCACCCACTAGACGTGTGCAGCTGTTATAGCCTGCGAAACGAATTCGTCGGAGGATTAGCTGGATTGGTCATCACGCTTGGGCGGCGAAGCCTGAAACTAACAATGCATGACTGCATTACTTCTTAATCTGCAGTACTTACGTAGGCCTGAAAGAAACGGCTGCGACCCAAGCGAAAGCAATAGCATGCCTCCGAAATAAACAACAAAGCGAGTACAACGTACGGAAAGACATAACCGTTGATTAAACACTCCGTGGATAAAAAGAAACGTACGAATATAGTACAGACTTTCATGTGGCAGTTCGCGTCAAGGTAGAGGACTGAAACATAGAGCAGAAAATAATTACGAAAAAGTAGATGGCTCTACATTTTCTTTTCAATCCCGCTAATTTCGTCATCCTTACTCCCTGTGACAACTGGCACAAAAGGAATGCTCTGCGGTTTCATCTACGTTTCATTTCTATTACGGCCAAGTGCTGTGCAGAACATACGCAGAATGCGTTCCCTCATTGGTTGCCTCCACATCTTCCTGATTTTTTCCGCGCTTAGCTGCGAAGAGAGTGGAAATATGGCACGTGAGTGCAAGTTCTATATATTCTTAGTCCTATGCGTTTATTACAGTCACTATTTACGTTGTTGCAATCACATTTTATTTCCCTGTATGCACAAGGTCCCGGGCTGATAATTAAATATATTTTTCCTTCGATTTCTGCTTTATAGATATTTTATGTAATTTTTATTTCTCCAGTCCTTGATACTTTATTGGTGCATGATGATTCCAGTTCAGGAGATCTGCCGTGAACTTTACAAGTGTTTATTAACATGTTGCAACTGGTGCGAAACAAGTAGCGGGACGTAGGCTGGATCCTGATGTTAATGCGGAAAGCCTAGCTTCCCCACTAATCAATTACCTGGGCGCTTCCTCTGTGCAACTATGTTTTTTTCGCGGAAAGAAGACCTACTGACCCTCTAATTTTAAGCCACATAATATAAGAAATGGTTTAAAAGTGTGGCCTGTTTTTAACCGATGATGAGAAATTTTAACTGAATTCTTTGCAGAACCCCCTTACTCCATTCTAGAATGTTGCATATAGACAGTAGACCACGTTACTTATTGGAATAAAATTTAGCTAGATGAAATAGGTGCTAAGAGCAGCCACAACGCACCACATCCGCCTTTTCGCATTCACTCTAAGCTGCAGTTCCAAACTTTAAAGCCGGCACATGTCTATTCAGTCAGGCTTATTATGCGTCTCTATTAGCACCACTTAATTATACCGAAAAGTGGGCACAAGCAGGGAGCAGTTAGGCGTGATGGAGACGAATGGCAGTATTCAAAATAATGATTCATTTCCGGCCTCTCTCCATCAGAGTGATGGGCGGCCCTATATTCGATTTCAAGCAATCCTGGTAGAGCAGCTTGAATATCACCATCTCTCTTTAAGTGCGCCATCCTAGATTCCTACTGGCAGCACTGTTTCTGTTTGCATGAACAAGTATATTGCTTGTTCCGTTTAGGCCATTGGCGAGTGGAATAATCTATATGCCGAGCCTCTTGCTCCTAGCCAGTTTTTTTACATAGCCAGCTCCGGCCAGAGTTGTTTTCATGCAGATGTGCATCCATAGCCCTAACCTCGCAAATGTCGAGTCTCTCAAAAGCGTCGAGACGGCAGCTGGAGCCATCATACTGGCGGATAACACTGCCTTTAGTTGGAGGCAGTACGGGCGTGAATCAAGGCACACGATAGGCGCCCACCTATATTTGAGGGAGATGTCAGGTTTACAGAGAACTAAAATCGTGTTGTGAACATTCCTACTGCTCCTCAAAGAAAGAAGTCCACAGTACAGGGCTGCTATTATTTTTTTCTGATTACAGTATACAAAATTTTGTCTACAAAAACAGCGGCATATCCGAGTGGTAAAATCAATTTCTACTTGCATTTTGAAGGGACAATTATGTAATATATAGGTGAGCAACACAAGTTAAACCATCATTTTAAAATTTTATACATAACGACTTTTTTTCCGCGGAAAATATTATGAAGTAAGTATGATTGTATTTGTTGTTTTTCGAAAAGTAATTTGAATTTCTGGTCTTTCAATGTGTCTGCTTCCAGGCACAGAAATGTTTCTTTCTTTAGGTAAGAGAATTATAAGCGATTCTATCTAAAGCGATTATGCTGTAAGCTTTGATGGATGTGTAATTATTGTAGTGAAAATCCGAACACAGTAGATTTATTTTAAAACATTTTAGGATAGTAGTACATGGTTACTGTCTCCTACCACTTACTGATCATCTCATAACTTCCAGGCCCACAAAGGAAGGGGGAATTTATGTTTTTGCATTTCTCTGCCAGTAAAGCGTCCCAGTCAAGAACGTGACTTAACGCATCAAGTGTAACGCATTGCAAGCCTGAGAAACGATCATAAAAGTGGCGCTCTCATTAAGTTCCACAGTACCTGATTCACGTTTCGGTGACTCTGAAGAACCGTACTCTTTTTGCTTCCACTGTCATACCATTCTGAGGATGTGGCCATGACAGCATCGTCGGCGTAATCATTAAATATCATGCCAGCACTGCGCTGTAAGTAACGCACAGATCAGGATAGGTGTCGTCCCACTGCGACTCGCAAAAAAAAACAGGTTTCGGAAGGCGTCCCAATGAGAAACGAAAAATGTGGCCGGAACTAAAATGCAGGAGGCGTTGGGCCAGAACGTGAAGCTGGAAGTTAACAAAACAGAAGTTACTGTAAAGTATCCTGGTAGGCCCCAGCGTTTAAGTCGTAGTAGGTTTCACAGTCATAATGCGCGAATTATGCGAGAGTGAAGTGCTGATCTGAAGTAATAACGCTTACACTGAAATAGTTTAGATCGCAGCGAGAGCCCCACAGCTGTAGACTAGTGGTTTCATCTTCTGCCTCATTTGTGGGAGGGACGGGGGGAGATTGTACTGCTGCTGGGTACCAACACGTGATAAAAAGCGTACATGCTTGCCCCCTGGCAGACTGCTCGGCTTCTGGGGTAAAATGATAGAAAAATCAGTCTCTGACGACACTTCGTTTAAAGAGAAAATCCTTTTTCCAGGGCACACTTTGGCAAAAGTTCTCCTTTCTCTCTAATAATTCAGCAGCATCAAGGCTACAGTTTGTTTCTATGATATTAAAGGCTATGGCTTTTGCTACTACCTTTATCAGCACAAATAGTGTTTTCCAAAGGCCACACTACTGCTGCAGTGCAGAACCAATTGGGAGCTACACTATAAGTACAGTTTTTGTCAAAAGTAACCAGGTAGCGTGCTTTGCTTCTCAGTCGTATATTGAAGCTATTATGCCAGCCCTGAAGCTCTCAATTTCTTTATGGTAAGGAAAACCCTTGTACTCACCATACGATCATTTCTTTTATTTGTAGCGATGCCGCAAGGGCTCCACTATTCGAATGAGTAGCAAACAATGCAGCCTGGTTACTTTTGGCAAAGGCTGTACATCTTTAAAATAACGATCATCAATGTTTGACGCAGTGCATTGGAAAGAGGTATTTTCGGTGGCAGAACAGCCAGTTAGGTAAAACTTAAGAATTACAAGCACATTTCTGTTGCTTTCTACCGGTGTTTCTATGTTGACAATATCGCATTCATAGTAAACTGTCTGCAGGTGACTGCTACTCGAACGGAAGGAAAATCTTAAATGGGCACATCGAGAACGTACACAAGCCTTGTGTGCGGCTTTCGTGCTCCGACGGCGAAGTGAACACCACCACGTGGGTATCATTATGGGAAAGTTTTGGGGTGTTAAGAATGCTCTGTAGACGCATTCGGAGAATTTTCCGCAACCAAATTTCTAGGCTGCAGGCTTAAAGAGACGAGAAACATTTCAAACAATAGTCAAGAGTCTTTCAGAGAAGCCTTTATAAGAAAACTCAAAGCTTGTTTTGTCCTATACTAGTGTAATAAAATGTCAGCTTAATATTTTGATGGCGAATTTAAAGGCCATATTCGCTAACTTCTTTTATTTATTTGTTCATTCATACCGTGGAATTTTCAACACAGCGAAAGCTGGAATAAACAACAATTCTTTACACGCCTGTTTGGTTCCCACGGAATCATAAGAAAATATTTCTGACACGTTTGTTAGCAAGTAACATAAATCATTAACATCGCAGAACCGAATATCAAATTCTAATGCTCACTTTCGCTTTCCGCAAGCAAACTTCATTAGTGTTACTGGAAGGCCTATTAGCATCAATGTCCTTTTCGAGTTAGTACTTATGTCCCACTATTAATGCTTCCAGCGAAAGGAGATCACTATTCGTCATATACATAACGTTGCAAAGTGCAGAAAAGTCCGAAAGTCAATTCATCGTGAAACGTAATTCCAATTCTCTTTGCATAGGGATACCCAGAACAGCGTAGTGAACGTAAGGACTGCCAATAGGCACTAGCCTTATTCTGTGATCTGCAGGCTAGTTTATTAATACGAAACCCGATTACACCCAAAAAAACCTCCCTCAAGGTCAAATTGAGAAAGGCAGAGGTAGCCGGAATCCATGATGAAAATTCAGTCTACAGAGCTCCCACCACAGGCGGTCTGCTTTTTACAGCAAGAGATCAACCAACACTACGTACACTTCCCTTTCCGAGGTCTCTCTTAATGTAAGGTGGCGGCGGCCTTAGAGGTTCTTTAAATTAAATTGAATTCTCTTACCTTCTGCGTATTGTAGCAAAGAAAGAGAAAGGGAACCTATCCTGGGCGCTTTAAAGCATTTCTGTTGCGCCATCAGTATATATTACTGCACTAACATTGGGCAGGCCGGCGCATGCCATCAATTTTGCTGTCCCCAGCGGTGCTGCTTAAGATAGTCATCGCAAGAGAAATGCTACCGATGACGGCCCCGACAGCGGCCATTGCGAGTAGGGCGATTGCACAAGTTTAACGGAAAGTAGAAAAAGCAATCAGTCTGCAGGTTAAAGTAAAATAGTAGATATTGTGCACTTAACTTTTAATCTCTTTTTGAGTGTTCGGTAAAATTTCTTTTGCGACGCCTTCGCTAATAATGTGTTCTCTAGCCTCCAATACGATGGCGGTGATCGACAGAAGGGTGATTCATTGCGATTTCAAGGTTGTATACATAACGGCGGCGTTTATGACACCAATTATAGCTAAAGTTAGTTACGTGAAATTTGCGAGTCATGCAGGCCGATTCTAATCATAGATGTCCGAAAGGCGTTTCATTTTTTCATCTTCTTCCCTAGTTGCGAGCAGCTAGGCCACACGTTTAAAGGACATTTTGGAAAGCTGGGCTCATGGATGTCAAAAAAGGCCAAGCGTCATTTCCCGCACTGCTGTCGACAGGCCTCCCACTGAAATTATGGGCGCCAACAGTGTCAACGAGCGCAGCTCTAAGAAGGGGCCGCATGCAATATCTCATTATACTTGACAGTCTTTGGAAGCCAAATTGCTGAAGAATCAAAAGTCTCAAAATAAAAATTCTACTCTGATGGTGCGCCATATTGTCATTCTTAAATGCGCAAACAGTGAAGTAGAAATTCACCCAGCTCCCCTTACCGGCGCTCCAAACGATATAAAGCATTCTGATATAAAATACTGGGGTCAATATCGTAACTCCATATCGTAACTCCACTCTTATTTGTCTCAGCAAGCTCTGAAATTGGCTGTCAGAAGAAAAGTGTGCCGACTGTCCAGTGAGTGTACAAGCAAGCTGTCTCAATAGTCGTAATATGAGAGTGATGAGCGGAAGAGCACAGAAATCAGCCACATCGAGTATACGAAACGAATAAGAGCTAGTTTGTCTAGCAGAAATATCAAGCTAACTAATTAGACTCAAGGTCTTTCACATAAGGAAAGATAATGTGAATCCCGATTGAGAAGGTTTTAATATCGGAGGTGGCATGAAAGCTCCAAGTAAAAAATTATCAGGCGAAAAAACTGAGTTTTTAAATGGAAACCAGGATGGTGATTTCTATAGTACTTTGAAAAACAAGATAATGCAGCAGTTGAACATTAGGAGGGATGATGAGATTAGGATGTTTGGGACATAAGATGACCGTATCTGGCAAAAGACCAGTTTAACTCGAGAAATATGAGAGGCCTTTCTCGAGGATGGGCGCAGTCAGGTTGATCACAGTGATGACGGGTATGGCATACAAAATAATCTTGACTCTAAAGACAGGAAAAGTAGTGATGGGAGATGGTAATTTCAAAGATAAGGGGAAAGGATGTAGAGAAGGCTATACATGCAATGCGGAAGGAAAAACCGACAAGTTTTAATAAAGTAAATGCAGATGTCACTAAGGACGGGGGACCAAATACTCTGGTACTTGCCGCCTTCTACTTGCAATGCCTGACTTACCTATGATGTACAAGCAGCATTGAAGAATACTAAAGTATATTTTGCGAGAATTGCGATCCTGAAAATGGTATAAATATTCTCTGGCTACGTTACTGCCGCTTCCTTACATTGCGTCTGCTATGGCAATCACTGATGCTATCTAAATTCAGAAGAACAGCACAAAGCACTCCAGTACACCGTGAATAATAATAAGCGGACCAGACTGTGCGATTCTTCGGAACAGCTAGCTTTATATAGTTGCAATTTAGAGTCGTATAATGCTGAGTAGCATGTAGATTTACGCAGAAACTTTAAGTGTGAGGTCAGTTTTGTCAAAGTGCATCTTTAGTGATCGTCGTCGAAGAGCCTGCGTTAAAATGTGTATTCGGCTAATGAAGATGGGCTTACAGAAAAAAATGTATAATATTTGTTTGTTAAATGCGACATATTTAAATGAATGAAGGTTGTCTCAAAGTGGAAAGCAATTAAGCTGTTATGAAGATGTTACAGAACTTTGGTCAGTTATCGCGGTTTGAATTCAGATAATACCCCTAAACGTTGATGCCTGCACGGTTAGCAAAGAATAAATCAAATTAAATTAGCATATTTTGTATTTTTTGTCACATTTCTCGTCATTTTGGCTGTTCTTAATTGAGTGCCTTGTAAACTAGCCCGTTTATCAATGCTGCTTAAATTTAATGCAATGCTTCCATTGCCGAATCCCAGAGGGTTGAAGACTTTTATTATGTCGCATAAGGTCGGTGTAGCAGCAGAACGGGTCGCAGGTGCGGAAGTTTCGGTGACATGAACTGGAAACATTATCTACTCAAAGATGACGCCGAGACAACAAAAGCCCTAAGGATTCGGCTGAGCAAGATACAGGACACAGGGATAATTCTTTGCATCCCCCGAATGGAACTGTTTATCTGCACAATAAAACGGACGCAGGACACCTAACGTGACTGTCGTTGCTACACTGCCGAGTCAATTGCAGGTGATTCAATCCTGCTTGTTTCTTTTCCATCTCACTTGCGGTGGTGGCAAACATCGCAAGGATCATTAGCGCCCAGAAGATTAGTAACTAGCAGCACACAGGCGTGACAGCCCGGAGTGTAACAGAGTCACTGATGATACAATGGTCCGATGCACGCCACCTTGACGTTAGCCCAGCGTGTGGCCACTAGGCGCACGGCATTTTAGCTTAAACTGTTGCAGTATGAATGTACTCAACGATTTTGATCCTCTGTTAAATTGGTTATATTGTTTAGCGTCCGTTTCTTCATCTCCATCTTTCGCCCTGTACCAGTCGCACTATGCCTTTACCTGATCCTTATTGTTTGTTTGTTATACTGTGTATGCCGTTTCGATTGTCTTTGTGTTTTCCTTATTAGCCCATTTTTGCTCATTTAGGATCTTTTACGTTGCGATTTGCACTTTTCTCTCGTCCAGTTTTTTTTTTTTAATTTTTGAGTGTTGGTGGAGAGCTTTTTACTGTGTGTATATATCTGTGCTGTTCTTCAGCCATTCTATTGGCTAACATTCCGAAGCAAGCAGACTTTGTGTAGTTTCCGGCGCCCTTTGCAAAACTGTACCTTATGCCCGTTTCTCTTCGTATTTTCTTTATAACCTAGCGAAAAACAAAAGAATCCGTTCTGTTGAGAAGGATCTGCAAACAGTACGCCGATATGGCCAAGAGAGCGCCTTCCCCTCTCGGGCGTATTGCAGACAATGCCTTCAGGGCTGAGCTCTTCACGTTGCAGTCGTACCTCCCAAAGCAGTATGTGGTCGCACCCAGCTAAACGTACACAGTTGTGAGAGCCTGCGCAACGAACTGGTGAAACAGATCGGCCGCTATCGCATCAATGATATACTGCCGAATCCGCAGTTGACTTTTGGCTGCGGTTTTTCTATTGTGTAGTATTTGAGTTTTTGAAAAAGGAACGGCTGCAGAACTGGTGTGTATAATAAATAGCAAGCCTCTCAAATAGAAAAAAATGAGTACAAGGAAACCGAAAATAGCAGCACTGTTTAAAAAGCTCGTGGATAAAAAGAAAAGCGCGGAACTAAAGAAGATGCTGACTTGGCAGTCGGTGTAACGGCTTATGATGCAAACCTTGAGCAGTCTAGAGTTAGGAATGAGTTAAACAGCCTAACATTTTATTTTCACTAACGCCGTATTGGTTACCCGCATCCCCCGTGGCAGCGAGAGCTGAAAAAGAAATGCTCTGTGGTTTCAACCACATTTAACCTGACTTTAGGCTAAGTAGTATTACGAACGCTCGCAGTATGAGCGCCCTCATAAAATGTAGCAATATCTTCCTGTTATTTGTCCTGGTTACCTGCTAAATGGGCGGAGATTTGGCACACGACTACAGGACGTTCTTGAAAATCTTGGTCCTAAAATTTTAATTTAAAATAATTATGGGCTGTTGAGTAGCAATTTATTCCACCTTTATGCACTACCTCCTGGGTGCACATTAGTTCGAACTTTCTAAGAGGTCTAATTCATGGATGTACGATGCGGATGTGATTTCTACTGGGCTTTAAGTTTTTCCGCTGCATGATTATTTGGGAACCGGCTTTTCCTCAGGCAGACGACAAGCATTTATTATTATACCCGATCTGGTGTCGGAAGTAAGGACCTTGGCTCAATCCGTAATCAGTGAACGTTGACGCTTTTTGGCAGAATCCACGTTTTTATCTACAATGAACATGCTGCGGGGGCTCAGCTTTCTTGGCTACAAGAAAACGTTCTGATATTGAATTTCACATCACACGCTGTAATGACTGGTTTAAAAACTCTTATCACCGCCGCCGGTAAATTATATTGAAGTGTTTTGCAAAAGAGGCGTACCACGATTTTGAATGGGGCATACACACATCTCAGAAATGCTATTTGTATCCATCTCAGCAAGACGAAAAAGATTTCAACAGCTGCGATCTAACCCTTTCACCGCATTTTCGCATTCGCTGGAGGCTACAGTTCGAAATCTTGAAGTCGCCTACTGCATGTTGAATCATTAAGATTCAATATGCAGCTTTAGCACCACCGTCGCTTAAAAATGAAGACAGAGAATGCACGGCCATACATGAAAACGAATTACATTTATGATGACAGTGATTCATGCCCGACCCTTGCGTGTTGGAGCAGTAGGCGGCACCACCTTTATATTCAAGCAGCGACTGGCAGTGCAGGCAAAACAGCGCCATCTCTTATTAGAGAGCCTTCCTAGAGGGAGCGAATAGGGCTGTCTGCTTGCTGCACCAAAAAAAAAAGATGGCGCGTTATGTTGCAGCGACTAAGGCATAAGCCAAGCGTCTTTTCTCAGCTCCAGCGTTCGCTCGAATCTAACTCCTTGTAGAGCTTTGTTCATGTCGTCGGTACATTCACCTCGCATATTACCTGTCTCCGGAAAGCATCAGGTTTCAGCTACAGCCGGCACTCTAGTTACTAACACTGGCTTTGGTTGGAAACAGATTCGGTCGTCACTTCACCGAAAATTGATGCGCCAAACGAACTTTAAGGACGGTCGGTAGGCTCAGATAGGATGGAAGACGTTTCGCCATTCTTTCTGCTTTCGTTCAACGGAAGAAATTACAACTTTCAGGGTTCCATTTAATAACCTCTGCTTTCGATACAGAAAATTGTGCTTAAAAACCTGAAGCATACAAATGTTGGAAAAAAAATTTTGTTATGATTTTTGCGGGAACACGCTTGAAACATGTACTTTTACTGCAAGAATAAATTTTCACAGTTATTTACTACAAAAAGCGGCTTTGTTTCTGGCGAACAGATAAAAAAATACATTTATCTCAACCTTGTTAAAAAGTTATGTCGTTATGCGCTTTGTGTTGTTCGCGCCAAGACAAAGTCTTTTATAATATAGGGTATTATAAAGAAATAAATTATGCTTTCAACTTTTGCAGAAGTTTTCGAAAACTGCCGAAAGTCTGAACACAGGGTTGCTCTTAATTTTAAGACTACCGTGCTCATAAGCCTTTTGATCGACGCGCCATATAGGTCGCCCAGTGACGTGAGGAACCACAAATCAAGAGCGCGCTGTAATATGATTTTTCTTTACTCATGGAAGTTCCCAGCTGAGAACATGCAATTAAGGCGACGGCATATTGCTCCGCAAAACGATCATTAAGGACGCCGTGAGAAAGTCCCCACCAAAGTGGCATGGTTGCTGCGTTCCACAGTACGTGACTCTCTTTTATGCGGCACTGAAGTACTGTGCCGCCACTAAATTATTTGACGCCACTGCGAGTGAGATCAAGTTGTCCGAAATGGTTTCGGGAATGGTTGACTGCGCTCGAGAAGCATGACTGGTTGAGCGGGCGAGCGACTGAAAGGGGCTGCCTTTGCCGGTAATGTGCTTAGTACACGCAAAAGTAGGTCAGTGGGGCTGCATTCTTGGCTTCACATCATCCGTTTGCGCGGCTTTCTTGAGAAATAAGGCGGCGCGTGAATAACAGCTGCGGCGCCGACATCTATATGGGAGAGAAATGCAAAAGCTCACTTGGGATAAACCATATTACACAACGTTAATAAGGTCTAGGCCGCCGAGCATTACCCGAAATCTTCCTCTGGCGCATGGTTTAGTGTTGACGCGCTACCTGATTTTAAGTCCCATATAGCATATGATACAAAGAAACAATGAAACAATTGGTCACAGGAGTGAGGAAAATTATGCAACGACTGAACTAGGTACGCTTCTTAAACTCGTCGCAATACAGTTTAACGCTTGTAGCAGCATGAAACAATAAACGTAAAAGCTTACAGCGTGCTGCCCACGAAAAAAATATATAAATCACGAAGAGCATCAAATTGCGTCCCAGTAACGTCGCCAGACGCTGTCCTTCGGTTAGTGCGTGGATTGCTGACGTCATGTTAAACGTCATTGATATAACGGCTGTCGCGAAATACAAATTCTTCAGTGATCTCAACATCTGCTAGTTTTTTGCCTGCCGTAACAGAGATAAACCCAGGCCTACACATTGACAGTAAGGAGATTGGTGAGATTTGCAGTAATGAACTCAGAGAGCACCTGAAATAAGCAGTTGGTCTATAGGCAGCTTAGATTGTGTACGAATTACCTACCAATATAGCCTCAGGGACGCTGCTCCTCTTTGGAAAAATGCCTGGTAGGCCGTACGAAGTTATACATGCTATCCCTTAGCTGCTATACTAGTCCTGCAGAGTATGAGGTCACCGAATGAGCGCGTTAAAACGCATTGCGCAAATTGTTGTCCTTCTAGTGCAAAATGAAAACGTGAAACGCGTTTTTAAAGTTGTTGGTTGATAACTTTCTCGGCGCATCATTACATTCAAGGTAAACTTATTTCAGGTAACTGCACCTTTGAAGGGCATGATATCGAAGACGGCAGTTACAAGAACCTCGCGCAGCCGTGTGTGAAGGTCCGCTGCACCAACGGCTCAACTACAGTCACTCCGTAAGTATTGTTACTAAATAGTAAATACACATTTAATGGCGCCATAATATACATCGTGAAGTAAATCGTTCAGAGTTGAAGCTCTTAGTAATACCATACTCTCTTTATGAAGGCTTATCCATTAATGTCACCATTACATTATTCTGCCCCTGTTAACTTGAGCTAAAGCGCACACAGCAGCCTAAGCTACAGCCAGCCACCGTGGAAAATATTATAAGCCACTTTTACATGTGCAGTGCCACCGGTCGTCCTTAATATGGGGGTCTCTGTACACGGAATTTGAAGTCAGAGTTCAAGACAAGATAACATCACAAGCGGCCAAAACATGAAAAGCTCAAGATTCTACTGCTGGCAAGGCAGAAAGCCGGGCTGGTTGGTGGTTCATGACTGATCAAAATGATAGTGCAATAGACTAGGACAAAGGGGTAGAAACCGACAGGACAACTGTCCGTTTCTACCCCTTTGTCCCTCTCTATTGCTCTTGTCTTTTCATCAATGAAGATTCCATATTTCGGGAACCTCCCCGCCGCGTCGAAGAAGTTTCTCCTGATTGGCAGTAGTTTGGCTGCAACAATTTTAAGGTCGTATTTTGGAATCACATTCAAGTAACGGTCAGAGCCCTCAGTGTTCGCCACTACAAGGCGATCTTGTTTCGTGAAGATTAATAGTTTACTCCGCCATTTTGAACAAAATATAACGAAGAAATTTGGAGCTGTATTTGTTATAAGCCTACTGCGTAATTAGGCCCACTCATAAATGCATTTTGTAAAAACCCTCATGCATCGCATAGAAAAGATACTCAATATCATAACTCTGCTTGCTTTTATTCATATTTTCTTTCCAGATGCGGACCTCCAGGTTTGGGGATTGAAAATCCTTTCCTTAATGGAACCGACAGACCTCCTTACCCGAGATGCTGTCTGAAGCTTCCTGGATAAAGTGGATCGCCGCTCATGTAGTCTGCGCATGAACTTCCAGCAAGCGGCGGTCTACACCGACACCAGAAGAGGGAGACTGGCATTGCGAGAAAAGCCGCGAACCGCTGCTAATCCACGAATAAATATTGAAATCAGATGTTCAACACGCCTGTAATGATCAGCGGTCAGCTTTTTATAAGCATAGAAACCACATGCTTTCGCTCATACAGATGAGGTGATACCATCCCTATCATCCCGAAGAGACTTTGTGTCACAGCCATTCCGCCACGAGAGCAGTGCTCGCATACAGAGCCGCTTTCATCGCGTTTGTGTGGACTCCAAACTTATATAACTTAATTAGTACAGGAGACCTTGCACGAGATTGTCCGCCTTCGACTGTTCTAGCTACTACAACAATTATCCTCTTAGGTCTATGTTTTACCTCACCTCATATAGGCCGCAGTTTTAGTGTCAGCTACATCGCTGGGTGTGCAGCGTCTGTCAAGTAATGTATTGGTAGGCCTGCTTAGCGTCTGCGTTTTCATTAAGTTTGTATGAGTGCTCCTTGTTTTCTTCTGCCGTACTGCCATTAAAACTGAATACAATTCTCTAAACTGCTAGTGGCCGCTTCAGTTTCTGCATCATGAAGTTTCACAGATGATCAGAGGGATGGAAGAGGCTTACGAAATACACGGGGTCCTCCACTCTTAATGTGAAAACGCGAAGGCGTGGCTGCGTACTTTAGAAGGCCACAGCGCGCGACACAGCCACTCATCGCAGCAAAGTGGAGCTGGAGAAGATAGACCTGGACATGCGGCTTCGCGTCATCTACCACTAGATTCGCCCCGATGCGTGGCCGTGTAGGATGCAGTGGCCCTCCAAAGATAACAGCCATGTGCTCGCGTGTTCGCACTATGAGTGGACGACCCTGCACAGCGTATAGTGGGCCAAATCGTTACCTGTATCGTGCGTGCGCTGACATCTCAACACAACAGTGCCTAATGACGCAGTGAACTTAGTAAAAGGTCAAAGCTAATACATGCAGAGGTCCCGCAGCTAGGAACATCCTGGGCTATCTCCCTCCTTTTATCGAACGCCACCCGATATAAACATATTTTATAAAACTGGCAGCATGCCCACGTGTATCGCCGAGAGCAAACGACTGGAATCATTCTTCGTAAATGACAAGTGGGTGAACGAATTTTGTTTTAATCTTATCGGTCAAAGGATCACATTGTACCAGCCAATCCAGGAAATGTAATTTAAAAATATGCCAACGACGTTTACGCATTAGATGATTAAAAGCATAATGCTCTCGCTTGCTTACATCTTGAGGTGGTTGCATTAAAAGTCGTACAGAGAGTTGCTTTAAGCATTATCACTGGCAGCGAGATGACAAAACATTTCTAATATTTGTCTGGTCGCATGAGATACGGGCTGACATTTTAGTGACTGTTGCAAACAGACAAAGATGCCCTCCCTGCAACAGTTGCGACATATTCAACTTTGAGAAAGCCCCTTCCTCCCTTCCAGGCTTTCGGAAACACTTATGCTCGGCAATAATATTAGACGTCGATCGACGTAGAACATACAATTGACAACTGTTTCTACAGGCGAATAAAGATTTGCATCACAAGATACAAGAAACGAGAGATCTATGGGTGACATCATTTCATTAGCCTGCTTTTTAATCTGTATTCCTTCCCTCAGAGCCTGAGTTGCTTTGGGACGTTAAATCCCCTTAAATACGTCATTTGTATTCAATGAGCGATTTGCAGAATATAGACCTTCAGCCTAGATACAGGATCACAAAATAAGAGGTATGCTTAATTAGCATACACCAGATGATATTTCACCGGATGTATCATTCAGGTCTTTACCTTGCTTTTTATATCTTCTGTGATACTTCTCATCTTGCCTCCATATTTTCCAAAATGGCCTACTTTAGCATGATTTCCTTGTCCACAAAAATTTTTGCTCATCTTTCCTCAGCAATATGACGAGAAACTAAGCTTTTTCCCGGGTCATTCGTTGTCACTTTGGTTTTTGCTGATGTACACGTTAGTTGTTTTCATTGTTTCTAACTCATTCACAGTCAATACTGACATTTTTGCAAAATAACTTTTTCCTGTGGCAGCCGTGTCTCCGGCCTCTCTTTCATCGTAGCTCTTCAAACCTTTTGTACAAATGAAGCTTTTACGAATCAATGATCTCTTGAAGCGGGAGTACGCGAAAGGTCGTTTTCATAGCCACTTCATTGCTGAAAGGCTGAGAACCAAGGCTAGAGAGCACTACACCATTGAAAAGTAAGTGGTCATTCCCCTGAGCACGTGGTCAAACTGCCTACTTCCCGCATTCTAGTAGGATGCTAAATTCACTAGATAACGCTTTGCTAACGATGTCAGTTCCTCCATTTCCTCTAGTTTTGGCCTTAAAAAGCTGCTCAAATGGTAAGAGTGATGGAACAGGCACAACGATGGGCACGACGAGCAGTCGGCAAAGTCGTTATATATCTCGAGCGACCGCCGGCAATTCCGCCCGTCGGTGCTTTATGACGCAGCTAACTTAGGAAAATGTCAAGGTTAATGGTCGCATATGTCGAGTAGCTGAGCAGGTGTCATAATGCTTGCTTCTCGTGTTTCTGAGCGCCAAATGACATAAACAAACTATGACAGCAAACAATGCATTACAACAAACAATACAAACAAACAATAAAAAAATGATATAAACATGTTTAGAAAAACCTGGCAGCATTGCCACGTGAGTAATTGCGCGCAAGGGTCACCAATCCATTTTCTTGTCACAAGTTGCAGGAAAAAATCTTGTTTGTATGGTTCGCATTTTAGCAACTGATCAAGGAATTCAAAATTAGAAATATTCCCTGAACGTTCAAATATGAGATGGCCCAAACCATGGATCTCTCGCTGGCTAACATTTTGGCGTTAACGCGTCATCAAGCTGTAGAGAGCTGTTATACAAACCACCCTCTACATCAAGACCACATTGTAATAAATCTTGATATTGTCACGGAGTTCTCACGGAGAGACGCTTCAACAGCTGGAGTCGGCAAGAGGAGACGGTAATGGCGGCCGATCCGCGATAGCACGATCGCAACCTCATCGTCTTCGCGGACAGCTTGCGCCACCTGGCAACACTAGGTGGCATTATTCCCCCCTCCGAAAAAGAAGGGCATCGCAGTGGTGCCGCCAGCAGCGTAGGCGCGCTAAGGTTCAGAAGGGAAACAGAGAAGAACGCGAGGAAAACGGAGCACACAACGGAGGGCCGCTAAGCCGTTATCGGGCATAGTACGGCTTAAGCCGCACAACGTGCACAATGTCAGAGCTGTTGGGCTGTCGACGTCTCGGTTGCGCGGCACCGTCGGGAACGACTTCATAGGTAACATCACTGATACGCCGTAGCACTTTATAGGGGCCAAAGTACCGGCAGAGTAGTTTCTCGGACAAGCCCTGGCGGCGGACAGGTGTCCACACCCAAACTTGTTCACCGGGATTGTAGTCGACCTGTCGGTGTCGAAGGTTGTAACGGCGCGCATCAGTGCCCTGCTGCTGGCCGATGTGTACGCGGGCAAGCTGACGGGCTTCTTCAGCGCGTTGGGCAATTTCATGAACATCGGGTGCGAGTTGGTCGTCATCGAGGCATGGTAGCATCGCGTCAAGCATGCTCTGGACTTCACGTCCATATACAAGACGAAAGGGAGTAAAGCGTGTAGTCTCCTGGAGGGCCGTGTTGTACGCAAATGTGACGTACGGTAGCACCTCATCCCAAGTTTTGTGCTGAACGTCTACGTACATTGACAGCATGTCCGCAATGGTCTTGTTTAAGCGTTCGGTTAGCCCATTGCTCTGCGGATGATAAGCTGTGGTCTTGCGATGGCTAGTGCAGCTCAACGTAAATATATGGTCGATTAGCTGCGCTGTAAACGCTGTGCCTCTGTCGGTAATAACGCACGAAGGGGCTCCGTGCCGCAAGACGATGTTTTGCATGAAAAAGTCGGCGACCTCTGAAGCTGTGGCACAGGGTATCGCCTTGGTCTCGGCGTAGCGAGTCAAATAGTCAGTAGCGACTATGATCCACTTGTTTCCTGAGAGTGACAACGGAAAAGGACCGAGAAGGTCCATTCCTATTTGATCGAACGGAGAGCGGGGTGTAGTAACGGGCTTGAGAAAACCCGCCGGCTTAAGCGGTGGCGTCTTCCGGCGCTGGCATTCACGGCAGCTTTTTACGTACCATTGGACATCGTCCGAGAGTCCGGGCCAGTAGTACATGTTGCGTATCCTGGCGAGCGTCCGGGAAAAACCCAGATGGCCTGAAGTGGGCTCGTCGTGGCATGCCAATAAAATGTCGGCGCGAAGATCGGCCGGAAGTACCAGAAGGTAAGCTCTTTCTTGGCCTCTCGAGTTCTTCTTGTATAAGATACCTTCGCGCAAACAGAAAGAGCCGAGACGTCGAGCGAAGTGTCGTGGTAGAGGCATGGCGTGACCTTCAAGGTTGTCAATCAGCGGTCGGAGGTCCGTGTCAGCCCGCTGCCGGGCTATTATGTCCGATGCATTAAGTATACCGAGGAAACCGCTGTCGTCGTCGATTTCGGGACCGGAAGAGTCGAGTGGTGCACGCGACAGCGTGTCGGCGTCTTCGTGTTTACGGCCCGACTTATATACGATGGTAATGTCGAATTCTTGGAGCCGTAAACTCCAGCGGGCCAATCGTCCAGACGGGTCTCGCAAATTAGCCAGCCAGCATAGGCAGTGGTGGTCGGTTACGACTTTGAATGCGCGGCCGTAAAGGTAATGGCGAAATTTCATGGTGGCCCACACGACAGCAAGGCATTCCTTCTCTGACGTAGAGTAATTGCGTTCGGCGCGGGAGAGAGTACGGCTAGCATAGGCTATAACTCTCTCAATGCCCTCTTGGTGTTGGACAAGGACAGCTCCAAGACCGATATTGCTGGCGTCGGTGTGGATCTCGGTGTCGGCCTCTTCGTCGAAGTGTGCAAGAACGGGAGATGTCTGAAGGCGTTGGCGGAGCGAAGAGAAAGCCGTCTCTTGGTCTATTGTCCAAACGAAGGAGGTGTTGCTCCTGGTGAGGCGCGTCAACGGCTCTGCAATCTTTGCGAAGTCCGCAATAAACCGTCGGTAATATGCACAGAGACACAGAAAACGCTGGACAGCTTTCTTGTCAGTCGGAGTAGGAAAATTGGCGACGGCGGCTGTCTTGTCGGGGTCGGGTCGAACTCCGTCGGCGCTCACAACGTGACCGAGGAACCTGAGCTCTGTGTAACCGAAGTGGCACTTCTGGGGCTTCAGCGTAAGGTCAGCGGAATGGAGGGCTCTGAGGACAGTTCGCAGGCGCACGAGATGCTGTTCAAAAGTTTCTGAAAAAACGACAACGTCGTCCAGGTATACAAGACAACTTTGCCACTTGAGGCCGGTGAGGACAGTGTCCATCATCCGTTGAAACGTCGCTGGCGCAGAGCACAAGCCAAAAGGCAGCACTTTGAATTCATAGAGGCCATCTGGTGTAACGAAGGCAGTTTTTTCGCGGTCCCGTTCGTCCACTTCAATTTGCCAATAACCGCTCTTCAGGTCAATGGATGAAAAGTACTTAGCACGCCGTAATCTGTCCAGGGAGTCATCAATGCGGGGCAACGGGTAGACGTCCTTTTTAGTCACATTGTTTAATTTACGGTAGTCCACGCAGAATCGAAGTGTTCCATCCTTCTTTTTAACAAGGACAACAGGCGAAGACCACGGGCTTTGGCAAGGTTGAACTACACCGTCGTCAATCATCTCCTGAACTTGCTTTTGGATTACTTCCCGTTCTTTGGCGGAAACACGATAAGGCTGCTGGCGGATAGGGCGAGCGTCGTCATACGTAATGATCCGGTGTTGCGTTAGGGGCGTTTGACGAACTTTCGACGAAGAAGCGAAACACTGTTTATACTCCAATAGCAAGTGCTCTAAGGCCAGGCGCTTTCCTTCGGGGAGGTTGCAGTTGATGTCGACATTCGGAACAGATTGGTCGTCAGTGATGCGCGATGATTGGTCGTCAGGGGCCGCTGCCGCGAACGCAAAGCAGACCGGAACATCCACAACCGCTTCAGCGGTAGCGATCGCAGTTCCAGAGAAAAGGTGCCGGTGCTCTGGAGAAAAATTTGTAACAAGGATCGCAGACCGGCCAGCGCGAATTGTTAGTAAGCTTCGAGCGGCGCAGATGCCTTGAGTCAGGAGGAGCGAATGATTAGCCTCGGCGACTGCTTCAGCGTCGTGCAACTCAGCACAGGCGACTTCAATCAAAACACTGCTACGGGGCGGAAGTGTGACGCTGTCGGCGAAAACGCGAAGTGCGGCACTGCGTTGGCAGGAGTTGTCGAGTTCGGCGGCTTGCTCTGTGGAAAACATGACGATTCGGTTGCGCAGATCGATAATTGCTCCATACTCCCGCAGAAAGTCGATGCCGAGGATTAGGTCCCGAGAACACTCGCCCAGGACGATGCAGCTGACGACGAACGTGGACTTGCTGATCTGAACGCGAGCAGTGCACATACCCTTGGGCGTAACCAGATGACCGCCGGCAGTTCGAAGGTGCGCGCCAGGCCAAGGGGTAATCACGTTTTTCAGAATGGTCGCCAGTTGTCCACTTAAGATCGAATAATCGGCCCCGGTATCAACTAATGCGCTTACTCTGCGACCATCGATAAGAACGGGTATTTCTAAAGAAACGCGGTTTTTTAACTCTGGTGATGGCGTCGGCGGGTTTTTGTCGGATTGTAGCGGCGACGACGGGAGGTCTTCAGCACAGCGCCCCCCAGCGACCTCGCCCCCGAAGGTCGCGGGTTTCAGTTTTCCCGACGAGGACTTGGCGATCGGCCCGGTGCCGCTCGCGAGAAGCCGGGAGGTGTCGGGGAAGAGCGCCTCGGTGAGGGTGAGCGCGACTGCCGCTGCGCTCGGGATGGATTGCACTGGTCCGCAAAGAATTCTGCAATTTCAGGGGGTCGTTCACCTTGACGGGGTCTCGGTGAGTCGGTGCGGAAGCCTTGGATGCCGATGCGTCGGTAATAACAATTTCGATAAAGATTACCTGGCTCTCCGCAGTGAAAACAGAGCGGTCGTCGGTTAGGTGTACGCCAAACGTCGGCCTTTCGGAGGGGTGCTCGACGATCCTCGAAGTACTGCACCGGTTGCACAGAGGGCCGCGGGGCTTGAGGCGTGGCGTGAATTGGTGGCGGCGAAGCGGGAGCCGGACGCCTTGTAACTTCGGCGTACGTCGGACGGTGGTAGTCCCCAGGCAGAGGTGGTACGTCGACCACAGGAACAGGGCCCTGGAACGCCTGTTGCACCTCCTCTCGTACAAGAGCGGAGATGGAACCGAGCGCAGGCTGCGACGGGCTACAAAATTTGTGAAGCTCCTCACGCACGATTGTGCGAATAAGTTCCCGCAAATCATCAGGATGCTGTCCGATGGTGGCAAACGATGATGTGACTGCAGCAGCATGCACGGGCCGGTCGTAACTGGCGCAACGCTGTTGCAGGACCTTCTCCATCGTTGTGGCTTCCGAAAGAAATGCAGCAACTGTAGATGGTGGGCTGCGCACGAGGCCTGCGAACAGCTGCTCTTTGACGCCTCTCATTAAGTGCCGAAGTTTCTTCTCTTCAGGCATGGCAGGATCAGCTCTCCTGAAGAGCCGCGTCATGTCCTCGACGTACATTTGTACGCTTTCGTTCGGTAGCTGGAAGCGGGACTGGATTGCCCGCTCCGCTCTTTCGCGGCGATCCGCGCTGGTGTAGGCCTCCAGCAGGCGACGGCGAAACTCTCGCCAAGAAGTTAGAACTTCCTCACGGTTCTCAAACCACGTGCGGGCGCCATCCTCTAGGCTAAAGTAGACGTTTCTTAGTTTCGCGGCGTCGTCCCACTGGTTATAAGCAGCCACACGCTCGAAGTGAAGGAACCAGTCCTCCACGTCTTCGAAAAGGTCCCCGTGGAAGGCCTTGGGAACCCGCGGGGTCTGCAAGGTATAGTGGGCAGGTGTAGCACCGGCAGCTTGCGTGAGAATACCGGTGGCTGGTATCATGACTGTCGCGAGTGGTCCAAGCTCCGGTGAAAGTCCCTGCAGCCTCCGGCTGAAGCGGTGTACCGGGGTGTCAATCGGCGCAGGGCTGGCGGCACGGCTCCCTGGAGGGGTTTCTTGCATGGGATACTCGTACCCAGCACCTCCACCAAATTGTCACGGAGTTCTCACGGAGAGACGCTTCAACAGCTGGAGTCGGCAAGAGGAGACGGTAATGGCGGCCGATCCGCGATAGCACGATCGCAACCTCATCGTCTTCGCGGACAGCTTGCGCCACCTGGCAACACTAGGTGGCAATATAGACTTTTCAGCCTAACATCACTCGCTTTACTTCCAATGTTTTTTCTTGTCGTTTGAAACGTGCAGTGACCTTACTTATGATGGCTTTTGCAACCTGCAATGAGGACGAGCTTTAAGGGAGTTGTTACGTATGCAAATTTGGCAGCATCTCTTCCAGCCTTCCGCTCTTTCGGTGAAACTGCAGCTGGGAAATGAGAAACCGGAAGCTTAGCCGCGTTGGTAGAATATTTTCGGAACAGTGTAAAGACATGGGCATGAAAACGGGACACAAGCAGGATGCGGACATCAAACTTACCTGTCAGCGTCCCGTGTGTGTCCTCTTTTCACGTTCACATCTTCGCACTGTTCTAATAATGCATAAAATGAAATTACACGTCGACGCCAGGTTAATGTTAACAAATATTTTTACAGCCGAATAAAAGGTTCTAACCAAGAGGTATGAGACATGAAAGGTCTGTATTGTTACCTCATTTTCAAACGTCGTTTGGCCTTTGTTTTTAGAGTCTGTTTCTTTAACCAGTTGTTATACTGCGACCTTTGAGCACATAAACTAAGAACCAAAACGTTTCACCCACTAGCCACTAAGGCAGACTGAATCAAGAAGCGAGCGCTGACGACAGATGTGCGCACACTGCCTGTTTTTTTAAACGTGCTAGCATAGGGTGGTGTCCTGAAGAGGGTACCGCTTAGCATATGTTGTGAGCTGCGGGCGCTTTGACGGCATAAGCTAAGACTAGCATTTCACATGTTCGCTTAGTCACAAAGTGTTGGTAGAGAGAAATGTCAGCGGTGGCGTCAGATATAGGCTTCAACAACGCTAAACTTGCGCAGTAGAAAGCTTCGCTCGGTTAAACAGCTCGCTCATTAGCGCTGGAATTTGACGCAGAGATGGCACACGGCAGTCTTGCTTTTTCAATACCAGGGTGATGGACCTTTTCATTTCATTTCATTTCATTTATTTACCTTAAAGGCCCCTTCCGGGGTATTACATAAGGGGTGGGGTAATCAAAAATTGGTACATTTTTTCACGATGACATATGATGTTCAATATTGGCGTTGAAGAGTGACGGGCAGGTGATAGCAGCGGCGGAGTGGGAGAGGTCGTTCCAGTCTGACGTGGCTCGTGGAAAGAAAGAGGTGGAGAAGGTTACAGTACGGGCACGTGGACGAGTAACTTGAAGGGGGTGACCAGTGCGATGTGATATGCGCGGCGGAGGTGCGCAGATGTATGGTTCATGGCCGAGTGAGCTGTAATAAAATTTATGAAAAAGAGATAGGGTTGCGACGCGACGACGGCAAGAAAGATTTCGTAAGTTGTACAGTGATTTCAGGGATGTCACACTGACCTCGTATGAATATTGGGAGTGAATGAAAAAGGCGGCGCAATTTTGCACGGCTTCAAGTGCATCGATTAGATATGCTTGATGGGGGCTCCAAATGGGGGATGCGTATTCTAGTTTTGGTCTTACCAATGATGTGTAAGCGAGCAATTTGACCTCTTTTGTTGCGTGACGTAAATGGCGCTTCAGATAGCCAAGGGTTCTGTTTGCAGATGAAATAACATTAGTAACATGTTCCCGCCAAGTTAGATCATGACACACAGTGATACCTAAGTATTTGTATGAATGAATGTGCTCTATTGGATTGTTAGAAATTCTATAGGAAAAGGACAACGGAGTAAGTCTGCGGTGAAACGAAATAAGCTTGCATTTGTTAGGGTTAAGTGTCATTAGCCAATCAACGCACCATTTTTCAATGCGGTCAAGATCATCCTGAAGGGCTTTTTGGTCGGAAGTGTTAGTTATTGAGTGGTAGATAAAGCAGTCGTCGGCGAATAAACGGATTTTGCATGATAGGTGTTCTGGCAAGTCATTTATGCATATTAAGAAGAAAAGAGGACCTAGGACCGAGCCCTGAGGTACGCCTGAGGTTACGGGGGCAGAAGGGGATGACTGGTTATTAACAGCAACTGACTGAAAGCGACACGTTAGAAATGCTTCAATCCATTTTAAGATGTTAGGATGCAAGTTCAGCTGCGAAAGATTTAGCATCAAACGTCGGTGGAAAACCTTGATCAGAATAATTTATCAGAATAATTTATAAATCTGCGTCGTCTCCAGATCTGTGGATCCATAACAATCAGCTTTTGCATTGTGCGCGTATAGCATTGCAAGATTCAGGAGGTAAAGACCTCCGGGCTGTAGATATATGATAGCAACTGTACAAAAATCCTAAGATCAGCTCTTTCCAAATCGTGGTTTGACATCTGAATCTTGTTTATTTACTCAGTTTCTTCCAGACATGGCATGTATTGGTGAACTTCGCGCTTTTTGAGAAGCTTTTTGAGTAGCAATGGTGCAGAATTATGAACTTGTGACTATCGACTGCTTGTCGAGGTGTAACAACACAGTGACGCTTAATAAATATTAAAAACTACTGCAAATTTTATTACCCTTTATGTTCTCACAATTTAGAAAAATGAACACTTCTGTGTCAGGAAGACTGTGCCTCCTTTCCTAGCATCCACTCGCTAGCTCGCTTGAGCTTCTGTTTTACGCCTCCAAATATCACACCCTGAATCAATGGACAACCATGAACACAATGTGCACAACCCCGCCTGTTGGTGGTATTTGGTCCACCGACCTAGCTTGAGATAAAGAAAATAGATGCAAACCTAAGTTACAGTAACGCACACCTCAGTATTCATAGTGTCACATGGTGGTGACAGCACCTGGGAACACATTACAGCCGAATAATGAGGCCCGGGAAAGAAAGCGACCATTAGGCTAACACGCGCCCACAATTAACCGAACAGCTGGAAGACAGTGAAAGCACAACAATGCTGGGCGGTCGTCGAAAAGCAGAACTACTGTAGCTCTAGGCCGCATTCAATTTAAAAAAAAAAACAGCAAAAAGCCTTAGAGATAATGCGCTCAAAGGAACCGCGAAACTCTCGACCAATAAAAAAAAAGTAGTGCGCGTCTCCCACCATTCCAGATAAGTCTGGTTTTTCTCCACTCTGAACGAAGCGACGAACGGAGAACAAAAAGCTGCGCGAGTTTTTTCAAATTCATAATGCGCAGCAGTGTTTGTTTCGCCTCACTCTTTCTCTCCGTCATTCGCGCCGTTGCATTAAGAAGTGATGAAGCAGTAGGGCGGTGTCTGTGAGCATATATAAAACATTTCCTGAAACAGTGCCATGAAGACATTTCCTTTCTTCATGGCACTATTGAACTTCAACAAGCTGCAGTACATGCTTGTGGTCTATACGCGCTCCTGGACAACATGGTGTTTTCTGCATAGTTCGTCACTATGGTTTTCGTCATAGTTCGTCCCTAAGGTAGTTCGGCAGCATGGTTTTAGGAAAGGTTACTCAACGGTAACTCAATTAACTTCAGTTGTGTACAGGCTCGTAGAAATCCTCGATAGATCAGGCCAAGTAGATGTATTTTTCTAGATTTTACGAAAGCAATCTACAAGATATTTATAAGTAAACATTACACTTCGGATTGACATGCAAGCATTAGCGTATTTGGCATCAATAACTGTGGCAGAAAGCTAGCAGATCGAATGGCACTGCCAGAATCCTAGATGTTACTGCAACAACGTACGCCCCTCAGTAGCGCGCCAATAGCCATGACTATTCAGGTCGCAGGATCGCAGATGACGCATTTTGGAAGTGGGAAAGCGATATTCTCGAATTGGTATTGCATACTGAGAACAAATATACTGCCATGTAGGATGCACTAGAGAGGGAACTCAAAATCTCCCAATTTCTTATATTGCCAACGATAATCCAGAGCACTTTCTAGTAATTTCAATTCAACCTAAGTGTGATGTCTTCGCTGTTAAACGCTAACCTTTCAGGCTGTCTGTTAATTCTAGAAAATGTTTGAAAGTCCCTGGGGTAATTTTCTTTCAGTTATCATTATACGGGTTCACCTGCACCGAACTATCGTTGGTCAGCTGGCCAATGAGGATGTTTTTGGTCTGACAGATTACGGTTACAATAGAGAAAGTATGTTATATGCCGCGAAAAAGCGCCTCAGACAGGAGTCCGTGAAAAAGACAATAGTTAGAAGCATTTTGCTCTATTTTTTGTTTCATTATACAAATAAAACTTAGCTTGCTCACAGGGTGTGTGCTGCTCAAAACGCGACTTTAGTGCTCTTGAACTTCACGATAACACGTAGAACATATTTAAGAGGCTAGTGGAGCAGACACGACCAAAAAAAAACGACAAAAGCGTGGACTCTCATCTGGGGTTTTATTGCTAAGGCGACAATATACACCAAACGAGTAAAGAGCACAAAAAATAAAGAGATATGATAAAAATCTTCAGCTCCTGTTCACATCAGTATCCCAAAGTTAAATCTAAAGCTATCTAACAAGGATGCATAGTGAGGAAATAGCCATCCTAATAGAGGCGCTTTTCAGTTCTTTATCTCAGGAAGAAATCTCTTCGTCTGACAAGGCAATGGATAGTTGGCACTCTCAACCCACCGGGCATCCTTCACTTCAACTATCACTTCTGGCAGGCTGGTTACTCTCTGCGAGCACATGTTTCCTTAAAAAAAAAAGGTTTTCGAGGCTTCCAGAGTCCTTCCTCTCTACCATCTGAACTGCTTCGAAATCCGAATACCTGACTGCAATGTCTTAGGGCCTTCCATATTGCCAATGCTCGTTGTTTTTGCTTACTCATAAAAGCTTTCGTTATTTCGCGTTTTGTACGCGCAAAATATTGGCGGGATCATTGTTACAGTTCTATAAACAATTATTTCTAGCAACCGTGGGTTGGCAGTTGTTATGAGAAGTCTCCGTTTTGGAAGGGCACCAAGTTTTTTTCTTTTCGTAGCGGAAGAATCTTGCAGTGTTAAAACCGAGTTCTTTATGCGCGCATCTTGTGATTGGACGACAGTATTCAATCATCCAGAAGAGTAGAAACGTTTTCTGCTCTGAAAGTCGAGACAAAGGTCAAAGAAACCATCGTTCAATTTTGTGTATCACTTTGTCATGGCATTGTTGCGGCGTCATCACAAGGAGCATCCCTACACGACAGGGCATTACTAACACATGGACATAAAAAAAACTCCTGACAAATTCCTTACTACAAAAGGGAGTTCGCTGATCACGCTCTAGGTAATACTAATAGCTGTGTGAGACGCTTTCTGTGAACAGCTGTGAAGTTGAACACGCGTGCGATTGTTGCGCTTTTTTCTCTTCATACAGTTGCGAGTCAATTATTGAAGTGAAAGGGGTGAGTGGAATATCACAACTAGGAAAAAAGGACTGGCCATTTCCAGAATGCTGCCCTCAAGTAGGGAAGACATGATGCCCAGCAAGAAGTGGCGTATGCAACCAGGATCCAACGTGGCCTTTTATTCCTTCAGGAAGAGGGTAAGTTCCTAGTGTTTGTAACGGAAGTAATAAACCATGCACTGAAAATATTCTCCCCTGTGGTGCTTCATTTGAATTCCTAAATACGTACAATATCTCGCAATATTGTGAGTGCCGCATGCACGGAAGCGTGTGTCTTTGGAAAGAAAAGAAAAAATCACTTACGTTTACCGGCCTGCAGAGGCCTACCTTAAGGTGTTGGGGCGTAGACACTTGTTAAGAGTAGAGAGTGATACATGTGAGGAGGTTGTTGAAAATATGAGTGAGTGAGTGAGTGAGTGAGTGAGTGAGTGAGTGAGTGAGTGAGTGAGTGAGTGAGTGAGTGAGTGAGTGAGTGAGTGAGTGAGTGAGTGAGTGAGTGAGTGAGTGAGTGAGTGAGTGAGTGAGTGAGTGAGTGAGTGACCTCGGTACATTGCTCCAGAGGCTAGCACATTCGAAGTCTTGGCGACCGGAGGAGGCGTCATTGCGAGTGCACCATGGCAGTCCGAGAGATTACAAAGTACCTGTTGCTTTGGTCTTGCTCACTTACATATTGTTTATTGTTGTCATGCTCAGATCTCTCTTTTATTTACACCGTCTTTAACACTAATTAAATAATTAATTAACACTAAGCTAATTAGCTGTGTAACGTTCCACATATCAAGAAGAAAAAGAATGGTTCTCTGTTCAGTTAAAGGAAAGTAAGTCCTGATCATGGATAACATCTTGTGGTGTGGCGTAAAAAATCTACATGGTGTGGAATGATACTATTTGAAGTATGCGAGCAAGTTTAGCAGGTACGTAGCAAACCACATCAACAGTAGCTTGAATTTCACAGCTAAGGGGTTATGTAGAAAAAAAAAACGTTTCTCTCCGCTTGCTATCATATTAGTTCGAATAAGTGAACCGTACGTTAGTGAAGAGCGAAAAAAAAGCGTGAAAGGTAGTTATCTCTGTCTCGTGCCATCAATGTCCTGTTACATCAGAGGCATGTAAAGACTGCCTTAATAGGCCGCGTTTCTGAAAGTAAAATATCGACATTTTGTTTGCTCTTCGCTGTGACAAGGCTGGCTACCGAACACAAAAAGTAAATATAAAAAGCTCCGTTTGATCGCTTTTGTGAGTACGTATTGTAAACATTATAGCTAATAATTTGCGTATAGCACTTATGTGTGCTGTGCACGCTAACGTTGTACGGTAGTTGTGCAGGCTACCTGATTTTTATTAGATAGTTCGGGTGACGCGCATTGGCTCGGACAATTCATACACACCGGCGCACAGCAGCGTTTGTTTCGTTGCTGCGCTTATCCTTATAAAATTGCATGTGACGTACACCGCAAATTGCTTGAGAGATATTTCATACAGTGAACATCGCTGCAGTGTTGTGCACGTTTGTGGGACGCTGTTTGTTGAACACTTCATGTGACAAGCGCAGGTCGTGGCTCAGGATCCCACCAAAGAAACGCTGGTGTCCTATATGCTTTGCGCAGAGACACCTCATTATACATATGACCATGCAACTGGAAGTCCCCTTTAATAAACACGATGATAAAAAGAATTTATGCATGCCTTCCTTCGTATCGGTGATTGTTGGATTGTTTAGAACATTTAAGTAATCATTTTATGTTAAACATTCTTTTCAAAAGTATGTAAGTACCTTTTACGATTAAAATGAACAGTTTTTAAATAAACACTGCATTTTTTGGGCCTTGCTTGCTAGAAGAGTCTGAGGCCACATCGCTGTACCATCTCTACCTGCTGCTGTCTCTACAGGTCTTGGCCTCTTTTCTTTCGTTACCAACCCGCTCCCTATCTTCACACAAATACATTTGCAAGTACCATAACAAATTCTCCTAAAGTTGTGGCTGGATATTTTTCTTGTTATAATAAATGGTTTTCAAAGAGTTCTATCCATTCCTCTTATGCAAGATGCACCTTTGATAGTTGATGCAAGCTACTCGAAAGTGTATATGTTATGCCTGAGGTTAAAGTTGCCATTACGGTGGTAACATAAAACAAAGTTAAACGGCATAACAAAACACAATAAGATAGCAATGTGTAGAAAAGTGCAGAATAAAGAAGTGGAATATGTATGAAGGTGTCAATCATCTCTTAAGCTCCAAAAATTAGCATAGGGAAATAGAGAAAGCATTCACGAGCAAATTTACAAGCAAACTACCTGAAAAGCCTAGCAAAAGTTCACTTAATAAAATTCTTACTGGGTTCTGCAAGGCTTGACTTTAAGATGACCAATGGCCTTGCGCTGCTTTCGAAAAATAACAATTTCATATTGTTATTTCAGAGCCTGAAACGTCACAAACTAGGGCTTACGGAAGAGTCGTGAACTATGCCGGCCCGTTCTTTGCTCGTAGTATAGATTCTAGAGCTGCGTACGTAATCCCTGTAATACACGTCTGTGTTCTATGATAGCACCAATGATAGCACTATGGCATTCACATTTAAGCACCTTGTACATGTGTTGATGGTTCGATTTCCTATACTTTTCCATCACGTGCTTACCTAACCTAAGGTGTGCTGGAGCCCAGACATTCATAAGACAAAAAAGCAAATAAATATAAACCAAGAAATTCTAAAATTAGAAAAAAGTGAGGCTGGCAAATATTCAGCCTTCCTTAAAGTACGCAAAAAACTAGTCTTATAGGTGCACAACAACACGAGCTGACATGCATTCGTTTTAAAACAGTAAGGCAACAAGACATTCAAAACCATGTTTTGAGCCTTGCAGTTACTTGGCTAAGAGAGTACTGGCCCGTTTGGACTGGCTAGTTTTGCACCGCAGGCGCTGCGAGATACTCCACAGTGAGATAAACTTTTGTCCTATCCGCTTAACGTCTAAGCAGTCTGACCGCTGCGAGAAAAGCTGCACTAGGATTTGTTTGTCTAGCACTACAGACTATCTTCGCTTGTACGTCACTGATGGGTGGCTGCATCATTCAAATAGAACACGCCAAACGGAAAAGGAAATCGGGGGTAGAAAACGTAGAAATTGTAGAAAAACGTATTGAGACTGGTGCTGAGACATGCAGAAACTCCAAACTTCACGAACTATTTCCCTCACCGATGGTTCGGGTGAAACTGTATGCGAAACAATGCGCCGTTATGTTCAACGCAGCCTTTTCTTCCGTGTTTACTAATGAAACAGATCCGACATTTCCTCCAAACGCCCCAGTTATTCAAGATACTCTGCTTTCTCTTACATTTTCTTCAGCAGGAATTTCGTCACTAATTGAAAACATTAAACTTTCATCCTCTGCAGGAACTGACAATATCAACGCTAAAATACTCATTAATACCAAAGATATATGTTCATCTCTGTTGTGCTTGTTATTCGCTCAGTCACTCTTCACAGGTCAACTGCCCGTAGAGTAGAAAATTGGGAAGGTCGTTCCAGTCTACAAATCAGGTAACAAGAACTCGCCGCTTAATTACCGTCCCATCTCTGTAACTAGTATTCCCTGCAAAATCATGGAACACGTCATCTATACCCATATCATGGCATTCCTTGATTCGAACAACTTTTTTCAACCTGCCCAGCACGGGTTTCGTCGGGGTTATTCCTGCGAGACCCAACTTGCTACGTTCATTTACAATCTGCATGCTAATCATGATTGTAATCTACAGACTGACATCGTATTTTTAGATTTTGCAAAAGCCTTTGATAAAGTACACCATAAATGCCTCCTAATGAAACTTTTCCAATTAAATTTGCACCCCCATATTTTGAAGTGGATGGAAGAGTTTTTAACTAATCGTATGCAGTTTGTCTCCGTTAACAATAAGAACTCTAACTCACTCCTAGTAACGTCGGGCGTTCCACAGGGATCTGTGCTTGGCCCACTACTGTTTCTCGTGTACATTAATGATCTGCCTTCAAACGTAACATCTAACATACGCATGTTCGCTGACGGCTGTGTACTTTATCGTGCTATTCTCTCCGCTGCTGACCAATCTTCTCTTCAAAATGATTTCAATGCTGTTCAGGAGTGGTGTAATAAGTGGCTAATGGAACTTAACCCACGTAAATGTAACTTTTTGTCCTACAGCCGCTGCCGTAATCCTCTAATTTTCTCTTACGAAATATCAGAAGTTCCCGTACAACTAGTTCAGTCATACAAGTACCTAGGCATAACAATTTCTAGCGATCTTTCTTGGAGCTTGCATGTCACTAACATAATATCGTCAGCAAACAAGACGCTAGGTTTCCTCAAGCGCCATCTTCACCATGCTCCAAAACATGTCAAGTTGTTAGCTTACAAATCATTCGTCAGGTCCAAACTAGAATTTGCATCGCCCATTTGGAATACTCATCAAGCTTACCTCATCAATGCCCTCGAATCTGTTCAAAATCGCGCTGCTCGCTTTATTCATTCATCGTACTCTTATGACATCAGCGTTTCCTCCTTAAAAACAGCATCCGGATTATCACCCTTATCGCTCCGCCGTCACATTGCCAGCCTGTCTTTATTTCACAAATTCTTCCACAGCCCTATGCACGTCGCACCTTATATTCTTCCCCCAGCACGCATATCTCATCGCACCAGCCATCACCTACAAGTTTCCCGTCCACGCTCACGCACCGTCACTTTTTCTAATTCCTTCTTTCCTCGTGCGGCCGCAGACTGGAACGGCCTTCCAAACAACGTTGCCATCATCACTTGCCCAAGTCTTTTCTCTGAAAATGTAAAAACTTTCCTGTTATTGTGAATCTGTGCTTTTAATTGTTGCCACCCCTTATGTAACACCCCTCTTTTGGGGCCTTTAAGGTAATAAAATGAAATGAAATGAAATTAGATTCTCTCCTCATGTGCAGCATCAGTGGATATAGCTTATCCTTTTTGTGCACGCATGTTTCCAGAAAAATCTTTAAGAAGGCCCTAAAAAGTAAATTAAGGCAATTATCATATAGAAAGAGCTAGAATGTTCTCCCGACTCTAAAATAACAGATTTGAGACCACATCAGCCGCAATTTCAAATGCCTCTATCGGCAAGTAAAATTCTTATTGACGCTCAACAGAAGCTGCTGAGAGCTTATAGACCATATATAAACGCTGTTTCATCGAACCTTCTTCCTCTGGAAACCAGAGCTCTTTAGCTTCCTAAAAACGCTAAAAACGAAAGAAGCAGACGCCAAATATTTGGTTGTCTATTTCTTTCGTTCGGATGATAGTTACATCGAATATTTTTCTCAATATATTTTTTTAGTAGTCCTCCTCTGCTGACCAGAAGGTAGACCAATTAGGCAAAACACAGCCAGGACGACGCGAAAACCAAGCTACAAACTCAGGAAGTGAGGGCAGTACGACATCAAATATGCACGCCAAGGCACAACAGCACATGTTCTCCCCAGCTTCGTGCACAAACTGCAGTTGCTGCCACCGCTACTGCGTTTATACAGTTTTTGTGCAGCCCTAATTTAAGAGAGCAGCGTGAAGGATTATCTGGGAAAGTCGACCACCCCACTGCGTCAACAGCTCATTCTGAGGAATCGAAAAGGAAACTTCTCTCAGTCACTCAGCCACGCGACGAGTCGAAGACCGTAAGTGGATGACCATTCTCGACACCTATAGCATTAAAGTGAATCTAAAAAGAAACAGAAATAAGCTACAGCGCGACGCTCCTAAACAACCGAAAACGCTTAAGATACTTGAAAAACAAAGGGGACGACCTATACATCGTACTGGCAGTGTGTGAGCATAAATACTACATGAAATACCAGAAGAACACCGCACACACGCGGTACAGATAAGTTTCGTATACATGACATTTCAGTTTCGGCAGCTGAACTCTGCCCAAGATAACGCTGCTTGAACTTCATGTCACGCGAGAGAAAAAAAAACGCTGTTTGCCTCTTGTTTCAAATTGCTTAGACTGTTACAGCCTGCCCCAAAAGCCGCAGATTTAAGAACTATGAACAAGCTAAGAGTATGTAGCGAGACCTCCCATGCAAACAGGGCGTTAAAAGAAAATTATTTCCCTACCTCAGGGCTGTATATATGCATTAAAACCCGATGCATTAAAACAAATAATGCGACTAGTAAGAGAAAAAACGTATTTAGCGAAAATAGAGCATGTAAATGCAGCGGCGTTTAGCGCGCATAATACGGCTTCAGACGGACTACATGGACAACTTCTGGTCGTACACGGCGTCGCTGGGATGTAGTCATTGCGTTAGGGATGACTTCATAATCCAGTTCACCTAGCCGACGAAGAACCTTGTACGGGCCGAAATAGCGGCGCAAAAGCTTTTCACTCAATACACGGCGGCGAATGGGCGTCCACATCCAGACTTGGTCTCCTGGCTTGTATTCCGCGTTGCGTCTTCGTAGGTTGCAGCGCCTGGCGCCGGACCGCTGCTGATCTTTGATCCGTAATCGGGTAAGCCTTCGAGCTTCTTCTGCGCGTTGCAGGTAGGCGGCAACGTCGACGTTCTCTTCTTCTGTAACGTTGGGGAGCATGGCGTCTAGCGAGGTCGTGGCCTCCCTGCAATTGACGAGCCTAAAAGACGTCATCTGGGTGGTCTCCTGCACAGCGGTGTTGTAGGCGAAGACGACGTAAGGCAGGATGACATCCCAAGTTTTGTGTTCGGCATCGACATACATGGCGAGCATATCGGCAATTGTTTTCTTCAGGCGCTCGGTCAGTCCGTTGGTCTGCGGATGGTATGCAGTTGTCCTCCGGTGGCTGGTTTGGCTGTAACGTAGGATGGCTTGCGTTAGTTCCGGCGTGAATGCTGTTACTCTGTCCGTGATGAGCACATCAGGGGCGCCGTGTCGAAGAAGAATGCATTATGCTGCTGTTCCGTTCGGTAGGGCTTTCGCCTCGGCGTAGCGGGTCAGGTAGTCGGTCGCTATGATGATCCACTTATTTCCAGATGTTGATGTTTGAAAAGGGCCAAGCAAGGTTATTCCAATTTGCTGAAAGTGCCTTGAGGGAGATTCAATGGGGTTCAGAAATCCTGCTGGTCGTGTGGGAGGGGTCTTTCGTCGCTGGCAATCTCGGCAGGATTTCACATAGTGTGCGACATCGGCAGACATTAGGGGCCAGTAATACTTGTTTTGAATGCGGCGGAGGGTGCGAGTAAACCCGAGATGTCTAGCTGTCGGCTCGTTGTGTGAAGCCTGTAGAACTTCTTCGCAGAAGCAAGCAGGTAAAACAAGGAGGTAGGCTGTTTTGCTCGCTGCAAAGTTCTTTTTTACGAGAATCTCATTCTGAACATAGAACGAAGACAGTCCTCGCTTCAATGAAGCGGGGGGTGAAGAAACCTTGCCTTCCAGGTACTCGATGAGGCGTTTTAGGTCGGGGTCCGAGCGTTGCTGCTGGGCAAAATAGCTGGGGCTGATGGGTCCGAGGAAGGCGTCCTCATCGTCGTCCGGTGGCGGTGTATCTACAGGGGTTCGTGAGAGGCAATCGGCGTCAGAGTGCTTGCGTCCGGACTTGTAAACGACGGTGACGTCAAACTCCTGGAGGCGCAGACTCCATCGAGCGAGTCGGCCAGAGGGGTCCTTCAAATTGGCGAGCCAGCACAGCGCGTGGTGATCGCTGACCACCTTGAATGGTCGTCCGTACAGGTAGGGGCGGAATTTTGACGTGGCCCAGATGATGGCAAGGCACTCCTTCTCAGGTGTCGAATAGTTAGCCTCGGCCTTAGAAAGGGAACGGCTAGCGTATGCGATGACCTTCCCCAGCCCGTCGCTTTTTTGAACGAGAACGGCACCTAGGCCACGCTGCTTGCGTCGGTATGAACTTCAGTATCGGCGTATTCATCAAAATGCGCGAGGATCGGTGCGGACTGTAAACGACGCTGAAGTTCCTTGAAGGCTTCTGCTTGCAGCGCTTCCCATTTAAACGGCAAGTCTGTTTCGTCAGTTGAGTCAGGGGCTCGGCGATGCGCGAAAAGTGTTTCAAAAATCGTCGGTAATATGCGCACAGTCCGAAAAATCTGCGCACTGCTTTCTTATCGGCCGGCGGTGAAAACTGTTCAATAGCGGCTGTTTTCTGCGGGTCCGGGCGTACTCCCTCCTTGCTAACGATGTGGCCTAGAAACACTAGCTCTTCGTAGGCAAAGTGGCATTTCTCTGCCTTCAAGGTTAGTCCAGACGACTTGATGGCGTCTAGTACTGTTCGAAATCTTTTGAGGTGCTCTTCAAAGTTCGAGGCGAAGACAACGACGTCATCTAAATATACTAGACAAATTTGCCACTTCAGGCCTGACAGCACTGTGTCCATTACTCGCTGAAACGTCACTGGTGCGGAACAGAGACCAAATGGCATCACCTTGAGCTCAAACAGCCCATCCGGAGTTATGAATGCTGTCTTCTCGCGATCTCTTTCGTCGACCTCAATTTGACAGTATCCGCTCTTGAGGTCCACTGAAGAGAAATATTTGGCGTTGCAGAGGCGGTCCAGTGTGTCGTCGATGCGGGGGAGCGGGTAGACGTCCTTCTTTGTTATGTTGTTCAAGCGGCGGTAATCCACGCAGAATCGAAGTGCGCCGTCTTTCTTTCTCACTAGAACAACCGGTGCCGCCCATGGGCTGTTTGAAGGCTGGATGACGTCATCGCGAAGCATTTCTTCGACTTGGTTCTGTATGGCTTGTCGTTCTCGCGGTGGTACACGGTAGGGGCTTTGACGTAGAGGTCGGACGTGTTGGTCCGTTACAATGCGATGCTTGGCAATTGGCGTTTGTCGGACCTTCGGCGATGTCGAAAAACGCTCACTGTAGCTTCGAAGCAGATTGCGGATCTGGTCTTGTCTGTTCCGGTGCAGGGCTGGGTTGATGTCGAAAGTGGGCAAGTTCTCTTGGTCAGGCGAATCTTCTGCGGAGTGGTCGGAGAGGGCAAAGGAGTCTCGTACGACGGATATACCGTCGAAGAAAGCAATCGTCGCTCCTCTGTTAATATGTCGGTATTCTTCGCTGAAGTTAGTCAGCAGTACTTCGGCCTGGCCATTGCGCAAATGTGCGATGCCTCTTGCGATGCTGATTCCTCGGTCTAGAAGCAACTGCATGTTGCCCTCGATAATGGCTTCTGCGTTAATGGCTTTTATGGCGCCTACGGTCACGATAACGCTTGAACGGGGTGGGACGCTCACTTCTTCCTCCAGGATACTCAGGGCAACGAGATTTTCGCGAGTTTTCATCGAAGCGATGGCTTCGTCTGTCGAAAACGTGATCAGCTTGGATCGCAGGTCAATGATCGCCTGATGATCATTAAGGAAATTCATACCCAAGATCACTTCGCGGGAGCATTGCGGTAGCACAACAAAGGTCGCAGGATAGGTATGTCCTTTGACAGTCACTCGCGCTGTGCATCGTCCTGATGGCGTAATGAGGTGGCCCCCTGCGGTGCGAATTTGTGGGCCGTCCCAAGCCGTTGTGACTTTTCTTAGCTGCGCAGCGAATTTTCCATTCATCACCGAGTAATCGGCTCCTGTGTCAACTAGAGCGGTAACTTTCCAGCCGTCAATAGTCACTTCTAAGTCGGAGGTCCTGGCTCTTCCATTGCATGTCGCTCTCGGCGTCGGATGAGGGCTTCGTCGCGTATGCGAGTCGCGGGTGGGGCGTGTGGTCAAAGCTCTTCTGGGTGGCGGCGTCGTTTTCAAGGCAGCTTGCGTCGTGGTCGGGGTTTGCGGCGTAGGTGCACCGAGTGTCGGTTCTTCATGCGGCGTCGCGGGTGCAGCGTATTCATGGGGCGTGGTCGGTGGAGGATCTTCGGCGTTTCGCTCGTACGCAACCTCACCTCCAGAGGTTGCTGCCTTTAGTTTCCCCTACGGGGGCTGGGAGACCTTCCTCGTACCGCGGCTGCGTAGCTGCGGCGTGGCGACACAAAGCGCGAGGTTGACGGCCATGGTGAGCGCGAAAAGCGGTTCGGCGTGTACTCTTCTCGACGCAGGTTCTCGTCGATTTCCTGCGGACGTTGTCAGAAGCGTGGTCGTGGAGCGTTAACAGCAAATCCTCGAAGACCGATACGTTGGTACGGGCAGTGACGAAGAATGTGGCCGGCCTCACCGAAATAGAAGCACAACGGCCGGTTGTCGGAAGTCCTCCACGCGTCGCATTTCCTGGGGCTTGAGCGTCGGTCATAGGCTGGGCGGGCGGGGGTTGGGAGGCGGCGTTGTGGAGCAAGTGGCTCATCTCGGGGAGGACGTGGTGGTTGTCGTTGGGGCTGCGCAGTCCTTACGGCAGCGGCGTAGGTCATTGCCTAAGGTTCTGTGACCGTCGGGGTGCCAAGTGCCTGTTGCACTTCTTCCCGTACCACATCCATCAGAGTCGCTGCTTGTGGCTGTGGGGAGGATGGCAGTAATCAGCGTAGCTCCTCTCGGACGATTTCGCGGATAACTTCCCGCAAGCTGTCGCTGGTGGTGGCCGGCGTGATGAACGGATTGCACAGGCAGAGGAAGGGCGATTCTACTGCCGAGCTCGGACGTCGAGGGTCTTCTCAATCGGGCAGGCTTTTTGCATTAATTCATCTATTGTTTTTGGCGGCTGGCGGACGAGGCTGCAAAAAAGTTGTTCTTTTACGCCGCGCATTGAAAACTGAACTTTCTTTTCTTCGGTCATCTCGGGGTCAGCACGGCGAAATAGGCGCATCATCTCCTCGACGTAACTGCGGACGGGCTCATTCGAAAGCTGGATCCTGGACTCGAGGAGTCGTTGGGTTCTTTCTTTCCTCACGACATTGGTAAATATCTTCAATAGTTCTCTCTTGGATAGCTCCCATGTCGTAATTGACGACTCGTAGTTTTCGTACCACGTGCGTGCGGAGCCATCCAATGAGAAAAACACGTGTCCAATTTTTGCCGCATCATCCCACTTGTTGAATGACGCCACGCGCTCAAATTGGTCCAACTATTCTTCAGGATCTTCGCCTAGGGATCCATTGAATGTTGGCGGCATCCGCGGCTGCTGTAATATGATCGGTGCCGACATCTTCGGCGAGATTGCGGTGCTCGTAGCAGAGTCTTTTCGCTGTCTGGTGCGGTCCGGCAGTGTCCCGAACTAAGGCTCCTCTCCCTGGAGACGTAGGCTGGCTCGCTGAGCTGCTGGCTCGTCCACGGGTGCGAAGCGCTGAGGGCTGGCTTCTCGACTTGAGGGGGGCGTCCGCAACATTGAAGGCGGACCCCGCACCTCCACCAGATGTCACGTAGTGGTGACGGCAGTCGAAGCAGCGATGAAGACGGACAAAAGGGTGTTCTAAAAGAAAACTGTTTATTGGGCTGACTTGCACCCGAAATGGACTGAATCACTCGGCGGCGGCGAAGCGACAAGCGTGCTCGGCGGTCGTCGAACAGAATGCCCGCCGCCGTCGGTCGCGCTCAATTTAAAGCTGATAGCAAACTTTCGAGATAAAGCGTGCAAGGTTACTTGAACATTCCGGAACAACGTAGAAACAGCTCTGCCTGGCTGCGATCAATCGAGATAAATCTAGTCGTGTCTTGAGTCGCAAACAAAGCAATAAAGTGGTGTGGCGGCAGATTTGAAAAACGAACAAACACTGCAAATATTCGCGGCAATATGTATGCGCTGGTATAATTTTCCACGTGATTTTCGTTCACTCATACCTTGGGCACCAGTACATAGGAGAGCACGAAATCTCTTTTTGATGCCTCTGCTTCTTTAATATATCCTCGCGGTCTTGTAAGTGGCATCGGGCCACTAACCTCCCATCCGTGACAGCGGCAGCCATGCACTGACAAAATGGACGCACATATTTGCAAACATGCCAGTTGGTCAGGTTTGCTTCGGTAGAGCAGGTGCGCTACCAGCGCTGGCAGCGCACAGAGCTCCCCCACAGCGTGCCGACGAAGCGCAATGACCAATAAAACATTTGAAGCAGTATAGTTTTTCTACTCAAATGTGTGGCCATTAATAGTGAAGACATGGAGGTAAAACATGCAAAGCTACCGCTTAAGCACATGCAAGACCATGTCCATAAACAGCTTTAATTGAGCTCGCGCATTTAATATCCTATGGGCACGACATGAAATTCATACAGCTCGTCTTGTCTTGCTTTCTTCTCCCATTCAGACACAAGCAAAGGGATTAGCGAACACACGGACCGCAGGTCCACCGACGAGCAGTAGGAAACACACTAAAGACAATCCACGACATCATCAGTAAGGGGGACAGTGTTCGCGTCCTTCTTAGTGGCGGCATTTTACCGATGCTAGCCCACGCTAAACTGCTTTGAAGCGCCTTTCTTTCGAACCAATGCAACAGGGAAAGCACACGTGCTAATCGACTTTTAGATGAAGTATTTTCTGTAGCCATTCTTGCAATTGTCTGGTAACCTTTCGTTCAGCAGGGTAGACGCGATAAGTCATCTGCCGGATGGGTGAAGGAAAAAAAGGGGCAGTGGCAGGGTGAATGATATCAAACAATCGCAGATGCTGCACGAGAACGGCCTTTAACCTTTCAACCGCCGTGCTCTTAAGCAATGTTTCAAAGAAGAAAATTCCTGATGACAATACTCATATGCGTTACAAAACAACTGTAATTAGTGTATTGACATTTACAATGTGTAATCATGTTTTCGTCCTCGATGCATTTTTAACGCAATGGCATTTGCCAAATAAAGAAAGCTATTGGCGTCTAAACCGCCGTTTATGAAGAGCAGAGCTATAATTTCTTCTTGTTTCTTTTAGAACAATATTATAGGAGCTTGCGATGTTGGAGAGCAAACCTTGGAGAACGAATTATAGAGAAAATCAGTCTCCTTGAATAAAATTGTCCTTCAACGTCCATGCTTCCTCCCACTGAACCCTTCCGAAACCGTCGAAGGCAGGGAATCATGCCTTGTGCAATGTCTTTTAGTGCATAGCTATTATACTCATGTCCCACGATGACCCACGCTTAGCTCCTTTCCGTGACCACTTTACCAACCTGTGCACTGACCTCGCGTTTCCTTCGCCGTGTTCAGTTGGAGTGTAAGCTGTAGGATAGGGAGGTCCTTGACCGTGAGGCCCTGCCTCTGGATTTGCAATATCTTTGCCGTCATGCGGTACAACGCGTGGTCGCAAACACGCACGAGCTCTTCTAAGCGCATCTCAGACGGTACACGTAGCAGTAAGTGAGAGCCGAAAGACATGCGGGGGGTGTGACTTATGTAGCATGTTCGTGGAGCACTGCCCGCGTACGCCCGGCCCGATGACATTGAAAAATTTGAGCCTACGCATGTCTGTGGCAGTCATCATCAATATCATCAGCCTGACTACACCTACTGCAGGGAAAAGGCCTCTCCCATGTGTCTCCAATTAACCCTGTCTGGGACCGCATTTACGCCAGCTGGCGTAATGTGAGAGACTCAAGGGCAGGATTGTTGTCTCTCTGAACTTCGCTTTCGAGAAAAACGGCGACGATAAAAAAGAAAACATTTGTATTAAACTCACTGCCATCGAAATACATGGAGGCTTTATATCTTTTTCATATACGAAACAACCAGTTATTTGTCATTACTTTTCTTCTATTTTGCTCACTAAAATTTGTTTTTTTTCGCAAACGAGCTACACAAACAATTGGCAATGACCAGGCCCAAAATTTGTCCGTTTACGAGTGATAATTCGAAGTATATAAAAAGTCGATAATAAACAATATGGGCCTAATATTTTACCAAATCATCATACAGATGTAAAAAAAAATTAGATTAAGGATGCATTTTGAAGAGAACTTGGAAAACTTAGCATCTATTTAGTCCAATTTTAAACATTGGCAAGGAAAAGAATATTTCAAGTCGCTCCTACGACGGAAGTATTTAGTTGAAAATGCGGCTGACTCAGGGAGGAGAAAATGTACTTGGTTACATTCTCGCATTTAGACACAGATTGGGTGATAAGTGTGAGATAACCAGAAAATCAAGCACGTAATATCCCAGACGGTATCTTTTTCGTTGAGGCACTCACTGTCCAAACGTGTGCGCATACGTCGACTGCAGCAATAATGACCCATGGCAGGAGAATGTTTCGCATAATGTGAATAAGAGCGCAGAGGCAAGGGACCGAGGAAGCAGACAGGGCAGCGTCGGTCCTGTCTGCTTCCTCGGTCCCTTGCCTCTGCGCTCTTATTCACAGTAAGTGCGTATATTCTAGCCCAATTTGCCATCTTATTGAACGTCTTGCTTCGCGGGTATGCGGAGGTCGCTCAACGAACTAGTCTTGGGTGCCCGTGGGAAAGTAGCGGCGAGACGAGGCGCCGGACAGTTGTCTTCCACAGAGGGTTGTGCGAACCTGTGCTGTGGAGGCTCAGCTGGCGCGATCTCGGTAGGTAATAGTGCAAGAATGATTGTAGTACAATTCAGCCCACGAGACAGGCAGTTGAGGGAGTGCAGCCTGGGCTAACCATTTGTAGCAGGCCAAGTAAGCTGTGCGGCTTTCCGTTTGATAGGCCAAAACTTCGTGGACGATTCGTCCGAAGAATTAAGCAATGCTGTCACTGCCAGCAGAGTCCACAGCGGCAATGATGGGCACGTTGAAGAGACGACTGAACATGGGAGGGAAGCGGCGGAAGTCTAGCATTTCAAGCGTCCGGTATTGATGGTGACGTCAGAAGAAGTGGCGAGGTTTGATTTTGTACTCAGGAAATTGAACATCTCATCAGTAGTGCTTGTCAGAAAATGGCCAATTTTCTCCTCTTCAGCCATTGCATGCTTCACAGTGCTGCAAAGCTTTACCATTTTTATGCACATCGCGCTGATCTCACTAGGACACTGCGTTCATTGAGCAAAGATTTGTTATGCCTTTTCCTTTTCATAGTCTGGCACTTAAGCACTTCTTCAATGCGCTCGACAAAACTATCGCAGGTGGAAAGCGCGTCCTAGTTGTTCTCGAACTATTGAAGTGCGCTGCCAGCAAGACAGGAAACAATGTTCATCAACTGCATTGCCTTGGCGAAGTGCGTGGCTTGCGCTGTTGCGGACACAACCTGAGATGTTCGAGGCACACCCGGCTGGGCTGAGCAGTCATCAGATATAAGCCGGCAGGTAGATCGCTTCCGTCCCGGGTGGCCCACTGGGTGGTACAGGAGATGACGCGACCAAGCAGCTGCATCTTCAAAAAGGTGCAGGGTTCGCGGAGTCCAATCTGTGCTGCCAACAACTTACGCGAAGTAGCGACGATAGAAACGGGTTTATTTATGCGGAAAATGTTTGGACCACCGAAGCCACGCAATAATAAACTTTGGGCAAGGCCCAAAACCAAGTTAACGTGCAATTGAACCTCTCGCCTTCTCACTGCACAGCAGCGCTGAGTATGAAAATTCCGCTCATAACAAACACTGGCAAGTGGCCTTTTCGGACACAAGAATGAACTCTTCTGTTAGGGCTGGAGAATATAATGATATCACAACTTCTCAATATGAATAACACACCAGGTAAACGTTTAGAGTTCCAGCGGACCACCGAAGTACACAATGCTAGACACCCATCCACAAAAGGCGGCATGAGATTCTTTCGCACATCATGTGGGGGTGCGGCTAAGTCAAAGCAACAGCTTAACAGCTTGATCTTCATGGTCGGTTCGATTTCGCTGCCTGGCACTGAAACAATGTACTCGGAAGCGAATCCCAGCTGAGCCAACTGCGTTCAGATTGAACAAGAGTCGAAAAACAACCGAGTGCTGCTCTACATTGGCGGATCTTAGTTATCTCCAGGCAGTAAAAGTATTTTGAAGTGATTCACTACGGCGTCCCTTATAAACCAAGGGCACCTTCGGGACATTAAATGTTGCGTGCCACATGCCTATGACCCACGACTTTCGATCACCGAAGCAGCCGTGATTCTTTCCTCACGACATTGGTGAATACCTTCAATAGTTCTCTCTTGAATAGCTCCCATGTCGTAAGGGACGACTCGTAGTTTTCGTACCACGTGCGTACGGAGCCATCCAATGAGAAAAACACGTGTCCAATTTTTGCCGCAACATCCCACTTGTTGAATGACGCCACGCGCTCAAATTGGTCCAACTATTCTTCAGGATCTTCGCCTAGGGATCCATTGAATGTTGGCGGCATCCGCGGCTGCTGTAATATGATCGGTGCCGACATCTTCGGCGAGATTGCGGTGCTCGTAGCAGAGTCTTTTCGCTGTCTGGTGCGGTCCGGCAGTGTCCCGAACTAAGGCTCCTCTCCCTGGAGACGTAGGCTGGCTCGCTGAGCTGCTGGCTCGTCCACGGGTGCGAAGCGCTGAGGGCTGGCTTCTCGACTTGAGGGGGGCGTCCGCAACATTGAAGGCGGACCCCGCACCTCCACCAGATGTCACGTAGTGGTGACGGCAGTCGAAGCAGCGATGAAGACGGACAAAAGGGTGTTCTAAAAGAAAACTGTTTATTGGGCTGACTTGCACCCGAAATGGACTGAATCACTCGGCGGCGGCGAAGCGACAAGCGTGCTCGGCGGTCGTCGAACAGAATGCCCGCCGCCGTCGGTCGCGCTCAATTTAAAGCTGATAGCAAACTTTCGAGATAAAGCGTGCAAGGTTACTTGAACATTCCGGAACAACGTAGAAACAGCTCTGCCTGGCTGCGATCAATCGAGATAAATCTAGTCGTGTCTTGAGTCGCAAACAAAGCAATAAAGTGGTGTGGCGGCAGATTTGAAAAACGAACAAACACTGCAAATATTCGCGGCAATATGTATGCGCTGGTATAATTTTCCACGTGATTTTCGTTCACTCATACCTTGGGCACCAGTACATAGGAGAGCACGAAATCTCTTTTTGATGCCTCTGCTTCTTTAATATATCCTCGCGGTCTTGTAAGTGGCATCGGGCCACTAACCTCCCATCCGTGACAGCGGCAGCCATGCACTGACAAAATGGACGCACATATTTGCAAACATGCCAGTTGGTCAGGTTTGCTTCGGTAGAGCAGGTGCGCTACCAGCGCTGGCAGCGCACAGAGCTCCCCCACAGCGTGCCGACGAAGCGCAATGACCAATAAAACATTTGAAGCAGTATAGTTTTTCTACTCAAATGTGTGGCCATTAATAGTGAAGGCATGGAGGTAAAACATGCAAAGCTACCGCTTAAGCCCATGCAAGACCATGTCCATAAACAGCTTTAATTGAGCTCGCGCATTTAATATCCTATGGGCACGACATGAAATGTATACAGCTCGTCTTGTCTTGCTTTCTTCTCCCATTCAGACACAAGCAAAGGAATTAGCGAACACACGGACCGCAGGTCCAGCGACGAGCAGTAGGACACACACTAAAGACAATCCACGACATCATCAATAAGGGGGACAGTGTTCGCGTCCTTCTTAGTGGCGGCATTTTAGCGATGCTTGCCCACGCTAAACTGCTTTGAAGCGCCTTTCTTTCGAACCAATGCAACAGGGAAAGCACACGTGCTAATCGACTGTTAGATGAAGTATTTTCTGTAGCCATTCTTGCAATTGTCTGATAACCTTTCGTTCAGCAGGGTAGACGCGATAAGTCATCTGCCGGATGGGTGAAGGAAAAAAGGGGCAGTGGCAGGGTGAATGATATCAAACAATCACAGATGCTGCACGAGAACGGCCTTTAACCTTTCAACCGCCGTGCTCTTAAGCAATGTTTCAAAGAAGAAAATTCCTGATGACAATACTCATATGCGTTCCAAAACAACTGTAAATAGTGTATTGACATTTACAATGTGTAACCATGTTTTCGTCCTCGATGCATTTTTGACGCAATGGCATTTGCCAAATAAAGAAAGCTATTGGCGTCTAAACCGCCGTTTATGAAGAGCAGAGCTATAATTTCTTCTTGTTTCTTTTAGAACAATATTATAGGAGCTTGCGATGTTGGAGAGCAAACCTTGGAGAGAGAATTATAGAGAAAATCAGTCTCCTTAAAAAAAATTGTCCTTCAACGTCCATGCTACCTCCCACTGAACCCTTCCGAAACCGTCGAGGGCAGTGAATCATGCCTTGTGCAATGTCTTTTAGTGCATATCTACTATACTCATGTCCCACGATGGCCCACGGTTAGCTCCGTTCCGTGACCATTTTACCAACCTGTGCACTGACCTCGCGTTTCCTTCGCCGTGCTCAGTTGAGGCGGAGGAAAGAGATTTTAAGTGTTCAGTAGGAGTGTAAGCTGTAGGATAGGGGGGGTCCTTGACCGTGAGGCCCTGCCTCTGGATTTGCAATATCTTTGCCGTCATACGGTACAACGCGTGGTCGCAAAGACGCACGAGCTCTTCTAAGCGCATCTCAGACGGTACACGTAGCAGTAAGTGAGAGCCGAAAGACATGCGGGGGGTGTGACTTATGTAGCATGTTCGTGGAGCACTGCCCGCGAACGCCCGGCCCGATGACATTGAAAAATTTGAGCCCACGCTTGTCTATGGCAGTCATCATCAATATCATCAGCCTGACTACACCCACTGCAGGGAAAAGGCCTCTCCCAAATCTCTACAATTAACCCTGAATGGGACAGCATTTATGCCAGCTGGCGTAATGTGGGAGACTCTAGGGCAGGATTATTGTCTCTCTGAACTTCGCTTTCGAGAAAACGGCGATGATAAAAAAGAAACATTTGCATTAAACTCACTGCCAGAGAAATACATGGAGGCTTTATATCTCGTTCATTTATGAAATTACCAGTTATTTTTCATTGCTTTTCTTCTATTTTGCTCACTAAAATTTGTTTTTTTTTCGCAAACGAGCTACACAAATAATTGGCAATGACCAGGCCCAAAATTTGTCCGTTTACGAGTGATAATTCGAAGTATTTAAAAAGTCGATAATAAACAATATGGGCCTAATATTTTACCAAATCATCATACAGATGTAAAAAAAAATTAGATTAAGGATGCATTTTGAAGAGAACTTGGAAAACTTAGCATCTATTTAGTCCAATTTTAAACATTGGCAAGGAAAAGAATATTTCAAGCCGCTCGTACGACGGAAGTCTTTAGTTGAAAATGCGGCTGACTCAGGGAGGAGAAAATGTACTTGGTTACATTCTCGCATTTAGACACAGATTGGGTGATAAGTGTGAGATAACCAGAAAATCAAGCACGTAATATCCCTGACGGTATCTTTTTCGTTGAGGCACTCACTGTCCAAACGTGTGCGCATCCGTCGACAGGTGCAACAATAGCCCGTGGCGGAGAACGTTTCGCATACTGTAAATAACAGCGCAGAGACAAGGAACCGAGGAAGCAGACAGGGCAGCGTCGGTCCTGTCTGCTTCCTCGGTCTCTTGCCTCTGCGCTCTTATTCACAGTAATTAAGTACATTCTAGCTGAATTCGCCATTTTACTGAACGTTTTGCTTCGCGGGTATGCGGAGGTCGCAAAATGAACTAGTCTTGGGTGCCCGTGGGAAAGTAGCGGCGAGACGAGGCGCCGGACAGTTGTCTTCCACAGGGCGGTGTGCGAACCTGTGCTGTGGAGGCTCAGCTGGCGTGATCTCTGTAGGTAATAGTGCGAGAATGATTGTAGTACAATTAAGCCCACGAGACAAGCATTTGAGGGAGTGGAGCCTGGGCTAACCATTTGTAGCAGGCCAGGTAAGCTGTGCGGCTTTCCGTTTGATGGGCCAAAACTTCGTGGACGATCCGTCCGAAGAATTAAGCAATGCTCTCACTGCCAGCAGAGTCCACAGCACAATGATGGGCATGTTGAAGAGACGACTGATCATGGGAGAGAAGCGGCGGATGTCTAACATTTCAAGCGTCCGGGATTGATGAGTGATGTAAGAAGAAGTGGCGAGGTTTGCTTTTGTACTCAGGAAATTGAACATCTCATCAGCAGTGCTTGTCAGAAAATGGCCATTTTTCTCCTCTTCAGCCTTTGCATGCTTCACAGTGCTGCAAATCTGTACTATTTTTATGCACATCGCGCTGATCTCACTGGGACACTGCGTTCACTGAGCAATGATTTGTTATGCCTTTTCCTTTTCATAGTCTGGCACTTAAGCACTTCTTCAATGCGCTCGACAAAACTATCGCAGGTGGAAAGCGCGTCCTCGTTGTTCTCGAACTATAGAAGCGCGCTGCCAGCAAGACAGGAAACAATGTACATCAACTGCATTGCCTTGGCGAAGTGCGTGGCTTGCGCTGTTGCGGACACAACCTAACATGTTCGAGGCACACCCGGCTGGGCTGAGCAGTCATCAGATATAAGCCGGCAGGTAGATCGCTTCTGTCCCGGGTGGCACACTGGGTGGTACAAGACATGATGCGACCAAGCAGCGGCATCTTCGAAAAGCTGCAGGGTTCACGGAGTCAAATCTGCGCTGCCAACAACCTACGCGAAGTAGCGACGGTAGAAACGGGTTTATGCGGCAAATGCTTGGATCACCGAAGGCACGCAATAATAAACTTTGGGCAAGGCCCAAAACCAAGTTAACACGCGCATTGAGCCTCTTGCCGTCTCACTGCACAGCAGCGCTGAGTAGGAAAATGCTGCTCATAAAAAACACAGGCGAGTGGCCTTTTCGGACACAAAAATGAACTCTTCTGTCAGGGCTGGCGAATGTAATGATATCACAACTTCTCAATATGAATAACACACCAGGTAAACGTTTAGAGTTCCAGCGGAGCACCCAGGTAAACAATGCTCGACACCCACCCACGAACGGCGGCATGTGATTCTTTCGCACCTCATGTGGGGGTGCCGATAAGTAACAGCAAGAGCTTATCAGCTTAATCCTCACGGTCGGTGTGGTTTTGCTGCCCGGCAACTGAACCAATGTACTCGGAAACGAATCCCAGCTGAGGCAATTGCGTTAAGATTGAACAAGAGTCGAAAAACAACCGAGTGCTGCTCTACAGCGGCGGATCATAGTGATCACTAGGTAGTTAAAGTATTACGAAGTGATTCACTACGGCATCCCTTATAAACCAAGGGCACCTTCGGGACATTAAATGTTGCGTGCCACATGCCTGTCCCTCACGAGTTTCGATCACCGAAGCAGCCTTCATTTTATGATTATCTTTTCAGGCCCGCACGGTGGCCCACACTATACTTTTTCTTTATTGGCTTCCTACAAAACATGACGCTCAGTGTAGTTTATTTCTTGTTTTATCCCTTTATTTCAGTCATTTAAAAAAACTACCATTGTCAGCAACAACTACGACGTTTACGTTGAAGGCAAAACTATACGAAGCGCACCCTATCAGTGGGTTTGTGCAGTTAACAGGCATTGTCACTAATGTAGCACTAGTCAGCAGACGTTCACCGAAAACCCGTTATTCTTTAAACTGGCGCAGGAAAAAAGGAAAGAAAGTAGGCGCGGAAATATTAAGAAAATATGTCAAAATTTAATCCCACACAAGACAGCGTAGGTGCTGCTGCAAAGCGGGAGTGTTCTTTTTGCCAGAATAATGCAAACAAATCGCGTTCTAGCCTACGCAGAAAAAGTTGCTCAGTGAAAGAAGCAAACAGAGAACTAAGATGATTGATCCCCCATTTTTGGATTCATCGCTCTTAAAATATTGCCGATGCGGAAGTACAGCGAGGTGCTTGCTGCAAATGATGCCGTGTACACTGGGAGAGCTGAACTGTGGTGGTGTCCAGGCACAGGTAGGATTAGCTTCACAGTGACCTGTCAGAAATTGCTCCGTCTCTGTCATTCCTTTGAACGATTGTGAGGACGGACGTCAGAGAAAGGCCAGCTTTTGGCTAGCTTCACAGCCTCGCAATCGCGCCTTTTGAACGCCTAGGCTTTTTCTTAGTAGACAGCCTCGCGGCGTAGCAGTCATGATCGTGAATAATACCGTAGTCCCGGTTTAGAGTAAAACTAATCAGTAGATTTGTAGCCTGAGGAAATCGTTCATGGCAAATCCAACTGCTTTCACACATTTGCGGCTTGAAATGTCCTATCATGCCGTTTCTTTTTTGAATAGCAGGCTCATTTCTGACCCACTCTGTTCCACTTTGTTACTTATTAGCAAAGGCAGGCACAAAAGTTCAATCGCTTGAGACAGCTAGTAGAACACATTCCTCAAAAGCCGCTCATTCCTCTTGCTAAGTGAACTGCGAGCAAGAGGAATATGCGGCATTTGACTAGCTGCTCAAGGCGATTGAAGTTTCACACTTCAATCTCTTGATTAAATGCGAGATTCCACTGCTCGGAGTTCATTTCGAAATATGAATGTACGGCATTTCACGAGCTGGTGAAAGCGACTGCGCTTTCATGACTAGTTTTGTAGCTAAGTAAAGAATAAAGTGGAACGGAAAAGCCCACAAAATCAGCTTGTGCGGTGAAAACCTAAAAAAATATGGCACTGTCAGACGTTTTATGACACAATTCGGCGAAAGCAGTAGGATTTACAATTGATCATAGCTTTGATGGTTTAACTCTACTGAATAATTTTCTTTCTTTAAGTTGGCACTTCAAACCCAGGCTCGAGTTTTCTGAAGGGTGAAGTTGGGCGCAGATGGATGGATAGTGGCGGTGAGTCGGTGTGCAGTCTCCACGCTTTGGGCTGGCTGGAGAGGTGGCAGTAGGGTGGTGCTTCCGGAGAGCGGCTGATTTTCTCACTGGGTCTTCGAATTTTATTTAGCCATCGCTTTTGCGTTGCGCTGCTGTACGCGCTTATAATTGGTAACGGCTTTGCGGAAGGTGCATCTAGTTGTGTCGGCAGTGGGAGGTACTCTTGGAGGGTATGATTGGAGGGAAGAACAATCACTTCCCGATGGTGATCGTCGGTGAGGCTGATAGGGGCGGAGAATCGAGGGTGGTGTAGTGTTGGTTGGCAGCCCCTTAACATGGAAAGGAGGGCGGGGGGAAATGGCCGGCGTATTGCGCTTCTGAAGGTTGGAGCCTCTTTGCTTGGGTTGTGGGTTTCACTTCAACAGACCTCGTATTGCCGGAGTTCAGGGTTCAAGAGCACCTCTTTTGCATTAAAATAGTACGGACAGAGCGTAAATGACAGATGTATGTTCAGAAATTTTAATAAAGGGGCACGATCTGTCTTTGTTCATTACGTAATGATTTCCATTGTTGCAGTCAGATCGCGCTTAGATGAACCAGGATGGCTGTGGCGTGTTTGTACTGAAAAGACATAGTGCTTCCTCGCGAGATCTCTGCTGGGTCTCTATGTACTCCCTCTGTATTCTTCGAAACTGATGTACAATGCCTAGGGCATTAAATAAAGCTCATGACGAAACGCGGCAGCCAGGAATAGTAAGATAATTGTAGATATTCCTCTGATATGTGGTTTACATGGTTTATAAATATACCCGCCTTGGCAGTATTGCGAGCAGTTGGCGGCAAAAGCTGGTGCAAAATTGTTTAACTCTGTTTAGAACTGTCGATGTGTCTATCTCATTACAGGACACTGTACTGAAGACTGTGTTATGGAGGAGGCGACTGGGACAATTTCGAAAGCAATCAAGAAAATTGTGGCCTCGGTGGAGACACACGATCACATTGTTACCGAGAGCAGGGCTGTATTTCGCACTGCGGTTGAAAAACTTGTGTGCAAGTGAATTTCTCTTTTGGAACTTAATTCAGTCCAAAACTAAATTTCTTTCTTTGGAAGATGACCTTTAGCACGCCATAAGTAATGCAAATCTATGGGCTGCTTTACCGGCAAAGACTGAGCGGAAACCGTGTTCACGAGGGCACCGTTAGTAAAGTACATCGGATGTGATATGAAGAATATTAATGTCTCGCCCCGGCAGCACGACGACCTTAATAGTAAACATTGTTAACGCTTAGCCAAGTTGATATAACCAAGTGCCAAATAAAAATCGATCAACAAGGGCTTTATAAAGAGCCTTGGGTATTAGTTCGCCTTGTCGGAAACCCATGTCGGAAGATATGCTTATCGAAAAGTCGATTTTAAATATTTAAGGGCTCAATAGCGAAGCAACAATAACCGAACAGAACAGCCACCTTTATTGCCCATTAATGACGCCTTCGATCGGGGCAGAATTAATCATGATATTTCTGAAGTTCACACCTAAAAAATCATTATTCAGAGAAAATAACCAGTCAGATACGTGGCTCAGCATTGTTGTGACCAGACAATCGGCATCAAACTAGTTGAGGTTCTCTTCGAGGAGGCCCTCAACTGGATTCTGGCATGCTCTCTACTGAAACACAGTAAACGAAGACGGCATCAGGACGCATACGTGTATGGTGCACAAAACATCTCAATATCAAATGCCTGCTTTTGCCAATACTATTCTGAAATCAAGCGACACCTAGATGAGAGCTGAACATTTTGGCTTCCACCTTAACTTTTCTCACTGATATTTTGTGCCAGTTTAGCACTGACTCACCTGCATAAGAAGCTCTTGATTGGGATACACGTTTCTAAAAAATAGCAAACTCTACATTTCTGTCAGTACGAAAAAGGCACAACGGCTCTTATGCAGAGGAAAGAGAATGTGGTTCTGGGCGAAAGCTTTTATTTCGTCCTTGTGACTGAATAAAATACGTTGTTTTCAGTTGTTATTCTGGTGGAATGCTTCATTCATTTCCTCAAGCGACAGCTACGAGATTTGCAGTCATGAGTTTTGCCTTGCAAAAAAGCTGAACTTCGCGACTTTATTGCGATGCTGCAGATAACAGATTTTTCTTTTATATCGTTGAGCATATTCAAATGAAGGAGGTTGAGTGTACCAATTCGTGTAGCTGCCCGAGTGATTTACTGATGCCGGTGGATGAATACTTCTAAACAGTAATGTGGAGACTCCTTCTACGAATGGCACGCCAGAGCTGAGACAAACCTAACGCAGATGCGATGGTCGCTACAACATGCCAACGAAATGAAGCGGTGTTTTTTTAAACCATGAAGACCACACTGCAATAGTATATTTTAATGCTGCGATGTTAAAAACGTAAATTCATAATGTTGTATGTATCAAATAATTTGCAGCTTTGTGAAAGCAAGGTGGCCATATGCCAGTGATAGAAACCGAACTTGAGACAGCCGTGTGTCGCATATGTTGCCCTATCAGGCGAAGTGCGACGGTGATCTCAATCTTTATAGTTTTAAAGTATTTATATGTTTCGTGTAGAACAACCTTGAGAGTGTACACTAGAGCCTTGCCGAATCATAGCGGATTTTCGCATTTCATTGAACAGCACGTTAAATCAAGGCTTTACCACTTAACACGTGCCTAGTGCCCTGCAAACTAAGAGTGGCTTTGTTTGATCGCTACTATTAGGGAACCGCTTCCGAAACCACACTTGACATGATATTGGTAAACCAAACCGTGGAAGCCATTCTTCAGGAACGCCTAAAATAAACAGATGATTCTGTCTGTCACCACCTTAAAATGGAGGCAATAACCCTAACGGCATTCACACTCAGATGTATAACAGGGCCTTTGACTAACCTTCTCAGCGGGTCCAGATATTCGACATTTTGTTTACCAACCTCTAAAAGGCACTGCCCTTATGGAAAAGTATGAAGTTATTCTTATAACCCCTCGACATATTTATCGGCTAAATCTATGACGCAGATTCATTCTTTACAAAAATATATGTGACAATGTCAGTGCACTCCGGTCGTCATCGTCAGAACCCTCCCTCCCCCTCCTTTCTGCCTCGCCCGTTTCCCTCGCTGTGCCTGCCACGCCGGAAAGTCGTTCTATGCATATGAGTAAAGAATCGTGAATTAGCGTACCTGACGAGTGGTTACGGTATACGTTAAGAACTGCGCGAAAAGGTCGAGGAGAAGAGGAAAAGAAACGAATACAACTGAGCGGACGTAGACTGCCAGCTCTTTATTCATGGTACTGAAAGCAAGAACTACCGATGTCAGGAACCCAAACGCGCAGCCACCGTTTTTACTCCCCCATGAACATGTAATCACTGACATAATACCTTCTCCAAAAAAGACAAAAAGAGAGAAAAAGACATGTGCCTCCAATTCACGCTGTTTAGGTGGTTGGACAACGAAGCTGTAAAACAACACCCCAATTACCCACTGCGACCTCACTTGAAAATTCACACACGCGGCTCTACAAGAGTGAAACCGGAGACAAGTGTAATGAAAAAAAAATTCAACATTCTCCTTTGCACCCTGGTTTCGGTGGCTGTTGGCTCCCTTCATATGTTTATAAAACGAGCCCCTCATTTCTATAACCCTGTCTGCTAATAGCTTAACGAGGGTCTCGGTTGTGGCAGTCTTGATGTCATAGGTAGCATAAGAGGGCTCTCGCACAGTTTCCAAGCTCGCCGTTAGATGACGTTCCACGTCACACTCGCGGTAATACACGACATGCTACGTCCGCCGCTATGGATGAGGGTGGCGCTGGTGAACCCTCTCAGGGTTCGCTTACACCCAATAAACATAAACACCCACGAGAGCAGCACAGTGGACTTCCGTCGCCGTAGCTCAGTTGGTAGAGCACCGGACGCGAAATTCGGAGGTCGTGGGTTCGCATTCCACCGGCGGTATGGTTGTTTTTTTCTGCTGCTTTATAAAGTAATTTTGTTCAAGCGATAGCTTAATCGAAGTATTATTATCCCACTGAACAGCACTACACATTAAAAAAAATTAAACATTCCCCTTTGCACCTTGGTTTCGGTGGCTGTTGGCTCCCTTCATATGTTTGTAATATGAGCCCCTCATTTCCTTAAATTTATCTGCTATTATATATATATATACATATATATATATATATATATATATATATATATATATATATATATATATATATATTGTGACGAAGAAGACGACGAACTGCGCAGTGGCGCGGGCAGGAGCGCTCGCGCTAGGCCGGCAGCCATTAAATCATCTCATCTCCATCGATCATCGTGTCTCTTTCTTCAGCTGGCCGCCACGTAACATTTGGTGTGAGGTGCTGGGGTCCCTTCATCGCCATCCTGGTCCCGGAGCTTCGGCGTCCTGCGCCTGCCGTGGTCGTCGGCCGTGTGTGCCTGGTCCGCACCGCCCAGCTGTGCCCAGCCCGCCAGACCTGAACCGACCTCGCCGCGTACCCCAGCCCCGTCCACCGCCCCGACCACAAGACACGACGAACTGACCACGTTGCCGCGACCGACCCGAGACGCTGCCCACACGTGAGGACACCGCCCCCCCTGCCTCTGCCGTTCGGTGCGTCCAGGGACCTCGGCCGTCGGCTCCTGGCAACCTGCGGCCCGGATGCTTCGTGGACCGGGACTCATTCGCCGATCGTCTCATTCACCGTGGCGGCAAGCCCTTCACCTCTTTCTTCTGTATCCAACCATTTTACAAGCCCATCGTCATCTGCAGCATTTCATCTTCAGTGCCGATCTTCTCGTTCGCGATCGGGACGATCGCTCGGTGGCCCCGAGTAGTGTGACGAAGAAGACGACGAACTGCGCAGTGGCGCGGGCAGGAGCGCTCGCGCTAGGCCGGCAGCCATTAAATCATCTCATCTCCATCGATCATCGTGTCTCTTTCTTCGGCTGGCCGCCACGTAACAATATATATATATATATATATATATATATATATATATATATATATATATATATATATATATATATATATATATATATATACAGGGTGTCTCACCTAACACTACGCAATAATTAAATATAGGCTTTTTTAGAAAAGCCCTCTCTCGGCAAAGCATTGTCAGCGCTGTACTACATCAGAACACAGCTAAGCCGTGCTAACTAGCATGCTGATTAAATATTATTGTATAGTTGACTTTTACCTATTGCTGCTATGCTCCTTACTTATTGAGAGGCGTGTAGGCCACCATAAGTAATATCCATATGAGTTTTTAGAATTTCAAAATCACACTTACTCTCAGCCCTGTGGCCCAACAAATTGTGGCTACACTGAGCCAAAATACTTACGTTCTTGAGAAGCTTCCAGGCAAGGCAACTCCTCCAATGCATGTAACTCGCCGAAATAGCCAAAACTTGTTGGGCCACAGCGCCGAGACGTGCATGAAGGTCCAGGAAACCAAAATAATGTTCAACTGTCTCCCAAGGAAACAGCAGTTCACAATTGGCAGCGAGACCCTGGAAGTAGTAACTTAGGGCAGGTAGTGACAGCTGACCCGGGCCATGAGTGGAAAGTAACTTGAAGGATAAGAATGGGGTGGAGCGCATATGGCACGTTCTCTCAGATCATGAATAGCAGGTCGCAAGTATCCCTCAAGAGAAAAGTATACAGCAGCTGTACCTTACCGGTCCTCACCTATGGGGCAGGAACGCGGAGGCTGACGGAAAGGGTTCAGATTAAGGACAACGCGTCGAGCTATGGAAAGTTAACGTTGAGAGATCGGAAACGGGCAGAGTGAGTGAGTGACCAAACGTGAGTTAATGACATTCTAGTCGAAATCAAGAGGAAGAAATAAGCCTGGAGGGGCATGTAATGCGAAGGCAGGATAACCGCTTGTCCTTAAGAGTAACGGAGTGGGTTCCAAGAGAAAGCAAGCATAGCACGGGACGGTAGAAGGTTAGATGATGGGATCAGATTAAGGCGTTTGCAGCTGTAAGGGGGCCGCAGCTGGCAGAGGACAGGGTTGATTGGAGAGGTATTAGAGAGGCCTTTTCCCTTCAGCGGGCGCAGTCAGGCTGATGATGATGAGTATGATCATGGTAGAAGGTTCCATCGACGGCGCCGCTACAGAGTTAGGTCCCAGCAACTGAGCTGGCTAGAGTAATTTTCAAAAGCGAGTCAAATTGTTCGTTCCATCTCCAGATCAGGGTGGCAGAAATTTTCGCGCTGGCAGTGGGAAAGCGGCAATTGGCCCCTACGCGGAAAACACGCTTCCAGGTAGGCGGCCTACCCGCCGCGGTGGCTCAGTGGTTAGGGCGCTCGACTACTGAGCCGGAGTTCCCGGGTTCGAACCCGACCGCGGCGGCTGCGTTTTTATGGAGGAAAAACGCTAAGGCGCCCGTGTGCTGTGCGATGTCAGTGCACGTTAAAGATCCCCAGGTGGTCGAAATTATTCCGGAGCCCTCCACTACGGCACCTCTCTCTTCCTTTCTTCTTTCACTCCCTCCTTTACCCTTCCCTTACGGCGCGGTTCAGGTGTCCAACGATATATGAGACAGATACTGCGCCATTTCCTTTCCCCAAAAGCCAATTATTAATATTATTATAGGCGGCCTCTTATGCCAACCGGTGACCTGACGATGATTCTTTTGTGGGCGGCCGCGTACGGCGCTCCGCCTGCGCGTATACTCTGGAAGGTCCTCCGTACTGCCGCTGTCTAGTGGTTCAACAATTCCTTCCGTCATGCCGTGTATACGCACCTTCTGAACATGTTTATTGCAGGTGGTATTTTTAAACCCTGTGCAATCGCTGCAGGGTTTATGTACGACAGGAGACAAACAATGTATAGGAAACCCGAATTTTTAAACTTGTTTAATAAGCAGAAATTGTTTGTATACAGGGCATAGAGGACGGCTGGAAATGACACAGTATGAAAGGATATACAGAAACAGACAGGTAAAAACGTAGCTACTGAATGCGACGTATCAAGCTCTTGGGGAAGCGGGCGCATATCGTCGCCGCAACTTTTATCGCGGTCGTAAATGAGTTTCAGTGCGGGAAGAGAGCCAGTGCCCGAGTCACCTATGTGGCTGGCATCCTTTCGAAGCTTGTGTGGACAGCACGCTGGGCGCTGCTTGGTTTTAAAGTGGTGCATCAGGTATGAATAAGCCGCTCCTCTTCAGCGGGTTGGTTTTACGGCGAATTCGAATCTTCCTTGTTTCGGCACAACAAGATATATCTGAAGCACACAAGTCACGTACAACTGCGTTATACCCCTTCATAACAATAGGGAGGTCGCATTCCAATCGTGTGCCTCGTTCGCCTCGAGCCATGCTCATGCTTCTTCACCCCAAGTTGCAGGCGTTAATCTTCAGCAATGACTATGCACTGTCGTCGGCGAACGTCAACTCTTTCCACATTCAGGTCAAATATTCTTACGAACTGCTCGAACTGAATTATCTCCCTAATTCTTCCTGTTTTTTTTTTCGGACATGACAACGTGGATAAAAGAAATGTATTCCTGGCTTTCAGAAACGCCTTTTGCCGCTCTTGGCACTAAAGGGTTCAATATGCCATCAGTTCTCAACCAAGCCGACTGCGGAAAGCTGAATGTATACCCAGGGCAGCAACATTTCTGTTTCCGTGAATTTGCTAACAGAGAATGTAACAGAGGGTTGTCCGAAGCAACCAAGCTTGGCACATATAAAGGGTTTTGAAAACAAAAGGTAGGGTTTATTTCCCATTTGGATCAGGTATTGTATGGGTGAAAAAGATTTGTCATGTAAGACAGATGTTTGCAGCACTCAATTAGCCGTCTAACGTGTGCCGATCAACTACTCAGCATGATATGAAGAAATACAAACCATAGAAGAAAGGCGTGGAGATTGAACTGAAGGTACTCTGTAAATCACACAGTTCATGTGTAATAAGCCGTGTGTTAGAGAGGCATAATACGAGGCCAGCAAAGCTATTACAGGGGCTAGTTGGTTGATCATACTGGGAACAAATGCGCTACAAGCGACAAAAAGGACACATACACACGGCTTGTGCCATGTGTATGTGTCTTTTTTGTCGCTTGTAGCGCATTTGTTCCCAGCATAATAAGAGCTGCTTAGTGCCCTAGAAAATTTTGTACTCATTCGAAAGAATGTGGATGTATTCTTGAGTATAAGATGTGAGGATGCGAAAGTACCTTTTATGTGACTGCACTCCTTGATCAAAACAGAAAAAAATTACTTCCCCGTTATCTTTTTCTTACCGGACACACGTGTGTGAGCTGCATTGTTTGATTTCAGCATGAGGAAGCTTTCTTTCCTCGGCATGATCGTAATTTTCTCTCAGTCTGGGAGCTTGTTTCTAGCGGCGCTTGGTATGATAGTTCTGATATTGCATTATTTTTAAATGCGATTAGTCCTGTGAAGTTGGTTGGTCGTTTGTTTGTACTCTTTCTTTTATTTGGTGTTTAGTCCCATAAATGTGGGCCAAAAAGCGTTATTACAAATTTTACCGAATTTCACAATACCTCCACGGTTTGCTGCTGTCCAGTACGTTCCTGCGCAAGGCCACATTTAAAACAGGCAAAATTTATGCGCACGAGGTACCATATGGCATAAAGCCCCCCCTCTTTCAGCCTTATAAAAACTTATTCTGCAGAAAGCAACATCTGAAATTTAAGTACTGAAAAGAATATGATATCATTATTTGTGCAAGAACTATTGGAAATGGAAGCTTTCTAACGTTCTTTTGCCAGGAATATTTTTTTTATTTAGGCCCCAAAATCAAAAAAGAGGAATTCGAGGATAGATGTCTCTAAGGAGTGTGACATAATTACAAGAACGAAAATTTTAAAGACGAATACTACGATAGTTAAAATGCGAGTAACAAGTGCAAGAAAAATACAGCAAACTTATATTCGACGCTCACAATGTACAGGTCGCCCAGCAGCATACGTGATGAAATATGTAAATATTGGACCACCGACGCAAAGGTCACCTCTTTGGAGAACGCAAGCATGGATCCTGTCATTATTTCTGTATTTAATACATACTGCTAACCTCATTGCCGAGGCTTTTGCAGCGTTGGGGATATTATAAAAGGAGAGAAAATGACAGAAAGACAATGCCCACTTAACTAATTCTTATAAAGTTCTAGATTGCACAGTGGAACGTGGGATGAAGCGAATCACTGTCACTGACCAAGTCTGAAAAAGTAATTGACGTTTCGGGACCGCATACGGGTTCCTTTTTCATTCTACTTGTTCAGACAAGGTCAGCGACCGTGATTTGCTACAGTGGGAAAGACAGATAAAAAGCAAATGGAAATTTAATGGCGATTTAAACGACAAACAAGACAAAAAGAAGGATGACATACAGTTATTATTCATTTAGTTGTGCTTATTTAGGAAGGTCTGTGATTGACATTATAACAGAAACCCATTGCAACAAAGAAAAGAATTGTTTCTTTCTTTACTTTATGTTCCTCGCTCTACTGACGTCACTTACATTCTTCACGAACTAGGGTATAAAAATGCAATTCGGTTTCAACAGCGCCGCATTTAGGAAAAGGCGAGAATCGTTTGACGAGCGTTGGCAACATGCGAACTTCAGTTTTCTTCTTTGCATTGTTTCTTGCATCTTCAGTGCTCCACTGCGACGGGAGGTGGTCACGTTGGGGTATGTTACATTTGTCATCGGTTCTTTAATATGTCCACTCCTGAGTTTTTCGTTTTAAGCCACAATTAATAACTCGGCGTCCTTCAGCTAGTGCTTCCTTGGTCAGAACGAGACGGTTTCTATCAACCCGCTTCACGTGTACGGTGCAAAGATAAAAAGCTTTTTAATCCAGTGCCGGAACATTTTTGAAATGGCATCGCTTTCGACTGTCTAACTCTTTTATATCATATCATCACTTGTGCCTCGACATAAAATTAACAAGGGCCACAGGCTCGTGTTGAAGGGGAGGGAGAATGCATTTCGCGGTCAGGTGTGGACGGTGGAAGTTTGACGCGTTTGGTGCCTGCTTTAGAAGCTTTCGTAAAACAAAAGTTAACATCGCTGGTTCCCGACGTAATGGCAAGACCTTTTGACTTTGCATGCGAGGCCTTTTATTGTTAGTTTGGAATTACATTCAGAAATGGAATCCAGATTCATCGCGTTGAAAAATAAACATGCCAACATAATAACAAATGACCGCAGTTGCTTTTAAGCGCTACTATGGGCTCAGCATGCAGCAGACCTTGACTCGTCGCTGTTTTCAGTGGTCTCAGCGACGCGTCGGGTCGTCTTGTGATGTTTGTGGACGGTAGCATTGTACCGACGCTGCAGCTGAGAAGAGAAGTCTACTATGGCGTCAAATCAGCGTTGTATTACAGCTTGATGTCAGCACCTGCTGCCCCTGAAATTATCGCACCGCATAGTAATGCTGCAGCGCTAGTACCACAGCGCACGCGGATGTCAGGATGACCCCAGGTGGCTTGCAGGCTGACCAATGACCATGTGAATAACTAATACTTTCGCCTTCGTTTTGATGAGGTAAAGACCACTGCTTGAGGCTTTCACGATGAAATTATCGGCGCCCACAAGGCGCCCCCTCTAATTACTACCGCAGCAACTTCATATTATTTAGACTGGTAAAATCTGTGTGGCGAAATTCCACCTGGTAACCTCATTTCCACAAGGGAATTCATGAGTAGCAATTCCTACAAGAAAGGTGTTCAGCTTGCGGCAGCCGTGGCAGAGTTGTCTAAGGCGTCCGGCAAAGAGGCTACTATGCTCACGCCAGTTTGTGTTTAAGACCGAATCAGGGGAGTATGGAATCTTTCCTTTTTCCTCTGAATGACCAGCTTTTGGCCAGAAATTGGCGTTTTAGTAAGCTTTAGATTCAGCGCCAACTTTCAGACTTAGAGGAGGCGTTCAACGAAGGTTTGCGACAATTAAACCAAAAATATTTGCTGCGTGATGACGCCTCCGAACGATATAAATAAGGCAAGTTTACTGCTAGATTGTTTACATAGACACCTTACATAAACACGCAACCATATTGTCTCATAATAAACAAACTTTTTCCCGCAATAAACCCTTATCATTATTTGGATGCAAACCTTAGCGTATGGATGTCCGAAAATATCTTATTGAGAATTAGGACATTTAGGGGACAACGAAATAGAGCTTTTCTGGCTTGAATCACTTTATCATGCGGTGAAATGGCTGTCAAGTGGAGGAAGCATGAAGATGAAAAATGTAGTTCTACGACAGTAGTCTCGCGACAATTGCAGATCAATCGCAGTAGAGACCACTGCCAAATTCTGGAATTCAACACATCATGCTAACACCAGGGGTGAAATTGGCTTACTGCTTATTTGAAATAGAAGAGCACGAATAGAGAGAGAACTGTTATGCTAAATGTGAATTAATCATGGCCGAGGCACTTGTGAGATGATGAAATAATCTTTTGCAACGCCAACAGTAAGCCTGGAAATGTTCAGGTGGCAGCCAAACACAATCACAAGGCGCCCTGACATTTTCAATGGTGTGCATAGATTGTGTTTCGCGATGAGACAGTCACTGCTGGCAAAGTCAAAAAAATACAAGGTATACAGCTCAGCAGATGCTTCAAAAATTAGGGAACAGCAGTTTATATTCGGTAGTGAGGCGCTGGAAATGGTAAATAAATATGTGTACTTCGGGTAGATAGTGACCGCCGATCCAGGTCGCGAGAAATAACAAGAATCACAATTTGCAGCCTCTCTCAGATCATGAATGCCCGTCTAACAATATCCCTCAAGGGAGAACTATACGACAGCTGTATCGTACCGCTAGTCACCAGAAAAAACTTGTGCGGAAACTTGGGCATAAACGTGTAGGCTAAGAAAAAGGGTTCACCTTAAACTGAAGAAAACGCAGAGATCTAAGGAAACAAAAATGATAGGCGCGAAACTCAGAGACATGAAGAGGGCAGTGTGGGTGCGGGAACACACGCGTGTTAATGACATCCTAGTCGAAATGAAGAGGAAGTAATGGGCTTGGGCAGGGCATGTCATGCGAAGGAAAGATAACCGCTGGTTCTTAAGGGTAACGGACTGGATTCCAAAGGAATGCAAGCGTGGCAGGGGGCGGAAATAAAAATTGTTGACAACAATTAAGCTCCGCCATAAAGGTATGACGCGATAGCTTAATGGCTTAATGCCTATATATGAAGAATTGTTCACTCTATACTTTACATCCATAGATCTCTGGGAGTCCTCAGGCCACTCCTGGTGGAGTGGTTCAGCGGTTAAGCGATGCGCCACTGCCCTGTGATGGCAGGTGCTGCCACCGGTGGGGCTTGTGCGACTCAGGCTTCTCTTGCCTCACAATTCGATTGGCGAGCTGTGATGATGCCGGAAGGTCACGTGACGTGGGTACCCCATCTGCGTCCTAGGTTGCTTCTCTGGGGTTTTTTCATGGATTTTTTCCTCACGGTTAAAGACGCCGACGGCGAAGCCGTCTTTTATGCGATAGGAGCTTGTTTACGCTGTCGCGTTAAAAAGTTACTTGGGCGGAGAGATTGTGAAGTTTGAGGGAATAAGGCAGCCACAGCTGGCAGAGGACAGGGTTAATTGCAGTTTGCCCTGTAGTGGGCGTAGTCAGGCTGGTTATCACGATATTGAGAACTTTTGAAGAAATATACAACTAAAAGATTAGGATAAATTATGAGGATAGCTAGTTCAGTTAAACATTGAACTTGGTTCCGATATTACTTTCTTTCCCAATAGAGGTACATTGAAAACAGAAAATAAACAATAAGTGTCTTCTAGATGACTGCGACTACCATAGGACTCGCTTCCGCAACGGAGAAACTATACTGCTGGGTTGGCCTTGTCAGAATGCCACGTGTAATTACGGCAGAATCACAGTCAATAAAAAGTGAGTATCTCTTCTTTATCGCTTCACGGCAGCTCGTTAAGATCTTCAGTGTTAGGTTACACAGGCGGCCATCAAAATGCCAGTGCAATTCAGTGCGAACGCCGTACCGTCAAGATTTTTCAGGAAATTCTTATTGTACCAGTTGAGGCGCGGGTGCTGAGTGTATATCAGGACGCGAGAAACAGTACTCAGTATCCGCACCTCAACAGCGCCAGTTTAAAACCAGCGGTGTGTGCAGATTTTGCTGAGCCATCAAAAGTGGCTAACTCCGCTAAGAATTGTGTGCTGAAAATTCAGAATGATAGTTCAGCACGCTTAACTTTTTACAAAACGAGACACAACAACACCGACAGAGAGCGCGAACTTAAAATTGTTTTCATGGTGAAAACAAGTGATCTTTTTTACACAAGATGTAAGCGTCAACAATGGCAAAGAAAGAAACTAAATAAAATATCGGAATGAGCAATCGCAATCAGATCCACACGCCACACTTAACGCGATAGCTAAGCAAGTCAACTTCTTTCTCATACAATGACAAGAACACATTGCTGAAACACCTTTCGGCCCCAGAGGATTTTATTTCAAAAGCTTCTGCGATCTCTATTTCTGTTTTGTTATTGGAAAGCGATATAATCGTGGTTCTTTCGAACAGAGGCTTGCATTTTTTGCAGCGATGACAATGAGTCACCAGCTTTCTAAGATGCGCAATGGATTTACTGTTGTTAACATGCTCGCTCAGCCTTTTGTTTATGCAACGGCCCGTTTGGCCAACATAATGCATTCCGCAGGAGAGCGGAGTGACATGAACAACACGTGTGTCGCATTGGACGTGTTTTTTCTCATGGTTGATGCTGCAACGTGGTTTGAGGGTCTTGCCCCGTTCATTTATTTTTGCGCATAACCCGATAGTTTTTGCGCATAGACCCCAATACCTCGTTGCAGCATCAACCATGAGAAAAAAAGAAACACCACGTCGAATGCGACACAGGTGTTGTTTATGTCATTCCGCTCTCCTGCGGAATGAAGTATGTTGGCAAAATGGGCCGTTGCATAAACAAAAGGCTAAGCGAGCACGCTAACAACAGTAACTCCATCACGCATTTGGGAAAGCTGGCGACTCATTATCATCGCTGCAAAAAATTAAAGCTTCTATTTGAAAGAATCACAATTATTTCGCATTCCTATCACAAAACAGAAAGAGAGATCGCAGAAGCTTTTGGAATCAAACCCTCCGGGGCCGAAAGGTGTATAGCAATGTGTCCATGTCGTTGTCTGAGAAAGAAGTTGACGTTCTTGGGCTATCTCGATGAGTCTGATGTGTGGATCTGACAGCGATTGCTCATAAAGATATGTTATTCCGTTCTTTTGTTTGCCATTGATGACTCTCATATCTTTTGCAAAAAAATTTCACCTGTTTTCACCATTAAAACTATTTGTAAGTTCGCGCTCTGGGTTGGTGTTCTTGTTGTGTTTCGTCTTGTAAAAAGTTAAGCGCGTTGAACCATCATGAACAACCTACTAGGTCCAATCCTCGTCATTTTAGTTGAATTCAGGAATGCTGACAAAGGCCCTGGAATCTTCTGGAAAAAATATTAAGCGTGAAGTTTTGATCCTGTTTCACCTCTTAATCAGAATATTAAATCAATACTCAGGCCATTATTGTTACTTGTTTTCAGAATTGGTACAAAAGCGTGTAAGCTGTTCCTTCGTGCAAACACCAGTAAACATGATGGGTCATGCTCATCAGGTTTCAGAAATAGAAAGATTAATTTCGCTTTCGAAGCTCCTCTTTAACTTTTGATGGCCTAATAGCGCACCTGGTGTTCGCAGGTCTAACACCTTTCTTAGGTCCTGCCATCTCTCACACCAAATGAAAACCGCAGCTATAGGCATGTTGACAGTGGCAGCGCTGCTGTCTGCGGCCTTGATAATTAAGCAAGCATCAGCTCAGCACGACACAGAATACAGAAATAAATTTAAATGTGATTAAAGGAAGAATAAACAATATTTTCCACTTCTCGCTTGTCCTCGTACATGGAGAGAAAAAATGCTTCTTTTGGATGATCACAAATCGGTCTGTAGTACATTTTGAAGAAGACAAAGGTTGAGGGTCTCTTTAAGGTTAAAATTGGTAACGATGACGCTCTTTGACTGCGACAAGGTCACTTTTGTATAGGCAGTTTTCTGCATGCAAACCGTACCGTTAAAGAGTACTATTAGAAAAACTCCGTAGAAGTATGGCACTAAACAAACTTGAAATTGTTTACAAAATGCAAATTGTAGCCTACTTAAAGTGCATAGTACACGATACAAATACCCATTTCGAGTGCCCCTGTAAACCCTAAAGCCTTTTCGAATTCACCTTTCTGCGCAGCTGCACACATCCAACTCGTCAGAAAGTACCACGTCCGACGGGAAGATTGCGTTCGAGATATGCCGCTTTCCCGACTTGCTGCTACTATATTTTGGACCGGCGTTAGCAATATTGGGATCTGCATTTCCAGCAAGCGGCATCGTACAACATTATAAAAAAAATCTGCTTCTCCTGTGAGGAAAAGGCAAGAACCGCTGCCACTGCTGAAATAAATAATGAGCTTTTCATCCCTTGTATATGCTTCTTGAAAACATATACATGCTCCGCAAGGGAGAGCTGCGTAAAAACGGATACTTCATATTGCCGTGTTTGCATCAAAACCTCAAGATAAGTAATGTTTTCGATTACTTTTCTTTTTATGCCAGACTCCAATACTATGATTTCAACAAAAACGTATGCGCACAAGAGTTTTCGATTACTTTTCTTTTTATGCCAGACTCCAATACTATGATTTCAACAAAAACGTTTGCGCACAAGAAGACATGGAAAAGAGAAACGTGCAGGAGAAACCGCCAGTTTGCAACAGAATTTTATAGATGACACGGAAGCATATAATCATTGAAACCAGAACAAAACAAAGAGAACAAGAACTCAACGTATGTGCCAGTAAATTACGTCCAGGAATGCTATTTCTTTATCCGAGATATTAACTGATGGTGTACTAGTGAACTGGGCTGCCCTCTTGAGAATAATTGCACGCATGCGTTGAGTTCTTCTCTTTGTTTTCTGTTATATTCGCTTCAGTATCTATATGCTTCCGGGGCTGTGGTTCGTGTCCAGGCTCGACGATTTCATTTTTTTTTCATTTTATTGCTTTTCTTTTCTCAGAGGCACTACATATACGTGGTGGAATTAGTCGTGACCCTGTAGACCACTGAGGAATTGTTCAGTCACGCCATCATTGTTGTACTTAGTTGTCGTTATGCGGTCATTGAATTATCCGTGCGAGATAAGGTGCTTTTGACAGATTCCGAATTTCTCTACACGCCAGCGCCAACAACGGCGGTTTCTCTTTCGGAGCCAGGACGCCATACTGTTAAAACTTGATATGTGTGTGTAAATCTTGAAGTGGAAAACAGCAAGCAGATTGAGTAAAGCGATGGTGAAGCTGAGGAAGAAAAACGCGAAAAGACATGCAAAAATAGAAACAAATATGTTGGGAGAGAAACAAAAGAAAGTGCGTGTACAGCGCAAGTGAAAGAGACGGTAGAATAATAAAACCACAGCGTAAAACGAATAATAAAAGTAAGGGGCAAACAGACCGCGAACAGGTTCGAGAAGTTTACGACTGGCCTTCCGGGAAAGCGATTTCGTTCGACAACTGTGAAATAGAATGCTTGATAACTCGCACGTATCTAGTTTCAGTGGTGTGAAATGCTTGCAAGACCTCCCTCTCGCCATTGCTTATGAAGCTGAACAAAAAAGTCACGTTTTCAAAGATCGCTTTGGAAGGAATCTTTCTCTTAACCTCACTCTTACCTTAGATGCATTGCAATTGTGAGCTACAGTAAGTGGCCTCCTGCGATAATTTGTTCCAAACTATGGCCACGTATAAACAATCTCAGGGATACTGCTGTCTCTCGCCGTCACTACACTCTCTAATCCCCCTCACAACAAAATTCTAGGAAGCACACGCGTGCGCCATGAAACGCCAGCAACTCAGAAGGTCAGTCTTCCGCACAATCAAAGCGCACTGCTCTCTGTAGAGAGAGTTCATTGAGCCATCTTGTTTCGCGTATCTGTTTGTCATGCGGCTCTTCCAAAGGCTAAGCCGTATCTTGAACGCAAAAATAACTCATAGAACCATACCGGCAACCACAGGCCCAAATTTTACAGCTATAATGTGACCTCCGTGCCTCCTCTATAAGAACTCAATATCAGGACACAATAAAAACCAAACATCAGTAGACTCTAGTTGGTGATCCAAGGAATAGTTCACTTCTTCATCATCATCATCATCAGCCTGACTACATCCACTGTGGGGCAAATGCCTCTCCCATGTCTCTCCAATAAACTGTCATTTGCCAGCTGCGCCCACCCAATGCCTGCAAACTTTTTAATCTCATCCGCCCACCTAACCTTCTGCCGCCCCCTGCTACGCTTGCCGTCTCTTAGAATCCACTCTGCTACCCTTAAGGACCAGCGGTTATCTTGCATTCGCCGTACATGCCCTGTCCAAGCCCATTTGTTCACATTGATTTCGACTAGGATGTTAACACGCATTTGTTCCCTCACGCAATCTGCCCGCTTCCGGTCTCTTAACGTTACACCTATCATTTTTGTTTCCATCACTCGCTGCGTTGTCCTTAGCTTGAGCTGAACCTTTTCCGTTAGCCTCCACGTTCTTGCCCCGTAGGTGAATACAGCGACATAGTTGTTCACTTTGCGTGAAGCAGCGCGTGGACAGATAAGGTCCACTTGTGAGGTATAATTTTTTGCGGCCAGATAGATCAACACCTGGTGCAATAGTTTTAATCAACTGTTGTAAATAAAGCTGAGCTGAGCGGCCGCTGCTGACAGAGACCTTTTATAGCGGGCCTTCTGGAAAGACCATATAGACATTTCAAGGAGAACCGAAAGGTGAAGCATCTGAATGTGTCAACAACTTGTTTATGAAAACACGACGCAGGTCGCTCGCTGTTATCTGCAGTGTATCAGTATAAAATGGCAGATAAAGGTTTATTCGCTCTTAAGCACATCTGCTGGGTAGAGATGGCTCGGACATTTGAAAAAAGTCATGAGGAAGAAGTTGATCGACAAAACAGCGCCTAAGGCACGCCTGCCGAAATTCCACAGGAAGGAACAGATTATTCCAACGCATTGGCTCGGTTGTATTTTACAGCGCCACACAAAGGTCGCACGAGTTAAGTCCGTCGTTCGTGCCATATTTCTCCTCAAACGCCGCACTCGCAAAAGGTGGATGAGCGTCACAACCAAAAAGATGCAAAACATCTCGCAGACAACATTACAGAATCTCAGTTTCATGCACAATTTGAAAAATGCTTCAAAATCATCACCATCACTCTAACTACTCACACTTCAGTACAAATGCCTTTCCTATGTCTCTCCATTTAGCTCTGTCTTTTGCCACCTGCGGGAATCGTATCCCCGCAAGTTTCTTAATTTTAACTGCACGCCTAACTTTCTGCCGCCCCCTGCTACACTTGCCTTCTATTGGAATGCACTCCGTTACCCTTAAAGACCGGCGGTTACATTGCCTTCGCATTACATGCCCTGCCCAAGCCCATTTTTTCCTCTTGATTTCGACTAGGATGTCATTAACCCGCGTTTGTTTCCTCACCCACTCTGCCCGCTTCCGGTCTCTTAACGTTACACCTGTCATTTCCTTTCTAACGCTCGTTACTCTGCCCTTAATTTGAACCATTTTCGTTATTCTCCACGTTCCTACCCAATAGGTGACTACCGGTAAGAGACAGCTGTTGTATACTTTTCAGTTCAGTGATATTGTTAAACTGCCATTCATGATCTTATAGAACCTTGCAAAAGGCGCTCCCCCTCAATCTTATTTTTCTAGGTATTTCTGTCTCGTGATTCGGATCTGTGAACCACACTTGCCCTAAGCAAACGCATTCTCTTACCCCTTCCAACACCTCGGTACCAGTTGTAAACTTCTGTTAAGATCCGATACCGTCTTTTATGCGCATCGCCTCGTTTTACAAGCTGACCGTTGGAATCTATTATTAACGGAATTCTGGGACCGCTCCACCTTTATTTTTAGGCTAGTGAATCGTTGGTGGATGTTTCTCAAATTAAAAAGTCCTCTCCTGTTTGATGACCCGTACTGTAGTTTAAGAGAAATGGCCCACATATATATATTGTTTTTCGATGATGCGAATCTATCCGAGATGCTATCATCTAGTGGCTTAACTCATTGTTTGAGAAATTCTGACTGTCGAGCTTATCTGTAAACATTCGTGGTGGTATCTGTACTTTGTCGTCAGCGTCTTCCGTAGAAATTTCATTAGGGGGCTCCGAAACTCCAGGGACCAGTTCTAAATTAGATGGGAAAGGAGGCTTTATCGGTAATATTTTAACCTTCGAAAGAGGAGGTTAGGTTTGGCTTGGTTTGGTTTATGGGAGTTTAACTTCCCAAAGCGAATCAGGCATGGGGACGCCGTAGTTAAAGGCAGCGGAAATTTCTTCCACCTGGGGTTCTTCAACGTGCATTCACACCGCACAGTACACAGGTCTCTAGAATTTCGCCTCCATCGAAATTTGACCGCCGCGGCTGGGATCGAACCCGCGTCGTGAAAGACGAGGTTAGATGCACGCGTCACCATACGCGTGTTTGCACTGAAGGTACGCTACAAGATTTTCCCCGAGTAAATATGTAAAACGAAGGGGCGACAGAACTGGCGTTAATTTGCTATTCTGGCAAGGAAACGTTTGTAGCTCTGAAATATCTTCACAGTATGCATCCCTGCTTCTATTAACGCTTCACGTATCTTTTCCTCCCACTAGCTGCTTCGCAGCTCAAGATTCTGGAAGAAGGACTTGACCTTGATAAACAAACTGTAAAAAGTTTCCCAATGATCGAAAAGGAATGCGGTTGTCTTACAAACCATAAAGCCTATGATATTTAATGTCTGTGAATATATGCAGCACTGCATCAGATTTTAGTCAAAGCTAATAAGAAGCGATGTTCTTGAAGAGGCCGAAGAGTTTCGTTAGCCGCAGATGAAGGCCGTGCTGCCGCTTTGTCGATGCGTTCCCAGAGCTTTATCACTCGTGGACCACTTCTGAAGTTGCGTGGCAGCTCTATTGAGGTTACGTTAGCTTCTTAGTATGCGACAAAACGTTCTTGAGAGCAAGAGCCACTAGTAACGAGTTGTTCTATATAGAAGAAAGTGGATAAGATAATGGATAAAGTGGTCGCTGCACTTTTAACGAAGTTTCAGCGCGTTGAAAACCATGATATGATGTGGCAAAAGAGAGATTCGGGGCTTCTGTCAATTACGAAGACACTGTAGTCATTCTGTAGTCTAGAAATATCTGCAAATTACTCCCTATAGTGCCGCGTGCATAAACCATAAAAAGCGCAGAGGGTCTCTGTCACGCTTTTGTAGGGTGCTCTCGAGACAGTGTGCTTGTACATTGGCTGCAATTCCTGCTATATGCAGTCTGATGTTAATGAGTATCGTTATCGTATCATCGCTTAGGTTAAGGTCTCTCACTGGGTGGCCCCACGGTGATTTCCATTCATGTGTGTGCGACAAAGAACCGAAAATAATGAGCAGTCGTGCTCGGGTAGATAAATACTTGCTACAAGTCTTTGAGGATTCAAAAAAATTCAAACAAAAAAAAGTATTTGAGGAAAGTAATATGTCTAATCGGAAAGGAGTTGTTCGCATGGTACCTTTCCCGCAAGCCTTTCTACATCCAACTGCTGTGTCGTACTGCTCGAAAAAGTCGGCGCTAACGCCCAGTCGTGATCAGAGCTCAGCAAACGCCTATTGTAATAGAGTGGTTCTAGGCCTGCTGGACACAAACAGTGTTCGCCAGAAAAAAATTTTAAAATTTAGTTCGCACCGAAAAGCAAGCTGACTTTACTAACTTTAGTGCCATTTAAGCCGTGCAAATGCAGGACATCAGGGAGAAACTTCTTTTCGTCATACAACTTCTGAATGTGCACATATTCACTGTGCGAGGGTCAGTTAGTTTATCACAAGTGGCCCTGACATTGTCTATTCGGTTTTTTGTCGGACGTTATCGACCTGGCTCTTCAGGTGTGCTCACACAAGACATTTCTCTTTGGCAATCCCGCAGTGCCTTGGCGAGGTACGACATTGAAGTCGACAGTTTTCGCTGTACTAAGCTTTAGCTTCATTGATGCGTTTGATCAGACTAAATTCTCATGAATGGTGCCGTCAGTGACTCCTTTAATAGAGATGATCTGGTGATCGGTGGGCAATCATGTCTGAGGGGTTTGCAGCAACGCTTGTTTCTACATGTGACTATTCGATCATCTTTTCATTTGCCGCAGCATACTAGCTTTGGCTGCAGCGATACGAAGAGTTGAAGATGGAGGCTGCATGTATGCTATTGCAATGCAAACAGCACAAGTTACCCCGGAGGTATTTGGGTCGGTGACTTTGAGCAAGACATTTTTTGTAAGACAACAGTCAGACCTGGCGAAGCGGCTTATGTTTCGGGCAGAGTAAATTCGCCCATACAGAATTCGGCCATGTGCATAGCCCATCAGCAAAACAGGAACTCACATCCTTGTTGTCTCGCTGTGCAGAACGGACTCCTAAAGCGGGGAGCTTCGGCACGAGCCGCGAACCACCTTAAGCCTACTGCTCCGTGTGGTCACAGAATGCGTGCCGTGTTCCTCCTAATTACCACTCTATAGAATACCGGCAACATGTTCGGTCTTCTTCGGAGCTTCCATCTGTGTAAGATGACTACACACACCCTTGAAGCTCAGCACTCCTGACAGATTTTCGATTGAACTTGGCTGAACGCTTCTCCACTTATAGCTAACGATGATCTTAACCTGCATTACCTTTAGGAGTATCTCTATAAGCGTAGAAGCCCACCACAGCTTTGACACCAGGAGCGGCCGCATCCCTCCAATGTTGACGTAGACGTGGTCCAGACGCTTGCGTAAACAGGCCGCACAAATAGCGACTCGGACGGGCTTCAGCGTTCGAAAGCGCGATCAGTTGCTCGCTGCCGAAGCGGGCTTTCAAGATATCGAAGATGTTAACGTGTGATGTTTCGTTGACTTTAAGAGTAGTCAGGTAATGAATGCGAACGATGTTGGTCAGCTAGGTTATGGATGGTACCAGAATATTAGACAATAGGTCTTCCGATGGCACGCCGTCAAAGCGGAGAACAGAAGAAAATATTGCAGCAACCATGAACCAGCGCATGCGTGCCGTCCAGTGTCGCACTATAATACAGTTTAGTTGCTTAATGGGGCTCTTCAGCAGCGTCAGAAAAAAAGCCAGACACCTGGAGTAGGAGTGGCCGCATGATCTGGCTTGATGTGGCGTCAGAGCAGGCACAAAGTTTCTCATAATTGCCTTCTCAGTGAGTACTCACGCAAACTCTTCTGCCACGTGCTCCTTAAAACAAATTTGCAAGCTCTTGATTAAGCGAGCGAATGCCGGCAATCAAAGCTGTGAGTGAATCGTTAGTTGGTGTTAATCCAAGAAGAGTTACAGCTGCGAGTCGCCGATGCGCCTGGCCTCACTGCCCAGCCGGGTGTGCAAAGCGCTGAGGGTGCTAAGCCTGCCTTTCACGCGACCTCGTGTTTGGCGCTCTTTGGACTTAGGTGCCCTTGCGCCATAAAAACCTAGCATCATCATCATCATGCCTTTCACGCAGTCCATGAGGCATCGAGAAGCGATTCTTCTTCTGGTTGGCTTGTTGGCGGACTCCCACTTTCCTACATCCAGGAGAAGAAATGTGTAAGAAGGTACCCAAGTCCATCACTTTTTCATTCACGGGCTGTCAATATGGTGTTCGTCTCCAAACGCGTGTCGTGTAAGCCTCTAGCCATCATCATCCTTGTTCTCTTCAAACGGCAGGCACCAATCTTCAACAGTGACTGCACGGCATCGTGTATAAATTTATTATCGCGGTACAGGCGACACGCACGTCACATCTGTCCACATATAAAATCCTTATTCATATAACATTATTGCACAATTATTGCCCATAAATTTGCTGCTTTCACTCAGATGTGCGAATGTAGATAAAGACATCTATTTCTCTCTGCAAAGAACAGCTTTGGCAGGCATTCGCAGTAAATGGTGTAGAATGCCTCGCATAGTCAAGTACACCGAGTATAGAGAGATGGGTCTCCCTAAGTTATCAGCGTTTCTCTTGCTCTAAGTAAAAAGTTTAAAACAGCGTTTTTCAAAGTAACCACATTTGAATTATGGAAAGGTTTTGCAATACGAAGGCCGGGGATCTGCTCCATTTGCATAAAGTTTCGCACCAGTTGATAAAGCTTGCTGATGTGCAACTTGTGTTTACGGCACCGAAATAACCGTGTAGCTTAAGGCGATAAACTACTCGGTAACGACTGAAAACACAAAACACAGAAAGAGGCTTGCATATAACGTTTATGGCCTAGTTTTACCCATACCCTTCAAGTGTAGAAAGATGTATGTTGGACGGACCTAAGGAAAGGCTCTGAGAGAGTTATTGTAATATGCATGCTTGCTGCTCTAGGTATGTTCGCACTGTTGTTCAAAAATGTGGCAGCCCTCGTTGTTTGCTGCCGGTTATGCGAGAGGAAGAAGCCCCAATGAAGGCGAAATAAAAAACTTCGCCTCTGCGAGTATTGTCAGAGCTGACGTCTGTCAGATGTTCATTTATTGCTGAAACTCTAGAGGACTGTATCTTTGCTGGATCGCGGTTGTTTTGACTGCATTTGAGATTGTTTCCCTGTGGCATCTGTTATTTAATTACGACAGTTGTGAAGAGCAAATTAGTTGAAATAAGAGCTTGGTCCCTCATTTTCGTTCGACGCTTTGTGGTCCTGTTTTTGCGGTTTTTTACGTATTTAGTCACATCGTTAGGGATTTTCACAGCACAACCATAGTTTGCGACATGTTCCTCAAGGATCTATCTATAATAGGTAAAATTGTTTACTTGCGAACCACAATTCGCAATTTAGGTAGCAAAGAGAATGTGATATATTTGATTGTGCAGGAATAATTGCTAATTATTATGCTTAACAAAACCATAATTAAGCAATATTTTTGATGCACTCCAGGCCTTCTGAGAAGAATTACTAAAGGGAGAGGATTGAGAAGTGTGTGACGTAGCTACAGAGACTAAATGTTTTAACAGGTATACAACGATAATGAAATTACAAGGGGAAAAAACGAAACAGAAACGGGGACAATTTATATTTGACACCTAATTAGTAGCGGCTGTCAAAGACGTTATATGACAAAATTCAGACCTCTGACCGCTCACAGAAGGATAATTTTTCTATAACTAGTGCGTATTTTGCGACATTTCCTAAAACACGACATCAAACTCGCCGTAAAGAGCATTCGGAATTAAAGCAGAAAAAAACAATACTATATGGTCTGATCTAGAACCCCACTTTCTATAAGGTGGAGCAACCTTTAATGTGCAGAGTTTGTTTGTTTCTGCACATGAAAAATACAGGACACCTCTATTTAGAGGAGGAGAAAAGGCAATGCATGAAATGAAAAAATGGTTGAGCAAAAAATGAAAAGAAATTCACAATTCTGTGTGCGATTGAAAGGGCAAAGAACACAGGAAAGAAGGTCAAATAATAATTTCTACTTTAGTTGCAATTGTCATTCATGTTGAGTGATTGGACCTGAGCGTAAAGCAATTGCAGCCAAGATGACAGCAATTTTCTTTCTTATTTAGCCTCTTCTCTGTTGACATTCTTTACCGCATGCAAGAACCAGGATATAAAGATGCGAAGGGGTTACCCCTCTATTTGTATCCAGGGAGAGACACGAATCCTTTGAAGAACATTGGAAAGATGCCGACCGCATTTGCTGTCCTTGCCTTTTTCTTGGTGTCCGAAGTGCTCCGCTGTGACGGGAGATGGTATCGTAGAGGTATGTTACATTTCTTATCGGTTATTTCTAAGGCAGCTTCCTAGTTCTCCAAAGATATCCGCTAAGCTTTGTGCGCGGTTTACCTCTTTGTTCTTTGTTTATAAATCGTCTACTCCTAACAATACCTTACTGCTTCCGATACGCAGATGTATCGTTTCATTTGTTTTAAGACCATCTACACCCTCAAAATTTTTTGCAGTGACTTCGCTTTTGACTGCTCTCAGGGTCAATTGTGTGTTGTCTCTTATGTCTCGTCACTTTTCTCACGTGCATATCGTTTCTTGTGTCTCAATTACATGCCTCTCGCATTGAAGAGAGAATAATTTTCCCGGTAGTGTGTAAATGATGAATGTTAGACTCGTTTTGTGCCAGATTTAGAAAGCGTTGTGGGAAGAAAGTTGCATTGTTCACATTTCGACAAAGTTCAGGACAGGACTACCGCCTAAATTTTTTTTAATATTGGTTGACTTCAATAATTGCGGTCTTTTTATACACTCTAGAAATTCCACATAAACAAAAGAATCTACAATGATAAAAACATTGAAAAAAGAGCGTACAAACGTCCGAACAAACGCCCGTCACGGTTCCTTCCAAACGCAACTAAGTGCTCAGTAGGCAGCAGGCCTTCGTTCTATTTGCATAAGCTTTTATTGAAACTGAAATGGCTGCACTGATCGATGTAAGAGGTCACTGCTTCCATAGCGTTAACGACGAGTTCGAGCACCTTTTCGCAACGTCGTCAATCGCGTAATGCTGACGATGCCATTTAGCCGCGGGCTCTTCTACTTCTGTATAACATCGGCGTAGTGTTCAAGCTCCTTTTGGGGACATTTTATCAAATTGTGGGGCCAAAGCCCGCTATTGCACCGCTACTACCGCAGCGCACGTAGCGGGAGGATGCTCATATGATGCATGAAGAGTTACCAACTAAGATGCGAATGATTCATCCTTCCGCTCTTTGTTTCACTGTGGTACGTTCTGGCACTTTTGCTTTCTGAATATTACTATGAACCCTCATTATGCGACGTCACTAATGACGTCGCATAATGAGTGGTGCGATGTAAGTAATGTTATTCAGCCTGACCACCATACTCCAAGAAATGGGTTTAATGAACAGCTGTGCGTACAGGACATGCAGTTCATAGCACGGGAGAAATGGCAAGTGGTCGAAAGCGTGAGGCAAGAAAGCTACTCGTTTTGCCACGGCGTGGGTTCAAGTCTGGTTCAGAGTGGTTACGAATGGTTCATGCTTCTTTTGTGTGATTACCTTTCGGCCGGAACTTCTTATCTTGGTCAAATGTTACGGAAAACCTCTAAGGTAAAGTAAATTTCTGAAAAAAAAGTAATTACTCATTGCCTGCACCTGGACGCAGCCAATTAACGGCTACAAGGGAAAGCTATACAGCTTTCTATGGAACTTCGCAGTTAAAGAAAAAGTCATCCTAGCCCTGGGTTTGAACTCGGGACCACCGCTTAGGTGGAGCAGTTGCTCTACCAAATTTACTCCGCTTTGGGAGTTTTCCAAAAACATTTGACCAACAGTGTTCCCACTTCGAGTTATTGATCAATTCGCTCTCGCCCTGCCATAAGCTTGCCGCTTAGCTCAGTTGGTAGAGACACTGCTCCGGTGAAGCGGTGGTCCCGGGTTCGAAGAGAGTACCAGGACGAAATTTTCTTTCACTACGAAGTTTCTTAAAAACCCGTATTGCTTTCCTTTGTAGCCATTGGCGGCGTTAGGGTGGACGCAATGACTAATCACTCCGTTATTACTTCTTATTCCCCTGCAGATTCGACGCAAACTTTACGATTTAGAGATGACGTTCGACTGACATTGCCGAGGATCGGAGATGAAAGAATTTAGTGGTTGATATCACTTCTGAACGAGAATAAGTATGGCGCCTTCACATAATGAACTTTCCCACAGACGTCTGTTATTGTAACCATAAATCATATTTTGGCACTTTTACACTATAGGAATGATAATTGTTATGCTGCGAGAGCAAACGTTTTTCTGGGTGCCCTAATTCTTTTTGCCGATAACAATGTCATTTAGGTCATTTAGACGACAGCAACAAAAAAGTCACTGTGGTTTCATATAGCTTCCTAATCTCTTGCAGAATGCAGTATCAAACACAGGAAATAGGCAAAAACAAGAAATATGTTTTATCGCACCAGCGGCGCTACATGTGCCACGCAATCGTTGCACAGATTATCGTCAAATAATGCGAATCTAGGTCGCCATGACGACTTTAAGAATTCAAGTGAGTTTGCGCTTATTTGAAATAAAAGAAGCCGAATAGAACAGCAACCTTTCCCGCTGAAAGTAAAGCAACTATGCATTCTTACGGAACCGAAGGCGGTGTAATTGCGGGATGGTGAAGTAGCGTGGTCGACTGACGCGCACGACACTATTGGTTAAAAACATCAAAATTCTTTAAGTAACTTTCGCCTTTGCTCCTTGATTTCGATGACTCTTGGCTTCTTTCATACGTCTATCACGGCTGTAACTGCAGAAGGAAAACGCACAGGCGTTTTTACCCGGAAAGCAGCATCGCCATCATTATATATTTAGAAAGCGGCAATCTTCTAAACAAAATCCCACACATATCAGGCTTAGCTCAGCAAAAAATCCTCTAACATCCACGATTTAATTGCAGCAATCATAATGAGAGGTCGAAACAGGTCAAATTTCTTGACTTCATCACACCTTTTGACGCTGTAGCAGCTGCAGCGGACTTACGCAGCAGAGCAGCACCAGCCTTCGAAGATCATAACGCCTAAGTGCGGTAGAATTGAGCTCGCTGATCGTGCCGGCGTCACGCGCCGTTCGGCTCCACGCCATCAGACGTTCTAGCACATCAGCCAGTAAACTGATCATTTCCTTCATCGTGCCGGCCTCGTACTGATTAGCGCGACAAACTGGTGACACGGACGTCCGCTCGAACACCTGCCCCCACCATGGCCAACGCCAATGACAACGCCCCCGCCATGCCCGGTGACGGACACTTCAGTGCAGCCCCTGAGCTGTCCCTTCGCCTTCCCTACTTCTCGCCGGCCGATCCTCAACTCTGGCTCGCACAAGTCAACAGCCAGTTCACTATTTGCCGCATCACCACCCAGGCGCAGAAGTTTCATCACGTCGCTGCGTCGCTACCACCTGAGATTGCCGCCGAAGTCCGCTACCTCCTCATAACTCCGCCCACCTAGGCCCCGTTTGACATGTTGGCTGCTGAGCTCATCAAACGAACAGCCGCCTCGGAACATCGTCGCCTGCAGCGGCTCATCTCCTCCGAAAAATTGGGGGACCGCAAACCAACCCAGTTGCTGCGGCGGCTCCAGCAGCTCCTGGGCGACAAGGCTTCCACCTTCAACCAAGCCCTCCTGCGTGAGTTTTTTCTTCAGCGCTTGCCGTCGCCGGTCTGCCTGGTGCTTGTGCCCGCCAAGGGGTTGTCTTTGGAGAAGCTCGCTGAGTTGGCGGATTCCGTCATGGACGTTTCCTACTCCACCATTTCTCTCGGCGCAGTATTCCAGCCTCCCAACCCGCCATCATCTCTTCCCTCCCGCGTGGACCTTCAGAGCCACCGTGACGACTTCCATGCAAAGATCATACGTCTCTCCGACAATTTCGGTCGCCTTCCCGTCACCAGGCCTCACCTTGCGACGTAGTGCTTCCCCGCCTGTTCAAACCAGCGAGTGCTGATATCATCGCACCTTTGGTGCAGCAGCGCGTCGGTGTATTCCTCCCTCTCGCTTCTATAGAAACTTTCCACGACACCACTAGAAGCGGCAAGTGGTGTCATCCCGGACAACAGCCGCTTTCTTCATTCGCAGCCACATCTCGGGCCTCCGTTTTCTCGTCGACACTGGAGCAGAGGTGAGCGTCCTCTCTTGCAGCGTTACATCCTCACCTTCTCGCCGCACTGGTTCATCGCTACAGGCCGCAAACCTAACCCCATCGCTACGTACGGCGAACGTGCTCTCACACTCAATTTCGGCCTCCGACGTGTGTTCCGAGGGATTCCCCTCGTCGCGGACGTACGTTACCCCATCCTCTGAGCTTATTTCCTGCGCCACTACACTCAGCTGGTCAACATGCACAGCAAGTGTCTCGTAGACGGCACGACGAACCTCTCTGTTCAGGGCCTGCGTCTTCAGAACCGCTTTCCAGTATACCCAGGCGACACCAGTCGGCCTATGAGATCCTCCTGGATAAATACCCTTCTCTGCTCCATCCTTGCAAGTTCTTACTGCCCGTCAAACACGAGCTCACGCATCACATTCTGCCCACTGGCCCGCCCACGCACGCTCGAGCCCGTCGCCTTGCTCCAGACCGGTTACAGATCGTCCGCAAAGAGTTCGAACACGTGCTGGAGCTCGGCATTATCCGACTTTCATCAAGCCCATGGGCGTCCCCTCTACACATGGTGCCGACAAATTCCCTTTGGGACTGGAGCCCCTGTGCTGATTACCGCGCCCTCAACAACGCTAGCGTTCCGTACCGTTATCCCCTACCTCATATCGCGGGTTTTACCGCCGCGCTGCATGGCGCTACAATTTTCTCTTAATTCCATCTCGTGAAGGCCTACCACCAAATCCCTGTAGAACCATCCGATGTACCCGAAACTGCAATCTTCACACCATTCGGCCTCTTCGAATACCTCCGCATGCCATTTGGCCTCCGTAACTCTGGCCATACATTTCAACGCTTCGTGGACACAGTAAGGAAGGGTCTCCTTTCTGCGTGGCCTATATCGATGACCTCCTCGTATTCAGCAGCGATGCCGAGCAGCACACCTCCGGCAGGTTTTTCCAGCGTCTCTCTGATTACGGCCTGATCATCAACTGAGTAAAATGTGAATTCGGCAAGTCGGAGCTCGACTTCCTTGGTTACCGTGTCAAAAGCTCCAGCATCCGGCCTCTACCATCAAAAGTTCAGGCCATTCAAGAATTTTCTCAGCCTGCCTCAATCCGCAAGCTCCGTGAATTTCTCGGCCTTATCAATTTCTAACGCTGTTTCATCTCTCAATGTGCTGCACTCCTCAAACCACTGACGGGCATGCTTCAAGGCAAGAAAACAAACTCCGTACAACTGACATGGTCATCAGCTGCTCTGTATTTTTTCCAGGCAGCCAAAGCGAAACTATCCGACCTCGCTCTCCTTGCCCATCCGCGCCCTGATGCACCCCTACGCCTCATGACCGACGCCTCCGACTCCGCCGTTAGAGCCGTGCTCCACCAGCTCGTGGATGGTTCTTGGAGCCCTCTATCTTTTTTCTCCCGCAAGTTTTCCGTTGCCGTGCGGCATTTCAAGCACCTCTTAGAAGGTCGGCAATTCCACAGCGTCACCGACCGCAAACTACTTATTTTTTGCCATCAAATCGGGGAGAGGTAAATTCTCGTCCCGTGAAATTCCTCACCTTTCGTACGTGGCAGAATTTACGACCGACGTCAGACATGTGCATGGTCTTGACAATGACCCGGCGGATGCTCTGTCACGTGTTACTGCTTCTCTCACCTCGAGTGCTGCACAACTGAACCTCGACTCTTCCGCCCTCGCAAAAGCGCAGCAACATGACTTGGAAGTTATGGACCTTTGCCAGAACCCTCCTTCGCTGGTTCTCCGTGAAATTCTCCTCCCTTCGTGCCCCGTCCCCATCATTTGCGACACTTCGGCCGGCACTCTGCGCCTTTTGGTGCCCTCTGCCTTTCGTCGTCTTGTCTTCGACACCCTTCACGGCCTATCCTATCCCAGAATTCGCGCCACGCAGCATCTTCTCACGAAACGTTACGTCTGGCCCGGCATCAATGAGGACGTGCGCGCCTGGGACCATGCCTGCCTGGCTTGCCAGCAGTCTAAACCTCAGCGCCACACGACCCCTCTATTCGGCTCGTTCTCTCAGCCGTCAGCCTCTTTTGACAACGTCCACATCGATGTCTTGGGTCCCTGGCTACCTTCCGCTGGACAACCATATCTTACTTGCATCGATTGGTTCACTCGCTGGCCCGAAGCGTTCCCTCTGCCTTACGCCACCAGTGACACCATCGCCAGAACCATCGTCGCCGGCTGGTTCTCCCGGTACTGGTTTTCCTCGACCATCACACTGACCGTGGCGCCCTGTTTTAATCTTTTATTTTTAATAACCTTATGAATTTACTTGGAACTTCCCGAATTAGAACTACTGCTTACAATCCCATCACCAGCGGTGTGATCGAACGCTTCCATAGTTCGCAAAAAACATCCCTCAAAGCCCAACTCGACAGCACCCACTGGACTGACTCCCTACCACTGGTGCTACAATGAAACAAGATATTCGTTGCACTCTGGCAGAACTTGTTTTCGGCTCACCCCTACGTCTTCCTGCTGAATTTTTCGAATCTGCCGACTCATCTAAAAGTCCCGACCATACCGATTACGTGACGCAGCTCCGCCATTTTTTTCGTCATCTCCGAGCGCCACATCTGCGACGCCAGTCTCGGCCATCTTCACATGTTCCATCCGAACTCACGACTTGCACGCATGTCTTTGTTTGCCGAGACTCTGCCCGCAAGCCGCTTCAGCGCCCCCACGACGGCCCCTTCCGTGTACTCAAAAGATCATCGAAGCTCTTCGTCGCCGACATTCATGGGCGCATTGACACCATTTCAATTGACCGCTTGAAGCCAGCCTTCACAGAGGACGCCCCGCCCACTTGACCTATGCCAAGTTTGCTTGATATATGCTTGCATGCATGGACCTTCATGTGTGCTTTCTCTGCCCCAGCCGGCCGACTACCTCCTCTGCCATCTTTCCCTGCCACTCCTCAGAAGCGGAAAGTATCATTCCGGCTCCCAGCTTCACCGGACTCCTTCACTAGCGGCGGGGGGGGGGGGGGGGGGGGGGGGGGGGGAGAGGGGGCTACTGTAGCAGCAGCAGCGGCCTTATGCAGCAGGAGCAGCACCAGCCGCCATAACGCTCAAGTGCGGTGGAATTGAGCTCGCGCCGGCGTCACGCGCCATTCGGCTCCACGTCATCAGACGTTCTAGCACTTCAGCCAGAAAATCAATTATTTCCTTCATCACGCCGGCTTCATACTGACTGGCGCGACAACGCCTTTAGAGATCACGATTCCTCAGCTCATCGCAGTGCCACTGCAAGTAAAAGGGAAAATACTTCATCCTTTTCCTGATACCTATGCAACGGAAAGTGTTATGCCGGCTGGAATGTAATCAGCCATTTTAGAGAACCTTGATATCCACCGAGTTGTATCGAAAGTAGCTGTGATTGGTCTTCATTTACCCGTGTTTTTATTGCCACTCGTCCTTCACTTTACACATTACAGAAATCATCCCATAAAATACGAGTATCTCACGCTGCCATCTGCCAAATGGGTGGAAACACTACGCAGTCAAGCGTGTTATAGGCAGTCATAAGGCTTATCACGTTCACTGAAACAGTAAAGTTTATTCAGTAATGTTTCATCAAAATACTTAAAGAAATTCAAATAAAGTTACAAGGATAATATTCATTTTCGCGTTCCGGTGGATAAATGGCCATGGTGTCCGGCTTCGCAGCTCATCACTCGATAGCAGCCCTAGGCGAAAACACATATCATACCAAAATATATCATACCATAACATAACATAGAGCACCATGCCATACCATGCCACGTTGAACCATACCGATGCAAACCATATCGTAGAATCAAACAGTATATTTTTACATACATTTCCATAGCAGTGTAATGCTTACTTAAATGTAAAATTTTTTCCATTTTCCAGTGCATTACATATTGACTGCCAAAATGTCAATCAATTTTGGTCATCTTCGAAAAAAATGCGGTATTTTCAGAGTATTGCACAACGCATTTTTAGTCTACTTTCTCAAAGCGGAGATACTGTGGCTGTCATGAGATGAACGCATAACATAAGCCGACTCATTGTAACTAATTTTAGATTTCTTACTGCACCACTCCGCTTAAAGCTGCAATACAATTTGCATGCACATACTGCATCGCAAACAGACATTGGTATTGTGTTGATTGCACTTGACGTTAATTTTTTAGACATCCATCTGGTCTGATACCTTACATGTTCTGGAATTACCCCAAGTTACTAATACTACAAGTGCAGTTTCATTTTTCAGGAACTGCTAACCGGCTTCGTATATTTCGACAGGATTGTGGCCATTAAAAAGGGCGCTTGACTCCCGCAGCTTTTGCCACATATCTTCTTTTCTTTGGCATTATATAATAACTTTTCAGTCTGTTGAAACGGCAGAGAAATAGCCAACATTGATATAGGTCCGTATTTAGGCGTTATAAAAAAAATAGCAGGCTCTTCCGCGTCCCGCCGCTCAAACATATTGCCCAATGAATGCAGGTTGGGAGCATCATTTCCATCTGGAAATAAATTGTGCACCGAATAGAAAGTGCAGTAGAGAACAAAGCCGGGGACTGAGTACATATCTTGAGCTACATATTCAAAGGTCCACAACTCTCGAAGTGGTATGCTTCAGCGTGCCGACGTTGAGGCAGGTGAATTGGCAGGTCTGCCTGTAGACAAAGTGTGTACCAAATGAAAATTGCAGTCGAGAGGAAAGGTGGAGACTGAGTGCACATCTTCAACTACAATATTGAGAGCTCCACCACTGCTGAAGTATTAGCTTACGCAGGTGATCTGGAGTTTTTCTTCGCAGACGCCGCTAGCATGGATGAAGTTATTCGCTTAACTGAGCACTTTGGCACTGTTTCGGGTGTCCAAACGAACCGTTCCAATACTTGCGATCTGTGCTGAGGATTGTGCGGACCTACGACAGCTGAATATGCATGCGTGGCATAGATGTGTATACAGGCGAAGTGCTTTTGCGTGCCATTAGGCGCTTACAGGTACAATGTAAACTATTGGAAAGTTGTCGCATCCTTGTTTTCTGTTTGTTTAAAGTATTAGTTCAGAACATCATCGATTTCATTGGGGCTCAGCACGAAGGTTTTGAACTGTCATATACATGTGAGATATGCGCGGCATCTGATCTGACGTTGTACCATCAGGCAGCGGTGGTCCGGAAAAACGTACTGCGCGAAATCACTGGCGGTGCCCAAGTACCGTCGTGAGGGCGCCAGAAGGCGCCACGTGTTGGCGAAGTTAGCGGGCGCAAGCCTGCCTCGTCGAGAAAAATTAGTGCGTTTCAATTACAGCTGGGGGACAAAATCTGAATTACAAAAGTCTCAGTTACCTGGCGATCGTGATGGAGCGAGTGTTCTGACTCACCTCTGAGCACTTGGCTCGCTCAATCTGCTGTTATGACCTTACACAATAGCGTCGACATAGGCGGAACTTTCCAGAAGTGCCGCTGCCGATCGCTCAGAACGCGATCGCGATCGGAAACGAGATGCGACATCTTTAGCCACAGAAAGAGAAAACAGCACGATCTCATAATGGTGCGCCAGGCGAGATATTTGATAACACGAGACCCTCATGAATTGCGATTTCTTCTCGAGCTATCAAACACCGTCACCCGCCGCAAAAAACTAATTCGCAACCGCTCTTTCATTTCCTTATTTTTTTTCTCTCGTTCGACCTCTGTGACAATCGTCTTTGTGTATGTATGACAAATACCGAAATGAATCACAAATTTAAAGCAAGTGTATTTCCACATAATTGTTTTTAATATTTTTGCATCCTCAACCGTGTTCACGTGTCTAATTTATGCTTTGAATTTCATGTATTTTTAAATAACAGGTCTTCCAGAGAGTTAAACTTCACAACGTACGTGTGTATTAATATTAATGAGTAGTTTTCAACATCTCTAATCATTCAATAAGACTTGAAACTTGAATTGCCCCGCATAATTTCTTTTGCTATTTTATGAAAGATGCATTTTAAAAGAGCTCTGCTCGATGTTTCTTTAGGCCTTCGAAGAATGCAGCGCTGAAATTAATGTTTCAAAATGCGCAAGGAAAATATCCCTTGTGAATTTTTAATGGCTTTCTGAAAAGCGTTTTATTTTTAATCCCTTAAAGAAGATAAGAGAGGATGCTGCTGCGACAACCCAAGGAAAGAAATCATGTAAGAAATTATCGACATCAAAAACTCTAAAGAGCTTGATTGCTTGTGTAGATCTCTGGTCGGCCCTTTGCAAAGAAATATTTCACTCATAAACGGAGGGAAGAAAATAATCTGAGCACGATACCCAGGAAAAGTTAGTTAGTTATAGTTAGTTTTAACAAGTTATATGTTAGTTATAACTAACTAACCAGGAAAGAAAACACCTGATGGCAATGGCTCCAAGAGCAGCGAAAGCACTTTCGATGTACGAGACGTAATTATCTAGTGATTAGTCATCGGGTTGCCCCCCTTTTCATTGTATTCAATGTAAACACACTTTTAGTGATGTATTCGTTTAAATTCGCACATAAAGGCTGCGGAAGGATGACATGCTACTTCCAGCGGAGTGGTATTGTATCGGGACAAAAGTGACTTAAATTTTCGCGTGATTAAAGGAAGAAAATTATGAAAAAGTCAATTATTTATTTCACGTCTGTGTACAAAGCAAATATTATTCGCATCCCGTTTACGCTAACTGCTGACCTCAAGAAAGGCTGAACGTGAGTTGATAAAACACGCTATGACAACATAGAGAGTGCAGTATAAAATAAAGAAAAGGACTGAACAAGGGTTAAGGCGAAGGTGAGGGAATGAAACCCGCTGTTACAAAGTAAAAGCTGCAAAGAAACACAAACATTAATAGGAGTTAATTGAATGCGAAGGTTCGAAGGAAAACATGTGTGTGAGCAGCTAAAGAATAAAAAGCGGGACTAAGGCAAAAATGAAAAACAGGGTAAAAGATTAAAAACACAGCGTAAAGAGTTGCTACAAAGCTAGAGTAAACTGCGTTTGACAAGACGCGAGAAGTATACAAATGGTGGAAATGTACAGCGCAAAGAAAGACGAGGACCACAAGGAAGACACATAGGACACACGAGCGCTGTGTGTCCCATGTAAGGACACAAAGTTCCATGCAACAAATCGGCGCTTGTGTGTCCCATGTGTCTCCCTTGTGTCACCGTCTTTCATTGCGCTGTAAATTTACATGATGTATCTCCAACATGCCGAGACCGACACCTTAGTGTACAAATGGCTTCCTTGAAAAGCGATTTTTGTCGGTAAAAAGCAAGACAGCGACGTGGTCACGCACATCTAAGTGGATTTTATAATGTGAAATGCTTCCACGACCTCTTCCATACTCCTCTTTATCCATGTGAAGGAAAATATCGTGTTTTCATTGACCGGGTTGCAAGGAACCTTTATCTTACCGTAACCCTTACCCTTTCATAACTTACAATTGTGAGCCAAGTGGCCTCCTGTGACAATTTATTGCAAACAATGTTGTCTTATAAGAACAAATTAAAAAATCACTGTTTCACGTCATTATCTCACTATGTATCTGGACGCTTATCAACATTCCAGGAGACATGCTTCAGTCCGGAAAGGCGAGACAGTGAGACATTGAGCAGCTTATACCTCCACAGTAAAACGCTTGGATGTCTGCACAGAGAGTTCATTGAAAGCGGTGGTTGTGCGCATTGATCTTTCATGCTGGTTTTCCGAAGGCTAAACAACCCAATTAGCGCAGAAATATCCCATCGAACCCTAAGAACGACCATTAGAGGTAGAAATCTCACACTATATGTCGTGAACTCCGGGCCTGTTCCAAGAGACAAAGAAGTATGTTGTAAAAGAATACAGTATCACGACATAGCCAAGCAAAGGGCAATGAACCTGGTTGCTGAGCCAGGAGTTAATTGACAGTGGTACAAACGTCCCCTTCTAACGAATCTGACTCGCAGCAGATAACGGCGAAGTGGGAAGGATACGATATGATTTTGCGTCTGATTGGGTAACCATCAGCTGTACTCTTAGACTGCTGTCTACATAACAGAGTTGTGTATCTGGATCAGTATCTGGAAGTACAAGCTGAATCAGAATATTTGTCGAGTGGCTTCTGGAGGGGCCATAAATTACTGCAAGAAGCAAATGGTGTGGTACTGGAATTTGTCAACTACTCTTTTATGAAGATCTCACCATTTCCCGGCGCCACCATCTCCATTTGATTAAAAAAAAAACGAAGGTGAACATTGTCATCTTTTAAGCGCAGCTAGTGGGAAGAGGTAGTTTGCCGTTTGTAAAACGAAAGCTTGAGAAATAAATTGAGAGACAAAACTTGCATAAAATTTCTTCCGTCAGAGTCAGGAGGAAGAAACGGACAATATCTACGCATAGGCTCTATTCGAGAGCGCGACACAAAGGTGGCATAAGTTCTATGCGGCGTTCGTACCTTCCCTCCAGCAAAATGCGGCCCTTGCATCATCATCATCATCAATATCATCATCAGGAGCAGCAGCAAGTGCATTGTAATCACCGTTTATTATGCCCTTGAATGGTGCGACAGGCGCTACATAAGTGCACTAAAAAACAATTAACACGCATTAGAAAGTGTGGCAAAAAAAAACAACCGCTGAAAAAATTGAAGGATGTTTTTATTGCAGATATTATTAAAGTGACAATGGAGCCGATACACCAAATATGGTAAATAAAAGCCTTTATAAAAGTCAGCGGTCACAGAGCGAAAATTGTCACATTTAGATATGCACACAACACATTTAGGGTGTTTGTTTCATAATAGAATGTCCATTATCATGGAGATCTATGAAGACTTTTCTCTGTAATTTCTGTTGGAGCACAGGAAGATTTTTGGAAAAAAAGGGTTCTCTTTATCTTCAGGATGTTTCAGATAGGTTTAAAATGCTTTTGATGTGCGACAGGTGTTGAAGGAGCCCAACAAGCCGTCTAAAATCTGCCAATAAACTAATTAGTAGATTACGTAAAGATAGAAAGCGCAGAAAGGAGGTCGCAGATTGCGCTACTGAAGATACAGCGCAAATCACAGATTTCATGTGAAAACGACGTAAGTGAGACAAGCCGAATTGCAGGCTTTGAGAGCATGGTTATAATACATGTAATTGTTGTTCTAGAAATATTTAGACTCATGCTCAGGAATGCGGTTGCACTCGTTTTTTGGCGCCTATATGTGACTGGCTGAAGCCCTGATCGAAGCCCGGAATAAATGGACGCTCCGCCTATCGTTCACATCGGCAACATTTTTTAGGTTATTTCCCTGAGGCGTCTCTTCGATAAGTATCGTAGTTGTGAAATGTAAAATAGTTTGAAAAGTTGGGCCCTTGTACTAGGAAGTACCAGGGTCCTGGAAATAAGAAGTACCCAGGCCCAACTCTATTTACTCCCAAGAGTGTAGGTCATAAAGAGTTATTACAGAGGTTATCGACCTCCGCAACATGTGCGCGGTTCGCGAGCTCCTGGTATGTTCCTTTGCAAGGCTACATTCATAATAGGCAGAATTATTTTTTTGGCGAACAAAATTTGCAAATTGATCGGGAAAATAGATCTCATTGATTGTGAATTGGTTGTTGCTATAGTCATTGACCAGCTATGCTATTTTTAAATATTTTAAAACTGAAACAGTACAGAGCTAAATTACTCAGAAGAGAAGCTAGGTAGGAGGGGGACATAATTATAAAGACGAAAATTTAAAGGAAACACGGTGAAAGTGAAAATACGAAGAAAAAGAGCAAGGCAGAAACACGGACCGCTTAAATTTGACGCGCACTTGATAGCGCTCTCCAGCAGGACAGGCGATGAAAATACACAAGCCTGGAACCCCTCTCGCAAGGTCCGTCCATTTTGGACAGAGCGTCCACGATAAGCGGCATGGTTTAAAATAGGCTCTACGAAAGGAGGCGAGAAGACCATTCAAAATAAAAACCGGCAGAAGCAATGTGAATGATCTACACAGAAGTTATTTTTTTTTTCAGAAATGCAATACAACCTTAAATCTGCGAAATTTATTTCCTTTCACACTCGAAGAACACAAAAGAGCATCATAGAGGGGAGGTTTTAAACATATTGATGATATTAATTGGCGTATAATGTTCAACCACCAATGCAACACAAATGAAAACCCAACGCCTGTTTTAGGGATAAACAATACAGAAAAGCGGTTTACATATATTTTAATAATCCTTTTGTCCTGGCTGTCTCGAAAGATCTATATGATTGTTACAGTACCAAGCAGTGAACGTCAACTGTTCCTTTTTTATTTTAAATTCGTTGCCCTCTTGGCGTCCTTTACTTCCTGGCCGAACCAAGCTATAAATATGCGACGTGGTTTCACCTGTATCGCATTCGAGAAGATACAGAGATCGTTTGACGAATACCGGCAAGATGCGAACCACAGTTTTTTTCTTCGCCATTTTTCTTACATCAGCAGTACTCCACTGTGACGGGAAGTATTGGCGTCCAGGTATGTGAAATTTCTTAGCAGTTATTTATTCGCTACCGCCGCCACGCGGCCAACTCTGCTGCCATATTTTCGGCAGCGAGAGCACGTTCAGGGAAGCAAAAGGAAAATAACCCAACACCAGCTATCCCGACAGCATGTGTTACTTCGGTGCCTGCCTTGAGATGACAGCGGTGAACGGCGCTCGGCTTGAAGCTGCCCCTGTCGGTCGACTTCTGTACATTTAGCTCAGTCGATTTGGGAGGACCCGCTTCCCAGCTCACCTTTACTCCGCCCTTCTGCTCCTGCTGCTGCTTCTGGCCCTTGACGTTAGGTGGTGCCCCTAGCGGTGGAAACAACAACGTGAACAAGGAACTCCTGTGGAACATATTAAAAGGTGATGGTGTAAGTCATGAGGTAATTAATTTTCTACAGGAAATATATCGAGAAAATGAAGTTGAAATAACATGCTAAGGAATTAAGAGTACAACAACTGTCCAGATACACAAAGGATTAAGGCAAGGTTGTCCTCTATCACCGCTGCTTTTCATGCTTTATATGATAAGTATGGAAAGAAGGCTACAAGGAAGCAATCTAGGCTATGATCTGTCATACACATTAGGTGGAAAGGTTGTTGAGCAACGACTACCGGGTTTAGTGTATGCGGACGATATTGTACTGTTAGCAGATAGCCAGGAAGATTTGCAAGCTTTGGTGAATTGCTGTGGAGACTAAGGAGACAGTCTAGGTTTCAGTTTTAGTGCAACTAAGTCAGGTGTGATGGTTTTCAACGGTACAACTGATCAGGAGTTTACAATACCAGGCCATGAAATACCCCGAGTGGCCGAATACAAATATCTTAGGGTATGGGTAAAAAACGGGCATATGTACACGGAAAAGCACGAACAGTCTTTCATAGCAAAAGGGCGAAGAGATGCCGGTATAATGAAACATAGGGCATCGTGGGGGTACAACAGGTATGAAGTCCTCAGAGGTATTTGGAAAGCAATAATGGTGCCGGGGCTTACTTTCGGGAATGCGGTTCTATGCGTAAGGGCTGAAGTTCAGTCACAATTAGAAGTAAATAAGAGAACTGTCGGAAGATTAGCACCAGGTGCCCACGGGAAAACCACAAACGAGGCAGTACAGGGGGATATGGGCTGGGCAACGTTCGAAGCACGAGAAGCTCAGAGTAAAGTTCTATACGAAGAACGCCTGAGGAAATTGGATGATAAGCGGTGGGCAGCTCAGGTATTTAAATACCTGTACACAAAGAGCGTTGGCACACAGTGGCGGAAACGAACTAGAAAGCTGGCCAGTAAGATTGCCAGAGACGAGGAAGGAGAAAGAAAGAGCATTAAACGACAGGTTAAAAACGTCGAAGGTAAAAATTGGATAGATTCAATGGAAAAGAAGCATAGTGTAGAACTATATCGATGCTGGAAAGGGCAGATCAGAAAGGAAACGTTTTATGATAACTCAAGAGGCAGTGCCCTCCTATTTGAAGCTAGGTCAGGGTGTCTTAGAACGCGCAGCTAAAGAAAAAAATTTAACGAAGAAGATGACACATGTGCTGTGTGTGGTAAATCTGTAGAAACAATAGAACACCTCATCCTAAAATGCGATGGTATCCATCCTGATGTCGATGCAGGCACAGTCACTCTTCCTGAGGCTTTAGGGTTTAGAGATAACAATAGTCATGTGAATAAATCTGCGGTTGAAATTAGCAAAAAACGATTGGAGGATTGGTGGTACAAAAGCAGAGAGGTGACATAAGTTTAAAGTGTAGAAAGACGTTTGTTTTAAGGAAATGGCGAAATGTATTAACAACTTACAGCAGAGTAAATAAAAATAAAGGAAAAAACTGAGCATAGTGGCAACAACCACTGCCCCGTTTCAAAGAAGATGCTCCCACCTTCCATCCATCTATCAATCCACGAGCTGTCCCTGGACTGGCTCCGACCCTGGCCCTGGTTCCGTGACTGGCTGCGGCCCCGGCTCCGTGAGCTGCTTCGTTCCCCTTCCGAGCTCAGCCACCTGGGACGTCGCCTGCGGCTCCGGCTCCGTCCTCGGTTTTGCTGCTGCTGTTGTTGCTGCTGCTGTCGTTGCGGCTGCCTCCTGGCCCAGTGCCCTCGCAGCTCCTCGATGTCCTTGAGGCGCATGCGGCCGTCCTTGGTGCCGACCATGTGGTCGCCTCCGCATACGAGACACTGCGTGCGGCATTGGTGTCCCTCCACTCGGTTCTTCACTCCGCTTACTCTGCAGGTCTTCGACTCTGGCGTCAGGCCGACGTCCGAGCTGTGTCCTTGCGTTCCGCATACGTAGCAAAATTGTCTGGTTGGTCTGTAGGGGCAGGTTTTGTACTCCCCCGATCTTTAGACGACCCATTTAAGAAGGACGGGGTCGTCAAAGGTAATGAGCGCTGTTTCTGACTTGCTCAGCATCCTTGCCACCAGGATCTCCACTCCTTGGGTGCGTAGTCTCAGTCTGGATTACAATACTTCGGATGATAGCCCCGCCAGTATTCCGTGGATTACGGCGCGTTTCAGGTCCCCAGGCATGGCTGGATAGGCATTTGCTTCGTAGTTCCTCTCACCGAATGAGATCTGTTTCAATTCGCTGTTTCCGCACTCGGATCAGAATAACAGCAATAATTATAAGAACGAAACGGAAGGCGTGAAAACCCTGAAAAAAGAGCTAGAACTGTGTCGAGAAGAAAACAGACAGCTCAAAAAACGCATAGCCGATCTCGTAAGGGAACTGCAGGCGCAGAGGACAGGTAGCTCACCACGGTCGCAGTCCCCACCAGTAATGGAGCAACAGCCACAGCAGCCAGATATGAGCTTCGAAAATCAGATGAAATTGTTCATGCAGAAAATGCAAGAGCAGATGAACCATATGAAACAGGAAATGGCATTGCAAAATCACAAAATAGCGATGCTGGACCAAAGTTTCCGAAACTACATAAAAAATCAAAACACGCAGAGAATAACTAGCGAAGCCAGAGACAGGCTTTATCAAGAGAGAAGATTTGTACTGAAAATCACAGCACAACCGAAACCAATGACAATTAACCATGGCTAGACACGACACATTAGAGATCTGGCAGTGGAACTGCAGAGGCTACCGCAACAAACAAGGCTTACTGCAACAATTCATAAATTCGCAACAAAATTTTCCCGACATAATAGCATTGCAGGAGACGAACACGGTGCCGGCGCTCAAGGGATACACGTGCCAGAAAAAGGGTCGCACGGCTACGCTCTTTAGCAAGAAGCTAGTCACCATAGCGCACAATGAAATCCCGGACATGCGGATAGAACATATCGTGACGGAAGTAATACCCAAGAAAAAGAGGAAAGTGAAAATCACATTCGTTATAAATCTGTATATTCCGCCGCAGCAGAGAGACGGAGACTTCCAGAAATTCTTTGCAGGGGCAAGCAAATTGGCAAAATCTAATAATCTGCTCATTGTCGGAGATTTCAACGCCCGCGGACAGAGCGGGGGGTATCAAAAAGACGACAAAAAGGGGGCGCAGGTCAGCGAGGCAGCAGAAACCACAAATTGCACCCTCCTAACGGATGAAAATCATCCAACGCCCCTAGAGAACAGCGTTAGCCCCGACAAAAGCCCAGATCTGACGTACGTCAGAGGAGCAAGGCAGGCCATGTGGGAAAATCTGCTGGAGAACCTGGGAAGCGACGATTATATAATAAGAACGCAAGTGTCAGCAGAAAACGTCAAGCGCAAGATTGGAACAACCTGAATAATAGACTGCAACGCCTTCCTAAAGGACTGCAAGCCAATGGAAGGGGGGATAACCTCCATAGAAGATTGATGCAGGCAGCTGAAAGACATACAGCAGAGATACACTCAAGAAGTGGACAGAACGGAACAAACACCGGAGGTAGATTCCCGGCTCCTCAGGCTATGAGAGGCAAGACGCGGACTCACCAAAAGGGTGGAAAAAGCAGAGACTAAACAGGAAGCTAAAGAAGAAGATTGCAGAAATCACCAAAGAGGCAGAGGAGTACGCAACGCAACTTGCAAGACAGAGCTGGCAACAGTTTAGCAGCTCGCTAACCGGCACCCTAAGCACAGCAAGAACGTGGCGTATCCTCAAAGCCTTAATGGACCCCACAAAGACCAAATCGGAGAGCAACAAAGCCATTCAAAGACTAGTCCATCAATATGAAGGAACAAACGAAGAACTTTTGGAAAAAGTCCGTGTCAAGTGCTACGGAGCGGAGCGACCCGAAGCGTACACGGGTGAATACCGCGGCCGGGAGAACTCAAACCTGTACAGGCCGATTACCAGGGAAGAGGTCTTTGCGGCCATCAAGGCATCAACCCGGAACACAGCAACGGGTGCAGACATCCTTAGGAACGCACTGATCCGCAATCTGAGCGATGAGGCAGTCACGCAGCTCACGGATTTCCTCAATGCGCACTGGGTTGCGGGAACAGTGGCGGAAGAATGGAAACATTCGGAAGTAGTAATGATACCCAAGCCTGGGAAGAAACTACAAGTAGAAAATCTCCGACCGATATCACTTACGTCATGCCTTGGCAAGCTTTACGAACGAGTGGCAACAAGAAGACTGCAGCAACACATGCAAGACGAAGATCTGTACCCCCACAGCATGTTCGGATTCCGCACCAAATTATATACGCAAGACGTCCTCCTACAGATCAAGGAAGAAGTCCTCAGCAACATTCCATTCAACGGAGAGAAAGTGATAATGGCCCTGGATGTCAAGGGCGCATTCGACAACGTTAGCCACGCAGCCATCCTGGAAGGGCTGGACGGTCTAAACAGCGGCATGAAAATACACAGGTATGTGAAGGCATTCCTCTCAAATCGCACGGCAACGGTGGGATTAGGAGACCTGCGAAGTGACAAGTTCCACACCCCCAACAAGGGAACCCCGCAGGGATCCGTCATTTCACCGATTTTGTTTAACATCGCAATGATAGGATTGGCCCGTAGACTAGAAAACATCGAAGGCATACAACACACCATATATGCCGATGATATCACGGTCTGCACCAACCAAGGCTCCCTAAGCCAAAAAGAAGAACGCCTGCAAGCAGCAGCAACGTGAGTAGAAGAATACGTCAAGAAAAGAGGCCTCGCCTGTTCAACGGAAAAGTCTGAGTTCCTAAGAGTCAGGCGAGGAAGGCGACCGGAGGAAGATCTCAACGTCATCCTCGAAGGGCAAAAAATACCGGAGAAAGAACTAATTAGGGTGTTGGGAATGTGGGTGCAAAGCAACCAGCGATGCACACACTCAATCGGCCTCCTCAAACAAGCAACAACGCAAGTCACCCGAATGATCACCCGAGTATCGCAAAGCAGAAGCGGTATGAGGGAGGGGGACACGATACAGCTGATCAGAAGAAGCCTCGTGATCAGCCGAGTCACGTACTCCCTCCCGTACTACAACACCAACAAGGGCGAAAGGGACCAAGCCGACGCCATCGTGAGGAAAGCCTACAAGACAGCTCTCCACCTGCCAGCCACCACATCAACGGAGAAGCTGCTGGCTCTCGGACTTCACAACTCGTTCGAGGAACTCAAAGAAGCGCAACTAGAGTCACAACGGGACAGGCTCCAGCAGACGACCACTGGCAGAGCGCTCCTCATAAGACTGGGGCATCAAGCAACGCTTAGAGCAGAGCAGAGAACAGCGAGTCTGCCTGATAATTTCCGCAGCACCATCAAAATAGGCTCGCTCCCCCAAAATATGGATCCATATTTACACGCAGCTAGGCGAAATTCCCGAGCGAAATATGTAGAAAAATACTTGGCAGTCAAGGCGAACACCGTCTACACGGACGCCGCCATGTACCCCCGGAGACGGGGAACAACGGAGCAAAAAGTCGTCGCGACAGTAATAGGCTCAGACTATAAGGAGATCACTTGCGCGTCGGCACGGGAGTGCACGGTTACAGAGGGAGAGGAAATGGCTGTTGCTCTAGCGGCCGCGGAGGATTATCGCGCGAATAAGTCCTTAACAATCCTCACAGATTCGAAAGAGGCATGCCGTAACTGCATTAACGGCAGAATAGGTCATAAAGCGCTCCAAATCCTCCGCCGCGCAGGCCTACCCAAAGATCACATTAGACACACCATTTTCTGGATACCGGGACACACCGAGATAGAAGGCAACCAAAGGGTCGATACAGTCGCTCGCGAGTACACTAACCGAGCGCTCTTGAACGAAGACCCGGAGGACTTCTTGAGGGTAATACCGACGTACTCCGACATTCTACATTATTACAGAGGGACGAGACCAAAGTATCCTCCTCCTCAAAGCAAATTAAATCAACAAGAAGCAGTTTACGGGAGGAAGCTGCAAACCGGAACCTTCCCCAATTTACACATCCTTAGCAATATGTTCCCTAACCAATACAAGGACATCTGCCCATAGTGCGGGGCAACACCCACCCTATACCATGTTACTTGGGAATGTGACAGAAATAAAGCATTCCATGGCTTAGAAAATCCGAGTGTGGAGCAGTCGGAGAGTGTGTTCTCCAGCGGCAGCCCAATCCTCCAAACAGGATTGGTCATCCATGCTCAGCGAGCGGCCAAACTCAGCGGTGCCCTGAAATAGGGGCACCGACCTCTGAAAGACGGAGGGAGACATCTGCTTGAAGATGAAGACCTCTGTCTGACCGAAATACCTTGTTAAAGCATTACAGTGTATTCTATTCTATCCTATCCTAGCTCAGTCGAGCAGCGTGTTCTGTGTATAACTGTAGTTTTGGTTGCGTCTTTCAAACCGCCATAGCTAAAGGTTAACATAATATCCATGTACACGTGTTAAGCACACGATACACGCGTCGAACACAAAAACGATCGCCGATTCTACGTTGCGCATACCTGCACACGTTCCTCCTATATTTTATTCTCGGGAAGGAGTGGGTAATTAAGTTTGCATAAAATCTCGGTGTCGGCAAGTGCTTGCTTACCACAAAAAGATATCGCAGCCCGATAAAACGAAGAATATAAAAAACACAAACAGCACTAGCGCTGTAGCTATTGTGTTGTCGGTAATAAAGGGACAAACAAACAGGACGGCGCAAAAAGGGGCACGTTTGGACCAAGTGTCTCACCTGATTTCCGTCTTGTTTTGGTTCTTTGCAATGAGCAATGAACCAAAACCAACCAATCCAACAGCTAGTTATCATTGTTTGTTTTTTGTTTCTGTTATTCATTGTTCTCATTTTCTCTCGCTGCTTCAAATAGTCTGCGTAATCAAGGTTCCCATTCGAAAGCCTGCGGCCAACAGCATCTCGCAGTAAAAAAAAAAATACTGCAGCTGTGGCGCAGTGAGTGCCCATCTGTCGTTGTACGGAATATCTCCAAAGTGGCTCAATCCTTCATGTCGTGATGACGTGATGGATTCAAGAGACTCGGCGCTTATTTCAATTAAAGAAACGAGAAAAGAAAGGCTATATTTTAGGTTGAAAGCATAAAACCTGCCATTCACATCGAACCAAGGCCCATACACTAGCGTTGTGATAAACTGCTCTGGTGCAGTAATAACATTGCGTCCGCGAACTTTAAAGCGGGAGGCAATCAAAATGCCTTATAAAAAGTGCCCTTACATCCTGCAATGATACACGTACAATGTGCTTCTCATTAAGACGATCAGCAACAGCAAACAAAAGCGAATGCGACTACAAGTCCGCTGCTGTTTCAATAATAACGTAATGTACATTTGAACCAATACAAATTAAGGATGAACATGGACTTTTATTATGGCCACTTCTCAGAAAATGCAACGTGGAATTGAATTTCGTTCACTTCGTTGGCGTTGTAGATACTAAGAAACTAAAGCATTCAGAGGAACTGCCTTGCAGGTACCTGTGACAACCAAGGCTATCGGCTCCACAACGGGGAAAACGATGTCTTTAACAGTCCTTGTGCGCGGGTCTTCTGCAATTATGGTGACATTGAAATCATGGAGAAGGAAGTATCTTCAATGAAATGTAATAAAAGGAAATATCATCCATAGGAACACCTAAAGAAGTTTGCGATGAGCTTTCTGCATGCAAATTTCTAGGCTGCATACAAAATGTAGTATTTGGAAATAGCCTCCTATGCGAATACACCAATTAACCCTTGACCCTCAGTCACCAGCGGCTGCGGAGCAACAGGCCAAGGCGGCTGTCAGGCCTGTGACGCAGAGAGCGGTGAAAAAATTTTTTGGCTGCGGACAGGCCGCATTCAGGCTGACAACGTTGAACGCTGGAAGCTTATCTATTGAGTATAGTCTAGCAGTTCTGTCCTAGGAACTAGAGGGTATCAAGCGGGATGTCATAAGGCTTAGTGACGTTAGAAGGAGATATCAGGAATACATAGTGCCATTGGGCGGCCACGTGCAGCTCTACCGTTGATTAGCAGAATCACGAGAGCTAGGTGTGGGATTACTCATCACTAAGGATATAGCTGGCAACATAAAGGAGTTCTATAGTATTAACGAGAGGGTAAAATTTATCGAATTTGAGCTTATGAAGAGGCAAAAATTGAAGGTGGTACACGCGTACGCACCTGCATGTAGTGATGACAACAATCGACAGTAATCAATGAAAAACACAGTGCACCGTACTGGTGGGTGATTTAAAGCCAAGGTAGGCATGAAGCAGGCAGTGGGCGCCTATGGCATAGTACCTGGATTAGAAGGGGCAGTCATTAGTAGAGTTCGCAGAAAGAAATGGTCTGTGTACAACCTTCTTCCGCAAGCCGGAGAACCGGAAGTGAACGTAGAAAAGTTCGAAAGCAGCAATAAAATTAAAAAGACGTAATACTCCGCGCTAACTGTGGAATCGTGCAGTATGTGGAGGTAGTCGGAAAGGTGCGATGTAGCGACCCTAGGATAGTAACGTGCCAAATTAGTCTACACTTGAAGAGGGAACGGAAAAAACTAATGAGGACGGAGCCCTTTTATCCCTTTTATTGGTCCTCTCAGAAAAAAATACAAAAAAAACAAAGCGAGAGAGAGCCCGGACCAGCAACGCTTTACCGGGCTTAAAGCCAATAAAAGAAAGAAAAGGAGGCTAGACGCTAAAAAAAACTTAATTTAAAGAGAAAAGCAGGAAAATAGAAACAACAAACAAAAAACGAAACATGAAACCCCAAAGGCACAGAACAGACAGAAGCACAGATAATGTCACAAAGAATGTCAGCACAGAAAAAGTCACAGGCACAGTTGGTCCAGACACCAAAGACAGTCAGAAGCACAGATAATGTCAGCCCAGATAAAGTCACAGGCACAGTTGGTCCAAACACAGTGTCAGGCCACAGAGAGATGCATCCTTGTCCAGCAAAGGAACACAGAGCACTTCTCTGTACAGAGCTTATGCAGGAGAATTGAGAGTGACGAGGGAACTCATCGGGAATGTGTAAGAATTCTGCTGCTGATGAGATGAAGCATTTGAATCAGAACAGCACAAGCAGGAGGTTTATTCAAAAGAGAGGGGTAAGTAGACAGTGTAATGTCAGATGTGCAGAGAGACTTTAAACGGAAAACTAAAGGGGCTCTAAGGCAGCAATTCCGGAATTAATGACTGACATCTTCGCACAAAACACCACACGAGCAAATTGAAGAAGCAGATAAGCCAATTTTTTTTTAAACTAGAAAGGGAATCGACCATGCCCAGTGAGCAAAGTAATAAGAGGACTCCTAGGTAAACGGATGGAAGGAATATTGAGCGTATCAGGGACGCAGTTAAATTATTCTGTGCCGCCGTTATTTTCTTGCCAATAAGTTTTCCATAAAAGAACTGAAGAATGGTGTAAACGGGAACACACGCAACGGCGTGAAAGGGTAGAATTTTGTACATGGCCATATTGCCGAGCACTACCAGCAGCCTGATCGGCTAACTCATTTCCAAAAATTCCGGAGTGACCCCGGATATGAAATAATATAAATGAGGCAAGAGAAGACAAACGATAGAAATCTTTCTTAATGGAATTGATTGTCGGGTTAAATAAAGTAACTGAATAAAGGACAGAAAGCAGAGATAAAGTATCAGTGTAGAAATGAACGGGCATAGAAGGAGAGTTATTAAGAGCAAACGCAAAAGCAGAATGGAATGCTACAAGCTCAGCGACATAGGCACTTGAAGGTGGTTCTAAGGATATGCGATGAATGTATAAAATATTTTGTGTGGAGCTAAGAACAAAAAAGCAGCACCAGCACTGTGATGAGTGAATGACCGGTCAGTGTAAATATGCAATGCGCGTTGACAGGAAAAGGCCAAGGCATCCTGATAACTAAGTTGAGCAAAAGAAAATTTAAAATTCAATGAGGGATGGTTAGAAGAGATATTAGGTACAGGCTGAATTTCGGACTGGTTATAAAATGTCTTGCCGCAGACAACGGGTTTCCATAATGTAAAAACCATAAACTCTGCACATAATTGGTCCAGATAAATAGGCAATGGAAGAACATTGGCAAGGGCATGAAGAGCAACAGTCCTCGTAGTACTGTAGGCACCAGTAAGAGCAAGAAGCGGAATGCGTTGCAACGATAAGACACGATCTCTGAATCTGGAAAGCGGACAATGGAACCACCGAGCTGGGGCGGCATAGGTGACTGTTGGAAGAACAACCTGAGGATGCATTAGGCGCAAATGCGATGGAGAAACACGAAAATGGAAACGGAACCAATTATAGATCTTGGTCATTGATGCAATAATTTTCTCTAGCAAATGATTAACATGAGGAATAAAGCTTAGCTAGGAGTCAAAAACAACTCCTAATAATTTAATATTGGGTTTACACTTGGGACTGTAATTGTCTAGGCGTATAGTTGGCTTACGTTTGTGCAACGCCGGGACTCCATTAAAAAACAAAACATAAGAACACTTTTGAGGGTTTAAGCGAACACGATACTTGGAACACCAGTTTTGGATTAATGTTAAAACATTTGAACCCAAAGCTGTAACTAGCGGCTAGTCTTTCCAGGGACAAGGATAATAGCGTCGTCAGCATATGCCTGAATGTGGATACGTGAGGGGACAGGGATATTTAAGAGGTCATAAATTAAAATATTTCAAAGTACAGGTGAAAGATGCGAACCTTGCGGACTGCCGACAGATTAAGGCACAAAAAGAGTACAAGAAGGAAATTTATGGGTCAAATATCGGTTATCTAGGAAAGAAGCCAAGAGGGAATATAAATTTCCTGGGCAACGCTGTTGTCTTAAAAAATTAGAACCAAACGGTGCGAAACACTATCAAATGCACCTTTGAAGTCCAGAGAAATGAGTGTTCTTTGTGTTCTCTCTATTTTGATTACAAGATAATCGTAGCTAATAAATATTTCATAAAATCTAATGTAAGTATTGTCGTAAACCTTGCAGAATTAAAAGAAAATATCCGAGACCGACAAACCCGACACAAAGAAAAATATCTTGTTTAAGTGCCTCGCACGTATTCATACACTCAATCATTATGCTACACTGTACCAAAACTACTGAATAAGTTGCATGCAACTGGATTCGATCCAGTATATGAGTCTAATCGCCGAATTTGTCTTTTTTGCCGTGAACAACTGTTGTGAACCTAGTGTTGCTTTGTATCTAGAATGTTATCTTGATGTATTCTAATTTTAAGACTGTGTTTTTAGGATGTGTCTAATTTTCTGTTTTTGTGCTTTACTGTGTGTCTTATTTTCATACGGACAAAAGTAATAATATGGAACTCTTCGATGTATAAAATAATGCAAACTGATCTTTCTCCTGGCTGTTGCTCTGCCAATTATTGTAGGGGGCCAGGGCCTTGTCAAACTGTCTTTCACAGCTTTTAGTCCTGGCCCCTTTCTTTTCGACGAAAATAAAAATAAACTTGACTTGACTTGACTTGACTTTAACCACAGGAAGCTTTTGTTGCCGATATGTAAATAATAACTCCCGCAATCGATAGAGAGCCTGAACAGAACTACGGCCATGCGTGAAACCATACTGGTTTTTGTGCAGTAAATTATTCTGGAACTGGAAATAGTACAACCTACCATACAGCAAACTTTCGAGCACTTCTCCGAAATACGAATTAATGCAGATAGGCCGGTAAGAATTTGGAAGGTGCGCTGGTCTATTCGGCTTGGGAATAAAAATTATCCTTCCAAATCTCCAAGTCTGACCAAAGTAGCCAAAATGCAAAGCGTAATTAAAAATACAGAGGCAAAACAAGGGATGAGCATTAAACAAAGCGCGAACAACACGAGGAGAGATTAGGTCAGGGCCAGGAGAAGACGTCACAGCGATCGAATTGATTACAGCTTCAATCTCCGCAGCAGTGAAAGGTATATCTTGAACTGAGCTATTGTAAGGCTGTGCTATAATGCCACGAACGTGAGTATGGAAAGGAAGATCGTGGAAAAAAGTATCTGTAGCGATGTGAATACGAAGCAGCAACTTTACAGTGTCAGGAAGCGTTTCAGTATACGTGCCATCAGAGTACTGAAGAGGAGAAATTACAGAAGGGCCCCTGAGCTTGCAAAAAGCATGTTTGTATGGTTTGCCAATTAGGAATTTGTGCGTAGCAGTGGAGCAGATCTCCTTTAAATAATTATCATGGATGTTTCGATCGATACGTTGCAAGAGCGCTCTAAAAATCTGAGCGGTGTAAAATTCTTAACTGAGGGTCTGAAATGCGCTGGAAACGGCGGCGAAGAGCGCGAACACGGGACCGCTCCATGCTCAAATCAGCCGTCCACCAAATGGAACCCTCGGGAAATTTGAATTTTGCCAAACGCAAGTTTCTCTTATGTAGTGTCATAAAAGTGTTACATTTAGCTAGAACCTGATCAAGGGCGGACGCTGAATGGAGCTGATGATTATAAAAAATATTTAAACCAAGACAAAGAATTCTACTGGTAAATTAAACGACTCGAGTTGGCTCTGGTGAGCCGCTTCAACGGGGACACAAGTTGGTAGGAGAACGAATTTGTAATAAATCTCTGCTCTGAAAGTGACGCATCAGCACTGACTTGCCAAGAATATCCCTGTGTTAGCAAATTTGGTGGCGCGAAGATAAGGTAAGTCGAACTTGAAGCATACGGAGTTTCGTAGGTTAGTAAAGAGTCCGGATTATTAAGAACGACCAGGGCATTGGTGGCCGCAAAAACTTGAACATGAGTTCCTCTAGTTTTAGTAATCTTTCCGCCCCATAAAACGTTTTTTGCATTAAAATCTCCGCAAATGATTATTTCATCAGTGGGCGAAGTTTGTATACAAGTGATAAGCAAAGCAAGAGCCGCTTCAATATCTGCACGAGGCGGTATGTATTCTGCAATAAAAAGAAAATGATCGGTCGGTGTGGAACATAAAATAGCAACAACTTCAGGAGAGATTAAATTTGGAAAGATATCAAAAGTAGGATTATGGAGCAATATGACACACCTAGTGTCTTGGGGAGCGCAGATATTGTGAAAAGTAGAGGGAAGTCCTACAAATTCAGGTGAACATGTATGGGTCGCTCACAGCCGTTATTGCAATATTATTGTCCTGAAAAAAATTAACCATCGGGGAAGTCGTGCAACGGGTGTGATCAAAATTAACTTGGAGAAACAAAATGTGATCGGGCAAGGGACGCGGGGTAACACGAGGACTGAGGCCCATAATGAGTGCGGGTGCGGATCCTATCCGCTCGTTCACGCAAAAGTGAACAAGGCACATGCCCCGCAGGATGACCGGACGGGCGACCAGCAGCAGCGCAAGGTGCACACTTGCTTTTGAGGTCCTGGACAATGTTCGGGAAAACCGCCAAAGCGTGCAAACCCGCACAGCGGACGTAGCAAGCCTTCGAAGGATCATTTTGCAGCTTACATGCCTTCAAAGCGTGGCCATATTGAGCACAGTAAGTGCAGAATGGGACATGCAAATCTCCGCGGACCTCGACAGAAGTCCATCTAATAGTTACACGACGTGCCGCACTTAGACGGGCGAAGCCAGGGGGGTCAACCTCGAGTATATTCACAAATTGTCCAGAGTTTTGGGCAAAAGATAACCTAAACTTGCAGGTGGATGGGTCAGATGGAGAATGGTGTTCCGGCAGTTAAGTGACGTGATGAGGTCCTGCGGTCGCACGTCGGGGTCGACCCCAGCAAGGCGAATGTGCGCGTTCCTCTGCTGAGGGACACGGACATTGATTGAAGTACGAGTGGCCTCGATCCTGGTTATAGCGGCCTTGAGGCGGTCCAGATCCGCAGGGTCCTTGGAGGCAACCATGAGGGCACGACGAGAAGGTTGGAGGGCAACATCTCCGTTTCCCTCGACCTCTGGGTCGTTGTTTGCCTTAATCAAAGCCACCACCTCACGGCCGACGTCCGCCGAGGCCACGACAGACGTTAGTAACAACTTATGCGGCAGTTGGTCCTGTCGGGAGCCTCCCCCAGGGGAAAGCCCTGGAGGACCAGAGGACACATCCAAGGATGCATTTGCGGCATCACCCAGTATAAGAACAGCCGGAGCACCACGCAGAGCGTCAGCAAAAGTCCGAGGGACCAGTGCCTCCTGTCTCACATGGCGAAGTTCCGCCTCAGACACAGTGACTTTGGCAGACATCTCTGTGAGCTGTGTTCTGAGGATTTGCAGTTCGCGCTCTCGCGCGTCCAAAGAGGTCCGGAGCGTCCGTGAATAGTTTGTCTCTCCAACCGCACAAGCAAAGAAATGTGCTGTTTGGCGGTATAAGTCACAGATGAGACGCTGAAGAACACCTCGGGCTGCAGGACCTATCTTGTTCTCCTTGTCCAAATCGAAGTGACCATCTCCTCATGAACTTTCATGGCGTCGGCGTCCGTGCCCAACTCTAGACGGGTGGCTTTCGGCGGCTTCAGAACCACCGGCGGCTTCAACGAGAAGGCAACCCAAAAGTGATAGGCAAGGTCGGCGTCCAAAGGCGTACCAGTAGGTTTAAAAGGCAAAGGAGGCTAGTTGGTGGTTAACATGGGAGTGCATATTGCAACCGCGCAAAACGACGAGGGACGAAGAGAAGAATGCACAAGACACAACGTGTTGTATCTTGTGCATTTTTCTCTTCGTCCCTCGTCGTTTTGCGCGGTTGCAATATGCATTCCCCTGGTAACAGAAGGTAGAAGGTTGTCCGTGTGGTCCGAGGACTGTTCCGAGACGACGGCTGGATTCACCCCGCACGAGGAGGAGCCGCCCGGCTGTGATTGGCCATCTGAAGGAGCCCGGTCGGCCATAGTCAAACTGGCAGCTGGTAGGCTTAACCAGTCATTCTCGAGAGACCAAATCCCAGAAAAACTTCGAAAAATGAAGCACAGACTTCAAGCAAGGGGGTCACTCGGAGAGTCCCTGAGGTCTTACTGAACCCCTCCAAGTAACAGGATGTGCTAGAAGGCCCTAACACTGCAAAAAGGTGAAATTAGCAGGAGCAGCGAGATGAACCAAGGCCTCTTCTTCTATTCGCAACCAAAATAATCGACTTCAACCACGGACGCCGAGCTTAATGTTCAAGCAATGAACGTTAATCTCGCAACTATCATTGCGGAGTGCGCAGTAGAAGTAGGCACCTAGATACATTGAATAACAGCAAGCCTTCCCAAAGGAAAGAAGTCAAGAAGCGCCAGCCCATAAAAGCCTCTAACCCCACAAACCGAGCAGAAATGGCAGACTTATCAAAGCTAGTCAATTTATTATTATTTATTATTTATTATTGATACCCTCAGGGCCAAAGGCATTTCAGAGGGGAGTGGTTACAAATCACAGAAAATGAACAAAAACAAAAATTCAACATACAAGCGTCATGTTCCTGGTTATACAATTCAGAAGTAAGCATAATATGTAAGTGCAAGGTAAGAGAACAAAACAAGGGAAACTAAAGTAAACAAAGGAAATGGAGAATGATAAGTACATTTGTTGTGAACCTTAGTATACAATGTTAGCTAAATTGCTACGGAAGCGCAGGATGTCTTGAATGCAGGCTGTCGATCCGGGAAGGTGGTTCCAATCTGCTGATGTACGGGGAATGAACGACTGAGAACAAGCTTTTGTTTCGTGCGACGTTATACCGACCTTGTGAACGTGGTCTAGCCGTGGAGAGATGAAAGACGGAGGAGATATCAATTCATCGCGTAGATTGGGACAGTTGTAAAAAATTTTATAAAATAAACATAACCGTGAAAATTTTTGACGGGAGGCTAAGGGTGGGAGGTTGAGCGTGTTTTTCATGGAGGTGACACTTGCAGTACGATTGAAGTTAAGTAGGATGAAACGGGCGGCGTTATTTTGTACAAGCTCGAGTGCAATAATTGAGTTTGCGTAGCTGGGGTCCCAAATTGCAGATGCGTATTCTAGTTTACTACGGACAAGGGTTTTGTATAACATGAGTTTTACGGAGGTAGGGGAATTGGAGAAATTCCGGCGTAGGTAGCCTAGCATGCTGTTAGCGTTGTTAATTATGGCGTTAATATGGAGCGACCAATTTAGAGTGGAAGATATATGAACTCCGAGGTAGCGATATGACGTGACGGCCTCTAGTATGGTATTATTTAGACAATATGCACCTGTAGTAGATGATGTGCGGGAGACACGTAAAACTTTGCATTTAGAAGAATTAAGTTGCATTAACCATAAGTTGCACCATGCAGATATAGCAGATAGATCATTCTGTAGAGCGCATACGTCGTTAGTGTCGTTAATTTCGCGAAAAATTACGCAGTCATCAGCGAATAAGTGTATGTTAGAGGTTACGCAAGAAGGTAGGTCATTAATGTAAATAAGAAATAAAAGAGGGCCTAAGACGGATCCCTGTGGCACTCCAGAATGGACGGGGGTTGATGGAGAGGTGGCATTGTTAGCAGTTACGAACTGAGTGCGGTTGCAAAGGAAATATTCGAGCCAGAAAAAAAGCCTAGGATCAAGGTTTAGTTTGCTTAGCTTAAAAAGTAGTAATTTGTGGCATACCTTTTAGAAGGCTTTTGCGAAGTCGAGGAAGACGCAGTCAGCTGTTGAGCGGCGATCAAGGATGAGATTAAGTTTATGCGTAAATGATGCTAACTGAGTTTCGCAAGACAGTCGCTTACGAAAACCGTGCTGCATGTCTGTAAAAAATGAATTTGACTCCAAGAAGTTCGCGATACCTGTGTATAATATGTGCTCCAATACTTTACATGGAATACTTGTCAAAGATATGGGACGGTAGTTAAGGGGTGAATTCTTGTTACCTGATTTATGGATTGGGACCACCTTCCCGACCGTCCAGTCAGCAGGCAGAGCACCGGTGTCGAGGGACTGTTGAAATATCTTGCAAAGCAGCAATGAACAGTAAGTTTGAGAACCCTTAAGAAATTTCGCGTTGATTGAGTCAGTACCTGGACTGGAGCATGGTTTAAGGGATTCAATAATCTTCTCAATACCGCAAGCTTCGATGCAAATGGGATCCATAGTTATGTAGTTGTAAGTCTGCGCTTGTGGAAAAATGGTGTTAGTACAATGAACAAAGTTTTTACAGAATGTGGAGTTCAGTACCGCTGGGCATTCTGCATCTGGGATGGCAAGGCCATTCTCGTCTAATAAGTTAATGGTATCGCTGTGGCTGGGGTTGACAATGCGCCAGAACTTTTTAGGATCAGTGGAAAGAATGCTAGGAAGTGTATTGTGAAGAAAATTATTTTTTGTGCTTTTAAGTGCAGTTACGTAAACGGCGTTAGCTTCGCGGTACGCCTCCCATTTTGCGTTACTACCAGACCTTTCCGCAACTCGGTAGAAACGTTTTTTTCGATTGGACAGTCGTTTAAGATAGGAGTTGTACCACGGGGCTCTCGAGTGGGAACAGATTGTCCGTAATGGTATGTATGTATCTGTTAATTCTTTAACCTAGGTAACGAATAGATTCCAGTTAGTATCGACAGAGCGGTCATCAAACCCGTTGCAATAATAATCGATAAATTCGGCGAGTTCCCTGTTAATGGCCTGAAAATCAGCTTTTTTATAGTCGCGGATGTGTTTAGAAATCTTCTCAGCTGGGGGAGTAACGATGCAAATGTCAAATGAGAGCGATAGATGGTCGCTGAGACCAGGTAAGTGATTTCTGAGGCCATATCGGGATGGGTAGTCAGTATTAAGTCCAGCGTGTTTGCAGTGGTATTAGTAATTCTTGTCGGTTGAGAGACTAGTTGGGAAAAGGAAAAAGTGGAACAAAGGTTTAAGAAATCGGTGCTTAAGTTAGAAGAAGGGTTCTGAACTGGGGTATCAAAAGACCAGGATATGTTAGGAAGATTGAAGTCGCCAAGTAAGAAAACAGGCGCCAGGGGGTGTCGTGTGCAAACAGCATTTATGGCATCGTGCAGATCATCGAGGAAGTTAGCAGAGTGACTGGGAGGACGGTAGCATACCCCGAAAACAGTTTTAGAGTGTCCAAGTTCCACGCATGCCCAGACAATCTCGAGATCTGTTGTGATATTAATAGCGTAAGACCGGAGTGTTTTACAAATGGCAAGTAATACGCCACCACCCTGACGTGACGTGCGGTCGCAGCGATAAAAAGTGTATCGGGATGAGTCCTGGAAAATTTCGGTGTTACGAATGTTAGAATGAAGCCATGTTTCAGTAAGTGCAATAATATCTGCGTTACACGTGTCAGCTACGGAATGAAATGCATCACGTTTGTTTACGATACTTCTTACGTTAGCGAGAAGAACAGATGTGCGTGGTGAAGGCGACGACTGCCCACGTCCCCTCTCGTGATGCTACGGGGCGTTTTCGGTGTTTTGGGCATTTGATGAAGGCGACCGCGGTGTGTCCTCTTCGAGTACTTCGGTGGGAAATTCCTTTATCAGTTCGATGTTGTTTGTCACGCTGTCGTACATGTAGCACTTATTGTTAACGTAGAGTTTGTTGTAACGAAGCTGGAACTTTGGTGACTGAGGCAGGCTTTTAGCGAAATTAGTAAGTTGCTGGCGCGCGTTACGGGTTGCTGGCGAAAAATCCTCTGATACAGAAATGTTGTCAGTTTTAAGTTTAGCTCGACATGCTAGTATTCTGCCACGGTCTTTAAATGAGCCGAACCGGATAACTACAGGCCGACATTTTTGATGTGAGAACGTACCTTTCCTGTGGGCGCGCTCAATGACCGGTTGATCAAAATCAGTGCCTAAAGAAGTTGAAAATGCAGTGATAATTTTTTTTTTCAGTCTGTTCCCAGGTTTCACGTGCGTCGGGTATAGCGCGTAAGATTAAATTGTTCCGTCGTGAACGGTCTTCAAGGTCATCTATACGAGCCTGTAATTCATACTGTCGCGAAGTCAGCTGTTCGACAGTATCTTGAGTTGCGGCTACGTCGAGTTCTAGGGTTTCCAGAGTTTTGCATCTGCTTTCGATCAGTTCCAAACGGTTGAACACATCAAGCAACTTAGTTTCGAGGACAGCCTGGCTTGATTTGATTGTGTTAACGTCTGCACTCAGTTTAGTTTGGCCAGTCGTGAGTTCAGACGTTTTTTTGTCAATGCCTTTAAGTAACTTCATTATCTCATTCATTTGCTGAGAATCGCGTTCCGGATCAGTAGAGGCAGAGGCGGTACGTGTGTTGGGACCAGGGTTGGACTCGACGTCGCCGCAGCATAGCAACAGATATGCAGAGTCAAAGCAATCGCAGGCAACAGCACAAATCACCCTTGGGCAAGGGAGCGAAATAAGGAATCTGTTATCGTTTTTCTTAACGAAAAGAGAGTGCCGGTTACACACCTGTGGTGCGAAGAACAGATGCGTGTTAGCCATGCTGGCGCAATGGCTGCTCCCTTGCCCACTGAAGATGGTGACGGGCTGCAGGGCCTTAAAGTGCTCGGGCTGCTGCGGTGTCGCTGTGGTAGCGAAGAGCCTGATATCTGGTACGATGACAGGAGATTGTTCCGCGATGTAGGCGCATGCGTGGCAAATGCGATCGGTCGCATCGGCATCGGGTAGACAGCCAGCTTCATGAAGTGTGACTGGCTGCGAAGCAAGCAGGCAACACGTCGCCAGGGACAGGAACGCCTGTGGTGCGAAGAACAGATGCGTGTTAGCCATGCTGGCGCAATGGCTGCTCCCTTGCCCACTGAAGATGGTGACGGGCTGCAGGGCCTTAAAGTGCTCGGGCTGCTGCGGTGTCGCTGTGGTAGCGAAGAGCCTGATATCTGGTACGATGACAGGAGATTGTTCCACGATGTAGGCGCATGCGTGGCAAATGCGATCGGTCGCATCGGCATCGGGTAGACAGCCAGCTTCATGAAGTGTGACTGGCTGCGAAGCAAGCAGGCAACACGTCGCCAGGGACAGGAACGCCTGTGGTGCGAAGAACAGATGCGTGTTAGCCATGCTGGCGCAATGGCTGCATCTTGCCCACTGAAGATGGTGACGGGCTGCAGGGCCTTAAAGTGCTCGGGCTGCTGCGGTGTCGCTGTGGTAGCGAAGAGCCTGATATCTGGTACGATGACAGGAGATTGTTCCGCGATGTAGGCGCATGCGTGGCAAATGCGATCGGTCGCATCGGCATCGGGTAGACAGCCAGCTTCATGAAGTGTGACAGGCTGCGAAGCAAGCAGGCAACACGTCGCCAGGGACAGGAACGCCTGTGGTGCGAAGAACAGATGCGTGTTAGCCATGCTGGCGCAATGGCTGCTCCCTTGCCCACTGAAGATGGTGACGGGCTGCAGGGCCTTAAAGTGCTCGGGCTGCTGCGGTGTCGCTGTGGTAGCGAAGAGCCTGATATCTGGTACGATGACAGGAGATTGTTCCGCGATGTAGGCGCATGCGTGGCAAATGCGATCGGTCGCATCGGCATCGGGTAGACAGCCAGCTTCATGAAGTGTGACTGGCTGCGAAGCAAGCAGGCAACACGTCGCCAGGGACAGGAACGCCTGTGGTGCGAAGAACAGATGCGTGTTAGCCATGCTGGCGCAATGGCTGCTCCCTTGCCCACTGAAGATGGTGACGGGCTGCAGGGCCTTAAAGTGCTCGGGCTGCTGCGGTGTCGCTGTGGTAGCGAAGAGCCTGATATCTGGTACGATGACAGGAGATTGTTCCGCGATGTAGGCGCATGCGTGGCAAATGCGATCGGTCGCATCGGCATCGGGTAGACAGCCAGCTTCATGAAGTGTGACTGGCTGCGAAGCAAGCAGGCAACACGTCGCCAGGGACAGGAACGCCTGTGGTGCGAAGAACAGATGCGTGTTAGCCATGCTGGCGCAATGGCTGCTCCCTTGCCCACTGAAAGGTGGAAAGGTGGAAAGGTGGACATATTGCGAAAGGTGGAAAAAGAAGTAATAAAATGGTAGGATTTCCCCGTTGTTGAACCGGGTAGACATGCAAAAGCATGTGTTTACCCTTAATAGCTCATGATTTGGCTTTGATAGGTTACGTGCCCCCCTGCACTGGGTCGAATTTCAGCTGCGACAATTTTTATTTGATTTATTTCAGACACAACAAAGTTAACTTTGCTTTACTATTGCTAGGCAACCTCTGAAGACGATAAAATCGGTCGACAAGATTCATGGCCGGGGCTGCTGAGGGTATGAGTGCTTTCACACTAATAGTGAGAGAACTCGAGCGTGCTGTAAAGGAAGGAGGTAGCTTGAAACAGGCTCAAAGAAAACTAGGCATTTGCAAAAATCGCCTGTATGCGGTGAAGTCAAGAGGTTATTTTCAATAACATTATGGAAAAAGTAGCGGAAAAGATCCATACAAATCTATACAGAACACAATGTGTTCAGGACGTAATGACCGCGGAATTAGCACACGGCAGCTAGACATATTGCCACTAAAGAAAGAGGAAGTAAATAATGCCTCGGGAGCAGTGTAAATGTGGAAAGCAGCTGGCAGTTAAATGGTTCATCGTGAGAGGTTGGTCCCCCAATGAAAGCAGCGTCCTATTCTACCACCCTCTACCGGCAAATCAAAAGGGCAAAGGTCAAGTGGTGCGACAATATGGTCGAGCACATATGTTAAGGTCTATAGCCACACCTGACCTCCGGCACACTTCAAGGTCAACCGGCAACGCACGGCGAATTCGGCTTTACCTAGCGTAGTGAAGCTGTCGCTTCAAAAATTTCGATTGTATGTAAAAGGGAAACGCTATGTGTCGTCCACTTGTCTATTGGCCTGGTACGCCGACAGACAATATGCTTCCTTGAACAGATCACAGGCCGCTCTGAGCAACGTTACCTAGAATATAACGGTTGAGCGTCTCTTCAAGTTGTCGAAACCCACAGCGCCCTTTGACCACTATTTCCTGAACTTCGATTAGTCAATATAGTATTTCTGGAGCATGTTTTGAAACAGCATCTTAGTAGACAGGAATTTACGCTAAGTGGAGTGTATGCCACTTTACAAAACTGAAATTCGTGGGTATTTGAATGGTGGAAGGATATATGTCGAGTGTGCATGCTCAATCTACAGCTACTGAGAAATAATTTTCCTTCACAGCTGCACATTTCCAAAGCTTATCTATACAACACGTCGGACTGGATGACTGCGGAAGAGAGATCCCCCTTTCCCGGACTGCTGTCCCCTTCAACCTTAAATCTGCCTGCGCCGACATCGTCGGTGATTGCAGCTCTAGGAAGAGACATCAAAGATTCATGGTACCGTGGCTAAAGAAACCTCCACTTGCTATAAAAAATACCGAACTCTGCTGCAAGTACTACAATAAATAACTCAAATTTGTCCACTGCCTCTTGATGATTCTTTCTGTATAGCTAAGCTCTGAAAGCGAGAGTGGATTTAATTTGAGTACATCATTCCGTCAAGTTTATATGAAACACCCCAGGAAAATATCTGCCTTCGACTACATATCTGTTTAGGCGACGCACCAATACTACATCAGACCTCAGTAAATTACTTAAGTGTAGCCAAGAGCCTCTCTTCACAGTTATGTAATGGGTAGAGTATATATTTACAGGAGAGAATTAATATATAAAGAAAAAGACAGCGATTGAGCCATAAAATAAAGGCCAGCACTCGAATACACTTCGTCCTCCTTGTCCATCAGACACACAAGCCTCATGCTTCGTCATCTTATTTGTCGAAGCCGATGGCCGTAACAATATTATTCAAAAAATGATGCTCTAGTGACCTCTGGAAACTGTGCAGAGTGGCTCGAATCATCAAATTTTCTATAGAGAAAGAAGAAGAAAAAAAGATAGTGAGAAAGAAGCAAGGAAAGAAGGGCAACAGTAAGAAAAAAAAAGAAGGAAGAAAGAAAGAAACACAGAAAGAAGGAAAGCTGAATGACGGGAAAAATAATAGGAAACCGATGTCTGCGTACATCCTGTTCTTTTCGTACCGTGTGGACAGCTTTCAGCACGCTTGTGATTTTTCAGTCATAAGTTTAACTGCCAGAGCAGAAAAAAATAGTGACGTCGGTTGTGGAGTAAGTGAAAGAGTGAACAAGTTTTGGTAGTTTTGTGCAGAAACTTAACACTCTGGTTTGGTGAACATATGCTGTGAATATGGTTTTAAGGGCGTAAGAGTTAGGGCGGAGCACCCGAAAATGTTTGTAGCCCGAAAATGTGGTGACTGACAGATTTCAGAGGAACAAGCTCACCTAGTGGTTGTATTATGGTTTGCTCTTTAATCACACTGTTGAGTAAATAAAAAAATGAGTGGGTTTGACAATGTCACAAAGCCGACACTGCGCTAGGCAATTATTTTATCTAAACGTGAAAGCTCATTTCTCTCTTAGCTTTCAAGCTTTCTTGAGGAAGAGAGTGGATTTGCGTCCTATACTGCTACCACAAAGCACACGTTCTGAAACATTCCGGTGGCTGTCGCCATCTACTGAAGGGAAAAGAAATTATTTGTTTGTTCTCATGGCACCGAAAGCTGCTTATGAAGGAAATGTCATAGGTAGATCTCGGAGGCAGCCTCTCAAGTACATTAAGCCGTCAACAGATGGTTCTTGCCATGCACAGGCATGAGAGCATTTTTTTACGCAAAAAGCGCGAGCTAGAATTTTAAAGGAGTGTAAAAGTATTGTATTTCTTCGTTGCGCACCTTCCTAGAGCTGCAGGCATGGAGCTTTTTAAATATAAATACTCTTGTAAATTGGCAGCAAATGATTACAAAGTCAAAGTGTGGACGAACTTGAAAAGTGATTGGAAGCAAAGGAATATTGTGGAAGATACACTTACACACGTAAATTCCCAACCTTAAGAAATGCCAGGGTATCTAATGAATTGTGACTTGGTTATTTATTTTGCGCAAATAAAGGTCTTTCATATGAACTGCACTAAGAAGTACCTTTCGACGACATAACTTGTGGAGCTCAATATACATGAAGGACGAATATGGACACAAACATTTCTAACGGGAGACATAAGGACAACAAGGCGCATGCACCTGGAGGAACCGATAAAAATAAAGGAATAAACGAAAAGTAATGATGACCACCTTCAACCACCTCTGTCACTGAATCTGAGTTGCCAAATTTCTTATGTCATCCTATACTTGCCGCATGCAGTCTGCAATGCAAAGATTCACCGCCTGGTTATATGTGGGTATGTGCCATTTTGTGAGGCAAACACCAACAACATAAAAAGATGAGTGGTTACCTGTGAATGCTTCAAAACATCAAGACCCTCGCATTTAATATAGCTAAAAAAAAGAACTCTTTTTTAACAAGGCGATAGACGGCATGCTAACGGTAAGTTTTTCTTACAAAAAGTTGACTTTGGCAGCTTCAAAAATGTCGCGAGTAAACTTATGTTTGCTAGGGGCCATAGTCGAACATTTTTCGACAAACGGCAAGCAACCACGCTCCTTACAGTGCTAAGCCAAATTACTTCCGGTCTGTTTCCATGTTGTTTATCTACTCACGGAGCTTTCCATTTAGGTGCCCACCGGGTTGTCGAACGTATTGTGTTCCATAAGAAATCGATATGTTCCAAACTATGTCCTTTGTATGTTTCACCTATTTAGCTTAGCGGTTAATGATGCACTACGGCTTCTGGGGTAGCTTATAACCGAGCAATGCTTTTTGAGGAGGAAGCTTTGCTTCTCTTGACCTGAAGAAACCACGTGAGTTTTTCTTTCCGATGTTGTTGTGGTTATGCAACAGGCAATGAATGTAAGGTTCGCTCGTCAGGAAAGCGATGCAGAAGATAGCTTTCGCTCTTTACATGCCTGAGTGCGCTTGTTGCGTCCCAAATTCGGACACCACAGAACTGCGATGCTGTTTGCAGCAGGCACATTCGTGAATCTAGCTAAATCATTGCACTAGAGTTGCCCCAGACCTTTCTAGTGGCACTGATCGGTCATGGTATCCGTAAAGAAAAATTCACAAGGAAATGTTTCTTACATTGCCCCCTGTAATATCCACAAAATTGGAGTTTGCACGGGTCGCGCTGTGATCAGGACGTGGAAGACGATGGGGCGACGGCGATTTATGCGCACTGGCCGGAGATACGCTGGGGACGACATCAGTTGAGACGAGACCACAATGGCAACGGCACCGAGGAAGGCCAGACATATATGGAGGTCTGTTTCATTTCTGTCACCTGTATCTTCCTCGTCGTCACATGTGTTCTTCGTTCTCCGGGGCTCAGAAATGGCCCTACATAACGTAGTTGCAGGGCTCCTCTGGAGGTCAAGTTCAGGAGGCCAGATCACGAACAATAACACTAAACCTTAGCGCAGGCGATGTATTTAAGGTTCGTAGAATTCCCTGGATGTACCCGCAGGCGCGGATAACCTAACGATTATCCTTCTGTGGAATATTTGCTAGTATGGACATTTAAACAAGGTCTTCGAAACACTGCTGCTCTGGTACGTCTGAAGGCGGCAGCACGTGCGGCTCACCCAAACAAAGTCAGGTAATGAGGTGCCGAGCTACTCGTCCAACTAACGGCATAAGGCAACGTCTACCATTTCCATGCCGCTCAAGCAAGCCAGCCAGTGTATTTATGTGCTTCTAGATGAGTTACCGGAATTGTTTAGGGGAAAAAATGAGATCCACCTAACAAAACTGGTGACCCGTTACACTGCCCAAATATATATCTGCAATATAAAAGAGTTGCGGCTGTAAAAAAAGGCTGGCGAATGGAACATGTTCAGATGTTTGGTTGGATGTAGTGAAGCCGCAAGGCGTATGCCTACTAGCTGTGCCGAGCTTCACTGGGTTAACTCACAACGGAAGCAAAGTGCTTTATTGAAACACGAGGTGTTGTTACATAAGCACTCAAAGAATCGCAGAATGGTGCATTATTTTTTAAAGATGCATATGACGCTAGGAACATAAAAAACTGATAATTAGATATGAGAAATTGTTTACAGGAATTTACAGAAAACGTACTGCAAAAGGGAATCCCCTTAGGTATATTTATTTCTGCATTCTCTAGTTAACAGAAAAAAACACCGCATTTCTGATGACAAGAGTGTGAAGAGTCTCACAATCCAGGGGCAGCGGTCCGTGTCCCGGCTCGAGCCGTTTCTTTTTTTATGCAGTTGCTTTTCTTTCCTCAGATGCACTGCAAAGATCGGACGGAATGACGTCATGGCCCTGTAGACCACTGAGAAATTGTACAGTGATGTCATCATTGCGGTACTTAGCTGTCGTTGTGCGGTTCATGAATTACCCGTGCGAAGTGAGGTGATTGGGACGGCACGATCCTTTCGACTAATCACGAATTTCTCTACATGCCAACGCCAACTACGGCGGTTTCTCTTTTGCACCCTAAACGCCATAGCGTTAAAACTTTATATGCGCACGTAAATGGCAAAGTGAAAAACAGCAAGCAGCCAGAGCAACCTGAAGGCGAAGGTCAGGAAGAAAAACGTGATAAAACATGCGAAAATAGAAACAAATATGTGAGAAGGAAAACAGCAGAAAGTGCGTGTATGGCGAAAGTGAAAGACACAGTAAAATAAAGAAACCATGGCGTAAAACGATTAACAAAAGCAAGGGGGAAACAGCTCGCGAACAGGTTCGAGAAGTTTACGAGTGGCCTTCCAGGAAAGCAATCTTGATTTGGTAACTGCGAAATAGAAGGTTTGGTGACTGGCATGTAACTAGTTTAAATGGAGGGAAATGCTTCCATGACCTCCCTGGCGCCATTGTTGATGAATCTGAACAAAAAGGTCGCGTTCTCAAAGATTGGTTTGCAAGGAACCTTTTTGGTAATCTCACCCTTACCTTCGTATGCATTACAATTTTCAGGTACAGTGTGTGGCCTGCTGCGATATTTTTATTCCAAAACTATGGCCACGTATGTGACAATATTTCAGGAAACCACTATCTCTCGCAGTCACTACGCTCTCCATCCCCCCTCACAACAAAATTGTAGGAAATACACGCATGCGTCAAGAAACGCCAGCATGTTAGAAGGTCGATCTTGCGCACAATCAAAGCGCACTGCTCTCTGTACAGAAAGGTCGTTGAACCATCCTGTTTCGCGTCTCTATCTGTCATGCGGCTCTTCCAAAGGCTAAGCAGTCCTATGAACGCAAAAAAATCTCACCGAACCCTAACGGCAACCACACAGGCCCAAATATAATAGCATATAATTTGCCCTTTATGCCTCCTCTAAGAATTCTCTTAAATATGGAGTAAAAGAACTCAGTATCAGGACACAAGAAAAAGAAAGATCAGTAGAATCTAGTTGCTGATCAAGGGGATATTTCACTGGCAGCGACATAATTGTCCACTTGGCGTGAAGCAAGGCGTGTAAAGATAATGTCCGCGTATGAGGTATCAATTTTTTTGCTACCAGATAGATGCACACCTGCTGCAATAATTTTAATGAACTCTTGTCAATAAAGCTGATCTGTACAGGTGCTGTCGACAGAGAACATTTGTAGCGCGCCTTCCAATGCATTCCAAGGGCAACCAAAAGGTTATGCATTGGAATGTGTAAACAACTTGTTTATGAAAATACCACATACGTCGCTCGCTATCATCTGGAGTTTGACTAGAAATGTAGATGGGCATTTATTTTATTTTAAACACAGCTGCTCGGAAGAGATGGCTCGGCCGTTTGAAAAAAGAAAAATTCATGAGAAAGTAGTTGATAAACAAAACACCGCATACGACAGGCCTCACGAAATTCTAGAGGAAGGACGACATTGTTTCGAAGCATTGGCTCAGTTCTGTATTAGAGTGCCAAAGATCCCATAACTTCAATCCACCGTTTCTACCTTCTTTCTTGTCAATGCCACACTCGCAATAGTTGGATGAGCCTCACAACAAAAAACATGCAGAACATTTAGCAGACAAGATTACGGAATCCCAGTTCGACCCACAATTGAAAAATTGCTTGATCATCATCCTCAGTTTGACCTCAGTGCAAAGGCTTCTCCCATGTCTCCCCAATTAAGCCTGTTCTTTGGGAGCTACGGCCACCGTATCCCCGCAAACTCAATCTCATCTGCACACCTAACTTTGTGTCCCCCCTATTGCACTTTCCGTCCCTTGGAATCCACTTCGTTACCCTTAGCGCCAGCGTTTATCTTTCCTTCGCATTACATGCCCCAAGCCCATTTCTTCCTCTTGATTTCGACTAGGATGTCATTGACCCGCATTTTCCTCTCACCCACTCCGCCCTCTTCCGATCTTTAAACGCTATAGCTGTCAATTTTCTTTCCATAGCTCGCTTCGCTGTCGTGAACTTAGCCTGAACCGTTTTCGTTACCCTCTCCGCTTCTGCCTCGTAGGTGAGAGCTGGTCAGATACAGCCGTTGTGTACTTTCATTTTAAGAGATATTGGTAAACTGCCATTCATGATCTGAGAGGACCTCCAGTATGCACTCCACCCCATTCTTATTTTTCTAGTTATTGCCCGTTTTCATGTCCGCATGAGCGGCCATTACCTGGGCTACGTTGACGCATTCCGTTACAATTTGCAGCACCTGGGTGCCAATTGTTTACTGCCATGTCCTTGCAAGTCTATTGAGCATTACTGTAGTTTTCTGCATATTAATTTTTAGACCCACAGTTCTGCTCTGCCTGATTGATCACGCTTTGCAGTTCATCGCCTGAGTCACTTATCAAATTAATGTGATAAGAGAATCGCAGATTACTTAGGTACTCTCCTTAACTCTTGTCCCCAACTGTTCCCAATCCAGGCCTCGGAACACCTCCTATAAACAGGCGGTGGAGAGCATTGGCGAGATCGTGCACGTGATACCCTTCCTTAATGAAATTCTAATGCTGGCTTTATGGAACACTGAAGTACCTGTGCAGTAGGTATCTTCTGGTATTTTCACAAAAGCCTTTCTACACCCTGATTCCGCAATGGGTTCAGTACACCCGACGTGGAGTTGGGCTCCAGAGCCCCAACTGATACCACACAATGCAAACGTTTCGTGCACTACTCGTATAATGAAAAAGCCCTCTTGTTTGCCATGTTCGAGAGCTGTGCCGGAGCTGTCACAAGAAGTCCCGGTAATAAAAAGCCTCGACCGCACTCCTATCAGAAGAGAAGAGGGTGACGATATCGGTGTAAGTCGAAAGCTTAATTCGGCAGCAGTGGGCTAATCAGAACCGACGAATACTTTTGTATTCTGTGTTAATAAAAACTAATTGTCTGACGTATAACGCTAACAAAGAAGGCAATGCTGGTAAGCCCCGTGGAACAGATGAGTTAAGTGATATTCCATTGGTAAGCACTTGATTTATGATGATCCGTGCTATGGACTCATTATAACATTATCCTATGCACTTTACGAATACGCCACCACAGTTTTCAAGAGCGAAGATTGCAGAAGAAAAGCAGCACTTTATAACAAACCATCGCGAGATCATTGTTATTAAGGGCAACTTTCCCCGCCTCACATAACATAGTCTCCAGCATCGAATATGCTTTACCCTTCTAAGATTGGATACTATACGGTCTCATATACTAAAGGTTTGATGCGATTTTGTCAAGTGTAATCCCACTAGCTGCAAAAAGAAAGAACTGACCTTCGCAAAGGTTTTGTAATCGTCGTCATGATCACTTCATATGCCCTTAAAATGCCAAAGGAGAATACATAACGAAGAATATTTTAAACGGAGCAGGTTGCACATGAACTCCACTCGACGTTCCAAAGCCTTTAGCTGGCCAATGTAAAAATGGGTATTGAAAAACAACACGCAGAAGAATTCAGGACTGCTATTTACCGCAGTCCACATTGCAATGACAACGGAGCAGATATATAAGCAATGCATAAAATGTCACTGAGCCACAGAATAAGAATTTGTACGTTTGCTAAGAACAGAGTAATAGTGTTTGCGCATTGGTCCAGTAGCAATATATATACTCGCGAAAAATACATACTCGCGAGTCGAGAGACGCGTTACAAGAGCTATCGATTCTAGCAAAAATTAGGGTAGGAGACAAACTAAACCGGTGCGTGTGGTGAGACGTACTGTAAATATTCTGGAATAAATATCGTACTGTGAACATTACGTGTCCATGCGAAATAACAAAGAGAAAATGAGCACTTCATGTCAAACACACTAGGTGTTCTGCTGCTTTCGACTTGGATATATCGGGCATAGTTCGGGATATATCGCAATATATCGGGCATAGTTTGAGAGCGAAGGTTCAAAATAATGAACGTAAATTCTAGTACACGATACAGCGATTGCAGAGAGCTAAAAGACCAGAAAAAGAGTACCCAGCCAAGGAGGAAGGCGGTTCGAATCCTGGTGCCACAAGACTTTTCACCAGATAAAAAAGAAAAAAAATCCGTGATGACGGAGTTGGAAACCAGAACTGTTGTGCGCCCTGGAACCGTCTCCCGGAGGCGACCGCGCTACCTCTATCCAGAACGAGGTAAGACCCTTTTGAAGCAGTAAATACCACCACCTTCTGTATGACTGCACCAATAATCTCCAGACTTCATACCCCAGTGGCTGCGGACCACAGGCCAAGGTGGAGGTCGGGCCGGGGATGCCAAACAAGGCATTAAGAATATCTTTCTCGATAGAGAGGGTCTTTGGAAACTGAATTTGGCAACATTCAGAGTTAGTTTTTTTATCTATTAGCGGACCAAGCACTGCAGGTATAGAAACTAGCAGATATTAAATGGGATGTCATATGGCTTGGATAGATGAAACATATACATTGTTAAAAAGTTTGAAGGTACTGTGTTATAAAGATTTAGTGGACCTGCAAGAACGGGCTCAGTGATTAACACTGAATAAGGACATAGCGGTGAGCATATATTAATTCGAGAGCATTATCGTGATTGTGGAATTTGAAGTAATAATCCTATTAAGAGGATTTATAGATATTTGCACACGCGTACGTACTTGATTCCAGGCATGATAAGTTAAAAAAATGTTCTATAAAATCGCGGAAACATCAATTAGGGTTATAAAAAATGTAGTACACCGTCCTGTTGGGCGACTTTACTGCCAAAAGTGGCACGAAGCAGGCAGGCGACAATTCAGTGCAGGATTATGATACAGGTTCTTGGAAACACTGTCGAGTAGTTATACATTCACTCGCGACAAGTGAAGCGGAAGTGGACTTGAAAAATCACGAACGGCCACACTAAAAATAAAAGACACGTCTTGCTGCGCTCATAATCTGGCATTGTACAGTATGAGGAGCTGCTGGCTATATGCGATGTAGCGATATAGCTCATCGACAGTTGACTGCCCGCCACAGCCTCCACGACCACTTATGCACGGGACGCCATCGCCCGCGCCGACGTCGCTCGTATTACAGCTCGCCAAAGGTTGTCTGCGTCCCAAGACTCGCAGAAACGCCGTCATGACTTTAGCCACCGACCACGGCGGCTGCGTTTCTATGGAGGAAAAACGCTAAGGCGCCCGTGTGCTGTGCGATGTCAGTGCACGTTACAGATCCCCAGGTGGTCGAAATTATTCCGGAGCCCTCCACTACGGCACCTATTATTCCTTTCTTCTTTCACTCCCTCCTTTATCCCTTCCCTTACGGCGCGGTTCAGGTGTCCAAAGATATATGAGACAGATACTGCGCCATTTCCTTTCCCCAAAAAACCAATTATTATTATCATTATTTAGCCACCGCGAGGCCACCTACCCTCCGATATCTCCTGTCTTGTTTTGGGACCCGTCCCGCCCTGTGGCCCTCTGTGAAAAACTTCTTCCCCGCTATACGGGCCCTTACCGTGTCGTACGTCCTGTGACCGTGGCGAGCTAACCTACTAGATCCGTGCGCTGCACCCACAGATCCCGCCCGCTCCATTCCGTACCGGCATCGTCCATGTCTCCTGCCTCAAGCTTTACTACTCGAACTCTGCCTTGCGCGTCTAGTGCGCACCGGGACTGTGCGTTTGACGTGGGGGGAGGGGAGGGTATGGGTAGGTACGTTTGGAGGGCGACGAAGTGTTCTGAGAACGACGACAAAGCTGTGGTGCGCTGTTGTGATATTTTGTGACTGGTTCGTCTGTCTCAGGCCCTCGGGCCTTGTACTCGTTGATTACCTTTGATATCACGTAACATGATTTTGGCGGCTCGAATAGTCAGGTTTCATCCGAGCACGGAGAAGCAAGGAACAAGCACATCATGGAGTTAACAGTAAGGGGGAAAGTAGAGGAATATTGGTTCTGGCTAGAGAACAGGCAGTTGGCTTTAACGGAGAATGATTAACTTTTTTTAGGGAGTCCATGGTCGAGAGAGGGAAGGTAGATTGGTTGTTGCTACCACATAGTGAACAACAGAGGGGAAAGCTTCAGGAAGCTTGTCATCGTTTCGACAAGAAGATGACTTGTCTTCAGCCGGAAAAAAGCGTTCACCACACGTGGGGCTTATATATGGTCTTCCCTTTGAGGGGGAAGTTCCGGTGAGGGGGAGGAGGGCATGAAGTGGGAAAAGTTTTCGAATGGGTTGAGCCAATCTTGTTCAGACATGATGGCTACTAAAGACATTTAAACAGTAGACCTGCAAAACTGTGAAGGTAAATAGGTCAGCTCAGCAGAAAGGAATCCGGGGTCTGGGGAGATAGAGAACTCGAGCTTGAAAGCGTGTGTGTCCACGCCTCGGGAGCTGCGAAAGGTGGTATGGTGTGACTGGTTGGGCTAGCATAAAAAAAATTGCACTACTGAGCACTAAAGCCGAACGAAATACCGGGGGAGAAAAAAAGGAAAGGTTGAACAAAAAAACCGAAGTGGTAGGAGTGAGTGGGAGAGAAAGAGTTTCCTGAGAGTAAGGTGCCCTTAAAGCATTACAAGCATTAAAGCATCATTCAAGTCATGATTTTCTTTTTTTTTGGCTGGAGAGTTGGAACAAAAAGCGGGTAATTGTCCTGACGTGGAAATCGCTGTTAACGTTGTCACGCTCGCAAGGAACGAGTAAAGGAACGTTTCCTTTTAGCTTCAAAGCTTCTCGATTATATCATCTCAGAGTAATAGTGAAGCAGGCGTTGGCTTGGCCGGCACTGTTGTTAGATATCGCCGTCCAGAACAGTTGTATAAATTATCACCGCCGCGTGCGTTTAGGTGCTGCCAAAGCTGCCGGCTGGGAGATTGTAAACATATAATTGCCGCGGAATATGAAACACAACGAAGAATAAAATAGGATTCTAGGTCTTTGTACACAGGCATAAAAATATACCTTTGATAAGATCACAACGCGCCCTGAAGATTCTTCTTGGTAAAAGGAGGGTTGACTGTACGTTAAGGTCCACAGACTTAAAATCTGGATGCGTTTGAGGCTCTTAATGAGGTTCTAGTTAGCAGGAGATTCAAAAAGACGCATGTCCTGGGTATGCGCTATGCGCCTATGTAGCGTTTGGGCCCACAAAACTATCATGATTCTTTAAGGTACTCATCGCTAGGGACGGCGTTCTTTGATCGTCCTGGCCACAATTGTTTTGCACTTTAGTTTATCTAGACCCCATACTTGAAACGGATTATTCGTAGAATAAAAGTGGTGCAATCCCTTGATATTTTGAATGAACTTTACAAAACAGAAATCTGTAATGTGCAAAAAGGGGTGCACCAAACGCCTACGTATCCTAGGGCCATAAGAACTTATATCTATTCGCAGCTGCTCAGACCCAAACCGCCCGTAAGCAGGACCACAGAGACGAAGACTGCGACCGAAACCTCCACCTTATCCCGGATTGCTGCGAACACCGTTAACCCTAAATGAAACAGCGCCAGCATCGCCAGTTCCGGCAGTTTTAGCCAGCGGCATCATGCAATGGCTCCTAAAGAAGGCTGTATCTCTTAATAGATAAAGCGGAAAAGTGCTGCTAGTACTGCAATAAAAAATGAACTAAGACAGGCCCACCGTTCCTTTTGAATTCTTTTTGAAGACGCATGCACAGACAGTGAGAATGGCTTTACAAGCGGCGACATCATATTGCCTTGTGTTAAACGCTGCAGGAAAGATATCCAGTCAGTACCTTCTTGTTTTAATGGGGCTCCCAAACTACCTCGTGCCAGTGAAGCTCATGTAAGTGCACCAAAAACCGGCATCAGTGTTATTCAAGAAGCCATGTTCTAGTCATCACCGTGATCTCTTCACTGGTTACCCAAAAGTCAAATCTTGATGCATGAAAATACCGTCTGTTAGTTTTCCTTCGTTGATTGCTGTCTCAAAATCGTGGATTGTTTCGACCACTGAGTGGATGTTAATTACCCTTGCCTGAACCCATGTTGAACAACATCCAGTACATTATGTTCGTCCAGGAAATTAGTGAGATGCTTATGAAAGATGTGTTATAATAATTTGAACGTTGTCAAATGTAATGAAATATGGTGATAATTTTCAATACACGTCCTCTCTGCACTTTTATACAAAGTCTTAATTCTAGCAGTTTTCCAATCACACGGTAGAACACCTTCTTTCAAAGATCGAGTGAATAGGACGCACAAATACTTGGAACACCACTCTGCATACTGTTTAAGAAAGTCATTCGGAATATCATTTGGTCCAGGTCATTTCTTAACATTAAATTTTAACGATAGATTTAAAACACCCTCTTCAGGAATTTCAACATTAGGTATGAAAGGAAGGGACATGCTGATGGGAGCATTATTGATACAAACAACAGTTAACATCTCTTCGTAAGACGTATACAAGAAAAAGAACCCTTCGTTGGAATCACTGAAAACTTGCGACGTGGTATGGAAGGCAAAAACATGTTTATTTGAAACCTGCTTGGATGCAGCGTCGAAGTCAATGCGGCGCATGGTTTGAGCGTAGCTTTAGAGTTTCTCCTGATTGAAGAGATCAACGGACTCAGTAATATAAGAATGGAATTAGCCGGGCCAGTTTGTTCATCACACATGTGCAGTGATGTAGTCCTCACTGTGAGCCGTTCAGAATAAGTCCTGTAAGAATAGTGTGCCCCGCGGGGTGAAATGAAATTAATGGCAGGTTGTTTACATCGAGTGCCCGGTGCAGCACACCCGAAATAACAAGCTTTACGTCATCCTGTATTGCTGGGTTTGCAGCCGATGGCAGTGATTGATGCAGGATAATAATATCAAAGTAATTTTTTTTTTCGCATTTTGAAGACAGGGTTCCTCTAAGGAAGATTGATTTTCCTTTTTTTCAGTGCTGGGCGGGTATGATCTGAAGAGCAAAGTAGATGCAGCAGCTCCGGGCGCGAAAAGGAAGGAAGGGTATTTTTGTTGCTGTCAGCGTGGGTGACGCCAAGGCTGCCATCTGTTGTTTACTTTGCAGAAAGTAATGCGAAAACTTCGGAATAACAAATTGTACATGAGCTGAAAAAGTATCTCTTTTTTCTCCCGTAATAACATTGGCTGCATGCGCTCTTCAATAAAACAAAGAGAGAAACATTCAGAACATTTAAGTGGTACCAAAGGCGTATCAAGAAAGCCCAGTGACTTCTCTGTTTCGAACCAACTGTACCGCTGCCCTTCGATGAAATCAGAAAGAGGTGACTCTACATTTGTGTCATTGGGCGACCTCAAAGAACGCCATGTATTATTCAGTGAACTATTCTAAATATGTCATATAGAAAGAAAATATGGCACAATCCCCCCCCCCCCTCCTTCAACTAGCTACCCTGGAAATTCTGTTCCATCTTTTGTTTTCGAGGTTTTGGATCCGTTCCAGCACAACTGAACTGAGCGTGTGGCCGTTGGCAAGGATTTACTTTCACAAATCAGGGCTACCTTTTTGCAAACCGAATATTAGTTAATGCGAAAGCCTTACTACGTCCATCAGAGAAAAGCCGGCGGGCGTGTGTTAGTGCTATGGTATGTTAGTGTTTTAATGTTAGCATTTTAGTGTGTGTTCGTTCTCATACGTAGTGCAGAAAATCCCAGCGACGCCAAGACAAATACGGTGACGGTATCAAGCGGCGTAGGACGCGCTCAACAAGCGGAGCACAACTATTTCAGACAACCATATACACATCCTTACATATACATAGACCCTCCACTGGCTAACCTATGTCTGGCGCATGTATAGCTGACTATAGTCGTGCGAAATTTGTGAGCAACAATTTTGCATAGAGTGTTTCGGCTTGTGCCATAGGATTTCTCTGTCCATGTAGCTTACATGCGTCAGTCAAGATCGAGGTTAGCCTGCAACAGGAATTCGAACAAACCACATATGCACTTTTCATTGTGTGCCTTCCAATACTTCCTCAAACTTGAAGGCGAGGTAGAGGTGTCCACCTCGATATGAAACAGGGACTGCGCGATTTAGTTTCCTACAAAAAACAGTTTTTATAATAAATTATGACGAAACCAACCGTCGCACAGCGTTCCGTGTGGTTTCTTTAGATTTCTAGTTGCATATAGCATACCTCCAGTAGTCAGGTTCGAGGCTCGGTCGCGACAGTTATTCGAACGAAGTGAACGAGTATTTTACTCGGACATTTGTGACTTGATCATTTGTGCAACACAATTTGAAGAAGCGTATTCATTTCATTCCTCACTGCGCGACCTGCTTCGAGTTCTAACGCTCACGGTGACACACAAATGTTTTGCCTTCACAGCACGTAAGCAGTGTTAGTTGCCCTCTGAACTTCTTTGCTATTATAAATATGTGTATTAATGAAGCAGTACGACGCTTCTTTAGGTGGAGGGTGGTGCCTCGCATCTTTATTATGTTGATTTTTTCACCCTCAACGCCGCTGCCATGCGCATGAACAGTTTGCCACGAGCGGTACTACCAAATTTAGTCCAAATTCTTTTCACGTGTTTTTATATTGTTATTGCAGATTACCACGCCTTCTCTTGACAACTCTGCGTCAGCTTTAAATGGGTATTGGCGCAAAGTTTATTGGAGTGCGTTGTTTGGCCTCGAGAATGTGTATGTTTTAGATTGGGGTTTAACGTCCCAAAGCGAATCAGGCTATGACGGATGCCGTAGTGGATGGCTGCGGGTAATTTCGACCGCCTGAGGTTCCTTACCATGCACAGACATCGCACAACACACGGGCTTCTAGCATCTCGCCTCCTTCTAAATGCGACCGCCGTAGCCGGGATGGAACCTATGTCTTCCGTGTCAGGAGCCCAGCACCATAAACATTAACCCACCGTGGCGGCTCCTTGAGAAATGCCTACGGCTCTAGTGTGCGTAAAAATAAGCTCAAAGTACTACTGCGCTGCGTGTATAAAGAATTACAAACAATTTTTGCACAGGAAATTTCCTCTCTATTGGCGCCGCCGCAGAAGACCAGCTCGACGGCATCTGCGACTATACAATCCGGAATAACACATGTCCTCACGGGATCGGCTTCGCCGGGAAGCATTGGTTGTTCCTGTGAGCTATCGCTGTGGTCGCTGACGTCGCAATAACTGAGGCAACTCAGCCTTAACGTCATTTAATGAAAGTCTAAATGCCGAGCGGTTCCACATTCAAAATCATATTAAAATATGGTGCACTCAATTCCTGCACCCAAAACCGCCTACAAAGTATATCCTTACGAACATGAAACAATTAATATAATTAGCAAGAAAAAGATGGCAGTTGCGCGGGAAGGAGAAGTCGTCCTAGGCGAGCGGCTATTAATGTCATTTCTGGCGCTTCCAAGAGCAAAAGAAGTGGTTTTGCTTTAACCTAGTAGAAATGAGTATTCGTGCGAAAGCATGTGTTTAGCCTTGTTGGATCATTGCTTTGCATTGCTGGGTCTTCGAAAATCTAACGACGATATTAGCTCGATATAGTAGTAGCTGATGACGACGATGATGTGCAATGCACAAATCGTGAGTGTGTTGAATGAGATAAGTCCGGATGAATTTTTCTCCTGTCGGGATCTGAACCAAACCCTGGCCAATCCCCAGCTTTAGAATGCGCCATCACTTCAGTTGCAACTACAACGACACTAGGAGTGATCGGCTCCGGCGAGAGCATGGTGCTCTCGTGCGCAGGCCGGCGAAGCTCGTCTCTTCGCGCCGCCGCGGGTTCTAAATCCACTCGCGGCAATATTTATTTCTCTATTTATTCAAAGTCAAGCTTCAGAGAAGGAACGGTTTATACAGCCTTAGTTGTGATGAAGAGCTTTCGCTGTTAAACTGGTAGTGACCTCGTGGTCATGGCCAATATATATCGTTGGTGTGCACCACTACATTTTGACGTCAACAATGACAACACAAAAAAAACAAAATAATCTTATTTTCATTGGTCATCGCGTCTCATTCGTCGGCTAGCCTCCACATAACATTCGGTGTTATGTATGGGATATCAGCGCCATCCGGGTCCTTAAGCTTCGGCGCCCTGCGTCAAACGTGGTCGGCAGTCTTCTGTTGTAAGCTTCGCGCCGCTTGGCTGTGCTCCAGCCTGCCAGACCTGAAGCGATCTGACCGTTGCTGCCCTCCCGGCCCGGACCACCTGACACGACCAACTGCAGACGACGCAACGACCCGACCTCCGACCCCACCGACCCGAGATGCTTGCCACGTGCGAGGAGACTGCCCTCCTGCCCATGCGGTTCAGAGCATCCAAGGGCCTCGACCGACGACTCCCGGCGACCAGGAATCAAGAGCTTCGGGAACCAGGAATAATTAGCCCATCTCATCTACCGTGGCAAGGACAACGCAGCGAGCCATGGAAAGAAAAATGATAGGTGTAACGTTAAGAGATCGGAAGCGGGCAGAGTGGGTGAGGGAACAAACACGGGTTAATGACATCCTAGTCGAAATCAAGAGAAAGAAATGGGCTTGGGCAGGGCATGTAATGCGAAGGCAAGATAACCGCTGGTCTTTAAGGGTAACGGAGTGGGTTCCAAGAGAAAGTAAGCGTAGCAGGGGGCGGCAGAAGGTTAGGTGGGCGGATGAGATTAAGAAGTTTGCAGGCAAAGGGTGGATGCAGCTGGCAAAGGATAGGGTTAATTGGAGAGACATGGGAAAGGCCTTTGCCCTGCAGTGGGTGTAGTAAGGCTGATGATGATGATGATGATGATCTACCGTGGCAGCCAGCATTTCACCACTCTGTCATTGCTGTTCTGCTGTCCTCTCGAACCCAACGCTATTCCGCGCGTTTCTTCCCCAGTGTCGTCAATTTACGATCGAGACGACCGTATGTGGCACCAAGTAGTGTAACGGAGAAGACCAAGATGGCAGAAGCGCGGGATGGAGACCTCCCACTGGGCCAGCGGCCATTAATATCGCATGATTCCCATTAGCTAACACATCTCATTCTTCAGCGGTCCGGCACTTAACAATATGGTTGCCATTCGGAATTTATTGTCTATACCACTTTAAATTGAGCGTGGCAAAGAGAAGCAGTAATTCGGCACTTCAACGAACACCGAGTACGCCTGTTGTTACCACCGCCTTCGAGGTGGCCTTTGTCGCCGCAAGTTAGTCCAATAAAGAATTCTTTCAGAATCTTTTTGCTTTACCTGTGAGTGCTGGACTACCTTTCCATAACGGGACCTTCTTGTGTCACTTGACGAAGTGCGGCAATCAATATATTTTTCCTGGAAAAGAACAAAAAATTGATACCTGAAGTGGCAGATATTGATGACTAAAGAAATATAGACTGCCAGGCGTCATATGTTCAGGGTGTTGAAGTTGCCTGTGCCACATGTGTGGCTTATGACAGTAATTACAGAACACAGGCGAGATAGAACGTAATATGAGTTTGGCGGAGAAATGGAGACAACCTGTTGAATTATCTGACGACGCTGCCCTTATTTTGCATGAAAGCATACATCGGGTGGGAGACTGCGCACAACTTCAGTGTCTGTAGCGAAATGTGATTGCCATTTATGTTGACGTCGTTCTAGGGGAACCAACAAGACTTTGGTGCGAAGCGAAATGCGCCAAACATAAAACAGAGAGATTGAGAAGTCGACAAAATTTTTTCAGGAATAAAATAAGTGGCGGCCGCGAGTAAATTTGGCGGTTTAATAAAGTGAACATACCTGTCAGGATACAATCGAGCCGCAAGGTGGATTCTTTCCCAATGTAGCGACTTTTAGTAGGCTGGTTATATCAAAGATATCTGCAACAGTCGATTTGTTGCTACTTGTATTCCTTTTTTCTTATAGCAAATTGTTCCGTAGAACGTGTTACAACGATTGTAGAGTGAAATATTAAAGCACTACGATATGCCGTTTAGGTCCCCAAGGAAGCAGTGTACCATGGTTTATTTTTCGAGGAATCAAATGACACTAGAGTCCTTATAAAAATACTAATAAAATAACGGAGCAAAAATATCTCTTAACCACTGTATCGTAAATGTGTGAAAAAATGAAAGATGATAGGATGAGCCCTGGATTTATTTGAAATCAACGAAGAACTACAAAACACGTTTTTATAAAAGACTGCGAGTTCTAAAAGGTATTGAAAGCTTTCTTAGTGAGCATACCGAATGTTTTTCTCCGGTTGTCTGTAAGCAAGCATCTCAGTTGCCAATAAACGAAAATGTGTACTAAGCGCTTAAAAGCTTTAGCACTGTGCTTAACACGGAGTTTCAAGCACCCGTTGATGAGGCTGCAGTTTTTTCTGCTTCCAGGTTGTTTCTCGGAGTCTTTAGCGACAACACTGTAATAAAGAGGTGTAAGCCTGGGAAACATTCTACGCGTGCGGCCATCCTTGATTCTTCATCAGTGCGATGCGCTTCTTTGTTTCTGCTGAGCTTAGAACCAGAGAATGGTGATATCTTAGCAACAGTAACCAGATGTGTGATTCATTCAGAAGAATTATAAGGGACAACTTTTAATGAAGCATTAATAGGCAACAGGAAGGGCTAAACAATCACTTTCGTAGGTCTCGGAAACGTGGATACAACAAGAGAGTACCGCCCAGTATGCGACTGATTGTCATACGAGAAGAAGCTTCGCGATATTTTGAGAATCTCTCCTTACCGCTTTTGATACCGGCTTTACAATTTATTTGAAAAGAAACGTTAAGTGAGTACGTGCACAGTAACAAATATGATAAATAAAGAGCGCAGATTGCAGCAGAAGCAGCAGCAGCACTTCTTGGAAAAATGTAGAGATGATATGGGTGACGAAAACGTCACGAAGAATTTATGAAGTTGAGCAAAGCAATCAATAAAATGTTTAGGCAGCGCTACAGAGGCCTACAGCGGCCGCTGGCACATGGACAATAATTGAGGGATCAGTTATTTCACCATTTCAGAGTGTTCATTTCTAAGCTGCGCCTCAAAGCATAATATGTAAAAAAAAAAACAGCATCCATTTCATTTACAGAAGGATGCTATTTCGCGCAAAGAAAAACAACATTTGACATTTTGCTTCGTGTTGCCATGTGCTGCATGGGCTGGCATGGAGGCGAAGTGTTTATGACGCAGCAAAGATTTTCGAGCTACACAGCTGCTAAATTTGTGGAGTGTAATCCTGGAATACAGTGTCTGCTGCTTGCAATGAAGGATATTGGCTACGTGATCCCTCTTGTATTTCAGAGTTGCTGCAGCTTCCAGTCAGTTATGGAAGTCGCATGTTGCTCTTCGAAATCTTTGATTAGAAATCGACCAGAAGTTTTCCGCTCGCTGAATGTTATCTTGAGCGACTGCTTTCCTCTCCCTGCCTCACCTTTCTTCTTTTGTTCTCTGGTGACGCGTAATATTTTTGTGCATCGCATTGGTCATATATAATCTGTTTTATTTCGTAGCCCGAAAATTGTTCGATTACTATTAGGTACGCGTATACAAGGGCGGCTATCCTCAACGAGACCAAGGAACATGCATGTTTTTAGAGAGGACCTGAAAAAGAAACCAAAATGGAAAGTAATGTGATCGCTTAAATAAGAATCTAAAAACTTCAACATGACAACGGAAAAAAGTGTTACCCGAAAAGAGAAATATATTGGCTTTCGATTTGCTGCATCTCATATACAAAATTGAAGTGGATACAGAAAGGAACATTGCCTGTCCCGGTCGCTCGGGACGCACAAGCATCCTTCCTGAATTACACAGCAGATGATATTGTGCTTCATAAATCATCATAAACATTTTTTATGGAGATAGCGAATGCAAAGTTTTTTAAGCCAATGGTTAAATTTCCTCTACGCTGGGCAAAGAAAAGAATGTCCCAGAAATATTCGGCCAGCTGCAAACTAGGCAGTGGTCTCTAACTGCTACACACCCCAGTGACATTCATAAGCTCGCTCTTGTTTTGAGAAAATATTATGACTTGTTCATTACTCTAGAACAAATTCCGCAGGCAGTTCTTGACAGTTACGGCCAACACGTATAAAGGTTAAAGCAGTATGGTTGTTTTGTTGGCATGACGCTCGCCAGTGACGTTCGAGATTTTCATTGCGCTTGTCGCTAGATGGTAAACAACGAAATCAGGGTCATCCATTACAGAATCATGAAAGAGTCGTAGCCCTTTCGCTATTTGCAATTTTTTTATCTACCCTGTGCGTCAGCAAACAGTTTGATTGAAAACGGGGTGTCACAATTCCGGATAAATGGGCAAAACGAGTCCTGAATAATAAGCACGATGTGTGCAAGCGCTAGAGTTTCAACGAGTTTAAAACAGCAAAAATTTCAATGGCTTTGTATTTCTCAGAGGTCAGCAGTTCAATGTTCCGGACTTCTAAGGCCTCTGAACACTACAATAAATACACTAGCGCCGAAAAGGCTCAACGTAATGACGATACAACTACAAAGGACACAGATGAATCAGAGCTGGTGTGAAACCCGAACATGCTCTTCTAAAATTCGATTTCTTGTCTCTATTGCGAGCTAAGTTGTTCGTCACCGGTTTTGGCAAAACGAAAAGCTTCTATTACCTCCCTATCAGTTAGATAGTAAAGCGGTCTTGTCCAGGTAAGATAGAAATCAGCGGCGGTCGAAACTCTTGAATTGCTGTGGTAGAGTGCTAGCCGGACCGGTGCGCATCGATCTTCTATATTCCAAACTCAAGCAGCAAATGTTCTAAGTTCTAAGCAGCAACACTGAAAGGGAAGTCCTCGAAACTTTCCTTATTGACAAAACGGGTGACGAATGCGTTCGCTCGCCCTCGATATATCTATCGAAACAAGAAATCGTATTTTTTCAAGGGCACTTGCGGGTTTCACACTGGTTGTGATGCACTTGTGTCCTTTCATTCCCAGAAGGATGCTATTTCGCGCAAACAAAAACATCTGATATTTTGCTTCGTGTTGCCATGGGCTGCATGGGCTGGCATGAAGGCGAAGTGTTTATGACGCAGCAAAGATTTTCGAGCTACACAGCTGCTAAATTTGTGGACTGTAATCCTGGAATACAGTGTCTGCTGCTTGCAATGAAGGATATTGGCTACGTGATCCCTCTTGTATTTCAGAGTTGCTGCAGCTTCCAGTCAGTAATTGAAGTCGCATGTTGCTCTTCGAAATCTTTGATCAGAAATTGACCCGAAGTTTTCCGCTCGCTCAATGTTATCTTGAGCGACTGCTTGCCTCTCCCTGCCTCTTCTTTCTTCTTTTGTTCTCTGGTGACGCGTAATATTTTTGTGCATCGCATTGGTCATATATAACATGTTTTATTTGGTAGCCCGAAAATTGTTCGATTACTAGTAGGTACGCGTGCGTGTGTCTGTGCGTGTGCGTGCGTGTGCGTGCATGCGTGCGTGAGCGTGTTTGCGCGTGTGTGCGCGTGCGTGCGCTTGCGTGTGTGTGTGTGTGTGTGAGTGCTTGAGCGGGTATGCGCGTGTGCCTGTGCGAGCGTCTGTGAGCGCGTGCGTGTGCGAACATGTGTGAGCGTGTGCGTGTTATTGCTTGAGCGTGTGCGTGTTAGCATTTGAGCGCGTGTGCGCGTGTGTGAGCGCCTGTGCGCACGCGCGGTAAGATACAGATACCGGTAGTGGTAAGACACGTGTGTGTGTGTGTGTGTGTGTGTGTGTGTGTGTGTGTGTGTGTGTGTGTGTGTGTGTGTGTGTGTGTGTGTGTGTGTGTGTGTGTGTGTGTGTATGCGTGTGTGTGTGTGTGTGTGTGTGTGTATGCGTGAGCGTGTGAGCGTGTGTGAGCGCATGCGTGTAAGAACATGCGTGAGCGTGTGCGTGTTATCGCTTGGGCGTGTGCGTGTTAGTATTTGAGCACGTGTGTGCGTGTGCGAGCGCCTGTGCGCACGCGCAGTAAGATACAGATACCAGTAGTGGTAAGACACGTGTGCGTGCGTGTGTGTGTGTGTGTGTGTGTGTGTGTGTGTGTGTGTGTGTGTGTGTGTGTGTGTGTGTGTGTGTGTGCGCGCGCGCTCGTGAGTGTGTGCGCGCGTGTGTGTGTGCGCGTGTGTGTGCGCGCGTGTGTGTGCGCGCGTGTGCGTGCGCGCGTGTGTGTGCGTGCGCGCGTGTGTGTGCGTGCGTGCGTGTGTGTGCGTGCGCGTGCGCGTGTGTGCGTGTGCGCGTGTGTGCGTGTGTATGTGTGTGTGTGCGCGACGCGTGTGCGTGCGTGTGTGCGTGCGCGTGCCTGTGTGCGTGTGTGCGTGTGCGTGTGTGTGTGTGCGTGTGTGTTTGTGTGTGCGTGTGTGTGTGTGTGTGCGCGTGCGCGTGTGTGCGCGCGCGAGTGTGTGCGCGCGTGTGTTTGTGTGTGCGTGCGTGTGTGTGTGCGTAATTCGCTGTCCACCTCCTTCTCGCCATCTTTTAGTTCGCTAGTACTAGAGCCTCTCTTTCACCTATTTTCTCGATTTTTCCTTTGGGTAATGAAGCTATATCATCTGCAGTCTTGTTTTTTTACACACCAGGATATATCCAATGTTCTTGCTGCATACTGTTTGGACACTTTGGAATTCTGTCCAACTGACGTGGTGCATTGTGATGATGCCTTCAGAGAAGACTTTCAGTGCTAACCAAGTGTCATGACATGTTTCACCCAGTGTGCTTCGCGGATGTTGTCCGAGCGTAAACCCGAAACGTATTTGCACCACTCGTTCCTGTCAAAATATTTCTAAGCAGATGCATCCTCTCGCCTGCGTTTCTTCTATTAATCGATCGCGTGGGAGACATCTGTAATAATGCGTGTGCTAATGTGTTTCTTAGATTTCATTTGGTTCAACGTTCAATACTGACTATTTGCCTCAGTGCCCTTCGAAATCTTTGATTAGAAATTGAACAGAAGTTGAGCGATTTTGAGCGACTGCTTTCCTCTCCCTCCCTCACCTTTCTTCTTTTGTTCTCTGGTAACGTGTAATATTTTTCGGCATCACATGGCTCATATATAACATACTTGAATTGGTAGCCCGAAAATTGTTCGATTACTATTAGGTGCGCGTGCGTGCGTGCGTGCGTGCGTGTGTGTGTGTGTGTGTGTGTGTGTGTGTGTGTGTGTGTGTGTGTGTGTGTGTGTGTGTGTGTGTGTGTGTGTGTGTGTGTGTGTGTGTGTGTGTGTGTGTGTGTGTGTGTGTGTGTGTGTGTGTGTGTGTGTGTGTGTGTGCGCGAGCGTGTGTGAGAGTGTGTGAGAGTGTGCGTGTGGGAAGGTGTGTGAGCTCGTGCGTGTGTGTGCTTGTGCGTGTGCGAGCGCCTGTGAGCACGCGCGGTAAGATACAGGTACCGGTACTGGTAAGACACAGGTGTAGGTGGTTGTGGGTGTGTGTGTGTGTGTGTGTGTGTGTGTGTGTGGGCGTGTGCGTGCTAGCGTGCGTGTGTGTGTGTGGGTGTGTGTGCGCGCGCGTGTGTGCGTGCGTGTGCGAGTGCATGTGCGCGGGTGCGTGTGTGCGTGTGTGTGTGTGTGCGCGTGTGTGTGCGTGCGTGTGCGTGTGTGCGTGCGTGTGCGTGTGTGTGTGCGTAATTCGCTGTCCTTTTAGCGCGCTAATACTACGGCCCCCATTTCGCCGATTTTCTCGATTTGTCGTTTGTGTAATCAAGCTAAATCATCTGCAATTTTGTTTTTTTTTAAAACACCGGGATATATCCAATGTTCTTGCGGCATACTATTTGGACACATTGGAATTTTGTCCAACAAACGTGGTGCATTGTGATGATGTCTTGAGAAAAGTCTTTCAGTGCTAACCAAGTGTCATGACATGTTTCACCCAGTGCCCAGTGTTCTTCGCGGATGTTGTCCAAGCGTAAATCCGAAACGTATTTGCACCACTCGTTCCTATAAAAATAATTCTAAGCAGATGCACCCTCTCGCCTGCGTCTCTTCTATTAATCGATCGCGATAGAGACATCTGTAATAATGCGTGCGCTTATGCGTTTCTTAGATTTATTTTGTTTCAATGTTCAATACCGACTATTTGCCTGAGTGATGCCTCAGCCCCGACATAAAAAATATTCAGTAAATTTTTGAGCAAGGTAGTGTGCGATAATCGCAGGACCGTGATGTCTAGGCAAGGAAACGGAAGAAATAAATGTTTTCAAGTAGCAGCACAGAAAGCAGTTAAATACAAGGGCGGCTATCCTCAACGAGACCAAGGAACATGCATGTTTTTAGAGAGGACCTCAGAATGAAACCAAAATGGAAAGTAATGTGATCGCCTAAATAAGAATCTAAAAACTTCAACATGACAACGGAAAAAAGTGTTACCCGCAACAGAAATATATTGGCTTTGGATTTGCTGCATCTGATATACAAAATTGAAGTGGATACAGAAAGGAACATTGCCTGCCCGCTCGCTCGGGACGCACAAGCATCCTTCCTGAATTACACAGCAGATGATATTGTGCTTCATAAATCATCATAAACGTTTTTCATGGAGATAGCGAATGCAAAGTTTTTTAAGCCAATGGTTAAATTTCTTCTACGCTGGGCAAAGTAAATAATGTCCCAGAAATATTCGGCCAGCTGCAAACTAAGCAATGGTCTCTAACTGCTACACACCCCAGTGCCATTCATAAGCTCGCTCTTGTTTTGAGAAAATATTATGACTTGTTCATTACTCTAGAACAAATTCCGCAGGCAGTTCTTCACAGTTACGGCCAACACGTATAAAGGTTAAAGCAGTATGGTTGTTTTGTTGGCATGACGCTCGCCAGTGACGTTCGAGATTTTCATTGCGCTGTCGCTAGATGGTAAACAACGAAACCAGGGTCATCCATTACAGAATCATGAAAGAGTCGTAGCCCTTTCGCTGTTTGCAATTTTTTTATCTACCCTGTGCGTCAGCAAACAGCTTGATCGAAAACGGGGTGTCACAATCACGGATAAATGGGCAAAACGAGTCCTGAATAATAGCACGATGTGTGCAAGCGCTAGAGTTTCAACGAGTTTAAAACAACAAAAATTGCAATGGCTTTGTATTTCTCAGAGGTCAGCAGTTCAATGTCCCGGACTTATAAGGCCTATGAACACTTCAATAAATACACTAGCGCCAAAAAGGCTCAACGTAATGTCGATACAACTACAAAGGACACAGATGAATCAGATCTGTTGTGAAACCCGAACATGCTGTTCTAAAATTCGATTTCTTGGCTCTATAGCGAGCTAAGTTGTTCGTCACCGGTTTTAGCAAAACGAAAAGCTTCTATTACCTCCCTATCAGTTAGATAGTAAAGTGGTCTTGTCCAGGTAAGATACAAATCAGCGGCGGTCGCAACTCTTGAATTGCTGTGGTAGAGTGCTAGCCGCACCGGTGCGCATCGATCTTCTATATTCCAAACTCAAGCAGCAAATGTTCTAAGTTCTAAGCAGCAACACTGAAAGGGAAGTCCTCGAAACTTTCCTTATTGACAAAACGGGTGACGAATGCGTTCGCTCGCCCTCGATATATCTATCGAAACAAGAAATCGTATTTTTTCAAGTGCACTTGCGGGTTTCACACTGGTTGTGATGCACTTGTGTCCTTTGTAGTCCTGTTGTCACTACGGCGAGCCTTTTCAGCACTAGTGTATTTCTTGTTGCGCTCATGGACCTTATAAGCCACTTGTTTTCACAAATAATTTCAGAAGTGTTTGTCTTCTTTGTCCTTATGTGCGCCCTTTGTCATCCCGTTCTCTTTGTGCAGTTTCACTCGTTTGCATTAAGAGCATGACGCGTGCTTCAGTGCGAATACGCCTGCATTTTCCAACAGGCAGTAATAGTGGAAAGACGTGGACACTAAGTGCGGTGCACCAAGTTTTATGAAAAAAGTACCAAATGATATTCTACATTTTGTCACTTCATTTGCTCTTGCTTCATAAAAGAAAAAAATGCAAGTGAAAATCAGGAACTCTTATTTAAATCAAATGAACACTACAAATATGCCAGGCGGGAAATTTATGTTCAACTCTACAACATACAAAGTGACACATGTGCATTTTCATGGTTTAGACATTCGTCTCCTGGAGGTGCCTGGGAAATTACTCACCACAAAACACTTTATACTGATTTCTGCGCGCACTACGTCTAGCTTAATTTTCTTTGCAAGTTTATTTCTAGAGGCGGTCGTTTTTTTCCAAAACAATGCCGCACTTTGGCAATGAGATCGTTTCTGTGAAAACTATGAAGCACTTTATCTAACGCAAACTAAAATTGCGAAGCTAGGACAAGACCTAGAGTCTTTCTGGTGTAGCGGTATTGACAGACATCAAAATGTATTTTTATCGCTACTTCATCCAAAATATATTGCTTATTAAACTTATGTGCGACCAACATTAGAATATGCCTGCATTATAATATGCATTAGAATATGCCTGCATCAGGCAGGTATGGCGTTGACGTGGTCATGTCTGCGCCCTGCAAGCTCTCAAAACACTTCAATTTGGTAAGGAAGTAGACTTCAACGCATGTAGTTTGCGGCATGAGGCATTCGAAGAAGTATGTCTCATGCGCGACGGGGGTGGTTTATAAGATTCCCCTCAGCTGTGGTCGATTTTATATCGGACAAACTGGCAGATGTTTAAACATTCGTCTGCAAGAGCATGCGCGCTCCCTGAGTAGGCCCGGAGGACTTGCCCTGCCCGTTCATTGTCGCAGTTGTAAGGGCTGCTATCCTAAGCTTAATTGTACAGAGATCATGGGAAGAAGAAAGGGGCAGTTGGAAAGGGAAATTGTCGAGGCTGTTGTCATCCTGGAATCGGAGCCAGATAAGTGTGTCAGCACGCCTTCTGTGTCTATTTTTCAGAAAGCGTTAGCATTTTTGTCAGCGTTTCACTAGGTTGTTTTTCGTTTGGTTTTGCGCAGGTTTGTTGTATCATTCTTGCTCTGTTTCATTCCTTTCGCCGCACTGAATGTTTTCGTCATGGTTGCCATTGAACTGTTTCTACATGCTTCATCTTCTTTTTATTATTTATGATTGCTTTCCAGATTACACGCGCGAGTGATCCTTATAAGCTCTGCTGTGTTTCAATTAATGTTCAGTTGTCAGTACCGCCCTTTGTTGTCGCCTGCCTCAGTCCCGTCCTGTTTTACGGTTTTGCTCTTCACGATTACATAAGATCCTGCAGAACGTGGTTTAATAAAAAGAATTGAAAGTTTGCGCGTACTGATTCTGTACCTGAGATGCTGCATCGTCTCAGTTTGCCGTCTCTAGGCGAACGTCGCCGAATGACAAGGCTACAATTTTTATTTCAGCCCTCAAGAAATTCCTTCAATATCAGTAGTTCCCATTACTTGGTCCCAAAACAACTTACACATCTGAGAGCAAGCAGTGAATACTCTTACATAAGCCCGAACCCGTGCATAATTGTGTACGCTAATTCTCACTTTCCGAGGACGATAGCAGAATGGAATGATTTAACAGCATCTTTCTTAAAGTCCATTACGTTAACGACGTTCGAAAAAGGGATGTTTTTTTCGCATTAAAAATTTTTTTCAATGTCATACACCTAACCACTCGGTGATTACATCTCGTCTAAATAAGGTGGAGGCCGGGAATGTGGAAATGTTTTTCCGTTTTCCTTTACTGTATAAAGTAACTGTTCTTAAGTGAATGTTTACTAGCACTGCTTCTGTAGAAAAAAAAACATTACGCGTTAAGAAATATCATTGTAGATGACGATGACATGGTATTTTTGTATTTCTGTACAATCAAAGAAAACTTATTACTCTTCTAGTGTCACGCCCCGCCACTGTAACGGCCCCGCGGCCAACAGTATTTAAAAAAAAATACATATTGTAAAGAGCAACGAGAGAAAAAAAATTGGTACCTGTAATTCTAGGTTTCACTCAATTGATTGCAGTGAAAATTATATAACCACAGTGCCGAAGGCAGCACTTTTATTTGGGAGCTGCTCATTAATTGTGAACACTTCCGTTTTAGCGCGTAGCGAAATCTTATTACACAACTACTTCTGCTCTTTTCGAAAGCGTAGCTGTCGCGGCCGCCTTCAAAGCTTCAATCTCGCGTTCAGTAACTGAAGGTTATCGCAGTTTGATCACTCTTGAGTACAGACAGATTTACTGAAAAAAATAGACCCAGTCGCAAGCGTCCAACGGTCATGGCGTTTAGCGCCACTGAGAGCATTAAGTGCTTTGGTTGCAAAAAACGTGCTTGAGTTAGCGATGCTTGTTTTCCTAAAGAGTGCTTAAGATAGGTACGTTCACATTTCTGCACGTATTAACTGAGGCGGCATGCCCTGGCGCTATATGCCATGCAGTGAGCAGTTGGAAGAAAGAGTAGTGTATAACCTGGCGTGATTTTGACAGCAATCAGTAGTAAGATGAAAGGGTATTAATTGTTCTTCTATCCAGCTACTCAGGGCACTTCTAATGATGCCAAGCCATTTAGTCCCATTTAGATTATAAAACGAAACTCTGATATGACCATGAGACTCTTTGATCACCACAGCCACACATTTTTTTGCACTTTAGTTGATCTACACCCCACACTCGAAACGGATCATTCGTATAATAAAAGGGCTGTTATATGTTAATATTATGAATTAACTTTACGAAACTCAAATCGGTAGCTATCTGAAGTGCAAAAGGCATGCTTTAAACGCCTGCGTATCCTAGGGCCATTAAGAACTTATATCTATTCGCAGCTGCTCAGAACCAAAGAGCCCGGAAACGGGACCACAGAGAGGAAGGCTGCGACCGAAACCTCAACCTTATCCAGGGTTGCTGCGAACACCGTTAACCCTAAATGAAACAGCACCAGCATCGCCAGTTCCGGCAGTTTTAGCCAGCGGCATCATGCAATGGCTCCGAAAGAAGGCTGTATCTCTTACTAGAAAAAGCGGAAAAGTGCTGCTAGCACTGCAATAAAAAATGAACTAAAACACGCCAACCGTTTTTTTTTTAAATTCTTTGTGAAGACGCATGCTCAGACAATGAGAATAGCGACTACATAATATTGCCTTGTGTTAAACGCTGTAGGAAAGATATACTGTCCAGTGGCTTCTTGCTTCAATAGGGCTTCAAACTACCTCGTGCCAGTGTAGCTCATGTAAGTGCAGCCAAAAATCAACATCAGTGTTATTCAAGAAGCCGTGTCTAGTCAACACGGTGAACTCTCCACTGGTTACCAAAACGTCAAATTTCCGACAATACTGGTAAAAGTAAAAATGAAAGAAGGAAAGCAAAAAGGCTAAGGGGAACGTTAAAGAAAGTCAACCTTCGGTGGTGTGAGAGCGTGGACAAGAATTGGTGGTTTTGTTCTGTAACTTGGCACTCTGGCAGGTGAATATACGTTGTATGCTACAGATAGGTGCAAGTTGGAGGCGCAGCGCATGAAATATGTTTGTTGCGGTGAAATGTGATGCACGCATGCTTTTAGAAGAACGCAATTCTAGCCTTGGGAAAAATTCAGTGCTCCAAAAAATCTTTCCGGCACGTAACACCACATATCATGTTCCATATTTTCCGATCCATCAGTCAAGACTCTCCCATGCCTCTCAAATTAAATCCGCTCTTTGCCAACTGTGGCCCTCATATCCTCGCAAACTTCTTAATCTCATCCGGACAATTAACTTTGTGTTTCCCCTGCTGCACTTTCCTTCCTTGGAATCCACTACGTTAATCTTAAGCACCAGCGGTTATCCTGCCTTCGGATTCCATGCCCTGCCCAGGCCAATTTCACCCTCGTGATTTCGACTAAGAAGTCATTAACTCTCTTTTGTTCCTTCGCCCACTCTTCCCGCTTGCAGTCTCTTGACGTTACTCCTATATTTTTCTTTCAATAGCTTACTGTTTTATCGTGAACTTAAGGGGATTCCTTCTCGTTATCCTCCACCTTACTTTTCCGTAAGTGACCACGAGTAAGATAAAGCTGTTATACACATTTTTTTCAGGAGGTATGTTGATAAATTGCCATTGATGACCTGAGAGGAGCTCATAAAATCTTAGGAGAAATTCTGGGATGAAAAAGAGAGGGCTCCGGGCACCATCCGCAAACTGGTGAAGGACAGCTCCAAAATTGGTGCCCAAAGGCATATGCCATGAGCAGTAATATGCGTACAGCCAGGCGCTGATGGCGACTGAAATTGACGTCGGATTGTTTCGTTTTAGCGACTTGGGAAGAATTCATAATGGCTTAAGCTCATGTACCTTGTACTAAGCTTGCTTTCGCTTTGGAGTATGTCTGTAAATGGTTGGAGGAGTGCTGCACAGTGAGGGATAAAGGCGATGAAATTGACAAGGCTAAGATATTGACAGAGCTTGAGGACTAAAAAAGGCTGCTAAAATTCATGAATGGCTTTGAATTTAAATAGAAGAGGGCGTATACTAGCAAGGTCGATACGATGAGCAAGGAAGTCAATCTCTAACTTTCCCAAGCCACATGTGGTTCTGTTGATTATCAGGTTGTGCTCAGGGAAACGTTAGAAGAGCTGCCGGAGCTGTTGCATGTGCTGCTCAGCATCACCTTTGCCAACGAGGAGGTCGTCGGTGTAAGCCATGCTGAAGGTTAGATGCGGAACCACTGTGTCCACAAACCGTTAAAATGTTTGTCCAAAGTTACGAAGGCCAAAGGGCTGGTGGATATATTCGAAATGGCGAAATTGTGTAATGAAGCTAAGATTGGGACATCGGCCCGCTATGCTGGCTCACCAGCTAAGGCCACCGGGCCACCTTAAGTAAATGTTTACACTTTTCATCATTGGTGACCCGAAAATGGGAATTGACACCTGCAACCCCGAAACCAATGGCGCTTTCCGTCCGGATTGTGTTTCCCTACGCTTCGACCTGCAGCTGGCAGCCTGCCGATCGCTGCCGGCCTTCGATGCCCCCCACCTAACGGTGCTTGCGGCCCTGGCAGTTGCCCGAGTTTTGCCTGCCTTTCCTATAGCTCCCGAAAGCCCTGTTTTTCCGAAACAGCATGTCCGAGTTATCCAGTTCTTATGGGGAACTTCTCCAGCCTCATCAGCGGCCCTGCTTTTATAAATTTATTTTCCACGAAAAAAGAGAATTCAAGCTGTAAAAATTAAAATATAAAAGTTGCTGGTAGAAGATAAAACCTGAGGTTTTTTTGAACTAGATCAACGAGGTATTAGATATCAAGTGGACGAGTGATAAGTTGACAAGTTAGCTCGGAATGACAAATATATTATGAAATTAGCAGAGTCCACGTACTTTTTTGCAGTGTTTCAGAAATAGGAGCGATTGCTTTATTTGTAGAGACATCATCCTTTTTACACTTACAATTTTATAAGATTGTCAGCACCGCGTTATTCTGAATTTCTTCGGTTGAGGATGTGAATGTCGAATTAACTTGTAGCAACACAGCAAAGTGGGCGAGTTGGTATTGCATATTAAGGTACGAAACAGCGCAACTAACACGGACCAGAAAAAGAAAAATACGTGTGTCCGTGTATTCTTCTTTTTCTGGTCCTTCGTGTTAGTTGCGCTGTTTCGTACCATAAGAATGTCGAATGTCGAAGGTCCAAAGTTGTTAGCGGACATACCAATATATGTCTGAATAATGTATTGCCCCGGTAATTTGACCACATCAGGTAGACTAAAAAGTTTCTATGTAGGTAGCCCTTGTTGCGTTTGGCGTTCTGATGAACTGTATGTGACACTTGCCAGTAATTTCAGTTATTATCTGCAACCTAAAGCTTATTGCCTGAAACAAATTCTTGATTAGTGTCATCAGAACATACTGGCATAGAGCAAAGTAGTAATGACATTCACGGGTACATGCATTTTTATTGTTTATCTGCATTAGCCACATTTCACAACAACCGCAAAATCTGCGCAGTTTTCTATCTACTAGTTGTCAAGGTTGTTAGGAATTTCGCGGTGGATAACAGAGTCGTATGCGATGAAATCAATAGCAGACACAATAGAGTTGCGAACGTTGTCGTATGTTAGGAAAAAAAGGCCACTGAACCCGCAGACTCGTGGTATAGCAGGTCACACAGGTGCATATGAGGAGTCGACTGTATTTTAAGAGACTAATTGATTCTGTTAGGAAAATATTCTACGTTAATAACCAATTGTTTATTTTAATACTTGTAAGCTTCATTAAAAGAAGATGGCGACTAATATTTCGAAATGCTCTGGTGTTAGGAAATGGTAGATGAAAGTATTTGCGTCACTCATGAATATAATTTTCGGATGCCGTATGGCGCTGGAATCAGGAAAGTGATGAATGCAATAATATTGAACTATATTAGCCAAAACAACACACCACTATGAGGTGGTGACAAAAACGGAGGAATGCAACACTCAGTGAGAACTAATTGATTTATTCAGTATCATACCATTCAGGTATACGAAGGCATACTCAGAAGGGGGCATAAACGAAGCCAAGAAGAGTAGTGCAAAAATGCAACATTGATAATTTCAGATAGCATCCCCTTATCCTGCAATTAAGATGATTCGTTTGCATAACATAGGAGCAATCGAAAGACAGAGAATAAGTATAGAATTTTTTGTTTCCAAACCCCAAACCTCTTGCTTTTTTGCAGTCGAGAATAGTGCACTAATGTCATCAATATTGATTGAATCAATGAACTTCACTGTCGGGACTTCATTTCTCTTCCACCGTTTTAAAACTTCTCAGCTAACAGCCTAAAACAGATGCCCTTAGTAAGGGTATAGAGAGACCTCTGAGATTATGACACAACACGAGGCGCAATATGTTTTGCTTTGTTGTCTCCTGTCCTTGATGTCAGCAGGTTTTTCAGCAATGCCCACGTTAACTTAAATGGTAGGGCTCTGAATAAGCAATCAGCTGCGTATGAGACCTATGTCACGTCTGAACATCATTCTTCAGTACACACGTATGCTGTTTTGCCTCAGTGTGACAAATCATTTTGACCATCGGTTTTTGTTAAAAATTAGGTATTGGAAAAGATACCTTTTTTTAAGTATTTTGCGTGCTATGATAGTGGGTCAGATGGGTCGACAGGTAGTTTAAGAAAGCTTGAGACCAGATTTTTTAACTCCAACCACCTTTGCCATTTTCCAGTCTACGGGAAGTGCACCGACATTCGGTTTCGGTATAAAAAGTTCGCACAAAATTGAGGAGAAATGCATTTATTTCTTTTTTTGCTTAGCCTTTCTTATCCACGCTAAGATCGGAGCATAATATAAACTAATGAGAAAAACCAACAGAAAAGGGCGCATTCACAAGAAGAAGGAGTAGACAGGACGACGCTCAGGGCGGCACTCAAGTGTCGTCCTGTCTTGTCTACTCCTTCTTCTTCTTGTGAATACGTCCTTTTCAGCTGCTTTTTGCCGTGGTCGGACATCGACTAGCTCTAAAACATGCGGTTTTTGAATAATTTAGAGTACTCTAATATTTCGCAATATCTTCACGACTATTTGTGAGTGGAAAAATATGTGTAACTGCAGAGATGAACAACGCGGCGCAACAGTAGTAAAGAGGATACACACTTACACAATGTGATTATTTCGCACCGAAACACAAGCGCGGCATGACACAGTCACACCGTGGAGGAAAGGAAAGAAATATCAATACCATTATTATTGACAGTTTATTATTATTCTTATTGGCAGTTAAGGAAAATTATTTTCTGCAGACTTCTTTAGAAATATTTCATATATGTGCTGTTTAGGGCATAAAACATTGTATTTTATTACTTAATTACGAAAAGTAAAGAAATTTTATAACTGGTCAATATTAAGAGCTTCAAAAAAGGTCGGGTAGTATCAGCAGGCATCCTTGGCTGGAGAAGACTTTTGAATCACCCTAACAGTAAAACAAAATCTCAGCCAAAGGAATGAGAAGGTGGCTGAGATGTAATAAATATGAAGCGAATCAATGGGTAAAAATTTAGTTTCCAGAGAAAACCTGCTTCTCTTAAAAAGATAAAAACAGAGGTCATGTCAAAAATTGCATCTTCACATAAAAGCAACATGGGGTGTAAAGGAATGTGTCGATTATAAAACAGATTAAGATATTTTTCCTCAGTTTTCAAGTTTTGTGCATGGGCATAATATATTGCCACGCAGTGGTGACGGCAGTCAGGAGGTATAAAAAGGACAAAAGTTCTTCTAAACGAAAACTATTTATTTGGGCTGACTTGCGCCCACAATGGACTGAATCACTCGGCGGCGGCGAAGCGAGCAGCGTCTCGGCAGTCGTCGAAAAGAATGCCCGCCGCTGTCGGCCGTGCTCAATTTAAAGCTGATAGCGAACTTTCGAGATAAAGCGTGCAAAGTTACTAGAACATTCCGGAACAACGTAGAATCAACTCTGCCTGCGATCAATCGAGATAAATCTGGTCGTGTCTTACATCGCAAACAAAGCGATAAAGCGGCGTGGCGGCAGATTTGAAGAATGAACAAACACTGCAATGATTCGCGGCATTACTCCCCTCTCAAAGAAGCATTGACCCGATGCATTGAAACAAATAATGCGACTAGCAACAAATAAGACGGATCTTGTGAAAATAGAGTGTAAAAGTGCAGCGTCCTTTAGCGCGCATATTAGGGCTTCAGACGGACTACATGGACAACTTCTGGTCGTACACGGCGTCGCAGGGATGCAGTCAATTTCGTCAGGGATGACTTCATAATCCAGTTCACCTAGCCGACGAAGAACCTTGTACGGGCCGAAATAGCGGCGAAAAAGCTTTTCACTCAATCCACGGCGGCGAATGGGCATCCAAATCCAGACTTGCTCTCTTGGCTTGTATTACCCGTTACGTCTTCCTAGGTTGTAGAGTCTGGCGTCGGTCCGCTGCTGGTCTTTCATCTGCAATCGGGCAAGCCTTCGAGCTTCTGCGAGTTGAAGGTAGGCGGTGACGTCGACGTTCTCTTCTTGGGTAACGTTGGGCAGCATGGCATCTAGCGTGGTTGTTGCCTCCCTGCCATGGACTAGCCTAAATGCCATCATCTGGGTGGTCTCCTGCACTGCGATGTTGTACGCGAAGACGACGTAAGGCAGGATGGCCTCCCAGGTCTTGTGTTCGGCATCGGCATACATGGCGAGCATATAGGCGATGGTTTTGTTCAGGCGCTTTGTCAGCCCGTTGATCTGCGAATGGTATGCAGTTGTCCTCCGGTGGCTGGCTTGGCTGTAACGCAGGATTGCATGCGTTAGTTTCGCCGTAAATGCTATTTATCTGTCCGTGATGAGCACATCGGGGGCGCCGTGTCGCAGAATAATGCACTTCATGAAACATTTGGCGACTTCTCCTGCTGTTTCGTTCGGTACAGCTTTTACCTCAGCCTAGCGGGTCAGGTAGTCGGTCGCTATGATGATCCACTTGTATCCAGACGTTGACTTTGGGAAAAGGCCAAGCAAATTCATGCCGATCTGCTGATAGGGCCTTCAGGGGGTTCAATGGGGTTCAGAAAACTTGCTGGTCGGGTGGGAGAAATCTTTTGCCGTTGACAATCTCGGCAGGATTTCACATAATGAGCGAAATCGGCAATCCGTCGGGGCCAGTAATAATTGCCTTGAATGCGGCGGAGGGTGCGAGAAAACCCGAGATGTCCAGCTGTAAGCTCGTCGTGTAAAGCCTGTAGAACTTCTTCGCGGAGACAAGCAGGTACAACAAGGAGGTAGGCTGTTTTGTTCGCTGCGAAGTTTTTCTTCATAAGGACATCATTCTGTACACAGAAAGAAGAAAGTCCTCGCTTGAATGAGGCGGGGGGGGGGGGGGAAGAAATTTTGCCTTCCAAGTAGTTGAGGCGTTTTAGGTTAGGGTTAGAGCATTGCTGCTGTGCAAATGAGCTGGAGTTGATGGGTCCCAGGAAGGCGTCCTCACCGTCGTCCAGCGGCGGCGCATCTACAGGGGCTCGTGAGAGGCAATCGGTGTGAGAGTGTTTGTCGTCACCGTCGTTTACAGGTCTGGAGGCAAACTCCTGGAGGCGCAGACTCCATCGAGCGAGGCGGCAAGAGGGGTCCTTCATATTGGCAAGCCAGCACAGCGCGTGGTGAACGCACACTACCTTGAACAGTTGTCCGTACAGGTAGGGGCGGAATTTCAACGTAGCCCAGATGACGGCAAGGCATTCCTTCTCAGTCGTCGAATTGTTAGCCTCAGCGTTGGAAAGGGAACGGCTAGCGTATGCGATGACTTTCTCTAGCCCGTCGCTTATTTGAACGAGGACGGCGCCTAGGCCCATGCTGCTTGCGTAGGTATAACTTCAGTATCGGCTTTTTCATCAAATGTGCAAGGATTGGTAGGGACTGTAAACGACACTGAAGTTCTTTGAAGGCTTCTGCTTGCAGCGCTTCCCATTTAAATGGCACATCGCCTTCTTCAGTTCGGTCATGGGCTCGGCGATCCAAGAAAGGTTTTCACAAATCGTCAGTAATATGCGCACAGTCCGAGGAATCTGCGCACTGCTTTCTTGTCGGCCGGAGGTGGAAACTGTTCAATAGCGGCTGTTTTCTGCATTTCTGGGAGTACTCCCTCCTTGCTAACGATGTGGCCTAGAAGCAGCAGCTCTTTATAGGCAAATTGGCCCTTCTCTGCTTTCAAGGTTGGGCCAGACGACTTGATGGTGCCTAGTACTGTTCGAAGTCTTTTGAAGTGGTCTTCAAAGTTCGAGGCGAAGACAACGACGTCATCTAAATATACCAAACAAATTTGCCACTTCAGGCCTGCCACCACTGTATCCATTGCTCGCTGAAGCGTCGCTGGTGCGGAACAAAGACCAAATGGCATCAACTTGAACTCGAAGAGCCCATCCGGAGTGATGAAAGCCGTCTTCTCGCGATCTCTTTCATCGACCTCAATTTGCCAGTAGCGGCTCTTGAGGTCCATCGATGAAAAATGCTGGGCGTTGCAGAGCCAGCCCAGCGTGTCGTAGAAACGGGGGAGGGAGTAGACGTCCTTTATTTATGTTGTTCAAGCGGCGGTAATCAACGCAGAATCGAGCTGGGTAGCCTTCCATGTTCCGGACGCCCCCTTCAAGTCGGGACGGCAGCCCCCTGCGTTAGCACGGGAGGACGAGCCAGCAGTTAACCGAGCCAGTCGACGTCTCCAGGGAGAGCATCCTGAGTTCGGGACTTTGCCGGACTGCATCAGAAAGCGAAAAGACGCCGCTACGAGCACCACTACCTCGCCAAAGATGTCGACCCCGATCATACTCCTTCAGCCGCGGGCGCCGCCAACTTTCAATCGGTCCCTAGGCGAAGACCCCGAAGAATCGTTGGACTAATATGAACGCATTGCATCATTCAACAATTGCGATGATGCGGCGAAACTCCTGCACGTCTTTTTTGCACTGGATTGCTCAGCACGCACGTAGTATAAAAACCACTAGTCTTCCCTAACGACGTGCGAGCTATTCAAGAAGAAACTGTTGAAGGTATTCACCAGTGTCGTGAGGAAAGAGAGAGCCGAACGACTCCTCGAGGCCAGGATCCAGCTTCCGAATGAGCCCGTCCGCGGTTAGGTGGAAGAAATGAAGCGCCTCTTTCGCCGCGCCGATCCTCACATGACCGAGGAAAAGAAAGCTCAGTTTTTAATGTGCGGCGTAAAAGAACAACTCTTTGGCAGCCTCGTCCGCCAGCCGCCAAAAGCAGTATCTTTTGTAAGGTTGAATATTTCATGTTAATATGTTTTCGTTATTATTATTATTATTATTATTATTATTATTATTATTATTATTATTATTATTATTATTATTATTATTATTATTATTATTATTATTATTATTATTATTATTATTATTATTATTTAGTGGTCTCGTCTATGCTGCCTTGTAAGAGTTGCCTGGGCCTCGTCAAGCTGTTTGATTACAGCTTTTAGCCCAGGTGACCCACCTGCCTTTCTGGTAAATAAGGATCAAGTTCAGTTCAGTTCAGTCGATGAATTCATGCAAGAAGCCTGCACAATCGAAAAGACCCTCGACGTCCGGGCGCGGCAGTACAACCGCCCTTCCTTTGTCTCTGCAATGTGTCCGGACACGACGACCACCACGAGCGACAACTTCGGGCAAGTGATCCGCGAAATCGTCCGCGAGGCGCTACGCCGATTACTGCCATCCTCCCCACAGCCGCATGCAGCGACTCTCATGGACGTGGTACGGGAAGAAGTGCAAAAGATATTTGGCACCCCGACGGCCACAGAACCAAAGGCCATGATTTACGCCGCTGCAGTATGCACTCCCCAACCGCAACGACACCTACGTCGTCTCCGACATGAACAACTTGTTCCCGAACTCTGCCTCCCTGGCCCCGTCCGCCCAGAATATGAGCGGCGCTCAAGCCTTAGGAAATGTGACGCCTAAAGGACTTCCGACAACCAGCCGTTGTGCTTCCATTGCGGTGAGGCCGGCAATATTATTCGTCACTGCCCGTACCGACGTATCAATCTTCGAGGATTTAGCGTTTATGCCCCAAGACCACGCTTCAGCCAACGTTCGCAGGAAATTAACGCGTACCTGCGTGGAGAGGACTACACGCCGAACCGCCTTTCGCGCTCACCATCGCCGACAACCTCGCGTTTTGCGTCGCCGCGCCGCAACTACGCAGCCGCAGTACGAGGAAAATCTCCCAGCCCCCCTAGGGGAAACTAAAGACAGCAACCTCTGGAGGTGAGGTTGCTCACGAGCGAAACGCCGAAGATCCTCCACCAACCCCGCCCCATGAAGACGCTGCACCCGTTACACCGCATGAAGAAGCTACGCTCATTGCATCTACGCCGCACAAATTCACAACCCCGACCATGACGCGTACTGCCTTCAAAACGACGCCGCCACCCAGAAGAGCTTCGACGACATGCTCCAGCCGAGACTCGCATATGCGACGAAGCCGTGACCCGGCGCCGAGGGCGACGTGCAAAGCAAGAGCCAGGACATCTGACTTAGAAGTGACTATCGACGGTCGGAAAGTTACCGCTCTAGTCGATACACGACCCGATTCAATTACTCGGTGATGAATGGAACATTCGCTGCGCAGCTGAGGAAAGTCACGACCACTTGGGACGGCCCACAAATTCGCACCGCGGGGGGCCAGCTCAATACGCCATCAGGAAGATGCACAGCCCGAGTGACTGTTAAAGGACATACCTATCCTGCGACCTTTGTTGTGCTGCGGCACTGTTCCCGCGAATAGATCTTGGGTATGGGTTTCCTTAATGAGCATCAGGCGATCATCTACCTGCGATCCAAGATGATCACGCTTTCGACGGACGAGGTCATCCCTTCGATAAGAACTCTGGAAGATCACGTTGCCCTCAGTGTTCTGGAGCAAGAAGGGACCGTCCCACGCCGTTCAAGCTTTATCGTGACCGTAGGCGCCACGAAAGGCATTAACGCTGAAGAAATCATCGAGGGGAACCTGCCGTTGCTTCTAGGCCGAGGGATCAGCATCGCAAGAGGCATCGCACATTTCCGCAATGGCCAGGCCGAAGTACTGCTCACTAACTTCACCGAAGAATACCGGCACATTAAGAGAGGAACGGCGATTGCTTCCTCTGAGGAAATATCCGACGTACGAGACTCATTCGCCCTCTCTGACCCATCCGCAGAAAATCCGCCTCACCAACAGAACTTGCTCACTCTCGACATCTACCCAGCACCTTTACCAGAAGTTACGGAACAGTGGTGACGGCAGTCGAGGGAGCAAAGAGGACGGACAAAAGTTGTTCTAAAAGAAAACTATTTATTGGGGCTGACTTGCGCCCACAATGGACTGAATAATCACTCGGCGGTGGCGAAGCGGCAAGCGTGGTCGGCGGTCGTCGAACAGAATGCCCGCCGCTGTCGGCCGTGCTCAATATAAAGCTTATAGCGAACATTCAAGATAAATCTTGCAAAGTTGCTAGAACATTCTGGAACAAAGCAGAATCAGCTCTGCCTGGCTGCGATCAATCGAGCTAAATCTGGTCGCGTCTTGTATCACAAACAAAGCGATAAAGCGACGTGGCGGCAGATTTGAAGAATGAACAAACACTGCAAAGATTCCCGGCATTATGATTAACTTTTAGTTCGTCTCCACATGTTTCACAAAGCGGTTTGTCTTCTTTTGTGAATAGAAAATTGTGTGAGATGTGTGTAGTCTTTACGGAGTCGACGTAAAATAACTTCGATGAAATGCTCCTGGTGCAAACTTGACTTCCATTCACTTAGAACTGACTCTACCAGGTGCAGTTTGTTGGTTACTTCATTGTTCCGAGCTGTCTGCCATTTTTTCCCTTAATTTTTTTTGTGCTAAATTAATGCAATTTTCAGGGGTATATTTACTTTCTTTATTTGCTCGCCACGAGCTTGAGCTGCGCACATATCTGCTCTCTCGTTTCCTTTTATTCCTACATGACTCGGAACACAGCAAACTTTCGTGTTTTGTACTTGAGCTGTGGCTCTTAACAACGTTATGCAAGATGTCACCAATCATAGAAGTGATTGCATTTCTAGAGTGGAGAGCAATAAGTAATCTCAAGGAGTCCGTGTAAACAATACTAATTGTCAGGTTCATGTTTACTATTTGTTCAATGGCTACAAAGACGTCGTAAAATTCGGCAGTGAAAAATGATGCGCACTGTGGTAGCCCTACTATTTCACTACAATTCCGTTGTATCACTGCACTTCCAACGTAAATATCTGTTTTTGACCTGTCTGTATAAAAAGGAGCGAAAGTACTGTAGTTTTCCTCATGTGAAAAAAATTCTCATGTAATGTGTTGCTCTGAAGTTTGTTGTTTACGGAACTGTGCAAGAGTAAAATCACAGATTGTATAAAATGATACCATAGAGGCAGTGGATCTCGTCTTCGAGCAATGTCAGGTCATGTGTTCATTAGGCCTAGGTTTTGGCACATCTTTTCGAAAGGCAAGAGCAATGGCTTAGTAGTCTGCGATTTGTTATTAAATAGTGTTCTAGATGGGACCTTTGTGACTATTTGGTGACAGATATGTTTACGCAGTGAACGAAGTTTTAGAATTTAGGAAAATGTGAGCATCGTTCTTCTGTTTGTAAGTTATGGTTCCTTAGTTTCTAAATACAGAGTGTTCATGTGTGACGTCCTCTAGGCACCATGGAAAGACGCCAACCTAAATTATGAACTGTGTCCAGTCGTTTATGGTACGAAGGTCTCGCTGACCCATACGCTATACATTCATAATCCAGGGTAGAGCGTACTACAGAGCGGTAAACTTGTAAGAGACACGCCCTGTCGGCACCCCAGTGCATTCGCGACAGCGCTTTGAGTATGTTCAGGAATCGAGAGGCTTTCTTTTTTAACGCGTTAATGTGAAGTAGGAACGCGAGCTTTCTGTCACATGCTAACCCTAAGACTTTCTGTTCATTTTTCACGGGTAACTCTATTTCATTCAAGTGTAGGGTAGGATCTGTCGGGTTACCTAGTTTGAGTGAAAAAGAATGGCCACCGATATCTGTGGAGAAAACCGAAAACCATTGCTATCTGCCCATGTTGTCAGTTTATTCTTGAAATGAAGCGAAGTGCCAGCTGTATCGCTTTCGCAAGCAGCGGCCGTGAGAGAAGTGAAGAGAACCACAGGAAATCGATCATTTGTGAGATATAGAAGCACCCTTTTCGAGCAGTGGACCTACATAGAACGACAATGATGATAATGATTGTTATTCCAGTTATCTCTCTCTCTCTAAACCAGCATACTTGCATAATGGAGACAATCTAGCGACGGAAAATGAACACTGAAAAGAACGTGCTTGACGATGTTTCCACATTTTTGGCGATGACTTGCAAGAATGTTCTTCCTACCCAAGCCAGTTGAAAAAAATCCCCACGCCGACCATAATTGGAATCGTAATGTCTGTGTTCTGATCTAAAACATCGGTTGCACGATTTGAGCCTGAGTTGCGTTCTATTAAGGCGCATGAATTTGTGGACATTCAGCACTAAGGATTCGACCTTTTTTTGGCAATATCGGGAACACATGCATTATAAGGAGATTATTTTGAGGAAACAGCAACAGCAAGAACTTGAAATAGGGCCGTGGATTCTTTCTTTTAATCATGGATGTCACTAATGCGCATTTCATAAGCGTCCCATGTGAACTGCAGGCATTTCTTTGGAGTTGCTGCGACAAAGTCCCTTAAGCTGCGTCCTTAATCCATCGTGTTCATGCTTCGTGGCATGTGAAGTTGCGTTACTTGCACTGTATTGCAGATTGGTTTTGAAAAGTGAGTGCTGGTTGCCTATGTGGTGTCTGGCTGGCTGGATGCATTATGTATGCACCAATTCGCAACATTTTTGATTGAAAAGCAGGTAGGGCATGCAAATTGGCCTTTCGTTGCCCTTTTCACAGCTTTGAAGTCGTGCATTGTCAATAGAGCATCATTTCACTTTCAGTTATGATTAAGCAGCAGAGGGTAAGACATGATAAAACTGTCGATCGGACATATGGTAAGCAACAAAGACAAGGATGAAAGTCTAGCCTAGAGTAGTTGGCAAGTATTTATTTATAGCAGAGAAACTATTATACAAAGAAGTGCCAAAAACGCAAGAATTAAAATTACGATAAATTGCGTAAAATGTGTGGGATCCATTTAATGCCTCTTATACATAGCTGGCGCGAACAGTCATTTATCGGATCGTGACAAAGACGATGATTTCATTGATAATTTACGTATGCCCGATTTGCCTTTACACTCTTGAATGTGCACTCGTTTTTGTGGAAAACCATGAATAAAAATTTAAAGGGCATCTGAATGCAGGCCCTTTGACATGGAAAGTCGCGCCGCGCAGCTAGAAATGTTGGAGGCAGCTGCGGGACGGAATAAAAAGAACGCTCCGCAATCAGCTTCTTTTCCTCAGGAATCTTGACTAGAGTGACAAAAATTGACAAGTTTGTTTGCTCCCTTCTTGTTGTTGTAAATGAACAAGATAATTGAGCAGGGGTCGCGCTTCTTAACTTTCTACGTACGAATGCTTAATAGTGTTTTATTGACCAGTGCACCGGAAACAAAACCGCTGTTAAGATAATTCTAGCCTCCGACGGGCCTCTATTGCTAAATAAGCGCGGTCAGTACTCTTAGGCCAAAGTCTAAAAACGGTGGACGCGATTTGCACGGCATGACAACAGCATGGTGGTTACACAGTTGCCAAACTGCTCAAGCCAACTACCTGAAGCGTCCACTGTAGCCACGGCGTCATATGAACACTCTCAATGTGGTTACTCAGCGTCTTTCTCTCTCGTCAGTCTCACAGGATGCAAAAATTGATTACAGTGAAGCGGAGACACAAGGCCGCGTCCCGATACTGCACGTCAGAGGCGCCAGCGAAGCGCTTACACGATATCAAAACGAAATACGCTTCAGAAGCAAATCATCTACGTGAGTTGCCAACTCGTGGCTACGCTCATTAACTAGTTAGCGCCACCCAAAATTTATTCAAAGCAGTAAAACTAACCGGGCGTGGTTGACATAATCTCATGCACTTTTTACTCTGCCGTGCATAGACAGCACAAAGAGTTTGAACAAAGAAATGAACCAGTACCGGAACGACGTAAGGATGAAAAACGCCGACTGCCCTTAAAAAATCGCGCGCAACCTGGACACATTTCTTATTGTGTAAATAGTTTGTACATATTACTTCTCCCCCTGTCCTCTATTCCTGTCCCCTCACCTCTTTCATTTCATTTCTCCATTCTGCCTGCTGTCCTTTATTTCCGCTGCCCCAGCTCAGGTGCTTCAGTATCGATGGCAGATGCCGGGGCTAGCAAAAATCTTTTCCTTCCTTTTTACTATTATTTTTAATAAAACCACTACCACCACCACCACCTTAACAAATAATGCGGTGACTATAGACACAGACTGACTTCGAATGAACCAGTGCGTTAGAAGATAGCATAATCTATTATGTGCCTTAAAAATGAGTCTTGGCTTATCGGCCCAAGAAAGCCAACATAAACTTGTGTTTGCATCCATTTCGTCTGTTTGAATGGCCTGCGAAGGCCCTAGATCAGCTTCCCGCTGACTAGTCATCGTTGCTGAAGTTGGCACCGAGCCGGTCCTTAGAGAACCCGACTTACTTCCTCTGCATTCCTGAAATAGCGCTATAGTATCTTTGAATATTTGGAGCTGAACAAGTTGCACGGCCGTTATTTTCAGCGCACTGTGGAGCTCGATGAAACAGTACTGGATCTAAACAAAATTAAGTTAGGCATCTTAGGCACGCTTTTGATAACCAATGTATTTAGTGCTCTTGGTGCCCCTAAATGCCACGACAACTGGCCGTTTTTCCAATTGACAGTTATTTTTAATAAATTTCTTTCGTTTCTGCTCACAAGAGTGCAGGTTTGAAGTCGGCTGCGAGGACTATGCTTTCGCAAGTATAAGTGGTCGTCTAAACATATTTCGGCATGTGCTGAAACCCAAATCATCAAAATGAACGGACAACTCACTTAATTAAATTTCTATTACACCACTTCAGATTTGTACTTTTTGCTCTAAACAAAGAAGATACATCTATAATTTCTAGTGTATGTCAGTTCTCACGTCGCTTTGGTTCCTGCTAACATTGTAACAGAAGACAGGTCCCACATTATCACCTAGTTTCAGAAACATAGCTTTTGATATTCAAGACTCGCCACGTTTTCGACATCAAAGAACTAATTAAAAATAAATTCGCGAAGAACATCAATGTATACACAGTATGTAGGTAGATTTTCTGGACTTGTTGGCAATAGCTTCGTCAGGCACCTTCAGAAGACTACGACATGCAGCCCATCGAAACGCTCACGGTTCAATTTGATATCTATGGAATAGCACGGTAAACTTCTGAATGATTCGTTTGCCGCATTTATTGTTTAAAAATTTCAGTGGCTGTGTTCTGTATATTTATAATTCCTTTAAGGAAACAAGAAAACAAGTGTGTGAAGAATGGAAAATCATTTGCCTACTCTGTAATAAAACTTCTTGCGCTGCTGTAATAAAATATGCATCTCCTTTCACAATTGTTACCTTCTGGAAATTGCAGGTGCATACGTAACGAACACGCGACATGCTTTTTTGTTGGTCATCCTACAGTTTAGTTGCGCGTAACCGCTTTTCTTGAAGATGTTATCAAAACATGCTTCCTTCTCATCCTATCAAACACACCAATTCATTGTTTTAGTTCAACTATATCATGCTAGATATTAAAGCGAATAAAAACTGCAGTTTTTTCATTAAGAATTATTTTTGAAAAATTCTCTCCTAAAATGTCTGGACTTTGATCATTGCGGTCTGCGTGAATGTTAATTGTCCTCCCACGTGTACCACTGAGTACATTTTCGGCTCTGATGCCCGTTCGAGGGAAAAACCGCACATAAAAAGAATTACGCGAACAGGTTCCATCAGTGTTGACTCCCAGAAGCTAGGTATACTTCCACCTTCCTCAATATTCCCGAACCAAAGATTTCAAATTTTCATTGGGCACGTTTTTGGCCTAATATCTTGTACTTGTCCTTACTTTGGTTCTTCCTTGCTTAGGATTACGCTGTTTTAGCGGGCAACCCGCGAATATATTGTTGCGATGCCAAGCAGCATCACAATAGCTGAGAAACGCAAGGAAATGTGCTGCCAAGGTTGAACTGGAGGCCTTCGAGAAATACTGCGCGAAGATACCTTTTGTTGGTCCAGACCCGTTGCCTACGCAGCGCTCGCAATTATGGTGGGACGAATCATGGTTCGTTTTTGCCCCTTAAAACACGCTTGTAACACCCTGTTTGTTATCAGGCTCTTGTATGACGTAAAATATTCAATAACGTCATACCAGCCTTTCTCATGTCATGAACAGTTTAACAGATGTATTCGTTTTCAGTAGCAGGAGTTCACAGCAGTACACCCCGCTTGCATGCATGCCATTCTTCTATAGCGGCGTGGTTTCGGTGTTCGCTGCCCTTCGTTTAGGCAACAGTTTCTATTGTTGTCATACCCAGACTTTCTAAGTGTGATATGTCAAATAAATGCGATTATACTTTATTTTATACTTCTGTGTTTTAATTATTCACGAACGTACACCACTAGCGTCATCTCGAACGTCACTTTTGAATTTATTCTTTAGAAAAGAGGAATAATTCTTAAACATCCATGTATGCGCTGAAGCTATAGAGAAGTGGCTGCAAAATTTCCTCTGGAATAAAAATTGGTGACATTTTTTTCCTATGCTTTCCTTACCCCTCAAGATTCCAGAGAGCTTTTTAATGTCGCTAGGAAGCATAGGCGGTAGCGGCCACGTACAGCTTGGGGACATGACCGTTTTTTTGTGGAACGTCGCTTTCATTGTCCAGTATGAAGAAAAATATGGCCACGCATTTTAAAGCACCCTATAGCCCATAAAGGCTCCTATATTTTTATTGTGTTTGCGTATAAACGGTAATTTTTATTTAAAAAGATGTAATTCAAATAGTGATATGATCTCCAGATGGTGATCCTTCGGCGACACGTCAACACGATACGCGAAATATGGTCTAATGTGGAACCAGACCAGCAGTTATAAAAGTACCGACAAGTAACTGCCGAACTGATAGGCTCAAGCCAGAACGTAATGACACTGACAGGAAGAGCGAAAATTCCGAGCTCAGTTTCTGCACTCCTCTAAGAACTTGGCAGCATTCTGGCAACGAAAAATCTCTACAAGGCTCAATAAACTAATATCCTTTGACATATGATCCTCGCAGGATACTTATGTGTCCCAGGCGAGAAGGACTGGTGACGTTTCTGTTCTTTTCTACTTTTTTATTATTTATAAAAAACGGAAACACCCATTTTCGTTTTTTTTTCTTTTGTACAAGAGTTTTAATCTTTGGCTTGCCAAAAATTTTTGCTTGAAAATTAATTGACAATTTTTCTTTCAATTTTTCATCAAGGTCTTTCTGTGAAATATTTTAGCCTATCTACACTATCAATTATTGAAACTATTTTCATACCTCTTATTCTGTCTCAGTCGAGGTTTCCGAATCACTGAGAAAAATACTTCTCATAAAACCCTTCTGTTGTTTTCAGCCAAAGCTCTATCTTAGTTATGTTGCCTTCAATTTGGAAAATGACTTCTGTCCTAATTCAATAATTCTACATTATCTTGAAAACAATGCCTTGCCTTGTGTGTTATCGCTTACTCCGTGTAATATTTTGAGTTCCTTCATGCTTTCGTAATTTTTTATGCTCCAAAATGTTGCAGAATTTGATAAGAAGTCAATTTGGATATATCTTTCAGTCCTTGTGCATGATTGAATCAAACTCGCGCTTTGTTTTTTTTTTTTGTGGGAGATACTCTTCGGCTTGCTTTTCATTATCTTGCCAGGTAGCTTAAGTTCTTCAAAAATCTCACTACGTTATTTCTTCGTACTTGTAGTATTTATTGCCTCTACGTGCGGCGAAAAGAAAGAGGACAGCGAATGAGGCACACGGACGCAGTAGTAGCAAAATTATTTTCGGGTTTACAGGCGAAGAAAGTTCTATGGGGCACGGCGTCACATCGAAAATACATGCAGATCGCAGAAGAAAACGTATAAAAAAGAGCGAGGAGAGGGAAGCTTTGGCCGCCCCGGTGGCTCAGTGATTATCGCACTCGGCTACTGACTCGAAAGACGCGGGTTTGATCCCGGCCGCGGCGTCGGAATTTCGATGGAGGTGAAATTTGAGGCCCGTGTACTGTGCGATAACAGTGCGTTTTGAAGAACCCCAAGTGGTCGAAATTTCCGGAGCCCTTCACTACGGCGCCCCTCACAGCCTGAGTCGCTTTGCGACGCGAAACCCTCATAAACTACAAACCGAGGGAACGATTTCGTTCAAAATTGCAGTGCGACAAAAAAAAAACGCCTCGTCAATTTTTAATTCACATGTTTCAAAGGCAAACTTCCGAATAACCATATACGGTTTCCATTATTGATAAGAGAGCTTCAGCAACTGTGACTATAGTAAGCACTGTATATACAACACACTGTACTATCAACAGCATTCACTGTATTACAGTCTGAAACTGCCGAACTTGACCAGCTGTATTATTCGCACATCTTTCCGCCACAAATTCTCATCCTGATGCTGCGCTATGTTTTGTGAAAACATAGATAAAAATGTCACCATTCCCGTGGTATTGCATCCTTCTAGCAATAAAATGAATGCAGATGTTTTTAATCCACATTGCTTTAAGGCGGCTGTCAGAGATGCATCTACGGCATTTAGGAATGAGCACACCGACATTGTGAAATTAGTGATTCACTTAGTAATTATTGGTGTACTAGCGGCAGCCGTATACGTCAGTGACGGTGCTGAAAAATTTTGTATTTCTTCCTTCAGCCCTTTAAAGGCTTCGTGTCGCTTCGGCTGGCACTGGTCTTGTCTGAACGCTTCCGAAAAGTACTGCTACTGTATTATGCGTACCTTATCAATCATACTTTGTACCACATTGGCCTTTGCAGTTGAAAATAAATTTCAAGAGGCGGGAGTTACAGTAGCAAAGAGGCAGTCTGAAATATCGCGAAGCTCTTTCCACTAAGACAACCAGTAGCATCCTTACCTGTACTCTACATTCGTAATCATGCTTCAAAGACCTCCGAAACAGCCTTTTATCACTCTCTTGTGTTTCATTATTAGCCCACTAAATGCGCCATGTTTTCTCAGAACGGCTCACAGGCGATGAGTGTAGATAAAATATCACCGTTGGAATTTCCTGCTCAGCACCAGAAGAAAGCGTGGTCTCTAGAGTGTGTGAGAATAAAAGAGACGTGATTTCATGATGAAGAACAGAGATGATTGTAAGCGTTTCTTCTGCTACCCCAGACTTACGCCTGCAGCTTGTTTACATCTCAATAAAGACTGCGAGAAAGATATCGGGAGGCACAAAAACTTTTTAAAAACTTATCTATGGGCGCTTGAAGCATCTTTGTTTGAAGTGCAGTACTAAAGCTTAATCGCGCTATGCACGCATTTTACTCTATTCTCTACAGAGACGTTTTTGTATGCGGAACGCGGGCAAAACATTCGATATGGGTTAGCAGAAAAGCTTCTTTAGGGTTGAGAGCTCGCAGTCTTTTTTGAAAGTAAGGTGTGCGCTTCTCCCTTGGCTTCATGTGATTTGAAAGCTCTTGATATCAAAAATAAGGTGCGCTTCGTTCTGCAAGATGACGAATGCTTGAGTTATTATATCTCACGGTAGCTACCTTCCTAACACCCTTTTCAATATAACAATAAGAAGATGTGTTTTCATCTGACGTTATATGTTTTTCGAAGCTTCTAGCTTCGTATGTTTCGTCGAAAAATAATTCATAATACACCAATCCCTGCAGCATTGATGTGGCAAATCATCGTTATTTAATATGGCACTTTGCGACCATTGCGATGCCTTGTACGGAACAAAACGATATGTGGGTGTGGAAATAGAAGAAGCAACACAGTACTTCAGTAAACTTAGTAGCCGCACACAATACTAGTATATTGTCAGACCAAGTGGTGCACACTGCTGTGCAACCTGATACACAGCAGGTATTCATGCCCCAAATAGCGAAACTGTCCAATATTTATTAGACAACCGATCAAATATAATATAGCAACCACACATTCTGACACATTACGATACTAGACAAACACACACGCTATAAGTAGGCCAAATTAAACTGTCTTAAGTGAGGTAGTTTCTTGAAAGTTCTCTGAAATATGTGGCACCGAACTACCGACTTTGTCATCTTCAGTACCCCCGCTTTTCCAATTGATAATGCTGCTACACTAGAGCTGTATTCACCGGTTGACAGCGTGTTGATTAAGCTTTTCGAATAATACCTACATTGTGCTGTTTGAACAACAAGAACGCGCACAATGCAGCACGAGCGTAGCGTAACGTGGAGCATTCACTCAGTCAGAGGGGGACCCCCGCCTTACCTACATTGGAGGAATGCGTCTTGCATCTGAACTCTGTAGTAGCATATATTGTCATTTATTTCAATAGCCAGGCCCATCCACGGCAACAGCCTCTTTTTTATTCTTTGATTAGTTTGTTAGCTTATCACTTATACTCTTATGTACGGCACAATTTTGTTTTTGTACCCGACCCTTTTTTAATTATTCTTCCAGGGCGGTAATAAAACACATGGTAATCATGCCTCCTGACGGTTTTTAAGTTTGATGTTGTCCGCAATCCGCCACTCCAATATTACGCTACTTATGATAAGCAGCGCCACAGAACTGCACTTTCCGTCTTCATTCCTACGTTAAACTTATGCCGCATCATATCTCACCTCTCATTTTTGATACACACAGTTATCAGCCAACATAGGGCACACAAACACTTAACCGCCAGAATATGACGTATGAATGTCTAAACCTCACATTGAATTAAGATATGCCATGCCAGCAATGAATACTACTTAGTTTTTTTTCCTGGGAGAAATAAATTGATGTAGCGCTTTACCAAGTCAGTAAATAGTGACGTTGTGGTGATGGCAGTCCAGCACTCATAGGCACCGCGAAAATCTAAAAAAAAAATCAGCAGCGCTATTGCCCACAAACGCAAAACTCTTTAACGCCATGAAAAACTTTCAGCATAGTTTCAAAACAGTAAGAGGAGTATTTAATTCTCCACATAGCGTCTAAAAATGCTATTATATGGCTGTGGAGCTCCACGGCCACGATTTTAAGTCAAAACGTGCACCTACAAGCAACAAGCTCCGGTCTATTGGGACACTGCAAGAGCTGGGGACCGTAGCCTACTCGCCAAATGAACAATTCGCTAGACATAAGCAGCAGCATGTGCTGGAGAGCGTGCTAGCCGAGAACTGGCACAGCCCAAGCAGATTTCTCCACTTTGGCGTTTGCTCGTTGTCGTCTTGTTCTTTATAACAGCAACGAATGACGCATAGGCTCAATTAGAACGCACGTAAAACTTTATTCGTCACCGTTGAGTCTCTTCACAGTGTAATAACGGCCACGGAATTTATGAAATTAAATTCCTACCAACCGCCACTCTCTCAGTGCATTCGTTCTCGAACACATGCAGAACCTCGGCTACAAAACAAGGTAGAGCACAATGTCCACGGGTAGCTTCTTGGAAGGAGATAGTGCCATTTTTTCTTTGAATACGAAATATATAGGAGCGGCTCACCGAACAATACATGTCGGGCTTTTAGGTACCCTAATTATTAAAATCTATAATCACGTATTTTCGATTTCGTTGAAGGGCTGGGGCACACTTGGTTCGCAACAAAGAAGTCACTGGGCTTTGTTGTCAGGCCTCTGGTACCGCTTAAATCTTCTGAATATTTGTTAATCTTTGTTTTCTTGAAGAAAAAAATTGTCCAGAAATAATACGGAAGAAAGAGAGAGAGGAAGTTTTATTTTTCAACTCACGTTCAGTATGTTTTTATGACACGGTCGCATTAATTTGCTGCAAAATAATAAACAGGTGGCCGCCTTGGCGTCTCCCATGCTGACAGCAACCCAAAACACCATTCCATATTTTCCACGCCCGCAGCTGCTGCATCTGCTTTGCTCTTCAGAGCCATACCCACCTAGCACTAAAAAAAAAACCAGTCTTCCTTAGAGGAACCCTGTCTTCAAAATGCGTAAAAAAATGTACTGGGATGTTATTGGCCTGCATCAGTCACTGCCATCAGCCGCGAACCCAGCAATGCAGGATGACCTGAAGCTTGTTATTTCTGGTGCGCTCTATCGTGCACTCAATGTTAACAACCTGCCATTAATTTCATTTGAACTTGCGGTGCACATTATTTTTTTTTACAGGAATTATTCCGAACGGCTCACAATGAGTACTAAATCACTGCACATGTGTCATGAACCAACCAGCCCGGATAATTCCACTCCCACAGCACTGAGTCCGTTGATCTCATAAATCAAGAGAAACTATACAGCTACGCTCACAATATCCACCGCACTGCCTCTGCGGCTGTACCCAAGCAGGTTTTAAATGAACATGTTTTCGCCTTCCATAACACGTCGCATGTTTTCAGCGACTTCAACGAAAGGTGCTTTCATTTGTGTAAATATCCAGCTTAAGAAGAGATAACGGTAATGCTTCGTAACAGTAATGATCCCGTTATGCACGCAATCGGGCCCCTAGGGTTGATGAAAATTAACCCGCACTCCTAATAGGCAGCACAGAGTTGATCTTTTGCTAACGCTTTGTGGATAATGTGTTTCTTTTGCCTACACCTAGGAAGTAGTTACATGTGTGAAATACACACTGCAGCGTCAACATTTTTTTGCTCAGTTTGCTTAAACGCAACAGAGAAATCCCGTGGGTAGCTTCAGCAACAATCTTAATATTTAGCACTATCCACGCTGAAAATGTAGCCTAAGCTACAATAAAAATACTAGCGTACATATAGACAGGTACCATGCATCTCTAACACTACGATGCGGTGGTGTGCTAGAATACAAAGAATTGCAATAAAAAGCGCAATAATTTGTATTCGTGCTTAAAATCGCATTGGAAGGAAAATTTGACCATGTCGACGATAAATTTTGAATACCCTACTTGTAGCTTCAGTGATGATCTAAATGCAACTGTCAGACGCCTCTTGGCTAAGATTGTGATTGTAGAAAGGCATCAGCGCTTGCAGTACTTCTATATCTGTATCGCCCACGAAAATGCCGAATTATAGAAAACAAAAAAAAATGACCTGCCATTTTTATGTATCGTCGACAGTTACTATAGCTCGTGATACCTGTGTGCTTTATGTGATGGATATAGAGCTAGTTTGTTGGAGCATGTGACACGCGGGGTGGGGTGGGGGGGGGGGGGGGGAGGCGGTATTTTCTGGTGGTTAAAAGAAACGCACAAAATACCACGCCATCTGATTCTACAAGTCTGCTTAGCAGTATTCGTTGTAAGAGGATGCTTCATTTCTGAAGCAGGCTTTTTTTCGCCATAACGCGTTGTTTAGTCAGAGACACATGACGCAACCGCAGTTCCCTCATGCTCCAAGCAGCGACATTTGGCCCGCAATTTAGTTCGGTCAAAATAAAGGTTTTTCTTTTCAAAGTAAAATGCTGTTAAATATAAAACAGCATTGCCAGATCAACAGCTAGCGCCGCAACGCGTTCTGGCTAGACCAATTAGTTTCCAGGAGTGGCAAACGCCTGACGGCCGATTACGTCGCTCTGCTTGTTCTGCTTTGGTTGGCGGGTACATGGCACTCAGCGTCTGGCCCCCACCGGCAATCCACAATCATATAGAAACTCAAATGTGGCCGGTGCTCCCTGCGTGGTCAAATCACGAAGGACATGGGCGCTTTCAAAGCACTGCCGGAGAATATAGCCACTGCAGCTTCGCTTGACTTCCAGATCTACTTCAAAATCACCTGATGGGCGTTATGTAATTTCATTAACTTTGAGGAAAGGATCTTCAAGAGCATCCGCGACCGACCAGGAGGATGATGCCAAAATGGTATTAGCGTCGAATACTGCCTCACGATCACCTTTGTGAACACCTGCGTTTGTACCGCCTGGTAGCATGCGTGACCAGCAGTCGTTGCCACTGTATTCCTGAGTACCGGTGAGCGCTTCCATACAACTAAGTCAACTCGCAGCGGTAACCTCCGGGCGCCTCTAGATATCACCTGAACCCTCCATTTGCTGCTCTACGGAAACTCGCGCGACCAGCGTCCTTCGAAGCTAAGGAACTGGCCATGAAAAGCACCTCCATATGAATGCCTAAAATTTCACCATGTAGGAGACGTTTCCCTCAGGAGACAGCTCTTTGGCCTGGCGGATAAGTTATTTGCTGTAATAGAGCGCAGCCGCAGGATGGATTCGGTCGATTGGTAGTGGCCCTAACTGGGCTGCTAATATTCGCGATTTAATGACGTGCACTTTTGTTGCGCGATTTATTTTACCAAGTCCTGGAGCAGCGTGTGCAAAACACAGCGTCGAAACGATGGGAAAGTGCAATACCAAAATTTAGGAACTTGTGACATCAATCGATGCTCTGTATTTGTACAGAGTGTATATTGCCGCCCTGCCCCTATCTTTTATTACTATCGCTGCCCCCTTTGTTTCCGACTCCCTGTCCTCTCCCAGCCCTTTTCTCACGCTGGCTGCAGCTCAAATGCTTAAGGCTTCGATGGTAGATGCGACGTCTAACAACGTCTTTTAGTTTCAGTATTTTTATTACTAAATAGCCACTAACGACAAAAACTACACGTCAGCCAGTTTATCATGAATTACTTTTAGTGTTGATGTTTAGTGTTGGTTCTTGTTTCCGTAATCTACATGCCGTACAACTTCAGCTAACATTGCAGCACACAGTGAGCCACAAGGCACGTCCGCTGTCAGATGATAAGTACGCACACCTGAAGTGATTCGGGCACGCAGCTAAATCAACAAGCCCAGGATTCTGCTGAGTACGGGGAGTGAGAGTGAGACTTTTCCCGGCTGCGGTGTAGGACTGCTCTGCTACATATGCACCACGGTTACCCACAGAACATTGAAAAATTAGGGAGGGAGGTAATTAAGACGATGCGGACACCACTGCTTTCGTCATTGCGTGAACCCATTTTTAGATTTTTTAGTCTTAGGAATGAACTCGGATTCTACTACCGCTCACCTTCCAAAAAATTAATCGTGCTCACTATGGCTTGGATTTTTCTTTCAGGAACGACTGAAATAAAGCAATACCGTGGTTACAGAAACCGGCCAGAGTATTGTCAGTCACTCTTAGAAGTGAGCCACAGCAGCGATTTGCGTAAGTTAGCTTAAATAATGTTTTGTTCTCCAGGAGGAGGAGAAAACAATTACTAGGAAACTAAACATTCTGCGCGTGCCTGCAGACTATCAAATACTTGCCCGATTGCAATTAAATTTTCTTTACAAGGAATAGGACGAGTGCGCATGCTGCGAACTACACTGCATAAAACTAGCATTATAATGGACAGTAGCCAATACTCTCTTAAAACGTTCTCTAGGAGCAAAGTAATTTGGTCATCGGGAAGCATGTAAAGTTGAAAGTAAAGCCACTGTGGTAAATGATGTTACTTTGTTGTGTCCTGTGTTCTTTACGCAAGTACATTCTTTGTTAAAAAACACATAAAATTCTCTACAAAGCTATATTACTTCCTATGTCCAATTATGACCTTCAAATGCTCTTTGCATATTAAATATGGCGGAAGCTAGCAGTCACCTCAAACAAGGAGCATAGGTGATGTTTTTTTTTTCAATTTGTACTTTTCATCAACGGAAAATTAATAAAGGCGAAAGAAAACCAAGCACATCCTGCCGGTGAGATCCAAACCCAAGATCTCACAATTTGGCGTCCGGTGCAATTGCAACTGAGCTACGGTGACGGCTGTCTAATCGTCTCGTTTTTTTCGGGGTAATTATGTGTAATGTAATCGAAACTTGAGAGTGTTCCCAGCGCCACCCTCGTTCGTAGCAGCGGGGCTAGTACGTCTTGCATTAGCACTGGCGTCACGTAGGAGCGTGGTCGAACACCGAGGGCGGAAGCTGTGGTGGAACCCTCGTATGCTCCTATGGCATCAAGACTGCCAGATTTGAGGCCGTCGATAAACTGTTCAGCAGACAATGGAATGGACAGAGGTGCTTGTTTTGCCATACATCACGGAAGACAACAGTCACCAAAACCAGGAGATGTCTTTTTTCTTAATTCGTAGTTTTCATCAATAGGAAGTTATTTAAAGAAAAAGAAAAAACATCCACATGCCCCCATTGGGATCCGAACTTGGTGGGATCCAAACGAAATTCGAAGGCTTTGGGTTCAGATCCCACCGGCGGCATGTGGTCGTTTCTTTTTGTTCTGATTTTATTATTATCCCACTGGTGGAAAAAAGGTAATCCCCTATGCTCTTTGGTTTCGGTGACTGTTGGTTTTCGTCACGTATGTAATAACGAGCACCGCTTTCCATGCCCTTGTCTGCAGCTCATTACACTACATTTAAACTCTCCATGCTTGCATAACCATCTGGTGACGAGAGTTTATTTCGCTAAGAAATTTCGAGACGGTTGAGCAGCGTTCAGATTTTGCTGAAAATATTGCAAACAAAAAATGAATATTACAGAAAATACCTGCTTTCAAAGCGAATAATACGTGATAGGGAAATTTCAGAAGCTGATTTAAGCACTTTGAAAGTTTTGTATCCATTGATTCGTGTTTCTAATTACGCAGCACATGATATCTCGGATGGCAACAACAGTTTAGATCAGCAGCGAGGTATTTTAGCTTCTAAGAGAATACATTCAGTTAGCCTAGGTGGTGACATCAGACATGGAACATGAGCGTGAAATGAGAAAGAGGATAAGAACGGGGCGTTTGGTTTGGTTTATAGGGGTTTAACGTTCCAAAGCGACTACTCAGGCTATGAGGGACGCCGAAGTGAAGGGCTCTGGAAATTTCGACCACCTGGGGTTCTTTAACGTACACTGACATCGCACAGTACACGGGCCTCTAGAATTTCGCCTCCATCGAAATTCAACTGCACCGGCCGGGATCGAACCCGCGTCTTTCGGGCCAGCAGCCGAGCGCCGTAACCACACAGCCACCGCAGCGGCTAAAGAACGGGGTGTAATGCATTTGGGAGTTACCCTCTGATCTTGAACTCTCACTTAGCATAATCATCAGCTTAATTATGTTCACTGCATAAAAAACGCCTCTCCATACTCAGAGCAATAAATCCTTCTCTATACAAGCCGCGGCCATCTTAGCCTCAGAAACTTCTTAATAATATCGACCATCTGACACTCTGCCACCCCCTTCTACGATTGCCTTTTCTTAAATTTAGTCCATTACCCCCTTACCTGCATAGCTTAACTGAACTGCCTCACAATTTTAACTTCCCTTCCAAGTAATATTTCATGCGACAGAATCATCGAAGCTAGTGAAAAGTCTAGGACTTAAAACTGATGACAGCTCGGCGAGGTGCGCAAAAGGGAAATAAAAAATGACCCCTTAACAGACAGCCGACTGTGTCAGAAAGGAAAAGCGAATTAATTATATCCTAGGTAAAATTAAAGCAGAAATGTTCAAAAGCAAAATACGTAATACGTTTGGAAGATAGCCAGTCGTAACTTGGCTAACGCAGTGTATTTTAAATTTCAAGATAGAACAAGCATAGAAGCGGTGAGCATAGCGTGGATAGGCGGATTAGATTTATCGGATTTAAGTTTGTCTGCAGCTGCCACAGGGCAAGAATAAGTGGAAGTTTTTAAGCGAGTTATTTATCCTGCAGTCTATATAGTTACACTGATGATAGCAAATAATACGGCAAAACTTAATATTTTCTTCTTAATTTCGCTATGCCCGTAAGCGTTCGTAATTGTCCCAATCAGTTCGCTGTGCGAGTTGCGTTCAAATCAGTGCAAAACGTTCACCATCGCTGTCGATAATTGCTCTGCAGTATTCGGGAAGACTCTTCATTTTTTATGATCTTTATGCAGACGCATTGCATTATTTTTAAGTTGAACGCGTCTAGAGTAGTGGCCTTTTTTTTTAGGAAACCACATCGTGTAAACTTGGTGTTGTCACCTCCCCTTTGTCACTCACTCTTCGTGGGCACATATAAACCCTACAAGAAAACTGAAACCAAAGCTTTGAATGCCCTTACTGAGTGCCACAACTTCCGCTTGTCCATGGAAAGTGCTATGGAAATAAAACTCCACCTGAAATTCAAAATTATTCAACTAGCTTTAAATGCTGAAAGCTTGATACCTGTCGGCCATTGATCTTGGTTGGAAACTACTATTGGGTATATCGCGTCACTACAACAAATTCCCAAGTAAACATAGAGAGAAAATATCTCGGATACCGAATTCAAGAAAACCATGCCATTTAATTGTTGCTCGCGGCCATGAGCGGCAGCCAGAGATATATGAGTCCCTTGTACGCGTGCCGCCGGAAAGTGCGAAGCATACCTTCCAGTTCTAGCTGAAAGCTTAAACTGCCCGGTAAATAGGCGTTGTAATTTTCGTGTGCCGAATACTTTTGAGCGCACCTGCACATTCATCCCCTTTATTAGACTTATTGCCTCTATGCGCCCTTACCAATTAGAATATTTCTGGCATAAGCACTTCTCAATGGGCTGTTCATGTTGACAATTTTAGACTGGACGTTCTTTCCATAATTCTTGATATAGAAATGAAACATAATTTCGTGTGATTGTTGTCTCCGAGCTCAGGTTCCGCCACAGGAACAGCTCAGGATCATAGACGTACTTAACCGCAAAATCATTGGTGCACGTAGCAAGCTGATATTTAAAAAAAAAAGATCTTTCCTATTTGAGAGCTGCCTTTACCTAAAAGCAATCACCACAGTCATGGGCACAATAATGACGTTATAATCTGTTTATGCACAGCACTGAAAAACAGTTTTGGAATGAAGAAGATGATCCAGCACCGACGCAAATGAAGACGAAGTGCCAGCGCCGCCCGTCGGATCCTCGTGCTGGAGAACTGCCGCTTGTGTTTCGGTCTCTCGCCTCGCTGTTTCTTAGACTTCTTGCGCTAGGGTCTTCGTCGCCGGCGCTTTCAACGTGCCAATAAACGGTACATATTCCACCAACCTATCTGCGTACAGATCTGCGTAGACCTATCTGCGTACATAGACTAACTGAGCTTGATCTGAACAAAAAGGGATATTTGCTACGTCGGATTTCGTATTACACAATTGAATTTGCCTTCCGAACCCCAACTGAAAATAGACTTAACTTCCTAGAAAATAAAAGCTGTATTGGTCATAAAGACAAAGGTTTAGTATTTGACAGTAAAATTTTTTATCAGTGCTAATTAATATATTTCACAGTCAGAAGAGTTATAAACACAGGTCGTAAATGACGGAAAAAGCACCGTTAAGGACCGAAAAAAATTATTAGTGTTGACGGAACATCCTTAGAGAGTATGAAATCCGATACATCATATACGCGGTAGGGGCATTGCCCCTACAAAGAACTTTGTTAAAGAAGAATGTGAAAGCCCGCGAACATGCCAGCAAGTAGGTTTCTGATGTGTTGAAACCTCAGCCATCTGACAGATTTAATCTCGTAAGCATTCGGGAGAACTGGTATTAAAGAGCGGCAGGATTGTCATGGGAGTCAAAGCTTTCAAGAAGCAGAGAGCGTCCAGAACTCATCGGTGAAATGCAGGTGCTCGTCGCTGGGTTTCTTGTGATGGTTGTATTCGCTGTTTTTCACTGCAATGCCGAGACTATTGGGCTTCCTGCTATAAGATTGATCACAGGTATGCATCTGAACAGCTATTGGGTATTCCTAGAGTTCCTAGAGCTAGAATTCCTTCAGTATATGTGTTGTTTTAAGTGCTTTATTTCTGTAAATACTGCAGAAACACATAGTGTTAAGCCTTTGCTTGATTTATTAACCGTCTTACAGCCACATACGTATTATAACACTGAGATTTGCTTGTTTTCGGGCCAATTTTAATTATTTCTTTGAAATTTCTGCGAGAGAACATTAAGTGAAATTTCATTTTCAGTGCCGTTTCTCAATACGACCTCTATGAAGAGTGGATCTTTGACCTAGAATAGTTATATCAACCATTTCTTATGGACAAAAGAATTTAGATGCTGAATGGAGGAAAATGCACAACTGAGAACATCGTGAACTGGCAAACTATTGAGCACAGTTCATTTTAGCTAAAGCTAGCAGTACGTAAAAGCGGTACTGCTAAGTAACAAAGTAACAAGTTTTAAGATTTGCAGGGAGATTTTGTGGGATACCGACTGGCCGTATTGGGTCTTTGGGTGAACGAGTAACGCCGAAAAACCTAAATCCTGACTTCCTGATAGACACGACCGCATTGCCCAGATAAACGTGAAAACATAACCAGATGTCTGGGCATCTGACATTTGCACGCTCCACAATCTCTGTTCCGCTTGGAAAATATTTCCATCCAGCAAGACGCTAGCGCTAGAGTTCTTTGTTAGGAGACACTAGGGGTTGGATAACGATGGTGATAATTTTATGATGTGGGACATAATATAGATGGGGGGCTTTGGAACGGTCATTTCCAAGCTCAACGGGGAGAAAGCGTGTACTCCAAGCTGCTAGGCTTATACTGCAAGCAATATTTAATGCTAAAAGAAGCGCGTAGAACGTTGTGCTGTCGCAGCGATGATGTTTACATGGTCTTGTGAAAACTTTTGCACTCAGGAGAGCCGGCTGTATAAAGGTCTAAGAACAAATAAAGGCGTAAAAGAAACAAATTAGTTTGCCAACGACGCTTAGTACTGTCATTACATATCTGCAGCTGCACAACCATTGCGCATGGAGAGTGCATGTTCATAGGTGTTGAAGGGGCGCTAAACAAACGAAAAGAGAACAGTCTGAAGGGGGAAATAGCGAAACGCTAGAACAGCGACGCCTATCATAGACATTTTTTCTCAACGTAAATGCTCCCCAATGGCTCAACACGATCGTTTCTCCTTCGGCTTGATTATAATCATGCAGTGAATATGGCGGCACCATAGGTACGTTGATGCCTACGCTAGGATAGTATTTCTGCACTGCTGTCTCGGTGGGCAGATGGTGGGGAGTGGTCGAGAAAGAGCAAAAAAAATTAAGACATTGCTTTGCCTTGCATACGCCCCCCCCCCCCCCCCCCCCCCATTATCAACGATGGAAGGGGGCGAGTTTGAGGTGAGTCATGAAGCGTCCGGCCAAAACGCCTCAAAAACAGTTCATAATATGCATGTATGTCATTTTCCTTAACTATCAGCACTTCAACGATCTGGATTGTACGTGAAAGCTGCGAACCAAGAGCAGGTTGCTCGTTTTCCACCGGGCAGGTGGAAAAGGTAAAATCGGGAAAGTTAAAATGAACACGCACACGCAAAGGGAACTGTGACGTGCTAACCTTGGTACACTAAGCAAAAATGCGCTCTGATCTATTTGGGTACTTAATCGAGCGGCCTTCGTACATATGTCCGCCAAAAGCCGCACTCCATGAAGAGTAAACTTGAAAAGTCATCCAAATACTCGGCTTAAAGGTGACGCAATAAATTAATACAAGAGGTCGGATTTTTCTATAGGAACTGTGATGTTATGTAAAGGGGATGGTTATTTAAGGTGTGATGCAACCGAGTTAGCGTTGGTACTTTCTTCGCAAGAAACATAAGCAGAAGTTTTCACTTCTGGCTTAATTGTTACTTTTCTTAAAAGATCAAGCTTTTAAGAAATAATGTTGCTGGAATTGAAAAGCAGCCTTGGTTACATAAAGAAACATTTGACGATCAGAGCATGCAGTACACTGTGTATATTGTGATGTGCGATGCAGCAAACAGCTGTTACATAGTACAGTGTATCTTTCGTACGGAACCCGCAAAGCGTGTGTGCTTGAGACAGTGTCTTCAAGTGGCCAATATTTCCACATTAATGCCCGTACTCACAATTCGGAGAACCATAGTATGTGTGAAGCAGGACATAGCTTAAGCGGAAGACGCGTGCGGTTCCTAAATCGCATGACGGCGCCCTGTACTTTGAATGCACACTTTCGAGCGAAAGAGCAGGCGGCACACCAATGTTCACCCTAATGGCTGCCAGGACCAAGCGGAGTTCATTGCGGCATTATCAGGGCCACCTATGACTTTTCTTGGAAAGGTATATAATTGTCATTTATCGCACAAGTACGCTTTCACTTTAGCTAGAGACATTTCTGCAGTCGGTTCATTCTCCTGGGGGAAGTATGCCTCAATGCCAGACTTTAAGAGTGGTGATGCAACCGAGTTAGCGTTGGTACTTTCTTCGCAAGAAACATAAGCAGAAGTTTTCACTTCTGGCTTAATTGTTACTTTTCTTAAAAGATCAAGCTTTTAAGGAATAATGTTGCTGGAATTGAAAAGCAGCCTTGGTTACATAAAGAAACATTTGACGATCAGAGCATGCAGTACACTGTGTATATTGTGATGTGCGATGCAGCAAACAGCTGTTACATAGTACAGTGTATCTTTCGTACGGAACCCGCAAAGCGTGTGTGCTTGAGACAGTGTCTTCAAGTGGCCAATATTTCCACATTAATGCCCGTACTCACAATTCGGAGAACCATAGTATGTGTGAAGCAGGACATAGCTTAAGCGGAAGACGCGTGCGGTTCCTAAATCGCATGACGGCGCCCTGTACTTTGAATGCACACTTTCGAGCGAAAGAGCAGGCGGCACACCAATGTTCACCCTAATGGCTGCCAGGACCAAGCGGAGTTCATTGCGGCATTATCAGGGCCACCTATGACTTTTCTTGGAAAGGTATATAATTGTCATTTATCGCACAAGTACGCTTTCACTTTAGCTAGAGACATTTCTGCAGTCGGTTCATTCTCCTGGGGGAAGTATGCCTCAATGCCAGACTTTAAGAGTGCAGCTCCTAGGCACCCGTTCGTGGATTCCGCGTCGTCGTCGTTGGCGTAGTCGATTTAACACACCACCTGAAAACCATGGCAGGCAGGTGCAGAGCGAAACGTCACCTGCCACAGCGAGAGCGGAGAAACAGACAACTGGAAAGTGTCTGCCACGGGAAGATTCTTGAAGGTGGCTAGCAACGTAACACGCTATTTTCTAGCGGTGGCACGTGGCATGTGAAGAGCTGCCCTCAAATTTCGCATTAGCGACTATCGTAATAGCCTGTAATTTTTTTTTAGTGCGCGCCGTCGTTATCATATTGCGCAGCGCTTGGCAGAGACTTTCTCACTCTCCTGAAGCGGACTGCTTAAAGTTGCCATGTTGCATCCGGGCTGGCGATGTGTCTACAATCAAAATATTGCTCTGCTCCGGTGGACATGCAGACTGCGCCCTGTCCACATTGCGTGTATTTCACATTGCGTTCATGGCTGTTTGGTCATTGCGTGCAATGCCCAAACAGGCCTCTAACAAGTTTTAAGAATTTGCGTGACTAATTCAAGGCGGAGTTCAATAGTAATCATTTGCCTATCCATGAGGCAAAATTCGAAGTTTCAGCCGGCCTGTCTGACCACAAACTGGTCTATTGTGCTATCCCATATAATTGTTCTCTACCTTTTTCACGATCAACAATAATGTATAAAGATTACAGCAGAGCCGATGATACAGGCATCATTGATACACTATCACTCGAACTCTCATCCTTCCATCAACTCGCACACGATACAAACACAAACATCGAATCCCTATGGCATAAATTTAAAACAGTTGTGTCATACTGTGTCACTAACTACGTACCATTGAAAACTAAAAGGACCCACAAACATAACCCCTGGATAACTCGAACCGTAATCCGCGCAAAAAGAAAAGTTCGACGACTCAGAAAGAGACAGAAAGACCATCCGTCACAACGAACAGTTCTAAACCTTATTTCCGCTGTTGATGATTTGAAATCAAAAATGAAGAAGGCCAAGACATGTTATTTTACACAAACGCTTCCTAAATTTCTGAAAAATTTTCCCCGAAAATTCTGGCGTTATATAAACCCTAAAAAACAAGGTGAAAGACGGGCATCGCCGGAGGATGACAGAAATGCAGCAACTTCTTTAAATAATTACTTCTGCTCCATCTTCACAACGTATAACGGAGAGCTACCAGGAATGAACTCTAGCACAGGCGTGACAATCGAACCACTAACGGTAACTGAACCAGGAGTGTTAAACCTTTTACTAAATCTGGACACTAAGAAAGCACCAGGGCCTGATAACATCTCTAACATATTCCTACATAGATATGCCGAGTGGATAGCTAAATTCCTGGTAATACTTTTTAACAAATCATTATCCACTTGCACCCTCCCTAGGGATTGGAAAACAGCCAAGATAACACCGATACACAAATCAGGAAATAATTCCGACCCTTTGAACTTCAGACCTATATCACTAACGAGCACAGTTTGCAAGTTATTAGAACATATTGTTTTAAAACACATAAACGCTTATCTTCAAGTAAATGACATTTTAACCTCGTGTCAGCACGGATTTCGTAAGGGTCTTTCTACTATTACTCAATTAATTGAATTAACACATGACATATCCATGACCATTGACAACCAGAAACAAATTAACCTTATATTTTTAGACTTCTCGAAAGCATTTGACCGTGTGTCACATACTAAACGTATTGCAAGACTTTAACTTATTTTAGGAACTGGCTCTATTCTAAACTGGATTAAAGACTATCTTAGTAATCGCATGCAATTTGTTGAAATTAGTGATGAGAAATCAGCGACAACTAATGTTACATCGGGAGTACCTCAAGGAAGTGTCCTAGCACCAGTACTGTTCCTAATATTTATAAATGACCTACCAGCTTGTGTTTCACAGAATATTAAACTTTTCGCAGATGACTGCGTCCTTTACAAGGAAATTAACTCTTTTGATGACCATATAGTTTTATATAACGCCTTAACAGCAGTGTACCAGTGGTGTCAGGACTGGCAGATGGACATCAATTTAAATAAATCTGTTCTTTTATCTATAACTAGAAAAAAACACACCTCAGCTTTTCAGTACACGCTTAATAATATTCATCTTGCATCTGTCCTTGAGCATAAGTACCTGGGTGTGACACTAGCTTCTGATTTCAGATGGGATTCGCACGTTAACATCATCACATCTAATGCACTAAAACAAGTCTTCTTCACTAACAAACGCCTTAAACTAGCACCCCCTGAAACAAAATTACTAGCATATAAAACTATTGTCAGACAAATTCTAGAATACGGCAACACCGTTTGGTTTCCCTTTACTAACAAGCTCATTAAAAAACTTGAAGGGGTGCAGAGAAAGGCACTAAGATGTGTATATAATAAACACTCCCTTACAGACTCACCAACACAATTACTAAAACGTGCAGAACTCCTAACCCTGGAGAACAGAGCAAAATTCGGAAGACTTAAACTTATGTATCAGCTAATACACAACCAACTAAAAGTGCCCGCTACAAAATACATAACGACCACAAAAACTAGATCGACCCGCCACAACCTCACACACAAATTAAACGAGTTTCCATTCCGTACTGACATATTCAAATACTCATTTTTTTCTCGAGCTACACGAGAATGGAACAATCTAGACATAGATATTACTAACAGCTCCTCATTAGATGCGTTCAGTGCCCTGGTTATAGATCACCTGTTTGTTTCCCAGCAGTTATTATTCTCATTTTCCACACTTTTCTGCCCTGTTTATTTTTACCGTTTTGTTTGTGCCTAGATTGAAAATACAACACTAACTGCAGCCGATTTTCTTTTTTTTTTTGGTATCCTTGTCATCATGTTTTCCGCCTATTATTTGTACCTCAACTTGAATTCTCTGACCGATTTTGTAATTTTGTACCTATTTTTGCCATATGTTATTGTTAAATCGTTTACTACCAACATGTGCACTAGAACTGTATCATTCAGAGCCCTTCCTGTTACAGTCCTTGATGGGACTTACAGTATCAAATAAAAAAAAATCTGATACTCATAGTTTTAAATCACATTTTCAGCACAGATCCTGAACAAAGTACTATGGTGAAGGATAAATAACTCGCAGCCTCTCTGCAAGGAAGAAATTTTAAGGGCTGTTACAATTACACGCGCTGATGCTAAAGCTATAAAGGGCACTGTTGACAAAGTGTTTACGCTAAACTGCTCGCTGCTTTTGTATCGACCCCGAAAGGCCGTGTCTCTAATAGTAATCGTAAAGCAGAAAAACTCGCTGCTGAGAGCCTGGATGAAAATCGGTTACAGTACAGCAATTGGTCTTCTTTCCAATAGGTTATTCGATAACTTGCCTAGTACTGTGCAGGAGAAGGCACCTTTTAGCATCGCGTTCGTGCGTAGTGTAGAAAAGTAATATCGTGTACTCTTTTACGTTTACGACGATTGTTTTGAAAGTGCTCCTAGTAACTTACTATTCACTTGCTCCTTATATTAGACTGAATGTGATGAACAAGAACAAGTTGGCATGAACAGGGATTCAAACGAGCTGGACACGCTCAGCTTTCCTGGACTTGAGCAACTAGCGTCACCTGTTAGCCGCCGATAGCGATCGCAGCTCAACTAAACGATGCCAACCTAAACTGTCGTTTTCGAATAATACAGAGTCCCCAGAGATTTTGCGAGGACACTGTAATTATCGTGGCGTACTCTCGAAATGTCAGGGCGAAAAGTCGAAATGTCCGCGAAGAATTGGAGCTCTCAGCGCCGCGCGGCACGTGGTGAAAGCCACGAAAACTTGAATCCTTTGCGCAGATTTCCTGCGGTTCGAATGGCACGAGAGCACAGTTCAAAGGGATTTTTTTTAACGTAAACGTGAAATGGTAGTGCACGAAAAGCAAACAATTTACAGTGATAAAATCTTCTGAAATATATTGTACAACTTTTAAATCATTTTAATTCTTCTGACAACATTCATTAATTGCAGCGGACTGTATGCTTAATGGGCAAATTTATAAGAACGGTGAGAAGATAAATTTCACCAACCCCTGTGAACAGCACACGTGCGAGAATCAGCAATGGAGAGTAGAAAGGTGAGTAGTTTTGTTACGAGCTCAAATTTCTGCAATCCTGATGGATATTGCGGTGTTGTTTAATATGAACTCTTATGCCAGTTACTGTGAGCACTGGGGATGGATTCTTGACTTTCACGAAGTAGATGGCTAAGCAGAGCAGGGTGATCACTGGCAGAACTAAAGATTTCAATTATCTTTTGGACATATTATCTTGCCAACTACTGGTGGAGTTCTTTGCCTCAGGATATTGACAGAAACTTCGGTAGGTTATTATATACCGTCGTGCTTGCAGCGGTGCTTATTTTTTATTTATTTCCAGTGGTAGACAAAAATGCGGTATATATGTAATAATGTAAAATACATGCATAGGCTTCACTTAAAAATTCCAGCTTAGTTACGCGCCTATGTTCAAAGACAACGCGCTGATCTTTGTGATGCTAATTTATTAGTGGTAAGCAATTAAAAAAACCTCACTTGATAACAAAATGGCTAAGCTAAGGCGGTGATCCAATTTGATCTAAATACAGGCAGAGTAAACCACCAAAGTCGGCCTGTGAGTTGCCGAACCAAGCAGTCGCCGGTGAGACGACCAGCCAGGATAGCGCATGTGAGACGCCGAAATAACAAATCGCTTGTGAGATGCCCAAGCAGGCTCCTCAGACGCCCAACCCGGCACTTGTGTGTGAAAGCAAAATGGGCATGTGAGACGTCGATCCGGACAGATAGGCAGCCACTGTGCATTATCATGCCGTCAGTATATGTGGCCTTGCTTCAATCGATCATATGCTTTTCTGTATGTTCGCGTGGTCAAATTTCAAGGTCACACCTTCAGTACTCCGCATGCCAGCTCCGGATACTATATTTCCTTGTTTTCTTTCTTGCTGCTAAGTGGTCGTTGCTTTTCTTCCTTACTAGTTTACGCCGTTCTCTCTACAAGTGTAATATATTTCGAGATCTTGGCACCCAGTTCGCACATCTTACTTAGCCCAGCACCTCAACATCTGGTAAGATGTAGAATTGAAAACTTACTATTGGTTTTTCAGGAAAGCGAATGATGCAGTCGCTGTCTCACATATCTCGGTAAACTCCCAAACCGCGCCGTAAGGGATGGGAGGAAGGTGTAAGAAGAAAGAGAGAAAGAGGTGTTGGAGTGGAGGGCTCCGGGATAGTTTCCACCGGCAGGAGATCTTCAATGGGCATTGATATCACATATTACATGGCCGCCTTTTGTGTTTTGCCTCCTCGAAGCGTGGACGCCGCGGCCTGGTTCGAACCCGGAAACTCTGGCTCAGTAGCCTGGCCCTTGAAACATTGAGCCACCGCAGAGGGTGTAGGATGCGCCACGGTATAAATTTTTAGTTTCACCATTACGTATATTCTACGTCCACTCGTTGTTCTGGTGTTTTCGGTAGAAAGTATTCATGATTCATAAATACTTCATTCTTCGAACTGTACTGATACCTCCCCCTGCTCATCTTCGAGCCTATTCCGCAATCACCGACAGCCTGGCCTGCTGGCTGCGTGTTGCTCACAGACATTTAGGTCATGAATCAGTAAAAAATCAGTACGGTGCACCCAGTTTTCAATTCAGTTTGTCAGTTCTACGCTTTCATAGCTTTTGAGTAACGGTCATTATGAGTAGATGCAGGTACGTTGGCATTTAAGGCCTTCATTCTGCAGAAGCTATTATAATTAATTGCGATAACGTCCACCTTTTCCCGAATGCTTGAAATCATCCCATGTGGCTAGCTATATACTTATTCACTAGGAATCCTACAACCACTTCTCGTGAGTCCACTAATCCATCATAGCATAGCTCATGCCTGCTCTCTAAGAATATATGCTTCATCTCTATTCTAAACTCAGTATGACTTATCACCTTACATACCGGCTACGTCGTCAAACAGCTTTGCTGGGCAAGGCTCATGGATATAGGTTTAACAAAGAAGTTTTCACGTTACGCTTCCAATGGCGGCCTGTCCGGAGTCTATGGTTTTTAGAGCCCTGCGCTGCGCCATAGGACGGATCGCACCATTGGCCAGTTGCTTCGAAACTGTTGAAAATGGAATAACGGGAGCAAATATTTGAATTCAAACACGAGGTTCTGACTAATGGGTATACCAGGTGGACCTAATCCTGTTGTGGTAAGACAGCGCGTTGCCAGATAGCGCGTTGCCGAATTTAAGGGGCACACAAGCCTGGTTATTGAACTCCATCGACACGCGGATTTTTTTTTAAACAAGGCACAGTAGCTTGGCGGGACCGGGATTCATATCATGGTCCTCTTCGGCACTAGCGAAAGCCACCAGGCAGAATTCCCAATTCGCACTGCCCAGTGGTTTGCGAGAAAACTGCCCCCAAGGCAAATAGCAATTCAATTAATGATTGGTTGCGAGAGGTGGCTGAGGAAGTGCACCTAGGACTCACAAGCTCCACCGAAGGCAGCACCTGCATCGCAGAGCAGTGACACATCGCTTAACCGCTGCACCGCGGCACAAGGACTGGTGCGAGGGTTCCCAGGGATGCATGTATTCCGAGGTTAGTGAATTCCGCTAATATGAGCATTAACGCAATATCGCTAACAGAGGGGTTTTCAATATCCGTTATATAATCCTTGCATCCTTATCACTCATAATTGAGCCGTCACCTTTGCCCTTTGTGTCCTTTTTGCTGATTGAAGACAACTGACTGCCCATTTGCGTAGTTAGGTCAAATGCGAACTAGGTGTTCTAGCAGTTCAATTTTCGCTTCGGTTCCTGTTTTCTGGTAGCGATCATGATTAAACTGCGCGAAAGAACGGGGACATGGACAAGAAACACGTACACACACAGAGCGCAGATCTCTGCCCAGGCTCTTTCGCGCAGTTTAATCATGAACGAGAAGCACCAACTAGGCCGCCAGAAAACCCCTCTGTTAGCGATATTGCGTTAATGCTCATATTAACGGAATTCACTATCCTCGGAATTCATACATCCCTGGGAAAGCTCGTGCCAGTCCTTGTGCCGCGGTGCAGCGGTTAAGCGATGTGTCACTGCTCTGCGATGCAGGTGCTGCCCTCGGTGGAGCTTGTGAGTCCTAGGTGCACTTCCTCAGCGACCTCTCGCAACCAATCATTAATTGAATTGCTATTTGCCTTGGGGTCAGTTTTCTCGCAAACCACTGGGCAGTGCGAAGTGGGAATTCTGCCTGGTGTATTTACATACACATCTGGGCCGGTTGTGCATAACTCGCTGGATAGGTGGACAGCCTGCCAAAGAACAGGCTTCAGACTAACAGGCAGAGAGACAGGCAGGCAAGCAGAGAAACATACTACGGCCAAATTAGGGGAGTGGCTACTATAAGGGCTAACGCACTAAAAAAAAATAATCGACAACGCATCTTTACACATAGGGATCGCATGCTTATCGCATTCGCATGCGGTGGCACTTCAACTGGAAAGACTGAAAACTTTGGTTAGCTGTATACCACGCCCCTCATCGCATACCTATCGCAATAACCCACGATCTCTTCATTCGTTCCACCCAGAAGCATTCACTAATTCCTTCGAAGTGTGCTTGAGGGCACTGAAATATTGGTCTGTAACACGTAGTTTCGTCGAATATCTTTATAATTTTGGGTGCTTCAGTAAGCCTGGAAACCTTGCTTCAATAAAAGTCAGATCAATGAAAACGATGGTGAATTATCGTTCTTTTTACAAGCATAAACTTTTGCATTCGAGGTCTTGCAAAGAAGATTTTTTAATCAACATCATCAGGCTGACAGCGCCGCCTGCAGGAAAAATACCTCCAATATTTCTCCAAATAATCCTGTCTTGCGCCAGCCGAAGCTACCTGGTCCACGCAAACTTCCTGATCTGGGCCAACCATCAAACTTTCCGCCCCTCCCAGTCCATCAACATTACTTACTCTCAGTTATCTGGGCTTCGTAATAAATGCCAAACCCAAGCTCATTTATTCTTCTTGATTTCAACTACGATGTCATTAAGACGCAATTGTTCCCTCCCTGACCTGCTCTGCCATTTGGCTATCTCTTAATCTTACACCAATCATTTGGTTTGCATAGCTCGCTGCCTTGTCCTCAATTTAGGTGGAACCATTTTTCTTAGCCTTCAACTTTCTGCCCCATATGTGACTGCCGGTAAGGTATACCTGTTATAGACTTTCCTCTTAAAGAGTATTGGTACAATATTTTTGAAGAGTTTGCTAAATAACTACTCCTAAAAAGGTATTCCAACATGTCTGGAAAAAAAATTCATGCCCTGCTCCTAGAGGCTGTCAAAATTACTCTTCTGCTGCAACATGAATAACGCGCACGAGGTTTTTTAAATGCTCGGCAAAAGTTAGCGCAAACGGTTGGTTAGAGAAAATAGGCACAACCCTGTGAACCTCTGTTCGGAAAAGTCAAAAGCGCATCTACCGTAGAAACACTCCTAGGCTTCTCGCCGTACCACAGAGCAAAGAGACGGCTACCGTGCCCACTAGTCCTATTTTCGCCCCATCAGAGACCCTTTTTGATAACGTCACCAAGGCAGCTTATTTTCTAAAGCACGTACAAAAATGTTACATGTACTCTTAGATTCAGGACCTCTTAAACAAAATTGTGATTTTTAAGACGACGAGGTCTAGAGGACTCGACGAAATTGTGATGCAAGCGCTGTTTCTGCAGTTCAAAACCACGAATTTCATTTTCATTTCATTTGTTGAACCCTCTGAGCCAAAGTCATTAAAGAAGGGAGTGGTTACAAGACAAAAATACATAAATCTATGCAATGCATATAACAGAACAAGTATTATCATCCTCCTGTTATACAATGTTAGCTAGTGCCGGACGAAAATGCTGGTTATCAATTATGTCGACGGTGTCTGCGGGAAGGCGGTTCCATTCACTTGATGTACGAGGCGAGAAAGACTGAAATGTCGTTATAGTGTTACATGTTTCAATGCCAACTTTGTGGCGACGATTAGTACGGTTTGACACGTATCCTTGGGACGAAATGAGAGCATCGTGTAGCATGGGGTGATGGTATAGTTTATGAAAAATTATCAAACGAATTGTCTGCTGGCGGGATGCTAAAAGAGGTAAAGAAATATTAGCTTTCATGCGTGTTAAGCTTGCGGTACGGTTAAATTTGGACATGAGAAAACGAGCAGCGTTATTTTGAACCAGCTCAAGCAAAGTTATCAGTTTTTCAGGATGGGGATCCCATATCGCGGGCCGTGTTCCAGATTAGAACGTATTAGTGTTTTATGAAGCAATAATTTCAAAGAAGATGGAGTTTTGGAAAAGGTATGGCGCACGTAGCCCAACATGCGATTAGCTTTGTTAGTAATGTACTCAATATGGCGCGTCCAGTTAAGGTCAGCAGAAATACGAACACCCAGGTATTTATATAAAGTAACCGCCTTTAAGACAACGTTATTTAGGTAGTACACAGGCGGAGAGTTGGAACTTCTTTATATTCGTATAATTTTGCACTCATTAGTATCAAGTTCAATAAGCCATTAATTACTCCAAACATAAATGTTAGAGAAATCCCGCTGAAGAATATTAGTATCGTCGGGCGATTTTATTTCGCAGGAAATAACGCAATCGTCAGCAAACAAAAGAATGTTAATTGTTACAATAAAAGGGAGATCATTGATGTAAATAAGAAACAAAAGGTGTCCAAGCACTGACCCTTGTGGCACGCCCGAGTAAAATTCGCTGAGAGGTGAGTAAAAATTATTAGCGGAAACGAACTGCGATCGGTTAAGAAGTAGGTATTCCATCCATTTCAGAACATTGTAGTCCATATTCAGTTGGGTTAGCTTTAAAAATAATAAGCGGTGACATACCTTGGTCTCGCAAGAAAATGACCTCCGAAAGCCATGCTGTGAGCGTGTAAAAAACGAACTAGACTCGAGAAAGTTCACAGGCTTAGTGAAGATGTCATGTTCTAATATTTTGCAACAAGTACTAGTGTGCGAGATTGGGCGATAATCTGTAGGGGAGGTTCTATTTCCTGATTTGAATAATGAAACCACCTTCCAGATTTTCCAGTGTGTTGGCAGAATGTAACTATCGAGAGTCCGCTGAAAATTTTTATATTATTATTATTATTATTATTATTATTATTATTATTATTATTATTATTATTATTATTATTATTATTATTATTATTATTATTAACGAGCTGGAGGCAATTGTATCCTTTTAATTTACCATGAATGCGGTCCAAGCCGGGCGATGAATGAAATTTTAGGGCATCAATAAGTTTAGTAACGAAAGATGAATCGATGAAAATTTGAGGCATAGTTGGGAAATTACACCGTGGTGTTTGATGTGCGCGAGAAGTTCTGAACAATCTGTCCTTTTAGTATAATACATTACACTACTACGCTGGACGAATATGGTTGCACAGAATCACGAAATGTTTGGCATACTATGGCCAGTACTACTACATTCAACCCACATTAGTGAATGTTCTTGCCTCTTGCTTTATATTTAGCATCATTGGAGCAGTTTTGTCTCTTTTTTCCAGGTGTTCCTATAACAACGATGATGATCCAAATTGTGGGAATACCGAAGGACCATATCCTGTCTGCTGCTATTGCTCTTAGGCCGGCTGGAATTCACGATAATGTGCCGAGTTTAAAAGAAAAGTGCATATTTAGCAGTCAGGTTTCGTAGAAATGGTTGTCAAGACATAGATCCCGTTTGAATCCTCAAGCTGGGATGGGAAAGAACATTCGTAATCTAAGATTGTTTTCCTGGGGACGGCTTTCGCACAGCGTTTCGTCATGCGGAATAAATTCAGCATAGTATTCCATTTTATGATTTCGTTATTCCACTTGAATACAGTTCATGGAATTATACTAGTGACATACCATAAGACAGAAAGCACACAAATTTGCCTCACAAGATTTATCAGTCTAACAGCGTAACTCAGCGATAAATAAAGGAGAAAGGTATAGAAGAAATAAGGATCAAAGCAGTGCAGTGTAATTGCCTTTGAGTGGGCAGGCCCGCTTTAGCTAAGGTACAAATGTAAGCTGTGAAGAGCGTAGCCCGTGCTACAAGGGAAGAATGGTGGAGCAAATATGCACTGCTATCGCATGTGTAATGTCAAAGGGTTGCTGCAGAACCGAAAGCACAAATACAAAAGAGGCGCTTTCAATGGAACTAGTAAATTATTACACGCGCGTCACAATGCGCTCTTGTCGCGTCCGGCCCCAGACATGAGATCGCAGACAGAGTCAGCTTGTGAACAGCGGGCGCCAGAAAACTCGTCGGGCGGCATAGCCCGCGGGCGAAGAAGTACAATCACAGCCATGCCAAACGTCATTTAGTGCGAAGAAAGGTTTTAGTCTATCGTGCGTCACATCTTCCGAACAAAACACGAGTTACTGCTGAATAACAGCTAGTTAGCTCTTAAACGCGCGGACGCAACGCATTATTGAAGTTAGCCCGGCCAATCCTGTACAGCCTAACATTTTGGCAATCCACGTTGTTTCCTTCGGGTAGAGTAACGGAAATTTTTCCGCATTGCCTCACAGGTTGTTGCACTCGTATACTCGGTACTGCCACAGCGGTAATCACCGTAAACGCTGCCGAAGCTTTTCCCGCGAGAACTGGGTCGGTTCAGTGGTTAGAGCGCTCGGCCACTGATCCGAAGTACCCGGATTCGAACCCGACCGCGGCGGCTGTGTTTCGGTGGAGCTAGTAGTAGTAAGTGGTTTTATTAAAATAATAATAAAACGGAAGGAAAAGATTTTTTCTAGCCCAGGCATCTGCCATCAATACTGAAGCAATTGAGCTGGGGCACCGGAAATAAAGAAGAGCAGGCAGAATGGAGAAATGCAATGAAAGAGGTGAGGGGACAGGAAGAGAGGATAAAGGGAGAGGTCAAACGCAAATGGCGCCCGTGTGCTGTGCGATGCCAGTGTACGTTAAAGATCCTCAGGTGGTCGGAATTATTCCGGATACCTCCCCCACTAAGGCACCTCTTTCTTCCTTTCTTCTTTCACTCCCACTTTCCTCCCTTCTATTAGGGCGCGGTTCCGGTGTCCGCCGATATGTGAGAAAGAAACTGCGCCATTTCCTTTCCCCCAAAACCAATTTTCAGTTTCATTTTTTATCTTTAACGTGCGCTGGCATCGCACAGCACACGCCCGCCTTTGCTTTTCGCCTTCATCGAAACGCGGCCGCTGGGGTCGAGTTCGAATCCGGGCAGTCCGGATCAGTAGCCGAGCGCCCTAACCACTGAGCCACCGCGGTGGGTGGCGAGCAAAAATTAGCTCCATCTTTAACATACGTAACGAAACTGAAAATGACTGCGCTTTCTTTTCACATTGTACAGACACCGGAGTTCCCGGGTTCGAACCCGACCGCGGCGGCCGCGTTTCGATTCCTCAAAAACCAACTTTCATTTTAATTTTTCTCTTTACTAATCACGCGCGCAACCTGTACACATTTCTTATTGTGTAAACAGTTTGTGTATACTACTTCTCTCCCTACCCTCTCTTCCTGTCCCCTCACCTCTTTCATTTCATTTCTCCCTTCTGCCTGCTAGCCTTTATTTCCGCTGCCCCAGCTAAGGTGCTACAGTATCGATGGCAGATGCCGGGGCTAGCAAAAATCTTATCCTTCCTTTTTATTATGATATTAATAAATCCCTACACACTGAGAAAACTTTATGCTGATCGGGTGGTGGTGACCACTTTATTTGAAACAGAGGAGTTTAGGACACGCAGGTCCTTGTGCCACCGCACGGCCCCACTGCACCCAAACGTTCATGTCCAGGAGGCTCATGACGCTGGCAGGGCATTATATGCTGGGACATAAGCGTACATTAAATCGCAGGGGTTTTCCGGTGGCCGCGGCATGCAGGCGCATCTATGCTACTTCAAGCAAAAAGGATATGGAACGCCAACATGCACTTTTCTACCCTCTTAGTTACAATTTCCGTAATTATAACTGCTATAATTTCACACGCTATCTTTAGTATACACTCAAAACACCACTTTACATGAAACACCGCATCGTATATATCTAAAAACTTGTTTGCACCCAAACCATAGAAGCAGACCTGCATGTGTAGGTGGTACCATGCCTTCCTTGCGACACAAGGCTGTGGGTTCGAGTCTCTACTGAAATGTGCAACATTTTTTTTATGTAAAACCAATTACATGATCAAGTTCAGTCATTTCATACACAATCTGGCAATTAATCCGTCTTACGATTTTACTTTTCATTCGAGACGCCTAAAGTGGGTTTCTTGACACGCATGACATGAGTTTCTCGACAAGGTTGATGTGACTGTCTGGCCACAACGTCGATGCCCATTTCCCCAAACAAGAACTTGTTACTTTCTTTGCTTTGCACTTCGTGCTCCGTGCGCTGGGTTTGGTTGCGCTTGGCGATCCCAGCTTTTCTGTGATTCGCGGCTTTGAAAGCCCGAGAAAAATGCATTAGGGAATGATACCTTAAAACGATCGGCTACAGTTTGGTGTCAGTTTTAATTCATTGCTGGGCTCTGCTCAATCGTTCTACATACAGATGACATAACCTATATGCAGTTCTTCAGTACACACTCCTTTTCACAAATGTAGTTAGTGAAATGTAATTATTAAAAGCAAAAAAGTAAACATAAACATTTTAAACGTGAATATAATGACGTGAGGCTTCCCTAACCGAATGTAAAGTCTCTATCAAAAGTATACTGCGCGAAGAGTTTGCCTGTAAGCTGTTTTAGTGGGGCACCCTAGCACATCTAGCACTTCAACGCTTGGGAGGATTGAAGACGCGAAGCCATTCCTCTTTTAAGAGATTATAGTCGCTGAGGATGCATAACGAGGCAGGCTGCATGCCTCAGAAGCAAACCTCTTGAGGTGTATACTATCGATGGGGGTGTACCTTTTGTTCCAGCTATTGGGTATTTAACGCCCATCATGAGAGATATTGAAGAGTTTTTCCTAGTTCATGGACATATGTTCGCGCTGAAGTCGAAAAGAGTGAATGCGACGAAAGAAATTCTTTATATACTCTTAGTCTGGTTCCACTTATGATTCAGATAAACTCAGCGGACTGTTTATTTTCATTGCAGAAACGCTCACCTTAGGCTCATCACTCAATAATAAATGAAACAAAGAATATATATTTTATATTTTTCTAAGTAGGTATATTGTCGTGGTGAACGCGAACCAATGTTTAAAACCGGGGTTATTGAACTTACTTCGATCCGCTTACTTCTGCCTCTATCCACGTAACATTTCCTGTGAATCCGCATGTGAATATTTCTCTGTTCTCTCTATTTTTCACTTCTGATGCACTTTGTCTTATGGAGGCAGTGGTTCGTAACATAGTGTTTCTTTCTGGCATTGTGTCGTGTACTTTGACATGCGAATTTCTGCTGAGGTTCTGTGGCGATCCACAGTGGTTATGTGTTACCCTTGCTCTTCGAATTACGTTATTACTCGCTCGAGGCTAGTAATCAGAGCTCGTTCATCATGCTCTGCGCCGAATCCCACGTAGATGCGCTTCCTGCACAGAAGTGCGCGCGCCGAGATTTGGCGCCGTCAAGCATGAAATAACTGCCTTCGGACTCATCGTGCGATGTGGCCAGCTGTGTGTAGTTCATGTTCCTCCTTGTGCTAAAGAGTGTTTTCCGTCGATCCCACGCTGTCGCTTTCGAGCGGCAGTACCTCTTCATTTTCATGTCATGTTGTCTACCAAGAGCGGTGTCTTCGGGGGCCAGTGCCGTCGTCACACTCTTGTGAGGACGCCGCCGAGGTTGCCTATCACCGCTGCCTTGAGGTAGGTGGCGCACTAAAGTAGCGGCAAGTTCCTCTCTCACCATTGTCTCGGCTAGCTGGGTGCTCCCGTGAGCCTGAGATTTCGTCCTCACCCTATGACTGCGACTGCAGCGGGCTGCGGCCCGGCTGGCGGTTCCTGCTGAGGTCTTACTCCGGCGACGTTGGGAGAGGAAGCGTGCCGGGCGTGATGTAAGTACAGTTGAAGGAAATGATTTTATTTGTTTCGCGGGGCCATGCATAAAGCGCCACAAGTGCATTTACACTGCAAGTAGCAACGTATTCGATGTAATTCTAACGCTAGGAGCCGGCGTTGGCGGTTACCACAAGTGTATTCACTCTCCGCGCCCGCGGCGAGCCATATACACAGCTCTGGCTGAGTTCAAATTCAAATTCAAATTTATTTGCCACCATGGTACAGATGATGGCGGGGACCCGTAGTAAAAGCTGCCGTTTGACAGCTTGACAAGGCCACAGGCCCCCACTTTGACAGCAATACAGTAAAGAAATAAAGAAAATACAATACAATACAATAAAGAAAATAAAAAAATACATATAGCAGAGCTGTTATCCGGTTACAGTAGTCAGCATAAAATCAACAGCATTGTCCTGGCTGGAAAGAAAACTTACAATGATGGTGGAAGAAAGAAGAATTAGGTAGACAAATCACAGAAAAAAGGTTAGGTGTAGTGTAAAAAAAAAAATACTCGAACAGTTTGTGGCGTGTTGTGTTTTGGAGATCAATATCGTTTTGTGCGAGTTTGTTAAGAAGTCGTGGTAGTTTATTTTCTAATGTTTGATTACCATAGAAAGTTCTGTATGTTTTTACGTTCCATTGTGCTATATTTCTTGTGCTGTACATTGCATCTCGTTTTTCTAAACCAGCTAATTTTGATAGAAAAGATATGTTCTTCAACACCTCGTTTTTCACACACTTGCTCAGACGATAGTCATAAAGCTTAGTAATTGGTAGTAAGTTATACTTTCAGAAAAGTGCGGCCGTATGGTAGGTATGCGAAACATTTTCAACAATTCTTAGAAATTTTTTCTGTAACAAGTGTAGTTTCTGAAGATTGCCTGCTGTTGTTGCACCCCAGGTTAAATGGCAATAGCTGAAATGAGATTGTATCAATGAATTATATAGCATTAGCATTACATTTCGCGGCAGTATCTCACGGTTCTTGTAAAGAAGACCAATAATACGTGAACATTTATTTCTTACAAAGCTAACATGATCATCCCATGACATTTTTTCATTAAATAATATACCTAATGTTTTAAATGAAGGCACAACTTCTAAGGGTACGGACTGCAGGAATATGTTCTTAGTGAGACAGACCTTCTTGTTTCTACCTCTGAAAACAACGACTTTAGTCTTTGCTGTGTTAATCCGCAACGCATTTCTGCTACTCCAGTTTTCTATTTGCTTCAGTGCATTGTTTGCAGTATCTGTGAGTTCAGCTGCATTATCTCCGGCAAGAAAAATACTGGTGTCATCAGCATAGATGATAAATTTAACGAATGGAGTTGCATGTACAATGTCATTGATGTAAAGATTAAACAGAAATGGACCCAAAATGCTACCTTGTGGAACGCCACAGCCTACAGATTGCATATCTGAGAGGAGACCATTTATTGCCACTGCCTGTTTGCGATCCATGAGGTATGACTGCACAAGTGATAGTGCATGGCCGCGGAAGCCACAAGGCTCAAGTTTACGAAGAAGTATTGTATGGTTTAATAAGTCGAATGCCTTCGAAAATCAAGAAAAATACCAATGACTATCCTATTATGTTCGAGTTCGTTCAATATATATTCTCGTTGATCTAATAGTGCAAGTTCAGTAGAGCGGTGCTTACGGAAGCCATACTGAGCTGCTGTTATAATTTTGTGTTTTTCTTCAAACTGCAAAAAGTTTCTAAGAATTACTTTTTCTAGTAGCTTAGAAAACACGGGTAAGATAGATATTGGCCTGTAATTCCCGAGCTGGTTTTTATCACCCTTTTTAAAGATAACTGTTACACGTGCAATCTGCATTTTACGAGGAAATACAGCGGTACTGACACAAAGGTTTAAGATATGCGTGATGTATGGTAAAATAAGGTCAAAAATATACCGTATAGGCTTTATCTGGAGGCCATCAATATCAATGGATGTGCTATTGTTTAGTTCGTGGAAGGCTGCCGTTACATCTGCTTCTTCAACCGGTTTGAGAAATACAGTGTCGCCTATATGAACAACATCACTGAGATTGTTATGCGGGACTTGATTTCTAGAAGCGCAAACAAAGTGCGTATTAAACGTATCTGCTAATTCTTTTCAAGTTATACTTACACCATCAATATTTAGCATATTTAATTCACCTGATTTGCTATTTCTCCCCAAAATTGCGTTTAGCCGCTTCCACATAATGTCGACACGACCACAAGTTGACGCGAATTGATTTGTGTAATAGGCGTTTCTGGCTTTCTTGAGCTCAGTATTCAAGCGGTTTTGATATTTTTTAAACGCTGTCAGTTCACATTCAACTCTCGATTTAATAAACTTATGATATAGGATGTTCTTTGTGTTTATCTTTGCCACCAACTCCGGTGTGACCCATGGTTTGCGACTGTGACGCCTTTGTTTTTTTGTTAATATTGGGAAACAGGCCTCGTAAATCGGCTTCAGAATGCCTAAGAATGCCTCGTAAGCATTATTGGCGTCAGTTTCTAAAAGGACAGGCCTCCAGTTGTTCTTTTCTACCGAGTTTCTAAATGTGGACAGTGTTTTTTCAGATATAAGTTGGAAAGAATATGTTGAACTACGTTTCTTTTTAGACATGTTTTTAACACACATAAATATTGGCAAGTGATCGCTGATGTCAGAAATTATTACTCCAGATGTGATCATACTAGGGTCATGGTTAGTGATAAACAAATCGATCAGCGATGAAGACGTGATCGTAACACGCGTTGGCATTTTGATTGCATTCAGAAGTCCATGTGTTCTAAGCAATAAATCTAAACTCATTTGGGATGCATCAACCGATAACATATTAATGTTTAGGTCACCACCAAGGACAATGTTTAAATGCTGACTGGTTGCAAATGTAATCAGGCTTTCAAGAAAATTCAAGATTCATCTTGCGCTCGTACTTACTCCGCTGTTCGAAAGGTGTGACACAAATCAAGTTAAAGTTCCGGAGTCTTGAAGGATCGTTAATTCATTATTGCGACATAATAGGTTCGACGCATGAAAGAGCGACAAAGCGGTCTGCGTTTTGCTGTTGCTGATGCCATGACCCTTAAGTTTATCAGCGTGCAGAACACGCTGAGATCGGTAAAACGTCTTTCGACCATCTGAAATGCAGCTAAATGCATTACAAAACACTTTAGCGCGTTAAATGCGGCCGGAAAGCCACGTCTACCAGTAAGAGGACCTTTAGACTGTAGTGTAACGTGAAATTCGCACCACTGGTAAAGTGGTGGCTGTCACTGCACAGAATCCTGATGGAGCTGTGAAGATGGAGAAGAATGCATGCAAATGGAATATGTTTGTAATTCTTTCTTAATAATAGTGCTGCTTAGATGTGTGTTCACCTCTGTGTTCGTCTTTAGTTTGAGTTATTTCTAGGGACACCATGCAACTTCTCCAGATCACACTTCCACGCCTTGAAAAAGTTAGCATGTGTAGATTTCATTGTACCATTTTGTTCGCGTTCCAGACAGCATTAAGCTTTCACTGGGGAGCGCCTTTGATGAATGATTCACCACGTATCTGCTCAGAAAGCACTGAGCTGGCACTGTAATAGGTCTTGGCAAATCAACAGGTAAAGAAGTATTTACATATTTCCTCGTGTCATATGGAAGCAATGAAAACACTCGGATCTTTTGTCGTGCATAAATATTTGGTTCAGAACTTCTTTCTTCTGCTATACTTTTACTAACTTAATTTGCTAATACCCTCTATTGATAGTAGCAGCATATTCATCACTTTCTAAATGTTGTGTGATGAAAACTGGCATTCATGTGACAATATGATGGCATGCCAAATTTACTCGTGCAATTCGCTTTACACATTTGAGAAAATAATTGTACTAAATATTTATATATAATGTTCTCTGTAACCTAATTGCATTTTCGTGGACCTTTAGGCGGCAGCGCTGCTGAGTCTTTGTGCACTATGTCAGAAATCGATAATACATAATAATCACTCCACATGTTACAGGGAATGGCTAACTTTCATTTAAAACAGCGAAACTTGGTACACTGAAGGCAATTTATCCAAGTGCATTTATCATGTTATCATGGTATTACATCGTACAGCCTAATGCCATGAGAAAGTTATTCAGATTGTGTTAATTGCTGTAAACTAATGGTGTAATTCTGTGAATGGTGTAGAATTGGTGTAATTATAAATAGACGGTAAACCATTTCACGCCTTCATACTGTGAGATGAAAACGGGAATTGTATTTCTCAAGCAATATTTCAGTAAAATATACCCGTAACCCAAGCAGCACAGATAATTGGCCCAATAATGTAAAGACATGGTTGGACAACGTTACTTTGTGAAACCAGTGTTTACCAATATATATATTCAATATTGGGCCGGCTACCTGTGCTGCTGGGGAATATGTCAACACAAAAGAGGAGTCAAGTGAAAAAGGGTAAAAAGTAACCACTGTGCCGGACATGGTCACGCGAGGCGACTGCATGGAGTCGAGAGGATAGACAAAGAATTCAAGAGATTGGCTCGACAACTAGGGCTGTAACCATCATCCAGATGTCAGGAATCAATCGACAAGTGAATGGAAAGAGGAACTCGTTATGACATACATGACAGCAGCCAGCAGTCACCGAAACCAAGGAGCATAGGGAATTTTTTTTAAATTGTAGTTTTTAATCACTGGTTGATTAATAAAAGTTAGAGGACGCTTACTCTTCGCCTTAAAAAGTGGAACGCCATAGCGTGGTACAATATTGCCAGGGAGTCCATGGAAAGCCATCGCTTCGCCCGTTGGACAAATCTCTCGGTGTCTCTAGGAGGCCTCTTAAAACAACAGATACACTGCTCCACAATAGCACTCGTACACGGTTCTGGTTCCATCACAGCTATTCAGAAACGAACGACACTACTCCGAGGCAAGAAGGTCGCCTACGCGCGCCATCTGCCGGGCTAGCGCCGTGCGCGGTGAAAGGGGATTTCAGTGGGTGCCAGACAGTGGCGCTATGACTGCACTCCAAGCACGAATGAAAAATTTAAAGGAAACGCATGGTACTCGCTTAATTCAGACATCTGTAATTTATATGCTCATAATTACTCATGTACGCCTCTATACACATCTCGAAGATACGTTTCTAAGAAACCCGTGCATTCACTAGACGCGCCGTTATTCATGCTCAAACGCACCGCCGTCGTGGCGGAGTGGAAGCGTCCCCGTCTCGAACACCATAGGCCCTGGTTCGAATTCCGGCCTTGACCCCGGTTTTCCTAATGAGTCCGCGTGCCCTACGGTCTGATTTTTACGCAGCGCTTGAATATTTCCGACGCGCGGTGCCAAAAACTACAAGTACCACTACGACGCCGACGGCTTTTTGATCGAAAGAGCTGTATAGGCTGTCGCGTAAAAAGCTGAAAAAAAAACAACCACATGCCGCCGGTCGGGTCCGATCCCACAATTTCCGACCGCGAAATTCGAAGATACACGGATGTTGATGCACGGGCAGTATATTCGACGCGCACTTGCTAGCAGCTGTCCAGCAGAGTTGGCAATGAAAATATGAAGACCGGGACCGCCTCGCATCCGCCTCGTGTGCGGGAGGTGGGGTGTTTGATCCCCAGTGCCGCCGGGTACCCAACGGTGATACAATGGATACAAGCTTTCCCCTGGTCTGGTGCTCGGCTTCTTTAGGGTGAAATGCTTCGAAAATGGGTCTTTGACGCCATCTGGTGTAATGAAAACTACCTTGTGCCTTGGCGCTCTTTGGCCGAAGCTGCCCTTGCGCCATAAAAATTGAACATCATCATAATTCTATATTCCTACCTTTGTTGGATTCCTTCATCTCCTGTGAGAACTGAGCTATAAACAAGCGATAGTGTTTGATCTGCATCGCATTCCGGAAGAGGGAGGAATCGTGTGACGAATACTGGCAAGATGCAAACTGCAGTTGCGTTCCTCGCCATTTTCCTGGCATCTGAAGCACTCCCCTGTCAAGGGTTGCGTCACCGTCCATGCAGGTATGTCATATTATTTAGCTGTTCTTTATCAAATAAACCGCATAATAGTTCAAACATCGTAACCCCTCACTATGTATGCTCAATCTCGACGTTCCTTGCGTACGAGCGACCGTTTTAAAAAATACGCTTCATGATTGAAATATACAGCTGCAATTTGTACTGTGCTTGATCACCTTCGAATCTTTGAAAATTTCTGCGATCACATCAGTTTCGAGCTTCTCACTGTATTCTGGCATGTCACTTGCGTATCAAGATAAATATAATGTGGCTCACTGGAATCGGTCACATATACTAGGGAGTCTAAAATAAAATTATAAACGAAGGAGGCTTGAAGAAGACGACGAGGTTGGCGATGAGGATGAAGTGGATTAACCGAAGACTAAAGAAGGTGAAGACGAAGCATTCGGTGAGGTGGAGAGAGATGATTGGTGGAGAAGAGAAGAAGAAGAGGACGATGACAAGGATTACGTGGACTAACGCCAAGGCTATAAAAGCGCGAGGGAAAGCGAGGCACAGGGGGGGGGGGGGGGGGGGGCAAGAACAGAGAAGCGGAGGCTCCGGCGGGTCAGAGACGCTTCGGCTAGAAGAGAGCAACGCCGGCTACTGCTCCTGTGAGCTCGAGTTCCACAGCTTCGCACCGTGAACTTCCTGCCTTTCCTGAGCCGGGGAGTCAACGAAGGACGCTACCACCTGCTACGGCCAGGGCCGTCTCCAGTGCTGTTGCCACCCATCCGGGTGGTGCCCCCAACGCCAACATCACCTGCATCACCTCCACGGGCGCTTGAACCGGGAGCTTGTACGACGCAGCCAGCAACGCCGCCAGCGGCGCCAGCCGCAACACGTCGAACGCCATCTCGACGCCGGTTACTGAACCCATACAACGCCGCAGCCGCACCCAAACAACCGTGAGCACGAACGCCGACAGATAACAGTATAACGCTAGTAGTAGAGGCTGGTAGCAGTGTTCCCGGGTCGTGCACATCTTGTGAGACTGCCCGCATCTATTTTTATTCCCTGAAAGACGCGGTCCTTATACGCTCCCTCTAGCGTGATTTTAGAGCCGCACCATCAGTCCGACTAAAAGAGACGAGCAATTTTGCGTGGTGTGACGGTCACTTGAGTCCGCAACAAGCTTAAATCAGCAGGATAAAGGAATACCCTGGTTAGCTTACCTACTTTATTCATAGCAGCCTACTTGCGAAAACAGCAGCTTATTTCGAATAGGTCAAGCTTGAAGTTATGACCTAAATATAACGTTAGACCCCACTGACCAGGTAACGATCGGAAACGCGCTGTTCACGCAGAGGGAAAAAAATAACATCGTGTCGACCTTTGTAGAGCGAACAAATGAAAAATGAATAATAGTTGGTCACTACAGAGAAATTTAAACCTACTTGCGTCTGGTGTCCTCAAAAAGGAATTGGAAAAAACCATATACTTTAAATGCCATCTAAATAATTAGAATGTCAACTATTTTCCTGGAATGCTAAATTGGATGCTCATAAAAAATAGCGCTATATCGCAGTCCATTATTCTCTATAGACCATATCTTCTGATAAAAATCGTGATCTCTAAAACTCATTAATAGTTAAAAAATTAATTACTTGGCCAACACCAGCAAACACAATTACGTTGAGTTCATTGGCATGCCATTTACAGCATAAGCCTACTCTTAGAGCTTTAATTTTGCAATGTTAGGGACACTGACACCGTCAAAATATTTGATTCCGTTTAAGAGGAGCACAATTTTTTCCGTTTCAAATTTTAACGCTGGGATTTATAATTTCTGTGGTTTGCTTTTCGGACGCACAATAGTCATTACCCGATGGTGCAGTTTTGTAAGTCTGTGTTCGGTAATAAGGAGGTACCTATTTCTGGCCCAACGTTTCGGATGACTGCAATTACGAAGGAAGGAAATTGGTGAACGGCGAGTCGATGACTCTCAACTAAACTGGCATCCAATGTGGTGCGAGAGGGGTAGAGTACGGCAGAGGGAGTAAGTATTCTCACTTAATGGTGAGAAACGACGCTTCAAATAGCGCAGATTTCTTATATATACACCTGTTTCTCGACATTGCTCCTAGCGTTGTGCATGACAGTATATCATCCATTCAACCTATTCATGTTAAACTGACTTCTCTCATACTTGTGTAGGGTCTACATATGTGCCAAACCAAGGTGATCAGCACATTTAGCGGTGTCATGAAACCGGAGTGTAGAAGCTCACTAAACGTTGGACCAGTTTCCGAAGGGCTACGTGTGGACTAGAATGGTGGCCTATATGGGCTTCGAAAGCATACTTTGTCATCAAAAAAGTGTGCTTCGACTGTATATTTAAGCTGCATGCAGCATAACAACCCCGATCTGACAGCATGGTGTCCACCTAATCCTGTACGTTCCCCAAGTCAGCGTTTAAAATTGCATCAGTGCTTTATGAGAGGACGCTACTCAAAGGATGTTTTTTTTTGTCACGTAAGCAACAAGTCATTTTATTCGTTGTATTTTTTAAACCAGTGTAAGTGTGAACGCAGTCGCCCTATATTTTCCCGAAGTGTAAAGTGAGCGGATGTGGTCGTATTAATATAACAGCAACCGAGCTGAAAAGGGCGAAAAAACACAGTTTTAAAAACTCTATATTACACGGGGAAACTTCCAACTTTCGTTGATTTCTTATCTATAAGCAGCACTTCTGCAGCTGCTTCTACCAACCACCGACACCAGTACCGCCTTTAACTGGAGCGCAATTGTTTGGCCTGAACCATTAACAGCACACGCAGCGTAGCTTGAAACCGGGTCCTCAGAAGAGCGTACAAAATTCAGAACATCACGTGTGGGAACAAAAAAACGCACGCTTATAGATACAGTAAAAATTGCACCAAGAAAAGGCGCATGCAGAATCTTATCAGAACTAATCGGATTTGAACAACAAAAGCAGGTTATCCATTGCGGAGAAAGGTGAGTTTTTTTTTTGAGAAGGACCACCGAAGCCTTACTCACGCAGCCTTTCGTGGTGCTAACTTTAAGGGCCTCTACAATTTCCCGGGCCATCCTATCAGAAGCTCGCCCGATAACAACAGTGGAACGGAGGAGAGGACGTCACTGCTGTTTCTTCTTATTCCTGTCAGTATAGTATTCGCATTTGAGGCAATGCAAAGACAGATTCGAGCCGCCACTTGCGCCCAGAGAATTAGCATGCTCTCTGAGCCTGTCATTGAGACAGCGCCCTGTCTGGCCTATATACACAGACCCACAGCTGAGCGGAATCTTATACACCACACCAACAGTGGAAGGCACAAACTGAGTTTGGTGTTTGATTACACATTTGTTCTTTGCCCTTTCGTTTTGGCACCTGTTGGTCATGGCGTAAAAACGACATCAACTCCGAACTTATTAGCCACCCTCTTGACATTGTGCGATAGCTTGTGCACATAAGGAATGACTTGAAAAGGTCTTTTTTCTCTTAGCAGCGTGGGGTGAGGAACATCGACGGCCCTCTCAAGCCTACTAAATTGTTTGAGCATCGACTCCGCCACAGAACCTATTACCGGTCTCGGAATCCGGCTTGCTCCAAACGTTCAACCTGGTGGTCAAAACTGAATTCGACCCTATGCGTGCATGACTTTGAAAGGGCTGACCTAAGACATAAGACACAATGCCACGTTTTACGAGCTTAGAATGAGATGAGTCATATGGCAACAATGCTTTCTTCGAACGCGGCATATAAGCCCAACAATGGTGTTTGTCAATACTGAAAAATAATTTTAGATCTAAAAATTGCTGACAGTTGGCCTGTGGTAGTTCAAGGGTAAAATTCAGAGTCTTCGAGCAAGCAAAAAACTTCCCAAAGACTGAGTCAGCAACCGTAGAAACGTCATTGTTCAAATCTAGTTGCCTTTTAAATACTTTATAGATAGTCTATAGACAAAAGGAAGTCAAGGCTGTTATATACTTTAGCTATCGATCGTCTATGAGTGACTGTAGACAAAAGGAAATTAGGGCTATTATATACTTAGGCTGTCGATAGTCTATTGCATAGACTGTCTATAGATAAAAGGAAATAAAAGTGGTTATAGACATTGGTCTATTGATCATCTATAGGCAAATGAAAATTGAAACTGTAATAGAAAGTAGCCTATAGCCCAACCATAGACAAAACGATATTAATACAGTTGAAGACATTAGCCTATAAATAGTCTACAGAATATCTATATACAAAAATAAATTACAGCGGTTATATAATTTAGTCTGTAGATAGTCTATAGACTTTCTAAAAAGAGAAAGAAAAGTTTAAAGGATGGCTATAAAGTCCCTAAAAACTGTATAAAAAGTCTATAGACCATTTTTATGAAGAATGAAAGAAATTTTTCTTATAATGCAAGATTTAACTGCATCAGTCCATATATTCGCAGTCTCCCGCCTACAGGCTTGCAATTATTCTTATTAACGGTTAAGCTACCGTCAATAACCATGTTTTTCTACCATCCGTCCCCATCGGAATTCTTTGCTAGGCTTAACTACTTTTTGCCAGCGATAGAAAAGCTTCAGAAGACAAACTTTAAAAAAAGAAAGGGCCTCTTGCCAGAGTGACAGCACCTTCATTAAAAACAAATCACACATATCAAGCCTTCCAAAAAAGCGATCTGTGAAGTTTAATTGTATTTTTCAAGGCACGTCGTTCTGAAGCATGCGTGTGGGTGCCGAAGAACGAAGGAAGCATCTACACAAGCATTACAAGATCACAAGGTGAACAAGTATAGCAACACTAGGATTCCTTGAGAAGTTATTAATCTCAAAAAGTCGAAAAACGTAAAGAATTTTCTACAACGACCGAAATAGGCGACTTTTCGTCGCTACAGAGACACGTGCCTTTCTTCTAGATTTTTGGTTTTCTTCAAAAGCTTAGGTAAGGCAATTTTAGTGACATGAGAGTAAAGTAAGCTGTCCAGCCGGCTTTCAGAATTTTTCTTTTCTCGCAAAATAAAGAGGATCATGTGCAACGTTGGAGGCTTTCTACGATTAATTTTTTACTTTATTTAAGTGAAGGAAGAAAGGCTGAGGACTATACCCAAAGATATGCCAGTTCCGTAGCAATGAGATGGCAGCTACAAATGAGCGACAAGCAAGTATATAATTTCAATATCACTAATTACCACACTATTTAAAGTTAGCTTCTCGATCATTTGGAAGCAGAGGCTGCAGATGACGGTAGCCTTGTTGAGGTGTTCCTTCGGAAATGACATTTGTTCGGGCCTCCTGGCCGTTCTGCCATTACATCTGCTATCCAAGTCGGCGGACCCTTCCGCTCGGTTGGACCCGTGGAGAATGTGGGGAAAGTATAGAAGTGGGCAGGAGGAACGTATCTCTAGCCTCCAAGTAATACGGCATTTAACGTCCAAAAGATGTACGTATGGGACATAGGGGAGACGTCGTTAATTGTGCATGGCGCAGCAATAATTTAGACCGCTTAGGGTTGGTTAACTTTGACTGACGTCACACAGCAGATGGGTGTCCTTGCATTGCGGCTCTACTGAAACGCTGTGGTTGCAGCCGGGATTCGACTGTTCTCGATTTGAAGATAGATCATGATGCGAGGTGTTATCATAATTGAAGAAACTTAACAGCCACAATATGCTAGCCACCCCACACGCAATATGAGACAAAATTGTTGGACACAAAGGCAAACGGCTTCCTCTGCGATCACCGCAGGAGTCAAGCTTGATCTTGTGATGACTATTACTGCCAGATTGCAGCAGGTGTATAAAGATTTATCGTTCGCCATTGGCTTTGCGCAGATTAGCTAATATATCATCTGATACGAAGAAAAGAGAGAGACTACATAGTATAAAACTGGTTCGAAGATAAACCACGGTTGGCTAATCTCATTAGGAGTGACACCAGTCAGATAAAAAAAAATTTGAAACAAGAAACAAATCAGAGGTCCGAAGATAGGCACGCGCACGTCAGAAGGTCAAAAATTAAACATCCAGAGTTAATCGCACTGGCGATTAGTCACGATGAAGCATAGCTCGGCCTTCGATGTAATCCAGGCTGGAGCCTTTGCGGCAAAACCATCTTAAATTCATCATTCTGATGTACCGCCGTTCATGCAACATGCTTTGGTATTTTACTGTAGTAACTGTACCTGTGTTCCCCCTTTGTGTCTATATGTGTCGGTAGCGCTTGTGTTATTCACAATGAATGTTTACCAAGTTGCTCAGTTATCTGCCTTGATGCCCTTGATTTGTAGTATACTATATGACAGGAAACATAGGCTGTGTGTGGTCTCGAGCAGTCATTCTACTAAGTTTCTCTTGCCAATAGTCAAATGTGCGGCTGTTCTTCAGACTTCTGACCTGTATTTCATGCGTTTTACTTGGGTGCTTGTAAAAATCACAGTATGATTGTTTTTTTCTATTTAGATGTGATGGAAGATGCGTTTTCTTGCCTGAATGCCATGGTTCTATGCTATGCTAAGCAAGCTATGCTTTTTGAGAACGGAGTCCTCCGTATCCCCTGCGTGACGCCCGTGTAGCCGGAGACAGTCATTCGATGAGGGTTGAAGGTAGTGGGCATCTGGACTACCCACTGCAAGATAGACGAATGGCTGTGTCTTAGCAAACAAGGGAGGAATAGATTTGTTCTGTGTGCAGTCAATGCTCCTTGAGCGAATATATTCTCTCACTGCTCTGTAAAGATGGCAAGCAACGACACTGGCACATGGTCACAAAGGGACGTGAGAAAAGAGCCATTGCATTGTAAAAGTTTGAAAAAGCACTTTTTCGCTAATACATATGCTGCAGCCTCCACTCACAAAAACTCAAAACGTAGAAAAGGTGTTGACTCGTGTTGTTGTCCCGGCTCCACCATTAACATGAAATAAATAGACATCGACATCTTCTACAGCTGTTCACAGAAAAACTGCAGGGCGCTTAAGCTTCGCCTTTAAAGCCCGGGATACATGGAGCGTTTTTGAGGCGATTTTCGCCTGACGGCGCCGATTTGACGCCCGGCGTCGAGAAAAACGCCCGCCGCCGCCGATCAGGACCGGCTAGATTTTGACGCGGCGCGCACGCGTTTGACGCTACCGGAAATGCCTGTCGGAGTCACTTCCGTCTGTTTTCGGCGGGAGCGCCAGCCGTCTCACCGTTCCTTGCCGTCCCTTGAACACTTCGCGCGCGTGCGCTGGTCACCACCATGGCTACGTCGGCGAAAGCATCACGCGTGGAGTTTAACGACAAACTTATAGGCGCGATACAGAAGCGTCCCATATTGTGGGACAGCACAAGGAAGGATTTCAAGGAGCAGAGGAAGAGGATGGCGGCGTGGGCCGAAGTGGCCACCGAAGTAGGATGTGACCCGGAAGGTATGGTTGCATTGCTACTAGTATTTCTAGCAAGACACAGTGCAATAACTTTGTTTTACAACCAGGTCAGATAAAAAGGGACGCGCGGTATATCCGCGCCGACTTGCTTAAATAACCAACCACGTCAATGGAAGCCAAGATAAAATACTGGCATGCTTCTGCAATAAACAGCTGTCATTGATATTACAAAAGTATTATATTTAACTGTTTTATTTGATGGTAATGTGTGGTAGTAAACCGAGGTTAATCTGTGCAATTCTACTTGCAGACAATAATCTACAGGGGCGGTGGAAGAGTCTTCGTGATACATTCACGAAGAAGCACCGCGCGTGGAAGACTGGTGCGCCAAGTGGCTCGGGAGCTGCTGATGCACAGCACGTGAAGTGGCCCTATTTCCACATGATGATGTTTCCAAAAGATCAGGTGGATATTGGCAGGTATGTCCCCAATGCTTCGTGGGTTACTTTTTGAAATAACTTACTTGCAAAAGGAGCTGAAGAAAGCCTTAAGTAGCAACATAAGGATGCTGGGCAGGTAAAAGCATATTCTCAGTAAGACCAAATGGCATATAAACTGTTGTACAGCAGATGTTGAAATTTCTGTCTTGTTATGCACACACATTTGTTGGGCCCACCACTAGGCTAATCAATTGCATTTGAATACGAGGCCTGTGCTTCCAAACAAGGAAATCAATAAAACATTCGAGAAACCAAATTGTGAAATGTAAACCGTGTGGTGTTCCGTGTCATCTGACGCTTAATTTTTCTTTCAGCACCTTCTCAAACAGCCATGTGCAGGACAGTGAAACTGCAGAGTCGGTCCTGGAATCGATCTACAGTGAAACAGAAGGTTCAAATTTATATTCCAGTTATGCTGCTATGCACCTGCAAACACTGTCGTTCACAAGTACCCACACTTGCAATATAATGAGCCAGCAGTGAAGTCTCTCAGATGTGAAAATAATTTATTTACTTCTGATGCTGAAACACTGCAAGGTGGTTTAGTTAAGAGCAGGAAGCGATCATTGTATGCACTGCATTCAACTTATGCTGAACACCATCTTGTCCTGTGTGGGCTCTGTTCTGAAATACATGCTTTCATTTGAAGAAGCAGCATGGGAAGTTTACAAATCATTTCATTACTTTTCCACTCTTTAAAATGATCCAAAAACCTTTCTGAGTGCTTAAAATTTGCAATTCTTTTCTTTATTCAAGATGGAGCAGAACCTCCTGAAGATGGTGCTTTCTCTCCACTTGTGCCCTCAAGAAGTACCACCCCAGAGCCACACACACCAAACGGGAGCTCACAAGCCAGCACCGCTGCAAGTACCCTGGCAGCCCCTCGGTCTGGCAGAGGAAAGAAAAGGAAAGAGAGGTCTCGGTGGCAGGACGACATTGAAAAAGTTGACGCCTTGATAACTGAGGACAAGGACCAAGCGTCAGTCTATGGGCAGCTAGTTGCCCACAAGCTGCGTGCATGCCCGAAACATGCGAAACGGGACATGGAAATGGATTTGCTGCAATTCATAGCGAAGTATACATTTCATGATAACCCTGAATAAATGCACATCAGATAGCTTTCTAAAAGACCTCGTATAGGGTCGTGTCCGGAAGTTGTTGTCAATGCAGCAAAAGACACGCGATAATTTCACGCTGTTTATTTACTACTAAAGAGGGTGCGACCAGCGTCGACCGAGGCGGAAGCCGAACTGCCGCCGCCCGAAGGACAGAGGAGACGGCGCGGCGTCCACACGAGGGAGTGGCTTCCCGACGGCGCGCGAAGAGGGGCAAGTGGCCGTTAGAATGGAACACTGGTGACACAGAACAGAACGAAAGAAGGGGACACAGCACAGGGGACACAACACTTCCTTCCCCCTTTAGAAAGTTGCCTGGTAGCATGCAGGGGGTCTGCGCGGACGCGTGGAGGCGCGCTGGCTTTGTGCGCTCGGGGGAGAAGCACTTGTAGGTTGGCTGTTAGTCGCTGTGTCTTCTAGGTCTGCCCTGGGCGAAGTCTTTTCCTCCGGGGAGAGGTGCCAGGCTATGTGGTTAGACGGTGCTCGTGTTTTCTCGGATGCCGGACTGCTGTCAGCAGGCGTCGTAAATCCACGCAGCTGGTTGAGGTGTCGGCGTGCTACTGTTCCATGTATGTTGACGAGCCAAGAGCGCAGGCCTATGCGTTTGACAATCGTAGTTTCCTCCCAGCGTGGCTTTTTGAGAAACTGCCGGGCGAGGACGCGCTGCCCCTCATGAAGCGTTCCGCAGCGCGGAATTGGTTTTTCTTCCCGGAACGTCTCCGCTTTGGGCTCGGGGAGGATGGCTGTGAGCTGGGTTCGCATTTCGCGTTCAAACATCATTTTCGCTGGGGTCTGGCCCGTTGTGCTCTGAACCGTCGTGTGCTGCTTGAAGAGAAAGCGCGCAAGGCGGCGCTGCAGCGACCCTGTATTATCTCTTTCAAGGGCGCGTTTTAGCTCGGCCACGTAGCGCTCGGCTTGTCCGTTTGTTGCTGGGTGGTAGGGGGCTGATGTGACTGATGAGATCCCGTTGTCACGATAAAACTTGAGAATCTCCGCAGACACAAACGGTGTTCCGTTGTCCGACACTACCTTGCGAGGCAGGCCGAACGTTGTGAACAGTGATCGCAGGTTGTCAATAACTGCTGCCGAAGTCGTCTGTTTCATTTCTCTTATCTCAAGCCACTTGGTGTAGGCATCTACGACCACGAGGAAGATGCAGCCCTCAATTGGTCCTGCAAAATCAATGTGCAAGGTGTGCCAGGGTGTGTCTGGTTTTTCCCATTCTGGGAGAGGAGCTTTAGGCGGGGCGCTGCGGCTGCTCTGGCAAGGCTTGCAATCTCGGACCACTGTTTCGATGTCGTGGTCAATGCCAGGCCGCCACATGTAGCTTCGGGCACACTTTTTCATCGCAACGATGCCGCTATGTCCAGCGTGGATGAGAGACATGGCTTGTGCGCGTAGTTCTCTCGGAATCACAACTCGAGACCCAAAAATGAAGCGGCCGCGATGGGTGCTCAACTCTGTAGCTCGCCTGCGGTAAGCGGTCTTCGGTAGGGTGGATGCCTGCTGCATCAATTCGGTGTCCCAGAAATTGCACTTCTGGCACCGCAAAATAGCATTTCGATTTGCTTATGCGCAAATTTGCGCTTGCTATTCTTTGAAAAACAAGCTCTAGGCGCGCTGCATGCTCTTCAATGGAAGCGCCACTGATGATGACATCGTCAAGGTAGACGCAAACTCCTGTGATCCCTTGAAGCACTGTCTCCATGAACTTTTGAAATATGGCCGGGGCTGCAGCTACGCCGAAAGGCAGTCGCTTGACTTTGTACAAGCCTTTCAGTGTATTAATTGTCAGTAATTCTGCCGTTGATACGCTCACCTTCAGCTGCTGATACGCCTGGGTGAGGTCCAATGTGCTGAAGACTCTTGCGCCACGTAATATACTAAACACTTCCTCAGGTGTCGGTAGCGGGTAAGAGGATGCTTTAGTCGCAAGGTTGACGGTGCTCCAGTAGTCTCCGCAGAGGCATATGGTTCCGTTCTTCTTGCGAACTACCACAAGTGGTGTGGCCCATTGTGAATGTTGCGTCGGCTCGATGACACCTTGCTGCTCCAGCTTGTCTAACTCCTTTTCAACTGAAGTTCTGAGAGCAAACGGCACCGGCCTGGCCTTCAAAAACTTTGGTTGCGCATTGCCCAACAACTCCAGTGTGACTGGGGGCCCTTCGTTTCCTGGAATTTCTTCCGAGAATACTATTTCGTATTTCTCTTGCAGTTGCTGAACCACATCCTGGCTCGGCGTCTGGTGTATGCCGCATATGGTCACGCCTAATGAAGCAAACCAGTTTCTACCTAGGAGGCTTGATCCTGAGCCCTTCACAACAAGCAGAGGTAGCGTATGGGTCTTGCCGTTGTAATTAACCCGCACGTTGGCAGAGCCCAATAGCGGCAGGTTTTGTCCTGACCACGTTCGCAGGTGCGTGTCGTCTTGTTGCAAGGCTGGTGCGTCAGATGGCCACGAAGTTCGGAATGTGTCCTCACTGATCAGAGTACAGGCTGCGCCGGAGTCCACCTCGAACTTAATCAGTTGATCATGTACGCTTACTTCGGTCGCGTGCCGAGTTTCATGGTGTTCAGGTCGTACAACACAGATGGTGCTGCTGCTGTTGTTGTTCCATGGACATCAGATGGCGGCGTATTCTCTGAGGCGTCGACGCTGTGATTAGGCTGGGAAGGCGACTTTATCTTGACAAGCTTCCGTTTCTTAATGCAAGCTCTCTCGATATGCCCTCGCTTGTGGCAAAAATTACACGTGGCTGACTGGAATCGGCATTCCTGGGGGTTGTGTTGGTCGTCACACCGCCAGCAGCGTTGTGCTTTCTTTACCAATTTCGCAGCAACAGAAGTTTTGCGTACCTGGTTGCTTGTTTGGTGTACCGGCTCGGTGTTCCGGCGAATCTCTCTCTGCTGGTGACCGGCGCTCTCCGCTCGTACGGTGATGTCGTAAGCTTTGTTGAACGTGAGATCCTTCTCAGCGAACATGCGCTGCTGCAGTGACTCGTCACACAGTCCGCACACAAATCTGTCACGTAACATCACGTCCAAGGGAAGCATGGTGGGGTTAGCAGAAGAAGCTGCGTCTCTTTCCTGCCCGGTAGCTGTTGTGATCAGCGTCCCAAAATTGCAGTGGGCAGCCAGCCTCTTGAGCGCTGCTATGTAGGCGCTCACAGTTTCTCCTTCCAGTTGATCTCTTCGTTGGAAGCGAGCCCGGCTGTAGACCTCGGATGGCCTTGGGTCGTAGTGCTTTTGCAGTGCTGCTATGATGTCGTCGTAAGACACTGCCGCTGGTGTGCTTGGCTGAATAAGGGCGCAGACAGTGTCGTAGGTCTGCTCCCCGCACAGCGTCAGCAGGTTGGCCCTCTTCAAGGCTGGGTCTGTGATGTTGTTAGCTTCAAAGTAGAACTGGAGGCGTCCAACCCACGATGACCACGATGAGCCGTTGAATTCTGGTATTTGGTTGGGAAACCCTCGCGTAGCCATGGCTTGCCAATAGCGTTGCGTAGCGCGGGTCGAATCCACTTTCTCGTCGCCACTGTCGTGTCCGGAAGTTGTTGTCAATGCAGCAAAAGACACGCGATAATTTCACACTATTTACTACTAAAGAGGGTGCGACCAGCGTCGACCGAGGCGGAAGCCGAACTGCTGCCCGAAGGACAGAGGGGACGGCGCGGCGTCCACACGAGGGAGTGGCTTCCCAGAACAAGAGGGCGCGGGGGCCCGCCGTGGGGGCATCTTGCGACGGCGCGCGAAGAGGGGCAAGTGGCCGTTAGAATGGAACACTGGTGACACAGAACAGAACGAAAGAAGGGGACACAGCACAGGGGACACAACATATAGTGACAATGGGTGCTTTAAATCCACTATGGATTCTGTGGCACTGCAAGTCCAGTGTGAGCCCACTGCCACGCAACGGCACCTTCATTAAAAAAGTACTGGGCGAAAAGATTTCTTGTGTCCGCAGCACTTGCTCTGTAGTTTCTAGACTGCGTTGTTTCAAGGTCAAGCAGGCTACTTGACACAGCATCACTTCTCCACTGGCCTGGGACGATATTCCCATAATCATCCTCGGAATCCACATAGCCTGGTGGACAGTAGGTTGTTTCCCGGGCAGAAGAGATGAAGTTATGGAGAGCGCAGCAAGCCAGGACAGCAAAGGTTGCATTTTGGGGTAGAAGGTTCATGGGCCCAAGCAAGATTCTCCAGCGAGCTGTCAGAATGCCAAAGGCATTTTCCACGATGCGCCTGCACATTTTGTAAAAACATGATTATTTGTAGCTGTGCTTTAGCATTACACAAGTTATTTTACTTGAAAGAAGTTTCTCTGAGTGCACTTCATCTATTAGTAATTGAAAGAATATCACATGAGAGAACATTTGCTAAATCTTGTTTCAAAGGTGCATACACACCAAACTTTAGTGCTTTATTCACTGCTTCATTGCCTTAATTCACCATAAGACTAAATAATGCTGCCTCAAAAGAAAGTGTGACAATGAATGAAAAAAACGGGGACCATATTGCAGTTTTCTTGTGCCTCATGCGCCCTGTGTATAACTGTAGTATCGAAGCCACCATTTGGCTATTTATGCCGGAACAGCGTGACTAAAGGAATTCATTTTTAAACTATGCATTGGTCGTAGACAAATACAATGTGGTGATTTATGTTTATAATGCCTCATGAATCATTACAAAGAAGAAAACACACTATCAAGAAAAGGTGTTTAAAGCTTAGTTTTTTACAGGCCGGAACGAGAAGTATGTACTGCAGAAAACAATTTTCTCTTGCTTCCTTGTCACTCAATCACAGCATAAGATACTGTACTGAGCCATCGCTGGGCATGAAAAGCAGTGCAAGAACACTTGAGTTCGTTCTTTTTTTTCCAACAACACAAATAAAAAAATGCCATATTTTTACAATGGCATTCAATACCTTGCTCTGCTCAGCCGGTAGTTGAACACCCTCTGGATTGGCAGCATGCCTTTGCCCGGGAATGGACGCAAAAAATCTGTCCTCAATTGGAATGCTTCGTCCCCGACAAAAACATGCGGCGCAACCTTCTGGCTTTTTGGAAGGCCTGCTGCTGCTGGTAGGGCCACGACGCCATCATTGAGCTTTTTTCCAAATGTGCACGATTTGAAGACTCCGCCGTCACTGTGTCGGCCTGGTGCACCGACATCTACCATCATGAACTTGTACTTTGTATCCACGATGGCCATCAACACAATAGAGAATGTCCCCTAATAAAAGGAGAACATTAGACATGCATGAGCACCCCTTGTATATGTATGACATCTGGTTCAGCTTATGGAGTGAACAGTACCTTATAGTTGAAAAATCTGCTTCCAGAATTTCGTGGTGCAGTAATCTGGACGTGCTTTCCGTCTACTGCTCCTACACAATGAGGAAAGTTCCAACGCCTGCTGAATTCTTGTGCAGATTCCTCCCATTGTGCAGACCCTGGCTCCTAAATGAAAAAAATAATAATAATAATAATTGGTTTTTGGGGAAAGGAAATGGCGCAGTATCTGTCTCATATATCGTTGGACACCTGAACCGCGCCGTTAGGGAAGGGATAAGGGAGGGAGTGAAAGAAGAAAGGAAGAAATGGGTGCCGTAGTGGAGGGCTCCGGAATAATTTCGACCACCTGGGGATCTTTAACGTGCACTGACATCGCACAGCACACGGGCGCCTTAGCGTTTTTCCTCCATAAAAACACAGCTGCCGCGGTCGGGTTCGAACCCGGGAACTCCGGATCAGTAGTCGAGCACCCTAACCACTGAGCCACCGCGGCGGGTGAAAAAAAAGAGCAAACCTGAATATTTGGGCGGATGGTTTGGAAGTGAGAGATGCTAAAAATGGTCTTGCTTTCTGAATTAGTTCATTTAAGCCACTACAATGCTCTACACTTTTGCCCTTTTGGCTCTTTCATGCAAATTTAAGATTGCTACATCGCCTATTAAAGTTCCACAACCAGAGTCAGGAACAGAATTAGGCAAGAAATACTTACAGGCAGGTAGAGCGGCTCCAAGTGCTTCCAGATAACTCTGCAGGCATTGTGAATCACAAGCCGACATGTTGCTGGTGCAACTCGAAATGTCAGTGCTATCTGCTTGATTGCCATTCCCGAGGATAGGTACCTGTGTACGATAAGAAAGTAGTTGAAAAATTGTGTGACAGCGTCACTGCAGTCACAAGTGCTACAGTACCTGAGGGTTATAGCAAGTCTCTCTTCAGAGCAAAGAGGCTCCCGGCAAACAAAATTCCTCCTCAGGTCACCGCGGACAATGCTGTGCAGTTCGGCAAATTGCTTCGGACTCATCCGATAGTATCGGAAGAACATGTCTTCATCTGTCTTCATGACTTGAAACTGCAATGACAACAGTGAAACAAAAATTACCAACTGACACCAAATATTTACCCCACCCTTCATCATTACACAAATGGTAGGTGACGTACAGAGATGTGGAGCTTATTTTGTGATTATTAATATTGGAGTGGGCATTTTTCTAGCGACGCGGACCACAGTTTACATCGTCCCGTTTTATAAAGTCACACCGCCAGCCTCTCTACCAAGCACTGTTTCTTAACAGCGTGTGTTGACATTAACGCAAAATCGGGAGTGGTACACACCAAGCGTAACAAAGTGACTTCCGAGTGCATTCTGAGCTCTCGGATGCGAATCTTAATCAATGCGAAAACGCTGCAGGCGCTGAAGCAAAACTGGTCAAGGGTACGTTGGCCTACGCTGCCGACGCGGCAACCAGTTTCTCAGGCATATGCGGAAAAGCAACGCTAGAGAATGCAGCCGCTTACAACGACACACCACGGAGTTCCTGGATTCATCTCAATTAATACAGCTCGTATGAAGCCATTCGTGCACTTTTAAAAGTGATAAATACATAACGTGGGTGGCATTCAGCTGGCATCTTAAGCATGGAAAAAAAAAGGAAAATATGCTAGTTATGAATTACGACCTCCGACTGGCACAAAATTTGATTATGGCAAGCACAAGCCGCAAAACATTCAGCTGGGCGAGTTGCTACAGATACATCATGTAAAACATAGCAAAAAAATGACAAACACAAGAAAAAGGAAGGAAGCAGGTAAGACAAAACGAAGAGTTGGGGGTAGTTAAAGTTCCCGAACGCACAACAGGAGATCCATCGCTACAGACCGACAAGTTACTTACCGCGGTGTGGTATTCACCCTCCTCCTTTCTGACTTGCCAGATGGGGTGCACCCAGAACTTCCTCTTTCTTTTCTTCTTTTCTTCTAGGTCTCTCATCTTCATCAGCAATAATCTTTTCTTTAACAACAAAAGACGCCGATGTACCCCCATGGACACTGGGTTTGGTCTCAAGAATAGAAGCGGCGCGTTCTCCCTCGCAGTAACGCTTCCTGCTTGCCGTCCGCGCGAAGTAAATGAAAACTCTGTTTAAAATTAGTTTTCAGCAACGAGAGCCACAAGCAATGTACAGAACGAAGCTCAGATAGAACTCTGCGCAATCCGCAACGGTCCACCGTTTCAGTCGCACAAGGTCGCCAGACGAAACATTTCCGGCCAACTCCCTCCGCTGAACTTCCACAAAAATATCGATACAATACTAAACATACCTGGTAATGTGTATAGACATATTAGTAGGGCATTTATTGCATAATTTATTAATTATAACACAAGAAAACAACATATAAGCATTGGTTGTTCATTTAGTTGTAGCCAAAACATTTTTGCCTTGTCTGGCCACACTGCGGCGGCGTTCGCCGCTCGTACGCCTCATGTAGCCTGGCCGGCGTCCCGCCAGCGCGTTTTTTTTTTTCGCGTGCGATAATCGCAGGAGAAAAACGCCCCATGTAGCCCCCGCTTAAGAGTGGAACGCGACAGCGTGTTGCAGCACTGCCAGGCAGTCCGCGGAACGCCATCTCCCGTTCGGAGCGACGCCTTGCCCGTTAGACAAATCGCTCTGCTACGTACGCCGAAACGGACGCGCGGAGCTGCAAACCACGTAGAAGTGCTGCCAGGCGCCTTGCCGAAACGCGCGGGACTCAAGTTGCAGTCGTAGTTCGTCGGCACATCGTTCTCGACAAACCCGATGCCACGAACGCCAGCATAGCTTCCTCGCCGAACGAACGGGCAGAAAGCCGCAACCTTTGCGCTTTGGATGTGCGCTGCATTGTTGGCCGCTCACCGCGTGATTCCTGCCTGCCCGCACGTCCCACTGCGCCCGAATGAGAGATATGTCAGACGCGTCACTTCCTTTCCTTAAAATCAATTTTCATTTCATTTTCCTTTCCTGACGGAGCGGTTTTGGTGTCCACAGAGATATGTGCGAGACAAGCCTCACTTCCTTTCCTTAAAATGAATTATTTTATTTTGCTTTCTTTGCGGTGCGGTCCGGGTTGCCCACCGAAATATGTGACATTCGTTCCTTCCTTTCCTTGCGCTGCCGTCGCGCGCTGTTGGGGCAGTGGCGTACGAGGAGGAGGAGGAGGAGGAGGAGGGATTTTTCACGCACGGCCGACGCCGGCTTTTCTGCGACACGAGCTCCTTAACGCTGCCGCGTGAATGTGTTTTTGCAGCTTCTGTGCTTAGTCTCTCAAATGTTAGCGGCTTCTGCATGATATCTCAAGCTTAGTCAGCCGCTCTAAATACGTGGCGAGACGACTCTAGCGACCGTCCCTACTATTGATAAGGTTATCTTAAGAAGGGTCTATATTTGAGCTCTGCTGGGTGTTGTGTCAGCAAGAAAATGCTTTTACTGCATAGAGAGTTTATCCGTGAAACTTGAAACTGAATGAAAAAGCAAAGAGGACAGACATTATCACGTGGTGTTTTTCACAGCCTGTGAAATTCTTTTTTTTTCTGCCAAAAGGGTCACTTATCTTAGAGTCACGTAAAGGGGCATCACGTAGATTCGCACAGAAGCTGCCCGAAGACGGTTCACAGCGGACCATTCGGGGCAGAATGCACGCGCTTGCAACGTCGGTTTCAGCGTTTATGGCTCTTGCCATACTGTACTGCAAGACTAGTGAAGGAAGGTCGGAGCTCACGTACCAATCAAGTAAGTGTTAGACGAAGAAGAGCTCTGGAAATGATGAATGTTGGGTACGCTTGAGACTAGCAGAGGCATTGTTCCTCCGTGGAATTTAAAAAATATTTTTGCTTCTTGTAAAGACATTATCGATTATTGTCTGCGCCGAGATAGCCTGTCTCATTATTCGCGTTTCACGAAATACTCAGTCATGAGATGTACGGCGCTGCTAATAAGCGGTGGCAATGCAGTTCTAGCGTGGCGAAAAAATTAACGCTCTGTAGGCGTTAATGAACAAGACATTGTTTGAGGAAGATCTGCATCACTAAGAAATTCCAAGCCTTTTGGACTGAAAACTTTGAAGAAAGAATGCTGTATAAATATGATATCTAAAAACAACCACCGCTTATTTCCTCTCCTAACTTTTGCCGCGTTGCTAAAGTAGTCAGGGCCCGAAAACTGAATTTTCGTCTGATTACGAACATTCTCACGGAGCAAGGATCAGCGCCTATAATAAATGCGTATGTGTAATGTGGTATTGCTGTGCAAGTATTAACGACATTAATGGCTTGTGGCTTAGGGGGGTGTACCGTCCCAAAGCGACTCTGTCTATAGGGACGGCTTAGTGAAGGGCTCCAAAATTTGGACTGCCTGAGATTCTTTAACGTGCACTGACATCGCAATGTAGACGGGCCTCTAGAACTTCACTTCAATCGAAATTCGACCGCCGCGACCAGCATCGAACCCGCGTCTTTCGGGTTAGCAGCCGAGTGCCATGCCCACTGATTCACCGAAGCGCCTTTCGACATTATTCATCAGCGTGGTAACACAAGGTGGAATCTAACAATTGAAAACATAATGTGCTACGTATTCATTTCTAAACAATTGGCGGTGGTTTAGCTCTTGTTAAACCTGGAATGACGCGATAGATGCAGCTGGCCGAGTGACCACGTGGCGGTGGTGGCGCCGCCATCGCCACGGTGCCGCCACGCTGAAGGCTCGAAATGCTACCGTAATGTAGCTATCGCTACAAAAGAAAAATGGAGGAACGCTTGTGTGCTCAATCTCCTGGTTAGGTTGATAATACGAGTAAATATGAAGCAAGTTTATTATTGACGTAGAAGAGGGATCACTGCCTGCATTAGTTCACGGATTGAGGCTGGTCAGTCATGCGAGCTCGTTTAAGAGCCGTGTGAAATTGAGGGTTCTAACGATAAGAGATATTCATTCTGGATTTTCTCGAGAAAACTGACTCAGCGGCTATTATATTTAGTCGACGTCATTAATGAACATTTCGGCTGCACAGTAGTCGCTTCACGAGTCAATCATTTTTGTTTGTTTTTTTGGCAGGCCCGCAATTGAAGCTTCGTTAGAAATGTTTCTTTTAGCTTATCATCACTTGCAAGTTTTTAGCCTACCGCAATAATTACGAGTTTTCATCAACCCCCATACCCGAATTAACGCTATCAGCGTGTGCTGTCATTAAAATCGCAGCAGCGTACAGTACACAATTTTGCCTAGGAACATATAGCGAAAGTAAAGTGCAATAAAACCTATGGATAAAAATTTTCAGACTTCTCAGCATCTAAATAATACGAAAACACACTGCTTCTGCCAAAATGCCGATTTGCTTCCTCATAACAGCCTAAACCCCTTAATTTGATACTTTTATGGGATACAGCACGTATCGCGCAAGAATGTTTGCTCTACGAAGCTCAGAACCAATTTTAAACGAAATCACTTAGCCACATGCAATCACGTTAAGTTTTTTTTTGGGCGTCCTCCGGAGCAGCTCTACTCTTATAGCTTGTAGTTATCTGTTTAGAGAACTGGCGTCTTTAAAAAGATAAACCTAGCTCAAAGAGAGGTACAGTAAATTTTTTTTTTAATTTCGAGCCAGCCATTTTTACTTCTACCGCTGTGCTTTTTGGATTTCTCTTCTGCTTCCCTTCCAAATGTCTCAGTCTCCAACAACACACTCTGCGACGCACAGAAGGAAGTCATGCGTTGACACACTTTGGTAAGTCTTGTGCCCTGTAATAAAGAGGTTTTTCTTTCTGGCTGAATATTTTCAGATACCTGCTATTACAATGGAAGGGAAGTGTTGAGCGGCTCGTCGATTACTCTTAACGAGACCTGTGTCAAAATATCCTGCTTGAGGGGCACATTAGAGCTGCAGCAGTAAGTAATATTTCTGCACTTTGATAGTCGAGTCTCCAAACAGCCCATATTTCTTATGCACACCCATTTTCCTTTAAAACTCCTGTTGCGAAAATGACCGCTCTCATAGTACTTTGAGATTTGCAGTCGTGGACAAAGTTTTGTGGACGCCGTGGTGTTTAAACGAGGTCGATCTCTCTATTATTAGTCTCTAACTGGAGGAAGACTTTCATTTGAGCTAGTTGGTTGTAGCTTGACATGGTTTACGAAAAAGCGTACAGGCGCTAAAAGACGAAGAAAAGCACACTCAAGACAGGACAGGCACCAACTTCCAACTAAGTTTATTCATGGTCAAAACCTAGACGACACTTGCAGCATTTGCCGTGAGTGGCCATGTGGCTCCCATAACCATTTTTTATCGCAATCTTGTGCTCTCTCACTCTTTCATTGTAGCATTGACCTGTCTGGCCAATATATTCCAGACCGCAGCTAAGAGGCACAGCATACACAACGTCAGTAGTGCAAACAGTGGCGCGGATTAGGTGATTAGTTTTGCACTGCCTAACCATTCTTGCTATGTTCAAAGTGCACACGCGCGACAGCTTGCAAGGAGCAGATAGAACCACATTCAAATTCATCGCAAGGTCTAAAGACAGATTAGAGCGTGAAATCATATAAGCTTATTACATCAAGCAGAGGGGTCATATCTGCATAAGCAAGGCATCTGTCTCGCTCTCAGAAGAAGAGATGAGGTTTCTCAGTGGGTCATTATCAGAGCTCTAATCATTGCTTGATCATTTTGGCACGTGTTCCTATGCTCTGTCACTGCGTGTTTTTTGTTTTGCTTTTATCTTTGCCTGCTGGTGTGGTTATTAAGCGGTTTTTTCCATGAATAAACTTAGTTGGAAGTTGGCGCCTGTCCTGTCTTGAGTGTGCTTGTCTTCGTCTTTTAGCGCCTGTACGCTTTTTGCGTAAACCATGTCTAACTGGAGGCCACGCCTGAAAAGGTTAAAATCTAAATCCTGTTCTTTCAACTTCACAAGTTTGGTCGACAGGCCGCGGCTAATATTAAAGCTATCAGCTTTGTTCACAGAGCCCACGCACAAAATAATTTTGCCCACAATGTACCTGAGCTTTGAATTTCGCTGCTCAGCATATGAAGTGTTGTCTTGCAGTGTGAGCGCAAGCATAGCACATAAATTAAAACAGGGTGTGCTTCGAAACCGCGTGTAGGTTCCAGTGTCGCCAACTGAAGGCCACAAAAGCATATTTATTGGTCAAAAGAAGGTTGCTTGTTCTTTCTGAAACGAAAAGCTTCACTACGCTAGGCAAAACAGTCGTCACGTAGGCAGAAGAATGACCTTGAACGACATTCAGCCCAACCACGTTAGCCGTGTATGACCATATGTGATACAGTTATGCTGTCGAACCCTTAACCCATGATATTTGAACTCTGACATTGGGTGACCTTTGCGTTGATCTTTGACCTCAAGAACATCCGATGAGGCGATGTGAAACCACGGGATGACATCCGATGGGGTATCGTAAGACTATGTGATACCACGTCACAGTGACGTGGTAGAGTGGGTATACACAGTACGGCTGTCGAGAGCGTATAGCGGAGCTGCCATGGACGAGCCTCAGACGCTTAGCAAGCGTTCGTGCTTTTCGCTGAATTCCAGGGTTAGCCAAGTTAAGCCACTGCCAATTTTTTTTATTAGCCGCATACCACATAACGCGCTTGATCAGAGTACACCGCACCTACCAGGTCTTCTACGTAACAAAAGTCAAAGTGTAGATGTACAGCAGCTCACTAAATGAAGACAAAAATAAAAAGACATTTTTAGCTTTCTCTATGCAGCAAGCCCTGTTATTTGTTGAAACCAATGTGAGCGCAATTGCCTTATCTTTTATGTCAAGCGTGAATAAAACGTACGTCGTGATAGAGCGATAAAAACAAACTAGTCGATGACGGTGAATAAAGATGTTTGGAAAAACAGTGTGTGAGCGAAACTGGATGCTTGTGTTTATTTCTGCTAAACAAGAAATCGTTGCATGCCCTACGCTCAATTTTTTTTTATCAGGACCAGTTTCGGCTGGAAGCGGAGTGTGACCTTGTGATCAGGACTATTAACAGCACTTTGAGCGCAGGTCCCCTAAAGTGTAGTGAGGAACGCGATGGAGTCCTCGCATGATTTTTCTATAATTGCATTGCCTTTCTGGAACAAAGAGAAATTTAAGGCGCAACGCATTCATAAGAACATGCTCACGTATTGCTTTTTGCACGTTTCCGGTATTAAGCGTTCGGAAAATTTGGCCCCATCAAAACATTCTAACTCACGAAGCTGTTCTTCCCAAAAATGTGGAGATCATCTTATTGAATCTATAGTGTGGACAAGAACAGGGTTCTGGTAAGCTGTTATTCAATTCGCTGCAGTATTTGGAAAAAAATTCAGAGGCTTATGTGACATGCTACCATAATTTCAGAGAAAAATAAAACTTTATCTCTCTCTGCCTCCACTGAAGAGGTTCTTTGGGAGGTATAGGTTGTCTACTGTTTTCTTGACTTGCATCTCGCACGCGAATAAAAAGAAAATTTTCTGTTATATGCACTCTGGCTAAACCTTGGAATTCTTTTCTGGGAATGTTGTTTCGCTTTCACTCTGTTACCTTACAGTGTACAGCGATGCATTTTACCGAAGCTTTCAACCGCTAAAAGTCGAAACAAAGATATCATTATGCGCATAGCTTCTGTCGATTGCATTTGACGGCACTTTTAGTCGATTGAATTTTTAGATTCATTCTTGTACGCTTCCTCTTAAATTATCGTCAAAATTCACCATATTTATAGCTCAGATAATTCCTCAGTATTTCTCTACTAACGGTGATAGCGCATACAATGGTGTAAACTAAGGATCCATTGCACGGGTCATGCGAAGTTCTGGGCACCAACTAAAAATATATTATTTGCATTGCGTCTATAATTAGAACATAAGAATACTTTCCTAAAAGATGCCCAGGTCTCCGCAATAGCTAGTCTAATGAACTGGGCAGGCTAATGTGGACTGATGGAATGCTTCGAAGCAATATCCGTATTTTAGCTTCGTGAGTGGTTGTATATTTATTCTTTTTGCTCTTATCACAGTGCAGTTTCACCCACCTAATTTCAACTCGATTTACTGTGCTTAGCAGAGCATGGTGGTCATATAGCTGCCGCTGCTGACTCCTTTCAATTCTATCTTGTATGTTCTTTTTCCCAATAGATGTCCGCCTGTTGAATTCAATGACCCTTTATGCGAGATCGTGAACGGCCCAGAAACTGAGTTCCCAGGCTGTTGCCCGGTCGCTTATTGCGAAAATCGTGGAAGCACTGAGCACTGATACATCGAAGCCCAGCGAAGTGTCAAGATGGTACACCGGTGTGATTAAAAATGACAGCGTATAAGGTCACACTTGCATCATGTATGATTTGAAATTCTTGACGATTTCTTTATTATTTGCTCTGCGCAAGAAAAGTTGTTTTTTCTCTGACTAGTTGCTTTTTTTAGAGTGGTAACTCATAAAAAACCTATTGCGTACAATAGTAGATGCGGAGTAAACGACAGTTTCTTGTTTATTAGAAAACGGGTGTTCAGGCGTACAGAGGAAAAGCTTCTATTGGTGCCAAGGGCGAAGTATGCCTCTTAAAAAACCTGTACTTGCAAAACACGAGGTCCTTCATTTGTGGAACAAGTAACGAGATTTACCTATAAACTATGCACGGCGAGCTTGCATGTGGGGCACAAAAATCTTCCATTTTTGACTTGCCCGCCATAGCGTTTGTTGAGTCGGTCTTCTATTTGCTCAGTTTTTCACTCAAGCGGCATTCGCTTACAATAACTATTTTTTTATGTTTAGCACTGCAGGAAACCATAACCGGCTTCGCTGGCTGCTTTTTAAGAGAGAAATCTGTACGTTGTAAGCTTCCAGGCATATGACTAGACTTACGATGAAGTTCTCGGTAGTTGCACTGAACAAAGAGTACAGAGTTTCGTTAGCCATGAGGACATTTTGCTTAGTAATGAAATATTTCTTGTTCAGCGCAATCAACATTTTGGCGAAAAAACATCGTCGGTGTTGTCATCAAAGGAGATAATAATGGGCGTAATCTAAAAAGAAATACAAGGAATGTTAGGACTGGGGGCTCCGATAATATCGGAAAGAAGGCAAACATCATAGTCTTTGCTCTTAAAAAATTCAGTTGGACACTGGTTGCTGAAGGAAGCAAGACTGGCCCGACAGCAAGAGTTTTTCCTGAAGGACGGCAATTATCTAATCATAAATGGAAACATGAGGCCCATAGGTGTTGCAACGCTCGTGCGTGATACTCTCATAGTTGATAACTTTGCTGAAAAATCATGACTGATCAAAGTTAGGCATTATCCACAGTATGGTCAAAACAGACTTCTGCCTGCCTTTGCTATTTATTTCCTCCGAGCACTGCGCCGGTGAGATAATCCTACCCCGGTCTTGTTTTCCTTTCACTACATAATCTACCTCATCCTGCTGAGCGCTACAGCAGCGACCGATAATGCCTATAAAACACACACTGTTCAGTGGCATCTACATTGTTATGAAAAGCACTCCGTGTCTAAATCTGTGAACATGGCACGGGAAGTATTCCTATTACCTCGCGACATAGCCTGAATATAAAACTCGCACGGTTAGGCTTATCTGAGTTTATATTCTATGAACTAACAACTAGTTTGCCCAACTTAACGCTCTGCTGGCCATCATTTATTACGTGCTCTATCCACCTAGCTCTCGTACGACTTTTCACTCTTCTGTCCCGGATTTGCCAGAATACTTGGCTGTGAAAAAATGCAAACACCTTTCCGCTGCCGAACTATTCATCATGAAAATAATGTTACCTTGTTACGTTAATCAATGAATTTTAGTAGCTTTTTTTCAGAACTACACACAAACCCATGCGTATAGAAATTTGTGGAGCATGAATGTCGTGAAAAAACAGTCTTCTGGTTGTCTGGTGGCACCGCCGGACATTGAAATATCCACTGTACAAGGAAAAGTTAGGAAATGTTAAAGACGTTTGATAAAAATCTTTTAAAGAACAGGCTACTATAACTATTTTTATGAGATTAAAGTGGTTGTAACACTACGCCAGCATGATAGTGGAGCATGCGAAATATAGATACACTTTTGAGGGTTGTTGCATTATCAAGAAGACGGCAATTAAACACAAGAAGAACAGCAAGGTAAAGATATCACCCAAGATGGAGGACCTGGAAGCTGAGTTGCAGATGGAGGGTGCAGTCGAGAAAGTGACAACCTGCGCCCCATGATTGGCGTCCACAAATTTTAGCGAGGGATAGACACATTACAAGAAAAAACATTACTTAAGAATAATCTATTTCTTGAAACACGCAGGCTATTTATGCACGTCCCTCACAATGCTAGCATGATAGCATAACATCATGATATACGCCAAAATCACCTTGCAATTTGCGCACAAATGCAGGAAACCAAAGGAACCTGAGACGCATGCAAATTACAGGCTTCTTTCAGGGTATTGGAATAGAGGGTAAAGCTCGCTGTCAGCCAACACAAGAAATGATTTAGGCCGAGTGAATGGCGAAGCTCTGCGATCACAGCTTCAGTTCATCCTCCAAAAAACTCTTAGAAAAATGAGTTTGCTCTCGCGTCTTCCTTCGTTCTGCTTTTGTAGCAGAATTCAGGCATTGTTTTTTATCGATAGCTGCATTACGATAGCATTTCGAGCCTTCACCGTGGCGGCGCCGTGGGTAGTCACGTGGTTGGTCACGTGGTGCGGAGCAGCTGCCGGGGGCGCGGCGCGCGGGCGAAACCGAGTCGGGGAGGAATGCAGAGGAGGAGAGGGGGGAGAGAGTGAATCCTCCTCGAGAGACGAAGAAGGTTTGGTTTGGTTTTATGGGGGTTTAACGTCCCAAAGCGACTCAAGCTATGAGGGACGCCGTAGTGAAGGTCTCCGGGAATTTCGAACACCTGGGGTTCTTTGACGTGCACTGACATCGCACAGTACACGGGCCTCTAGAATTTCGCCTCCATCGAAATTCGACCGCCGCGGCCGGGATCGAACTCGCGTATTTCGGGCCGGCAGCAGAGCGCCGTAACCACTCAGCCACCGCGGCGGCTAGATGAAAAAGGAACGCCCAGCGAAACGGAGCGGAGAAAGACTGACTTTGCAATTTATTATCTTTGCAATTTAAGTTTCACTCGGTCAGCTGCAGCTATCGCGTCGTTCCAGGTTTAACCAGAGCTAAACCACAGCCAATTTTTTACCTTGTTCATGCAATTATGCTGTAAGGCTGCCATTGTGGCAGACAAGCAAAAGTAGCGTATGGCTTTGAACACAAATTTGGTGGAAGCCAGTTGCCTTCTAGACTGTCGTGTATCTCTGCGAGCGGAATTTAACGTTCCTTTAATTTAAACATTTCACCACCAACTTGCCCGACCGAGCATCCTGGTGTATTATTAAAAATAAATTATTCAAAAGCCTCGCCAATTTTGATAAATACAAAGAAATTCGAACATTTTTTAGGACGCAGTCAATTACCGCTAGTAGTAAAATAAGTCCACAAATTCTATGTTCCCCTTATTGCTCTCCACTCTATATGGTGTTAGAAGGTTTCGCCACAGCGCTCCTACAGGACAAAAAGAAAAGCACTGAATGAAATGAAGGCTTTGACGTAGGATATGTCGGATCAGTAGATAAGGTACTTGCCACTGTCACAGACCGCACTGTAGAAAATGATAATCTCCACAAAAGACTTTCAAAGCTCGAAGAAGCTGGAACCAACGCTGAATTAAGTCTGCTCCTGTAAGCAACCTTGGCTTCCACAGTCGGAATTTGAACATCAAAATACACGCACTAAAAAAGAAGAACATAAATGCCTCGACTAAATTGTAACTTGATTCCTTCTAAAAGAAATGCGATACCCAGTATCGCTGTCCGTTTTATGCAACAATCAACACGCGATAAATGGCTCGAATATAGGAAAATGTAGAAAACGAAGTTTAGCTCATCATAACTGCCGAACTAGATCAACAGCGTTCATTTTTATTTCAGTTTCGATCAGCGCGGAGTGAATGCAGGTGGACAAGGCGCCCTTTATCGGCCACTCGATATGTTAGGCTGGTGGACTTCTTGGCAGGCTTCTGCGGATGAGGATTGCAAAGCTGAAGTGAATCATGCACACGCACATGCACACGCTTACGCGGTTACGCGCGCACTTAGAGGTTATTCACTGGGTGCCAAAGAGACCGGAGTCCTCTAAATAAAGAACCACCAAGAACCATACACCTATCCAAGCTACACCTATCCAAGCGAAAGATAGAAAAATGCGAAGAATATAGTCATCAAGACTGCCTCCTAGAAATTATTTTATGTCGCCTTTGTATCGGAACACTGATTTAGCATACAATTTCATCCTCGCAAAACTGTATGAACACAGCTGCGATGTGTGAGGTGAGCCGTTCAACACAAGCTACGTTTCCGGAGGCAACAAGTAAATCGAGCACACTCGGCGCTAACGCGTCGTTTTATTCCCGCCGTAATTGACGGACTAAACAATATTTTTCGAGGCGTACATCTGCCTAGCAACACACACAAAAAAAACAGCAGACAGCTTGCGAGGAGCAGCCTACCACCACGGGTTTCGCACCGACTGCCTTTCCGCGCGTTAGGGACAACTTAGCGGCACAGATATAAGCGGCTGTAGCAAAGAGCCGGATGGCTTCCGCGGCTTTTAACGCCGCTTACAAACAATGGTGAGAAGTTTGTCGCGGCGCAGACAATCTGTTCTGCACCCAGAGCTCTGCTTAGTGCGGTTTAGGAGACCAAATTAATAAAACATAATCGTGAAGGCTTACCGTGAGTGGACGATTAAGTTGGATTTCGTTGAAAACTTAATCCAGGAGGGAACGCGCCTACTTCACCGGCGACATGGACACACCCGTGCACACAGTTGTTTGCAGCCCGAATGATTTTCCGGCGTCTCGCGTTAAAATGGGTAAAACGTGAAACAGAAACCCGTTTCACGGTCGTACCTTTACCATTCGCACTTTTGCTGCGTATAGCTTGACGTGCTATCTAAGACCGTAGAGGGCAATTGAATTATGAACTTAGATTCTCCACTCCCGCTTTAAAAATAGCATTGTTTTCAAGAAAAAAAAACGCAACCTTACTGCTTAGTTCATACGCGCGCATCTCCCAGCGATTAGTAAGTGGCACACTTTTTGAATAGTAATTAAAAAGTTTTATAGCTTAAAGTCTTCTTTGTCTGTTTGTGTTTAAAAAAACGGTTTACGCGGAGGAACGAAAAATTACTGGTTTGTGACTGTTCCGTTGAAGCACATTCTCAAGCGAGTGCTAACGTCAAAGGTATAAATGGCAGAAGTTAATCGCGCTGAACAACATGCTCTTTGAGACACTTCTAGCGATGTTTCTAAGTGATGGGCACATCCTTTAATTCCCACACCCGTGTTTCCTGCTTTATATTCAAGAGGTTTTAGGGAAATGTGCAATCGCTAATGAAGCGTTTCTTAGTTAAGCGCGTTAGACAGTAACGATCTAAAAATAGAACGCAATTGTCTCGAGCGATTTCTTTAACGGAGAGCATGTTCCTTTGATATAGTACAGTTTGCGGGCACCCTTACTTCACGAATGGCTGCCTTTCCTCGCTTTACCTGTCAGCATTGAATATTATTTATTTTTCTTTACAATACACGTCACGGTATAACCAAAAGCAGCTTTTCAAGGCTTGTAAAAAGAGTACACTGGAGGACGTTACATTGTCGTAACCAAATATTTTTTAATTCCTGAAACATCGAAGGAGGTGGAGGATTCTAGCCATAGTTCCGTTCACTTTCTGCGGAGTTTCCTCGACATGCACAGCAAAAAGTAATTCAAAATTTTATAGACTTAGTATAAAGATAGTGTAGACCCTTTCTGCTGACAAAAAGAAAGTAAGATTACTATAGACTTTGATCCTTCGATAATCTATAGACTGTCAGATAAAAGTAAAGTACGCCTTTTAAAGACATTATAGATAGTCTGTATGCAAAAGGAAGTCAAGGCTGTGATATACTTTAGCTATTGATCTTCTGTGAGTGACTGTAGACAAAAGGAAATTAGGGCAATTATATACTTAGGCTGTCGATAGTCTATAGTATAGACTGTCTATAGACAAAAGGAAATAAGGGTGGTTATGAACATTGGTCTATAGATCGGCTATAGGGAAAGGAAAATTGAAGTTGTAATAGAAACTAGTCTATAGCCCAATCATATACAAAAGGAAATTAAGGCAGTTAAAGACATTCGTATATATACAGTCTACAGAATATCTTTATACAAAAATAAATTACAGCGGTTATATACTTTGCTCTGTAGATATCCCATAGACTTTCTAAAAAGAGAAATAAAAGTTTAAAGGATGGCTATAAAGTCCCTAAAGACTGTATAGAAAGTCTGCAGGCCATTTTTATAAAGTATAGAGGAAATTTTTCTTGTAATGCAAGAGTTTCCTGCATCAGTCCACAAATTCGCAGTCTCCCGCCTACAGACTTGCAATTATTCTCATTAACGGTTAAGCTACCGTCAATAACCATGTTTTTCTACCATCCGTCCCCATCGGAATTCTTTGCTAGGCTTAACTACTTTTTGCCAGCGATAGAAAAGCTTCAAAAGAAAAACTAAAAAAAGAAAGGCCTCTTGCCAGAGCGACAGCACCTTCATTAAAAACAAGTCACTCAAATCAAGCCTTCCAAGAAAGCGATCTGTGACTTTTAATTGCATTTTTCAAGGCACGCCGTTATGAAGCATGCGTGTGGGTGCCGAAGAACGGCGGAAGCTTCTACACAAGCATTACAAGATCACAAGGTGAACAAGTATAGCAACAATAGGATTTCTGGAAAAGTTATTAATCTCAAAAAGTCGAAAAACGTAAATAATTTTCTACAACGACCGAAATAGGCGACTTTTCGTCGCTACAAAGACACGTGCCTTTCTTCTAGATTTTTGGTTTTCTTCAAAAGCTTAGGTAAGGCAATTTTAGTGACATGAGAGTAAAGTAAGTTGTCCAGTCGGGTTTCAGAATTTTTCTTATCTCGCGAAATAAAGAGAATCGTGTGCAACGTTGGAGGCTTTCTACGATTAATTTATTACTTTATTTAAGTGAAGGAAGAAAGGCTGAGGGCTATACCCAAAGATATGTCGGTTCCGTAGCAATGAGATGGGAGTTACAAATGAGCGACAAGCAAGTACATAATTTCAATATCACTGATTACAACACTATTGAAAGTTAGCTTCTCGATCATTTGGAAGCAGACGCTGCAGATGACGGTAGTCTTGTCGAGGTGTTCCTTCGGAAATGACATTTGTTGGAGCTTTCTACACATTCTGTCGTTTCATCTTCTATCCCAGTGGGCTGACCCTACTGTTGGGTTGGACCAGTGGAGAATGTGGGGAAAGTATAGAAGTGGGCAGGAGGAACGTATCTCTGACCTCCAAGTAATGCGTGATTTAACGTCCAAAAGTTGCACATATGGGACATAGGGTACGTCGTTTATTGTGGATGGCGGCACGATTTAGATCACTTGGGGTAGGTTAACTTGACTGACGGCACACATCAGATGGGTGTTCTTGCATTGTGATTCTACTTAAATATGATCGCCGCGAATGAAATTCTACTACCTCCAATTTCAAGAGAGATCATGATGCGAGGTGTTATCATAACTGAAGAAACTTAACAGCCACAATGCGCTAGCCAACCTACACGCAATATGAGACTAAATTGTTCGACACAAAGGCAAACGGCTTCCTCTGCGATTATTGTAAAAATCAAGCTTGCCCTTGTGATAAATAGCACTGCCAGATTGCAGCGGGTGTATAAAGATTTATCGTTCGCCATTGGCTTTGCGCTGATTAGCTAATAATTCATCTGATAGGAAGAATAGAGAGAGACTACATAGTATAAAACAGGTTCGAAGATGAACCACGGTTGGCTAATCTCAATAGGAGTGACACCAGTCAGATTTAAAAAATTGAGACAAGAAACAAATCGGAGGTCCGAAGATAGGCACGCGCACGTCAGAAGGTTAAAAATTAAAGATCCAGAGTAAATCGCACTGGCGATTAGTCATGATGAAGCATAGCTCGGCCTACAATGTAATCCAGGTTGGAGCCTTTGCGGCAAAATCATCTTAAATTCATCATTCTGATGTACCGCCGTTCATGCAACATGCTTTGATATTTTACTGTAGTAACTGTACCTGTGTTCCCGCTTTGTGTCTGTGTTGGTAGCGCTTGTGTTATTCACAACGAATGTTTACCAGCTTGCTCAGTTATCTGCCTTGATGCCCTTGATTGTCGTATACTATATGACAGGAAACATGGGCTATGTGTCGTCTCGAGCAGTCATTCTACTAAGTTTTGCGGGCCAATAGTCAAATGTGGGGCTGTTCTTCACACTTCTGACCTATATTTCACGTGTTTTACTTAGGTGCTCGTGAAAATCGCAGCGTAATTATGTTTTTTTTTATTTAGATGTGATGATAATAATAATAATAATTGGTTTTGGGCGAAAGAAAATGGCGCAGTATCTGTCTCGTATATCGTTGGACACCTGAACCGCGCCGTAAGCGAAGGGATAATGGAGGGAGTGAAAGAAGAAAGAAAGAAAGAGGTGCCGTAGTGGAGGGCTCCGGAATAATTTCGACCACCTGGGGATCTTTAACATAATAATTGTTTTTAAAGGAAATGGCGCAGTATCTGTCTCATATATCGGCGGACACCTGAACCGCGCCGTAAGGGAAGGGATAAATGAGGGAGTGAAAGAAGAAAGGAAGAAAGAGGTGCCGTAGTGGAGGGCTCCGGAGTAATTTCGACCTGGGGATCTTTAACGTGCACTGACATTAGATGTGAAGGAAGATGCGTTTGCTTTCGTTCTATGCTATGCTAAGCAAGCTATACTTTGAAAACAGAGTTCTCCGGATCTCCTGCGTGACGAACGAAGCCGGAGAATGTCATTCGATGCGGCTTGAAGATAATGGGCATGCTGCGCCACCCAGTGCAATATAGACGAATGGGTGTACTGTGTCTTGGCAAACAAGGGAGGAATAGATTTGTTCTGTGTGCAGTCAATGCACCTTGAGCAAATATATTCTCTGAATGCTCTGTAAAGCTTGCAAGCAGCGACACTGGCATCTGCTCACAAAGGGACGTGAGAAAAGAGCCAATGCATTGCAAAAATTTGAAAAAGCACTTTTTCACTAATACATATGCTGCAGCCTCCACTCACAAAAACTCAGAACGTAGAAAGGGTGTTGACTCGTGTTGTTGTCCCGGCTCCACCATTAACATGAAATAGACATCACGTTCTTCTACAGCTGCGCACAGAACAACTGGAGGATGCTTAAGCTTCGCCTTTAAGAGTGGAACGCGACAGCGTGTTGCAGCACTGCCGGGGTGTCCACGGAACGCCATCGCCCGTTCGGCTTGACGTCTTTCCCGTTAGAGAAATCGCTCTGCTACGTGCGATGAAATGGACGCGCGGAGCGGCAAACCACGTAGAAACGCTGCTAGGCGCCTTGCCGAAACGCGCGGGACTCAAGTTGCAGTCGTAGTTCGTCGGCACATCGTCCTCGACAAAGCCGATGCCACGAACGCCAGCATAGCTTCCACGCCGAACGAACGGGCAGAAACCCGCAACCTTTGCGCTTTAGATGTGGGCTGCATTGTTCGCCGCTCACCGCGTGATTCCTGCCTGCCAGCACGTCCCACTGCGCCCGAGCAAGAGATATGTCAGGCGCGTCACTTCCTTTTTTAAAATTAATTTTGGTTCATTTTCCTTTCCTTGCGGCGCGGTTCGGCTGTCCACAGAGATATGTGTGAGACAAGCCTCACTTCCTTTCCTTAAAACGAATTTTCATTTTATTTTCCTTTCTTTGCGGCGCGGACGTGGTTGCCCACAGAAATATGACAGGCGTTCCTTCCTTTCTTTGCGCTTCCGTCGCGCGCTATCTTTTGGGGCAGTTGGAGGAGGAGGAGGAGGAGGAGGAGGAGGAGGAGGAGGAGGAGGAGGAGGAGGAGGAGGAGGAGGAGGAGGAGGAGGAGGAGGAGGAGGAGGAGGAGGGATTTTTTGCGCACGGCCGACGCCGACGACGCCGGCTTTTCTGCGGGACGAGCTCCTTAACGCTGCCGCGTGAAAATGTGTTTTTGCAACCTCTATGCTTAGTCTCTCAAATGTTAGCGGTTTCTGCATCATATCTCAAGCTTAGTCAGCCGCTCTAAATACGTGGCGAGACTACTCTAGCGACCGTCCCTACTATTGATAAGGTTATCTTAAGAAGGGTCTGTATTTGAGCTCCGCTGGGTGTTGTGTCAGCAAGAAAATGCTTTTGCTGCATACAGAGTTTATCAGTGAAACTTGAAACTGAATGGAAAAGCAAAGAGGACAGAAATTATCAGGTCGTGTTTTTCACAGCGTGTCAAATTCTTTTTTTTTTTCTGCCGAAAGGGTGACTTATCTTAGATTCACGTAAAGGGGCATCACGTAGATTCACACAGAAGCCGCCCGAAGACGGTTCATAGCGGACCATTCGGGGCAGAATGCACGCACTTGCAACGTCGGTTTCAGCGTTTATGACTCTTGCCATAATTCACTGCAAGACTAGTGAAGGAAGGCCGGAGCTCACGTACCAATCAAGTAAGCGTTAGACGAAGAAGAGCTCTGGAAATGATGAATGTTGGGTACGCTTGAGACTAGCAGAGGCATTGTTCCTCCGTGGAATTTAAAAATTACATTCTTGCTTCTTGTAAAGACATTATCGATTATTGTCTGCACCGAGATAGTCTGTCTCATTATCCGTGTTCCACGAAATACTCAGTCATGAGATGTACGGCTCTGCTAATAAGCGGTGGCAATGCAGTTCAAGCGCGGCGAAAAAATTAACGCTCTGTAGGCGTTAATGAACAAGACATTGTTTGAGGAAGATATGCATTACTAAGAACTTCCAAGCCTTTGTGACTTAAAGCTTTGAAGAAAGAATGCTGTATAAATATATCTAAAAACAACGACCGCTTATTCCCTCTCCTAACTTTTGCCCCATTGCTAAAATAGACAGGGCCAGAAAACTGAATTTTCGTCTAATTACGAACATTCTCACGGCGCAAGGATCAGCGACTATAATAAATGCGTATGTGTAATATGGTATTGCTGTGCAAGTATTAACGACATTAATGGCTTGTGGCTTAGGGGGGTGTAACGTCGCAAAGTGACTCTGTCTATAAGGACGGCTTAGTGAAGGGCTTTGGAAATTTGGACTGCTTGAGATTCTTTAACGTGCACTGACATCGCAATGTAGACGGGCCTCTAGAACTTCACTTCAATCGAAATTCGACCGCCGCGACCGGCATCGAACCCGCGTCTTTCGGGTTAGCAGCTGAGTGCCATGCCCACTGAGTCATCGCAGCGCCTTTCGACATTAATCATCAGCGTGGTAACACAAGGTGGAATCTGACAATTGAAAACTTAATGTGCTACGTATTCATTTCTAAAAAGAAAAATGGAGGAGCGCTTGTGTGCTCAATCTCCTGGTTAGGTTGATAATACGAGGAAATATGAAGCAAGTTTATTATTTACGTCGAAGAGGGATCGCAGCCTGCATTAGTCACCGATTCAGGCCGGTCAGTCATGCGAGCTCATTTAAGAGCCGGGTGAAATTCATGGTTATAACGAGAAGAGATATTCATTCTGGATTTTGTCAAGAAAACTGACTCAGTGGCTATTGTATTTAGTCGACGTCATTAAAGAACATTTAGGCTGCACAGTAGTCGCTTCACGAGGCAATCGTTTTTTTTTTTTGGCAGGCCCGTAATTGAAGCTTCCTTTGAAATGTTTCTTAGAGCGTATCATCACTTGCAAGTTTTTAGCCTAAAGCAATAATTATGAGTTTTTATCAGCCACCATACTGAATTAACGCTATCAGCGTGCGACGTCATTATAATCGCAGCAGCGCACAGTACACCATTCTGCCTAGGAACATGTAGCGAAAGTAAAGTGCAATAAAACCTTTGGATAAAAAATTTCAAACATCTCAGCATCTAAATAATACGAATACAAACTGCTTCTGCCAAAATGCCGATTTGCTTCCTCATAACAGCTAAACCCCTTAATTTGATACTTCTATGGGATATAACACGTATCGCGCAAGAATATGTGCTCTACGAAACTCAGAACTAATTTCAAATGAAATCACTTAGCCAAGCATGCCAAATGCAATCACGTTAAGTTTTTTGGGGGTATCCTCCGGAGCAGCTCTACTCTTATAGCTTGTAGTTATCTGTTTAGAAAACTGGCGTCTTGAAAAAGATAAACCGAGCTCAAAGAGAGGTACAGTAATTTTTTTTAAATTTCGAGCCAGCCATTTTTACTTCTGCCTTTGTGCTTTTTGGATTTCTCTTTTGATTCCCTTCCAAATATCTCAGTCTCCAACAACACACTCTGCGACGCACAGAAGGAAGTCATGCGTTGACACACTTTGGTAAGTCTTGAGCCCCGTAATAAAGAGATTTTTCTTTCTTGCTGAATATTTTCAGATATCTGCTATTACAATGGAAAGTAATTGTTGAGCGGCTCGTCGATTACTCTTAACGAGACCTGTGTCAAAATATCCTACTTGAGGGGCACATTAGAGCTGGAGCAGTAAGTAATATTTCTGCACTTTGATAGTCGAGCTTCCGAACAGCCCATTTTTCTTATGCACAGTCATTTTCCTTTAAAACTCCTGTTTCAAAAATGACTGCTCTCATCGTCTTTTGAGGTTTGCAGTCGTGGAAAAATTTTGTGGACGACTTGGTGTTTAAACGAGGTCGATCGCTCTATTATTAGTCTCTAACTGGAGGCCACGCCTGAAAAGGTTAAAATCTAACTCCTGTTCTTTCAACTTCACGAGTTTGGTCGACAGGCCGCGGCTAATATTAAAGCTATCAGCTTCGTTCACAGAGCCCACGCACAAAATGCTTTTGCCCCCAATGTACCTGAGCGTTGAATCTCGCTGGTCAGCATATGCAGTGCTGCCTTGCAGTGTGAGCGCAAGCATAGCACAGATATTTAGACCGGGTGTCCTTAGGAACCGCGTGTAGGCTCCAGTGTCGCCATCTGAAGGTCACAAAAGCATATTTATTGGTCAAAAGAAGGTTGCTTGTTCTTTTGAAGCGAAAAGCTTCACTACGCTAGGCAATTAAGTCGTCCCGTAGGCATAAGAATGAACTTGCACGACCTTCAGCCCAACCACGTTAGCCATGTATGACCATATGTGATGCAGTTATTGTGTCGAACCCTTAACCCATGACCTTTATTTGAACTCTGACATTGGGTGAGCTTTGCGTTGATCTTTGACCTCAAGAACATCCGATGAGGTGATGTGAAACCACGTGATGACATCCTTTGGGGCTGTCGTAAGACCACGTGATACCACGTCATAGCTACGTGGTCGTGCGGGTATATATATAGAACGGCTGTCGAGAGCGTGTAGCGGAGCTGCCATGGACAAGCCTCAGACGCTTAGCAAGCGTGCTTGCTTTTCGCTGAATTCCAGGGTTAGCCAAGTTAAGCCACTGCCAATTTTTTTTTATTTGCTGCGTATGACATAACACGCGTGATCTTAGTACACCGTACCTACCAGGTCTTCTACGTAACAAAAGTCAAAGTATAGATGTACAGCAGCTCACTAAATGAAGACAAAAATAAAAAGACATTTTTAGCTTTCTCTATGCAGCAAGCCCTGTTATTTCTTGAAACCAATGTGAGCGCAATCGCCTTATCTTTTATGTCAAGCGTGAATAAAACGGACGTCGTGGTAGAGCGATAAAAACAAACTAGTTGATGACGGTGAACAAAGATGTTTGGAAAAACAGTGTGTGAGCGAAACTGGATGCTTGTGTTTATTAATGCTAAACAAGAAATCGTTCCGTGCCCTACGCCCATTTTTTTTTTATCAGGACCAGTTTCGGCTGGAAGCGGAGTGTGACCTTGTGATCAGGACTATTAACAGCACTTTGAGCGCAGGTCCCCTAAAGTGTAGTGCGGAACGCGATGGAGTCCTCGCATGATTTTTCTATAATTGCATTGCTTTCTGGAACAAAGAGAAATTTAAGGCGCAACGCATTCATAAGAACATGTTCACGTATTGCTTTTTGCACGTTTCCGGTATTAAGCGTTCGGAAAATTTGGCCCTATCAAAACATTTTAACTCACAAAGCTGTTCTTCCCAAAAATGTGGAGATCATCTTATTAAATCTATAGTGTGGACAAGAACAGGGTTCTAGTAAGCTGCTATTCAATTCACTGCAGTATTTGGAAAAAAACATTCAGTGGCTTATGTGACATGCGACCACAATTTCAGAGAAAAATAAAACTTTATCTCTCTCTGTCTCCACTGAAGTTCTTCGGGAGGTTAGGTTGTCTACTGTTTTCTTGACTTGCATACCTCACGCGAATAAAAAAAAATTTCTGTTATATGCACTCTGGCTAAACCTTGGAATTCTCTTCTGGGAATGTTGTTTCGCTTTGAATCTGTTGCCTTACAGTTTAGAGCGATGCATTTTACTGAAGCTTTCAACCGCAAAAATTCGAAACAAAGATATTATTATGCGCAGAGCTTCTGTTGCATGCATGTGACAGCACATTTAGTCTATTGAATTTTTAGGTTCATTCTTCTACGCTTCCTCTGAAACTATCGTCAAAATTCACCATATTCAGAGCTCAGATAATTCTTCAGTATTTCTCGACTAACGGTGATAGCGCATAGAATGATGTAAACTAAGGATCCAATCCACAGGCCATGCGCAGTTCTGGGCATCAATTAAAAAAATAATATTTACACTGCGTCTATAATTAGAACATAAGAATACTTCCCCAAAGGATGCCCAGGTCTCCGCAGTAGCTAGTCTAATGAACTGGGCAGGCTAATGTGGACTGATCGGATGCTTCGAAGCAATATCCGTATTTTAGCCTCGTGAGTGGTTGTATATTTATTATTTTTGCCTTTTTCACAGTGCAGTTCCACCCACCTAATTTCAACTCGATTGGCTGTGCTTAGCAGAACATGGTGGTCATATAGCTGCCGCTGCTGACTCCTTTCAGTTCTATCTTGTATATTCTTTTTCCTGATAGGTGTCCGCCTGTTGAATTCAATGACCCTTTATGCGGGATCGTGAACGGCCCAGAAACTGAGTTCCCAGGCTGTTGCCCGGTCGCTTATTGTGGAAATCGTGGAAGCACTGAGCACTGATACATCGAAGCCCAGCATAGTGTCAAGATGGTACACCGATGTGATTAAACATGACAGCGTATAAGGTCACAGTGTCATCATGTATGATTTGAATTTTTTGACGATTTCTTCATTCTGTGCTCGGCGCAAGAAAAGTTAAGTTTTTTTTTTCTCTGACTAGCTGATTTTAGAGTGGTAACTCATGAAAAAGCTAGTGCATACAATACTAGATGAGGAGTAAACGACTGTTTCTTGTTTATTAGAAAACGGGTGTTCAGGCGTACAGAGGTAAAGGTTCTATTGGTGCCATGGGCGAAGTATGCCTCTTAAAAAATCTGTACTTGCAAAACACGAAGTTTTTCATTTGTGGAACAAGTAAGAAGATTTGCCTATAAACTATGCACGGCGAGCTTGCAAGTGGGGCACAAAATCTTCCATTTAAGACTTGAACGTCATAGCGTTCGTTGTGTCGGTCTTAAATTTGCTCATTTTTCACTCAAGCGGCATTCGCTTACAATAACTGTATTTTTCTTTAAGTTTAGCACTGCCGAAAACCATAACCGGCTTCGCGGGCAGCTTTTTAAGAGACACATCTTTACGTTGTAGGCTTGCCCGCATATGATAAGACTTACCATGAAGTTCTCGTTAGTCGCTTTGAGCAAAGAGTACAGAGTTTCATTGGCCATGAGAACATTTTGCATAGTAATAAAATATTTCTTCTCAGGTACGTTTTTCTAAAGCTCCTTGTTCGGCGCAGTCAACATTTTGGCGAAAAAACATTCTCGGTGTTTTCATCAAAGGAGATAATTATGGACGTAATCTAAAAAAAATGCAAGGAATGTTTAGGGCTGGGGGCTCCGCTAATAGCGGAAAGAAGGCAAACATCGTAGTCTTTGCTCTTAAAAAATTCAGCTTGGCACTGGTTGCTTAAGGAAACAAGACTGGCTTGACGTCAAGAGAGTTTTTCCTGAAGGACGGCAATTATCTAATCAGAAATGGAAAGATGAAACGGATATGTTTTGCACCGCTCTAGCGAGAGACTCTCATAGTTGATCACTTTGCGGAAAAATCATGACTGATCAAAGTTAGGTATTATCCACAGTAGGCTCAAAGCAGATTTATGCCTGCCTTAGCTATTGCTTTCCTCAGTGCACTGCAGCAGGTGAGATAAACCTACCCCGGTCTTGTTTTCCTTTCACTACATAATCTACCTCATCCTGCTGAGCGCTACAGCAGCGACCGATAATGCCTATAAAACACACACTGTTCAGTGGCATCTACACTGTCCGGAAAAGCTCTCCGTGTCTAAATCTGTGAACATGGCACGGGAAGTATTCTTATTACCTCGGCACATAGCCGGAGTATAAAACTCGCGCGGTGAGGCTTATATGAGCCATCGCTTTCTGCAGTAACAACCAGTTTGCCCAACTGAACGCTCTGCTGGCCATAATTTATTTATTACGTGCTCTATCCACCTAGCTCTCGTACGACTTTTCACTCTTCTGTCCTAGATCTGCGAGAATGCTTTGCGATGGAAGAAATGCAAACAGCTTTCAGCTGCCGAACTATACATCATGAAAAGCATGTTACCTTTTTATGCAAATCAGTGAATTTTAGTAGCTTTTTTTTCAGAACTACACACAAACACAAGCGTATAGAAATTTGTGGAGAATGAAAGTCGCGAAAAAAAACAGTTTCTGGTTGTCTGGTGGCACCGCCGGACATTGAAATATCCACTGTACAAAAAAAAGTTTGGAAATGTTGAAAACGTTTGATACAAATCTTTTAAGGAACAGGCTACTATAACTATTTTATGAGAGTAAAGTGGTTGTAACACTACGCCAGTATGATAGTAGAGCATGCAAAGTATTGATACACTTTTGAGGGTTGTTGCATTATCAAGAAGACGCACCTAAACACAAGAAGATTAACAAGGTAAAGTTATCGCCCAAGATGGAGGGCCTGGAAGCAGAGTTGCAGATGGAGGGTGCAGTCGAGAAATGGCAACCTGCGCCCCATGATTGGCGTCCACAAATTTTAGCGAGGGATAGACACATTACATGAAAAAAACACTACTTAAGAATAATATATTTCTTGAAACCCGCAGGCTATTTATGCACGTCCCTCACAATGCTAGCATGATAGCATACCATCATGATAAACGCCAAAATCACCTTGTAATTTGCGCACAAATGCAGGAACCCAAAGGAACCTGAGACGCATGCAAATTACAAGCTTCTTTCAGGGTATTGGAATAGAGGGTGAAGCTCGCTGTCAGCCAACACAAGAAATGAGTTAGGTCGAGTGAATGGCGAAGCTCTACGATCAAAGCTTCAGTTCATCCTCCAAAAAACTCTTAGAACAATGAGGTTGCTCTTGCGTTTTCCTTCCTTCTGCTTTTGTAGCAGAATTCAGGCATTGTTTTTTAGCGATCGCTGCATTACGCTACATTTCGAGCCTTCAGCGTGGCGGCGCCGAGGGTAGTCACGTGGTTGGTCACGTGGTGCGGAGCAGCTGCCGGGGGCGCGGCGCGCGGACAAAACCGAGTCGGGGAGGAATGCAGAGGAGGAGAGGGGGGAGAGAGTGAATCCTCCTCGAGAGACGAAGAAGGTTTGGTTTGGTTTTATGGGGGTTTAACGTCCCAAAGCGACTCAAGCTATGAGGGACGCCGTAGTGAAGGTCTCCGGGAATTTCGAACACCTGGGGTTCTTTGACGTGCACTGACATCGCACAGTACACGGGCCTCTAGAATTTCGCCTCCATCGAAATTCGACCGCCGCGGCCGGGATCGAACTCGCGTATTTCGGGCCGGCAGCAGAGCGCCGTAAACACTCAGCCACCGCGGCGGCTAGATGAAAAAGGAACGCCCAGCGAAACGGAGCGGAGAAAGACTGAGTTTGCAATTTATTATCTTTGCAATTTAAGTTTCACTCGGTCAGCTGCAGCTATCGCGTCGTTCCAGGTTTAACCAGAGCTAAACCACAGCCAATTTTTTACCTTGTTCATGCAATTATGCTGTAAGGCTGCCATTGTGGCAGACAAGCAAAAGTAGCGTATGGCTTTGAACACAAATTTGGTGGAAGCCAGTTGCCTTCTAGACTGTCGTGTATCTCTGCGAGCGGAATTTAACGTTCCTTTAATTTAAACATTTCACCATCAACTTGCCCGACCGAGCATCCTGGTGTATTATTACAAATAAATTATTCAAAAGCCTCGCCAATTTTGATAAATACAAAGAAATTCGAACATTTTTTAGGACGCAGTCAATTACCGCTAGTAGTAAAATAAGTCCACAAACTCTATGTTCCCCTTATTGCTCTCCACTCTATATGGTGTTAGAAGGTTTCGCCGCAGCGCTCCTACAGGACAAAAAGAAAAGCACTGAATGAAATGAAGGCTTTGACATATGATATGTCGGATCAGTAGATAAGGTACTTGCCACTGTCACAGACCGCACTATAGAAAATGATAATCTCGACAAAAGGAACGCCGACCAAAAGGTTGTTGTTTAAAACGAGACGTTTCGGCTTCCACACGGAAGCCTTGATCACTGGGCGGAAAGCCCAAAGCACAAAGCTTAAGTGCGTCGAAGTAATCGCCCCAAGCATCTTGCGTACGTAGGCGGGAGATTGCCTGCGTTGTGGTTAAAACAACAGACAAAACCCTTAACCACAACGCAGGCAATCTCCCGCCTACATACGCAAAATGCTTGGGGCGATTATTTCGACGCACTTAAGCTTTGTGCTTTGGGCTTTCCGCCAAGTGATCAAGGCTTCCGTATGGAAGTCGAAACGTCTCGTTTTAAACAACAACCTTTTGGTCGGCGTTCCTTTTTCTTCATACATGAGACTTGCGAATTCCTTTTCTTCTTTCTTTGTCATCGTGTGCCCACGTCAAAAAGCAGTCAAATAAAAAAATGTATTTTTTTCCGTTGTCCGGCAGGAGTGCAACAAGTTAGGTTATTACTACCAAGTGTCAACGACGATAGTTCTTACCTGTAACGATATACAGGATCACTCCGTCGCCCTGGTCGCTGGGTGCACTGCTGCCGGACTGAAGAGCGAAGCAGGGATTCCAAGCTTATGTAGGCAGCCGGTCACGCTACTCTGTCAGCGTAGGCAGAGACGAGGATGCGCTGTAGGATCCTCTGGCGTCGCGGTGACCAAAGGGCACAGACAGTCTTCGTCGTTGATGACCAGCTGTTGCGTTGAACAAAGGCCCCAGGAAACTTGTGGCTGAAACGATATATAAGCTCACTCCATCGCCCTGCTCACTGGGTGCACTGCTGCCGGACTGAAGAGAGAAGCAGGGATTCCAGGCTAATGTAGGCACCCGGTCATTCTACTCCGTCAGCGTAGGCAGAGACGAGGATGCGCAGTAGGATCCTCTGGCGTCGCGGTGACCAAAGGGGACAGGCAGTCTGCGTCATTGATGGCCAGCTGTTGCGTTGATCCAAGGCCCCATGGAACGTGTGGCTGAAACGATATATAAGCTCACTCCATCGCCCTGCTCGCTGGGTGCACTGCTGCCGGACTGAAGAGAGAAGCAGGGATTATAGGCTTATGTAGGCAGCCGGTCACGCTGCTACGTCAGCGTAGGCAGAGACAAGCATGCGCAGCAGGTTGCTCTGGCGTCGCGGTGAGCAAAGGGCACAGGCAGTCTGCGTCGTTGATGGCCAGCCGTTGCGTTGATCCAAGGCCCCAGGAAACGCGTGGCTGTAACGATATACAGGATCACTCTGTCGCCAAGCTCGCTCGGTGCACTGCGGCCGGACTGAACAGCGCGGCAGGGATTCCAGGCTTATGTTGGCAGCCGGTCACGCTGCTCCGTCAGCGTCGGCAGAGAAGAGGATGCGCAGTAGGATGGTCTGGCGTCGCGGTGACCAAAGGGCACCGACAGTCTGTGTCGTTGATGGCCAGCCGTTGCGTTGACCCAAGGCCCAAGGAAAAGTGTGGCTGTAACAGTATACAGGATCACTCTGTCGTCCTGCTCGCTGATTAAAAACTAGCGCTAAAGAACACAGACAGAGGACGGTACGAGACAAACTTAATGCGCTGATGCGGCTTCATCTCCTTCAGTGTGTCTCGTTTCGGCCTGTGTCTGTGTTCTTTAGCGCTGGTTTTTAATACGATGAAAAATAATGTCGCAAGTGGGTATGATGAAGTTAAAGTTGAACCTATAAAGCGAGTGTCATTAACAATCAGCCCTGTCCTAGCCTATCTCTTTAATATCGCGCTTTCTACTGGAGTCTTCCCGGATAAACTAAAGCTGGCCAAAGTAATTCCAATACACAAAGGAGGCATAACTCACGATTACCTGCCAATCTCAGTGCTACTGGTGTTTTCTAAGATTTACGATTTGTCAATCAATAGCCGGCTGTGAAAATATCTAACAAAGTATCACATAATATCCCCCTCGCAGTATGGTTTCCAGAAAAATAAGACAACTCAAGGCACTCTTCTTACCGTCAAGCAGCAAATAATCAGAAATGTTTAAGATCAGTACTTCACTTGATGAATATTTTTCATTCTGCGCAAAGCTTTTGATTCCGTTGACCACAAAATCTTAGCTATAAAATTAGTTTGTACGGAATTCGAGGCATCACATTGGACCTTATCAGAGCTACTTATCGTTTTGGCGTAAGTTTGCTAAAACAGATTGTACTTCTGTAAAGGAGAGAGAAAGAGAAAGGCATAAGGAAAGGTATAGAGGTTAACTAGGCAGCGCCCGGTATGCTACCCTACACGTTGTTAAGGAGAACTGAGGGAGATATAGAAAGGGGAGAAAACAAAGGGAGGTGATCACTTTTCCCCATGTCCGTTGGCCATTACTTGCAGGGTACACAGCTCTCACACTGATAGTTCACAACCTTGCACTCAGCCCTGAGAAAAGAAATCTGTAAAAGAACTTGACATTCAACTAGGTGTCTCGCAAGGTTCGTTATTAGGCACGTTACTTTTCCTTTTAAATGTGAATGACATCACGGAACTACAAAGAAGTCCCACAATAGCCATGCTTGCAGACGACACATGTTTATTCTTTACAGGTAGAACACTGCACGATATTAAACAATCGGCCAATCTGTATTTAAAAGATTTATCCACATGGTTGGAACAAAACAAACTTCAGTTGAATGCAGCAAAAAAAATGCATGATATTTAATCCAATCAATAACCATAAAAAATGATTAACATACAGTACAGAGGACAAAACTTAGAACAAGTAAGTGTGCAAAAGTTCGTTGGGGTATGGTGTAGTGAAGAGTTGTCTTGGACTCCGGATGTCAGTCACCTGCTCTCGGAGCTCGCGAAGTCTGTTGGATGTATTAGAAAAAAATTCTCTCTCTATTATCTCGTTTTGCTAAAGCAATCACTACATTCCTCCCTGTTCTATTCAAAACTTTTGTATGGAATTCTCGTCTGGGGATCAACGAAAAAAGGGGACTATGATAGGCTGCAACTGCTGCAAAAACGTGTCCTCCGGATTTTTATGAACCACACCGGCCCTATTAGATTGCTGTCAAAGCAACCCCTTTTTCCCAGATTTGATGTTTTACCAGCAAATAAAGTCTGTTTATGGATACTGGCGCACCGAATATATAAAAAGTAACTCCACACTATTTTCACACCTGTCTTGGTGTAATATGATATCCGTAACACCAAACGCAGAAACAAAAAAGTCTGAACAAATTATAGAAAACAAGATCGGGAATATCGGGTAATAGACATGTTTAATAACTGGTCATCAAATTTGGGTTTTTCCCTGCCCAGAAAAACATTCAAACGTGAACTGCTGGCAGCTTTGTTTTCCGTTGAGATTGTTAATTAACAGTGATGAATGTAAATTTCCTTTTCATTATGCAAATTTTGTCTTCTTTTTACGTGTTTTTGTGAACTTGAGCGAATCTTCAATGTGATTGAAAAAACCGTCCACAGTGCTTAAGTACAGCCATTATGTACATGATGTATGCGTGTACTATTTGTATCGCAGCTTCTATTTTTTGTGCTAGCTCTCTGATGTGCTGGTGTAGGCTGCTCTTTTTGTTACGGGGGCAGATACCTCGTCACGCAACCATGCCATTAGTCTTTGCCACGCATAGAGAGATGCGATTTTCCTTGAAATAAAAACTGACTTACTGACGGAGATCAAGCATATTTTTATAACGAACCTCCAAGCCGCATTTTCAAATTCCTCCAGAACTAAAACCAAGCATTGCTTTATAATGAACCCCCAAGTAGCATTTAAAAATGATCACATCGAGATGTAAGACCAAGCAGTGTTTTATAACGAACCTCCAAATAGCATTTAAAAATAATCACATCGAGATGTAAGACCAAGCAGGTTTTATAACGAACCTCCAAGAAGCATTTGGAAATACTCATATCCTTGGCTTTATTGCAACCCGCGTAACTTAGTCGAGCATATCGCATGAGCAAAAAATATCAAATAAAATCTGCGATCACACAAAAACAGCTTTTCATAACTTTGTTGCAATTTGAAGGCGGATATTTTCTTCGAGATAAGCCCCTTCGATGTTTCCAGATGGCGAAAGACGGTATAAATTATGTCCTGAATTTGAAAGTTGCCTCAAACATTTCCTGCTCGTTATTTGATTAAAAATGAAGAAAGCGTGCTTTTGCACTCAACTGTAAGTTCTTTTCTCAGAAATGTCTTTAACCTCACCTCAATATATCTATTTTCTTTTTCGCTGACGAATTATTGCCGGAAGACTGATGTAATTTCTGAGAAAGTTTCTCTAAGTTGATTTCCCTGCGCAATTGCTAAGTGAGAACTAAATGATAAGGAGCCGATCCGAGAAACTAGCTAAGAACCCTCGCTCATCTGAAGGACATCAATGTTCCCAAAATATGGTTCATGCTTGCAAAGTGTGGTAGGTTGCTTTTCTGGCAGTATTTTCTCCAGAAGTGTTGCAGTGGTTTTAGTAACTCTTCCCTTGCCACGCTACAAAACTACTGGCTATGCCATTCGTGCCCCTAATGATTTCTGCTCTCATCGAAACATTCAGGATTTACATACTGTAACTGCTATAAATGAAAAAGAAAACAGCTGATATCTTCAGCTGAAATTAAAATAAGGTGGCAGAAAATTATATAATTCCTAACAAAATCCTAGAGGAAAAAAATGGAGCCACCATCGATGCGAGATTCTTAAACAGCGTATTACATACTGCGGGATTCCCTGGAAGACGGGGTTTCTTATTTGGCTTGCCTAAAGCTGGGCCGAAAACATGTATTCTCAGAGCGGCACCATGATAGACAGCTAGAGTAGATCTAGCCCCCGTAGCCGCAATACTTACCACTCTGTTAGATTGTTTTTTACTTTCTCAGAAATATTACGTCAGTGGTTTTTGGGTATAGGTTCGTAATAAAATCAAAAAAGCAATTTTGGGAGGCTCGTCTCCTGAAAAGTCTTATACAGTATTTATTGAATCCCTGTTTTCGGCCAAAAGTATAAAGTCGAAATACGAAGCCATGTCTTCCTGGCATTCAAATGGTGAACAAAGTGCCGCGTTGCTACCTTTTCCTCTACGTACGCATATCAGAAACCTCGGCTTTAAGCAACCTGCGCACATAAGATAAAAGAATTGGCTCAGGTATTTTAGACGACGGCAAGCGCAGGAAAGGATAAAATGGAGATAATTATTCGTGTACGGCGCTGTTCAGTGCACAAATCCAGGCTGCTTTTGATTATGATGATGATGGTGAATAGATCAGAGCAACAGTATAAACAGTTAGGTGAACGCTTACGTAACAGTGCAAATTTTAAATTTCACAACGCATGCTCTGGTATGATACGGTAAGGCAAAGGAGATATCTCAGTTAGAAAATAGCTGTTTACGATATCCAGAAACAGCCAGCATTGGACCTAGGTCCGAAATAAAACTATATGAGTAAAGAGCTCCCGCTTATACGAGTAAATACCTCTCAATACATTCTGCAGTAACTTGGGGCTTGTGCGCATAGAATCGTAGTACTTTTGGCTCCAAGTCTTGCTTTTCTATCGCCGCATTCACAAAAAATAATTACTTTCCATTTTGTGAATAAATCATCCCAGTACACAACAAGCATGAAATGTAATAAGCTTGTCGTTATCTCTTTTCCATTATTCTAAACAGCTTCTGCACATGTAACACCTTATTGCAGAGGTCTCAAACTGACATTTCTACGTGGGCGCATTGAAAAAATTTGGTCTCCATCCAGCAAAGCACGAAAAAACGCTCACGTTCCAGTCTTTCTCTGCACCGTGTCCCCGTTTGGCGCTTCAGTGTCTGGAGAATAGGACGTTACTGGATTTCAATTTCCACAAAAGATAATTCGACTCGGGTGTGGAAATTGTCCACTCTTTAAGCTGGAACGAGCTTCTGCCATAAAAGATGAAAATTGGAGGGCCCACGGGCCACAGGCCACCGCTCTGCGGGCCGCGTGTTGAAGACCCCTGGCTTACTGCGTACGGCTGTTGCTGCAAGACCGTTAAATTTCTTTTTTGCGAATTATTACCTTTCTTGTAGAATCAAAGACGACAGAAATATGAAGCTGCAGTTAGTAAAGAACAGAGAAAAATAAAAAACAAACGATCTGGCTCGTGCTTCACAACCATGGACTGTTTGGCGCGCGCTGACCAAACCAGGACCAAGACACAGGACCAACCAAAACGCCAAGCGTGGGAAACATGTTCAGCTGGCCGCGCGATTCGCGAGCTGAGCTTTCTCTTTTGACCTTTGCCGTTCAAAACGGGGTTGCTTATGATTTATCAGAAATATCACGACGCCTCGTGCACTGACTTTTGTCACTGAGAACCACTGGTTCTCTCCTTTGGAAACAAACGCTACCCACCCATAAAGATTTAACTAAAATATCCAGAGTTCCGAGCATTCTTCACAGTGCCACCCGTGAAGGCGACAGAAGGTCTATTGTTGCTTGCAAGCGCTTCTGCGCTATACTCACGCCTACTTTAGCCGTTGCAACAACAGCCGTAGCCCAAACTACGAAATGTGTAACAACTGAACTGTTTTGTCGTAGATCTCCAATCTCTAGAAAAGCTTACCAGCACGTATGTTTCACACGGTTAAAGCTCTACCTCGCTGTCATAGCTGTGTTTCTATAACCTCCCAAACTCCATATACTTCATACTTGTAAGTTCATATACTTACAACACCTTTTTTGCAGTGTTTACACCTACAGCACGGTTTAAATTCTGCATTAAGGGGTTATCGCCTCCCATGTAGATAGAAAGAAAACAAACAAGCAGCTCAACGAAGAAGAGAAGAGAGAAATATTTAACTTTTAACAAACTGCCTGAGTTAAAAATCCATGAAATGTTAGTTTTGCGCAGTCCACGACAGGACCAAAACGTGAAGCATAGGAAACACAATGAATGTGACACCGGACTTGCTAGCTAAGCTGTGTTGTTTAGTCTGTGCGATTAAAAGTGCGCCCTTTAAGATTTAGCCGCGAACATCATCAAGCCTCGTGAGCGGAATTGTGTCGCTGAGAACTACGGGCTGACTTCTCAGGAACAAAAGGCCCGCTAATTCTCGATGATCTGACAGAAATATTTATATTTCCCAAAGTTGTTCATGGGGCCCTCACCGGTCGACTATTGAATGCAAGTGGCCTGGCACTGCTCTCTCGTTTTCTTTAATCTTTGCAAAAGTAGCAGCAGATTGCACAACGGACCGAGCAATTTCTGAAATGTATCAACTCGGCTTTGCCAGCTCTAAAAAAACGATCAACCACGTCCATTTTCGATGGCGAGCGCCCTACCCTGCAGTCACAGTTCCGCTTCTATGAGCTCGCAAGCAATACCAGTGCAGTCATGTTCCAATAACATTGAGAAAAAAAAACCAGTTTACTATAAACTTCCAAGCAGGCGATTGGAACTGAGCGTAGTTTAGCACTTGTCTGAAATCTGTGGCATGCGATAAATAAACCTTCTGGTAGTGTTTACAGATATCTCATCCGAAAACTACGCACAAGACGCTTTTTTTTAAAAAAAAAGGGCGCTGAGGAAAACCTGTGACCTATTCTCTGAATAGAGTCATCTCCTGTATATTGGTGGTCCCAGCCATATTTTCGCTTAATTTTCCCCAACGATTATTCAAGGTGTGCATAGATGCCTTCGAGCAGTTGCAGGTCATGTCATCATTGTGGTGTGATTGTAGACAGCGCGTGAACACTGAACCTCTCTCCAAACGGTTGACAGCGAAAGGCCTGCAATTAGCTTTGTTGAGGTCATCAGAGGAAGCGTTATGTAATGGTTTCTAAGCAACCACATCCGCAGGTTACGCATTTCAAACTTCCATGATAACATCAACAAGTTAAAGGCATAAAGCACTAGACCTGTATGTCTCAGTCGAAAGTAATCGTGTTAAGAGTTCAGGACTCTTCTTCAACCCAGAATTCCGCAAGCGCGAATTCATTTACAGCACGGAAGCACACTCTGTGCATAAAAAACAAAAAAGTTGAAATTAATGCTATTTTTTGTGCAAGTTGATCATGATTGTCCTCACTTTTTACAGCGCCTTCTGGGGATTATAAATCACTCACTGCTCAGCATTTCTCTCTCTGCCAGGCACTAATTATCTTCGAAGGAATATGCTTTCAAAATGTTGAAGGTGATCACAATGTAGACGTTTTAAACTGATGATAAAAAAAAGTTTTTGTTAAAAAATTGATATCAGATTTTTTCTTATTTCTTGAAACGTCGCCAAGATGCCCAGATATAAAATCGCTCTTTGCACACTGAGACGCACAGATCTTTCCAGCAATCGAAGACATACGAAGGATCAGACTGCTATCCAGATTCATCTGGCTACGGTAAGCAAGTAGAGACTGCTGATACTTTTATTAGAGCTGTCGTGTTCTGTTGGTAGACTATCATTGGAAGTTTTTCATCTTGATTTGAACGATAAACCTCCTTTGCTTGGAGGAATTTGTGCAGTTAAACGTCAGCGTTTGAATGCTACCCAGTACTTAAAGGGTGTTTACCTAAGGATACCTACTCAACACCCTTCAGATATGTACCTCCTCGAATATTTTCTGCTCATATAAAAAATTCAACAAACTTAACTGAAAGCATGGTGCCCGGTCTCAACCGTCTTCAGGCGAAAAAAAGTAACAGGGCGCTCAGGAGACGTCGTGCAGCCAATAAATGCGTGCGCAGTTATGGCGCAGGACGCAAGTATTGCAGCATTGGGCGCATAGGGAGTGACATGCTCTTCACATTTTCTTTGAAATTATTCCGCATGTCACCTAATCCTTAATTTTGGGGCGTGTGCACCTTTAAAGACTGGCCCTCAAGTTACGTCCCCATTTTTCCAAATCTGTATACATGTTGTTTTACTGTACTAAGCATTTTGCAGTCATATTCCTGGTTCGTCTGTTGCCGGCGTATATCTGCATCTCCTCCTCTCCTACATAGCCCTTGCTTTCTTTTGCATGTGGCTGCAGAGAAAGCTGTAGGGAGAGAGCAACAAAAAGCGGAACTGCCTCACGTACTGTATTGCATGTTGCCTACGTTCCGCATATTCCCGTATTCCACTGCAGTATCAATGCAGTTTCAAAGGGAAAAAAATAGCACGAATCCGGAAGGGTTGAGGCCTGCAAGGCTCATTTTCTACCCAGTGTGTTTGAAAGAATGTTGCTTCTTATTTTGGTTGCCGTTCCAGGCTTTTCTTTGTCACGCATACGATGCACCTAACAATGCTTCTATAAAGCCAAAAGTACATCTGCGTTATGAAAAAAACGCACATTTAGGGTTTGTGTTCAAAACCCGAGGTCAGTTAGAGTGAGCCGTGCCACAGAAAAAAAACACACGTTAGTCAGGAATTCATGTTTTGTTTCAGGCTCGAAATTTCTTGAGCCATCCGTAGTGCACAGTATAACCGATCTACAAGCTTTATCAAGCTGCAGAATAAAGCACGAATTATGTCACTGCCTCCGTGTGGAACCTTGTTCTCTGCTGTTGCTGTTCTGTGGGGATCTTGAGAGTAATGAGGCCATTAAGATTCATCGGCTTACTTTATTGCGGAAGTCCTTAAAAGCTTTAAAGATTTAAACGAATGATCAATCAGATTTAAAATGTGGAAAACTGGCTGTTGCAACAGCAACTGAACTGAAAAATCAACAGAAAACCGCTTTTAAAGCTGTATCAGGCATAAACGCACAGTTACAAGCTTTCGAAGGACAGACTTCAAAACTTCAGCAATGGCAGGCTAATTTCAGTGAACCACTACATAATAAATTCAAGTGCCTTGAACTATAAGCTTGCGCTTTGTGCTGTTGGCTATATGACGCTTAAAATTGTTCTCTGCTCGAGAGTCTATCTTTTTTTACAAATTGAAAGGTGTGGAAAATTAAGCAGTTTCTGATTCATAGGCGAAAGTTTTAGTCGTGATTATCGATAAACTGAAACTGAACCTCACCAGTGAGAGCATATTACATGAACACCGGATCGGTTGATTTGTTGCAGAAAAAACCGGCTCTTTATTTTCAAATTTCCTTCATATAAGCATATAACATCGGTTTTTGCAAAATGTTTTTTGCTAAAAAGGACTTCTGCCCCACCACACGCAACACTAAAAAAACTAAGAGATTATGATAAAAGTCTCCATAAGCCATATAAACTGCGCGACAAAGAACTGCGTGTTGACGAAAAATTCTGCGGTTACAACGAAGTTGATGCCACCGTTTTTAAGGTTGGACCCCTGGATGCCTCAGCGAATTCCGATGTTTAGTAAGGCAGGAACTTGGGCTAGTTGAATATTGTTTGAACTCATATTTTCTAGCGCTTAGTGAACACAAGGGACAAGAACACAAATACACAGGGCGTACGCTAGTCTTCAAGACTAGCGTACGTCTTGTGTATTTGTGTTCTTGTCCCTTGTGTTCACTAAGCGCTAGAAAATATGAATTCCGATGGTACGAGTACATCCCCTCAAGCAATTCGCTCTAGTCGCCTGCTATAGCCCATTGACCAATTGGAATACGCGATAAGAAACAGGCGTGTATGGTCGTAATCAAAATTTTTTATTTTATACTATAATATTCGAAGTATTTTCTCTAAGAGGGATGAGTCATACAGTCTGATCAACAACCTGAAGTTGATTTCTTTTTACTAACTGAAACACGGCTCAGCAGCCAAATATCTAACTCAGAAGTGCTTCATTGCGACAAAAAGTGTGTTGTCTACCGCTTTGACCGCACTAAAAAAATAAGGGGTTGTGTTTTACTCACTATCGACGAGCGTTTTGATTGCTACTGCATACCACTCGTTTCTTAAACTGAATCAGTCTGCTGTACACAGGCTGTACCGCCTTCATTTTCTAGCTCATATTCAGCCTAATTACGATAACTGGCACCCTTTCGTTAATGCCAAGAATTCCTCCATGTTGTCAGATATATCCAAATTGATGAGGAATCCCATACCCAGTTTTAATCTGACCACTAATCCACGATAGCATAGTACGTGCGCACCGTTTACCACGATGTAGACCTCATCTGCCCTCCAAACCTCACTGAGCCCCCTGGCATCGCAGTTAAGACCAACTAGTTTCTCGAGTACAACTACCAGACTAGCCTCGTTAGATAAGGCTCTACCGTTAAACGTTGCCAGGTTCAGTTTCCAATGGAGACCTGTCCACAGCCAGAGATCGTAAGCACACTCCGCGGCGTTACAGGTTCGACTGCCGCCATGGTCAGTTTCTTCGCAGCCGCTAGAACTGAGAAGAGGTTGTGGCCAAGTACTACACTAAGGTGGCGAAATTCTGCTCTGTAGAGGAAGCGCGTTTTCGGTTGTGGTCACCGGGATCTGGCTATATGCCTGGCCCGGTTATACAATTCTAACCACATGCGGAGTTTTTTTTTCTTTTTATCCGATGGAGAATGGAGTGACCCCGAATTCGAAATTCGGCCCCTCGCACACGAGCTGAATGCGCTGCCTCCACGCCTTCGCTCACCATACCATACCATCGCCATACCCAATAATTCTGAACAACAGCGTTTTTCAAAGTAGACAATTTATGAGGGCAAGTTTTTATATGTTGTACAATTTTATAAAAGCAGTCAATAGATCCGGACGTTTGCATTTTTTTCTAATAATATTTTTGCTATCATCAAAATTGTTCGCCATTGGTTTCTATGGCAAACATAACTGCTTCTTGGGAACGATTCAAAAACTTTATAAGAAAAATTTTTCTTCGCATCAGGAAAGTGGACCATTACCATCAGTATTTTCATAATGGTACCTTACAATATTCCAATATTCAAAATTTTTGTCCAAGAATGCGGGGCCTCTAAATTCTCTCCTTACCTTCGAAAGATGCTTATAGATATACTGTGTTTTTGTCTAGAACGTAATACGAGAGAAGCGTCGCTATGATAATCTTTCTGATAAAATTAGCATATATGTTGCATTAAAATGATGCTATACCTTCTATTATAAAAACCAAACTACCACATGAGAAAGCAAACTTCACACCGAGCTTGACACTACAGTCACAGAAATTTTAATCGTTTTATTTTGCCTTCAGGGCTTGCTGCCAGATTATCGTGCAACAAAACAATGTCACTAATTACTCGACTTTATCTTGTGTTTCTCGCCAGGTACAAACAGATCCTGTATACTAACCAAAAGGGATGGCTGCCACTCTACAAACAGTCTTAATATTCTTCGCTATGGAATTCGCCCACGCGATTATGGACTCAAACAACACCGTCTATATTAAAGGTAAACATCTGAGTAATACTTAATAGCTTATTTAAAGACTGAAAATTTATGACAATTATTTACCCTCAGTGTAGGCCAGAGAGCGGAGTTTGCTGGTTTTCTAAAGGATTAAAACAGTCATGGCAGAAGTGATGAAACTGAGAAGTCTAAGTTCGTGTAATTGCAAAGCTACATTTAATGCACTACAACTCGAACACAAAACACCAAAGAGCGTCATTAGGCTACGCATGGTTCCCATTACAACGACGGGGTACGCGCCATTTATTTTTCCCCTAAGTCTCGATACGTTGGTGCTTTCCTTATGCGGACGAGACGACGACGACAAACCAAAACCAGGGGAAACAATCCCTTTCTTAATTATTATTCTTATAATTTTGAAATAAAAACTCTCATCCCTTTTCTGTTCGTGAGGAAGAATTCACCGGTGTTGCGCTCCCACGTGCTTTTCCTTTTTATTAACTGCGTTCAGGTGAATAGCCACCCGATTCTTGGCCGATCCCCCAGTGTGGGTATGTGCCATCTTTTGACAGGCTAACAACAACAAGGTTTTACAGCTGTTCTTGTAAAAGAAAATTCCATAGGTTTAATCAATTAAAACCAGTGCCGAAGAAATAATTCCTAATCGTTAGCGTCCTCAGCTGCATAACGCCTACAGAAATCGCGGCCGCTCCATGGGAGAAAATTTCCTAATCTAAGCAATTTGTGAGAAAACATTCTTAATTTTAAGGGTGACTGTTTAGGTGCTTCAAAAAGAAATCGCAATTATCTTCTTTTATGCAACCAGGGCTCATGCACAAGCTCCAGTCCGTTGTGCTTCCGTTTTCGAAGATGCTTGCTCTCATAGAAAAAAAGGGGCACGTATCGCACAGATATCGTGAATTTTTCTCAAGGAATGAGGGTGTGAAATAAAAAGCACAAGCAGTGTGGCAGATGTGGCCAACGCCTTTTCCTGCTCATCTTGCTGTGGAAACACCATACGCTGCTCAGAGCACGGTGGCAGGAAGATGAAAAATAAAAATAGAAAAAATAAAATTTTTGACAGATAATCCAGAGGAATGGAATATAGAGTACAAAAGAGTAATTAAGATAGCGGTGCAATTCACGGCTCAGAAAATGAGACTAAAAGGAAATGAAACACGAAAATTTCTGAGAAAACAAAATGAAATACGCCGATCATAAAAAACATAGAAACCTCGGAGTTCCTCTACTCTTCAGTTCACTGCAATCAAGCGAAATAGCTTCTTTTTCGTAATAGGTTATGAAATAAGGAATTTTTTTTATGATAGGAAAATGATTTTCTCAGGGCGCTCATTGTGTCCTGGTGAAGCCGCTCTTAAATTTATATATAAGATACCGCTCTCGCACTTCTTTGTCGTAATGCATGTGGAAGTTCTATTCCTGAATGGTTTCTTTGAGGTCACTTGACTCGCTACCAGGCATGTTAGCATATCTGGAAAAGAAGAGAATAGGCAGAAATTTTGCGTGAGAGTGATGTTTGTTAAGCTTTATTCTAAACTGGGTCTCTGTTTAGCCGATATATCGGAGGCGACACATTAAACACCCAAAAGGTATGCCACATTTTAGCTGTCACCTTTGAAGTTACCTCATATTTTACAAATATCCATATATAAAGTGGGAAGTAAACGGTAGGGAAATGAACAGAAGCACTTTACAACATTTGCTTTGGTTTCACTGACAATTGCCTTCGTTCATATGTACAAAATATGTATGTATCAGAGAATAATTTGTTCTAAGTATTTCTGTTTTCAATTTTTCAGATGGGTCATGTCGTTACGGTAACTTCTACTTGAACGATAAATTGGATCTGGATGACTACTGCAAAAGACTACTATGCGATCGCGCGAACCACACAGTTACTGTTGAGGAGTAAGTGTCAGCAACATCAAAAACAAATATTACCAAAATAATATAATTATATTTATACTCCTTAGTGTATTTGTGTTAGTTTTAGAAGTGTAAAATAAGGCGGAGTTGAATTTCGAAAATAGGTGACCAGGATCACGAGAATGCAACAGCTGCAAGAAAAACGGCTGGGAGTTTAGCATTGCTAAGCACGAAATATTGTGCGAAAGCACAGTTTTTTTTTTTCGGGTGCAAACCACCTCCACGTACCTGAACTGGCCATTGAGGTGTCCACTGAGCCAGGGAGCCACTTATGCGCGGCTTCAACTTTTTCATCGTCAGTGCCAATTTACCCAATTTTCGCCGGCGGCCTACGCTCCAGTGCCGCATTTCGGCAGCAATGTTGTGCGCGTCAACGCATGCAGCGCACATCTCTCGAGACAGGCGACCCGAGTGCTCTCACGCTTTTTAAGCGACACGGGCCTTGCCTCGCGTCATTGATATTAGAAAGTGTGCCTTGTTTTTTTGTGTGTATTCTTTCATTTCCCTTCTTCCATCATCATCACCCCCCATCGTGACACTCTTTTTTTTTCCTCTTCCCGCTCCCCAGTGCAGAGCAGCAGGCCAGATATTTATTTTTCCGGACAACCTCTCTGTCTTTCCCGTCAATAAACCCTCTCTCTCCCTCTTTCTCTCTCTCTCTCTCACACATCTCTCTGCCACTACTGCCTCATAGCTCAAAGCGCAAATGTTAGTTTGATAGTAGTATTATATGTACGACGCACAAGATGTACAATGCAAGGCGCGAGAGTGTGTTGCAGTTTACACGAGGCGTGAACGGCTGCGGCAATAGCCCAGTGCTCTCGCGCAGTGGCCAGCGAAGCTGATCTGTTTGCGCCGCCGCGGATTCGACACCCAATCGAGGATATTTCTTTGATTTATTCTCATTTATTCTTTTTTCTTAGCACAAACCCACAAAAATTGCAATTACAAGAACAACGACGACAAGTATGCTGTATAGCTGGGTCCGCCCGGCACCAAATATGCGTGCAAAAATTAATCTACTTATTCCAAAAATGCATCTACTCAACGATTGGTTTCATTGTTCGCGAGAGAAAACTTTGCACACTATATGTAGGAAATATAGAGCACGGGTTGTCTGGAACGTCTAAAATATTTAATAAAGTGTTTTTGATATATAGAGAAGCTTTTTGCAAAATAGCAATGCCAGTGTTCTGGCGGCTCATTGGTTAAGGCACGCGGCTAATGAGCAGGAGTATACGTGTTCGGATCCGACCACAGCTGCAGCGTTTCGTTGGAGGCGAAACGCACGGGCGCCCGTGTGCTGTGTGATGTCAGTGCACGTTAAAGATCCCCAGTTGATCAAAATTATTCCCAGCCTGGCTCTACGGCCCCCTTCCTTCCTTCCTTCCTTCCTTTCTCCTTTAACTCCCTCCTTCATCCCCTACATTGCGGCGTGGTTCAGGTGTCCACTGAGATGTGAAACAGATACGGCGCCATTTCCTTTCCTCAAAAACCAACTTTTATTGTTGGCGGAAGTTAAAATAAGCAAATAATATTTACTAGCTAGGTGATTGACTTAAGTCTAAAAGTTGACTTTTTAACTATTACCGATAGCCACCCCGCCGTAATTAGAGAATTGTAGCTGGTGCTGTGGCCCGACAAAATTAGGGTAATTTGGGTTGCCTGCAATGAAGGGGTTGCGTAGCCTGCATGCTTTTCGAAAAGGCATATATTTTGGCACGATGTAGCCAAACCTGCTTATGCCACAGCGTCGAAACTAATCAGGTTTTCGAAATTATATAAACTGATTAGATATTGCTAACAACCGGCCACAAATCTCTAATGCAACCAGGTCCCTATCGATTAAGGTTAAAAAGTTAACTATTATAATCTTGGTAATCACTATCCTAGTTGTAAGATTCGCCTGTTTTTTGGCATAGGTCAACAGTGGGATTACCATACCGCTAAAAGAGTCCCATTACCTCAATAACCGTATTTTTAATATTTCGAAACATAAAAAAACAATCGCCCTACATTTACGCCATGTCAGAAGCCACAAATGAGGGGCAAGTAAATCTGTATACCACAGAAATTAACAGGGATAATACAGAGGAAGAGCAAAACGGAATTTAATACATGTGCAGTTGCTTTAACAGAATTTATATTAAGAGAATATGGACAAAAATTGTTAGGCACACTTCAGAGAACGACGAAAAGAAGAATGAAAGGATTCTTTATTAAAACTTGAAATATCTGGTTCACGCATCGTGTTTGATATTTGTTGAAGCTTATACTAGAGACAGTTGAATGTAAACCTATCGCGTAATGTAAAGCCTATTGCATTCGCCACCGCAAAGAACTGGAATAAGAATAGGTGCAATACCAAATGGGTTGTCAACCATTGCGTGTTAGTTTTGAAATATTGTCGACAAATGCTTGCACTGCTGGTATGAGACAGTTCTTTTTGTATGAGTCGCAACATTTTCAAGGAATACAGTAAGGAAGCTTTCGGCTTCTACAGAATGTACCTAATTTTTTATGCTTTTAACATCTGCTTGTAAAAGTGGACTTCATGACACTGACGAATGTATTCAGCATTAGTGAAGCTTAAATTGCGCTATCCCATCTGGTCTGGATGTTGTGTGCTCTATCTGATGTATTATGACTGAGCCTTCAAAACCTTTACACAGAGGGAAGCACTGGAGCTCCATCAAGCGACTTCAGGAAAAAAAAAAACATAAAACTGCACGAGCACATCGTCTACGAGGCAGAGTTAGTAAGAGCCGTATATTTAACTGTTAGTGAACGGACACTGAGATCCTTTGGTTGCTGACCAACCGTAACAATAGATTTGCCTGAACATCGGCCAAGGCTTCAACTCAAGCGCATGATTCCAAAACACCAGCTAGTCGTAACAATGGGCACTGGAGGAAATTGAGCCCCTTCTGGCAGTTCTCCTGACAGGTGAACAGTTAAGGCGAAAGCCTTTAATGGCTCATCGTTGTCCGTCCGTCTGCCATCAAAGACGTCATCAATGGCATAATGGCTAAAACCCATATACTTTTACCAATCACTAATGGGTGATCAGTATTTAGTCATTAGTTAGCAATTAGTAAAAATAAAAATTAAAACGAGCGAAAGAAGTGGGGAAAATTAAAAATAGCTAAACAAAAATTCAACGAAGAGAAAAGGAAATCAAACAAAAATAAATAAACAGATAAAAAATACAAAATAAACGAAAATACGAAGTAAAAACAACAGAAAGAAGGAATGCCTACAGGCGCCGTGGAAAAAAACCCGCGTTCTATAAAGTTCTATGCTTTCGCATTCCTGTACGCAAGCATACTTCGGTGCCCTCAGAATTTTTCCTCTTATTCAAACAGATATGCATGGCGTTCTTGGCTAATTTCCAGTTGCCTATTCAAAACCTATAAGGAGCCTTCTGTATGTCTTTCTTGGATACGCAAGTCTTTTAAAGTACCCTGGCTCATATCCAATGAAAAGCGAGAAAAAGACAAGACTATAGCTTGGACCATAGAAAGTAATGAGAACAGTTTAGATGTTTTCGCCTAATTTCTAGTCTAAGTTTTGTCCACCATTGCTATCAAATAAAATTATATTGTAATATTACATGTTCACTATTGGTAAGACCGATTTGCATCCGGCTTCTTAAGTATTTACGGGATATGCGGTTTTCAATGAGAATTTTCCTTTCCTTAGGTGCGAACTCCAACCACAACCAGCCTCACATGAACGTAACAAAACTTTTCCATACTGCTGTTGGCCCAGTAGCCGTGGTCACAGGCGTGAGTACTCTGCATGCAATCATTGTGACTATTTTGTTTTTTAATCAAGAGCGGTATTAAAGGATTTCGATTGCACTTATTCATTAGATCTGTACATGACATTCCGAATTCAATCGAGCACTTTTCAGCACGTGTTCAGCTCATTCAGGAGTTATCCAGGCCAAAAGTAATTTGAAAAATAGGAATCGGAGGATACAAGGTACGCATGACTACTTGTTATTCAACAAATTTAACATTCAGAACTGAAATACGTGGAATACCATATTTGGCAGAAATAGACGTACTGTGATTTTGAAAGGCAAAGTACTGCCGCGAATCTTCTACTATTTGTTTGTTCATTCTTTAAATCTGCCGGCATGCCGCTTTATCGCTTGGTTTGTGATGCAAGACACGGCCAGATTTATCTGGATTGATCGCATTCAGGGAGAGCCAATTCTACTACGTTCCAGAAAGTTGTGGCAACTTTGCACGCCGTATCTAGGAAAGTTCTCTATCAGCTTTTGAATTGACCACGGCCGAGAGCGGCGGGCATTCTGTTCGACAACCGCCGAGCACGCTTGTTTCTACGCTTCCGCCGAGTAATCAGCTGTTTGTGCGCGCAAGTCAGCCTAAAGAAAGATTCGTTTGGAAGCCCTTTTAGCTCTCTTCCAGCACACTGGACTGCCGTCACTAATTACGTATGACTAAGATCCTAAGTTTTAGGGCTAGGCCACCTACGAGAACCTTCGGATACTTACTTTTAAACGGTGCTGAAGGGCGTGATTACATTATTTTTGATGTAAATGTATTAGAGAAATAATTTCATTACTGCAGTGAATAACTAAAAATTAGTGTATTATAATCATAAAGTGAACTGCTGTCTTAGTTTTGCGACCGTAAATTATTAAGCGGTTTTGGGAGTTTCCGAAACCGGTGCTAAATCATGTACGGTTACTTTAAACAAAGGTATTAAAAGTAAGACCTGCACTCATTACACACTTGTCGGAGGACTACACTACAGGTTTCCGCAATTTCTTAGGGTTGCAGACAGCTAGGGGAGCACGTGTATTGCCAAAAGAGAAGTAACCTCTTTCACCTTTGGGCAGAAAGTGTTTTTATTTACTTTTTCATGGCGTCTCTCTGCGGTAATGTTCATTTATATAGCGCGGGTGTTTTGGGACTATTTAAAACAGACGGCAGTTCTTGGGACACTAAAAGTACAACTTTGGCAGCAATAACTTTTTTTTTTGCACTGAGTACACACCAAGACTGTTTACAAACAAGGCGGCAATAACTGTTTTGCATTTTGTACAGACAAAGACTGTGTTTACAAACATACGTGTCGCTTACGAGCGTCGTGGGCAGTCAGGAGTATTGTCTGCTGCGTTCTCCAATACGGTCTGCGGTTCGCTTTCGTTCTCTTATTGTGCTGTTTGAGAACTGGCAATCGGGTGCCGCAGACGCAATCTGCTGGAACGACGCTACGGATGATGAAATGTAATGAACACAGCACCATATAGGACTCAAGGCGCCGTATTCCATAAGCTGTCCATTATACCACTGCCACTTCCCATCCGCCTGGTGTTCTGTAATTGGTCACTCAGTTATATTCGCGGGTTTCAGGAGTCTGTGGAAAGCGACACGGCCATTGAGTAGAGGGCGACCGGGCCTCACCGTTGGCTCCATATAGCAGCCAATGGTGGGCAGGTCGGTCGCTTGCTGTTGACAGAGCGCTGCGATTTACCTCATCATTGGCTGCATATATTGCATCCAATTCAACCCAATGGTAAGGTACGGTAACCAACCACCCAATGGCCGAGTGTCTTGCCAGAGAGGCTTCAAGGCCGCGGGTATACCTCAGTGATCAAAGACGCAAGACCGAACGGACGCGAAGTGGCCGTTTTAAAATAGACATCTTGTGCAATACGGCCCCAAAAAGCTCTCGCACTGCGGAGAAGTACCCTGAAGATAGAGCGTCTGTTGCGGCTATGTGCTGCGCAGCGATACACATTTGCCATGATGGTTCAAAACAATATCATGATTCAAAATGACACCGCATGCTTTTTCATGCTTTTCTAAAAAGCTCTCCTGCGGTTAACGAGCGGTCGCCTCCACAGCTCCCAGTGGTGTGAAGCACAATTTTTTAATAGTTTTTTTGCAAGTTTCTATGCCCTCTGCTCCTGATCTGTAGCGCCAACGGGGGTAGCTACGGGAAGCATTTAATGTGGATATTAAAAGGCACACGAGCTTTGAAATAATGCTCTATACTTTCGCGCTGTGCTGTGGCATATATTTATCGTTATTTAGAAAAGGAGGGCCTCGTAGGTGCAGCTTGTAATAAGAAGATTACATTCAAAGTTTTTGTTTAGATACAATTCTACAAGCCATACCTTCAACTATTACACCCACCATTCACAGCAGCGCAGCAACATGTTTCTTTCTTAACAGACTGCTGTTGGTCTACATGCTATAAAAAATGTCATCAGATATTTGTTATACACTATTGCAAAAAAATATTTAGAGCAAGAAGACTTTTCTTGCCCCCTAAATACCATGTTTCTGGGTCATTATTTGCACCGGTTTTGTCGGTTTTCGTGTCTTCTGCTCCCCTGTCATTCATAGGTGCTTCTTGACGGTAAACGAATGGGTGCTGTAGCTAACGACCGGAATGACTGATTAAAAAAAAACAAAAACATTGATGACAAAGCTTCCAGTATGTGTGTCCTGGATTTAATTTTCCAATATCAGTTCTTTTATTTTCTACCATAGTCGCCCTGTATTCAAGAACATATTTCTCCCACACTTATGCTAATTGTACTTAAAGCCATCTAGGTTACGGGGTTCAAAGCTTTATGCTTCACTACTTCTAAATGTAACGTATTCGGCGCTACAGGACGTGGCTTGAGTAACATTGTCATTGTTACTCAAAACTTTATGCCTGTACTGTAATAATATATTCTTTCTTGCTTTCTGATGGGCACTACGACTAAAGGAAATTACGACAGGCTGCTCGTACTGCAAAAACGCGTTCTACGTCTATTTGAGAATTATAGAGGTAGAATACGTCACCTACCAACCCAGCCACTCTTCTTAAGACATGATATATTACCGGCCAACAAAGTGTATTACTCTAAACTGGTGCAATTAATCCATAAAAAAACTTCACACTAGATTTACAGATATATCGCCACAATATAGCTTTCGAACCCATACACATAAAACAAGAAAAGTGAGAACAAATTATGGAAGACAGGATGTTGATTATCAAGCAACAAAGTTATTTAACCATCATGAGTCCTACATTGATATTACGCTACCATTTAAGCCCTTCAAATTACTGTACAAAGCATTCCTAATGATCACTGATGATATCTTATGTATATAGCGGCACTCATATGCCCAAGCAAATTGCCACTCTTGCGAAAAAGTTTTTTTTCCATGTTTCTGTCAACATGTTATCCAGCGGTTTCTTTTTTTCGCCAGTGTGTTAGCGCGGATCCTCTGATGTGCTTTCGAACGTTGCGTTAATCGACAGCCAGCATTTTATGTTCATATGTACATTATATTTTATGTCTATGTGTACACCGTTTCATCAAGCGAAATCCCTGCAAATGTTTTGAAGTTTTGCCTGCTCCGAACTAAAGATGGGAGTCGAGGCCTTGTCAGGCTCCATGCCTTTTGCCTCGTCTTCCACTTTCAACTGAAAGGAAATAGAATGGTCTGAATCTGAAATCTGAACTTTCTACTTTAGGTACCTTTTCCGAAGTGATTTTGTCGCACTTCAGGAATTGCATATTGTCGCGACGGGCCGGTAAACTGGCTCTGCCATAGTAAGAAATGGATGGCGAGGAGGGGTGGGGGGCAATGTGCGGTGAAATATAGTGGCTTCAGATTCAAAAGGGCAGATACTTGGGACTGTTGGTGTGTGATTGTTGGTGTATGTAGCGCGACCAAGATTCGGACAAAGCTGTGTGTCCTTTCTGTCCGTGTCTTGGTCGTGCTACATATTTCTTCATTTCTTCTTCATCTCCACGTACTTTTACATGCACTTTCCATGTACTTTTCTCAAGCTGTTGTGCCTTCCTTTAATAAGTTACTTAACTACAATACCTTTGTTTGCTTGTATTACCTGTTTATTTCTTTACATATCCAGTTGAGTCGACAACCCAACTCTGGGAACATTTTTGTGGATGCTGATTTGGTGGAAAAGAAATTTTATCACGATTACTTCGACTATAGCAATGTAAAAGCACTCCGCAATATAACCGGTAATCTAAAACTCTTCTTTTTTATAGATTACGGATACAGGAAAAGGACTTACTATCTTGGCCAGATTGAAGGTAAGCTTCTGGTCCTTCGTCTAAGTAGGAGGCTGAATTTCCTTTTTGAATGGACACCAAAACTCTGAGGAACATTTTTGTGGATGCTTATTTGGTGGAAAAGAAATTTTACTATGATTACTTCGACTATAGCAACGTAAAAACACTCCGGATTATAATTGGTAATTTAAAACTCTTGTTTTCTATAGATCACCAATACATTACAGAGACTGACTATTTTGGTCGGATTAAAGGTAAGCATTCAGTTCTACGTCTAAGTAGGAGGCTCAATTTCTTCTTTCAGGCTTTTTAAATTATGAGATATAAAACGACACATTAAAATTATGCTAACTTTTTGATACCATTTACGTGCGTACTAGATTGCAGATGTGACTTCAAAGCTTGCGACGCGCAAAGCCTATTTTACAATTGCTGCCTGAAAGGCAATCCTTGTTAGCGCTAGAGAATCGTTCAGGAAGGTTGATAACGAATGTACATCTCCCTGCGCCAATACCTAAAACAACGATCAACATTCTTATTAGCGAACGTGATTCAGGGAGCATACGACAAGAAAAATTCTTCTAAAGATTTAAAAACACACTTGGTTGACGTAAATGCAAAATAAGTTGTATCATAATATAGGAAGTAATTGTTTTATGCAGAACTAGAAATCTACCTGTGAAAATTACGAAGGAATTCTGCTTCAAAGATTAAGAAAAGTGCATCAAACATAGTCCTCCATTCATGCTCAGTACAACCGGCGCTAACTAAACTATTGTGTTCGTTTGCAACAACTGTCAGTGCCTATTAAGCCTATACTGCGCAGTAACTAGCAAAAGAAATATTTAAGTCAGTAATTTTGAAGCGAAAGCTTTACTACGCTAGATAAAGCCGATTTCGCCGAGCGTTGCCCGTTGACACTCAAGTGACAATCATATGTGGCTATAGGCCTTACGAGGTATGTGATGAACCATGGTGTCGCACCACTTGACCTTTGACCTTTCGATTCGCTGCTAGGAGGCGGTAGAATAGTAACGTGACAATCCCGTGATATCCTGCGATGGAAACTGCCGATTTGACGTCAGTCTGGAGGAATATAAGCCGGAGCCGAGCGCTTGACTTAGACGCCATGGAAGAGTACGGCGAGGAGCGCACGTATAGTGTTCTTGGGTGACCAACCTCTCGCGATGAACCGTTAACTGCCACCTGCTAATGTTGCAGGGTGGCCGTGCTACCTATCCAGTGCGGAGAACGCATTCAACGTTACAGGCGCCAAGCCGCGTCTACTGGCCCGATACTCCGCAACTTTTGCTCTCTAACCTGGTTAAACAGTAGTTAAACCGCAGCTAATTTTTCACAGAGCGTTCCTGAGCGTTTTGCTAGCGATATTCTGAGAAAAGTATTAGTTTAGCAAAATTTGAGGCGGTTGCTCACTTTGGTTATCTCACTGTAGCGGGAACATTGCCAGGCTTCCATCCGTATTTTTTATAGCGTTATTCATTGCCTCTGGGCCTATGGGGAGTTTGGGAAGAAAAGAGAAAGGAAAGAGTTGGTGGACGTTAAATGAAGGAGAAAAGGCGGGCCGATCTAATGAAGGCGAGAAGGGAGCGATGATGTGGCCCCTGCGTCTAAGCAATATATAAGGACGGGTTGTAAGGCTGGAGACACACTGCTGCCAGGTGGCGAGTTCTGGTTCGCTTCAGCGCTGGACAAACCCACAACAAGTGACGAATGTCAGCCTCAATGCCTTGCGAGTTGCAGACAGGACAGCCTAGGCGGGGATATAAGTGGCGAAATTGAGGCCGCGTCCGAGTTACGGCAGCAGTGAGGGCAACCCCGACCCGGATCCTCCGCAGCACAACCTCCTCTGCTCGGGTAAGACCGCGGGGAGGGTTATCGCACATGGAGGGACGAGAGCACGTGTGCGGCGCCGGAGGTGTTCGTTTCTTGTGAGGAGGAGGCTAGCATCATCCATACTGAGGAACTGAGGTATTGATGTTGTTAGGGTCGCCAAGCGGGTTGGAGAATCTGCAGAGCTTTGTGAAGTGAGCAGGTCACGTGAGACCCAGTCAATTCGAATGGCTTGCGGGAGGCGAGCCACCAGACAATGTATATTCTGGCAGATTTCGGGGCTGCTGCTGACGCGTCGGAGTAGGCGTGTTGCTTGAAGGGCGTCAGCGCGAATGATAATGTGGGCTGTAGGAAGAAAGCTAACTGCGACTACATAGCGAAGCACGTCTTATATTGCAACCAGCTAAGCACAGAGGGAAGAAGGGGGCTACGCGAATTGAATCCTGGCCGTCTTGTTAAGTGCAGGCTTGAAGGGACAGTAAACTGCAGTCATTGTTTCGCAACCCTGGGTACTGGCATCAACTTATGTAATAATTGTGCCGCGGTGTAGGTGAATATCTTGTTCCGCGATTTGCTCGCGAATGGACTATGCCGCAGAAGATGAGGTTGGTCGACGTAGATTGGTACGTTTGCTGTAGCTCAGCTGCACAAAGTCCCATGGAGGAAGAACTGAGGGTGGTGGCGATAGTATGGTATGTGATCAACCAAAGGTCCGGAGTGCTCACGGTGAATGCAAAAGGGTCGCCTTAAGGCCACGAAAATCACGGCGCTGCTGCACAAGCTAAGCAAGAGTGATAAGCCTAAAAAAGCTTCACAAGAGTATACCACTCTTTCTACATACCTAAACAAGCTGTCTACATATTTTTAGACTATTTGGTCAAGTGACTACTAGTTTTTGTGGCTCCTAGGCTGTCCACCCTGACTTCTGTTTTACGTTTGTTCATACGGCACACGGCGCCCTGTCGCACATGAATTAGCATGTTTTTCTATCGAACGTGATTTAGGTGCTCAATATTTCTCTCCGCCTAGGTGTTGATAGCTCTTATATCAATATTGTCAGCCTGTTCATAATTACGAATGTGTCAAAATAAAAACACCTGGGTGCACTGGCTTTGTCCTTCCAATAATATAGTCACCGAACATGTGGCACCGAGTAGGCAACGTAAGAATAGTATGTAAATATCACCTTTGAGATCTACTGACGCCGCACACAGATGCACATTGTTGCAAAGAAAAGGAAAATTAAAAAACACGCCGTGACCGAAATTACCGCCTAATAGAGGCAAATCAAGATTTTTGCGGCTGCGAGGATAACTGATTTCTTACCGCTTAAATTAATATTTGTTTACAGACTCTAAAGAGTGGTCATAAGGTAATGAATTGCCCTGCTCTTATCACGGCCAGCGTTTTCCTGAAGTGCACTTTGGCACATTAGTGATAAATAAGGCGGGCAATGTTACATCTTTACGTGGAATCAGGAGCATCTTTCATAGACTCTCGCTGAAAGGAGAAGCAAAATCAAACCCATAGGCCTTGAGCTGAGGCTTTAACGGCCGCCTGACACCACCATGACTGGTCTCTTTCCTGATTTCGGAGTGGTAGGCTTAGCGTACATATACTCCACCTTTGCTGTAGGCCCTCGTTCGAGTCCGCCAACCAACGAGGTCTTACTGCAAGAATGAGGAAGAGCGCACCGGCTAGCTAAGCCAAAGGCACCATACACAGAAGGCTGGCCAGTCGCGCTGTTGTCTCCAGGAAGCCATGGTCCGACTTTCCATCGATATACTGGGCGTCTACATCAATACTTTTAATGAAAGAGTTTATCTTCCGCGCACTGTTTATATTCTTAGCATCGCGAGCCTGTCGTTTGAATATTTTCCAAGGCTTGGCAAGTCTGTAGCTCTACACCTGTAAGGTTCTCTTATATGCTTATTCCAATTCTCTGATTTGTGATCCGGACGACTCATCTCCTGTGACTGATTGACGTCACGGTCACGTGACACTTCCCACGCACCACATGACGCTGATGCAATATATTCACACAGTAACGAATGATGCGGTTCCAGTGAACCCTCATGGGTGCAGTCACCAAGGCGTTGAAAGAATAAGCCATGGTTCAATGCTGATTTACGACCCCTTCATAACAAACGCCAAAGAGCGTTTAAAATTTATAAAAAGAATCGCAACTCTTTGACGAAAACAAACTTGGAGGCGGCTAACAATGCACTACAGATGGCTTTTGTAAAAGCTAGAAAGGGCTTCCTTGACTCCTTCTCGTCAAGGTTCAAAAAGAACCCAAAGGAATTTTGGCCATACGTTAAACGCAATGATAAAGATAATGTGGGCATTCCATCTATACCGCACAATGGCCACCTGATAGATGGTAGTCTTGAAAAGGCAAACTCCTTTGATGCTTTTTTCTGTTCGGTATTTCTGCCCAGCACAACTTGTGACAGCCCTTATCAAACAGTTCAGCTTAATCCTATGGCGCCTGTAGAAATAGATGACAGTGGAATTACTGCATTACTTCAACGACTAGACGTGTCCAAAGCTGGAGGCCCTGATGGTTTGTCCAATGGCCTTTTAAAGATGAGTGCCGAATCTGTATCTCCTTTTTTAGCTCTCCTATTCAAGAAATCTTTGCTCACCAGTTCTCTCCCTACAAACTGGAAGGTTGCCTGCGTGGTCCCTATTCATAACACCGGGCCACGGCAATTAGTCTCTAATTACCGTCCTATATCCTTAATAAGCAATGCCTGTAAAACTCTAGAGCACATCCTATATATGAACATAATGAATCATCTCAATTCCTTATTAAATCCAAATTAGCACGCCTTCCGGCAGGGATCACCCTGTGTTACACAACTAACCGAGTTTGTTCATGAGGTATGCGAAGCTTTGGATCGGTGTACCATCATTGACTGCATATTCATTGATTTTAAAAAGGCTTTTGACGTAGGAGATTATGGTCTCTTAGTTCACACGTTGCGTTGTTTAAATGTGAATGAGAAGGTTGTTGAATGGATTAGAGAATATTTAAGTTTAAGGTGTCAGTATGTCACAATAAACGGAGCCAAATCAAATGTAACTTCCGTCACGTCAGGCTTCCCACAAAGGTCAGTTTTGGGACCGTTGCCTTTTCTTGTGCTCATTAGTGACATATCAGAGAATATTATTTCCTACATGCGACTCTTCGCTGATGATTGTGTAGTCTACAGAGAAGTGAAAAATTCCCAGGATTTGCTTGCTTTGCAGGTAGACCTAAATGTATTGCACCGGTGGTGCAAACAGTGACACACGAATATAAATTTGCAAAAAACAGTGCACATGTGTTTCACAAGGAAAAAGAATGTACATACTTAGGTCTAATAACTTAAACAGCCATTTATTGAAAACTGTTCTCGAATATTAGTATTTAGGTGTGTACATCACCTCAAAGCTATGTTGACATCGACATGTTGATTATGTTGCTGGGAAAGCTTGCAAAATTTTGGGTTTTTTCCGCCGTAACACGAGAATGTTTCCGCAAGTCTCTAGGGATTTACTATTTAAAACGTATATTAGGTGCGTGCTGGAATATGCTTGTACTGTATGGGACCCGCTGACAAAGACCGACAGACAAAAATTAGAAAGAGTCCATAACTTTTTTCTTTTCTTGGGCAACTTGTCTGCTCGGTGCATGATTTATATGCTGTCTTCTGCCGGGCACTGCCACTCAAGCCTTCTGAGGCTTTGGCAGGCCCTCATTTGTATTGGAAAGAGCAAATAAAATTTTTTATTGTTATTAATATTAGCGGCCCGCTATGTTTATGCGAATTATAGTAAATATATTAGTGTGTCTGGCATAAAACAGGAATTAGAATAACCCCTTGAAGTAAGAAGGAGAAAGCTAAGGCTTAAAGTTTTTCATAATATATATTACAATAGGATTGCTATTCCTAGGAAGAAGTACATTTTTCATCCACACTACAGATCCGAGCGGGTTGGTCATAACCATAAAGTGTGCGAATTCAGGTCAAGAACCGGTATGTTCAAGATGTCGTTTTTTCTTCACAGTGCTCGAAAATGAATGCTTTGTCTTCATTTCTTGTTAATATTACTGACAATGAAGTGTTTGTTTGTCATTGTGATTGCCCTTGTAATAATTCTGTTTTTGCTTTGTACAACCTACCCCCCCTCCCCCACCACTGTAATGTCACTATGGCGCTATTCGTAAATAAATAAATAAATAAATAAATAAATAAATAAATAAATAAATAAATAAATAAATAAATAAAACCTCCAAAAGGTAAAGCTGCAAGAAAGAAAAGGCGCGCTTTGTATTTTGCTCGTACGGCTTATAGTCTTGCAAGAATGTTTGTTTCAAGTGTATTGCCAGACATTCCTTTCATGCATAGCTGTGTGTTTAAAGCTGTGTGCGTATTCAGGAATATTTCATGTGTTTCCTTTTTACAGCGGTAGCAGAAACTCTCATAAGGGTGTACAGCGGTGAAGTAAAAGGTACGTTACAATATTCTCAAAATCACTCGGAACACACTCAGCAAACGGCGCTGACGATTCTACGAAACATATCGCCTGAAAATAGAGATATAGCTAATCTTTGTAATCTGCAACCGTCATCTAACCAAGGAGTTGATCAATAGTATGGAGCCCTGTCAAGCCTGTGAAGTATATGGGATGGTGGCTTTAAGGAGCACGGAAAAATCTGAACTCTCACTGATTGTGCACTGCTTTATGTTATGCCAAACCAAACAACATTATTCGGTAGTTGAGGGGCAATTCCCTACGATTAAATTTCCTTAGCTCTATTAAACATGGTAAGGTTGCTTAGACTTAAATACTTTTGCGGCTGTAGAAAGACGACATGTTACACTTCAACTGTAGAGGTACACAGAAGGCGTAGTATATACCAAATTTTAGGCAGTTTGCACTGTAATTAATTAGATTACGTACATTGCCATTATTTGTGTTACAAAAAATTGCACTTTTGATGACTTTTGACACTAATGAAAATAATCTTAGGGAGCACTTAAGCTCTGCCTTAAGGGTATGACACTGTAGCCTGAACGGGTCTCTGCAGCGGCCTCCGGTCTATTTAGGATATCACTTCGCAGGCATGTTAATTCTCCACTTTACATCTATACATCGCGGGCAGTCATTTCTTCACACCTAAAGCAATGGTGCAGCGGTTAAGCGCTGCACCACTGTCCCTGCAGCTGGCTCGTTTCAACGCTGCCACCAAAGGGCTTATGAGACCGGGGTTGCCCTCCTGGAGCAACGTCATCTGACGACTAATTAATTTAGGTGGCACCTCACGTTGGGCACTTTGCTCAGGAACTGGTGGTCCTTCCAACTGCCGCAGTAGGCATACTGCGATAACGTCACAAGGCTACTCGACATTGGTGGCAGATGGGCCACGTGATTTTGCAAAGCCGACGGCGGATTTTCAGCACAACAGTGCTACTGTCGCAATCGTAGAACCACTGTCTTAAAGTTACATCTGAGTATACAAAATATCTTTTTCCGCAAAAACCTTTTCCAGCGAGACAGCGGCCGCACATGAGGTGCATATAACAAAACAGAACATGATGTTGAGAGCTTGACGCTCTATAGTAAAGTGAATTGCTTTAGAAGTAGAAGCTTAGAACTATCAGAAGTATTTAAAAGTAGAAGTATTAGAAGCAGAAGTTTAGAAGTATTCATCATGTGACTAAGAAGTACTTGCAGCTGGGCTTGTTGATGCAAATTCGTGAAAGACATAAGAGCGCAAACTGGCAACAATCAATAAAAGTGGCCTTCTGATAAAACTCAAGTAATGACATGAAGTTGTCCACATTCAAACCAGAAGCGTTTTGAAAAGCCGTGGCCCCATTCCTATCAATGCAATCACGCAATCCTATGCAATCCTATTAGGAACATTAGGTCTAATAGAACTAATAGGAACATTAGAACGAATGGGAACATTAGGTCTGGTTTTTCCATTGATGTAGAAGATCTTTTCTACTCGGTTTCGCATCAACATCTCTTTTCTGCAGTGCGTGATTGCATTGATAGGAATGGAGCCACGGCTTTTCAAAACGCTTCTGGTTTGAATGTGGACAACTTCATGTCATTACTTGAGTTTTATCTGAAGGCCACTTTTATTGATTTCAATGACCAAACGTATCTACAAAAAAAGAGCATTTGCATTGGCTCGTGTGTCGCCCCGGTACTTTGTAATATATTTTTATCTGAAATTGACCGCTCCTTGAGTGAAGCACTTGACATGGATTGTATAGTCCACGTTTTTAGATATGTAGATGATTACCTGGTCTTGTTGGCAGATAGCGATTTTAGTTTTGACGAAGCAGTAGCTGATGTTTTAGGTACGTTTGGTCGAAACAGCATGGGCCTCACCTTCACTCACGAACTGCCTAGCAGTAATAACCAATTACAGTTTTTAGACCTCCCCATAACCTTTCACCCTTCACATGTTTGCTGGCGATACTGTCCACGCGTTAAGAAAGATTTGTTGCCATTTCATTCAAACCATTCTAAGACCGTTAAGAGGGTTATCGCTTCCCAGTGCCTAGCGTCCGCACTAAAGAAATCCTGCCACCATGCCATGCACGCCAGCTTTGCATCTCAGGTGTCCAGGTTGCAGAATGCAGGCTTCCCTGCTCCCCTGGGTCTCTCCGTGACGCAGACCTTGCTGAAAAAGCTGAAGGGCAGCAATGAAAACAGACCTCAAGAAAAAAGGCTGGAAAGGCCGGAAGTTGTACCCTACGTACACCACACCTCTCATAATCTCAAGAAGGTGGCCATTAAGTACGGCGTCAACGTGGTATTTTCAGCGCCGCGAAAACTAGCCGGAATGTGCTCACGTGTTGGGAGAAAGGAAATGCAAGAGTGCGCCATCAGACACCGAACGCCACTTGTTGGCTGCAAGAAAGGAGTGGTGTACGAGTTCCCGCTTACATCGGGAAGGTGTACGTTGGAAAGACCGGCCGGTGCCTTAATGAGCGCCGACTTGAACACAAGAATTCATTGAATAAGAAAGGAGCCCATCTTCCAGACCACTGCCAAGCATGCTCGAAAGAGTAACGCATAGTCTGCAAGCCCCGACTGCCTGAATGCAAAGTGCTACTGAAAAGCCGAGATAAGACCGAACGTGAGCTCGTGGAAGCCTTTTATATCACGAAACGAGGTGACAATAGCATCAGTGATACCTCGGTTATTATCCGGCACAGTGAAATGATGTTCCTTGATGCATATCTGTGAGAGGTAGATGTTTGTCAAATTGAGATTAAGAGCATGGATAAGGTCAGAGGCTATATATACGCCCTTCCCTGAATAAACCCTGTTGAAAGTGTAGCGCTCGTCCTGTTCTCTTCCTTGTCCGTGTTGCCAGTTTGCGCTCTTATGTCTTTCACGAATTCATCATGTGGTAGTGTCTGCATGTTTATGACAACAGTAATGCTTTAAAAGACTAATAACGGGGGAGTTCGGCATAATCCACCACAACATTTAGTAGGAAACTTATCTAGATACAAAGAGAATGAATTTGTAAGTGGGAACGCTGAGGTAGAAAGGTTTCAATACACCATAATGAATGCTTACGAGCAGCGTATGCGATTACAACGCACACACTGGATTGAGTAATCTCGGTGGAACTACTCAACCAGAGGTTTATAGCTTCGACATGTGTGTAGCAATACTCCTGTCGAAGAGTAGTCACAAATGCCTTCTAGATAGTATTCCAAGCACCTCAGAAATAAAATAAGCAATAAGAGATATCCAAAGTTCCTTTTCCCACCCGTCCAAAAGTATGTCTACGAGGTCAGTTAATAGAGCAGCAAAAATATCAGTGCCTCAGATTGATTGAGTTGAGTTTCATTGCTTTAGCTCCTTTTTTAGAGAAACATTTCAAAGTATATTGTACTAACGCTATCTCAAGCTCAGTTTTACTGACATGTTATTTAGCTGCTTTACTTGCTATCCACAATTTCTTCCACTTCTACCGCCCTCAGTAACTGCTAACTGGTCCGAGGTTTCTCTTAATCTAGCTCCAGAGGCTGAGATGAGGAATACTGACCTTCTACACGGATGTACGCAACCTTTGAGCCATATCACCAAAAGTTGCACAATATAGAGAGTTGTAAGCACGGGCATTTATGCAATTTCCTATTCAGGTCGCCGATGCAGCAGTGTATTTAGAGAGGCTGGCTGAGGCCACAAAGAGAATTTTACTGACAGCGAATAGAGAGTCCGAATATTTCAGGTTATTATGACAGCATTCAAGCCCAGTAGCTTTGAATAGCATAAAACTTCTTACTGCACACCTGAAGAATTTAGATAAACTTCAATCGTTAAAATTATTTCAACATTTGCACAGATGTGTACAAAATATGCTTGCGCTGTAAAGATTGTTTCAGAATCTTCCTTCTTGCTTGCCTTTTGCGCACCTCAGCGCTGAGCATCTATGTGGTACACAAAAATCGTGTCCGTCTTCTGGTGTTTATGAAGTCAAAACGACCTGTTTTGGGCGGTGATGGTTGTAAAGTTGGTTACCGCGGCACATTTACGGAATAGATATGTCTACATTCTACATTCAGTCCTCTTACTTGGAGCATTCCATAAGCCACATCTTTAGTGAATTTGCTTTTTGAACATCGTTAGTTTTCGTTATGCGTCTTCAGAGATAAAATTCTGTGTACTGAATATCGACTACACTCTTCTTCAAGGCCGAACAGAAAATCACCCCGGTTGTATTCAGTTTCCAAGCGGTGTACGTTTATGCCCGTCTTTTTTTTTTCTAGGAACCGACGTATGCAACACATCACTGACGCACTTTTGCCCAGAAGATAATAACGATTTGTCTTGCTGCGGTGCTACGTACAGCCCTGAGAAAAATTCAACCGAAGTAAAATGGTATGACTCTCCGAAAAAAATATGGCGTCACAGTGTCAAAGCTGTTCGCAACACGACCTTGTCATGACTAAAAACCTACAACAGACATCTCAGTTATGGATATGCGGGAAGATGTAGAAATATTTGCAAGCTTACAAATTATGCAGCCCGAAAGGGAGGCGATAAGACTGCTTTTATACTGTGCCTAAAAATTTGGTTTCACTGAAGTAAAATAAATCTTCCTGGGCTTTACCAATTTGAAGCCTTATTAATTAACTGCTCTTAGTTTTTGACAATCGTGATTCATCAGCCTGTGGCAACAAAGGTTATAACCATTTACAGAGCTTTGATGTGAACGAGCAGATTTGGTACCTTGACCTTAACAGAAATGTGAGCGGGAAGGAGAAAAATAGCTGCAGTGTTCTCTACTACAGCTCTATTCTAGATGTTGATACATCGTCGTGCTGAAGAATTCTTTTGGAGAGTACGCACCTCAGATAGGGACCAATTACAGGACACCTAACGAGGCGATTGCTAAGGGGCCTGTCTAAAACAAGCTCAAGTTGAGTTGCAGGAGACGTGAGCTTCAGCGTCAGTCCCTAAAAGTGACATTCTTCCGTTAATAGAACACACATTTACTGGACACCTATTTCTTATATCAGCTTTTGACGTAATAAAGGATTACGTCAGCTAGCGTTTGTGGCAGCGAAATAGAGTGAAGTGCACTGTGTGAGCTGTGATCAAATTATTCAGGCGCACCTGATGTTAAAGACCTACAGAGATCACTTGTTTCTATAGGCACTGAAGAGTGGCGTAGCCAGAAATTTTGCTCTGGGGGGGGGGGGGGGGGGGGTCATGTTGCGGCGCGGCTTCCTCATAGAATTTGTGTGAAGGGCCAAACGCAACAATAATAACTGCATTGCCATTGACAATGCCATTGTGTATTAGATAACGATACGCACTGTCTAGACAAGTGAAATATGTAATTTTTTAAAATAAAAGAATGTATTCGTATGTCTTAAAAATCGTGGCAGACATGATTACAAAACATAAAACAGAGCGGGGGACAAGACACAGGAGAGAAGGAAACAGCACGCGCTCGTCCTGCTTGCTTCTCTCCTGTGTCTTGTCCCCCGCTCAGTTTTATTTCTTTAATCATGTCATACCAACTATCCTTTTATCTTTCACTCGTGGCAGACATAACTGATACCAATGATTCCATGTTTTTGCGTATTTATTAAGTAAAAAAAATATCACACGAAGTCTAGAATTATATCGGCCCGGAACCAGCAAAGCAGTGCATGCCGCTGATATGAAAAAAGTAAAGGCCATGAAATTAGCAAGTAGAGGACAAATATTTTAATGAATGTTTGTTGTTAAAGAACCTTTACATTTTTGTACATATTCAACGGCCAGGAAAAAAATCTCGATGACGCTGTCCTTCATTCCAGTGTACTGCGCAGCAGCAGCTGTCACCGGTCATGTATTGCGAGTAATTGCACCGAAATTTTTGTCGCCACAGCCAGCCATCGATAGACCCTTGAAAGTTTGCGCTAGGATGGGGCTCCTTTCGTTACATAACTCGAGGTGCATGGGAGTTGCCACGAAATCCAACCCGAGTTAGCAACGTTCGCGCCAAAATGTTTTTTCTAGTCTGAAGAAGAATCCGGAGTTCCCGGGTTCGAAGCGGACTACGGCGGCTGCGTTTTTATTGAGGCAAAACGATAAGGCGCCCGTGTGCTGTGCGATGTCAGTGCACGTTAAAGATCCTCAGGTGTGCGATATTATTCCGGAGCCCTCCACTACGGGTACCTCTTTCTTCCTTTGTTCTTTCACTCCCGCCTTTGTCCCTTCCCTTAAGGCGTGGTTCAAGTGTCTAACGATATATGAGACAGATACTGAGCCATTTCCTTTCCTCAAAAACCAATTAATATTATTATACTATTATTATTCTGGAAAAGACACTGTAGGTGGCAAAATCCAGAATGACCGATGGTCCGGCGCTGGTGGTTGTTTTGGTCAGCGGTGCGTGACAGTTCGAAAAAATTTCTGGTTGGGGGGGGGGGGGGCTGAAGCTCCATAAGCACCCCCCCCCCCCCCCTGGCTACACCTCTGGCACTGAATGTAAGGTGTGGGAGGAGAAGACCTTTCGATATATAAGGCTATCTCCCTTCTCACATAAAGTTTCGAGTGTTTAGCTTCAGTTAATCTGTAATTTAGGACTTCCAGCTGAGAGTGGTAGTGGTGAAAGCATTTATTAGCCTAACAAGGTACAGGAGGGTCTTTGCAAGCTCTAGGTGATGATTCCTAGTGTGGGACCCAAGTGGCAGTGGCCACCGCCCGGGCGCATCCAGCTAAGGCTTTTTGGGTCTGTAAATCGTGGCAGCCGAGCAGGGTCGCTTCCCAGTCCTCCCAGGTTGGGTTGAGGATGGGGGAATAGCCGGGTTGGAGAGGCAGGCCCACACCATGCGATGGGTGTCCGAAGACACCGCTCTATAGTCGCGTTGAAGTTTAAAGCGAAGCTATCGAACAGGTAATCACCTGTAGTATAAAGAATACTATGGCGATATCTACGTCTCTGGGGTCCTGATAATTCACAGCATGCCGTGCTGCTCCTTTAGAGAAACCTTAAATGCCATGTTGTCTCCTCCACAGGTGCCCCTATGTGTATACTTTGGAGGACTCCGAAGGTGCTCTAGTACGCGCAGAAACGGCTGACGCCAAGTACCCAAGCTGTTGCCCGAAATTGCTCCACGGCCCAGCAAAATGTGAGGATGTTAAGGCAGTGCTCTTTCCTTTCCCAAATCATGTTGGTGTCTATCTCATAAATGCTTGCTGAATGGTAAGGAGATAAGCTGCGGATGAATTCACATATCGACTTTTACTTGAGCTGCGCAGCGTAAGTAAAGTGTCCAATGCTATTATAAAATGTTCAGACTATTCAAATGCTAGCAAAGCCAACGAAACGCATTTGCAAGGCAGAGCTCAAATATGAAGGTTCAACTAAAAAATTCAATTCAAAAGCCTTCTATCGGCTAAACCACTGGTGTATTCATGCTGCAATTTGATACATGTAGTAGCATTTGGTGGTTCATTTTTTCATATTATGATTAAGTAGACTAATTCTCTTATTAAATAAATTATTACTAATCTTCATCGCCTGCGGCCACGAAGAGCCACAACAATGGGGATGCGTAGCAATGGTTCCGGTAACGCAATCATGCTTACTCTGGACAAACGGCTGGCCTAACATGGGAGGAAAGTTAGTTGAAACAGTTAGAAAGCGGAAGAAACCAGATAAACTTGAACCATTGCTGCGTGTGCTGCTTGTGTCGGCTCTTCTTAGAAGCAGACGATGCGCACCTCAAATAATTTTGGTCCAATCAGACAAGGACTCCTCTCAAGCATAATATGAATAAAAAATTAACCACGAAACTCCGCGACACGCTTGAGAATATATCATGTGTATGCCAGCGGTTGAGCCGAGAGAAGTCTTTTACAAGGTCCAATTGGGAGTAAAAATCACAATAGTTAAAGATTTCGCCCCGTGTATGTACGTTGACCCGCTAGGCGCTGAACTGGTTTATGCTGGCTTCATCAGCTTGAATGTTTTTTTTGGTACTCTAAAGGTCGTTTCCCAAATGAATATCCAGCTCTGCGGCTGAAAAAACTTCACAGATCAAACGAAGGATTGTGGCATTTGAGTCGTTCTGGGCATCTGCAATTCCTGTCTTTAGGGGCGCGGAGATTTAGTCCGCCCCTTAGGTACGTATAAAAGAGAAATCAACAAACATGTTTAGGTCCATTTAGAAGTTAACTTAGAATAACAGGTTATCAGAAATATATAGCTTAAACTACTGAGGAGACATAAAACTATAGTAATACATTAACAGTAGAAACATCAGTCAAAATAATCCGCCACCTTGTATTACCACCCTTTCCAGCAATTAATTTTGAGGTGCCGCCGACGGCAGTGATCCTCTCGGCATGCAGCTGTCCGCAATATCAAAATAAGTAGAGAGAGGACCAAAAAGTGGGGAATAAACAGAGCGATAAAGACTGACTACTTGCAACAAAGAAATTTCTCTATAAGCCTGTACTGGCTTATTTGTTTTCATAAAAGGCGGCATATTCATTGCAGAACAATACCAGAAGAGCCAGAAAGGGCGACATATTGGGACCACAGCATGACAATAACGTCCGCTCTGGCCAGACATCCTTTATACAGCTACGAAAACTTCGTGCTGCCCACGTGTCAGTCTAAACATAGTGAAGTATCTACAGTAATGTAGCAATGGTACAGAAGTTATTTGATTTTACACACTGCATGTAATAGTCACGCTGTATTGAGGCACTAAGACGAACAGGAAGTGGAAATATGTGAAAGCAAGACAAGTAACGTGTCCCAACGTCACCTATTATTAGTCATCATCATCATTATCAGCCTGACTGCACGCACTGCGGGGCAAAGGCCTCTCCCATGCCTCTCCAATTAACCCAGTCTTTTCCCAGTTGCGTCCAACCAATGCCTGCAAACTTCTTAATCTCATCCGCCCACCTAAACTTCTGCCGCCCCCTGCTACGCTTGCCTTCTCCTGGAATCCACTCCCTTACCCTTTAAGACCTGCGCTTATTTTGCCTTCGCATTACATCCCCGGCCCAAGCCCATTTCTTCCTCTTCATTTCTACTAGGATGTCATTAGTCCGCGTTTGTTCCCTCACCCACTTTGCCCGCTTCCGGTCTCTTAACGTTACACATGTCATTTTTCTTTTCATGGCGTTGTCCTTAACTTAAGCTGAACTCTTTTCGTTAGCCTCCACGTTTCTGCCCCGTAGATGAGTACCAGTAAGATATTGCGGTTGTACACTTTTCTCTTGAAGGATATTGGTAAAGTGCCATTCATGATTTTGAGAAAACCTGCCATATGCGCTCCACCCCAATCTTATCCTTCTGGTTATTTCCCTGTCATGATCAGGATCAGCTTTCACTACCTGCCCTAAGTACACGCATTCCTTTACCACTTCCAGCACCTAGCTGCCAATTGTGAATGGCTGTTCCCTTGCTAGACTAATAATAATAATAATTGGTTTTTGGGGAAAGGAAATGGCGCAGTATCTTTCTCATATATCGTTGGACGCCTGAACCGCGCTTTGAGGGAACGGATAAAGGAGGGATTGAAAGAAGAAAGGAAGAAAGACGTGCCCTAGAGAAGGGCTCCGGAATAATTTAGACTACCTGGAGATCTTTAACGTGCACTGACATCGCACAGCAGACGGGCGCCTTAGCGTTTTTTCTCCATAAAAACGCTTGCTAGACTGTTGAATATTAATTTGATTTTGTGTGTGTTAATTTTTAGACCCACTGTTCTGTTCTGCCAGTCCAACTCATTGATCATGCTTTGCAATTAACCGCCTGAGTGATTCAGAAGGCAATGTCATCAGTGAAACGCAGATTATTTAAGTACTCTCCGTCAACTGTTATCCACAAATGTTCTCATTTTAGGCTTGGAATACCTCGTAGTCAAGGGTCTGACGGAATCCCGTCTGGTCGGGATGGTACATGATACTAGTGAGCCGCACCGACCAAAAATTAAGATGGAATGACGTTTCGGCTCCCACACGGGAGCCTTGTTCACAATGAGGCAAAACGTTGCGGTGGTGCCTTTTTTATACGGCGTATATGCGATCCCAGGCATCTCGTGTAGATAGGTGGCAAATTCCCGTCATTTCAATTGATAGTATGCGCTGTTGTTTGGATGATCAGCGACTCAAGATAGAGCCGTGATTTCCTGTCCTTCTCTTTGGCGACCACACGTGCCTCCGCCCAGTTGATATTGTGGCTGGCAGATACTGAATGCTGGGCAAGCGCATTTTGTTCTGCGCGCCGGTTCTTCACGTCATTCTTATGTTCACGTAATCTGCGCGCGAAATCTCCTGTTTCGCCTATGTATACTGATGGGCAGTCGGCGCATGGAACCTGATAAACAACGCCAGGGAATCTTTCTTTCTTAAGCCCATCCTTGACATTGACAAGTTGGCTTCTCAGTTTTTGAGATGGCACATGAGCAGTGTGCACACCAAATGAACGTAAGATATGCGCAAGTGCATCACTGATGCCTGGGACGTATGGGAGAGCCGTTCGCTTTCCTGTGCTTTCGGCTGGCTGCATCCTAGGACGGTCAACTTTTCGCTGCACGGAGTCGATGATGTGCACCGGGTAACCACAGGTCGTCAAATCACGTCGTGTGTGTTTCGATTCAGCCGCTTGGTCTTCCCGCCTGGAACATACTTTCATGCGTCGGAGGAGCGATGAAACAACCGAACGTTTTTGGCAATCTGGGTGAATTGACCTGTAACTGAGGTAACGGCCGGTATGTGTAGGTTTCCGGTAAACGCTGACATGTAATCCAGAGGAATCTCTTGTGACAAGCAGATCCAAAAATGGGAGACGGCCATCGATTTCTTCTTACACGGTGAACTGTATGGCTGGCTCTATGCTGTTCAGTTGTACAATAAAATCTTTCAATGCTTCCCTCTTCATCACGCAAAAGCAGTCATCCACGTATCTTAGGAAAACTTTGGGGGCAGGCGTGAATGCAGCGAGCGCGCGGCCTTCGATTTCTTCCATGGTCAGATTTGCGACCGTGACGGAGATGGAAGCTCCCATCGCAGCACCGTGGATCTGCTTGTGAGGGATGTTCTCAAAGGTGAAATAGGTGTTTGTCAGGCAAAAACGGAGAAGTCGAGTCAGGTCTGGAACGTCGATAGGGGTCCTTTCAGGTAGCGTTGGGTGGGATTCAAGGGCAGCGGTGCAGACTTTCACGGCAAGGTCCACTGGAACACTTGTGAAAAGGGATTTTACGTCGAAAGATACCATTATTTCACCGGTTTCCGCTTCCAGGTGTCGAACTTTTCGATGAAGTCCTGGGTGTTGCGTATGTGTGTAGGTCTTTTGCCTACGAGAGGGCAGATAACGCGGTGCAAAAAGTTTGATAAATTCGGAAGAGGCGAACGCGTGAAGTCTACAATAGGGCGCAACAGGACATCAGGCTTATGAATCTTCGGGAGTCCGTAGATCGCAGGGGGTGAACCATTGTGGCATAGCAGGTAGTAATAGAGGGAACGTTTCTGCGGGGGAACCATCCGAAAGACATCCGCCTGTAGTTTTTGCAGTTCCTTCTTAACTTTGGCCGTGGGATCCCGAGCAAGTTTGGCGTAAGTGCCCTCATCCTTCAAGAGAAGCAGCATTTTTTCCTTGTATTTGCTTCTATCGAGCAGCACCGTTGCATTCCCCTTGTCGGCCGGGAGTACCACGATGTCTGGATTACTGCGAAGGCTCGTGACCGCTTCTTTCTCTTGACGTGTCAGTGACGAAATCGCGAGATGCGAACGTAACTCGGACAGAACGCCGACAACGCGTGTACGTGCTTCCTCTCGGCACGACGGGTCAACCTGGGTGAGAGCATTTTCCGCCGCACAAATCATCTTTCTTGTGTCGAGGGCCGGACCAATGTTGATATTTAGGCCCAGGTTCAAGATCAACATTTCCGCCTTGTTGGGTTGGTAAGATGACAGGTTCCTTACAAACCTATTTGGGGCGTCCGGAGGCCTCCTGTACACCGGCGGTGAATAGCATTGGCGAGATAGTGTCTGCCTGCCATACTCCCTTCCTTATTGGAATTTTATTCCTCATTTTATGTAGGACTGTGGTAGCTGTGCTGTAGCTATATATATCTTCGTCTTATTAGTAGCATGGCTTTATTTTTACATGCATTTATCGCAAACGAATACACACAATTTAGCCAAACTATGAGACCAACATACGGTATTATCGATTTCCAATGAAGCATACTCAATAGCATGCGCAGGAGACGGGAAAAATGTTGTGCTGCCTTGATAGGGTTAGCACCAGATGAAGAGGCTTTGTACAAGGACAGCGCGGAAACAAATCTTCCCTGGCGACCAATGCTTGGGTCAACGGCGAATTTAAATAATCAAGACCTGTCTTTGATACGCTATTGCCTCACAATGAGAACATACCAACTATCTCACATTTCAGCTTTGCTCACAAGTTGCCAAGCTCTTCCAGTACCTCCTTTGAAAGCCCTTCAGCAACAAAAATGAAGCTTTTTTGGTACGCTCTCTAAAATTTCGTATTACACGAAGTCACAAATGCCCAGAGCAACATGCTCCGCGCAACTTTCTATATTATGATCATTTTATCAATGCCCGAAGGCGCAACAAAGTACAGTTATTTGTTCTGGTAACATGATGTTTTCACTTGGAGTATGCGTAAAAGAGCATTTTAATGAAATGAGTTTTGCTTTCCAAAAAAGTTTCATGAAGGAGTCATTATTGTACAGCAAGACAGCTATTTATGGTTGAAAACAGGCGCGAGAAATTTTTATTTGTCTACAGTACCACACGAAGTAGTTTATAGCTCATGGAAAAACATTTGGGCAGTAGATAACTTTCCGAACCGCATAGGGATGAGGAATGTTCGGCTCAAGAACGGTTTGTTTTAAAATTTCGCCTCGGCACACCTACTCTTCCTAGTTCGTACAAAACTTTCCTATAGTACGGGAAGACGTAGTCGGACAGTACACGGGCACCTGCCACCAGAAAGCGGTATGATGTTGTTCGTTACGGCGATAATGATTATTCTGTGCAGTGAAAGGCGCAAAGGGAAAGCGCTCTAAAAGGAAACCAAAGTGTAAGCCTTGGTACTCAGGTTTTTCATTGAAAACATGCTGGTACTTACGTGTGGGTGTGCTTCTGTAGAGTGCATTCAACTCAGAAACTGAGTTTTTCTTGGTTTCATGGTTGCTATGTAGTTGACCGTAGGCGGAAACGGCGTTGGTAACCTTTTACTCGATCTAAAGGAGTTCCACGTTGGTTCTAAGAATCGAACAGCTATGGGGTAGATAAGGTTACATGGTGGGCTATCTTGGCGGCTATGGAATCTAAGTGGGAATAATGCTTCAGGATGAGCTATGGTGGGAAGAGAATCGTTGAGATGTTGCTGACGCTTGCACTCTTCCCCTTAAGGAGCGGAAAGATTGCCTTATTATTAAATCTGCGCGGGGAGGCGGCCCCTATCTGTGCAGTAGTATCAGCGTAGGAACACTTAAGCGAAAAAATGGTTTGGATCGTTTTTATTTGGTTTAACGATGCAAAACGACTCATGTGGTGAGAGACGCCGTACTAGAGCGCATCAATTTTTAGCCTAGATCCAAATGCGAACGCCGCGGTGCGATCAACCCCAAGTCTTTCGGGCCAGGAGCCAAACACCATAACTACTGAGCCGCAACGACGGCTTCAAGCAAAACACAAAAATGTTCGCGAGAGAGCGCCGATCTTTACTGCCCACTTGCGTTTTCCGGCTTTGTGGAGCACCGGGCTGTTATCCTTCCGGACATAGTCTTGCGGTTGGGACCGTCTATTTGGACCTGACACCATTCCTTGAAGCAGCGCATTGGATAGCAAGCTGTTGATTTCGACAAATCACTTGTTTACAAATGGTATGTTCGTACTTAGTTTTTAAAAATTTCAGTGCCTTTCTATGTTCTAAAGAAGTGTGACGCGTGCGAGCACGCTTTTCGTTACGTTGTTCGGATAAAGAAGGAACCAATATCCGAGAACAGCGAGTTAGCATCTTTATTACTTTCATCCTTTCTATCACCCCATGTTTTATCATTGACAGACTTATTTCGTTTCACAAGTGGAAGTACTGTCTACGCTTTTTGTCCTTCCGTGGTTTCAGGGTACCTGCTCTTGTTTTGGTCCCTTTTCCTTTTATTCTCCTTTCCATAATATTTTATTTCCATAACAAAATAACTTATTTCCTAGCCTTCCCATCCTCGTGCCTGATTTATCGCGCATGCCCCGTTCCTGGAACTGCTTTTGTACATGTCATCCGTCGGAAATTCATGTATAGCCCGCCAAAATCCTCTAACTCCTAGGCTTTTGCTGCTCTATTTTTTTAAGCAGAACGTGCAGTTGGGCGAGTTGGTCCGACATAAGTGTAGCAACCGGCGTCGAGACAGGGAGGAGGAAACATTTATTACTGGACTGTACTAAAGTGGGAGTGGGAGGTGGGGATGGTTGTTGCGCTGGGTGGCAGTCCCTATTCCGGGGCGCCATCGGCCGCCGCTGCCGCCTGTGCTCTCTGGACCAGGGCCCACTGGGCCTTCAGGTCTGAGCTGGACAGGGCCGCCTCGCAGCCCTCCCTATAGTTGGCCGACTTATAACGGCGATATGTGCATTGTACTGGCAGGCCCACATCATGTGGCAAAGGTCAGCATACTGCCCGCAGAATTTGCACCTGTCCATGAGTGTAGGGTCCACGTGTTTTAGTATGGCGGGACAGGGACGAAAAAATTTGGACGACACACGTAAGACGCTCTAGCAATTGGAAGTTTATTTCCTGTAACATAGATTATATATCTACGGCCAAGCTGTATACATGCAGAAAAACTCACGTCATGCACATCTCGTGAGAACACGCCCCGTTCATGCAATGGACCCCAGAAACGCTTGCTCCATTGCCGATAAAGACACTGAGGGGCTACTGATGCAGGATTTACCACCCTTCATAATTTCCAAAGCTTCAAGTACTTCTCTGGTAATTTGGTTCTTAGATCTTTTTAGTGCACATGCGCTGGCAATACTGGTGGTTTGGCAATATTACTTCTTGCAGTGTACACTTATGTGATCGGATAGCTGATTATCTGTCTTATAACGATGCTCATACAGTCTATCATTCACACATCTTCCCGCTTTTTTTTACATATATGGAACCACAACTCAGCGGAATGGAGTACACACCTCTCTTTATCGCAACTAACATGCTTCTGGCCGTGCTTTATTCTACAGGTTAGCTGTCGATGTTTTGAGTTAACCGTGACGCACATCGTTCCTAGGTGCTTCGGACCAGAAAAAAAAAAAACAATTTGACTCCTGACCTCGCAGCCACTTTTTTTAGGATGTGGGATACAGCATGGACATAGAAAATGAAAGCGTAGTTCGTACTATTTGTGCTTTCTTGTGGTTTCTCTGACATTTTTCGTTCTTTAGACTTTTTGAATAATTGTTTCGGCGACATATGAGATGACATAATAAGGATATCCCACCTTTCTGAGCGATGAATTTGGTTATAAAAACTGCTTTACATTAGATACTTAGTTGACTTAAGTGCGCTGGTTAGAGAGGATTGAACAGTGGATATTGTAATCACTTTAGCGTGGGCTGATTCTTACGGCAAAAGAAATTTGCTCGCTCTCCGTTGGTACATCCAGCAAAACCAAGCCCGGAGAAAACTGAATTTCTAAATCTAAAGTTCTAAAGCATTTTAAACCAGAAGTTCGCGCCCCACGATTAGAGGAGACAAGGCATTATTAAACACAGAGAGCACGGATGAAACTTGGTTAGGCACTTCTGTTCGTCACAGTCTAAAAACACTGAAAAATTGTAAACAAATTTAAAAGCATGCATAACATTTATGTCTTGTAAGCTCTGTTTTAATAGGTTGTCTTGAGAGGCGAGAAAGATGTCGCTTTCTGGGGCAACTATACATGAGCCTATACATACACCTCCATTATGCAGAGAAAGGTGTTGATTTCATTCCGCATACGTTGAATTCAGATGGGTATACAACAGCTCCAGGACCGATACCACAGCCACGCTACATGCTTTTGGGAAGGCCACGGCTCCGAGTTTGTCAATGGCGTCACTGATGCATTGCATAAATTCTTTCTACGGCATTGAATAATATAGGTCTTTGATGTCTACAGGCAAGGCTTGCACCTTTTTGGCTTCATTTTGCGTCAAAAAGGTTCTTCAACCGGTAACTTACTTAAATATTATTGGAAGTACAAAGAAACTTCCTTTTTCCAAGTGGCATTTTCTGATACTACGATCCGCAGTGGGCACTCCCGTTTTTTTTCGCCGTGAAAAACAGTTCAATGCTAAGTTTTTTTTCAGAGATCTACTAATTTTGTTATTTTCGTCAAGTGCATCCTGCCACATAACTTTTTTACTGTGTTTGTGATTTTTGTTCGAGAAACCTTACGGCATTTTTTAAAGACTGCGTTGAGGGCATCTGACACTTGCAGATTTCTTTCGGCATAACGGCGAAGTCGCCTCCCTTGCCTGAAGTTAGGAGGGACAATGTTGTTTTAGTTCATTGTTTATATCCTTAAGCTTTTCGTTGGGAGAATTCACGATATACATCCCATAGGTATTTTTATTGAATGTATCTTCTCTCTTTCAAACAGTTTACTGCCCATGCAATGAATCCGCAAGCAAAGGGCAACGAAGCGGAAACGGCTGCTCCTACAAGAAGTGCGATGCCGAAAAGGATAAAAAGTAAGACGGCACTCAAACATAACTGTGTGATAACAAGAAAAAAGCTTTTTTTTACTTGCATTTCAGTGTCTTGTTGGCGTTTTGTTATGGGAAATTTTGGAGAAAGGATAAGGCAACAGATCACTAAAGCAGCTGCTTACAGAAATTATTGCTTATCACGGAGCCTAGAACTTCGTATCACATTGTGTAAAAGGTTACTTACTGATCGAGTACTTTTATTAGTTTCTCACATAATAGGCACTACTTGGCTAGCGCTTCTGCTAAAATGGCATAGACTGGATTGTTATATCCTTTGATTACACCCTCAGCTTTGAAAGCGAGGCAGCCTTGATTGAGCTTTATTTTTGTTTCTCTCACAGCGCACCGGATAAAGCAGGTCGCAGTGTCAAAGCATTCCCGCAATGTTACTCTCGAAACTCTGACATACACGTGATGCCTGGCCTTGATAAGTAGGTGGGCGGCAGCGGGGAAGTGAGTGTATTCAGGGAAATGCTGTTTGTAAGAAACGCGTCACTTTTTTTAACTGGCCACTCTAGCACTGCCTCATGCTTGGCATGTAATGTGCACGAACACGCCAAGCGCATTTCTTTGCTTACCCAGTCGCTTGGGTTCGGCACAGAGTTCGCTTAAGCTAGGGTGTGGAATGCATACTTACTCGTTCCTAAACCTATAGAAAGTTTGCGTGGTTTTTGACAGCTCTGCTTTTCATAGGCGGAGGGTAAAGGTGCTAACGGTGATCATCCTAGGATAAATCACTCACATATACCTTAAAAACTTCATTCTAAGTGTGATATGTCTTGCGTGCATCCTTTTGTCATTTAAGGATCTCATTCATAATCTTGCTATCATCTAAATTATCTTGTAACGATTGCGGCTACTCACGCACTGCCGCAACGATTAGGCGTCTCGTTCTGTTTCTTGATGTAGATGTATTCCACGTAACGAGATGATATCGAATGGTTGCAAGGATCAGGTCGAACTTTGCCATCTTCGAAACGAGGAACACCACCCGTGCCCAAGAATGATGTGTCCCATATCACAGGTAATTTATAGACGTGGTTAGTTTTTATGATGGCAATCTTCGTTTTATTCACGCAAATAGAGCTTGGCGAAAGATTGCCACGGTTAATCTATTTGCTTCATATGACCACTTTGGTGCGCGATTGGGTTCGAATATTATATGGCAACAACAGAACAGACATGGCATATAAGAGTACACAACACCGCACTGTGGTGGGTACTTAATGCTATTACCTGCCTGTAGTTTGTAGCCGTGGGAGATTTTTCCGCAGAGATTAGTGTTTGATGCAGATTAAGCGAGGGTTTGCAAAAAATAATTACGCTATCAAGGAGCTATGAATGTACCGTGCAAGTTACGTCATGTACATGCTGCATTTGGTCGAATGCCACCGATTTCTCGGCATTTAAATGTGCAGATTGTATGTGGCTACGCATGCCTCTCGAGAATCACAAGCAAAATTGTGCTGATATTGAAAATTTCAGTAACGCTACAAGAGTTACTATGGGTGAGGCTAGTTGGGGATACAGCTTCGTTAGAATTTGCGACCCACTCAGCATATTTCTTGGAGTGTCTAGCCACAAGGCTTGGGCCGAAACTCTTTGGGCTGTATGTTTACGACAAGAAATTTACATTGTTGCTTGCCCAAAGCTGCTCCACAGACAGAAAAGAGAGAGAGAGACGCCGCGCAGCCCCTCAATTTCTCTCTAGGTCTTATATAGACAAAGAAAGAAAGGCTTACAAAGAGGCACTTCGTAAGAGCGCACTCTTTCTGCGTATCGTCTTTCTTATTGACCATTCTGAGCAGACCTTCGCTATAAAGTACGGCGCGTACAGTGCGGCGCACAGCATGAAATTGACTTACTTTGACAGCCGCCTTTCGCCTGTTTTCAGGAAACCTCTTCGGATCATCATGGCATTTATATGATCGCGAAGGCGGCGATTCTGACTGCTAAAAAATTTTGCGATGTTGCTGGTTTGATGTGATGAGGTTGTGCCTTGCGCGTGTTAAAGCTAACGCAGAAATGGCAACCTTCAGAAGAAAGATGAGAAAGCGAAGGTGGTTCAAACTGTCTGTATCGTGTACATAGGCCGGCACCGCGACAACGCGACCTTTTATAGGTGACACTCGCCAAAACTCCGCGTGTTGCGTACCCTATTTTGTGTTTGTCTGTCACAGTTATCGGACGCCATAAACTCGTTCCCGAGCGAGGCCCTCAGGAGCTCTCGCTTACACAGCCGTTCTGCAAAGAAGCCCGTCAGTAAACGGTTGGTCACGTGCGACTCGAATGAAATACGCCAAAACACAAGCCGACAAAAGTTTAGAGAAGCTGAAATCGGGTGTCTTCATTGTTGGCCTGCGGTGCAGAGTCTGTTTTACATTTCTGAAAGTTCACCTTTTTATTGAAGGAATTTAAAAAATATATATGTTCACCAATTTCTCTTGCCAACCTGTTTGGGCAGTTATTGAATTTTTATGCATTTTTAATATTCATTGAAAATGAAATCAGAGGTCTTACACACCTTGATTTTTCTGAGGCTATCTTCACAAATAATTTTATTTTTGTGCAATTTCTGCGAGCCCTAGTGCTCTTTTCTTTGCAGCAAACAGTTTTCACTGTTATTATTGCGTTTTTTTTTCATGCAACTGTCAGGTCGGCAGTCAGCGGTTCCAATTTTATCCTACTGCTCGCTTGCTTCATAACAGTCTCTGTTTTAATATCACTTGTTGCACTAATTTATCTGTACAGCGACATTCCTGATTGCACAGCGCCATCGCAAAAATAACGCGACGTCGACTTTGCCCTGCTTCGTAGCGCGTTTTGCCACGAGGGTTTTTATGCGTATGCCGTGCGAAACCTTATTATCGCGAATGTTACGAACGAAACACTTTCACATGTGTAGTGTTCTTCCCCACGCTCTAAGAGCGCTGGCAAGTCTGAAAGCCGCCGCATTTCAATCGAATCACTCTCATGCATTCGTCTCGTAAACGCCGCCGAAAAAACTGCGGTGTCTTTTGTGGGCAAACGTTTGTTGAAAAAACTGGTTCTCTTCGATCTCAATGTTTTTATGGCTCCTTTCCTAGGTGTTGGTCCTCTCCTGCACGTGAAAGTACTTCGTTGTTCGCCTGAGAGTAGGGACAAGGAGCCCACACCAGTTGTCGGCAGATTTAGTTAACCATAGGTCGATGAAAACAAGGACTGAGTGACTCTAGAGTAACAGCGAAATTTTATATTAAGCAAATTATGTTGGTCACGGATGTCTCAACTGTTTTAGATTTGCAACCATGATTTCGCGCTCATGTTTTTTCTTCTACTCCTAGGTGTGATAACCGGACAGAAGAACCATTCACCGAAGGGTGCAGGATTCAAGTAATCGAAATGGCAAGGTATCCGCACTGCTGTCCTAAAGTTGTGTGCGAGCACTGTTGACTTCATTAGTAGTGGTAACTAGAAAATAGGCCTAGACAGAAATAAAAAGTTGCTTCACTGATGTATTATCCCTGCTGATGACTCCTTGTTATACCCATTGCATTCGTACTACTACTGACTTCGTAACAGATATTGAAATCCAGGCACATTTAACATGATTTCAGCCAAGTTTTTGCAGAAAGTTGAAAAACAAAAATGGTTTCTTAGACGTTCAATTAAATAAAACTGCAGTTGCTGGAAAATTTTCTGAAAGAGCAAGGTGTCTCCTTTATTTTGTACAAAACTAGGCACAAACACAGCCGTTTCATTCAAAGCAATGCAACTCACTGCTCTTTTTGAAACGAAATTTATTTTACGTGGTAAGCGCAAATGTGTAGGCCGTACAACCTGAAGACAAATCCGCGAGACTAGTCATTCAAGTCCGCTAAGTGCGACACAAGTGACGTCGGCAACACACAAAATATAAGGTCGATGACTAGGAAGGCAGTCATAATTAGTGGTGATCTGCATGGTCCGAAACTTTTCAGTGCCGCGTACGAGGTTCAAGGATGTGAAAAGCGGCATAACGTCTGGCATGCAAGACGTTCAATCTTAGCTAATCTGAGGGTCAGAGACTTGCGTCGCGCTCTGAGTGTTGGCACTGAGGAGGAGCTGTGCTTCAATAAGCACTAGGGGAGGCAAGCAGGATTTCGGCAAGCGTTTCATATTCCTTACAATAATTCTGTGCAGATCAGGTGGGGCAGCCCGTATGCTCAGAATCCCTTTGTACAACCACCACCATATACTATTTGGCAAGGCGGAACGAGCATTATTTCAGTAAAAGAGCGTTTTCAGATGCTAGAACCTAGATTGGACGCTGCATAATATTGTATGCAGAGAAACATCTGTCGGTTGCAGATGTGGCTTCAGCAGAGCATTCTTTTTCCGCTCGAATATCAGCTTCAGTTTCCTTTTCAAAACAGCTGGCGTAATATCTAAATATAGGAGATTCTACGCAGCCTTCAGCTCACGAACAGCTCAAGCTATGGTCTCATGTGGCGTTGCACTTAATTTAAATGGATGCTCTATTGCTGACACTAGAAGCTTCCTACAGCTGCATTTTCGGCTTCGATTTTGTAGCCTGGACTACATGTTCCGAAGCTGCTTGAGGCCAGGTAATAATGAAGTGGTACAAAGCGTTTCTTACCGCTTCGATGACGAATTTTTTTTTATGGGGCAATCAAGAACAGGTGCTTATTCTTCTGAAACTATAATACCCGGCAGAAAATCGTTAGCCGAGACGGCCTGCAAGCTAGGAACTGAGGCAATGGCTGATAAGTTGACCCAAAAAGTTCTTAAAATCTAGTGAAGTCAGAAATTACCACCTGCAGGCAGCCTTTAGTTCTTAAATGTCCTTGCAAAGTGAGGGCAAAATTGTGAACTATGGTTAACTGCAGACAAGCCGCCTCGGTGGCTGAGTGTTTACGGGCCCGGCGCCGACTGTCGAAGTTCGATGGAGGCGAAATAGTATAAGCACGTGTGCTGTGCGATGTCACTGCAGGTTAAAGAACCCCCGTTGTCGAAATTATCGCAGCCTTTTACTACGTGTGGAAGTAACAGCGCAGGAAACACAGACGGGCACATAGAACAAGAACACACAAATAGTGTTGACTTAAAGCAAGTTTATTTCGAGGCGTACATTGCTTTATACCCCGATTGCGAACCTCACGTGACAATGACACGTGACGTCTGCCACACGTATAAGCACTTCGAGAATCATCATTCATCCAACAACTCCAGTTCTTTTTTTGTGAAAAGTACAGATGGTCTGGTGACACAATGATTTCCAAACTTTGCTATCTCGCCTGGGGCCGTATTTCGAGTTTGTGTCATAATAAAAGAACGTCATAATCAGCCGCAACAGCCACACCTGTTTGGGAAAAAAACTGGAAGCGGATGTCGGTTCGGTTGCGACTGTGAGCGGCGGCAGGATCTCACTGCGTTGTGGTTGCCCCAGCGAAACGTTCAGCGGCGTTTTTGCTCTTTGCCGAGTAAAAGAACGCGACCTATGCGTCAGAAGAAACGCTCAGCCACAAGTTTAGTTGCGCATCGGATTCCACTGTAAAGAAGTAATATCAAAGGTGTTTTATTTACCCAACTGACTTCAGCAAATACAAACGTTATAGTTCAGACATTCTCTTCTGCACCGTAAGGCCGGATGTGTACCTAAAGAAGAAAATATTGTACGCAACCACGCATGGCTTTTCAGTGATAGAAGGCGGCCTCTAGAGCCGTCGATCGCAGGTGGTAAATAACAGGCAGCTAGCTTGTTTGCATAACACGGCGTTTTACATTTATCTTGGGGGCAAAAGGGAACGGAGAGGAATATTTGTAGCATGCAGTGACTCGCTGCACAATGCGCGCTTCGTGCCGGGCTGAATCAAGACGCCGTGATGACTTGCCGTCTGCAACATCGCTGAATGTAAGTTGGGTCTGTGATCAGACGGTTGTGCAGACGGCAATTTACGTTTTGTCTTTCATTTTATGCAGGCACTGCAAATAAATAAAAGGGATGAGGTAGAAAATCTTCCTACTGTGTTTCTCTTGATATATGCGTTGGGAGACTTAGCAGACGAAGTTTTCATAAGTTCGCCATAGTACGAAGCGCACACATGACCATTGACGCCTTAAAACTAACTTGCAAGCTAACTCGCGAGCTCAGTGATGCAGAGCCACACCACCGCGGCTATCGAGATCCGTAAAGGACACAAAAAAAACCATCTCTGGCATGTAAAACACCTCGATGTAGTAGCGCGTCGCTGGCTACTGATCATCCGTGCACGTGAGTGGTTTCACCCTGGCGGACATTACACAAGATCATGATGCAGGAAGCTTCAACAGCAAATAGACAGCTCTAGAATACGAAATGCACGTTTGCGCTCAGTACACGCAAGTATTTTGCGGGTCATTCCGCTTTGTGTTACATCATTCAACATACGCAGAAGAGATAACTGGGTGATAGTGGCGCCAACCAGTTTGAATGAAGAGAACAATTTCAGAAACAAACCATTGCTAGTTAGGCCTAGGAGCTACCGACTCTCCCAACGAAGTAAAAAAACAGGCCAAAATTATCGTCCATCCAATTTGTTATAGGCAAGACAAGACGAAGCGAAAGTCCCGTACACAGTTTATAGCCTGTTCACGTGCCGAAAAACGCAGTAACATCGACAAGTTCACTTCTAGGCGAGAGGCTTCACTTCAGAGCGCGCCGCCATGTTGGCTGTCGAAAATCTGCTGCGTACGCTATGTGCTTGGCGTCACCGTCCGGTTTCTTCGACCCTTTTCGCTGCATCCGAACTACCACATCCGCTTCCGGCGTTTCGACCAATCAGGTGTGCTCGCTGCGGCAGATTATGAAGTTCTTTATTATGACACAAAGTCGCAATACAGACACTGCTTTAATTATCTCGGGAACCAGCTGCTCGCCGTGCTTATCAATCACTTTACATCGTGCACACTCCGCCACGCAAGTTTTGGAGGGGCGATCTCTCACATATATTCCAATATGACTGCGTGCTTGATTGACGTTGCACGATGCACGATGTAAAGTAATTGGTAAGTACGGTGAGCAGCTGCTTCGCGAGATAATAGAGGAAGCCGAGATATCAAAGCTTGGAGGTGATTGCGTCAGCAAACCATCTGTAATTTTCACACACACAAAAAAAAGAAATGAAGCTGTTGGCTGCACGATGCTTCTCGAAGAAGTGTCGATACGTGTGGCAGAAGCCATGTGTCTGTTTCACGTGCGGTTCGCAATAGGGGTATAAAACAATGTACGCCTCGAAGTAAACTTGTTGAAAATCATCGCCAGTAGTGGGTACCTTTCTGCGTGTCCCGTTTGTGTTTTTTGCGCTGTTACTTCAAGATGAATCAACTACAAGCTAAAGGTGCTGTTCTGGCCTTCCCTACGGCTTCCCTCATAGGCTGAGTTGCTTTGGGGCGTTAAGCATCCATAGACCAACCATAACTGCTCACAATCACGTTGTCGTCACTGTTAGCCGCATAGCTGTCTCGTTCTTCGCAGAAACGTGGCCTTGATTCACCCAGTTAGGGATGTTACTCATCCGGGCTTGACAATGCACATGACTTCGAACAATGCCTTCACTTCAGGCAGACGAGGCCGGTGTCAATAGATGATCTCTAGGACTTCTGTTCCTTTAGCACTTAGAATTACTATTCGTGCTCCAAGCTGAGTACGATTTTCTGCCACGAATTTGTGAGTATCGACACAGACGGCCTAAACGAGGCATCGTGCCGCTCTATTCGCATCCATTATGCGCCCCGAACGTTCGAGAGCGCAGGTTCTTTGGTACTGAATTAGACCACACTACTGCGCATCAAGACCCAAGGGCAAGCAGCCTAAAGTACGCAAACTTCTACAGGCTGCTAAAAAACGCGTGTAGAAAACGGACTGACGAGGGAGTCCAAACTGCCTGCTTTAGTTATGTTCTATGTATGGCTGTACCGAAGATGAATTTTTATGCAGGCTCCTAACATGAATCTTCAGATATGGCTTCGTAGAGGACTTCTCTGGGGCCATCTAGTAGGCAAAGACCAATCTAAGTAATGGTTTGGTTTATACTTGTTTCACGTCCCAAAGTGACTTAGGCTATGAGGGACGTCACAGTGAAGAGCTCCGGAAATTTCTACCAACTGGGGATCTTTAACGTGCACTGACATCGTACAGTACAAGGGCCTCTAAAATTCCGTCTCCATGGAAATTCGACCGACGCGGTCAATCTAAGTAATGTTTAGTTCTGGGTCACTTTCTCGAAGTATCGGTAATACAGGCACATCCCATGCGGGAACGGTGTCCCAGTTGAGTCATTGAATTTAAAGCGCAAAACCATAAGCCTTCTTGTATATCCCCGCTGAGGATGTCTCCACCGCGCACTGAACTTTTTGTCTCCGGATGTTCAGGTCATTGAACTTATTCACAACCTTTATAATGTTTTCGTATCGCCCTCAAAAGTTCGTGCACTCCAATGCAATGACCGCATATTTTTACTGTTATTCGTTTAATTCTGATATTTATGTGTTCTCTCGACGCTTCACTTGGACCCTTTCTTACACGAAACCATTCCCCAACGTACAGAACTCTTTCGGCGCTTTCAAACGGTGGCCTAACCTTCTCTAAGAGCGCCTTTATTACTTTTCAAGGCGAAAACGTACATCAACTACAGCAGCACAACTGAGGCAGAGACGTGATGCGGCGCAATAAATTTTGGACAGTAATTCAAGCGGGTAAGCATAGTCGATGAGGTATCTATCTTTGCTCTTTTGATACCACTTGCGTCACACACGCAGATAGAGCCAATTTCTTAGGTTTGGGCTCCGGTTTCAGGGGGTTTAACGTCCCAAAGCGACTAAGGCTATGAGGGAGGTCGTAGTGGAGGGTCCGGAAATTTCGACCACCTGGAGTTCTTTAACTCGCACTGACATCGCGCATTACTCGGGCCTCTAGAATTTCGCCTCCATTGTAATTCGAAATTTGCGGCCGGGCTCGAATTCGCGTCTTCCGGATCATTAGCCGAGCGCTATAACCACTGAGCCACCCCGCCGGACGACCGATTGTCGTAGAGTGGGCTACTGGATTTTTATGCTCGACACACTCATCCATTTAATGCTGGATGCTTCTAGGCTCTCATCGCTTGCTTGCGAGCGAGATATATACATTTCGGCTGTTTTTGTGCAATGGCTGACAGGAACATTCGCAGCAGTGAATTTCGAAGTGGTGGGCGAGAATTGTAGATAAAAACAAAGATTAACTCACATAAGAAATCATCAAGGGATCTGAGGTAAGAAGTTCGGTTCGATTTGTGTAAGCACCCAATCTGCTGCTATCTCTAAGAAACAAGCAGATTTTATAAATCGGTTGTTTTACCCTATGAGGTAAAACAACCGATTTATCAAATCAGGTTATGAAATCTGGTAACCGAGTTATCAACTCTGGTAAAAAATATGCGTGATAAGAGGAGTTTCTTTTGCTGTTATTGATATTTTTTTCAGTTTCCAGGGTTGCCTGCGCCTTTAAAAGCTTTGGCTTCCTGAATGAACTATCTATTGTTAGTAAGCGCTGGATTCCTGGCGTTGCGCTGTTGCACTACTGATCAAGGTAGGAGAATAAAAGGCAAAAAAGACATCATCATCTACGCCAGCCAAAATTCACGCTGTGTTGTGGGGGGTAAGCACGTCTTTGACGCTCAGCACTAAATTTTCACAACCTCTAAGCGCACAACAGGCTATCAGACCAAAGTTGTGGCGACGGTGTGGCTGGTGATCCTCACAAAATAGCGTGAGCAGATGAAGGCCTTTACAGAATCTACCGTGGGGAACCCGAACGGTTACTATGTCGCCGATGTCTCTGACGAATGAAAGCAAGTTGGCACCGTCTATCCATTAATGCAGGTAAGGACATTGGCGACTTTGCCTTTATTCAGCGGGACGGCAACGCTGCACTCGCTGGAGGGACTCAGCTCGTCGCGCTTTCTTATGTAGCTGCCGCTAACTCCTTGTTAGTAATCAGCAATGAATAAGTGGAGTCGATAGCTTGTTGGATTCTCTTTTGAGAATGTTTAGCTATTTGTGGCGAGAACGATGTACCGAGAATGGATATTAGAGTATACGGGCACGCACATTATATGGCATCACAACCACGAGTTGAGGCCCGTGTCACTCAAAAAAGCGCAAAACCACCCGCATAGCCTGGGCTGCTTGCCATTATATAGAAAAGCAGAGGACAAAGGTAGCGCACTCCGCATACTGTTGGCGTAGATACAAGGCTTGGCTATCCGATTTGCGAAGCCACTTATTTGCGCGAGCTTCTATAGTGAAACTCGCTACCGCCATGGCCTAAATCACGAACTCTTCGAAAAAAACAATGCCTTTCAGTGTCGCACCTCTGTGTTAGAATGGGCCATCACCCCGGCTGAACTCCAGCACCTAGCAAAGACAAAAAAAAAGCTCTGTGGTAGCGAACTGTTTTCGCTTCGCTTTAATAGCTGTGGTGATGAACACTGTCAGGAAAAATAATTTGCCTAAAAATTGTATGTTTCAGTCGGAACAAAATCATTATCTGCCTTTCCAGGGCTTTTTTGCATTTTTTCTTTGCATATTTATTCGTGACTTTTGCTCAAGATAAATACGACGTCAATAACGCCGACTTATAATTAAATATGTTCAAACGGCAAGTCAAAGCCAAAGTGGAACACATATCCCAGCAGCTTGCTTTAACGCCTGAGTTAAAACACCTTTCAAGTGCTCTGCCCTCTGGAAAGCATGATGTAGTGCTTGTTTGATCTTCAGCCACGGTACTTCTAGAAACACCCAGAAAGCAGAGATGTGTTAGCCGTACGTGAAAGCGACAATGCGCTACAAGCAAAAACAGCAGTTAGACAAATATGCAGCTCGTTGGTCATGAATTCTTAAAAAGGAATAAGGAAATGTAGAATTCATGACAGCAATATTTACTAGAAGCGCGAATTTAAGGGATTCGATAAAGACTTATTCAAGGCTGTGTACTCAAAGAATAGTTTACACTGACGCTACAGAAAGTGTGCAGCACTCAGCGGGAAGGGAACAACACACACTCCAATAATCGTTCCCAGTGGACGCCGATTGCACCTTCCTGGAGAAGCCCTTAATTACCCGGTAAATGCTAAGGGAAGAAGCTGAAGCTAGTGGAGAAATATGCACACACAGTTTCGAAGCGAGGAATTCCCGAAGTCCCGATATCTTACAAACCCAAGCGACTTGTCGAGAAAGGCATATAATACTCATGAAATCCTGATATGCAGCCTCACTCAAAGAAGGGGAACTGATATTCGCTTCCAGCTAGTTATAATGGCTATTAAAATCTTCTCTGATGTTGAACTTTCTCCACATGAAATTCTCTGTCTTTAAGAAAACGTAGTATTGCTTACGCTTGATGTAAAGCTGCCTGATTCGATTATGTCACGTTAATTCGGTGAAAAGCGTTCTGGTTGCTTCACACACTGCATATGCTGCTGCAAAGCATCTACAGTGGCCTCTGTACTCTGTGCTTCAGCCTTTTCTGTTCATTGCAGTACTTCAGGAATATCGTCATCACCAGCCTGATTATTCCCACCGCAGGACAAGTGCCTGTCGCGTATGTCTTCATTATTCCTGTCATGTGCCAGTCGCGGCAGGGTTAATTGGAGAATGATTAGTAACGTACCACACAGTTTTTATGTAAGAATATGCCTCGCAATACCGTGCCAATCTTTCGTTGAAAACCTGCGCCTGGTGCGTGCAGTCAGGAGAAACCAGATGGCTTGCCGGGGCTGTGTGCAGCAATGAAGCAACTCAGCGATGTCAGAAGCGGACGACGAAGCATTGCATGCAAACCCAATGACAAGGGGCGGGAATGCAGATGTATTTCCCTGCAGTGACTCAGCAATGAAATTTTCTGACCTTATTCTATTCCGCTCAAAACTCCACGACGTTACGCACTCCCGAAGGATGCGTGCAATACGTCCGGTTCAAGCCCAATACATGCCCCAAGGAACGCTCATTGTGTCCTGTATCCATTTCCCGACGAAGATGCGCATGGACCCAAAATGGCCTGCCAGCTGCGGAGTTGATAAAAACGCAATGGTTTAAAACCACAGCACAAAGAAAAACGTGTTCAGTCGTTACCATTGTTGTGTCTAAATTCGAGAGGGTTGCCAGAGCATTCTTAGATATACTTTGGACTTAAATTGTGTGTTCGATCACGGTTGGCATATGTTCTTATCTTGCGTTTGGTTACCGTGCGAAGCGTTTTCTCGGCGTTATTGTAGCTTAGACCTTATCTAAGTTTTTTTCCGAGGTTGATTTGCTCGCATAGTCGACTTTATGCCGTAACGGTATTTTCTGCGACACAGCCTTCTGGCAGTTGGCTAGGCTGCTCTTATTGAGTCCATGCTGCGCCGCTTTTCACGGGACACTTTCTTCGTTTTGTGTGCATAATTTTGCCTGAGCGAAAAGCTTATTTTAAGCCTTGCGCGAGCTACCTTGTGCCATGAAGTATGGCCTTGATTTTGTCAGCTCAACGCTGAAAGCAAAAATAAATACCAATGAATACCAACAATGAATACATGATTTCCTGGGGCCATGGGGGTGTGTTGAAGCATTGCTGAAATGATTTTTCCAGACACGGAGCGAATTCTTGCAGTGAATTTGTGCAAGAAATAATTAGGCGCTCTTTATGTCCCCCAGAGACCCGGCAAATAACAGCTCTACATTTATTAAGTCGGAAGTCTTTAATGGCTCATGCTCGCGGCCACGATCGTGTCCGTCCGTCCGTTTGTGACGCTTCGTTTAGTGGAAAGTAATAAAGATACGAAGAAAAGGCTGCTCCAGGTAAGAGTGACAGAATGACCATAAAAACAAAGTTTGATGACTATAGATGTCAAAATTGCGTCGAATTATCGCGGCCGTCGATATAGCCACGCGTACGGTGGCACGTCACATCCACCAGAAGTCGTCTCAGCATAGTGAAATAACTCGGTAACTGATAAAGATAAGAGAAAAAATAACTGCATTAAATACAGGAGGAAAAAATGAATCTCGAAGCCAAGTTTGATGGCTGTAGAGCAAATAGTTGATTAATTATAGTTAAAATGTAAAACAAATGCGTCGAAAAACAGTGACGTCACATCCACCGGAAGTCATCCTAGCACAGTGGAAAAAAACACCATATGGACGGGAAAGAAATGCCATATTTAGTCATTATTGACTTATAAGTGATATTAATTGGTAATCATTTAATGATAATTCACAGAGGCACTAATAGTAGCAGCCAAGGTCGCGCGGAAAGGCTTTCGCCTCACGCAATTTTAATCGTCAAAGTGCCCCCTGAATTTTTGCTCTTGTAATTGCTCCGGAAAGAACTGGTCGTGCTTTCAAACACTTTCACTAAAAGAAAAAAGTATATATTTTTATTGCCGTCGTCACCAATCTTTCATATATCACGTTTGTAAAACCCGGTGGTCTTCACTTCTCGCTCTCACTCTCTCTCACACACACACACACAGACGCAAAGCTTTCCGCACTCATTTTACAACGCTAGCGCTTTAACCAAGTTCCCTCTGTTTCATGTCCTCATTGTCAAGTCTGTATGATCTTTCTACATGCGAAAAGAGAGCCAACTACAAGCATATCTAGAAAGCTGCCGCCTCGACAGTGAGGCAGCTAAACAACTGTGGTCTGCACCCTCTGGCCAATCAACGGGCCAGTCAGTCATAGGCTACTTCGTCATTTGGGTTTGTTCTGTTTGAGCTCGGTGGCAAAGGCAGTCAAGAGTGGTGTCGTCACTGCGTAAATAACTTAGCGAAACAACTAGCCTTGATGACTCTTAGCTCGTCCCATGAGCATACTTCCCTCCCTGGTCGTTAAAAGCCACGCAGAGCGTTCAGTTCCTTCATTCATCGGACAGTAATGAAAGCGGAATGTGCGGTACAAACGCGCTGAGGAGGAGGAGGAGGAGGAAAACATTTATTCAGAGCACAAAAATTGGGCGGATTCAGTACGAGAACCCATTGGTCGTCATCATAATCCGGCCCCTCTCAACCAGCGATTTCTGGTCGAGTGGGCTGTGGCTATGAAGGGTTGCCTCCCAGCGCTCATGAGTCGGATCGGGATTGCTGTCCAAGTCTGGGTTTTATTGACATTCCCAAACCGCGTGAAAGAGTGTGCCAACTGCTCCACAGAAGGGGCAGGACGAATGGTAGGTTTCTGGGTACTATTTACTCATTAGGTAAGGATTGGGCAGAGTATTAGTTTGTAGTCGCCTGATTATGTGCTCTTCATATTTACTTAGGGTTTTGTGAGGAAGAGGATATTTCCTTCTTGTGATCTTATAGTACTCCGTAATTTCTGCGTAGCTTAGTAAGGGTGAGGGGTTGTAAACTATGTCAGAGAGAGGTTGCGTGCCAGATGCTCGGACGAGGAGAGCTCGAGCAGCTGTGTTGGCCGCCTCATTGCCCGTCGTTGAGAGGTGCCCTGGCGTCCAGAAGATCTGGATGTTGGAAGGATTAGACCTTTCCAAAATTTCCCAACACGGAGCGCCAACGCGGCCTCTGAGGTAATTGCGTACCGCTGCTTGTGAGTCGGACATAACCGTTGCCTCGCTGTTCTTTGATATCGCTAGTGCGATAGCTTCTTCTTCAGCCGATGTGGTATCCACCGCTTGGATAAGGCTGCTTGCAATGATAACCCCCGGGGTGAAACTGCTGCAATTGCCGCTACTCCGTTAACGGGTCCAGCCGCATCGACGTAGATCGTGTCCTTGTTTCCATCCCAGCGCTTAGAGAGGTGTCTAGCTCTGGCTAGTCTCCGTCCTCTGTTACATTCCTCATCCATGCGTTTTAGTATGGGGTGAGTCGTAATGTGTGATCTCATCTGCATGGGCATGTCGATCTTGGCAGCGACTTTCCGGGGTGGACTGATTCTCAGTTTCTGTAATATTTTCCTGCCAGGTTTAGATGTTGAGAGCCGGACAATTTGATTACACAGTGGGCCTCTATTAGTTCGTCGATGGTGTTATGGACCCCCAGCTGTAGTAAGCGCTTAGTGGATGTGCATAAAGGGAGTCCCAGCGCCGTCTTAACTGCCTTTCGAATAATAACATCTAGTTGGTCTTTCTCCTTTTTGCTAAGCCGTAAGTACGGGGTGGCGTATGTTAGTTTAGAGAGAATGAAAGCCTGAACTAATCTTAGGGCCTCCTTCTCTCCTAGCCCATATCTTTTCTTGATTACCCGGCGTAGCATTCTAGAGACTTGTTCGGAATAGGCTTGGAGCTGTCTGATTGTAGTGGTGTTAGTGTTGCCGCTGGGTATGATGGCTCCCAGGATCTTGATCTCTCTCTTGATAGGAATGGCCATACCCTGGACCGTAACGGCGACAGAGGGAGTGGACGGCAAAAACCCCGTATTCTGCCTCTTGCCACGGTCGATCAGGAGTAGCTCTGATTTCTCGGGAGAGCACGTTAACCCATGCCTCGCCGCATGCTGGCACATGACATTCGCTGCTTCCTGAAGCCGGCCTTGAATTTCCCCTTCATTACCGCCGCAACACCAGATCGTAATGTCGTCGGCGTATATAGCGTGCTCAATGCCTTGGATGCGGAATAGCTTCTCTGGTAGCCCAAGCATGGCCAGGTTGAAGAGAAGCGGAGACAAGACCGCTCCCTGCGGGGTGCCCTTGGAACCTAGATTGAACGGAGAGGAGGTCCGATCACCAATACTTATTGACGCTTTTCTATTGGAGAGAAAGTACCTCACGTAATTATATGTGCGGTCACCACAGTTGATGCTGTTAAGCTTATCCAGTATTCCCTGGTGGTTGAATTTGTCAAATGCCCCTTTTAAATCGAGCGCCTTGACCTGACATCTGCCGGGGTTGTCCAGAATATCCTCTCTGATACGGAGGAGAATATCCTGTGTAGACAGCTTTTCTCCAATCCCGTACAGCGTGTCAGGGAGGATATCAGTCTTCCTCAGGAGTCGTTTCAGTCGGGCGTTCACGACCCTCTCGAACAGTTTACCCAGACACGCCGTCAGGGAGATCGGTCGTAAATGATCAATATCGCATGGCTTATTGGGCTTGACAATAAATCGCACTAAAGCCAATTTCCAGGAGTCGGGGATCTGGCCCTTGTGCCAGCACTGCGTGTTGAAGTATTTCACTAATTTTCTTAAAGAGATGTCATCCATATTAAAGAGCATCTTGATGTTTATCTGGTCCGGTCCAGGAGCGGTGTTCTTACGCATGACGTCAAGCTCCGCCCTCCGTTCCTCAACCGTTACGTCTTGGTCCATCTCTTCAATGGGTGCACCGGTGTACGCAGGGAGAGGGTACGAAGATCCCAGATCGAGGAATTTCCATGCAAGTTCTGCAATGAGGGCTTCGTTGTCCCCTTTGTAGCTGTGAAAGACGTTACAGGGCGTGTCTGTTTGCTCTTTTCGGTTTGAGTTCGGCTCGATAAGGGATCTGAGGAGTCCCCATGCTTTAGCCGTGCCCATTCTACCGTTGAGCTCATCACACAGCTTGAGCCAGTTTTGGTTAGCGAGGTTATGTGCGTAGTCATCCGCTTCTTTGGTGAGTTCTGCAATCTTGCTCTTCAGCTTGCGATTTAGCTTTTGCCTTTTCCACCTCCTTGTCAGAGATCTCCTGGCTTCCCACAGATCTAACAGGTGCTGGTCAACTGCCGGAGTTTCCTCCGTGGTGTTCGCTGTCGTAGAGTGCCTGGCGACGGTTTTCATCTGCAGCGCTGTCCATGCCTCAATATCTGTGATATCTTCGTCCGGGAGACGTGCGAGTTCCTCTCTCCACTTGTCCCAGTTCACAATCTTAGCCTTGCCAAATGGTTTCCGACATTTAACTCCCTGAACAGTGCAGGAGACGATGAAGTGATCACTGCCCAGGGACTCGCCAGTGTTAGACCAGGTGGCCTGAAGGCAGTTTTTCACAAGCGTGAGATCTGGACAGGAGTCTCTGCTGACGCTATTACCCGCTCTGATGGGTTGCAGGGGATCCGTTAAGATTGTGAGCCCTTCTCTGTTAGCGATCTCAAGGATCCTCCTACCTTTCGGGCTGTTAAAGTGACATCCCCATGCTTGATGGGGCGCATTGAAATCACCGGCTATGACGAGGGGGTCCTTACCTGCCCTCTTGACAAAATTATTAAATAGCGCGGCTATCTGACGACATGAGTCCCGGGGCGACTGTACACGTTCAGTATGTGCAAACTGCGTTTTCCCCTGTGTTTGGGAAGAATTTCAATGTAAGCATGTTCGATATTTTCGGCTAGCGGTTCTTGCAGCGTTGCGGTAAACTCCTTGTGAACAAGTATTCCTAGGCTATGCTCGTCTTGGAAAGTTTGATGACGTCTTGGAAAGTCGTCATCGTATGCCTTCGGAGCCCAGTGCCCTTGTGCACGCTGTCCTGCCCTGAGGTATATCGTCTTCCATCCAGGTTCTGGCTGTGAATTATCAAAGTTCCCCTCGCCTTGTTTGCTGCTGCTCGGAACACTTCCGAATCCTCCAGACTCGGAGTCGTAGCCATGGGTGTGGTCCACATCCATCGTCGAAGCCGTAGCGGAGTAGCTGCTCGCTGGTCAGGCCGAACGCGGCAACGGACGCCGGGCCCGGTGCCGAAGTGCTTGCGAGGCTTAGCGATCCCACATTTTGGCTTGGGCTTTAAAGTCCCGCATAATGCCAAGAAAGTCACTTCTTGGGATCAAAGCGTATCCACGAGTAGTCCTCGACGTTATACGTCTGATCAAGACAAAAATGTGGAACTGCGAATGGATCTTGCGCGCACAGGACGAGAAATCCACGGAGCGCAGACAAGCTGCGTCCGCTCAATCCTATCTCCAGCGTTCAATCCACAAACGCGCTGAAAAAGATTTTCTGACCGCCCAGTTTGTTTGTTTTTTCACTTGGTTCTCAAATCGCTGTGAGGATGTTGTTTCCCTTCGTATGACACTGCCTCTGCTGCCTGCCCACACGCGACCTATTACATTTTTAAATGCCCCTACCAAACGCTGATATTTGCTCTCCTTGCTATGAGGCCAGTCAAGAAGGTCAGATATCCTTGACCTATGCAGACTGCTGTCAGGAATGTGATATCGAGAGATGCGTACGAGTTCAGGACCGATGTTTAAAAGCAACAAATGGTGGAGCAAACAAAATGCTCAAGTGCTGGATATTTTGTTCTCAGGCGTCCATGGCAATGGTGGCGGCACTAACAATCCTCCTAACGAATTAAGCATATATTTTCCTGGAAGAGTGGAACTCTGGCAAGCCGCAAATAGAGATTTGACCATCCATCAACCGTGAACAAAACTGGAAGTTTTGCAGGCGCTTCATGACGACCCTATGCCGGCCAGTTAGGCTTCAAGAAAACTGATGACCTTATCAAGCGTCGTTTCTTTCGACCTGGCCTCTCAACCTCAGTTGCCAAATATATTGTATCAAGCATCCCTTGCGAAAGCAGCAAACATACCACGTCTGCTACTGCGCGCCTTCTACAACCTCTTCCAAGTCCTTTCGCACCCTTCGAAGTCGTTGGGATTGTCCTCTACGGTCCCCATATCCCTAACGCCATCGGGCAACCGCTGGATCGTCCCCGCAATCCACCACTTAACCAGGTACGCTGAAACGGCCCCCGTTCCGTCAGGCTTTGCCTACGAGATCGCTCTTTTCTTCTTCAACGCCATACTTCTGCGCCATGGAGCCCCTCGTGTCCTTATCAGTGACCGCGCCAAGTCGGTCCTCTCCAGCATCCTTGCCGAAGTTCTTCTCGCTTCCAGAACCGCCCATAAAACAGCTTCAGCCTATCACCCACAGACCCATGGGCTCACCAAGCGCTTTAATCGCACCCTGTCAGATATGCTGTCCGCGTATATCCAACCAGACGGCACCAACTGGGACACCATGCTCTCTTTCATTACCTTTGCTTACAAGAGAGCACGTTGTTGGGCGAGTCGGTCGTACATACTTAAAGAAGGGAATTGCGCTAAAAAAGACATGGACGAGAAAAGACAAGGACGGGCGCAAACTCGCGACTGATTTTTTTCAGAAAGAACACAAATATATATATACCTAGATTCTTATCCAATCATTGCCTAAGCGCACATGCCAGGAACGTTTTCTCTTTCTTATACAAATTGATGCGTAAGCGATTCTAGTATCAATTTGTATAAGAAAGAAAAAACGTTCCTGGCATGTGCGCTTAGGCAATGATTAGATAAGAATCTAGGTATATATATATATATATATATATATATATATATATATATATATATATATATATATATATATATATATATATTTGTGTTCTTTCTGAATAAAATCAGTCGCGAGTTTGCGCCCGTCCTTGTCTTTTCTCGTCCATGTCTTTTTTAGCGCAATTCCCTTCTTTAAGTTTCCTTACAACACTGCCGTCCATTGAACAACCAGCTTCTCCCCGTTTTTGTGTTGTTTGTGGTCGCCCACCTACCTTCACTCTGAAAGCAACTTTCTTCTCTTCCCCCATAACCTCTTCCCGGCTCTCCTATGACGAATTTACTTCCCGTCCTGCGTACTGCCGCAACTTTGCTCGTCTGGACACTGACGCCTGCCAAGTCTCCCGGAAAAGCACCTATGACTTCAAACACCGTGCTGTGCGTTTCTTCCCTGGTGACGAAGTGTTCCTCTAGACTCCAGTGCGCACCCGCGGCTTGTGCGAAAAATCCCTCAGCCGCTTTATTAATCCGTATACACTGTACTCGAACAAACGACCTTCGTGACCTATCGCGATGCCCCTGCCCACCCTGTCAACTACCGCCGTAGTCACGGTGTACAGATTGTTCATGTATCGTGCTTAAAGCCGTTCGCCCGTTTTCCTACTTCGCTTTAACGTGCACTCGGGCCAGTCGCTTTCCTCCGTGGGGGAAGAAAATGTAAGCATAGTGTGCGTCCTTCGTCTTCATATATAAATATTCATCATCATCGCGAATATTCGTCTTCGGAGGAATAGCCGCCATACTTGAGAGTGGCAATAAAGCTCTCTCCGTCCGCAGTATCACAATATACTTAGGAATATCTTTCATGCGCCATAATTAAATAACGCTGACATATTATTTCGAATGGAGAAACGCTTGTGGGTCCAAGTTTTACCGTTAAGCAAAGGCAGGCTAGACAACTATGTGAATTTAAATTCCTTGCAAAACTTTAATTTTCTTTTATTTCGCGCAACCAAAGTTCAATTCCAGTTGTTGGGCGCCGGATGACAGAGTTGCAGATCACCACAGCAATGTCTCTGAAAAGCCTTCCTGCAGTAATATTGCCGCCGAAAAACGTAGCGCGCCTCAAAACGCGCGTTTTAATCGAACGGACAAGTAGACCAGCAGCGCGCACCGGGGCAGAAGCGTCATCTTCCTCGCTCTCTCACGAGCCATGTCATGCCGTTCGGCCGCATGGCGGCACTCGCAGAATGTGAGCAGTGTGGCATTGCCCCACTCTTTTCAAGAGGCATCACCTCGATGCCTCCGGCAAGGGGGAAAAACAGTATGGAGGCATCGAAAGTGCGAAGGCGCGTGTTTATGGTTTATGGATGTTTAACGTCCCAAAGCGAATCAGGCTATGCAGGACGCCGTAGTGAAGGTCTACGGGAATTTCGACCACCTGGGGTTCTTTAACGTGCACTGACATAGCACAGCACACGGGCCTCTAGAATTTTGCCTCCACCGAAATTCGACCGCAGTGGCCGGGATCGAACCCGCGTCTTTCGGGTCAGCAGCCGAGCACCATAGCCACTGAGCCACCGCGGCGGCGTTGAAGGCGCGTGTGGCGTCGGCACTTAAAGTGAACCCCGACTGGGGCTAACGGGCGCAATACGGTGTTGTGCGCAAACGTGATATAAGGGAATACTTCGTCATAGTTGCGATGGTCAGCGTCGACATACATAGACATATCTGCAATGGTCTTGTTCAGCCTCTCAGTCAATATATTCGGTTGCGGATGGTAAGCAGTCGTTTTTCTAAGACTGGTGCCACAGAGACGCAGGACCTCATGCGTAAGATCCAACGTAAACGCGGTTTCTCGGTCAGTTAATACAACCGCGAGGGCGCCGTGGCGAAGTACAATGTGGTGAACGAAGAACTTTGCAACTTCAGCCGCGGTACCACGGTGAAGAGCGTTGGTTTCACAGTAGGTTTCACAGTTGGTTTCACAGTTGGTTTCACAGTTGGTTTCACAGGTAGTCCGTAGCAACAACAATACACCGGTTACCCATGAAGGACACAGAAAATGGGCCCAGTAAGTTCACGCCGACTTGCTGAAATAGGATTTGCGATGGATAAATTGGCTTAAGAAGGCCGGCCGGTTTCGTCTGCGGCATATTACGTCGTTGACACTCAGGGCAGGTTCTAACGTAGTGTTGGACAACCTCAGCAAGCCGAGGCCAGTAGTACTTGTGGCGGAAGCGTCCAAATGTTCTGGAAAAACCGAAGTGGCCAGAAGAAAGGTCGTCGCGGCATGCATCGATAACTTCCTGACGAAGCGCGGTTGGGACAACGAGGCGATACGCAGTTGCGGTCGGGCCGTAGTTTTTCTTGTGGAGGACTCCATCTCTTAAGCAAAAGTATGAAAGTCTGCGCGAGAAGAGTCGGGGTGGAGACACAGCTGTTCTTTTGAGGTATTCGATTAGAGGCAGCAGTTGGCAGTCGGCCCTCTGGTGGTCGACAAGGTCGGATGTGGTGACAGCGCCGAGGAAAGCAGAATCGTCGTCGGACTCATCCGGTGGGCACGGAAGAGGAGCTCGGGAGAGACAGTCAGCATCGCTATGTTTCCGACCCGACACATACACGATGCTGACGTCGAACTCTTGCAACCGAAGGCTCCAACGTGCAAGTCGCCCCGATGGATCTTTCAAGTTCGCAATTCAACACAAGGAGTGATGATCATGCTGAAAGTAAAAGCGCAAAAAACAAGGACGAGAACAAGACACGCAACATTCTCGTCCTTGTTTTTTGCGCTTTGACGTTCAGCATGGTAAACCAACTCGCCCAAACTCGGCCTTTATTGAGTGATGATCGCTGACGACTCGAAACGGGCGGCCTACAGGTAATAATTGTTTTATTTTTGAGGAAAGGAAATGGCGCAGTACCTGTCTCATATATCGTTGGACACCTGAACCGCGCCGTAAGTGAAGGGATAAAGGAGGGAGTGAAAGAAGAAAGGAAGAAGTAGTGCCGTAGTGGAGGGCTTCGAAAGAATTTCGACCACCTGGGGATCTTTAACGTGCACTGACATTGCACAGCACACGGGCGCCTTAGCGTTTTTCCACCATAAAAACGCAGCAGCCGCGGTCGGGTTCGAACCCGGGTACTCAGGATCAGTAGTCGAGCGCCCTAACCACTGAGCCACCGCCGCGGGTAGGCCGTACAGGTACGCACGAAATTTCGTGATTGCCCACGAAATAGCGAGACGCTCCTTTTCCGTCACGGAATAATTTACTTCGGAACGGGACAAAGTGCGACTTTCGAATGCGATCACGCTTTCCACACCGTCTTGCCACTGCACAATCACGGCGCCGAGGCCAACACTGCTGGCATCGGTGTGCAGTTCCGTGTCGGCTTCCTCATTCGAATGGCCAAGGATAGGCGTAGATTGGAGGCGGGCCTTAGGTTCTGTGGAGGCCTTTTCCTGATCCTGGTGCCTTTTGTCAGATGAGTCACCGGCTCTGCGAGCTTGGAGAAGTTTTGAACTAATCTCCGATAATAGGTGCAAAGCCCAAGAAAACGCCGCAAGCTTCGTTTATCTGTTGGCTGGAGAACTGCAGCAACGGCGGCCGTCTTTTCTGGGTCGGAGCTAACGCCATGAGCGCTCACGATATGGCCAAGAAATTTGAGCCCCCCTAAATGCGAAGTGGCACTTTTCAGGCTTGAGAGAGAGGCCCACGGAACAAATTGCCTCGAAATCCACCCGCAAACGCATTAGATGCTCCTCGAATGTGTCAGAGAAAATCACGACTTCGTCGAGGTACACAAAGCAGGACTGCCACTACAAGTCAGAGAGCACGGTGTCCATCACGCGTTGAAACGTTGCAGGCGTTGAACACAAGCCGAAAGGAAGCACATTAATTTCGTACAATCCATCAGGAGTAACTAAGGCGGTTTTTTCTCGGTCATACTCGTCGACCTCGATTTGCCAATAATCGCTACGCAAGTCTACTGACGAAAAGTAGGTGGCGAGGCGGAGGCGGTCTGAGGAGTCATCGATGCGTAGCAGCGCACAGACATCCTTTTGGGTAACGGTGTTGAGGCGTCTGTAATTACGCAGAACCGTAGGCTGCTGTCTTTCTATGTGACGAGAACAACAAATGAGGCCCAGGGGCTCGTCGATGGTTGTATGACGTCGTCGTGGAGCATTTCGGCAACTTGCCGGCGGATGGCATAACATAGCGGTCTCTTGTCACTATCGACGATAATGCGGTGCTTAGTTATTGGCGTCTGACGAACCTTGGAGGTTGACGCAAAACAGTCGCGGAAAGGGTCAATAAGGCTTTCCACGCGGCGTTTCTCATTGGCCCCAAGATCAGGGTTCACGTCGGTCTTAATGGCTGTTGCCGTATCCTGTTCCGCTGTTCTAGGGTCCCTTGTGGATAAGGCACATTGGCTGGCATGAACGCCAAGTTCTTCAAAATGGGCAGTCACTGTGTTTTTCGTCAAGTGTTTGGGTTCGCAACTAAAGTTGGTCACTAAGAGCTCGGTACGCGCGTGAACAAGGTCGACAAGGGCGCGAGCAAAGCAAACTTGTCGAGACAGTAGCAGCGACATGTTCGCTTCGGCAATGCCCCGAGTACCGAAGCTGGTAGCACACTGAACTGTTACACAGTTGCTTGCTCTCGGCGATATCGTTGTGTGGCCGTCAGAGATGCGTAGTGATGCCCTGTGCGTCTCGGAGTCGGTATCAACAGCTCGCTGTGTCGAAAACTATACCAATTGCTCATACAGGTTGATGACCGCTCTATACTCTTCTAGGAAGTCCGCGTAGAGAATCAGTTTTTTCGAGCACTCTCGTAGCACGGCGAAGGAGCCAATGAAAGTTGCACCTCGGATCGTTATACGGCAGGTGCAGGCGCCAACCGGCGTTACCACATAACGACCAACTGTGCGTATATGCGGCCCATGCCAAGGTGCTAGAAGCTTTCTGAGGATCGTGGCTAGGTGGCTGCTCATGACAGAAAAGTCGGCTTCGGTACCCACGAGTGCTCTCACACCGAAGCTCTCGGCGGAAACAATACTTTTACAACTCGTCGGTGAGGTCTTCGGTGACGTCACAGTTGAGGTCGTCGGTGAGGTCGTCGATGTGGGCGTCGGTGGGGACACTGATGAGTCCGCCATTGAGGTGAGTGGGTGAGGTCTTCGGCGTTCGGGTCGCCGCATTAAATCATCGGATAGAGGCTGTTCACTCGCTGCGGCAGCGGCGGTCCTACCCCAGGGCGACATCGCCTTCAGTTTCCCCGGCGGGCAGATGTGCCTCTGAATTGGCCTGGGGATGGTGCGCGACTGGGCGAAGCACCCCGTCTTAGAAACGGCGACCTAGACTGGCGTCGTGGCAGTGTCGAGGGCAGCACGTGATTGGCCAGGCACTGCTCAATGTCCCATAGTCTCTAACAATACCGCGGTCGAAGTGCGCCCGGCGGAAATCATCCCAAGCCCATCCTCCTGTATGAGCAGTTGCGAAGGAGATGACCTGGCTCCCCGCAGTGGTAGCATAGTGGCCGGTTGTTGGGTGTGCTCCACACGTCCGCTTTTAGAACAGGGCGCGGGTCATGCCGCTGGACGTGGGGAAATTAGCCCTGCGTTGTTCCGGCAGCAGGACGCAATGTATGCGGCACCGGCGCCGGTCTCTATAGGGCTTCACTGTAGCTCATGATGTACGGCTCCGGTTGTGGTGTCCGTAGGGCTTCGCTTTAACTCATGACGTACGGCTCCGGCTGTGGTGCCAGTGGTGGCTGGACCGCTCGCCGAATTTCGTCACTGACGGCATCGGCTATAGCTGCACCACTTTCAGGTGGAGCATCTAAGCGGAGGATGCGCAGTTCTTCGCGGACCACACTCCGCACAAGCACCCGAAGCGCCTCGTCGGCGACTGGCAGTGACGCACAGCAGTTAGTGGCCGCAACACATTCCTGACGAACGTACTGCGCGCTGCGTTCCTGCAAGGAACGCTCCATACCCGTGGCTTCTTTGGGGAAGTCAGCGACTGTTCTTGGATGGTCGCGTATGAGGCCAGCAAAGAGCTGCTCCTTCACACCACGTATGAGGTGCACACCTTCGTAGCCTCGGGCATGGAAGGGTCAGTGCTGTTAAAGAGGCGTGTCATATCTTCAATAAACATGGTCACGCTTTCGTTCGACTGCTGTGATCTAGAGCGAAGGGTAATTTCGGCGTTTTCCTTTCGTGCGTTGGTGCTTAAGGTAGCGAGCAACTCCCGACGGAACGCTTCCCAGTTGGTAAGAGATGCCTCGCGGTTCTCGAACGATGTCTTTGCCGAGTCTTGGAACGCGAAATACACGTTTCGTAGCTTTCGGTTGTCGTCCCACTGTTTAAAAGTGGCCACACGGTCAAAACTGGCCATCCAGTCCTCGACATCCTCGGATCTGTCGCTGTGGAAGGATGACGCCGAGCGAGGTGTAAGGACTGCAACCGGCAGGGACAGTGCCGGAAGGCTGACCGTCCTACTGCCAGTAGTGGACGTCATGGTACGCACCGACGTCGTCAGTTGCTGACACTCAGGTTGCAGGCCTCGCAGGCAGCGGCTCGATTTGTGGACGGGTGTGGTGTCCAATCATCTCGGATGAGCGTCAGAATTGTCCTCGGGGTGAGCGTTCATGAGACGATACCCAACATATCCATCAAAATGTCACCGACAAACGTAGCGTGACTCAAAACGCGCTTTTTAATCGAACGGCCAAGTAGACCAGCAGCGCGCACCGGAGAAGCGCCGTCTTCAGCGCTCCCTCACGAGTCAAGTCATGCGCTCAGCCGCATGACGGCACTCGCAGAATGAGGGCAGTGTGGCAATATGTTAAAAAAAATTACTATCAGAGGGACAAGTAGGTTAAAAAGTGCAATTAAATTGAAGGGCGTAGAAGCAACTCGTATACTTCTCCTCATTTACACGAAATTATAAGTAAAACTGAAGCAAAGATAACGTAATTTCTATGTGTAACTCTCCTGTACTCGGTCCGTTATTCATTTTTTTCACTTCTATTTACATTGCTGCAGCCTCTATGTGCCTGACATGTCACAGGTAGGACTTAGGCCACGCGAGAAATGTGAAAATATATGCACATATTAGGTAATGGTCCTCCTGTGGTAATTAAATATCAGAACAAGGGTAGCGACAGGGGACACAATAAATAAAAACGACAGAGCAAAAGTAGTCTTCAAAATTATGAACGCCTCATGTAATCTAGCCTTGCGAATATTAAGATGCTCGAATCGAAGATACACGCGAAAACATGATTATGATAGTGAATTTTTATGGCGCAAGAGCATCTGCGGCCAGAGAGCGCCATGGCACAAGGTATTTTCGTTTGCTCAAAGTGGCGTCAAAGACCCATTTCCCAAGAATTTCACCCTGTTTAAGCCCAGCGCCACGCCAGGGGCAACTTGTACCCATGGTATCACCGGTGGGTACCACGAGGCACTGGGGATCGAACCCCGCACCTCCCGCATGCGAGGCGGATGCTCACCCACTAGGCCACCGCTGTTGTTTCACGCGAAAACAAACCAATTAAAAATTGCATGCGAGGCATAGGAAAACCATGCACACGTTGTGATCCGTGCCTGCTAATGTTTGAAATTCAAATAAGTGAACTCGGGACAAAGAAAAATGCCGTGGCAGTCAACGCCCGAAGAACAATCTTCCGTAAGGAACTACGCAAAAAGGTTTTCCGCATGCAGTACGATTTGTATAGTTCATGGCACTGTTCATGGCTTAAACGGGCGTGGTTCCGTCATCACGGAGATTTTGCTGACGTTTATTTGCTTACCTTGAAAATTCAAGATATGCTGCGTAACGAGCTCCCGAAATCAATTTTTTCGCCAACATCGCAAGCTGAATTTTTTTTATTCTCAACGCAATCCTTCCATTTTGCTGCAGTGAAAAAGCGGCCCTTTGAAGCCAACTTCATAAATTCAAGATATGCGATACTGTGAAGTGGGATCATGCGCGGAGCTGCAAGCCTGCCTCTTTTTTTTTTATTCTCTTTCGTTATCATCTTGTGGTAAAAACATCTCAAAATGACTGATCAAAACCTCCAATGAACAAGACCACTGAAACTTACAAAACTTCTAATTAGCAGTTTTCTTCATCAGACACTGGCACTTCTACCCAGCCCCCACTCGTGAAATAGGGCCTTTCGAGCTTAGCGTGCCAACGGCCACAAGAAGCTGTAAATTTTATCTGGTCAGAGCCAATGACTTCCACAATTTTCATGTTCATTTTTTGAAACATTTTCTTGACGATTCAAACCGAACTGCCTCGCTAAAGGCTACTCTAATTCCCTAAGAAGTGCTGTAGTTCCAATGACAGTTTGGGTGCTTAAAAACTGCTTCCGTAAGCGCCACGGGACGAGAATAACTCGATATTTTATGAGAAATAGAAATGCGTACTTCGTTGATAGCATTGCTTGCATTGGGTGTTCTCGATACACTGTTAACAAAAAAACGCCCAAATGGGAGTAAATGGCTTGCCCACTAGAGCACACCCAAAAGGAGGTTTTATTTACTCCATATATATAGTATTTTATTTGCTCCCTTATACCAGGGAAGTACATGGGAGTAAATTTTTTACTACTTACAGAAGTGGAGCCCAAAAATTGCGTCATCTTTATTTATCCTCATTCAGGCTCTTCTTACAGCAGTGCCAGCGGCGGGAACGGGCAGTAGCTGCGTAGCTGCGGCGGCCGCCGACAATCCAACTTGGGAAACTGCTCTGCCCTAATGTGACCCCGCGTCGCGCGTTCTTTTCGCCGTGTGCAAGCCCAGGGGCGGTGTAGGCGGAGGGGGCAGGAGTCGTCTCCTTGTCGTCTGCTTTTTCTTTACGAGCTCGTTTTGTTGGCTATGTTCGTAGATAAAGGGATGTAACACTAGAATCAATAGTTCAAATCTGAAAAGAGTCGCGCGGTAGTTTTCACTGTTTGCACCACGCTATATTTGAGTGAAAACCAGAGCAGAATAAGTTGAAAATGAAAACACCGCTGAAGGCTGTTTGGTACGACTGTGTTTGCTTTCATATTCACTTCTTTAAGGCTTGGCTTTTCAATATCACTGAAGAAAAAATGTAGCCTCATCTGCTCAATCAAGAGCTCAGCGTTAAAACTATGTTCTGTCCTTGTCCCATTTTCATGGAACACATTATAACCTCCTGCAACACATCGCGAGAACCACAATGAATAAAGCTGTGAGAATTAGGCCTAAGCGTAGGCTCTAACGGGGTGGCGATACTAAGAAAAGAGGGCCAAGTATGGTTTGAGCACTGGAAGGTTCTCAAGAGGAGTAAAATTATGCAGCTTACTGAACGGAAAACGGCGACGAGCCGAAAATCTTGTACCGCGGCCGGCGACCGTGAAGGCGCAGAAGCCAGCAGAGATCCAGCGACGATGGTAACCACGACGTCGCACTCACCGCCATTATCAGATGACTGACCAGAAACAGAAGAGACGCTAGGTGGCAGGGCGGATGGCGCAAAATGTTTTTTTTTTTTAATCCATCGGGAACTAAGGGCGCATTGAGACCAAGAAACTTCATTTAAAAATGAGAGTTATAAGGGGGAGAATCCTGCTTTATACCCCTTTATTTAGTGCAGGGAGTAAAACAGGTCATTTAGCATATTTTTACTCTATATTCATGGAATGAATGTTTCCGCATATGGAGTATAAAGGGTGGCGCCAACCATTTAAACCACCATTTGGGTTGATTATTATTTACAGTGTTTAGCCCCGTTCGCGAGTATCTGCGCCACAGCGCTGAATGTCGTGTCTAGAAGCAAATATGTGGCTAAAACCTCTTGTTCCTATCAAGATAGATACAAAATTGTTGCGAAGATTCCATAGACGCCCATACGTTAAAACCACGGCGGCTGATAGGCTTACCAGCGCAAACTGGGCGCTGGGGGGGGCAGACAATTCTGTACCGTTTTATCACGTCAACCCTGCGTACTGTTCTGGGGCTAATTATGAAGTTTTTTCTTTCATTGGCTACGTCGAATTTACGAGCCTGTCTCTCTTGTGGCTTGTTGCCGTTCAGCGCACGGCAGACATGTACAAAAAATTTTCTCGAGTTTTTGCTCTTCGTGTACAGTTTGCAAACAAACCATAGGGGCCGCAAAGAAGACGGCACAGAAAGCACCAACTCATTCAGAAAAAAAGCTTTAGCACCATTCTTAGTGAACATTCTTGAGCAAGTACTTTGTTTCACATTGCAGCAAAGTATGAAGTGTAAAGCATGAAACCAAGGACTCATGAAAAAGCACTATATGATACAACCATACAATAAATATAAACCTTCGCAATTAAAGCAGCATTTTTTTAAAATATTCCGAACACATGACTGAATACAATCGACTAGGGCGAGGGGCAAAGAATTGCTTGAATGATTTGCAAGGATTGCAGCGTAAGCAAGGGGAGTGCTTGCAGACTATGCCAACCAGCTGCCACGTGCTCTCAAAATGCGCCGTTGTGGAACGATGACAAGCAGAAGGCAAGTAAGGCTGCCAAGATAATTTTCGAAACTAAAGAAAGAACGTCTCACCCGTGTAAGCAGTTTGCAACGTTCAAAGGACCATGACGGAAGCCGAAGCACTCACCGCAGTGGTGGCGTAGTTGGCTGAACGCCATCTCGAGCTGCGGGAGGACGGGGGTTCGACTCCTTTCCGCCGGACACCCACCGGTCACCCAAGGGCACAAGCGTCCCCCCGTTGGAGCCTCGGTACCTCGGGGTGGGAGCCACGCTTGGGAGAAGCTCGCTAACCTCGACGCCATCCCTGTGCATAAGCATATCCGGTGAACAAGGCTCTTCGTATGGTTCGAGTCTTTGAGGTCGTGACGGCCTCTGGCCTCACACCCACATCTCCTTGTGGTGCATGCGCACAGCATCCGGTGATAAACCCGAACGTAAATAAAAAAGCAGGGTCTCCCCTGATGGGTGCGGCCGTTTAACAAGTCGGGGGTTGCGGCCTGATCACCCGCGAGCTTCTTTTGCTGATCTGCTTCTTGCAGCAAGTATTCGTGTTTATTTTTTTTCTGCACTGTGTATTTCATCATTGTGTGCGTTTGATCGTTCAACTGTAACAGCATTTAGCCTATTAATCTGAAATATTTTTTCTATATTCTCTCCCCAGTATTTCAGATGCGTAATAGTGATCAAATGTGCCCATGGAGAACTCTCAGCGAACTGGTAACGAGGCTGTATAATGAGGTAAATTTCAAAAGAAGGCTAGTTTGGCACTGGGTAGTAGAATGTTAAGTGGGTGGATGAGACTCAGATGTTTGCGGAGACGAGATGGTCTAACTGGCACAGGAAAGGACTACTTCGAGCGATATGGGAGAAGTATTTGCAGTGCTGTACGCTCTGTTTGCCTATTGTTGATGATTATGATAATGTAAGATGGTAATGATAATTGTGTAATGCGGCGCGTAAGCTGGCAATAAAATTCAAGCTTTGCAGGGAAGCCCCTCCTCGTGGGTAAGATGTTGTGGTTAGATATGACGGGGCGATCGGTGCAGAGCAGTTCGGTCGTTTTTTGCAGACATAGCACCTACTCCTTAATGTCGGAACATTCGCAAGGATCGAAGCAAAGTCCAACATACTTCAGTTGAATTGGATCTAGGTGAAAACTTATGCGGTTTCTACCGCAGCGGTGGCCAAGTAATTGAGCATCAACCTCGCAGGCGGGAGGTGCGGTGTTCGATCCCTGTAGTGCTGCCGGACACCCACCAGTTACACAATGGGTATGAGCTTTCCGCTGGTCTGGTTTTCGGCTTATTTAGGGTGAAATGCCTGGGAAATGGGTGTTTGACCCTACCTCCAGAAATCGAAAATAGCTTGTGCCATGGCGCTATTTGGCCATAGCTCCCCATGCGCCATAAAAATCCATAATCATCACTCTCATCACTTATGCGGTTTCAGTCTCACTCAGCCGTTGAACACACTACGCAGCGCATTGTGCGTGCGTTAATAAAATGCAAACCATTTTTTTTTCTTCTTTGGCACGCGCTCGTGGAGACATGTGTATGCATGCGCGTCATCAACGCGTGAAGAGCCACTCATGCTTGTGGTCTTCCGCGCTTTCTGCTCAGTACAAAGGCGAACGTGCTTTCACATATGGTGAAAAACCTGAAAAGGACGCATGCGGGCAACAGTATATCTCATTTGCCTTATTAAAGATACAAGTTTTTTTATCTACTGGTAATAATGCACGCCAAAGGGGTGCGTCGGCACGCAATTCAGGACTTCAGCACCTTTCAAATGCGTTCTCATTCTCGGCGGCGAAGCTGTAGAGCCCAGATTTTATGTGCAGTTAAACTAGTAATAATGGTAAACTCTCCCGCGTGAAAAAAATGTTTCCACAAGTGATTGTATGTTTTTCAAGATGATGTATGCTTTCCCCCAAGACAGTTATTGCCGGTAGGGGCAGATTTCTGTCGGGCAGAACGTACCCCGATTGGTCTTCACTTACCATCCACACGAAGAAATTGACGAACGAGGAAATCGCAACAACCGGAGCAGAGTCACTCGCAACGATCGTCTGCGATCATACCCTGCCCTGAAGTTTGTAAATCACGCGATGCATGGCAACACAGTGCGCTGTTTATTATGCAATGCACCGGCAAGATTTCACTCAGTTGTGGTGTTAATTCACGTACGCTATATGGCGACAGCAGTTCACATCTTCTTGAGGATCCCTCAAAGCTTACGTGCGTACGACGGGACAGCACAGTACTTAGGCAAGGCCGCATGCTCACGTCATTGTCTCAGATGTTTATATCCCATAGAGGCAATCAGTAGTTATTTCTACATTCTAGGGTAGCCCTCAGTAAATTTTCGTAGTTTGTTTCACACCCATTCCCTCTTTCCAATTTTGTCTAGGATGTCATTATCTCACGACAGATCCCTGACTCATTCTGCGTTCTTCCTGTCTCGTAACGTTAGACCAATCATTTCTCTTAGAAAGTTCAAAAACACAGGACAAAAATTATGCAGCTAAAATGAAAGTCTAGGGTCAAGAAGGTTTAGTTTGGGCTACTAAGCATTTTCAAATTTACACAAGATGTTGGCTTAAAAAGACGTGTGATATAAGGCCCAGAAACTAAATCTTTGCATACCAACTTCAGCCCGTTGGTGCAAACGTTATGTCGCCAATGCCTCGCCGGCTTAATTAAGCGCGTGTTCACAGCACCAGCGTGCTACAGCGTGCTCTTAGAAGACCTTCTCATAGAACGATGACAAGAACAGGCGAAAAACGCTAGCAAGGTAAATAAAAAATGAGATACGTAGTCAGTCCCACGTAACCAGTCTTTCTCTTTGAAGGACCTGTTTTACAAACTAGTATACTCAACGCCGTCCCACCATGGTTGCTTAAATGCCAGACTTTGCTTCCGGAGGAAAGGGTTAGACTTCTGCTGCCTGATGCCCACCGGGCCCCCTTGAAAGGGTGCAAGCGTCCCACAGAAGCTCGCTAAGTCGCCACCACAACTGACACTTTACATTAGGTGCATCCAGGGAACATACATTTGCACCGCAGCACCAGCCGTTACTAAAAAAAAACAAACCTTCGAGCGGCCTCTGACTGGCGAGGTTACGGTCTAATCACAACCGAGCTTATTTTGTTGGAATTTAGAAAGTAATTTTTTTCTCTACCATTTGTTGCACGAAGAAGCACTTATCATACCTCTCACAGAATACCTCCTCTTTTTTATTTTGGGCTGCAGGTACGTGCAGGTGTGCGGTAACAATTCTTGAACGGCAAGCTGCGGAAGTTGGGGCAAGGGTGTAATAGAAAGTTTGGAATTGAGGAGCACCCACGGTAAAGATAACGGGGTCGACGTAACAGGGCCAATGTAACGGGGCCAATGTAACAAGGCCAATGTAACGGGGCAGATGTAACGAGGCCGTTGTACCGGTGCCGACGTCACGGGGTCTGGTATAGCCAACGCTGTATCAGTTTGCCATGGAGCATCGCTTGATCACCAGCTCGTCGTGCCGTATAGCGCTAAACTCATCAAATGGAAAACGAGAAGCTTGCTATACCGGCCAAAGCGGATGTGCACGCAGAAGACGAAAGCGAGGCGCCAAGAAAACTCAACAGCAGCGGGGTAATAATCTCTCCAAAAGGCAATGACAGATGGTACAGACGAAAACAGCGTGCTAGACGAAAAGTTTGTAAACGGCCCTTATTCAGAACTGAGAACTACGTTTATACACTTCCCTGGCCGCTGTCTGCATTGTACTTGGAAACAGCGTGATGAAACGCGGACAACACGAAACAACGACCCACACGAGCCCTTCATCGCACTGTTTCTAAGCGCAATGCATTACCAACTAGCCCGGAACCTTGTTCTTCCGCTGTCTGCACTGGCGCCTACAAACAGCGAGACCGTAGCGATAAGGAACTTCTGCGTAACATGTTTCGTAAGCTCAAGCCACACTAAATCGGAAGTCGCCAAAGGGCCTGCAAAGTCGAGCTGCCAATGTAACCACAGTCATTACTAGGCTTTCCATAAGACCTCCCCCCATTTGCGTCCCATGCTCGTCTGCGTGAGGGCGCCATCTGACGAAACAGTTCTGGTGTCGTGACCGGTGCATTGGGCCCGTTTCGACAGCAGAAGCGCTTTGTCGGGTGGCTCCCCTACACAGAGCAGCAATGGTCGGAACTTGGAGGGGGATGTGTACTTTTGCCCTTCTTAGTACATGAGCAAGCGGCGGCAGCGCAACTTCAAATGATGTGATGTCCTCAGACACACATTTCACTAGACCTTGGTTCCATGGCAGCGCACCATATGATACAGCCATACAATAAATATAAAGCTTCGCAATTAAAGCAGCATTTTTAAAGATATTGCGAACCTATGACTGAATACAATCGACTGGAGCAAGGGGCACCGATTTCTTGCATCAATTGCAAGGATTACAACGTAAGCAAGACAGTGCATGCAGACAATGGGAGCGAACTGCCACGTGCTCTCAAAATGTGCCGTTGTGGAACGATGACAAGCAGAAGGCAAATACGGCTGCCAAGATGATTTTCGAAACAAAAGAAAAAACGTCTCACCCGTGTAAGCAGTTTGCAACGTTCAAAGGACCATGACGGAAGCCGAAGCACTCACCGCAGTGGTGGCGTAGTTGGCTGAACGCCATCTCGAGCTGCGGGAGGACGGGGGTTCGACTCCTTTCCGCCGGACACCCACCGGTCACCCAAGGGTACAAGCGTCCCCCCGTTGGAGCCTCGGTACCTCGGGGTGGGAGCCACGCTTGGGAGAAGCTCGCTAACCTCGACACCTTCCCTGTGCATAAGCATATCCGGTGAACAAGGCTCTCCGTATGGTTCGAGTCTTTGGGGTTGTAATGGCCTCGCAACATCTGCCAGTGGTGCATGCGCACAGCAGCCGGTTATCACACGGTGACAGAAAAAAATAGGGTGAGGCCGTTTAACAAGTCGGGGGTTGCGGCCTGATCACCCGCGAGCTTCTTTTGCTGATCTGCTTCTTGCAGCAAGTATTCTTGTTTATTTTTTTTCTGCACTGTGTATTTCATCATTGTGTGCGTTTGATCGTTCAACTGTAACAGCATTTAGCCTATTAATCTGAGATATTTTTTCTATATTCTCTCCCCAGTATTTCAGATGCGTAATAGTGATCAAATGTGCCCATGGAGAACTCTCAGCGAACTGGTAACGAGGCTGTATAATGAGGTAAATTTCAAAAGAAGGCTAGTTTGGCACTGGGTAGTAGAATGTTAAGTGGGTGGATGAGACTCAGATGTTTGCGGAGACGAGATGGTCTAACTGGCACAGGAAAGGACTACTTCGAGCGATATGGGAGAAGTATTTGCAGTGCTGTACGCTCTGTTTGCCTATTGTTGATGATTATGATAATGTAAGATGGTAATGATAATTGTGTAATGCGGCGCGTAAGCTGGCAATAAAATTCAAGCTTTGCAGGGAAGCCCCTCCTCGTGGGTAAGATGTTGTGGTTAGATATGACGGGGCGATCGGTGCAGAGCAGTTCGGTCGTTTTTTGCAGACATAGCACCTACTCCTTAATGTCGGAACATTCGCAAGGATCGAAGCAAAGTCCAACATACTTCAGTTGAATTGGATCTAGGTGAAAACTTATGCGGTTTCTACCGCAGCGGTGGCCAAGTAATTGAGCATCAACCTCGCAGGCGGGAGGTGCGGTGTTCGATCCCTGTAGTGCTGCCGGACACCCACCAGTTACACAATGGGTATGAGCTTTCCGCTGGTCTGGTTTTCGGCTTATTTAGGGTGAAATGCCTGGGAAATGGGTGTTTGACCCTACCTCCAGAAATCGAAAATAGCTTGTGCCATGGCGCTATTTGGCCATAGCTCCCCATGCGCCATAAAAATCCATAATCATCACTCTCATCACTTATGCGGTTTCAGTCTCACTCAGCCGTTGAACACACTACGCAGCGCATTGTGCGTGCGTTAATAAAATGCAAACCATTTTTTTTTCTTCTTTGGCACGCGCTCGTGGAGACATGTGTATGCATGCGCGTCATCAACGCGTGAAGAGCCACTCATGCTTGTGGTCTTCCGCGCTTTCTGCTCAGTACAAAGGCGAACGTGCTTTCACATATGGTGAAAAACCTGAAAAGGACGCATGCGGGCAACAGTATATCTCATTTGCCTTATTAAAGATACAAGTTTTTTTATCTACTGGTAATAATGCACGCCAAAGGGGTGCGTCGGCACGCAATTCAGGACTTCAGCACCTTTCAAATGCGTTCTCATTCTCGGCGGCGAAGCTGTAGAGCCCAGATTTTATGTGCAGTTAAACTAGTAATAATGGTAAACTCTCCCGCGTGAAAAAAATGTTTCCACAAGTGATTGTATGTTTTTCAAGATGATGTATGCTTTCCCCCAAGACAGTTATTGCCGGTAGGGGCAGATTTCTGTCGGGCAGAACGTACCCCGATTGGTCTTCACTTACCATCCACACGAAGAAATTGACGAACGAGGAAATCGCAACAACCGGAGCAGAGTCACTCGCAACGATCGTCTGCGATCATACCCTGCCCTGAAGTTTGTAAATCACGCGATGCATGGCAACACAGTGCGCTGTTTATTATGCAATGCACCGGCAAGATTTCACTCAGTTGTGGTGTTAATTCACGTACGCTATATGGCGACAGCAGTTCACATCTTCTTGAGGATCCCTCAAAGCTTACGTGCGTACGACGGGACAGCACAGTACTTAGGCAAGGCCGCATGCTCACGTCATTGTCTCAGATGTTTATATCCCATAGAGGCAATCAGTAGTTATTTCTACATTCTAGGGTAGCCCTCAGTAAATTTTCGTAGTTTGTTTCACACCCATTCCCTCTTTCCAATTTTGTCTAGGATGTCATTATCTCACGACAGATCCCTGACTCATTCTGCGTTCTTCCTGTCTCGTAACGTTAGACCAATCATTTCTCTTAGAAAGTTCAAAAACACAGGACAAAAATTATGCAGCTAAAATGAAAGTCTAGGGTCAAGAAGGTTTAGTTTGGGCTACTAAGCATTTTCAAATTTACACAAGATGTTGGCTTAAAAAGACGTGTGATATAAGGCCCAGAAACTAAATCTTTGCATACCAACTTCAGCCCGTTGGTGCAAAAGTTATGTCGCCAATGCCTCGCCGGCTTAATTAAGCGCGTGTTCACAGCACCAGCGTGCTACAGCGTGCTCTTAGAAGACCTTCTCATAGAACGATGACAAGAACAGGCGAAAAACGCTAGCAAGGTAAATAAAAAATGAGATACGTAGTCAGTCCCACGTAACCAGTCTTTCTCTTTGAAGGACCTGTTTTACAAACTAGTATACTCAACGCCGTCCCACCATGGTTGCTTAAATGCCAGACTTTGCTTCCGGAGGAAAGGGTTAGACTTCTGCTGCCTGATGCCCACCGGGCCCCCTTGAAAGGGTGCAAGCGTCCCACAGAAGCTCGCTAAGTCGCCACCACAACTGACACTTTACATTAGGTGCATCCAGGGAACATACATTTGCACCGCAGCACCAGCCGTTACTAAAAAAAAACAAACCTTCGAGCGGCCTCTGACTGGCGAGGTTACGGTCTAATCACAACCGAGCTTATTTTGTTGGAATTTAGAAAGTAATTTTTTTCTCTACCATTTGTTGCACGAAGAAGCACTTATCATACCTCTCACAGAATACCTCCTCTTTTTTATTTTGGGCTGCAGGTACGTGCAGGTGTGCGGTAACAATTCTTGAACGGCAAGCTGCGGAAGTTGGGGCAAGGGTGTAATAGAAAGTTTGGAATTGAGGAGCACCCACGGTAAAGATAACGGGGTCGACGTAACAGGGCCAATGTAACGGGGCCAATGTAACAAGGCCAATGTAACGGGGCAGATGTAACGAGGCCGTTGTACCGGTGCCGACGTCACGGGGTCTGGTATAGCCAACGCTGTATCAGTTTGCCATGGAGCATCGCTTGATCACCAGCTCGTCGTGCCGTATAGCGCTAAACTCATCAAATGGAAAACGAGAAGCTTGCTATACCGGCCAAAGCGGATGTGCACGCAGAAGACGAAAGCGAGGCGCCAAGAAAACTCAACAGCAGCGGGGTAATAATCTCTCCAAAAGGCAATGACAGATGGTACAGACGAAAACAGCGTGCTAGACGAAAAGTTTGTAAACGGCCCTTATTCAGAACTGAGAACTACGTTTATACACTTCCCTGGCCGCTGTCTGCATTGTACTTGGAAACAGCGTGATGAAACGCGGACAACACGAAACAACGACCCACACGAGCCCTTCATCGCACTGTTTCTAAGCGCAATGCATTACCAACTAGCCCGGAACCTTGTTCTTCCGCTGTCTGCACTGGCGCCTACAAACAGCGAGACCGTAGCGATAAGGAACTTCTGCGTAACATGTTTCGTAAGCTCAAGCCACACTAAATCGGAACTCGCCAAAGGGCCTGCAAAGTCGAGCTGCCAATGTAACCACAGTCATTACTAGGCTTTCCATAAGACCTCCCCCCATTTGCGTCCCATGCTCGTCTGCGTGAGGGCGCCATCTGACGAAACAGTTCTGGTGTCGTGACCGGTGCATTGGGCCCGTTTCGACAGCAGAAGCGCTTTGTCGGGTGGCTCCCCTACACAGAGCAGCAATGGTCGGAACTTGGAGGGGGATGTGTACTTTTGCCCTTCTTAGTACATGAGCAAGCGGCGGCAGCGCAACTTCAAATGATGTGATGTCCTCAGACACACATTTCACTAGACCTTGGTTCCATGGCAGCGCACCATATGATACAGCCATACAATAAATATAAAGCTTCGCAATTAAAGCAGCATTTTTAAAGATATTGCGAACCTATGACTGAATACAATCGACTGGAGCAAGGGGCACCGATTTCTTGCATCAATTGCAAGGATTACAACGTAAGCAAGACAGTGCATGCAGACAATGGGAGCGAACTGCCACGTGCTCTCAAAATGTGCCGTTGTGGAACGATGACAAGCAGAAGGCAAATACGGCTGCCAAGATGATTTTCGAAACAAAAGAAAAAACGTCTCACCCGTGTAAGCAGTTTGCAACGTTCAAAGGACCATGACGGAAGCCGAAGCACTCACCGCAGTGGTGGCGTAGTTGGCTGAACGCCATCTCGAGCTGCGGGAGGACGGGGGTTCGACTCCTTTCCGCCGGACACCCACCGGTCACCCAAGGGTACAAGCGTCCCCCCGTTGGAGCCTCGGTACCTCGGGGTGGGAGCCACGCTTGGGAGAAGCTCGCTAACCTCGACACCTTCCCTGTGCATAAGCATATCCGGTGAACAAGGCTCTCCGTATGGTTCGAGTCTTTGGGGTTGTAATGGCCTCGCAACATCTGCCAGTGGTGCATGCGCACAGCAGCCGGTTATCACACGGTGACAGAAAAAAATAGGGTGAGGCCGTTTAACAAGTCGGGGGTTGCGGCCTGATCACCCGCGAGCTTCTTTTGCTGATCTGCTTCTTGCAGCAAGTATTCTTGTTTATTTTTTTTCTGCACTGTGTATTTCATCATTGTGTGCGTTTGATCGTTCAACTGTAACAGCATTTAGCCTATTAATCTGAGATATTTTTTCTATATTCTCTCCCCAGTATTTCAGATGCGTAATAGTGATCAAATGTGCCCATGGAGAACTCTCAGCGAACTGGTAACGAGGCTGTATAATGAGGTAAATTTCAAAAGAAGGCTAGTTTGGCACTGGGTAGTAGAATGTTAAGTGGGTGGATGAGACTCAGATGTTTGCGGAGACGAGATGGTCTAACTGGCACAGGAAAGGACTACTTCGAGCGATATGGGAGAAGTATTTGCAGTGCTGTACGCTCTGTTTGCCTATTGTTGATGATTATGATAATGTAAGATGGTAATGATAATTGTGTAATGCGGCGCGTAAGCTGGCAATAAAATTCAAGCTTTGCAGGGAAGCCCCTCCTCGTGGGTAAGATGTTGTGGTTAGATATGACGGGGCGATCGGTGCAGAGCAGTTCGGTCGTTTTTTGCAGACATAGCACCTACTCCTTAATGTCGGAACATTCGCAAGGATCGAAGCAAAGTCCAACATACTTCAGTTGAATTGGATCTAGGTGAAAACTTATGCGGTTTCTACCGCAGCGGTGGCCAAGTAATTGAGCATCAACCTCGCAGGCGGGAGGTGCGGTGTTCGATCCCTGTAGTGCTGCCGGACACCCACCAGTTACACAATGGGTATGAGCTTTCCGCTGGTCTGGTTTTCGGCTTATTTAGGGTGAAATGCCTGGGAAATGGGTGTTTGACCCTACCTCCAGAAATCGAAAATAGCTTGTGCCATGGCGCTATTTGGCCATAGCTCCCCATGCGCCATAAAAATCCATAATCATCACTCTCATCACTTATGCGGTTTCAGTCTCACTCAGCCGTTGAACACACTACGCAGCGCATTGTGCGTGCGTTAATAAAATGCAAACCATTTTTTTTTCTTCTTTGGCACGCGCTCGTGGAGACATGTGTATGCATGCGCGTCATCAACGCGTGAAGAGCCACTCATGCTTGTGGTCTTCCGCGCTTTCTGCTCAGTACAAAGGCGAACGTGCTTTCACATATGGTGAAAAACCTGAAAAGGACGCATGCGGGCAACAGTATATCTCATTTGCCTTATTAAAGATACAAGTTTTTTTATCTACTGGTAATAATGCACGCCAAAGGGGTGCGTCGGCACGCAATTCAGGACTTCAGCACCTTTCAAATGCGTTCTCATTCTCGGCGGCGAAGCTGTAGAGCCCAGATTTTATGTGCAGTTAAACTAGTAATAATGGTAAACTCTCCCGCGTGAAAAAAATGTTTCCACAAGTGATTGTATGTTTTTCAAGATGATGTATGCTTTCCCCCAAGACAGTTATTGCCGGTAGGGGCAGATTTCTGTCGGGCAGAACGTACCCCGATTGGTCTTCACTTACCATCCACACGAAGAAATTGACGAACGAGGAAATCGCAACAACCGGAGCAGAGTCACTCGCAACGATCGTCTGCGATCATACCCTGCCCTGAAGTTTGTAAATCACGCGATGCATGGCAACACAGTGCGCTGTTTATTATGCAATGCACCGGCAAGATTTCACTCAGTTGTGGTGTTAATTCACGTACGCTATATGGCGACAGCAGTTCACATCTTCTTGAGGATCCCTCAAAGCTTACGTGCGTACGACGGGACAGCACAGTACTTAGGCAAGGCCGCATGCTCACGTCATTGTCTCAGATGTTTATATCCCATAGAGGCAATCAGTAGTTATTTCTACATTCTAGGGTAGCCCTCAGTAAATTTTCGTAGTTTGTTTCACACCCATTCCCTCTTTCCAATTTTGTCTAGGATGTCATTATCTCACGACAGATCCCTGACTCATTCTGCGTTCTTCCTGTCTCGTAACGTTAGACCAATCATTTCTCTTAGAAAGTTCAAAAACACAGGACAAAAATTATGCAGCTAAAATGAAAGTCTAGGGTCAAGAAGGTTTAGTTTGGGCTACTAAGCATTTTCAAATTTACACAAGATGTTGGCTTAAAAAGACGTGTGATATAAGGCCCAGAAACTAAATCTTTGCATACCAACTTCAGCCCGTTGGTGCAAAAGTTATGTCGCCAATGCCTCGCCGGCTTAATTAAGCGCGTGTTCACAGCACCAGCGTGCTACAGCGTGCTCTTAGAAGACCTTCTCATAGAACGATGACAAGAACAGGCGAAAAACGCTAGCAAGGTAAATAAAAAATGAGATACGTAGTCAGTCCCACGTAACCAGTCTTTCTCTTTGAAGGACCTGTTTTACAAACTAGTATACTCAACGCCGTCCCACCATGGTTGCTTAAATGCCAGACTTTGCTTCCGGAGGAAAGGGTTAGACTTCTGCTGCCTGATGCCCACCGGGCCCCCTTGAAAGGGTGCAAGCGTCCCACAGAAGCTCGCTAAGTCGCCACCACAACTGACACTTTACATTAGGTGCATCCAGGGAACATACATTTGCACCGCAGCACCAGCCGTTACTAAAAAAAAACAAACCTTCGAGCGGCCTCTGACTGGCGAGGTTACGGTCTAATCACAACCGAGCTTATTTTGTTGGAATTTAGAAAGTAATTTTTTTCTCTACCATTTGTTGCACGAAGAAGCACTTATCATACCTCTCACAGAATACCTCCTCTTTTTTATTTTGGGCTGCAGGTACGTGCAGGTGTGCGGTAACAATTCTTGAACGGCAAGCTGCGGAAGTTGGGGCAAGGGTGTAATAGAAAGTTTGGAATTGAGGAGCACCCACGGTAAAGATAACGGGGTCGACGTAACAGGGCCAATGTAACGGGGCCAATGTAACAAGGCCAATGTAACGGGGCAGATGTAACGAGGCCGTTGTACCGGTGCCGACGTCACGGGGTCTGGTATAGCCAACGCTGTATCAGTTTGCCATGGAGCATCGCTTGATCAACAGCTCGTCGTGCCGTATAGCGCTAAACTCATCAAATGGAAAACGAGAAGCTTGCTATACCGGCCAAAGCGGATGTGCACGCAGAAGACGAAAGCGAGGCGCCAAGAAAACTCAACAGCAGCGGGGTAATAATCTCTCCAAAAGGCAATGACAGATGGTACAGACGAAAACAGCGTGCTAGACGAAAAGTTTGTAAACGGCCCTTATTCAGAACTGAGAACTACGTTTATACACTTCCCTGGCCGCTGTCTGCATTGTACTTGGAAACAGCGTGATGAAACGCGGACAACACGAAACAACGACCCACACGAGCCCTTCATCGCACTGTTTCTAAGCGCAATGCATTACCAACTAGCCCGGAACCTTGTTCTTCCGCTGTCTGCACTGGCGCCTACAAACAGCGAGACCGTAGCGATAAGGAACTTCTGCGTAACATGTTTCGTAAGCTCAAGCCACACTAAATCGGAACTCGCCAAAGGGCCTGCAAAGTCGAGCTGCCAATGTAACCACAGTCATTACTAGGCTTTCCATAAGACCTCCCCCCATTTGCGTCCCATGCTCGTCTGCGTGAGGGCGCCATCTGACGAAACAGTTCTGGTGTCGTGACCGGTGCATTGGGCCCGTTTCGACAGCAGAAGCGCTTTGTCGGGTGGCTTCCCTACACAGAGCAGCAATGGTCGGAACTTGGAGGGGGATGTGTACTTTTGCCCTTCTTAGTACATGAGCAAGCGGCGGCAGCGCAACTTCAAATGATGTGATGTCCTCAGACACACATTTCACTAGACCTTGGTTCCATGGCAGCGCACCATATGATACAGCCATACAATAAATATAAAGCTTCGCAATTAAAGCAGCATTTTTAAAGATATTGCGAACCTATGACTGAATACAATCGACTGGAGCAAGGGGCACCGATTTCTTGCATCAATTGCAAGGATTACAACGTAAGCAAGACAGTGCATGCAGACAATGGGAGCGAACTGCCACGTGCTCTCAAAATGTGCCGTTGTGGAACGATGACAAGCAGAAGGCAAATACGGCTGCCAAGATGATTTTCGAAACAAAAGAAAAAACGTCTCACCCGTGTAAGCAGTTTGCAACGTTCAAAGGACCATGACGGAAGCCGAAGCACTCACCGCAGTGGTGGCGTAGTTGGCTGAACGCCATCTCGAGCTGCGGGAGGACGGGGGTTCGACTCCTTTCCGCCGGACACCCACCGGTCACCCAAGGGTACAAGCGTCCCCCCGTTGGAGCCTCGGTACCTCGGGGTTGGAGCCGCGCTTGGTTGAAGCTCGCTAACCTCGACACCTTCCCTGTGCATAAGCATATCCGGTGAACAAGGCTCTTCGTATGGTTCGAGTCTTTGGGGTTGTAATGGCCTCACAACATCTCCCAGTGGTGCATGCGCACAGCATCCGGTTATCACACGGTGACAGAAAAAAATGGGGTGAGGCCGTTTAACAAGTCGGGGGTTGCGGCCTGATCACCCGCGAGCTTCTTTTGCTCATCTGCTTATTGCAGCAAATATTCGTGTTTATTTTTTTTTCTGCACAGTGCATTTCAAGACTGTGTGCTTTCATCGTTCAATTAACAGCATTTAGGCTATTAATCTGAATTATTTTTCTATATTCTCTCCCTAATATTTCAGCCGCTTAAAAATAGTTATCTAATGTGCCCAAAGAGCGAACGGGTAACGAGTCTGGATAATGAGGTCGATTTTAAAAGGAGGCGAGGTTGACAGTGGGTGACAGAAAGTGAGGTGGACGGATGAGACTCAGAGGTTTACGGAGACTATGTGGACTAAGCTGGCACAGGAAATGACTACTTGGAGCGATATGGGAGTATTTGCAGTACTCTTGGCTCAGTTTGCCTATTAAGGAAGATGATAATGATGCTGCTGCTGCTGCTGCTGGTGGCGTTTATGATATTCTACAAAGGCGGCGCGTGAGCTGGCAATTATTTTCCAGCTTTGCAGGGAAGCCCCTCGTCGTGCGTAAGGGGTTGTGACTATATATGATGGGGCGACCGGTGCGGAGCAGTTCGCTCTTTTTTTAGAGACACTGAATTTATTGCAGACAGCAGCTTCGCCTTGCAGTAAGTATATTCGCAAGGATCGAAGCAAAGTCCAACATACTTTAGTTGAATTGGATCAAGGTGAAAACTTATGCACTTTCAGTTTAACTCAACTGTCGATTCGGATGCGTACCGCATGCTGCGTGCGTTGTTAAACGCGAAGTGCTTTTTCAAAGCGGAAGCTTTACTGGCCACGAACTTCAGATTTTTCTGTGGTGTTGTTCCGAGGAGGCACACAGAAAGACCTTGAGCCGTTGCCTAGCAACCGTCGAAGCTGGGCGGACGCCGCGCACTGGCCTTGCGATCTAGCATGACGTCGAACCGCACGCCTCGCCAACGTTTTTTATGACGTCACACCACTTTCCTCTTTTTGCACTCGCCTCTGCTCGCTTCGCCAGCTTTGTCGCATGCCTGATAACATGTCGGAGGATTGAAAAGGAGCGCTCATGTTCGCCGCAACCACAGATGAGGCGGCAGTATGGACGGTGAAAAATCTGCTAAGCAGAAGGGGCACTAGAATCGACATCGAAACGAGATGAAGAGGAAACGAATCGCCCAGGAAAAAGAGGAACAGCGCGCCGAACGACTGGCTAAACACCGTGAATATGCCGCCGCCAGACGGGCACGTTTAGCGTCCGATTAACGTGCCGTTAGCCTAGAGAATAGGCGTAAGAGTGATGCGACCCCTTCAATTCATGGATAGCCTCGGTGCTGAAATCAATCATGGACCTACAGGTCATACTGGACGTTTATGCCTGTGCTTCATACGTTGTGGAATATGTGAACAAGGCCAACCGGGGAGTTTCACACTTGCTTTCGCTACGTATATCCTGGCATAGCCGAGCTAAACCACTGTTTGTTTAGCACGTGCTCATGGAGACACGTTCATGCATGCTCGTGTTCAACGTGTGAAGTGTGACTCGTGCTTGTGGTCTTCCACGTTTTCTACTCTGTAGAAAGGCGTATATGCTTCGAAATGTGGGGAAAAATCTGAAAAAGACGACATGCGGGCAGCGCTTTATCTCATTTGAATAACTAAAGAACCATGGTTCCCATCTCGGCCCCAATGCACGCAGGGCGATTCGTCGGCGCGAAAGGCTGGATTTCAGCGCCTTTCAATCTCGTTCTCGTTCTCTACAGTGAAGCTGTAGCGCGCACGTTCAACATGCAGCTAATAAAGCGGAACTAAAGCGAAAAGTCAACGAAAAATTCCCATAGAAGCAACCATAGATGTTGGTGAGCCAGCTAGGTCATGTGAGCTTGTGACGCCATCACAACCTGCCCAGCAGATAATGAGCAAACTGCCCTCTGTTGCAGCTGGCAGTTAAATTAATGACTGTTCGTAAAATGTTTCCAAAAGAGCAATCTGGATCGCTCAAGCCCCATTGGTGGTAGGACCTGGCGTAGCAGGGCAGTGGCGCAAAGCTTAACCGCGGCACCACTGCGTCAGAAGCCGTGTGAGGACTCCCAGGGATCTAGCAGTGCTAAGCAGAGAATGCCCAATTCTGCACATATGGGAATTAACCATTTAGCTATCGCTTCATACCGTTAAAATAAGCCTAAGTGGGTCGACTTTTTTTTTCATAGTAATTTCTTTTCCGCAGCGGAACAGTGCCTTCAAAGTCAAATGTAGGAATTAGACGACCTGAGGAACGCGAAAATAGCTAGACATATAAGGTACTTCTCCTGCTGTAATTTCATCTCGAGCACAGGGCTATCATGAAGAAAGACAATAAATTAAAACGACAGGCCAACAGTGATGTACCAATTTATGAGTGACTCAGATAATCAAAAGCAACGAGCATTATGATAAAATTTTGAAACTTGGTTTCTGAGGAAAGAAAATAGCGCGGCAACTGTCTCACGTGTCTCTGTCGACGAACCAACCACACGATGAGGGAAGGTAGAAAGACGGGTGTAAAAGAAGAGATGAAAAAATAGGTGCCGTAGTAGAGGGCTCCCGAATAATTTCGACCACATGGGGATCATTAACCTGCACTGATACTGCACAGCACACGGGCAACCTTTGCGTTTCGACTCTAGCGAACGCAGACATTTCATAGTGACTTCAGTTTTCTGCTACTCTCTTTACTCTTTTATTTTTATCATCCCCCCACCCCTTTCCCTCCGTGTATGGCTGTAAACTGAATATTATTCCGGTTAACCTGCCTGCGTTTCCTCCTCTTCCTCCTTCCATCTCCACCGAAACGCGGCCGCCGCGGTAGGGTTCGGACCCGGATACTGCGGCTCAGTGAAGAGAGCCTTAATCACTGAGTCACCGCGGCGGGTAACGTTAAGATGCTCGAACTGAAAATGCAGCCTATCAGAAACCAATTACAAATTGTTTGTGAAGTTAAGAAAAGCCACACACTGTTTTTCATGCCTACTAATAATTGAAATTCACCATCGGTGAAGTCGGTACAAATTAAAATGCCATGGCAGTCACCGCTAGAAGAACAACTTAACCTCAGTGATCTCCTTCAAATTGTTTCCCGCTTGCAGTGCTTTCGTTCTCTTCGCTCCCTGTACATGGCCGTGCAGGGAAAAAAAATCTTTACTTGAGGGCAGAAATAAGGCCCACTAAAGAAGACGATACCAGTGAATGTAGTTCAAAAAAACTTGTTGCTGGGCTAGTTGGTGACAGATACTTGAATAAAGATGTAGCGCAAAAGAGACGGGCACAGGAGGAAGACACGTAGCGTTCGTGTTTGTCGTGTCTTCCTCCTGTGCTCGTCTCTTTTGCGCTACTTCTTTATTCAAGAATCTGTCAATTTGCAGCACGGAAGGAGTTCTGAAGCCCTTTTCACTGCTGCAGTAACATTTGTATGGCCCTTCAAGGAAAGCAGATTTTCTATTCCTCAACCCTCTTTCTTTCTAGAGATTAGGTCACAGACATTTATACACGTCCCCGAACCCTCCCTTTGCAAGTATAAAACAGAAACACATACTTCAGAGTGCACCATAGCTCGACGTGTCAGTCCGGTAGGCGAAAGTCAGCGCATCATTGTTACATGGAATGAATGACCGAGGCCGCAATTCACGAATTAAACACCTACTGATAATAGACATGAGAGGGAGATCATGAGAGGGAGATAACTAGAAGGATAAGAATGGGGTGGAGCGCATATGGCAAATTCTCGCAGATCATGAGTGGCAGTTTACCAATTTCCCTCAAGAGGAAAGTGTACAACAGCATAATCTTACCGGTACTCACCTACGGGGCAGAAACGTGGAGGCTAACGAAAAGAGTTCAGCTTAAGTTAAGGACAACGCAGCGAGCCATGGAAAGAAAAATGATAGGTGTAACGTTAAGAGATCGGAAGCGGGCAGAGTGGGTGAGGGAACAAACATGGGTTAATGACATCCTAGTCGAAATCAAGAGAAAGAAATGGGCTTGGGCAGGGCATGTAATGCGAAGGCAAGATAACCGCTGGTCTTTAAGGGTAACGGAGTGGGTTCCAAGAGAAAGTAAGCGTAGCAGGGGGCGGCAGAAGGTTAGATGGGTGGATGAGATTAAGAAGTTTGCAGGCAAAGGGTGGATGCAGCTGGCAAAGGATAGGGTTAATTGGAGAGACATGGGAGAGGCCTTTGCCCTGCAGTGGGTGTAGTAGGGCTGATGATGATGATGATGATAATAGACACAGCAAACGGCCTAGCAGCCATAACCTGTGTCTGCAAGGTTGTCCTCGGCAAATAAAAGATCTCACCACATTTAGTCTTCTTTGCACAAAGTATAGTTTTACTGCTCGCTTTTTTCACTAATCTTCATTGAAACAGAAATTTATGTGTTTCGCTGTCTACTATAGGAAAGCGTCGACTTTTATTGGCTGACAGATTTATTTATAGGCGCATAGTCTGGTTTAAAGTTCCGGTTGCCTTGAGGATATACACATGAGGAAATAAATTGTTTTGACTCCGGGACTTATTTATTATGTCCCGCTGCCAGGCGTCAACTCCCAATTATTCAGTACATCAGTGATTTATTCACAGCATCTTAAAGTTGAGAGCAGGCATGTCTTGTAAACGGGCCTGGTTTGGTTATCACGGAAGCCCGGCATGTGCATAATCAATAACCTTAATATCTCAGGGTATATTGCGTGAAGAGCGCCCGAAATCAATCTATTCATTGGCATGGCGAGCTCAATTTTTCTATTCTGAATGCAATCCTCACGTTTTACTGCGTTGAAAAACACATAATGTGAAGCCTATTTCGTGAATTCAGGAGAAGCAACACTAGGAAGTGAATTTATGCCCTGGGCTTCAAAAATGCCTCCTTTCTTGTGTTCTCTTCCGTTTTCTTGTAGCAGTGGAATCTCTTAAAATATTCACCAAAAACACCCTATGGCATAGGTTATCGAATTTTACAAAACCTTTAATCAGACGCTTTCCTGATCAGACGTTGCCACTTCTGAAATTGCTTTCAAAATTCGTTTTGGGGTAAAGGAATTGGCGCAGTATCTGTCATACATATCGGCGGACACCTGAACCGCGCCGTAACGGAAGGAATAAACGATGGACTGATAGAAGAACGGAAGAAAGTAGTGTCGTAGGGGAAGGCTCCGGAATACTTTCGACCACCTGGTGATCTTGCACTGACATCGCACAGCACACGAGCGCCTTTTCGTTTTGCCTCCTTCGAAATGCGGCAGCCGTGGTCTGGTTCGAACCTGGGTAATCCGGACCAGTAGCCGAGTGCCCTGACCACTGAGCCACCGCAGCGGGTTAGGATAGAAAAAGGCGCATGTAAATTTCTCTGGTCAGGTCAGGCCGCCGGTTCCATCAACGGGAAGCTGGGGCCAAAGTAGTGTGTTGCCTCCGCCGACGGGCCTTGATTGTCCAAACGCTCGGCATCGCCTCAACCACCAGGATCCCCGTTTTCCGGACACGGCGATGCCACGCACGGCTTCGTACGAGTGCTCGGCTCTATGGTGACGCCCTGCTCCCCATCATCCCCATGGGGGTATGTACCTACGGATGCTCAGGAACCCATGGTGTCGCAACGCACCCACACCTACATGAAGCAGATGGCCCTGCGGGAGTGTAGGGTAAGGATAGGGTGGCTAGAACTTTTTCAGGTGTGAAAAACGGGGCGCGTTTCCCTTGCCGGAAGTGGCACCGCTTCTCACCGATGCCGCCAGGGGCGCTGATGCTAGAGGCGCCGTCGTGCGGTCGCTGATCATGCATGCTGGAAAGCGCACGGACCGCGTTTAATTGGGTGATTTGCGCGCTGTGCTTTGCTTTTGGGATGCCGCTGATGGTGAAAAATGGCTCCGCGATGGTGGGTTGTCCACACGATGCAGTTATGAGCTCCGAGTTCTGCAGAATTATTCACCGAGCAGAACCGCATTCTTGCGCAGCAGACGACAAGCAGTTGCTGGAATCATCTGGCTTTGTTTCTTCAGCAGGGCATTTGCGAAGGTTTGATTTAAAGGAACTGGAGAACTTATCAGATCCGATTTGTGTGCTGGCGTGAAAGGCTGCTGCGCATACGTCCACACGTTTTTCAAGAACGCCCTCGAATGGCGCGCTCAACTGTTCGTTTGTAACATGAAAATAAGTGCCAAAATTTTTCTCCTCCCCCCTCCCTTCTTTTTCCGCGCCGCTAGAGCGATTCGCTCGCGCTGCTTGTAGCCTTTCAGTTTTAGGAAATTCTTTTGCTTCCAGATGGGCTTCTCAATAATGTGTGGTATTTTTGTTTTGCGTCAGCAGCCGCCGTGGTGGCTGAGTAGTTATGGCGCTCGGCCCCTAACCCGAAATACGGGGCTTAGATCCCGGCCGCGGCGGTCGAATTTCGATGGAGGCGAAATTTTAGAGGCCCCCTGTACTGTGCGATGTCAGTACACGTTAAAGAACCCCAGGTGGTCGAAATTTCCGGAGCCCTTCACTACGGCGTCCCTTATATGGCCTGAGTCCCTTAGGGACGTTAAAATGTATGAAGTGGGAAGTGAGTGTCTTGCGTCAGCACCTTCTCTTGCCTCCTGCGACGGGGTTCGCTAAGATACACACGTCGAGTAGCAAAGGATAACAGAGCAACTAGATCTGTTTGATTTGAAGCCCAAATGCTCTAAACAAAGCATGGAGATTTGCGCTGCTACTGTGGTGAAAATTTTAACATATTCATAAAGCGTTGCATGCTTTTCTTCTGGTCCTTAGACCATTATATGTCAAGACTACATTGTGTCGCATACGCGTCTGTACTGTGAGAAATTCAGTGGGTTTTTACGTGCCGAAGCCGAAAATAAACAGTAAAATGTAATGGGGGGCTCCGGACTAATTTTCCACCGCGTGGAGCTTTTTACATGCGTTGCAATCTCAGCAAACGAGAATTCCCTTTTCAAAGAAACGCTCCCAAGAAGTGCAGCTCATGAAGCATAGAAGTGTGACAAGGGCACTTCCCCAGCAAAACAGCACATTAAGAAAAAGACGCGTTTCTGGAAGATCGCTTATTTTCAGTTGTTCATCCACATAGTACACAGCAGCATGATAAGCCCGCTAAAGAACGCATGGTTTCACGGTTTTTCCGTTCTTTTCGTCTTCCTTTTGATTTACTCCTTTAAAAAAAAAGTGAACCCGTGTTATAAGCAGTAAAACTTGGCTTGTGGGCACGAAACACCAGCGCTGGGTCTTTTTTTTTCTTTTGCTGTAGGTGGCATTCTCAAAGCTCGCGGCAGAAATGACGCATCTAGCGGTCCATGCACCTTAACTTCATCTGCTCCAGTAAGCAAAAATCAGCGCAAGCGATGCTTTCTTGCTGCGAGCAATGCTCCGGTGGCTCACTCCGGGCTGCTCGCTCTGACGGCGCCGCTGTTTTCCGCGCCCCCGCGCGGCATCGGTGCGTTTTGGGGGGCAGCTTCCGGCGGCCGCTTTACACACCTCAAGAAGTTCTAGCCACCCTAGTAAGGAACTGCCTTATAAGTTTATGTACGTGAATGTAGCCTTTCATGAATTAATGAGTCAGAGTATCAAGAATTTAAGCTCGAAATGTTCATACAAGGAGATTTAACAAGAAAAAGAAATGTCACAACAGTGACCTACGCTTCTACATTCCGTATCAGCTATGATCGCTGCAAACTGAGGCAAGGTTGACATGAAATGGAGCTCTATCAAGACAATTAGGAACCGTGGAGTAGTGGAGTTACAATTTATATTCGTACTTGTTCATCTGAAAAAAAAACACCTATGTTTACACCTACAAGCAGTTAGGCATCACCTGTGAAAGCCCAGCGGGAAGCGGTGTAGTGTGACACCGACGGTAGAGTAACGCTGCAAAAGTTGGCCGCGGAGCATCGCTTCATCACCAGCTCATCGTGCCGTATAGCGATAAGCTCATCAAACGGAAAACAAGAAGCGTGCCATAAAGGACAAGGCGGATCTGAAAGTGGAAGAAGAAAGCGAGGCACCAAGAAAACTCGGCAGCAGCGGGGTATTAACCTCACCAAAAGGCAATGCTAGAGAGCACAGACGAATAACGCGTGCCAGATGAAAACTTCGCAACCAGCCCTTATTGAGACCTGAGAGCTAAGTTTATACACTTTCCTGGCCGCTGCCTGCACTGGCGCGTGTACAGGCAGCGATGCCGTAGCGATAAGGAACTGGTTCGTAACATGCTACGCAAGCTTCCGCCACAGCAAACCGGAAATCGCTACAAGGCCTGCAATTTCGACCTGCCAGTGTAACCACAATCATTAACACGCTTTCCATAAGGTGGCTGCACTAAAATTACAGAATTTAAAATACTGCTTTATTAAAATAGTGCACGTGCCTGACTTATCGAAGAAGGTACATTAACATTTCTTCTAATTTTATTCTTGCACAAAATTCCAAATAATATTTATCAATTTCTTCAGATGAGTATTTGGCTCACCTCTAATTGGCGATGTTGTAGTCACTGCTCTCCGGACTTGGTTGCCGCCTTGGCCACCCATTTAAATCCGCCTTGGTTCCTGTCGACACGAAGGGCAATATTGGTGGCTACTTTGCCCCAAAATTGGCTACTTTACGACCCCGTTTGGCGATGAAACTTTTGGATTGGCTCCTTGAATACATGAAACTTCTATTCTGGAGCATTTGTAGCCACTCTTTTATTTATTGCACATAAAATAGCAAGCAAGCATAAAGACAAGCCATTATTTTCAAACTTCGGCGACATGAAAGCCAACGCGTCCAACCCGCAGGTAGCGGGAGTGCGCATCGAAGTACCCCTACGAGCGCCTAGGAAAGCTCTAGAGCGCGTGTGGCATCGAGGGCATGACTAACAGACCTCCCCTCCAAATACCGGCCCGTATCACTGATTGCGGGGACGCCACGCGACAAAACACTTCTGGTGTCGAGACCGGCGCATTGGGCTCGTTTCGACAGCAGCAGTGCTTTGTCAAGTGGTGCCCCTACGCAAAGTGGCATAGGTGGGAACGTGGAGGGGGTCTGTTACTTTTGCCCGCGATGGTACATGAGCTACGCGCGAAGAGTGCGACTTCAAATGTCGTGACGTCCTCAGGTATAACATTTCAGTAGACCATGGGTCCATCACAGCGCACTATATGCTTCCCGTTCCCAAGCAGCACAGGTAATCGGCCCAATATTTCAACAGGATGGTCCATCCTGGTCCTTCGTAGGGCCAGTATTTGCCAATAGGTTCCAATGCTGGGCCAATTACCTGTTCTGCTTGGGTTCGTGAAGCAAATGGAGATACAACCATGCTGCCATACAAAAAATAGCAAGCTTCGCTATTCACGCAGCATTTCTAAAGGCATTGCGAGCTTACGACTGGATGCAATCGACAAGAACAAGGGGAAAAGTGTTGCTTGAATGATTTGCAAGGATTGCAGCGTAAGCAAGGGGAGTGCTTGCAGACTATGCCAACCAGCTGCCACGTGCTCTCAAAATGTGCCGTTGTGGAACGATGACAAGCAGAAGGCAAATAAGGCTACCAAGATAGCTTTGAAACTAAACAAAAATCATCTCAGCCGTGTACACATTTTGCAACGTTCAAAGGACCATGACGGAAGCCGAAGCACTCACCGCAGTGGTGGCGTAGTTGGCTGAACGCCATCCCGAGCTGCGGGAGGACGGGGGTTCGACTCCTTTCCGCCGGGCACCCACCGGTCACCCAAGGGTACAAGCGTCCCCCCGTTGGAGTCTCGGTGCCTCGGGGTGGGAGCCACGCTTGGGGGAAGCTCGCTAACCTCGGCAAAATTCCAGTGCGCATGTGTAACCGGTGAACAGGACTGTTCGTACGGTTCGAGTCTTTGGGGTTGTGATGGCCTCACGCTCACATCTCCTTGTGGTGCATGCGCACAGCTGCCGGTGATTAAACCCGTACGTAAATAAAAAAGCAGGGTCTCCCCTGATGGGTGCGGCCGTTTAACAAGTCGGGGGTTGCGGCCTGATCACCCGCGAGCTTCTTTTGCTGATCTGCTTCTTGCAGCAAATATTCGTATTTAATTTTTATGCACTGTGCATTTCACCATTGTTGCGCTTGATTGTTCACTAGTAAAATCAACTAAGCTATTGATCTTTGAATTGCTTTTTTTTTTCAATCGTTTTGTGATAATTTCAGACCCGTAAAACACATGATCTAATATTCGCATAGAAAACACTCAGCGAACGAGTAACGAGCCTGCATAATGAGGTCTATTTGAAAGCAAGGCTAGGTTGACACTGAGTGGCAGAATGTTAGGTGGACGGATGAGACTCAGAGGTTTGCAGAGACGAGATGGCCCCAGCTCGCATTGCAAAGGACTGCTTGGAGTGATATTGGAGAATTATGTTTGGTGCTATATGCTCAGTTTCCCAATTGTTGATGATGGTGATGATGACTGCTGGTGACCTTGGTAATATTCTACGCAAGCAATGCGTAGGCTCGAAAATATTTTCAAGCTCGTAAAGGAGGCATGCATCCAGGGGGCATGCATTTACACTACGCCACCAGCCGGTTAATGAAAAAAAAAAACCTTGGTGTGGCCGCCGACTGGCGAGGTTACGGTCTAATCACAACCGAGTTTCTTTTGTTGGAATTTAGAAAATAATTTTTTTCTGTGCCAGTTTTTGCAGGAGGAAGCATTTATCATAGCTCACAGAATATACCTATTTTTATTTATTTCCCGGTGCAGATCGATGGAGATGCGGCGCTCATAGTTCTTGGGCGGAAAGGCGCGGCGACTGCGGCAAAGGTGCAAGAGAAAGTTTGGAAGGGATGAGCAGGCACGGATAAGGTGACGTAGCTCAGCTGCGAAGAGGCCGATGTTTATAGCATTTGAAACCTTTAGAGTGATGCTGATAGATGTACGTGCGGGCACAATACGACAGCCTGGCAAAACAAGCTGCGGAGCGTTCTGCTTGAATATTCACCCTAGATAGATTTGACTTCACGAACTCTTCGCTATCTTATTTATTTAAAATGCTTGATGATCACGAAAATCAGAGGATACCACAATCTTGTCAAAGCTATAATGGCAACTTTTTTTTTTCAGGAGAACTCTGAAGCAACTGAACTGTACTTATTGCTTTCATATGCAAGGAAAAAAGCCCGACTTAGCGCACTTTGGCAAAAAAAAAAAGCAGCCTGGATCATTTAGGATATTTCGGTTTGAAATGCCCGGCAGTTTCCGGGAAAGCTCTCTTTTTTGCATGACGTTGGTACTGACTAAAATCTGTCTCTCGTTTTATGCTAGTACAAGTCCAGCATTCCTCCTAAGGGGCTTCCGGTATTGAAGTGCATAGTAGATGACGTAGCTCGCGCAAGGTTAGGTATCTCTGCCTCAAATCAATTATTTTCTCGCGCTTGTTTTAGTGCTTTCAAAGTCTTATGTTCACACTCATTTGTTAACGATAAATCGGGTTTCTATGCGTGTCCAGGCTTTCCTGAACATTCTGGCACATTCAGATTGGCTATCCGGAGCAGATCTCGAATTCTGCTCCGGATAAAGATATCCTGCTTGTCAAACCGCAACTTTTGGTTTCAATTCAATTCATCTTTTGAAAGAAACTTTTAGGTTTTGCGGAAGAAGAAAACTTCCGCCCTGTTGTCGATTGGAATTAGCTCGTAATCAAAAGCTCTATAAATGCGCCCGAAGGACATGAAAAGCTTCACTGTGAAAGCTGCGCTACTGCCCTCCTTCACCATGAGGATATCCTGTCTCCAGAAGTGAAGCCACCAATCCCAGCATACTTCAGTGCATACACAAGCAGAAAAACGGCGCACACAAAGCGGTACCCGAAAAATTCTGAAACTGAGTAATAGGTTGTCGGCTCATCGATCCCCCCCCCCCTCCCCAAGCATTAACAAACACTAATCACACACTCAGAGCACGTCATACAACATTTCCGCAATAAAATCACAACACTAAAGATGGTGATGGATTTTGATAGTCGCAAGAGAATCTGTGGCCAGAGAGCGCCATGGAACAAGGTATTTTATGCTACTCCAGGTTATGTGAAAGACCCATTTACCAAGAATTTCACGCCATATAAGCTGAGAACGAGGTCTGGAGAAGCCTTGTGCCCATCGTATCACTGGTGGGCACTCGGTGGCAAAGGGGTTTGAATCCCGCATCTCTTGCATGCGAGGCGCGTGCACTGGCTACAAAGGCCACCGCAGGGGTACAGCCACATTAATATAAGAGAAATAATCAAAACCCTTAAGCAACCATCCCAACAGCTACAAGATATGGTGGAAAACAGAACTTGAAACAGAGTGGAAACAAGTTCGTGCCCACAGAAAAAGATGGTCAAATTAAAATACGCTACCACACTTTATATACACCAGAGTTGGTAAGGTAGCATCAAGAAAACTGGAAATATATGATCAAACATTTTGCGGTGATATATAGAAATTAAACACATTTACACTGCTATAAAAAAGGGGGCAGCAAGATTTCAAAAGTAATACTGTACCTTCAACGCAGAAACAGGGTGAAACTAAAAAGGCTGAACAGTCAGTCCAGGAAACGTCTCGAAAATTATTCGAACAAATGCCCTCTTGGATAACAAGATAACATCACAGATGACCTACCCCTCCTCACGGCTCATATAACAACTTTTATACACCACCCACACCAGTGTAAGCACAGGGCATAACTAATGAGGCACCATTTATTCAACAAGATGCTGACACAGTAGTTGATAACCTCGAAGCCTATATAACGCAAGACGTTATCGAAATGTTAGCCCTATTCATCGAAACCTGATGCAATGAACGCTAACAATTTTTCTTAAATATACATTGGAAGCAGCACCTAAACCAGGGTGACTAACCGGAATTTTTTCGGATTCGATTCAGATTAGGGCCGCTTTGGACAGAATTGAACCGGTTCAAAAGTGTTGAGGACGAAAGGACATAATTATCGTTTTTCACATAAGCAAACGAAGCAGACGTGCGAAAGCGTGTGTTTAGCCTGGTTGGCTCATGGTTTTGCTTTTCTGGGTCGTCGACACGTCTGGCGACGACATTAGAGTCAGGATAACCTCTGATCAGGTCAAGCTTATCTCATTTCTTCGCGCCGCTGATGGATGTTGATGGAGACGACGATGTGCAACGCACAGCGCCTACCTTTTCCCGTCAAAACTTTCCTGTATCCAGTTATTAACCGCCTGTGTCTTGGCCACTCCCCCGTAGTGGGTATGTGCCAGCAACGTCTGAGGCCTTCCTTCCTTCCTTCAAGTGTGTCGCAATATAGCATGAGGCGTTATCGGCTGCGGCAATAATATAATGATCTCATGCAGTGGCCCGCAAAGCTGAGTTCTCGTCGGCGCTGGTTCGGAACCCACTTGCGGCAATATTAATTTGTGTGTGCACCCTCAAGGTTGGGCGAGCTCTAAGATATTCGGCTGGGGCTGATCCCGAGAGAGAATGATTTCGCTCAAATCTTCTGAACGTAGATGGGTTAGCCTTGTTATGTTGCTTATTTTTTCTGGGACATCTGTATATAAGAGACAAAGAAAAATTTAAAAGTTGTTTACGAAGAGATGATTCCACATGTTTGGCTTACTGTCCGCGGCAAAAAGAGAGGAATTTACCGCAAGAGGTGAAAAATGAATGTATATCAGCTATGTATATGCAACAATCTATCTAATGAAATGTAAGACGAAAAGCTACTGGACTGTGCTTCTAGAAGACCCTCCACCTTGAGCGGCTTCGTTCCAAGAGTAATAGGTCTCCACTGAAGCTCCGTGTAACTACAGAATTTCTCCTTCAAAGAACACTTACACGGGTGCGGTAAGGATCGCCACATGCGCCCTCTGCGTGACAGAGGTCTACTCTGAAAGGAATCTAGCCCGCTTTCTGTGGCACTGTAACTGACTTACCGATATCGTCCGCGCAGCTGAATTTATAGTGCGAAGCCACTCCTTAACGGGGTGAAAACCCTACCAAGAAGCTAGTGTGAAGCCTCGAAGTAACGCGGGTAAGCTTAGCCTAGATCGGAGGAGCGTTGCGCCAGCTGCAGCCAATGGAAAGAGGACGTTCCGCCCGCCCTCTCCTAGCGGAGAGAAGCGGAGAGATTTCAGAAAGACAGACTCGGCGTAATTCTTAGTGGAAATTCTTGAACAAGTACTTTGCCTTACATTGCAGCAAAGTATGAAGTGTAAAGCACTACGCCTACCAAGAATTAGCAGTAGATTGAACGATAGGCATGGCTCTTAAAGTTTTGATATATTATAAAGACGGGTCAAACGCACTGATAAATCATACCAAAGTTAATTTCCCAGACAGCAAAAATAATGACGCTGTTTGAGCTTGTAAATCAACTCATTGATGAAAGCACAGATTGAATGTCTCAATAGCTACAGCACTTGACGCCACCAAAATAATTGGGCAGAGAAACAACGGAATGATAGGTGCAACTACGGCAATGATGATATGAAATGTAGCTGCATCATGACACACATAGACCGCAGAGCAGTGTGATTTCGATTCGCATTCGTACTTGTTCACTTGAAGGAAAACACCTAAGTCTACACCTACAAGCAGTTATGCATCGCCTGTGCAAGTCCAGCGGGAAGCGATGTCGTGTGACACCGACGGTAGAGTAAAGCTGTCGCAGTTTACTACGGTGCACCGCTTCATCACTGGCCCGTCCTGACGTGAAGCGCTAAGCTCATCAAACGGGAAACCAGAAGCGTACTATAAGGGACAAGGCGGATCTGCAAGCAGAAGAAGAAAGCGAGGCACCAAGAAAACTCGACAGCAGCGGGGTATTAACCTGACCAAAAGGCAATGACAGAGAGCACGGACGAATAAGGCGTGCTAGATGAAGACTTCACCACCGGGGCTTACTGAGACCTGAGAGCTAAGTTTATACACTTCCCTGGCAGCTGTCTGCACTGGCGCGTACAGGCGGCGATGCCGTAGCGATAGGAAACTGCTTCGTAACAAGCTACGCAAGCTCCCGCCACAGAAAACCGGAAATCGCAGCAAGGACTGCAATTCCGACCTCCCAATATCACCACAGTCATTAACAAGCTTTTCACAAGCTGTCTGCGGTAAAATTACAGGATTTAATATACGGCTTTATTAAAATACTGTGCTTGACTTATCGAACAAGGTACATTAACATTTATTCTAATTTTGTTGGTGCACCACATTCCAAATAATATTTATCAATTTTATCATATCAGTGTTGCGCTCACCACCATTTGGCAGCTTATAGCCTTCGTTGACCGGGTTTGGTTCTCGCCTTGGCCACCCCATTTAATTTAGCCTTGGTTCCTGTCGCCAGGAAGGTTTGTATTAGCGGCTACTCTGCGCTAAACTGGCTACTTTACGACCCCGTCTGGCGAAGAAAATTTTGGGTTCGCTACTTTACTTGAGTCTTGTTCTCTGCCGCATTTTTTAGCCACTCTTTTGTTTATTGCGCACTCAACCGCAAGCAAGCATAAAGACGACCCATTATTTTCAAGCTTTGCCTTCATGAAGGCCGACGCGGGCCGCATCCTTCCCGCAAAGAAGGCTGTGTGTATGGGGGGGGGGGGGGGGGGAGAGAGAACGGGCATCGAAGAACCCCTACGAGCGGCTACGATAGCGCGAGGGCGCGTGTACCATCGGGGGCAAAAGTGCCAGACCCGGCTTTCGAATTCCGGCCCGTGCCACTCTGCGAGGGGCACCGAATGAAAAAAGAAAAGAAATTGTGGTGTCGAGATTGGCGCATTGGGCCGGTTTCGCCAGCAGAACTGTTTTGTCAGGTGGCGCCCCTACGCAAAGTGGCAATGGTAGGAGCTTGGAAGAGATGTGTCACTTTTGCCCCCGATGGTACATGAGCACGCAGCGGCAGCGTCACTTCAAATGACGTCACGTCCTCAGATATAGAATTTCACTATACCAAGGGTCCTTGACAGAGCACTATATGCCTTCATTTTTGAAGCGAAATACGATACAAACGTGCAACTATAAAATAAATAGAAGCTTCGCAGTTAAAGCATATTTTTTTAAGACTGCGAACATATGACTGATTTAGTCCATCACAAAATATTTGTTGATAAGCTTCACATATACGGTTTCCGTGGGAATGCGCAAGCCCTGCTAGAATGATATTTTCAGTATCGGACACAGTGCATACGAACAAACAGTGTGAAATCATCTACCCTTCCTATTGGTTCTGAGTGCCGCAGGGAAGCATTCTAGGGCCACTTTTATTTCCCTTATACATAAACAACATTATTCACTGAACAAGAGACGCACAAATTGTATCCTATGCGGATGACACATCGATGTTCATCACAGGCACTTCTGAAGTGACATCGCACTCAGTGCGAGCAACGTGTTGGCTTACATTAAAGCATGGGTTGATGCAAATCATCTTAAGATAAATTCAACGAACACAAAGATGGTGTTATACCTGCCAAAGGGAAAAGCGCAGTTCTATGCCACTTAACATCATGCCTAGGCACCAAGCTGTTAGAAACGGTGGATTCCGTAAAAATCCTCGGCATCATCTTTTCAACTCGCTTAATATGGAATAACCATGTTGGCTATCTTTGTTGCAAAGCAACTTCACCAGTGGGAGTCTTGCCTAGATTAAAACGTATACTTGCAGGCAGAATTGAAATCGTGCTGTGTACATCAATAGTGCGGTCTTTACTTCAATATTGCATTCTCTTTTGGGAAACAACTGGTGTCACAAACTTGCTGAACCTGCACTTAGTGCAGAAAAAAGCCCTGCGATGCAGAGCAAACGTTCCTTCCCGTTATCCTTCCCATGATCTGTTCTTACGGTATAACATTACTTTCATTTTCAAAATGTACAGTTACAGTTTACAGGTGCGCTACAAGACTTCAGTAAAAACCAGCGACAGGATTATGGCGAAAATCGCGAAGATGGAAAAGAAGGATTCGTGTCGTCACACCCGGAAGGGCGAAACGTGGAATGTGCCAACGCCCCGTGCAAACTACTGCAAACAATCAATATCTGCACCCTCCCGTCATTGTTAAATCTTTTAAAGCAAGAGTCAGTTGACAGCTTTTGTAACTCTATTAAAAAAAATATCAAGGTCTTTTATCAAGTTACGTGAGATGCCTATAGTTTTCGTCGTATTAGTTCGAGTGTTGGTTTCAATAGCAAATGTATTAAAATCTATTACATTTCATTTCTTGATGTATGCTTAGTGACTAATTCAACATGTAAAATTTGTTGTTTGTTTTTATTTGTTTGTTATTAATTATTTATTTGTTATACAGTTGCACGACAGTCGTATCCGCATGTGTGCCAATTTGTAAGGGGGCAGGACCCAAGTCAAGCCGCTGTCGCGGCTTTTAGTCCCGTCTCCTTCTCTCAAGAAGAGAAAATAAAGAATTCAATTGAATACAATCGACTTTTGCAAGGGGCAAAGAATTTCTTGAATGATTTGCAATGATTGCAGCGTAACAAGGGGAGTGCTCGCAGACAATGCCAACAGATTCCACGTGCTCTCAAAACGTGCCGTTGTGGAACGATGACAAGCAGAAGGCAAATAAGGCTACAAAGATAGTTCTCGAAAATAAAGAAAAAACTCCTCACCCGTGTAAGCAGTTTGTAACGTTCAAAGGACCATGACGGAAGCCAAAGCACTCACCGCAGTGGTGGCGTAGTTGGCTAAACGCCTTCCAGAGCTGCGGGAGGACGGGGGTTCGACTCCGTTCCGCCGGACACCCACCGGTCACCCAAGGGCACAAGCGTCCCCCCGTTGGAGCCTCGGTACCTCGGGGTGGGAGCCACGCTTGGGGGAAGCTCGCTTACCTCGACTCGATCCCTGTGCACCCATCCCGGTGAAGTTGTGGCGGCCTCCGGCCTCACACCTACATATCCCAGTGATGTATGCCCACAGCACCCGGTAATAATAAAAAAAAAACAGGTGACTGCCCTAATGGGTGAGGCCGTTTAACTTGTCGAGGGTGACGGCCTGTTCACCCGCGAGCTTCTTTTGCTCATCTGTTTATTGCAGTAAATATTCTTGTTTAATTTTTTTGCGCATTGCAATTCACCATTGTTTCGTTTATTCGTTCATTTGTGACAGCATTTCAGCTATTAATCTTTCAATTGTTTTTTTTAACTCGTCTCCCCAGTACTTCAGACGCGTAAACATAGCATACCAACACTCAGCTAAGGAGTAACGAGGCTGGAAAATGAGGTCAATTTCAAATGAAGGCAAGGTTGGCAGTGGGCACCAGAAAGTTAGGTGGACGGTTGAGACTCAGATGTTTGCGGAGACGAAGTAGACCCAGCTCGCAGAGGAAAGGGCTACTTGGTGCAATATCGGAGAAGTATCTGTGGTACTCTAGGCTCAGTTCGCCTAATGATGACGATGATGATGATAATGGTGGTGCTAGTGACTTTGGTAATACACTACGTTAGAAGTGCGTACGCTAGAAAATATTTTCAAGCTTTGCAAGGAGGCATGCATCCAGGGGGCATGCATTTTCACTACGGCACCAGCCAGTTAATGAAAAAAAAAAACTTGAAGCAGCCGCTGACTGGCGAGGTTGCGCTCTAATCAGAACCAAGCTTCTTTTGCTGGATTTTAGAACATTATTTTTTTTCTCTACTAGTTTTTGAAGGAGGAAGCATTTATCATACCTCACATATTATACCTATTTTTTATATTAGGATGCAGATCGGTGGAGGTGCGGCGCTCACAGTTCTTGGGCGGCAAGGTGCGGTGGCTGCGGCAAAGGTGCAAGAGAAAGTTTGGAACCGAGGAGCAGGCACGGTTAAGGTGACGTAGCTCAGCTGCGAAGGGGCCGATGTTTATAGCATTTGAAACCCTTAGAGTGATGCTAATGATAGATGTATGTGCGGGCTCAATATGACAGCCTGGCAAAACAAGCTGCGGAGCGTTTTGCTTGAGTATTCACGCTGCATGGATTGGACTTCACGAACTCTTCGCTTTTTTATTTATTTGAAATGCCTGATGATCACTAAAATTAGAGGATATCACGATCTTGTCAAAGCTATAATGGCAAATGTTTTTTTCAGGACAACTCTCAAGGGACTGAACTGTACATATTGCTTTGATATTAAAAGAAAGAAGCCAGATTCAGCGCAGTTTTGCCAAAAAAAGCAGCCTGGATCATTTCGAATATTTCAGCTTGAAATGGCCGGCAGTATCAGGGAAAGCTCTCGGTTTTGCATGAAGCTGGTACTGACTAAGCGCCGTCTCTCGTTTTATGCTAGTACATGACCAGCATTCCTCCGAAGGGGCTTCCGGTATTGAAGTGCATAGTAGATGGCGTAGCCCGCGCATGGTCAGTTATCTCTGCCTCAAATCAATTATTTTCTCTCGCTTGTTTTAGCACCTTCAATGCCTTATGTTCGCGCACATTTGCATGCGATAAATCGGGTTTCTGAGTGTGTCCTGCCTTTTCTGAACATTCTGGCACATTCAGATTGGCGATCCGGAGCAGATCTCGAATTCTGCTCCGGATAAAGATGTCATGCTTGTCAAACCGCAACTTTTCGTCTCATTTAATTCATCCTTTGAGACAAGCTTTTAGGTTTCGCGGAAGAAGAAACTTCCTCCCACTTTCTGATTGGAATGAGCGCGTAGTCAAAAAGCTCCACGCAGCCGCCACGGTCTGCGTTTTTATGGAGGAAAAACGCTAAGGCGCCCGTGTGCTGTCCGATGTCAGTGCACGTTAAAGATCCCCAGGTGGTCGAAATTATTCCGGAGCCCTCCACTACGGCACCTATTCTTCCTTTCTTTCAGTCCCTCCTTTATATCTTCCCTTACGGCGCGGTTCAGGTGTCCAAAGATATATGAGCAACGCTTCTGTTTCTGCGAAAAATAACTTCTAGGGCCAATCAACCGGCAGGAAATCATGCAAAGGGCAATTTGCTATGCGCATTTCATTTCACCAAGACGCGACCAAGATTTATTCATGCGTCAACAACCAATCTCAATTCAACTTCTTGCAAAACAGAAGATCTCTGGCAGTATCGACAGCATGCACTATATAGAGTTTCACTTTAGGCGACAGGGTTGGCTCGCAGTGCAAGTGTCTCGACTATACGTCCTCTCGGAAAATACCATTACATATCACATATTGTAAATCCCACGTGAGAAATATATGAAAACTTCACCTACGGTAATATATCATATTTAGTGAGGAAAATATTTATCATGTTTTTCATTGCGGCACCGTATTTGCCACTTGCCATAAATAGGTATACGCGTTACCTGCCTAAAACGCAAAATAATGACGTTCACGTGTGTCACCTGAAAAAACAAATACAGCTATTAGAACTTTTTAAAAAAATACAAATTATTAAAGCTCAAGTCCATAGCGTAAGAGGTATTCATGCTCAGAACAGCACCATGTTATCAATTATGTGCTTGTAAGATGATATAATTTAAAGGTATTTTTGCGCCGACTCTATATCTGAAATGGTCTTACTTTGAAGATTTCAGGCAAAACATATTCGAACTTCGTTATTTTAACATTTCTGATAGAAACAAATCTTGCGTGTGTCCGCTATAGCTCCTAGGCGCACATTGCCAATTGTTTTGAAAGGTGGGTTTGACATATAAAGTGGGAGTTAAAGATGAACCGGTATTCGCCCTCTACACTCCCAAAACAACCTCTTATCAATCTCGCAGGCAATGCCTCTTTTCAAAGAAGAAGCCGGAGGAACACTGCTCAAAGGAGGCGTATAGGTATCTTGGACGTCGTGGTAGCAATCAAGCACGCGCGTTAAAAAGGTAGATGAAATTTATCTAACCATGAAAAACTTTCAGTTCTCATTAGTGCCAAACTAAAGCGAAAATCATCCGCAAACCACGGCAATCCTGAGTTGAACATCAAGAAGTCATTCGAAACATTTCACTGAAAAATTTTCCGATACTATACTTCTGAGCGCGACTTGAATCGTCGTAAAGCAAACAGAGCGGCTTCATTTCATGGCACCATAAGCCACTGCGCTGTCGTCGTGTCACTTGTTGTGGTTTGTAACCTTCGCGCTATATGATCTAAATCATCATCTCTGTTTCATTCGTTTGTTGTATGCTGCGAATATTTGGCACTGCTAGGGAAGTGTGGACTTGTGCAATGTCGAGTCGAAAATCGAAAGCAGCCACAGACACCAAGCGCCTGCACTGCACAAAGAAGAAGCTGGTAAACACAGCATCGCGCAAAGCCCTAAAAGCAACGAGAGAAAACGAGCACGTTGTCCACCTAAGAGAAGCGGCTGATAGTGGCGACCAGTCAAGCAGTGAAAGCTGCAGTCAGGGAGACCGTCATCATGCGAGCTCAAAGAACAGAAGTTAAGAAAACGGCAGCACGTCCAGCATCTAAAAGGACCTATCCAATACTCGAGTGCGACTACCACCATCCATGAAGAATGTAAGGTTGGGCAAGTTGGTACTGCTTCATAACTTTGCAACAGCGCAACACAACTAGGAGGAGAACGAGAAGTGACACAGAGACGGCGCCGTCTCTGTGTCACTTCTCGCTATTGTTCTCGTTGTGTAGCGCTGTTTCAAATTTATGAAGCACCATTAATGAGCCTTATGACAACAATATCTTTCCAAAATTTGAAGGTCCACTGCCGCCTCTGGATGACCTTGTAATTATTGAGCATGGACTTTTAAGCATGTTACTTAGCCTTGATATAAAGAAATAACCTGCACCAGAGAACATACCTAATGCCTTTTTGAAAAGATATGCAAAATGGGCATCTAAATATTTGTTTGTTTTATTTACAAGGTGCTTAAATGAAGGTAAAATTCCGAGTGACTGGGGGACTGCTAGAGTGAAACCACTTCATAAAAGTGGAGACAAGCGATTTATCAAGAACTACCGCCCTATTTCACTCACATCGACTGCTTGTAAACTAATTGAACACATAATTCACAATCACATATCAAACTTTCTCGAAGCTAATAATTTTTTTACTAAGTTTCAGCATGGATTCACATGGATTCAGGAGGGGTTACTCAACTTGTACACAGCTAGTCGAAACTATACAGGATTTTGCCTCGTCAATTAACAATGGAACGCAGATTGATGCCGTATTTATGGACTTCTCTAAAGCTTTTGATAAGCTTACTCCCGAAAAGTTACTTTATAAATTAGACACGGAACTTCATAAAGAACAACTAGTAAAATGGATTTCAGCCTACCTTTCAAACAGAGAACAATTCGTTGTTTTTAATGATCATTCTTCTGACAGGCTTACAGTTCACTCTGGCGTCCCTCAGGGCTTTGTTCGTGGGCCTCTGTTGTTTTTAATATATATTAACGATATTGTTCCTAACATTCCTGTGAAAATTAGACTTTACGCTGATGATTGTGTTAATTACACAGAAGTAAGAAATGTCTCCGATCAACTATTACTTATTAATGTGTTGCAAACAGTTTTCGCATGGTATGAAGCATGGCAGATGTCCATTAACTTTGAAAAAACGGTACTAATGAGAATCACTCACAAATAGAAAGTCTTACCTTTCGATTATTGTATTAACGGCGTGGCACTGACAGAAGTAACAGAAAATAAATATCTAGGGCTCTGGGTCACTAACACTCTTAGCTGGAATAAACATATTGACTTCATAACGCCTAACGCTTTTCGTAAATTGTTTTTCTTGAGACGGGCATTGCGGTTGTCTACCCCATCTGTTCGCCTACTTGCTTACAAATGTATTGTTCTGCCTACCTTAGATTATGCTGCTATCATTTGGGACCCATTCACGCAAACTAACATGAATAAAATAGAGAAGGTTCAAAAGAGGGCGGCACACTACGTATATAACAATTACCGACGTACATCAGTAACACATCTTTTAATCCAAGCTTGCGTTCCGACAATAACTGAGCGAAATCGTTGTGCACGATTTAAATTTATGTATCAATTAATCAAAAGACACTACAGAACAGAGCTCACCGATTTGCTTGTTTTTTCGTCCGGATATGCGACGCTACAACGACACCAGCTAACTTTAACTCCTTTTCGCGTTCGAAATAACTGCTTTAAATACTCATTCCTTCCACGAACTATTTCCGATTCGAATAATCTCACTAACAATGAAGTGCTGCAGCCATCACTGACATTGTTCTCGCAACATATCACCTAGTTTTATTGCATTTGCTATTTCACTGTTTTGTTGTATATGTTTAATTATTGTATTCGCAATGGTGCAGAAGAGCTTCCACTTGCACTGTTATTTTTGTTTACCTTTGCCTGTTTTGTTAAACTGCCTAGTTTGTATCCCCACCCTGCTAAAATCCAAACTACGGGATTGCAGTATCAATCAATAAATAAATAAAATAAATAAAATTTTTAGAATGTGCTACTCCTGTCCTGTTTTGAACTTGATGCTAAAAACTTGTAACCTGGGCATAGCAACTTCTGCGCTGGTGAGATCGAGCACTGGCAAAGCTGCTGGTCTCACTTAGAGTCAACATATTAAGACAACAGCTTCGTCGGCAGCGCCTGTCTTCAACGCTTACCAGGCAGACACCGTCGTCCCCGATGCGTTACCATGTGTGCTCTACTACGCGCCCTCCTCTTCTGCCCCTTAACTCCCCCTCCATCTGAGGAATGGGGCGTGGAGAAGAAGGCACGGGTTAATTGTCAACAACGCGAAGCCACGGCCGCTACCTGGATACAGCAAGCGCGTAATGCCTGCACTAAATTTTAAAAAGTTCTGCTCATTTGCTGAAGGCGTAAGTCTCCTCTCTGCATTTAATAGCTTCCTCCAGTGCTCAATGACATGATATGTTACTGCAAAGCAAATAAGGAAACAAACTAAAACGCATGAGCTGAGCTGATTGACTTGATTGCTTTACGTTGGTGGATAATTTATATGTATCATAATCGCTCACTTACTCTACACATAATCGATCTTACTGTACACATTACTGCAATGTAGTGGGTATACTTCGTTGCTCACTTATTGTGAAACTGCGTAAAACTGTTTGCCGGTGCATTCAGCCATGCTATATAACTACAGACTTTGAGCACTTCATCCAACTGCATGCCCTGAAAGCTTTACTTTGCGCAGACGTGAGTAACACCATTTTCTTCTTTGAAGGGAATAGTCGATGCGACGAGTGAAATAGAAGAGAACATGCGTGTATTCATGAAAAAATGAACGGTTCTCTCAGACAATGCCAATATTGCCGCCAGGTGCCAGCTGGGACACTGCTTCACTGCTTCCGGCCTGTCCCTAGCACTTTCGGTTCCGCAACCTATTTGTGACAATATTAAAGCTGCTCATTCCTCCGTAAACCAAACTATTTTATTTGTAGTTCCCTGTGTGAATGTCCTCTTATTATTTCCTTTTTATTCATAGCACTGATCTTCATTAAATAGCAAGCGCTCGTTTTCCTTTCAGTGGCGCGTTTTATGGAGTAGCCAAGGAAAGGGGCTCATGTGGCTGGAGCCCTGCACCACTTATGGCACTTTTGTAACAGGCTTCCGCATGAACAGCTCTTGGTATTCGTCGGTTGGCTAACACTGCTGTAGATGCCCAGGCCGGAAACGGGAGCAGCAAAATAGTCAAATACCGAAAAAGAGAAGAGGAAACAAAAGATTGCTAAAATTTTTAATTGTACAATAAACCGAAAAAGGAACGAAAAAAATGGGGACACGAGAGAAAGTTCCGGAGGTCATTTCTGCGTTGCCGAAGTCTTTCCTGAGAAGTCTTCGTCTCAACAATTCAATATTACTCGACGCAAGGCCCTACATAAGCGAATCACCTATGGACGTTTCTTTCGGGAGCCCATTTTCAGGAGCCCCGAGCGGGTGTTAGGGTGTTGAGAATAGTTTAGCTGTATGTGCTGCTTCCTAAGCCGATTTCAGAGATATCCGCTTAGCCAGGTAGCATATATCGTAACCAGTCACGGGGAGTTTAGATGCAAGTAAAGGGGATGACAAGGAGGCTGACGCTCGCAGCCAAAAGGCGCCAAAAAATTGGCATCGCCTTCTCGCGCCCTACATTTCACGTTCTCCCTCTCCCTATCCACACCTTCCCTCGCGCTGTCCTGCTCTCTATGGATGTCGACAACGACGAGACCATGACCTCGGAAGTTCTGGCAATAATAGCAGCACAATAAAGGCCGTAGCTGGAAGTGTATCGCGGATGCCTTGGCCAAGCAGCAGTTCACAGCTCAGCTGGGTATGCGAATTTTTTCGAAAGGCAGTTGTGTTCTTCATATATACTCACTTGTGGTGTACACTTCATCTGTGTGAAAATGCGTACGATTTTCCTATTTAGCTCAGTCGGCTACGCCAGTTTTGCCTTAATTGCAATAACATTAATTAAGATTTTGTTGAAAAAATATTTTCCTTCCACTTCACAGCTTCTTTTTTTTTAATTTTACAAAGCGCAATCCCAGACTTCTATAGGCTCCTATCACTGCCGTCCCAAGAATTCCTGCTCGAAATGCCGCTGTGCGCGTTCGTGGCGAGTGCGCGCTTTGTGAAGAGCTTGCGCAATTTTCCTTGCCTCCTTTCTCTTGGGAAATGTTGGAAAGCCATTTTACGGAGGACAGTTGTGCACGTTAAGCCTAGGCGGCCGCAACGTGCTGCAATAGTATTCTTTTCACGCCAAGACAAACACAACATTGCAACAGATTGCTTTCGAACGCACGTTAGAAATCACGTTCTTATGAACCCAGGTGCCCGCTTCAGAATGCTGCTGTTGAAAGGCAGAGGCGCAAAAAAGCAAGGAAGCGCACATACGGTAGACAGAACAAGCGTCAAACTACCAAGCGATTTAATTTGTCGTCTTTATATCTGTATATAAAAGTAAAAAAATTGAAAATTTGTTTATGAAGAGATGTTCCCACAATTTGTAGTTTACAATCTGCGGCAAAAAGATAGGAATTTATGGCCAGAGGCGCAAAACCAAATGAGCGCAAAATGAATGTCTATCAGCTACGTGTACGCAAGAATCCATGTGCTGAGATATATAAGAAAAAAAGCTGATGTACTGTGCTTGTAGAGAACCGTCCACCTTGAGCGGCTTTGTTGTGAGAGTGACAGGTCTCCCCTGAAGCTCGTGTCAGCCGGCAATTTCTACTTCAAGGAGCACTTACACACGCGCGATAGAAACCGCGCATGCCCCCTCTACGTTACAGCGCTAACTGTGAAAGGAAACTATCCAGCTTTCTGTCGCCCTGAAACTGACTTACCGATACCGTCCGCGCAGCTGACCTTTTTAGTGCGAGGGCACTACTTAACGGGGTGAAATCCTATCAAGAATCTTGTGTGAAGCATCGGAGTAACTCGAGTAACCTCACGTTACTTCAATAACACTTCTGTTAGTCCTAGTTGGTGCATGGTGATACAGATGAACGATGAGCGCAAACTATTCGACGAACCACATACACAGGAGAAACACAAGGACTGGCGCAACTCTGTTTTTCTCCTGTATGTGTGGTTCGTCGAATAGTTTGCGCACATCGTTCATCTGTATAACCTCAGTTTAGATCGGAGGAGCGTCGCGCCAGCTAGAGCCAATGGAAAGAGGACGTCCAAATTTGCAATTCTACTTTAATAAAATACTGTGTCGGACTGCTCGAACAAGGTATATCATAACTATTCTAATTTTCTTGGTGCACCCCATTCCAATTAAAATGTATCACTTTCATCGTATGAGTTATTGGCTCACCACTCATTGCGAACGTTGTAGTCACTGTTGACTGGGTTTGGTTCCCGCCTTGGCCACCAATTTAAATCCGCCTTGGTTCCTGTCGCATGGAAGAGCTGCTTTGGTGGCTACTTTTCGGTAAATTCGCTACTTTACGACCCCGTCTGGCGAAGAAAATTTTGGGCTGGCTTCATGGCTACTTGATACTTGTTCTCTGCCGTACTTTTGCCACTCTTTTGTTTATTTAATCCACGGTCAACCGCAAGCAAGCATAAAGACGGCCCATAATTTTCAAGCTTTGTCTTCATGACGGCCAACGCGTGCCGCATCCTTCCCGCAAGGGGGGGGGGGGCATTGAAGTACCGCTACGAGCGGCTAGCACAGCTCGAGAGCGCATGTACCATCGGGGGCACAAGTGACAAAACCTTACTTTTGCCCCCGATGGTACATTAGTAGCGCGGCGAGAGTGTGACTTCAAATGACGTCACGTCCTCAGGTATAACAGTTCACTAGACCATGGGTCCTTGACAGCGGTCTATATATTTCCCGTTCGTGAAGCAAATAGCAATACAACCATAGAACCATACAATAAATATAAAGCTTCCCAATTAAAGCAACATTTTTTAAAGATATTTTGAAGTTCTCACTGAATGCAATCCACTAGAGCGAGCAGCAAAGGATTGCTTGAATCAACTGCAAGGATTGCAGCGTAGGCAAGGGGAATTCTTGCAGACAGTGCCAGCGAACTGCCACGTGCTCTCAAAGTGTGCCATTGTTGAACGATGACAAGCAGAAGGCAAATAAGTCTGCAAGATAATCTTCGAAAATAAAGAAAAGGCGTCTCACCCGTGCAAGCAGTTCGTGACGTTCAAAGGACGATGACGGAAGACGAAGCACTCACCGCAGTGGTGGCGTAGTCGGCTGAACGCCATCTCGAGCTGCGGGAGGACGGGGTTTCCACTCCTTTCCGCCGGACACCCACCGGTCACCCAAGGGTACAGGCGTCCCCCCGTTGGAGCCTCGGTACCTCGGGGTGGGAGCCACGCTTGGGGGAAGCTCGCTAACCTCGACACCTTCCCTGTGCATAAGCATATCCGGTGAACAAGGCTCTTCGTATGGTTCGAGTCTTCGGGGTTGTAATGGCCTCACAACATCTCCCAGTGGTGCATGCGCACAGCATCCGGTTATCACACGGTGACAGAAAAAAAATAGGGTGAGGCCGTTTAACAAGTCGGGGGTTGCGGCCTGTTTACCCGCGAGCTTCTTTTGCTCATCTGCTTCTTCCAGCAAATATTCGTGTTTATTTTTTTTCAGCACAGTGCATTTCACCATTGTGTGCGTTTCATCGTTCAACTGTAATAGCATTTAAGCTATTAATCTGAAATATTTTTTTCTATATTCTCTCCCCAGTATTTCAGGCGGGTAAAAATATTTATCTAATGTGCCCAAAGAGAGCTATCAGCGAACGAGTAACGAGTCTGGATAATGAAGTCGATTTCAAAAGAAGGCTAGTTTGGCAGTGGGTGACACAAAGTTAGGTGGACAGATGAGACTGAGAGGTTTACGGAGACTTTGTGGACTAAGCTGGCACAGGAAATGATTACTTGGAGCGATATGGGAGTATTTGCAGTGCTCAAGGCTCAGTTTGCCTATTGCTAAGGATGATGATAATGATGCTACTGCTGCTGGTGACGTTGTTGATATTCTACAAAGGCGGCGCGTAAGCTGGAAATAATTTTACAGCATTGCAGGGAAGCCCCCCCACCCCCCTCGTGGGTAAGGGAATTTGTGACTATATATGAAGGGGCGATCGGTGCAGAGCAATTCGCTCGTTTTTGCAGACATTGAATTTATTACAGACAGCACGTCCTCTTTGCAGTGTGTGTATTCGCAAGGATGAAAGCAAAGTCCAACATGTATGAGTTGAATTGGATCAGGATGAAAACTTATGCGAATGAGTGTGACTCAGCTGTAGAATCGGCTACGCGGCACGTGGTGCATGCGTTATTAGATTGCAAAGTGTTTTTTTTTGTTTCCACGGGCTCATGGAGACACGTGCATGCCTGCACGTCGTAAACGGGTGAAGCGCTACTGGCGCTTGTGGTATTCCGCGTTTTGCTACGTAGTACAAAAGCTCATATGCTTTGAGATATGGCGAAAAAATCTGAGAATGTCGATATGCGGTTAATACTATATCTCATTTATCTTATTAACGAAACAAGTTTCCCATCTCGGTCGTAATGCACGCAGCTGGCAATGCGTCTGCACGCAAGGCCGGATTTCAGCGCCGTTCAATCGCGTTCTCGTTCTCTACGGCGAATCTGTAGCACCCAGATGCGATATGCGGCTAAACTATTATTGACGGCAGACTCGATCGCTTCGGGGGTAAAAAAAACTTTCCACAGTTATTGTGTAAAATGGCGGCGCCCTGCCCGCCCGCTTCACAGCGAGAACAGGTTCCTCGCTAATCCCTCAGAGCAATATCGTGTTCTAAACTGTTGTATTCGCCTTTGATTTCCCCATTCTTACCTTCCCTTAAAGTTTCAACAGGGAAATAGGTTTTGTTTTTCAGATAAAAAGGCGATTTCTCAGGTGTTAAGCATGACAATGCAGCCATCCGACGCAGTTCGAATGGCTTGGTTTTGACACGACTTGTATTAGAGTGGCTAAAGCAGTGCCTGAATCTGTCCGTCGCGTACGTACAATTAAAAGGATTTTAAACGACATGCGCGTATGCATGTATTTCAGCATTTATTATGCATTTAAGAAATATTTTTGTTATTTTTGCAAAATCCAAAGTATGGATTGTGGCGCCACACAAGCTTGGCGTAAGACACGAGAACCATTTCAATGGCCATTGAGATCTGCCGTGTAGCTGCGACACAACTCCTTCGAGTTCGCTGGCGGTTGAGAAATTCGAAGGCTCTCGACTCGATGCCCACTGAAACTGGCCCGGTGACCGGGGTATTATACACTTCCCTGGGCACTGTCTCCATGGCGGGTGCAGACAGCAGGACCGTAGCCATAAGAAACTACCACAGCGACCGAAAATCGCATCAACGCATGCAAAGTGAAGCTGCGAATACAGCCACAGTCATTAACAGAATAATTAAGACTGCAAGAACTGTGAAAATATAGCAAATGGCCTTTATAAAATACTGTGCATGACTTAAAAAACAAGGTATGTTAATATTTGTTCTTATTTTCTTGGAGCACAACATTCGAATTAAAAATTTAGCACTTTTAAGGAGTGTTTGACCCACCACCCATTCGCAATGCTGTAGTCACTGTTGGCCGGATTTTGTTCCCGTCTTGGCCACTATTTTAAATCCGTGTTGGTTCCCATCTCCAGATAGCGCTGTATTTGGTGGCTATAAACTTTGCTCCAAATTGGCTGTTTTAGAACAATTTCTGAAGACGAAAATTGTGGGTTGGTCCCCTTGTTACTTCGTACATCTGTCCTGGCGCATTTTATCGCCATTTTTTTCTTCTATTAAATCCAGCAGCAAACATGCGTGAACCCGACCCAATATTTTCAAGCTTTGCCGTCATGCAGGACAACGCAGGCACCGTCCTTCCCGCAGGGAGGTGGACTGCGCATCGAAGTACCCCAGCGAGCGGCTAGGATAGCTAGAATGCGTATGGAGGTACTACAAAGGACAAATCTTCCCGTTACGCGAGTTCTAGGAAAAACGTTATTTGCAGCTCCATATCGCCACCCTGTCTCCTAATATTGTGAAGTGAGCAAGGAACATTTGGGCATTCAATGCCTTCATACAAAATCAGGCGACTGTATAGCAAGATAGAGGTACAAAAATGTTTTTCCAGGAAAACGCGCCCGGGAACTTTTGTCCTACAGTTGTACATGAGCACGCGGCGGAAGCGCGCCTTCAAATAACGTACCGTCCTCAGGTATATCATGCTACTAGACCTTGGATTCATGACAGCGCACTATACACTATATGCTGCCCGTTTTGAACCAAATGGCGATACAACCTCGCAACCACACAATAAAAAGCTTCGCAATTAAAACAGCATTTTTTTAAGATATTGTGGACTGATGACTGGATACAATCGACTTGAGCAAGGGGCAAAGAATGGCTTGAATGATTTGCAAGGATTACAGCGTAACAAGGGGAGTCGTCGCAGATAATGCCAACAGATTCCACGTGCTCTCAAAACGTGCCGTTGTGGAACGATGACAAGCAGAAGGCAAATACGGCTGCCAAGATGATTTTCGAAACAAAAGAAAAAACGTCTCACCCGTGTAAGCAGTTTGCAACGTTCAAAGGACCATGACGGAAGCCGAAGCACTCACCGCAGTGGTGGCGTAGTCGGCTGAACGCCATCTCGAGCTGCGGGAGGACGGGGGTTCGACTCCTTTCCGCCGGACACCCACCGGTCACCCAAGGGCACAAGCGTCCCCCTTTGGAGCCTCGGTGCCTCGTGGTGGGAGCCACGCTTGGGAGAAGCTCGCTAACCTCGACTCGGTCCCAGTGCATAATCCCAGTGATGGTGTGATGGCTCCGGCCTCAAACCTGAATATCCCAGTGATGGTGTGATGGCCTCGCACCCACATATCCCTGTGGTACATCCGCAGGGCATCCGGTAATCACCGGTTTAAAAAACATAAAAAAACAGGGGACTCCCTTAATGGGTGAGGCCGTTTAATATGTTGAGGGTTGCGGCCTGGTCACCCGCGAGCTTCTTTTGCTGATCAGCTTATTGCAGCAGATATTCGTGTTTATTTTTTTTCTGCAGTGTATTCCACATATGCTTCGCTTCATTGTTTACTTGTAACAGCATTTAAGTTGTTGATATTTTAATTGTTTTTTTTTAAATCGTCTCCCCAGTATTTCAGACGCGTAAACATCGCATGCGAACACTCAGCGAACGGTTAACGAGGCTGGAAAATGAGGTCAAATTCAAAAGAAGGCAAGGTTGGCAGTGGGCGGAGAAAGTTAAGTGGACGTATAAGACTAATACCCCTGTCACACGGGCACCGTAGATGCCTTTGAGAACCAGGTCTTTATATCCAAAGGCGTAAGGTGCGCAGCTGCATGGCACAAATGTTGCGCCTTTACCGCTAAGGGCCTTGGAGGCGAAGGCACCCGTCAAAAATCTTTGGAGCCCAAAGGCGCGGCCTTCAAGATCCTGCGATCGCAGTGCCACCCAACGTCAAAAAGTAAAAGGAATACAAAATAGATACAGCCAACAATGTTTGAAAACATTCCTTTTAAATTACAAAAGGTGTGTCTGACTTTGCTTTTTGTGCGGGCGTTTATGTTTTATGCCCAGATTTAAAGACAGTGAAGGTGTAGCAGCAACACCGAGCCTCCCTGGGATTCCAAGGCAATACCCAAAACCTGCTCTTGCTGATGAATCTAGCTGTCGCAGTTCTTTTAAGGACGCAGTTAGAGTAAAAAAATTGTCTGAGCTCAACGAATGAACAGAATACATCACTTTAATCTTAAAACACTCACTCCAGCCGCCTCGAGCACAGCAGCGGGTGCTAAACCTGAACGACAGTTTCACCTTTGGGCTGCACCGTGTAGCTGCGTCGCTGCTCCTTTAAGCTTTCGCTCCTTTGGTGAAAAAAGGCGCCTTTGCTGGAAAGACCTTCCACGAATGCCGTGTGACAGGAAAATAAGAGGTTTGCGGGGACGAGGTAGTCACCTGCCACAGGAAAGGACTACTTGCTGCGATATGTCAGGAATATCTGTAGTGCTCTAAGCTTAGTTCGCCTAGTGTTGACGAAGATGATAATGCTGCTGCTCGTGGCCTTAGTGATGTACTAGACAGGGGGTGCGCAGGCTTGCAGTTATTTTCAAGCTTTGCCGGGAAGCCCCCCTTTGTGGGTAAGGGTTTGTGATTATATTTTATGGGACGATGGGTGCAGGGCAGTTAGCTTCTTTTTTGGAGACATTTGAAACAGCGCTTAACCGTTGCAGTCAATAAATTCCCAAAAATCGAAGACAATCCCCACATACTTTAGTTAACACTCTGCCTTTTCTGCGCGTGAGTGCGACACACGAGCTCAGAAAACATTGCTGCTTGTCCTAGCTGTATCGGATTACCTATCCATATAGCGCCGCCTCATAGATGCCTTGATTGAGGCAGCTGGACTTTCTGACAAGCCTTACAATACTGCACACACGAAAGGCTGAGACAATATTGAACGTGTCTGTTCGCCTCTTTTTCTTTACTTTGAAAGCAGTCCTAATGTGCAACCCCCGAAACCAAAATAACTATTATCTGCTGAAGTGATACATTAACCCCAAGTAATAGCTCAACCGCCCCCCCTACATCCTATATAAAGACGAACCATCTGCCACCTGCACCATCCAAGATAGAGGCTGCCCATCTACCGACCACATCTTCGATCCACCGACTCAATACAGATGCCGCCACTAACCCACCTACCTCCACCCTACTCAAGAGCCACAGGCCAGATAAAATATTGGATGGATGGTTTGGATAGAGTCCTTCCGAAGAGAAAGGCAATGAACGAGTGAACAGACAACCCATCACCCCTTCGGGCAACGGCCAAATTTAAGGACAATATGTACATGAACGCCTATTGTGGCTTGTCTAGCTATAACGATTCACGCCGGAAAAGAGACGACGAAATTGAATTGAGAGACCCAATGGCGAGGCCTGCTCCCCTGGACAAGCACCACCCTCCAGCCGCCACCTCCCCACAAAACCCTTCTGCCTACAGAGTGCCGTACCAAATACAGCCTTCCTTGAATCGAGCCGCCACGGTGGCTGAGTGGTTACGGCGCTCGGCTGCCGGCCCGAAAGACGCGGGTTTGATCCCGGCCGCGGCGGTCGAATTTCGATGGAGGCGAAATTCTAGAGGGCCGTGTACTGTGCGATGTCAGTGCACGTTAAAGAACCCCAGGTGGTCGAAATTTCTGGAGCCCTTCACTATGGCGTCTCTCATAGCCTGAGTCGCTTTGGGACGTTAAACTCCCATAAACCATAAACCATAACCTTCCTTGAACCATCCCCGGGCACCTTCCTCCTCATGGGAAGTTTTTTCAGCGGTGTGAAGCCACGGCGTAAACTGCAACAATCATTGGAAAATAGTACCTAATTAACCATCTAGAATTTTCGCATCAGATGTCTCATCATCCCCGTGAACTTTTTCTTGCTACTTGCACTCTTGCTACCTTTTAATCTCATTCGAATGCCCTAATAACGGAGGTGTTTTAGATGAAAAGAAGGTAAGCGATTCAGCAAAAGGCATATGGAGAGGACCCATTAGTCACGAGGCCTTTGGCGTATGCCCCGTCTTTTTAATAATTTAATTAAAATTACCACCCAACGAACACAACAATTTGGGCTACTGGAGTTGAGCTAACCACATTGTATTATCCGTTCTTCCCCTCCCCCTCCGTGCTTTTTCTTTTTCCGAAAGAGGAAGCTGGTTCTGTATGTAGCAGCTTAGTTACCTGTATTGACTTATGCCTTCTTCCTGTCCTATCTTCTCATATGACAATTTCGAGATAACATTCATCATATTTTTGCTCAATCATTCATGAAAGATTACTGTCGTGTACGACATATTTGAGGGTATTTTCTGAAATGTCAACATAGTGCGCAAAATAAATATGAGGAACACCCAACCGTTAGGATTTTGTGATATGCTGCGGTAATCTAAAGCACGCCCGTAGGCAAGGCTGTCTCTCAAATTCGGTGAACTTGAACAAAACTTACGATATTCGAAGAACTCACCACTTTCAATTTTTCGCTTTCCCTTCAGCCTCTTGAAGTTTCATTTATGATAGCGCGAAAAAAATATGAGGATACCATCTTCAGCACATCGATTCAATTGTGACGGCACTCATTCATCGTCCCTTCATTCTGCTGGTTCAAAAAGGCTGCATGGTGCAACGCTGTCTTAAACGCCTTCTGATAGAACGATGAGAAGCACAAAGCTACTAACGCTTCTGAAGTAACTGAAAACGACAAAAAACCCTTCCCGGTGTAACCAGTGTTTCGCGTTAAAAGAGTGGTTTTCCAAAATAGTATCCTCACCGCAGCACTGGCATAGTTCTACACTGCCAGGCTAAGCTTTGGGAGCAAAGGGGATCGACTCCTGCAGCCGGATACCCACAGGGGCCGCTGGAGTGGGTACAAGCATGCCACATTCTGTGCACTTTGGCAAGCGACGCTTGGGAGAAGCTCGCTAACTCGCCTCCATAACTGACCCTTTACATCAGGTGTATCCAAGGGAGATGCATTTACACCACAGCACCAGCCTGTTAATGAAAAAAAAAAAACTCGGTGTGGCCGCTGACTGGCGAGGTTGCGGTCTAATCACAACTGATCTTATTTTGTCGAATTGAGAATAATTTTTTTCTGCATCAGTTGTTGTAGCAGGAAGCACTAATGTGCCTTTTTCCTGGTACATATTTTTTTTTGGCAGCGGAGGGAAGGATGTAATAGAACTTTTGGAATTCTGAAGCTGCCACGTCAAGGTAACCTAGCGTGGCTGTAACTGGGCCGATGTTTCTAGCATTTAAAACATTTAAAGTGATGGCAATGACAGGAGATGTAGATGAGCAATATGAGAGCATGTCAAAACAAGCTGCGAAGCTTACTGCTTGAATATTCAGCCTGCATGGAATGTTACGCCGCAAACCCTACGAAATGTTAATTAATTTATAAGTTCTTGGTTATTGGCTAACACAAGAAACACCAGAGCATAATACAATAAGGTCAAAGTTAGAATGGCAACTGTTTTATCAGGGAAACTCCTAGGCGACTGAAATGTACTTCCAGCTTTCATATTCAAGGTATGCAGCTAATGTCACACTGTTTAGCAGTGTGAAAAGCGGTTTATGGCATTCCACATATTTAAATACCAATTCGTGATGGATTTAGAGGAAAGCTATTGCTTTTGCTGGAATCAGTAGCGGTTAAGTTCCGTCTCTCGTTTTGCGCTAGTAGGTAATCCGCATTGCTCCTCAGGGGCTTCCATTATTGAAGTAGATAGTATGTCACGGAACACGCGCGTGAGTAGAGATCTCCGCATGAAATCGATTAATCTCCGTCGTTTATATTGGTACCTACAACGACATGCGCGATGCCGCATTTGTTCACGCTAAATGGGGTTCCTAAGCATGTCCAGCCTTTTCTCAACCTTGTGGCAGAATTCGCATTGGCGATTTGGAGGTCCTCCGCAATTCCGTGCCTGATCAAGTTATCCTGCTGGTCCAACCACAACTTCGGATCTGAGTTCAATTCGTCCTTTCAAACTTGCTTCCTGATATCGCGTGTCATGAAATGTTACTGCCAATTGCTGATTAGAATGATCGTGTGGCTAAAAAGCTCCATTAATTTCTCCGTGTGGCATGCGAATCATGAAAGAGGAAGCTGCCCTACTTCCCTCCCTCTTCGTGTGAATATCTCGTGTCTGCTGAAGTGAAGCCTCCGATGGCAGCATATTTGAATGGTAACCTGATCAACAAAAAGCGGACTGATAATGGTACCCGAAAAATTTCTACATCTCAATAACTGGTTGCTGGCTCATTTTCACTCCATAGGAGGTATTCTAGTGAAGCAAATTACCTATATTTTATTGCTTTTGTATTCCTATTAACATGGCAGAAACGAAATAAATGGGCAATAATCTAAGAAAGGAACAGCAGTTCACAATCGGTAGCTATGTGTTGGAAGTGGTAAACGAACAAGTCTACTTATGACAGGTAGTGACCTCTGATCCGGATCACGAGAGAGAAATAGCTAAACAAATAAGAATGGGGTGGAGCTCATATGGCAAGTTCTCCCAGATCATGAATCTCAGCTTACCAATAGCCCTCAAGACAAAATATACGGCACCTGTATCTTATCAGTACTCACCTATGGGGCGGAAACGTGGAGTATAACGAGAAGTGTTCAGCTCAAGTTAAGAACAACGCATCGAGCAGTGGAAAGAACATTGATAGCTGTAAAGTTATGAGACCCGAAGCCACCTGAGTGGGTGAGGGAACAAACCCGGGTTAACATATCCTAGTCAAAACCAAGATAAAGAAGGGGCTTGGGCAGGGCATAAAATGCGAAGGCAAGGTAACCGCTGGTCTTTAAGATTGACAGAATGGATTCTAAGAGAAAGTAAGCGTAGCAGGGGCGGCAAATAGTTAGGTGGTCCGATCAGATTAGGAGGTTTGCAGGCACACGGTGGTCCCCGCTGGCAACGGAGAGGGTTACTTGGAGAGACTTGGGTGAGGCCTTTACCTTTTCTGTGGACGTAGCAGGGCTAATGTTCGTGATTATGATGTTTTGTATGCTCCTAAATGATGGGGAACACTTTGAAGAAGTCTATGGCCCAATCGCTTGCAAGGTAAACTCGGGCTTGAACGTTTACACAACTTACGTAGTAGCAAGTGCTGCGAAACGCAACTGGTAAATTTCTACACGGAGTAAATTTCACAAATATTCCGTTTTTACGCTAGTTCGTTTTTATAGTGCCTTGCTGTACTAGATAAGGGAAAACGTTTTTGTATGTCACGTTTACAAGTCCATTCTTCTGGCACCTATTTGATGCTCAGACACCTTTCTGTTGGTGAGTTGAGCGCAACGCACTCTTTAACTTAGTGTTTTTATTTAAGTAGTCTAACGGTCGACGGAATACCGTCTGGTCAGGATGAAGCACAATAACAGGGTGAAGTTTGGGTAACTGACCAAGTTAAAAACAAACGAAAATGATGTTTCGGGTCCCGTAAGGGTCCCTTGTTCACAATAAGAGTGTCAAAGAAGAAGGCAAGATTATATAGTCTTCAGGATTGTTCCTAATCTTTTCGCGTAGATATGATGAAGAGAGCCTTGATTCCTGTTCTAGGTATCTTTCGTCGTCTGGATGACTAATGATTCTAGATACAGTCTTTTCAAATTATTCCTTTCTGTGGCTACAATCGCCGCCTCTTCCCAGGCTATCTCGTGGCGGCAGTGGTCTGCACGTGCTCGGCGATAGTGTTATTTGATGCGCGATGGTTCCTTACGTCACCTTGATGATCTTTCTTTCGTCGCTGGAAGTTCCCGGTTTCGACGATATAGACGGATGTGCAGTCATTGCAAGGAACTTTGTAAACCACACCAGGAAAATTGGCGCGTGGCAGGGAGTCCTTTACGTTCACAAGTTCGGCACGTAGCTTGCTTGTTGGCACGTGGGCGATGTGCACTCCGTGCTTCCTGAAGATTCGGGAAAGGGTTTCACTGACTCCAGGTACATAAGGAACTGCAGCACGCTTCATGATTTTTGCGGTTCCATCTCGTTGTCCCATCGTGCGTTGCAAGTTTTTTGACATATTGTTCACAAGGTTCCTGGGGTAACCGTTTCACTCGAGATCTCTTTTTATCACCTTAGGTTTGTTGCTGAAGCTATCCAGGTCTGCGCAGACATTTATTTCACGGTTCAGTAGTGACGAGATAACTGATCGCTTGTGAGCCAAGGGGTGGGACGATTCAGAGTCAAGATATCGTCCGGAGTGCGTCGAAAAGAAAAATAAAGAATTGAATTGAATGCGACCGACGGGAGCAAGGGGCAAAGAATTGATTGAATGATTTGCAAGGATTGCAGCGTAACAAGGGAAGTGCTCGCAGACAGTGCCAACAGATGCCACATGCTCTCAAAATGTGCCGTTGTGGAACGATGACAAGCAGGAGGCAAATAAGTCTACGAAGATAGTTTTCGAAACTAAAGAAAAAATCGTCTCACCCGTGTAAACAGTTTGCAACGTTCAAAAGACCATGACGGAAGCCGAAGAACTCACCGCAGTGGTGGCGTAGTTGGCTGAACGCCATCTCGAGCTGCGGGAGGACGGGGGTTCGACTCCTTTCCGCCGGACACCCACCGGTCACCCAAGGGCACAAGTGTCCCCCCGTTGGAGCCTCAGTACCTCGGGGTGGGAGCCACGCTTGGGAGAAGCTCGCTAACCTCGACACCATCCCTGTGCATAAGCATATCCGGTGAACAAGGCTTTTCGTATGGTTCGAGTCTTTGGGGTCGTGATGGCCTCACAACATCTCCCAGTGGTGCATGCGCACATCATCCGGTGATCACCAGGTGACAGCGAAAAAAATAGGGTGCGGCCGTTTAACAAGTCGGGGGTTGCGGCCTGATCACCCGCGAGCTTCTTTTGCTGATCAGCTTTTTGCAGCAGATATTCGTGTTTATTTTTTCTGCAGTGTATTCCACATATGCTTCGCTTCATCGTTCACTTGTAACAGCATTTAAGCTGTTGATATTTGAATTGTTTTTTAAATCGTTGCTTTAAATCGATTTTTTGTTGCTTTAAAATGTTTTAAATCGTTTTTTTTTAGTTCGTTGCTGAAGCTATCCGGGTCTGCGGAGACATTTCTTGCACGGTTCAGTAGTGACGAGATAAATGATCGCTTGTGAGCCAAAGGATGGGACGATTCAAAGTCGAGATATCGTCCGGAGTGCGTCGGCTTTCGGAACACGCTAGAACTTAAGCGGCATGCGTCACGCTTGACATTGATGTCCAAAAACGGGATGCTGCCATTCATTTCCTCTTCCACGGTAAAATTTATAGATGGCTCCGTGGCATTGAGATGGTTCCAATATTGAGATTATTCCAATATTCTTCTGTAAACTTTTGGAGCAAGCGCTACCTAGGCTGCTTTCTGTGACTACAAACTCATTATTCTAATTTGGTCACTGACCGGTGCCTTCTGTGTGTTCCTAATTTTATGAAAACTTAATATTATGTTTCATTTGGTAAGTATTCCTTTTAGTCGCATTATGAAACCGTCTTTACGGGATATGTTCTAATAGACAGGCCTGGTTTGAATGGTAAACTGCACGACTGTAATCAACAATTTGGCATTAGCGCGCTCGCTAACACAACGATGCAGATCACGAGAATGCCATTTTTCTCGCAGGCCGTACTGGTATGCCACACCACGTCAACGCCGTTGTGCTCTTAGGGTGGCTAGCTGTTACAGCCTGGGCCATCACTGCGACTATATTAGTCATGCAGAAAAGGGCTCTACGTATTATTGCCAATGTATCCTTTACGGAACACACTGAACCACTCTTCGAGAAGTATAATATAAGAAAGATTCACGACATTTACACATACAGACTTCTGCGGGATTTTTACTATAGCAGCAGGAAACATAATTTTACGTTAGTGAAAATCGCGAACCTGCATCAGAATGTACCTGCCTACACTACACGCCGCACAGAAATATGGAATGTTTCGAGATACAGAACTAATTATAGCAAACAGATGCTTGAGAATAATTTACCAAGGTTGTCGAATTCCCTAATTGAAATGGGTATCGACATTCTAAGCATAAACCCGTCAAACTTTAAAGCCTTCATGCGTTCCTATACTGCATAAAATGTAATATATTTTTGTCTTTATTATTTCTTTAATACTTCTGTCTCTCCTTCATACATATTTGTGAATGTTTCTATGTTTTGTTTTAGGCTTTCTTTATTCACTTCTTGTGTTCTGATGAGCTGACTGCCACCGCTGCTCTGCCAAGTGTACACCAGGATGCAGGACCGGTCAAGCCTCCAGGAGGCTTTTTGCCTGCCATCCTCGACATTATATCTGTATGGTGCAATGTTGGAATAAATAATTGAAATATTTGAGAAAAAAAATCATGGACAATGAAACCGACGCCGTGCCGTACCCGCTGCTTTTAACACCGGACTGTTTCCTCACATGGCAACCAAGTGCTACGCTCAGCGTGGCCATTTCAAACGGACTACTGTTGCCACTACCACGCTGTAGTCATTCGGTACGGTACCACCAATGCCGCAAATGCAAGGTCACGAAAATGTCCTTTCTCGTGCTGGTTGTTTACTTACATTCATCATTTTCATTCGCTCTGATGTTCCATTTTGCTTGCGGTGTCGTGCCACATAAACACTGCTGACTGCTTTCGAATTTTTTTGTGTGTATGATGCTACCAGTGTATCAGACCCTGTGCCCTTTGTCTTCTGCTATTGCTGACTAGGAACTTTGAATTGAACCCTGGCACCACAGAGTGCAATAATCCACAACAATCGCTTGAATCAAATGCCCTGGCCACGCCCCCCCCCCCCCCCCCATCCCACGTTGAATACTCTTAAAGTACTGTGTTAAGTGAACTATAGCATTGATTCGCGCCGCTAAGTCGAAGGGAAAGGATTCAATTTCGAGCCTTCCTTCGCGATTCGTACTGCAAAAAATCACGGGAACAAGCCAAATAAGCTGCCAGAGTACTGTAGCCGATTCAGATATGGGGAAGCTTGTCTCAGATATTTAACTACTTTCGGACAAATGTGACGCCGCCAAGAATCGTCTACGGCGCTCTAATTTGCTATTGTCTGAAATTGCGCTGATCATCAGGATGAAAAATGGTCAGAGAATGAATCGCGAATCATTTCATTCTGCTCCCAGGAGATCGATATCATCACTGACAAGCAAGATGTTGAGAAAAAAACCGCCTCTCATTGTATATTTAATGCGATGTAAAGAAAAAACGTTAATTATTTCTGCCAGTTCGAAGCTTCAAAAAACATTCCTTAAAACCGTGAGGACTACTCAACAAGTGTGCCATGCGAAGAAAAGGAAAACTTTTTTCGCGTGGTCAGCAATTTGTGGTGAAGCAAAATTTTTAGCGCTCACCACAGTTACAGAAGTTTTTGTTACGTCGACCTTAGCAAAATCCAAAGGGTGCAACCCTAGCCCCCGCAGATAAATATGCATCAGTTTTACTAACCAACAAGCGGACCTGTTTCCCAATGAAAGACACTGTTGAAGCTATATTGGATGACAAAAGCAACGATAATCATCTTTACCGAAACGTGCCTTACTCCGAATATTCAGAAAGACTAGGTTTTTCAAGGTACGCAAATTTTGGCGTTTTCCGGCACAGCAGATAATATGAATGGAGGAGGCGTGATGGTTCCCTTTAAGTGTACCTACATGGTTTCTTCTGCTTTTACAAAAGAATAGTAAAAGCGAAATGCATGGATTAAGACAGAGAGGAAGGCTGCATAAACTGATGAGATTGGCTCAAATTTGCTACAATGAAGAGAGCTTGGTGGGGCACCTTATAGATGACAGTCGGATGTGTCATTGGCGCTGGTACCGCACTGCTGCAGCGCCAGTGCTCGGCTTTGCCAGGTCCGTAATGCGGACGCTTCCTTCCGCTTATTTTGTAAACACGCGCGTGCGTCGTGCCCTGCATCGCAGTTGTCAGGAAGGTAACTTTTTTCTAACAGCAACGGACGTAATGATATTCAACGCATAGTGAAATTAGATATGTTGGATGGGATTAAAAGGTGGCTTGACTATTTGCAATGACAAATATTTCTCTACTAGTTGGAGTGTAACAACAAAGAAAACAAAGACGTGACCACAGTTGAACCGTACTCGAAACGCTTAAATGACATTCAAAATTCGTAGCACATTTTTAAGTACATTTGGAATCAATTTCGTTACTTATAGTTCAGAGGGTACCAGCAGAGAGAAGCGGCTCCTGCGTCATGTGTAGCTTTATCCTTCTCCTTTCTTAAAATTTTCAGGAGGAGGAGGAGGAAGGAAGGAAGAGCAAAGGCAGAGAGGTTAACCGGAAGTCACTTGTGATAAACCTGGAATAGTTTTTTCCGGGAATGATCTGCACCAAACCCTGGCCTATCCCCCACCGTGGGCATGTGCCATCGTATTTGAGGCAACAACAACAACCGGAAGAATAAACCAGTTCGCTACCCTGCGCAAGGGAAAAAGAGTTAGGGAATAAAACAATGAAGGAGGAAAGAGAGCAGCAGTAAATAAAAGTCACCAAGCCTTCGGTAAAGTCAGAGCCTATCGTGCAGGTCATAAGTGCCTCCAAGGCGCCGCGCAGCTTCTTGAGAACTTAGAATTTTCAAGTATCAAACACTGCCAACCTCCAAAGAATGTAATATTTTGCCAGTGCTGATAATGAAAACGGTACGAGGGAATAAAATCGCAGTTTGATCTTTCCATAGTAAACGGCTGTTGTTATCTAATAAGCAACGCTTCTGTTTCTGCGATAAATAACTTCAATTGGCTCAATCAACCGGCAGAAAATCACGCAAAGGGCAATTCGCTATGCGCATTTCATTTCACCAAGACGCGACCAAGATTTATTCATGCGTCAACAACCAATCTCAATTCAAATTTTTGCAAAACAGAAGATCTCGCGCAGTCTCGACTGCGTGCACTATATAGAGTTTCACTATAGGCGACAGGGTTGGCTCGCAGTGCAAGTGTCTCGACTATACGTCCTCTCGGAAAATACCATTACATATCACATATTGTAAATCCCGCGTGAGAAATATATGAAAACTTCACCTGCGGTAATATATTATATTTAATGAGGAAATATTTATCATGTCTTTCATTGCGGCACCGTTTTTGCCACTTGCCATAAACAGGTATACGCGTTACCTGCCTAAAACTCAAAATAATGACGTTCCCGTGCGTCACCTAAAAAAACAAATACAGCTATGCGAACTTTTTTAAAAAATACCAATTATTAAAGCTCAGGTCCATAGCGTAAGAGGTATTCATGCTCAGAACAGCACCATGTCATCAATTATGTGCTTGTAAGATGAGATAATTTAAAGGTATTTTTGCGCCGACTCTATATCTGAAATGGTCTTACTTTGAAGATTTCAGGCAAAACATATTCGAACTTCGTTATTGTAACATTTCTGATAGAAATAATCTTGCGTGTGTCCGCAATAGCTCCTACGCGTACAGTGCCAATTGTTTTAAAAGTGGGTTTGGCATGTAATTAGGAAGTTAAAATGAACCGGTATTCGCCCTTTACACACCCGCAATAAATCATTATCAATCTCGCAGGCAATGCGTCATGAAAAAGGAGAAGCCAGAGCAACACTGCTCAAAGGAGGCTTAGGTATCTTGGACGTCGTGGTAGCAATTCAGCACGCGCGTTAAAAAGGGAGATGAAATTTTTCTAACCATGAAAAACTTTCATTTCTCATTAGTGCCGAACTAAAGTGAAAATCATCCGCAAACCACGGCAATCCTTAGTTGAACATCATGAAGTCATTCGAAACATTTCACAGAAAAATTCTCCGATACTATACTTCTGAGCGCGACTTGAATCGTCGTAAAGCAAACAGAGCGGCTTCTTTTCATGGCACCATAAACCACTGCGCTGTCGTCGTGTCACTTGTTGTGATTTGTAACCTTCGCTCTATATGATCTAAATCATCATCTCTATGTTTCAATCGTTTGTTGTATGCTGCGAATATTTGGCACTGCTAGGGAAGTGTGGACTTGTGCAATGGCGAGTCGAAAATCGAAAGCAGCCACAGACACCGAGCGCCTGCACTGCACAAAGAAGAAGCTGGTAAACACAGCATCGCGCAAAGCCCTAAAAGCCACGAGAGAAAACGAGCATGTTGTCCACCTAAGAGAAGCGGCTGATAGTGGCGACCACTCAAGCAGTGAAAGCTGCAGTCAGGGAGACCGCCATCATGCGAGCTCAAAGAACAGAAGTTAAGAAAACGGCAGCACGTCCAGCATCTAAAAGGACCTATCCAATACCCGAGTGCGACTACCACCATTCATGAAGAATGGAAGGTTGGGCAAGTTGGTACTGCTTAATTTTGCAACAGCGCAACACAACTAGGAGGAGAACGAGAAGTGACACAGAGACGGCGCCGTCTCTGTGTCACTTCTCGCTATTGTTCTCGTTGTCTTGCACTGTTTCAAATTTATGAAGCACCATTAATGAGCCTTCTGACAATAATATCTTTCCAAAATTTGAAGCTTGACTGCTGTCTCTAGACGACCTTGTAATTAGTGAGCAAGGACTTTTAAAGATGTTACTTACCCTTGATATAAAGAAATAACCTGCACCAGAGAACATACCTAATGCCTTTTTGAAAAGATATGCAAAATGGACATCTAAATATTTGTTTGTTTTATTTACAAGGTCCTTAAATGAAGGTAAAATTCCGAGTGACTGGGGGACGGCTAGAGTGAAACCACTTCATAAAAGTGGAGACAAGCGATTGATCAAGAACTACCGCCCCATTTCACTCACATCGACTGCTTGTAAACTAATTGAACACATAATTCATAATCACATATCAAACTTTCTCGAAGCTAATAAGTTTTTTACTAAGTGTCAGCATGGATTCAGGTGGGGTTACTCAACTTGTACACAGCTAGTCGAAACTATACATGATTTTGCCTCGTCAATTAACAATGGAACGCAGATTGATGCCGTATTTAGGGACTTCTCTAAACCTTTTCATTAGCTTACTCCCGAAAAGTTACTTTATAAATTAGACACGGTACTTCATAAAGAAAAACTAGTAAAATGGATTTCAGCCTACCTTTCAAACAGAGAACAATTCGTTGTTTTTAATGATCATTCTTCTGACAGGCTTACAGCTCACTCTGGCGTCCCTCAGGGCTTTGTTCTTGGGCCTCTGTTGTTTTTAATATGTATTAATAATATTGTCGCTAATATTCCTGTGAAAATTAAAATTTACGCTGATGATTGTGTTTTTTACACAGAAGTAAGAAATGTCTCCGATCAGCAATTACTCAATAATGCATTGCAAACACTTTTCGCATTGTGTGAAGCATTGCAAATGTCCATTAACTTTGAACAAACTGTACTAATGAGAATCACTCACAAATAGAAAGTCTTACCCTTCGATTATTGTATTAACGGCATGGCACTTACAGAAGTAACAGAAAATAAATATCTAGTGCTCTGGGTAACTAACACTCTTAGCTGGAATAAACATATTGACTTCATAACGCGTAACGCTTTTCGTAAATTGTTTTTCTTGAAACGGGCATTGCGGTTGTCTACCCCATCTGTTCGCCTACTTGCTTACAAATGTATTGTTCTGCCTACGTTCGATTATGCTGCTATCATTTGGGACCCATTCACCCAAACTAACATGAATAAAATAGATAAGGTTCAAAAGAGGGCGACACGCTACATATATAACAATTACCGACGTATATCAGTAACACATCTTTTAATCCAAGCTGGCCTTCCGACAATAACTGAGCAAAATCGTGGTGCACGACCTAAATTTATGTATCAATTAATCAAAAGACATTACAGAACAGAACTCACCGATTTGCTTGTTTTTTCGTCCGGATATGCGACACGACAACGACACCAGCTAACTTTAACTCCTTTTCGCGTTCGAAATAACTGCTTTAAATACTCATTCCTTTCACAAACTATTTCCGATTGGAATAACCTCACTAACAATGAAGTCCTGCAGCCGTCACTGACATTGTTCTCGCAACATATCACCTTGTTTTATTGCATTTGCTATTTCACTGTTCTGTTGTATATGTTTAATTATTGTATTCGCAATGGTGCAGAAGAGCTTCCACTTGCACTGTTATTTTTGTTTACCTTTGCCTGTTTTGTTGAACAGCCTAGTTTCTTTCCCCACCCTGCTAAAATCCAAACTACGGGATTGCAGTATCAATAAATAAATAAATAAAATAAATAAAATTTTTAGAATGTGCTACTTCTGTCCTGTTTTGAACTTGATGCTATAAACTTGTAACCTGGGCATAGCAACTTCTGCGCTGGTGAGATCGAGCACTGGCAAAGCTGCTGGTCCCACTTAGAGTCAACATATTAAGACAACAGCTTCGTCGGCAGCGCCTGTCTTCAACGCTTACCAGGCAGACACCGTCGTCCCCGATGCGTTACCATGTGTGGTCTACTGCGCGCCCTCCTCTTCTGCCCCTTAACTCCCTCTCCATCTGAGGAATGGGGCGTGGGAGGAAGGCACGGGTAAATTGTCAACAACGCGAAGCCACGGCAGCTACCTGGATACAGCAAGCGCGTAATGCCTGCACTAAATTTTAAAAAGTTCTGCTCATTTGCTGAAGGCGCAAGTCTCCTTTCTGCATTTAATAGCTTCCTCCAGGGCTCAATGACATGATATCTTACTGCAAAGCAAATAAGGAAACAAACTAAAACGCATGAGATGAGCTGATTGACTTGATTGCTTTACGTTGGTGGATAATTTATATGTGTCATAATCGCTCACTTACTCTACACATCATCGATCTTACTGTACATATTACTGCAATGTAGTGGGTATACTTCGTTGATCACTTATTGTGAAACTGCCTAAAACTGTTTGCCGGAGCACTCAGCCGTGGTATATAACTCCAGACTTTGAGCACTTCATAAAACTGGATGCCCTGAAAGCTTTACTGCCCGCAGATGTGAGTACCACAATTTTCTTCGTTAAAGAGAATAGTCGATGCGACGAGTGAAATAGAAGAGAACATGCGTGTATTCATGAAAAAATGAACGATTCTCTCTGACAATGCCAATATTGGCTCCAGGTGCCAGCTGGGACACTGCTTCACTGCTTGCGGCCTGTGCCTAGCACTTTCGGTTCCGCAACCTATTTGTGACAATATTAAAGCTGCTCATTCCTCCGTAAACCAAACTATTTTATTTGTAGTTCCCTGTGTGAATGTCCTCTTATTATTTCCTTTTTATACATAGCACTGATCTTCATTAAATAGCAAGCGCTCGTTTTCCTCTGCAATGCACAGGCAGGGGCGCGTTTTATGGAGTAGCCAAGGAAAGGGGCTCATGTGCCTGGAGCCCTGCACCACTTATGGCACTTTTGTAACAGGCTTCCGCATGAACAGCGCTTGGTATTCGTCGGTTGGCTAACACTGCTGTAGACGCCCAGGCCGGAATCGGGAGCAGCAAAATAGTCAAATACCGAAAATGAGAAGAGGAAACAAAAGATTGATAAAATATTTAATTGTACAATAAACCGAAAAGGGAACGAAAAAAATGGGGACAAGAGAGAAAGTTCCGGAGGTCATTTTCGCGTTGCCGAAGTCTTTCCTGAAAAGTTTTCGTCTCAACAATTCAATATCACTCGACGCAAGGCCCTAGATAAGCGAATCACATATGGACGTTTCTTTCGGGAGCCCATTTTCAGGAGTCCCGAGCGGGTGTTAGGGTGCTGAGAATAGTTTAGGTGTATGCGCTGCTTTCTAAGCCGATTTCAGAGATGTCCGCTTAGCCAGGTAACCTATATCGTAACCAGACACGGGCAGTTTGGAGGCATGTAAAGGGGATTACAAGGTGGCTGACGCTCGCAGCCAAAAGGCGCCAAAAAAATTGGCATCGCCTTCTCGCGCCCTACTCTTCACGTTCTCCCTCTCCCTATCCACACCTTCCCTCACGCTGTCCTGCTCTCTATGGGTGTCGACAACGACGAGACCATGACCTCGGAAGTTCTGGCAATAATAGCAGCGCAATAAAAGGGCGTAACTGGAAGTGTATCGCGGATGCCTTGGCCAAGCGGCAGTTCAAGCTCAGCTGGGTATGCGAATTTTTTCGCAGAGTCATTAAAACTTTATTAGGTACTTCTGGTTTTAGGGTTTTACTTTCTATATATGTTCGAAACGCAGTTGTGTTCTTCATATATACTCACTTGTGGTGTATACTGCATCTGTGTTAAAATGCGTACGATTTTCCTATTTAGCTGAGCCGGCTGCGCCGGTTCCGCCTTAATTGCAATAACATTAATTAAAATTTTGTTGAAAAATCATTTTCCTGCCACTTCACAGCTTGTTCATTTTTTTTTAATTTTACAAAGCGCAATCCCAGACTTCTATAGGCTCCTATCACTGCCGTCCCAAGAATTCCCGCTCCGAATGCCGCTGTGCGTGTTTGTGGCGAGTGCGCGCTTTGTGAAGAGCTTGCGCAATCTTCCTTGTCTCCTTTCTCTTGGGAAATGTTGGAAAGCCATTTTACGGAGGACAGTTGTGCACGTTAAGCCTAGGCGGCCGCAACGTGCTACAATAGTATTCCTTCCACGCCAAGACAAGCACAACATTGCAACAGATTGCTTTCGAACGCACGTTAGAAATCACGTTCTTATGAACACAGGTGCCCGCTTCAGAATGCTGCTGTTGAAATGCAGCGGCCCAAGAAAGCAAGGAAGCGCACATACGGTAGACAGGACAAGCGTCAAACTACCAAGCGATTTAATTTGTCGTCTTTATATCTGTAAATAAAAGACAATATAATTGAAAATTTGTTTATGAAGAGATGTTCCCACAATTTGTAGTTTACAATCCGCGGCAAAAAGATAGAAATTTACGGCCAGAGGCGCGAAACCAAATGAGCGCAAAATGAATGTATATCAGCTACGTGTACGCAAGAATCCATGTGATGAGATGTATAAGAAGAAAAGCTGATGTACTGTGCTTCTAGAAAACCCTCCACCTTGAGCGGGTTCTTTGTGAGAGTGACAGGTCTCCCCTGAAGCTCGTGTCCGCCGGCAATTTCTACTTCAAGGAGCACTTACACACGCGCGATAGAAACCACGCATGCCCCCTCTACGTTACAGCGCTAACTGTGAAAGGAAACTATCCAGCTTCTGTCGCCCTGAAACTGACTTACCGATACCGTCCGCGCAGTCTGACCTTTTTAGTGCGAGGGCACTACTTAACGGGGTGAAATCCTATCAAGAATCTTGTGTGAAGCATCGGAGTAACTCGAGTAACCTCACGTTACTTCAATAACACTTCTGTTGGGCATAGTTGGTGCGTGGTGATACAGATGAACGATGTGCGCAAACTATTCGACGAACCACATACACAGGAGAAACACAAGGACTGGCGCAACTCTGTTTTTCTCCTGTATGTGTGGTTCGTCGAATAGTTTGCGCACATCGTTCATCTGTATAACCTCAGGTTAGATCGGAGGAGCGTCGCGCCAGCTAGAGCCAATGGAAAGAGGTCGTCCAAATTTGCAATACTGCTTTAATAAAATACTGCGTCGGACTGCTCGAACAAGGTATATCATAACTATTCTAATTTTCTTGGTGCACCCCATTCCAATTAAAAAGTATCACTTTCATCGTATGAGTTATTGGCTCACCACTCACTGCGAACGTTGTAGTCCCTGTTGACCGGGTTTGGTTCCCGCCTTGGCCACCAATTTAAATCCGCCTTGGTTCCTGTCGCATGGAAGAGCTGCTTTGGTGGCTACTTTTCGGTAAATTCGCTACTTTACGACCCCGTCTCGCGAAGAAAATTTTGGGCTGGCTTCATGGCTACTTGATACTTGTTCTCTGCCGTACTTTTGCCACTGTTTTGTTTACTTATTCCACAGTCAACCGCAAGCAAGCATAAAGACGTCCCATAATTTTCAAGCTTTGTCTTCATGAACGCCAACGCATGCCGCATCCTTCCCGCAAGGGGGGGCATTGAAGTACCGCTACGAGCAGCTAGCACAGCTCGAGGGCGCATGTACCATGGGGGCACAAGTGACAAACCCGGCCTTCAAATTCAGGCCCGTGCCAATCTGCGCGGGGCACCGACTGAAAAAAAAAATTCTGGTGTCGAGACAGGCGCATTGGGCCGGTTTCGACATCAGAAGTGCTTTGCTAGACGGCGCCTCCACGTAGACTGGCACGCGTGGAAGCATCAAGGAGGGGTCTGTTACTTTTGCCCCCGATGGTACATGAGTAACGCGGCGAGAGTGCGACTTCAAATGACGTCACGTCCTTAGGTATAACAGTTCACTAGAGCATGTGTCCTTGACAGCGGTCTATATATTTCCCGTTCGTGAAGCAAATGGCGATACAACCATAGAACCATACAATAAATATAAAGCTTCCCAATTAAAGCAACATTTTTTAAAGATATTTTGAAGTTCTCACTGAATGCAATCCACTAGAGCCGGCAGCAAAGGATTGCTTGAATCAACTGCAAGGATTGCAGCGTAGGCAAGGGGAATTCTTGCAGACAATGCCAGCGAACTGCCACGTGCTCTCAAAGTGCGCCATTGTTGAACGATGACAAGCAGAAGGCAAATAAGTCTCTCAAGATAATCTTCGAAACTAAAGAAAAGGCGTCTCACCCGTGCAAGCAGTTTGTGACGTTCAAAGGACGATGACGGAAGCCGAAGCACTCACCGCAGTGGTGGCGTAGTCGGCTGAACGCCATCTCGAGCTGCGGGAGGACGGGGGTTCGACTCCTTTCCGCCGGACACCCACCGGTCACCCAAGGGTACAAGCGTCCCCCCGTTGCAGCCTCGGTACCTCGGGGTGGGAGCCACGCTTGGGGGAAGCTCGCTAACCTCGACACCTTCCCTGTGCATAAGCATATCCGGTGAACAAGGCTCTTCGTATGGTTCGAGTCTTTGGGGTTGTAATGCCCTCACAACATCTCTCAGTGGTGCATGCGCACAGGATCCGGTTATCACACGGTGACAGAAAAAAAATAGGGTGAGGCCGTTTAACAAGTCGGAGGTTGCGGCCTGTTCACCCGCGAGCTTCTTTTGCTGATCTGTTTCTTGCAGCAAATATTCGTGTTTATTTTTTTTTCTGCACAGTGCATTTCACGATTGTGTGCCTTTCAACGTTCAATTAACAACATTTAGGCTATTAGTCTGAATTATTTTTTCCATATTCTCTCCCTAATATTTCAGCCGCGTAAAAATAGTTATCTAATGTGCCCAAAGAGCGAACGGGTAACGAATCTGGATAATGAGGTCGATTTCAAAAGGAGGCGAGGTTGGCAGTGGGTGACAGAATGTTAGGTCGACAGACGAGACTCAGAGGTTTGCGGAGACTATGTGGACTAAGCTGGCACAGGAAATGATTACTTGGAGCGATATGGGAGTATTTGCAGTGCTCAAGGCTCAGTTTGCCTATTGCTAAGGATGATGATAATGATGCTACTGCTGCTGGTGACGTTGATGATATTCTACAAAGGCGGCGCGTAAGCTGGAAATAATTTTACAGCTTTGCAGCGAAGCCCCCCCCCCCCCCCCCCTCGTGGGTAAGGGAATTTGTAACTATATATGAAGGGGCGATCGGTGCAGAGCAATTCGCTCGTTTTTGCAGACATTGAATTTATTACAGACAGCACGTCCTCTTTGCAGTGTGTGTATTCGCAAGGATGAAAGCAAAGTCCAACATGTTTGAGTTGAATTGAATCAGGATGAAAATTTATGCGAATGAGTGTGACTCAGCTGTAGAATCGGCTACGCGGCGCGTGGTGCATGCGTCATTAGATTGCAAAGTGTTTTTTTTTGTTTCCACGGGCTCATGGAGACACGTGCATGCCTGCACGTCGTAAACGGGTGAAGCGCTACTGGCGCTTGTGGTATTCCGCGTTTTGCTACGTAGTACAAAAGCTCATATGCTTTGAGATAACGTGAAAAAATCTGAGAATGTCGATATGCGGTTAATACTATATCTCATTTATCTTATTAACGAAACAAGTTTCCCATCTCGGTCGTAATGCACGCAGCTGGCAATGCGTCTGCACGCAAGGCCGGATTTCAGCGCCGTTCAATCGCGTTCTCGTTCTCTACGGCGAATCTGTAGCACCCAGATGCGATATGCGGCTAAACTATTATTGACGGCAGACTCGATCGCTTCGGGGGTAAAAAAAACTTTCCACAGTTATTGTGTAAAATGGCGGCGCCCTGCCCGCCCGCTTCACAGCGAGAACAGGTTCCTCGCTAATCCCTCAGAGCAATATCGTGTTCTAAACTGTTGTATTCGCCTTTGATTTCCCCATTCTTACCTTCCCTTAAAGTTTCAACAGGGAAATAGGTTTTGTTTTTCAGATAAAAAGGCGATTTCTCAGGTGTTAAGCATGACAATGCAGCCATCCGACGCAGTTCGAATGGCTTGGTTTTGACACGACTTGTATTAGAGTGGCTAAAGCAGTGCCTGAATCTGTCCGTCGCGTACGTACAATTAAAAGGATTTTAAACGACATGCGCGTATGCATGTATTTCAGCATTTATTATGCATTTAAGAAATATTTTTGTTATTTTTGCAAAATCCAAAGTATGGATTGTGGCGCCACACAAGCTTGGCGTAAGACACGAGAACCATTTCAATGGCCATTGAGATCTGCCGTGTAGCTGCGACACAACTCCTTCGAGTTCGCTGGCGGTTGAGAAATTCGAAGGCTCTCGACTCGATGCCCACTGAAACTGGCCCGGTGACCGGGGTATTATACGCTTCCCTGGGCACTGTCTGCATGGCGGCTGCAGACAGCAGGACCGTAGCCATAAGAAACTACTTCGCAACATGCTTAGTAAGCTCCCGCCACAGCGACCGAAAATCGCATCAACGCATGCAGAGTGAACCTGCGAATACAGCCACAGTCAGTAACAGATTAATTAAGACTGCAAGAACTGTGAAAATATTGCAAATGGCCTTTATAAAATACTGTGCATGACTTATAAAACAAGGTATGTTAATATTTGTTCTTATTTTCTTAGAGCACAACATTCGAATTAAAAATTTAGCACTTTTAAGGAGTGTTTGACCCACCACCCATTCGCAATGCTGTAGTCACTGTTGGCCGGATTTTGTTCCCGTCTTGGCCACTATTTTAAATCCGTGTTTGTTCCCATCGCCAGATAGCGCTGTATTTGGTGGCTATACACATTGCTCCAAATTGGCTGTTTTACAACAATTTCTGGTGACGAAATTTGTGGGTTAGTCCCCTTGTTACTTCGTACATCTGTCCTGGTGCATTTTCTCGCCATTTGTTTCTTCTATTAAATCCAACAGCAAACATGCGTGAGGACCCAATATTTTCAAGCTTTACCGTCATGCAGGCCAACGCAGGCACCGTCCTTCCCGCAGGGAGGTGGACTGCGCATCGAAGTGCCCCGACGAGCGGCTAGGATAGCTAGAATGCGTATGGAGGTAATACAAAGGACAAAACTTCCCGTTACGCGAGTTCTAGGAAAGACGTTATTTGCAGCTCCACATCGCAACCCTGTCCCCCGATGTGGTGAAGAGAGCAAGGAGCATTTAGGCATTCAATGCCTTCATACAAAATCAGGCGACTGCATAGCAAGATAAAGGTACAAAAACGTTTTTCATAGAAAACGCGCCCGGGAACTTTTGTCCTACAGTTGTACATGAGCACGTGGCGGAAGCGCGACTTGAAATAACGTCCCGTCCTCAAGTATATCATGTTACTAGACCTTGGCTCCATCACAGCGCATTATATGCTGCCCGTTTTGAACCAAACGGCGATACAACCTCGCAGCCATACAATAAATAGAAAGCTTCGCAATTAAAGCAACATTTTTTAAAGATATTGTGAACTGATGACTGGATACAGTAGACTACGACGGGGGGGGGGGGGGGGGGGGCAAAGAATTGCTTGCATCAAGTGCAAGGATTGCAGCGCAAGCAAAGGAGTGCTCGCAGACAATTACACTGAACTGCCACGTGCTCTCAAAATGTGCCGTTGTGGAACAATGACATGCAGAAGACAAGTAAGGCTTCCAAGATATTTTTCGAAACAAAAGACAAAAAATCTCACCCGTGTAAGCAGTTTCTAACGTTCAAAGGACCATGACGGAAGCCGAAGCACTCGCCGCAGTAGCGGCGTAGTTGGCTGAACGCCATCTCGAGCTGCGGGAGGACGCGGGTTCGACTCTTTTCCGCCGGACACCCACCGGTCACCCAAGGGTACAAGCGTCCCCCCGTTGGAGCCTCGGCACCCCGGGGTGGGAGCCACGTTTGGGAGAAGCTCGCTAACCTCGACTCGGTCCCAGTGCATAATTCCAGTGATGGTGTGATGGCTTCGGCCTCACACCTGCATATCCCAGTGATGGTGTGATGGCCTCTGGCCCCGCACCCACATGTCCCTGTGGTACATCCGCAGGGCATCCGGTGGTCGCCCGGTTATAAAAAAAAAACAAAAAAAAAACAGAGGACTCCCCTAACGGGTGAGGCCGTTTAATATGTTGGGGGGTTGCGGCCTGGTCACCCGCGAGCTTCTTTTGCTGATCAGCTTGTTGCGGCAGATATTCGTGTTTATTTTTTTTCTGCAGTGTATTCCACATATGCTTCGCTCCATCGTTCACTTGTAACAGCATTTAAGCTGTTGATATTTAAATTGTGTTTTTTTAAATCATCTCCCCAGTATTTCAGACGCGTAAATATAACATGCGAACACTCAGCGAACGGTTAACGAGGCTGGAAAATGAGGTCAAATTCAAAAGAAGGCAAGGTTGGCAGTGGGCGGAGAAAGTTAGGTGGACGGATAAGACTAATACCCCTGTCACACGGGCACCGCAAAGGCATTTGAGAACCAGAACCTTATATCCAAAGACGTAAGGTGCGCAGCTGCATGGTGCAAATGTTGCGCCTTTACCGCTAAGGGCCTTGGAGGCGAAGGCGCCCGTCAAAAACCTTTGGAGCCCAAAGGCGCGGCATTCAAGAACCTGCGATCGCAGTGCCGCCCAACGTCAAAAAGTAAAAGCAATAAAAAATAGATACAGCCAACAATTTTTGAAAACATTTCTTTTAAATTACGAAAGGTGCGTCTGACATTGTTTTTTGTACGCGCGTTTATGTTTTATGCCCAGATTTCAAGACTGTGAAAGTGTAGCAGCAACACCGAGTGTCCCTGGTGGCCAAGGCAATACCCAAAACCTGCTATTGCTGATGAGTGGAGCTGTTGCAGTTCTTTTAAGGACGCAGTTAGAGTAAAAAATTGTCTGAGCTCAACGAATGAACAGAATACATCACTTTAATTTTAAAACACTCACTTCAGCCGCCTCGAGCACAGCAGCGGGTGCTTAACCTGAACGAAAGTTTCACATTTGGGCTGCACCGTGTAGCTGCGTCGCTGCTCATTTAAGCATTCGCTCCTTTGGTGAAAAAAGGCGCCTTTGCTGGAAAGACTTTCTACGAATGCTGTGTGACAGGGGAATAAGAGGTTTGCGGGGACGAGGTAGTCTCACCTGCCACAGGAAAGGGCTACTTGCTGCGATATGTGAGAAATATCTGTAGTGCTCTAGGCTTAGTTCGCCTAGCGTTGATGAAGATGATAATGCTGCTGCTCGTGGCCTTGGTGATGTACTAGACAGGCGGTGTGTAGGCTTGCAATTATTTTCAAGCTTTGCCGCGAAGCCCCCCTTTGTAGGTAAGGGTTTCTGATTATATTTCATGGGACGATGCGTGCAGAGCAGTCAGCTTTTTTTTTTTGGAGGCATTGGAAACAGCGCTTAATCGTTGCATTCAATACATTCCCAAGAATCGAAGACATTTCCGACATACTTTAGTTAACACTCGCCCTTTTCTGCGCGTGAGTGCGACACATGAGCTCAGAAAACATTGCTGCTTGTCCTAGCTGTATCGGATTTTCTATCCATATAGCGCCTCAGAGATGCCTTTATTGAGGCAACTGGACTTTCTGGAAAGCCTCACAATACTGCACACACGAAATTCTGAGACAATATTCAACGTGTCTGTTCGCTTCTTTTTCCTTACTTTGAAAGGAGCCCTAATGTGCAACCCCCGCCCCCAAAATATCTATTGTCTGTCGAAGTGATCCATTAACCCCAATTAGAAGCTCAATCGCCTCCTACATCCTATATAAGGACGAACCATCTGCCACCCGCACCATCCAAGTGAGAGGCTGCCCATCTACCGACCACATCTTGGATCCAACGAACCGATACAGAAGCCGCCATTGACCCCTCTAACTCCATCCTATTGAAGTGCCAGAGACCAGATAAAATATTGGATGGATGGTTCGGATAGAGTCCTTCCGATGAGAAAGGCACTGGATGAGTGAAAGACAACCCATCACCCCTTCGGGCACCGGCCAAATCTGAGGACAATATGTACATGAAGGGCCATGGTGGCTTGTCTATAACGGCTCGCGCCGTAAAAGAGGCGACGAAATCGAATTGAGAGACGCAATGGCGAGGCCAGCTCCCCTCAACATGCACCACCCTCCAGCCACCACCCGACAAAACCCTCCTACCTACAGACTGGCGACCCAAATGACTTCCTTGAACCCAAGGGCTTCCTTGAACCATCCCCGGGCACCTTCCTCCTCATGGAAAGTTTTGTCAGCGGTGTGAAGCCACGACATTAACTGCAACAATCCTTGCAAAATAGTACCTAATTAACGGTCTAGAATTTTCGCATCAGATGTCTCAGCGTTCCAATAAACTTTTTCTTGCTAATCGCAATCTTGCTACCGTTTAATCTCATTTGAAAGCCATAATAATGGAGGTGTTTTAGATGAAAAGACGGTAAGCGATTAGGCAAAAGGCACAAGAAGAGGATCCATTAGTGACGAAGTCTTTGGCGTATGTCCCGTCTTTTTTATAATGTAATTAGAATTACCACCCAAAGAACACAATACTTTGGGCTACTGTAGTTGAGCTTAGTACATTGTATTATCCGTTCTTCCCCTCCCCCTCCGTGCTTTTTCTTTTCCCGAAAGAGCAGGCTGGTTCAGTATATAACAGCTTAGTTAGCTGTATTGACTTACACCTTTTTACTGTCCTTTCTTCTCATATGACAATTTCGAGGAAAAATTCTTCATATTTTTGCTCAATCATTCATGAAAGACTATAGTCATGTACGGAATATTTGGGGGTATTTTTTGAAATGTCATGATAGTGCGCAAAATAAATGTGAGGAACAGCCAACTGTTAGGATTTCGTGATATGCTGTGGTAATCTAGAGCACGCCCATAGGCAGGCTGTCTCTCGATTTCGGAGAACCTGATCAAAGTTTACGATATTAGGAGAACTCACCACTTTCAATTTTTCGCTTTCCTTTCAGCCCCTTGAAGTGTCATTTATGATAGCGCGAAATAAATATTAGAATGCCATCTTCAGCACGTCGATTCAGTTGAGACGGCACTAATCCATCGTCCCTTCATTCTGCTGGTTCAAAAAGGCTGCATGGTCCAACGCCCTCTTAAACGCCTTCTGATTGAACGATGACAAGCACAAAGCGACTGACGCTTCCGAAGTAACTCAAAGCTACAAAAAAGCCTCCCCCGTGTAACCAGTGTTTCGCGTTAAAAGAGCGGATTTACAAGATAGTCTCCTCCCCGCAGCACTGACATAGTTGCTACACTGCCAGACTAAGCTTTGGAAGCAAGGGGGGTCGACTCCTGCCGCCGGGTACCCACCGGCGCCGCTGGAATGGGTACAAGCATGCCAAATTCTGTGCACATGGGGAAGCGACGTTTGGAAGAAGCTCGCTAACTGGCCACCATGCCCAACCCATTACATCAGGTATATCCAAGGGAGATGCATTTACAACACAGCACCAGCCTGTTACTGAAAACAACAACTCGGTGTGGCCGCTGACTGGCGAGGTTACGGTCTACTCACCACTGATCTTCTTTTGTTGGAATTCAGAATAATTTTTTATGCACCAGTTCTTGCAGCAGGAAGCACTAATGTAACTTTTCCTGGTACACTTATTTTTTTTATTTTAGGGTGCAAGACCGCAGATGTGCGGCAGCTGCGGCAAGGGTGTAGTAGAACTTTCGGAATTGAGAAGCTGCCACGGTCAAGTTAACCAAGCGTAGCTGTAACTGGGCCGATGTTTCTAGCATTTGAAACATTTAAAGTGATGGCAATGACAGGAGATGTAGGTGAGCAATATTAGAGCATGTCAAAACAAGCTGCGAAGCTTACTGCTTGAATATTCTGCCTGCATAGAATGTTACGCCGCGAACCCTTCGAAATGTTAATTAATTTATAAATTCTTGGTTATTGGCTTATACAAGAAACATCAGAGCATAAGACAAACTTGTCAAAGTTAGAAAGGCAAATGTTTTATCAGGGGAACTCTGACGCGACTTAACTGTACTCCTGCTTTCATATTCAAGGTATGAAGTTAATGATAGCACACTGTTTAGCAGTATAAAAAGCGGCTTAAGGCATTCCACATATTTAAATACCAATTATGTCTCTTGTTTTACGCTAGTACGTGACCCGCATTGCTCCTCAGGGGCTTCCGTTATTGAAGTAGATAATATATCACGGAACACGCGTGTGGATAGAGATCTCCGCATGAAATCGATTAATCTCTCTCGTTTATATTGGTACCTACAACGACGTGCGCGGTGCCGCATTTGTTCAAGCTAAATTGCGTTCCTAAGCACGTCCAGCCTTTTCTCAACCATGTGACGGAATTCGCATTGGCGATCTGGAGGACCTCTGGAGTTCCGTGCCGGATCAAGATATCCTGCTGGCCCAACCGCAACTTCGGATCCGAGTTCAATTCGTCCTTTCAAACTTGCTTTCTGATATCACCGGTCATGAAACGTTACTGCCAATTGCTGATTAGAATGATTGTGTGGCTAGAAAGCTGCATTAATTTTCCCGTGTGGCATACGAAGCTTTAAACAGGAAGCTGCCCTACTGCCCTCCATCCCCGTGTGAATATCTCGAGTCTCCTGATGTGAGTCCTCCGATTCCAGCATATTTGAGTGATTACACAATCAACAAAAAGCGGACTGATAACGGTACCCGAAAAATTCTTTCATCCCAATAACTGGTTGCTCGCTCATTTTCACTTCATAGGAGGTATTATAATGAAGCAAATTACCTATATATTACTGCTTTTGTATTGATAATAATATGTGGATACACAGAGTGGATACTAAGAGAATGTAAGCGTAGCAGGGGCGGCAAATAGTTAGGTGGTCCGATCAGATTAGGAGGTTTACAGGCACACGGTGGTCCCTGCTGGCAACGGACAGGGTTATTTGGAGAGACATGGGTGAGGCCTTTGCCATGCTGTGGACGTAGTAGGGCTGATGTTCATGATTATGATGTTTTCTATGCTCCTAAATGATGGGGAATACATTGAAGAACTCTGTGGCCCTATCGCTTGCAAGGTAAACTCTGCCTTGAACGTTTACGCAACTTACGTAGCAGCTAATGCTGCGAAACTCAACTGGGAAGTTTTTATAGAGGGTAAATTTCATAAAAATTCCGTTTTTACGCTGGTTTGTTTTTATAGTGCCTTACTGTACTAGATAAGAGGAAACGTTTTTAAATGTCACGTTTACAGGTCCATTCTTCTGGCACTTTTTTGATGCTTAGACACCTTTCTATTGGTGAGTTGAGCGCAACGCACTCTTTAACTTAGTGTTTTTATTATTATTAGGTGTATCCAGGGATGATACATTTGCACCGCAGCACCAGCCGGTTACTAAAAAAAAAAACCATTTGTGCGGCCTCTGACTGGCGAGGTTACGGTGTAATCACAACCAAGCTTATTTTGTTGGAATTTAGAATAAAAATTTTTCTCTACCAGTTGTTGCACGACGAAGCACTTATATCTCTCACAGTATGCCTCCTCTTCTTTAATTTTGGCTGCAGGACGGTGCAGGTGGGCGGTAACACTTCTTGAACGGCAAGCTGCGGAAGTTGCGGCAACCGAAATTCCAAACGACGAGAGGCTGAAGTTCCTTGATATATGCACTAGGTTTGAAAAGGCACGTGTTTGCTGCATGTATCAGCCGAGAACAAAAAAAGAAATTCTCAGTTATCAATCGGCGCACTCTAAACTTGTAAAAAGGGGTATTGCCATGAATGCCTTCCGCGCTGCTCTCAACAAGTCGTGCGAGCATTGCATCACAGAAAGTCTGAGACTGCAAAAGCTTCGCCTAGAGAACGCCGGGTTTCCAGAGGAAACTCTGACATCTGTTGCGGAAAAGCTGCTGAAGGAAGTGAGAACTGGGAAGCAACATAACCGTGACGATCCCCAGCGGCGGACTCAGCTTGTGGCTATGCCGTATGTTCACAACATGTCGCACCGTCTAAAAAAGGTGGCGAAAAAGTGTGGCGTCGATCTTGTTTTGACTGCCCCAAAGAAACTAGTGCGCTTGTGCCCACTCGTGAACAGCGAGGCAAGGAAGCCAATATGCACTAAGAACCACAAAAGGAAGTTCGTACCATTAAAAATGGATGTTGTCTATAAAATCCCGCTCACCTGTGGCAAAGCTTATATTGGGCAATCAGGAAGATGCGTTAATGAAAGGCTGAGAGAGCACCGCTTGGCAACAGAATCCATATCGGCGGGGGGGAATCTCGCGGTGCACTGCAAACGCTGTCTCATCGAACGGTACCCTGGCGACCCTGACCCTGTACCCTGCACACCAATCTTGCATGAAACAAGCATTCTAGGAACCCTAAAAAACCCAATCGGAACGGGAAATTTTCGAAGCTATGAGCATTGATAAAGAAGGTTCAAAATGTGTCAGCACCCCATCTGTTTATCTATCAAAAAAAGAATTGTTGTTCTTGAAACGTGGCGTTGCTACTGCGCGTGTTTGAATCTCAGCATTTGAGATGTCTTATATTGAATGTTTTTTCGATTAAACGACAGTTGAAGACTAGCGTACGTCCTGTGTACTTGTGTTCTTGTCCCTTGTGTTCACTAAGCGCTAGAAAATATGAGTTCAAACAATATCCAACTAGCCCAAGTTTCTCCCTTACTAAGTGTAATAGAAAGTTTGGAAGTGAGGAGCACCCACGGTAAAGGTAACGGGATCGACGTAACGGGGCCGATGTAACTGGGCCAATGTAACGGGGCCAATGTAACGGGGCCAATGTAACGGGGCCAATGTAACGGGGCAGATGTAACGAGGCCGTTGTACCGGTGCCGACGTCACGGGGTCTTTTATAGCCAACGCTGTCTCAGTTTGCCATGGAGCATCGCTTGATCACCAGCTCGTCGTGCCGTATAGCGCTAAGCTCATCAAATGGAAAACGAGAAGCTTGCTATACCAGAAAAAGCGGATGTGTACGCAGAAGAAGAAAGCAAGGCGCCAAGAAAACTCAACAGCAGCGGGGTAATAATCTTTCCAAAAGGCAATGGCAGATGGTACAGGCGAAAACAGCGTGCTAGACGAAAAGTTTGCAAACGGCCCTTATTCAGAACTGAGAGCTAAGATTATACACTTCCCTGGCCGCTGTCTGCATTGTACTTGGAAATAGCGTTATGAAACGCGGCAAACACGAAGAAACGAGCCACACGAGCCCTTCATCCTGCTTCATCGCACTGTTTCTAAGCGCAATGCATTACCAACTAGCCCGGAACCTTGCTCTTCCGCTGTCTGCACTGGCGCCTACAAACAGCGAGACCGTAGCGATAAGGAACTGCTGCGTAACATGCTTCGTAAGCTCAAGCCACACTAAATCGGAAGTCGCCAAAGGGCCTGCAAAGTCGACCTGTCAATGTAACCACAGTCATTACTAGGCTTTCCATAAGACCTCCCCCCATTAGCGCCCCGTGCCCCTCTGCGTGAGGGCGCCACCTAACAAAACAGTTCTGATGTCGTGACCAGTGCATTGGGCCCGTTTCGACAGCAGAAGCGCTTTGTCAGGTGGCGCCCCTACGCAGAGCAGCAATGGTCGGAACTTGGAGGGGGATGTGTACTTTTGCCCTTCTTAGTACAAGAGCAAGTGGCGGCAGCGCAACTTCAAATGATGTGACGTCCTCAAATACAACATTTCACTTGACCTTGGACCCATGGCAGCGCACTAATGATACAACCATACAATAAATATAAAGCTTTGCAATTAAAGCAGCATTCTTAAAGACATTGCGAACCTATGACTGAATACAATCGACTGGAGCAAGGTGCACAGATTTGCTTGCATCAATTGCAAGGATTACAACGTAAGCAAGACAGTGCAAGCAGACAATGGGAGCGAACTGCCACGTGCTCTCAAAATGTGCCATTGTGGAACGATGACAAGCAGAAGGCAAGTAAGTCTGCAAGATAATCTTCGAAACTAAAGAAAAATCGTATCACCCGTGTAAACAGTTTGCAACGTTCAAAGGACGATGACGGAAGCCGAAGCACTCACCGCAGTGGTGGCGTAGTTGGCTGAACGCCATCTCGAGCTGCGGGAGGACGGGGGTTCGACTCCTTTCCGCCGGACACCCACCGGTCACCCAAGGGTACAAGCGTCCCCCCGTTGGAGCCTCGGTACCTCGGGGTGGGAGCCACGCTTGGGGGAAGCTCGCTAACCTCGACACCTTCCCTGTGCATAAGCATATCCGGTGAACAAGGCTCTTCGTATGGTTCGAGTCTTTGGGGTCGTGATGGCCTCACAACAACATCTCCCAGTGGTGCATGCGCACAGCATCCGGTTATCACACGGTGACAGAAAAAAAATAGGGTGAGGCCGTTTAACAAGTCGGGGGTTGCGGCCTGTTCACCCGCGAGCTTCTTTTGCTCATCTTCTTCTTGCAGCAAATATTCGTGTTTATTTTTTTTCAGCACAGTGCATTTCACCATTGTGTGCGTTTCATCGTTCAACTGTAATAGCATTTAAGCTGTTAATCTGAAATATTTTTTTCTATATTCTCTCCCCAGTATTTCAGGCGCGTAAAAATATTTATCTAATGTGCCCAAAGAGAGCTATCAGCGAACGAGTACCGAGTGTGAATAATGAAGTCGATTTCAAAAGAAGGCTAGTTTGGCAGTGGGTGACACAAAGTTAGGTGGACAGATGAGACTCAGAGGTTTGCGGAGACTATGTGGATTAAGCTGGCACAGGAAATGATTACTTGGAGCGATATGGGAGTATTTGCAGTGCTCAAGGCTCAGTTTGCCTATTGCTGAAGATGATGATAATGATGCTACTGCTGCTGGTGACGTTGATGATATTCTACAAAGGCGGCGCGTAAGCTGGAAATAATTTTACAGCTTTGCAGGGAAGCCCCCCCTCGTGGGTAAGGGAATTTGTGACTATATATGAAGGGGCGATCGGTGCAGAGCAATTCGCTCGTTTTTGCAGACATTGAATTTATTACAGACAGCACGTCCTCTTTGCAGTGTGTGTATTCGCAAGGATCAAAGCAAAGTCCAACATGTATGAGTTGAATTGGATCAGGATGAAAACTTATGCGAATGAGTGTGACTCAGCTGTAGAATCGGCTACGCGGCACGTGGTGCATGCGTTATTAGATTGCAAAGTGTTTTTTTTTGTTTCCACGGGCTCATGGAGACACGTGCATGCCTGCACGTCGTAAACGGGTGAAGCGCTACTGGCGCTTGTGGTATTCCGCGTTTTGCTACGTAGTACAAAAGCTCATATGCTTTGAGATATGGCGAAAAAATCTGAGAATGTCGATATGCGGTTAATACTATATCTCATTTATCTTATTAACGAAACAAGTTTCCCATCTCGGTCGTAATGCACGCAGCTGGCAATGCGTCTGCACGCAAGGCCGGATTTCAGCGCCGTTCAATCGCGTTCTCGTTCTCTACGGCGAATCTGTAGCACCCAGATGCGATATGCGGCTAAACTATTATTGACGGCAGACTCGATCGCTTCGGGGGTAAAAAAAACTTTCCACAGTTATTGTGTAAAATGGCGGCGCCCTGCCCGCCCGCTTCACAGCGAGAACAGGTTCCTCGCTAATCCCTCAGAGCAATATCGTGTTCTAAACTGTTGTATTCGCCTTTGATTTCCCCATTCTTACCTTCCCTTAAAGTTTCAACAGGGAAATAGGTTTTGTTTTTCAGATAAAAAGGCGATTTCTCAGGTGTTAAGCCTGACAATGCAGCAATCCGACGCAGTTCGAATGCCTTGGTTTTGACTCGCCTTGTATTAGAGTGGCTACAGCAGTGCCTGAATCTGTCCGTCGCGTACGTACAATTAAAAGGATTTTAAACGACATGCGCGTATGCATGTATTTCAGCATTTATTATGCATTTAAGAAATATTTTTGTTATTTTTGCAAAATCCAAAGTATGGATTGTGGCGCCACACAAGCTTGGCGTAAGACACGAGAACCATTTCAATGGCCATTGAGATCTGCCGTGTAGCTGCGACACAACTCCTTCGAGTTCGCTGGCGGTTGAGAAATTCGAAGGCTCTCGACTCGATGCCCACTGAAACTGGCCCGGTGACCGGGGTATTATACGCTTCCCTGGGCACTGTCTGCATGGCGGCTGCAGACAGCAGGACCGTAGCCATAAGAAACTACTTCGCAACATGCTTAGTAAGCTCCCGCCACAGCGACCGAAAATCGCATCAACGCATGCAGAGTGAACCTGCGAATACAGCCACAGTCATTAACAGAATAATTAAGACTGCAAGAACTTTGTAAATATAGCAAATGGCCTTTATAAAATACTTTGCATGACTTATAAAACAAGGTATGTAAATATTTGTTCTTATTTTGATGGAGCACAACATTCGAATTAAAAATTTAGCACTTTTAAGGAGTGTTTGACCCACCACCCATTCGCAATGCTGTAGTCACTGTTGGCCGGATTTTGTTCCCGTCTTGGCCACTATTTTAAATCCGTGTTGGTTCCCATCGCCAGATAGCGCTGTATTTGGTGGCTATATACTTTGCTCCAAATTGGCTATTTTACAACAATTTCTGGTGACGAAAATTGGGGGTTGGTCCCCTTGTTACCTCGTACATCTGTCCTGGCGCATTTTCTCGCCATTTCTTTTCTTCTATTAAATCCAACAGCAAACATGCGTGAACACGACCCAACATTTTCAAGCTTTACCGTCACGCAGGCCAACGCAGGCACCGTCCTTCCCGCAGGGAGGTGGACTGCGCATCGAAGTACCCCAGCGAGCGGCTAGGATAGCTAGAATGCGTATGTAGGTACTACAAAGGACAAAACTTCCCATTACGCGAGTTCTAGAAAAAACATTATTTGCAGCTACACATCGCAACCCTGTCCCCTGATATTGTGAAGAGCGCAACGAGCATTTAGGCATTCAATGCCTTCATACAAAATCAGGCGACTGCATAGCAAGATAAAGGTACAAAAACGTTTTTCCTAGAAAACGCGCCCGGGAACTTTTGTCCTACAGTTGTACATGAGCACGCGGCGGAAGTGCGACATCAAATAACGTCCCGTCCTCAGGTATATTATGCTACTAGACCTTGGATTCTTGACAGCGCACTATATGCTGCCCGTTTTGAACCAAACGGCGATACAACCTCGCAGCCATACAATAAATAGAAAGCTTCGCAATTAAAGCAGCATTTTTTAAAGATATTGTGGACTGATGACTGGATACAGTGGACTACGACGGGGTGGAGGGGGGGGGGGGGGGGGCAAAGAATTGCTTGCATCAAGTGCAAGGATTGCAGCGCAAGCAAGGGAGTGCTCGCAGACAATACCACTGAACTGCCACGGGCTCTCAAAATGTGCCGTTGTGGAACAATGACAAGCAGAAGAGAAGTAAGGCTGCCAAGGTAGTTTTCGAAACAAAAGACAAAAAATCTCACCCGTGTAAGCAGTTTCTAACGTTCAAAGGACCATGACGGAACCCGAAGCACTCACCGCAGTGGCGGCGTAGTTGGCTGAACGCCATCTCGAGCTGTGGAAGGACGGGGGTTCGACTCCTTACCGCCGGACACCCACCGGTCACCCAAGGGTACAAGCGTCCCCCCGTTGGAGCCTCGGTACCCCGGGGTGGGAGCCACGCTTGGGAGAAGCTCGCTAACCTCGACACGGTCCCAGTGCATAATCCCAGTGATGGTGTGATGGTTCCGGCCTCACACCTGCATATCCCAGTGATGGTGTGATGGCCTCTGGCCTCGCACCCACATGTCTCTGTGGTACATCCGCACGGCATCCGGTGATCGCCCGGTTATAAAAAACAAAAAAAGAGGGGACTACCCTTACGGGTTAGGCCGTTTAATATGTTGGGGGTTGCGGCCTGGTCACCCGCGTGCTTCTTTTGCTGATCAGCTTATCGCAGCAGATATTCGTGTTTATTTTTTTTCTGCAGCGTATTCCACATATGCTTCGCTTCATCGTTCACTTGTAACAGCATTTAAGCTGTTGATATTTGAATTGTTTTTTTTAAATCGTCTCCCCAGTATTTCAGACGCGTAAACATAACATGCGAACACTCAGCGAACGGTTAACGAGGCTGGAAAATGAGGTCAAATTCAAAAGAAAGCAAGGTTGGCAGTGGGCGGAGAAAGTTAGGTGGACGAATAAGACTAATACCCCTGTCACACGGGCACCGCAAAGGCCTTTGAGAACCAAGTCCTTATATCCAGAGGCGTAAGGTGCGCAGCTGCATGACACAAATGTTGCGCATTTACCGCTAAGGGCCTTGGAGGCGAAGGCGCCCGTCAAAATCCTTTGGAGCCCAAAGGCGCGGCATTCAAGAACCTGCGATCGCAGTGCCGCCCAACGTCAAAAAGTAAAAGCAATAAAAAATAGATACAGCCAGCAATTTTTGAAAACATTTCTTTTAAATTACGAAAGGTGCGTCTGACTTTGCTTTTTGTACGCGCGTTTATGTTTTATGCCCAGATTTCAAGACAGTGAAAGTGTAGCAGCAACACCGAGTGTCCCTGGTGGCCAAGGCAATACCCAAAACCTGCTATTGCTGATGAGTGGAGCTGTTGCAGTTCTTTTAAGGACGCAGTTAGAGTAAAAAATTGTCTCACCTCAACGAATGAACAGAATACATCACTTTAATTTTAAAGCACTCACTTCAGCCGCCTCGAGCACAGCAGCGGGTGCTAAACCTGAACGACAGTTTCACCTTTGGGCTGCACCGTGTAGCTGCGTCGCTGCTCCTTTAAGCTTTCGCTCCTTTGGTGAAAAAAGGCGTCTTTGCTGGAAAGGCCTTCGACAAATGCCGTGTGACAGGGGAATAAGAGGTTTTCGGGGACGAGGTAGTCTCACCTGCCACAGGAAAGGACTACTTGCTGCGATATGTGAGAAATATCTGTAGTGCTCTAGGCTTAGTTCGCCTAGTGTTGATAAGGATTCTAATGCTGCTGCTCGTGGCCTTGGTGATGTACTAGAAAGGCGGTGCGTAGGCTTGCAATTATTTTCCAGCTTTGCCGGGAAGCCCCCCTTTGTGGGTAAGGGTTAGTGATTATATTTCATGAGACGATGGGTGCAGAGCAGATAGCTTCTTTTTGGAGACATTGGAAACAGCGCTTAATCGTTGCAGTCAAGACATTCGCAAGAATAGAAGACAATTCCGACATACTTTAGTTACCACTCGCCCTTTTCCGCGCGTGAGTGTGACACACGAGCTCAGAAAACATTGCTGCTTGTCCTAGCTGTATCGGATTATCTATCCATATAGCGCCTCAGAGATGCCTTGATTGAGGCAATAAAGCAGCTGAATGGGCTAGTTGGTTTTGCATCTTGGTGAAAAAACAGCGCACAAGCAGACACAGACAGAAAGAAGGGACAAGCGCTGAACTAGCAACTGAGGGTTTATTGAGAAGCATGGCGAAATATATACAGCACAGCATACAGCATTCAAAAACATATAAACAGCACATAAAAGGCGGATAAGAGGCCAGCATCCAAAATCATCGCTTAACGTTGCATATCCAAGAATTCCATCTCTTTTGTTGAAAGAAGGATAGACGGGGTGCTGACACATGAGTCCTCCGCTTTTGCTATCGCCCTAGCCTCGATAATTTCCCTTGTTATTGAGTTGATTGAGGCAACTGGACTTTCTGGCAAGCCTCAAAATACTGCACACACAAAAGGCTGAGACGATATTCAACGTGTCTGTTCGCTTCTTTTTCTTTACATTGAAAGGAGCGCTAATGTGCAACTCCCGCCCCTAAGAGCGTACGTTGTTGGGCTAGTCGGTCAATCATAGTAAATACAAGGGGGGGGGGGGGGGGTACTGCGCACAAAAAGACAAGGACAAGAAGATAACACACTGTGCCTGTTGTGTTATCTTCTTGTCCTTGTCTTTTTGTGCGCAGTACCCCCTCCTTGTATTTCCCGCCCCTAAATTATCTATTGTCTGCTGAAGTGATCCATTAACCCCAGGTCGAAGCTCAATCGCCCCTACATCCTATATAAGGACGAACCATCTGCCACCCGCACCTTCCAAGTGAGAGGCTGCCCATCTACCGACCACATCTTCGATCCACCGACCCGATACAGAAGCCGCCATTGATCCCTCTAACTCCATCCTACTGAAGTGTCCGAGGCCAGATAAAATATTGGATGGATGGTTTGGATAGAGTCCTTCCGATGAGAAAGGCACTGGATGAGTGACAGACAACCCATCACCCCTTCGGGCACCGGCCAAATCTGAGGACAATATGTACATGAAGGCCCATGATGGCTTGTCTATAAAGGCTCGCGCCGTAAAAGAGGCGACAAAATCGAATTGAGAGACGCAATGGCGAGGCCAGCTCCCCTCGACAAGCACCCCCCTCCAGCCACCACCCGACAAAACCCTCCTACCTAAAGACTGGCGACCCAAATACAGCCTTCCTTTAACCATCCCTGGGCACCTTCCTCCTCATGGAAAGTTTTGTCAGCGGTGTGAAGCCACGGCGTAAACTGCAACAATCATTAGAAAATAGTACCCAATTAAGAGTCTAGAATTTTCGCATCAGATGTCTCATCGTCCCCGTGAACTTTTTCTGGCTACTCGCAATCTTGCTACCTTTTAATCTCATTCGAAAGCCCTAATAATGGAGGTGTTTTAGATGAAAAGAAGGTAAGGGATTCAGCAAAAGGCAAAAGAAGAGGATCCATTAGTGACGAGGTCTTTGGCGTATGTCCCGTCTTTGTTATAATGTAATTAAAATTACCACCCAAAGAACACAACATTTTGGGCTACTGTAGTTGAGCTTATTACATTGTATTATCCGTTCCTCCCCTCCCCCTCCATGCTTTTTCTTTTCCCGAAAGAGCAGGCTGGTTCAGTATATAGCAGCTTAGTTAGCTGTATTGACTTACACCTTTTTACTGTCCAATCTTCTCATATGACAATTTCGAGGAAAAATTCTTCATATTTTTGCTCAATCATTCATGAAAGACTATAGTCATGTACGAAATACTTGAGGGAATTTTTTTGAAATGTCATGATAGTGCGCAAAATAAATGTGAGGAACACCGAACTGTTAAGATTTCGCGATATCCTGTGGTAATCTAGAGCACGCCCGTAGGCAGGCTGTCTCTCGGTTTCGGCGAACCTGATCAAAGTTTACGATATTAGGAGAACTCACCACTTTCAATTTTTCGCTTTCCATTCAGCCCCTTGAAGTGTCATTAATGATAGCGCGGAATAAATATTAGAATACCATCTTCAGCACGTCGATTCAGTTGTGACGGCACTAATCCATCGTCCCTTCATTCTGCTGGTTCAAAAAGGCTGCATGGTCCAACGCCCTCTTAAACGCCTTCTGATAGAACGATGACAAGCACAAAGCGACTGACGCTTCCGAAGTAACTCAAAGCTACAAAAAAGCCTCCCCCGTGTAACCAGTGTTTCGCGTTAAAAGAGCGGATTTACAAGATAGTCTCCTCCCCGCAGCACTGACATAGTTGCTACACTGCCAGACTAAGCTTTGGAAGCAAGGGGGGTCGACTCCTGCCGCCGGGTACCCACCGGCGCCACTGGAATGGGTACAATCATGCCAAATTCTGTGCACATGGGGAAGCGACGTTTGGAAGAAGCTCGCTAACTCGCCACCATGCCTAACCCATTACATCAGGTATATCCAAGGGAGATGCATTTACAACACAGCACCAGCCTGTTACTGAAAACAACAACTCGGTGTGGCCGCTGACTGGCGAGGTTACGGTCTACTCACCACTGATCTTCTTTTGTTGGAATTCAGAATAATTTTTTATGCACCAGTTCTTGCAGCACGAAGCACTAATGTAACTTTTCCTGGTACACTTATTTTTTTATTTTAGGGTGCAAGACCGCAGATGTGCGGCAGCTGCGGCAAGGGTGTAGTAGAACTTTTGGAATTGAGAAGCTGCCACGGTCAAGTTAACCAAGCGTAGCTGTAACTGGGCCGATGTTTCTATCATTTAAAACATCGAGAGCGATGGCAATGACAGGAGATGTAGGTGAGCAATATGAGAGCATGTCAAAACAAGCTGCGAAGCTTACTGCTTGAATATTCTGCCTGCATAGAATGTTACGCCGCGAACCCTTCGAAATGTTAATTAATTTATAAATTCTTGGTTATTGGCTTATACAAGAAACATCAGAGCATAAGACAAACTTGTCAAAGGTACAAAGGCAAATGTTTTATCAGGGGAACTCTGACGCGACTTAACTGTACTCCCGCTTTCATATTCAAGGTATGAATAGCACACTGTTTAGCAGTATGAAGAGCGGCTTAATGCATTCCACATATTTAAATACCAATTCTGTCTCTTGGTTTACGCCAGTACTTGACCCGCATTGCTCCTCAGGGGCTTCCGTTATTGAAGTAGATAGTATATCACGGAACACGCGCGTGGGTAGAGATCTCCGCATGAAATCGATTAATCTCTCTCGTTTATATTGGTACCTACAACGACGTCCATGGTACCTTATTTGTTCAAGCTAAATGGCGTTCCTAAGCACGTCTAGCCTCTTCTCAAGGATGTGACGGAATTCGTATTGGCGATCTGGAGGACCTCTGGAGTTCCGTGCCGGATCAAGATATCCTGCTGGCTCTACCGCAACTTCGGATCTGAGTTCAATTCGTCCTTTCAAACTTGCTTTCTGATATCACGGTTCATGATACGTTACTGCCAATTGCTGATTAGAATGATTGTGTGGCTAGAAAGCTCCAATAATTTTTCCGTGTGGCATACGAAGCTTTAAAGAGTAAGCTGCCCTACTGCTATCCATCCCCGTGTGAAGATCTCGAGTCTGCTGAAGTGAAGTCTCCGATTCCAGCATAATTGAATGATTGCATAATAAACAAAAAGCGGACTGATAACGGTACCCGAAACATTTCTATATCTCAATAACTGGTTGCTGGCTCATTTTCACTCCATAGGAGGTATTCTAGTTAAGCAAATTACCTACATTTTACTGCTTTTGTATAATGTCAGAAACGAAATAAATGTGCAGTAATCTGAGAGGGGAACAGCAGTTCACAATCGGTAGCGAGGTACTGGAAGTGGTAAGCGAACAAGACTACTTATGGCAGGTAGTGACCTCTGATCCGGATCACGAGAGGGAAATAGCTAGACAAATAAGAATGGGGTGGAGCGCATATGGCAAATTCTCCCAGATCATGAATCTCAGCTTACCAATAGCCCTCAAGACAAAATATATGACACCTGTATCTTGTCAGCACGCACTTACGGGGCAGAAACGTGGAGAATAACGAGAAGGGTTCAGCTCAAGTTGAGGAACAACGCAGCTAGCTGTGGAAAGAATATGGATATCTCTAACGTTAAGAGACCGGAAGCCAGCTTAGTGGGTGAGGGAACAAACTCGGGTTAACAATATCCTAGTCAAAACCAAGAGAAAGAATGGGCTTGGGCAGGGCATGTAAAGTGAAGGCAAGAAAACCGCTGGTCCTTGAGGGTGACGAAATGGATTCTAAGAGAAATTAAGCGTAGCAGGAGGCGGCAGATAGGTGAGCCTATCAGATTAGGATGTTTGCAGGCACACGGCGGCCCCAGCTGTCAAAGGACTGGGTTATTTGGAGACACGTGGGTGAGGCCTTTACCCTTCTGTGGACGTAGCAGGGCTGATGTTCGTGATTATGATGTTCTGTATGCTCCTAAATGGTGGAGATCAGTTTGAAGAAGTCTATGGCCCAATCGCTTGCAAGGTAAACACTGCCTTGAACGTTTACGCAACTTACGTAGCAGCAAGTGCCGTGAAACGCAACTGGGAAGTTGTTATATGGGGTAAATTTCATAAAATTTCCGTTTTCACGCTGGGTCTTTTTTATAGTGCCTTACTGTACTAGATAAGAGGAACGTTTTCGCATGTCACGTTTACATGTCCGTTCTTCTGGAACTTTTTTGATGCTCAGACACCTTTCTAGTGGTGAGTTGAGCGCAACGCGCTCTTTAACTTAGTGTTTTTATTCCAGTATTCCTCAGTAAACTTTTGGAGCAAGTGCTTGCTTGGGTGCTTCCTGTGACTACAATCTCATTATTTTGATTTGGCCATTGACCTGTGCCTTCTGTGTCTTGCTAAATTTTTGACAACTTGTTATTATGTTTTATTTGGTCAGAATTCCTTTTAGTCGCATTATGAAACCGCCTTTACGGGATATGTTCTAATAGACAGGCCTGGTTTGAATGGTAAACTGCACGACTGTAATCAACAATTTGGCATTAGCGCGCTCGCCAACACAACGATGCAGATCACGAGAATGCCATTTTTCTCGCAGGCCATACTCAAATGCAACGCCACGTCAACGCCGTGTTGCTCTTAGGGCGGCTAGCTGTTACAGCCTGGGACAACACTGTTACTATTGGCGGCAAAAACAAACCTAGACAATGAAACCGACGCCGTGATGTACCCGCTGCTTTCAACACCGGACTGTTTCCTCATATGGCAACCAAGTGCTATGCTTAGCGTGGCCACTTCAAACGGACTACAGTTACCACCACCACCGTGTAGTGATTCTGCTTGGCACCGCAAATTCCGCAAATGCAATGTCACGAAAATGTCCTTTCTCGTGCTGGTTGGATACTTACATAAATCATTTGCATTCGCTCTGATATTCCATTTTACTTTCGGTGTCGTGCTACCTAAACACTGCTCATTGCTTTCGAATTTGTTGTGTGTATGATGCTACCAGTGTATCAGCGCCTGTGTCCTTTGCCTTCTGCTATTGTTGACTAGGAACATCGAATTGAACCCTAGCCCCACAGAGCACAATAATCCTCAACTATCGCTTGAATCAATTGCCCTGGCCACATGCTCTCAAAGTACTGTGTTAAGTGAACTATAGCATTGATTTGCGCCTCTCAGTCGAAGGTCAAGGATTCAATTTCGAGCCTTCCTTCGCGAGTTGTACTGCAAAAAATCACGGCAACAAACCAAATAAGCTGCCAGAGTACTGTAGCCGATTCAGATATGGGGAAGCTTGTCTCAGATATTTAACTACTTTCGGACAAATGTGACGCCGCCAAGAATCGTCTACGGCGCTCTAATTTGCTATTGTCTGAAATTGCGCTGATCATCAGGATGAAAAATGGTCAGAGAATGAATCGCGAATCATTTCATTATGCTCCCAAGAGCTCGATATTATCACTGATGAGCAAGATGTTGAGAAAAAAACCGCCTCTCATTGTAGATTTAATGGGATGCAAAGAAAAAACATTAATTATTTCTGCCAGTTCGAAGATTCAAAAAACATTCTTTAAAACCGTGAGGAATACTCAACAAGTGTGCCATGGGAAGAAAAGGAAAACGTTTTTGCGTGGTCAGAAATTTGTGGTCAGGAAAAATTTTTAGCGCTCACCACAGTTACATAAGTTTTTGTTACGTCGACCTTTGCAAACACCAAAGGGTGCAACCCTAGCCCCACAGATAAATCTGCATCAGTTTTACTAACCAACATGCGAACCTGTTTCCCAAAGAAAGACACTGTTGAAGCTATATTGGATGACAAAAGCAACGATAATCATATTTATCGAAACGTGCCTTAGACCGGATATACACAAGGACTAGATATTGCAAGGTACGCAAATTTTGGCGCTTTCCGGCACGGCAGATAAGGATGCAGGGAGTAGGCGTGATGGTTTCCTTTAAGTGTACCTACATGGTTTTTTCTGCTGTTGCAAAAAAATAGTGAAAGCGAAATGCACGGAATAGGACAGACAGGAAGGCTGAATAAACTGATGAGAGTGGCTCAGATTTGATACAATGAAGAGAGCTCGGTGGGGCACCTTATAGATGGCAGTCGGATTTGTCATTGGCGCTGGTACCGCACTGCTGCAGCGTCAGTGCTCGGCATTGCCAGGTCCGTAATGCGGAGGCTTCCTCCCGCTTATTTTGTAAACACGCGCGTGCGTCGTGCCATGCATCGCAGTTGTCAGGAAGGTAACTTTTTTCTAACAGCAACGAACGTAATAGAATTCAACGCATAGTGAAATTAGATAGGTTGGGATGGGATTAAAAGGTGGCTTGACTATTTGCAATGACAAATATTTCTCTACTAGTGGGAGTGTAAAAACAAAGAAAACCAAGACGTGACCACAGCTGAACCTTACTCGAAACGCTTAAATGACATTCAAAATTCGTAACACAACTTTAAGTACATTTGGAATCCGTTTCGTTACTTAGAGTTCAGAGGGTACCAGCAGAGAGAAGCGGCTCCTGCGTCATGTGTAGCTTTATCCATCTCCTTTCTTGGAATTTTCAGGAGGAGGAGGAGGAAGGAAGGAAGAGCAAAGGCAGGGAGGTTAACCGGAAGTCACTTGTGATAAACCTGGAATAGTTTTTTCCGGTAATGATCTGCACCAAACCCTGGCCTATCCCCCACCGTGGGTATGTGCCATCGTATTTGAGGAAACAACAACAACCGGAAGAATAAACCAGTTTGCTACCCTGCGCATGAGGAAAGGGTTTAGGGGATAAAACAATGAAGGAGGGAAGAGAGCAGCAGTAAATAGAAATCACCTAGCGCTCAGTAAAGTCAGAGCCTATCGTGCAGGCCATAAGTGCCTCCAAGGCGCGGCTCGGTTTCTTGAGAACTTGGAAGTTTCAAATATCATACAATGCCAACCGCCAAAGAATGTATTATTTTGCCAGTGCTTATAATCAAAACGGTACGAGGTAATAAAATGGCAGTTTGATCTTTCTATAGTAAACGGCTGTTGTTATCTAATAAGCAACGCTTCTGTTTCTGCGATAAATAACTTCAAGGGTCAATCAACCGGCAGAAAATCACGCAAAGGGCAATTTGCTATGCGCATTTCATTTCACCAAGACGCGACCAAGATTTATTCATGCGTCAACAACCAATCTCAATTCAATTTTTTGCAAAACAGAAGATCTCGGGCAGTCTCGACGGCATGCACTATAAGGAATTTCACTGTGGGCGACAGGGTTGGCTCGCAGCGCAAGTGTCTCGACTATACGTCCTCTCGGAAAATATCATTACAAATCACATATTGTAAATCCCGCGTGAGAAATATATTAAAGCTTCACCTCCGGTAATATATCATATTTAGTGAGGAAAATATTTATCATGTCTTTCATTGAGGCACCGTTTTTGCCACTTGCCATAAATAGGTATACGCGTTACCTGCCTAAAACGCAAAGTAATGACGTTCCCGTGCGTCACCTGAAAAACAAATACAGTTATACGAACTTTTTTAAAAAATACCAATTATTAAAGCTCAGGTCCATAGCGTAAGAGGTATTCATGCTCAGAACAGCACCATGTCATCAATTATGTGCTTGTAAGATGAGATAATTTAAAGGTATTTTTGCGCCAACTCTATATCTGAAATGGTGTTACTTTGAAGATTTCAGGCAAAACATCTTCGAACTTCGTTAATGTAACATTTCTGATAGAGATAATCTTGCGTGTGTCCGCAAAACCTCCTAGGCGCCCATTGCCAATTGTTTTGAAAGGCGGGATTGGCATATGAAGAGGGAATTAAAGATGAACCGATATTCGCCCTCTACACTCCCAAAACAAATCCTTATCAATCTCCCAGGCAATGCGTCTTGAAAAAGGAGAAGCCAGAGCAACACAGCTCAAAGGAGGCGTATAGGTATCTTGGACGTCGTGATAGCAATCAAGCACGCGCGTTAAAAAGGTAGATGAAATTTATCTAACCATGAAAAACTTTCAGTTCTCATTAGTGCCAAACTAAAGCGAAAATCATCCGCAAACCACGGCAATCCTGAGTTGAACATCATGAAGTCATTCGAAACATTTCACAGAAAAATTTTCCCATGCTATACTTCTGAACGGGACTTGAATCGTCGTAAAGCAAACAGAGCGGCTTCATTTCCTGGCACCATAAACCACTGCGTTGTCGTCGTGTCACTTGTTGTGATTTGCAACCTTCGCTCTATATGATTTAAATCATCATCTCTATCTTTCATTCGTTTGTTGTATGCTGCGAATATTTGGCACTGCTAGGGAAGTGTGGACTTGTGCAATGGCGAGTCGAAAATCGAAAGCAGCCACAGAAACCGAGCGCCTGCACTGCACAAAGAAGAAGCTGGTAAACACAGCATCGCGAAAGCCCTAAAAGCCACGAGAGAAAACGAGCATGTTGTCCACCTAAGAGAAGCGGCTGATAGCGGCGACCACTCAAGCAGTGAAAGCTGCAGTCAGGGAGACCGCCATCATGCGAGCTCAAAGAACAGAAGTTAAGAAAACGGCAGCACGTCCAGCATCTAAAAGGACCTATCCAATACCCGAGTGCGACTACCACCACTCATGAAGAATGGAAGGTTGGGCAAGTTGGTACTGCTTCATAACTTTGCAACAGCGCAACACAACTGGGAGAAGAGCGAGAAGTGACACAGAGACGGCGCCGTCTCTGTGTCACTTCTCGCTCTTGTTCTCGTTGTGTTGCGCTGTTTCAAATTTATGAAGCACCATTAATGAGCCTCCTGACAATAATATCTTTCCAAAATTTGAAGCTTCACTGCCGCCTCTGGACGACCTTGTAATTAGTGAGCATGGACATTTAAGCATGTTACTTACCCATTATATAAAGAAATAACCTGCACCAGAGAACATACCTAATGCCTTTTTGAAAAGATATGCACAATAGACATCTAAATATTTGCTTGTTTTATTAACAACGTCCTTAAATGAAGGTCAAATTCCGAGAGACTGTGGGACTGCTAGAGTGAAACCGCTTCATAAAAGTGGAGACAAGCGATTGATCAAGAACTACCGCCCTATTTCACTCACATCGACTGCTTGTAAATTACTTGAACACATAATTCACAATCACATATCAAACTTTCTCGAAGATAATAATTTTTTTACTAAGTGTCAGCATGGATTCAGGAGGGGTTACTCAACTTGCACACAGCTAGTCGAAACTATACATGATTTTGCCTCGTCAGTTAACAATGGAACGCAGATTGATGCCGTATTTATGGACTTCTCGAAAGCGTTTGATAAGCTTACTCACGAAAAGTTACTTTATAAATTAGACACAGTACTTCATAAAGAACAACTAGTAAAATGGATTTCAGCCTACCTTTCAAACAGAGAACAATTCGTTGTTTTTAATGATCATTCTTCTGACAGGCTTACAGTTCACTCTGGCGTCCCTCAGGGCTTTGTTCTTGGGCCTCTGTTGTTTTTAATATGTAATAATGATATTGTCGCTAACATTCCTGTGAAAATTAAACTTTACACTGATGATTGTGTTATTTACACAGAAGTAAGAAATGTCTCCGATCAGCAATTACTTATTAATGTGCTGCAAACAGTTTTCGTATGGTGTGAAGAATGGCAAATGTCCATTAACTTTGAAAAAATTGTACTAATGAGAATCACTCACAAGTAGAAAGTCTTACCCTTCAATTATTGTATCAACGGCATGGCACTGACAGAAGTAACAGAAAATAAATATCTAGGGCTCTGGGTCACTAACACTCTTAGCTGGAATAAACATATTGACTTCATAACGTGTAACGCTTTTCGTAAATTGTTTTTCTTGAGACGGGCATTGCGGTTGTCTACCCCATCTGTTCGCCTACTTGCTTACAAATGTATTGTTCTGCCTACCTTACATTATGCTGCTATCATTTGGGACCCATTCACCCAAACTAACATGAATAAAATAGAGAAGGTTCAAAAGAGGGCGGCACGCTACATATATAACAATTACCGACGTATATCTGTAACACATCTTGTAATCCAAACTGGCCTTCCGACAATAACTGAGCGAAATTGTTGTGCATGACTTGAATTTATGTATCAATTAATCAAAAGACACTACAGAACAGAACTCACCGATTTGCTTGTTTTTTGTCCGCATATGCGACGCGACAACGACACCAGCTAACTTTAACTCCTTTTCGCGTTCGAAATAACTGCTTTAAATACTCATTCCTTTCACGAACTTTTTCCGATTGGAATAACCTCACTAACAATGAAGTGCTGCAGCCGTCACTGACATTGTTCTCGCAACATATCACCTAGTTTTATTGCATTTGCTATTTCACTGTTCTGTTGTATATGTTTAATTGTTGTATTCGCAATGGTGCAGAAGAGCTTCAACTTGCACTGTTATTTTTGTTTACCTTTGCCTGTTTAGTTAAACTGCCTAGTTTGTATCCCCACCCTGCTAAAATCCAAACTTTGGGATTGCAGTATCAATAAATAAATAAATAAATAAATAAATAAATAAATAAATAAATAAATAAATAAATAAATAAATAAATAAATAAAATTCTTAGAATGTGCTACTTCTGTCCTGTTTAGAACTTGATGCTAAAAACTTGTAACCTTGGCATAGCAACTTCTGCGCTGGTGAGATCGAGCACTGGCAAAGCTGCTAGTCCCATTTAGAGTCAACATATTAAGACAACAGCTTCGTCGGCAGCGCCTGTCTTCAACGCTTACCAGGCAGACACCGTCGTCCCCGATGCGTTACCATGTGTGGTCTACTGCGCGCCCTCCTCTTCTGCCCCTTATCTCCCTCTCCATCTGAGGAATGGGACGTGGAGAGGAAGGCACGGGTTAATTGTCAACAACGCGAAACCACGGCAGCTACCTGGATACAGCAAGCGCGTAATGCCTGCACTAAATTTTAAAGGTTCTGCTCATTTGCTGAAGGCGTAAGTCTCGTCTCTGCATTTTATAACTTCCTCCAGGGCTCAATGACATGATATGTCACTGCAAAGCAAATAAGCAAACAAACTAGAACGCATGAGATGAGCTGATTGACTTCATTGCTTTACGTTGGTGGGTAATTTATTTGTATCATAATCGCTCACTTACTCTACACATCATCGATCTTACTGTACACATTACTGCAATGTAGTGGGAATACTTCGTTGATCACTTATTGTGAAACTGCCTAAAACTGTTTGCTGGAGCACTCAGCCATGCTATATAACTCCAGACTTTGACCACTTCATCAAACTGCATGCCCTGAAAGCTTTACTGCGCGCAGACGTAACACCATTTTGTTCGTTAAAGGGAATAGTCGATGCGACGAGTGAAATAGAAGAGAGCATGTATGTTTTTATGAAAAAAAGAACGATTCTCTCAGACAATGCCAATATTGCCGCCAGGTTCCAGCTGGGACACTGCTTCACTGCTTGCGGCCTGTGCCTAGCCCTTTCGGTTCCAAAACCTATTTATGACAACATTAAAGTTGCTCATTCCTCCGTAAACCAAACTATTTTACTTGTAGTTCCTTGTGTGAATGTCCTCTTATTATTTCCTTTTTATTCATAGCCCTGATCTTCATTAAATAGCAAGCGCTCTTTTTCCTCTGCAATGCGCAGGAAGTGGCGCGTTTTATGGAGTAGCCAAGGAGAGGGGCTTATGTGGCTGGAGCCCTGCACCACTTATGGCACTTTTTTAACAGGCTTCCGCATGAACAGCTCTTGGTATTCGTCGGTTGGCTAACACTGCTGCAGATGCCCAGGCCGGAAACGGGAGCAGCAAAATAGTCAAATACCGTAAAAGAGAAGAGGCAACAAAAGATTGATAAAATTTTTAATTGTACAATAAACCGAAAAAGGAACGAAAAAAATGGGGACACGAGAGAAAGTTCCGGAGGTCATTTTTGCGTTGCCGAAGTCTTTCCTGAGAAGTTTTCGTCTCAACAATTCAATATCACTCGACGCAAGGCCCTAGATAAGCGAATCACATATGGACGTTTCTTTCGGGAGCCCATTTTCAGGAGTCCCGAGCGGGTGTTAGGGTGCTGAGAATAGTTTAGCTGTTTGTGCTGCTTCTTAAGCCGATTTCAGAGATATCCGCTTAGCCAGGTAGCATATATCGTAACCAGTCACGGGGAGTTTAGATGCAAGTAAAGGGAATGGCAAGGAGGCTGACGCTCGCAGCCAAAAGGCGCCAAAAAATTGGCATCGCCTTCTCACGACCTGCATTTCACGTTCTCCTTCTCCCTATCCACACCTTCCCTCGCGCTGTCCTGCTCTCTATGGATGTCGAGAACGACGAGACCATGACGTCGGATGTTCTGGCAATAATAGCAGCTCAATAAAAGGGCGTAGCTGGAAGTGTATCGCGGATGCCTTGGCCAAGCGGCAGTTCACAGCTCAGCTGGGTATGCGAATTTTTTCGAAAGGCAGTTGTGTTCTTCATATATACTCACTTGTGGTGTATACTTCATCTGTGTGAAAATGCGTACGATTTTCCTATTTAGCTCAGGCGGCTGCGCCGGTTTTGCCTCAAATGCAATAACATTAATTAAGATTTTGTTGAAAAATTATTTTCCTGCCACTTCACAGCTTGTTTCTTTTTTTTTTAATTTTACAAAGCGCAATCCCAGACTTCTATAGGCTCCTACCACTGCCGTCCCAAGACTTCCCGCTCCGAATGCCGCTGTGCGTGTTTGTGGCGATTGCGCGTTTTGTGAAGAGCTTGCGCAATTTTCCTTGTCTCCTTTCTCTTGGGAAATGTTGGAAAGCCATTTTACGGAGGACAGTTGTGCACGTTAAGCCTAGGCGGCCGCAACGTGCTACACTAGTATTCTTTCCACGCCAAGACAAACACAACATTGCAACAGATTGCTTTCGAACGCATGTTAGAAATGACGTTCTTATGAGCACAGGTGCCCGCTTCAGAATGCTGCTGTTGAAATGAAGAGGCGCAAGAAAGCAAGGAAGCGCACAAACAGTATAGACAGGACAAGCGTCAAACTACCAAGCGATTTAATTTGTCGTCTTTATATCTTTATATAAAAAAAACAAAAAATGAAAATTTGTTTATGAAGAGATATTCCCACAATTTATAGGTTACTATCCGCAGTAAAAAGATAGGAATTTACGGCAAGAGGCGCAAAACCAGATGAGCGCAAAATGAATGTATATCAGCTACGTGTACGCAAGAATCCATGTGATGAGATGTATAAGAAGAAAAGCTGATGTACAGTGCTTCTAGAAAACCCTCCACCTTGAGCGGCATCGTTGTGAGAGTGACAGGTCTCCCCTGAAGTCGTGTCAGCCGGCAATTTCTACTTCAAGGAGCACTTACACACGCGCGATAGAAACCACGCATGCCCCCTCTACGTTACAGCGCTAACTGTGAAAGGAAACTATCCAGCTTTCTGTCGCCCTGAAACTGACTTACCGATACCGTCCGCGCAGCTGACCTTTTTAGTGCGAGGGAACTACTTAACGGGGTGAAATCCTATCAAGAATCTTGTGTGAAGCATCGGAGTAACTCGAGTAACCTCACGTTACTTCAATAACACTTCTGTTGGGCATAGTTGGTGCATGGTGATACAGATGAACGATGTGCGCAAACTATTCGACGAACCACATACACAGGAGAAACACAAGGACTGGCGCAACTCTGTTTTTCTCCTGTATGTGTGGTTCGTCGAATAGTTTGCGCACATCGTTCATCTGTATAACCTCAGGTTAGATCGGAGGAGCGTCGCGCCAGCTAGAGCCAATGGAAAGAGGACGTCCAAATTTGCAATACTGCTTTAATAAAATACTGCGTTGGACAGCTCGAACAAGGTATATCATAACTATTCTAATTTTCTTGGTGCACCCCATTCCAATTAAAATGTATCACTTTCATCGTATGAGTTATTGGCTCACCACTCATTGCGAACGTTGTAGTCACTGTTGACCGCGTTTGGTTCCCGCCTTGGCCACCAATTTAAATCCGCCTTGGTTCCTGTCGCATGGAAGAGCTGCTTTGGTGGATACTTTTCGGTAAATTCGCTACTTTACGACCCCGTCTGGCGAAGAAAATTTTGGGCTGGCTTCATGGCTACTTGATACTTGTTCTCTGCCGTACTTTTGCCACTCTTTTGTTTATTTATTCCACAGTCAACCGCAAGCAAGCATAAAGTCGGCCCATAATTTTCAAGCTTTGTCTTCATGACGGCCAACGCGTGCCGCATACTTCCCGCAAGGGGGGCGGGGGGGGGGGGGGGGGGCATTGAAGTACCGCTACGAGCGGCTAGCACAGCTCGAGAGCGCATGTACCATGGGGGCACAAGTGACAAACCCGGCCTTCAAATTCATGCCCATGCCAATCTGCGCGGGGCACCAACTGAAAAAAAAAAATTCTGGTGTCGAGACAGGCGCATTGGGCCGGTTTCGACATCAGAAGTGCTTTGTTAGATGGCGCCTCCACGTAGACTGGCACGCGTGGAAGCATCAAGGAGGGGTCTGTTACTTTTGCCCCCCATGGAACTTGAGTAACGCGGCGAGAGTGCGACTTCAAATGACGTCACATCCTCAGGTATAACCGTTCACTAGACCATGGGTCCTTGACAGCGGTCTATATATTTCCCGTTCGTGAAGCAAATGGCGATACAACCATAGAACCATACAATAAATATAAAGCTTCCCAATTAAAGCAACATTTTTAAAGATATTTTGAAGTTCTCACTGAATGCAATCCACTAGAGCGAGCAGCAAAGGATTGCTTGAATCAACTGCAAGGATTGCAGCGTAGGCAAGGGGAATTCTTGCAGACAATGCCAGCGAACTGCCACGTGCTCTCAAAGTGCGCCATTGTTGAACGATGACAAGCAGAAGGCAAATAAGTCGCTCAAGATAATCTTCGAAACTAAAGAAAAATCGTATCACCCGTGTAAACAGTTTGCAACGTTCAAAGGACGATGACGGAAGCCGAAGCACTCACCGCAGTGGTGGCGTAGTCGGCTGAACGCCATCTCGAGCTGCGGGAGGACGGGGGTTCGACTCCTTTCCGCCGGACACCCACCGGTCACCCAAGGGTACAAGCGTCCCCCCGTTGGAGCCTCGGTACCTCGGGGTGGGAGCCACGCTTGGGGGAAGCTCGCTAACCTCGACACCTTCCCTGTGCATAAGCATATCCGGTGAACAAGGCTCTTCCTATGGTTCGAGTCTTTGGGGTTGTAATGGCCTCACAACATCTCCCAATGGTGCATGCGCACAGGATCCGGTTATCAGACGGTGACAGAAAAAAAATAGGGTGAGGCCGTTTAACAAGTCGGGGGTTGCGGCCTGATCACCCGCGAGCTTCTTTTGCTCATCTGCTTCTTGCAGCAAATACTCGTGTTTATTTTTTTTCAGCACAGTGCATTTCACCAGTGTGTGCGTTTCATCGTTCAACTGTAATAGCATTTAAGCTATTAATCTGAAATATTTTTTTCTATATTCTCTCCCCAGTATTTCAGGCGCGTAAAAATATTTATCTAATGTGCCCAAAGAGAGCTATCAGCGAACGAGTAACGAGTCTGAATAATGAAGTCGATTTCAAAAGAAGGCTAGTTTGGCAGTGGGTGACACAAAGTTAGGTGGACAGATGAGACTGAGAGGTTTGCGGAGACTGTGTGGACTAAGCTGGCACAGGAAATGATTACTTGGAGCGATATGGGAGTATTTGCAGTGCTCAAGGCTCAGTTTGCCTATTGTTAAGGATGATGATAATGATGCTACTGCTGCTGGTGACGTTGATGATATTCTACAAAGGCAGCGCGTAAGCTGGAAATCATTTTACAGCTTTGCAGGGAAGCCTCCCCTCTTGGGTAAGGGAATTTGTGATTATATATGAAGGGGCGATCGGTGCAGAGCAATTCGCTCGTTTTTGCAGACATTGAATTTATTACAGACAGCACGTCCTCTTTGCAGTGTGTGTATTCGCAAGGATGAAAGCAAAGTCCAACATGTTTGAGTTGAATTGAATCAGGATGAAAACTTATGCGAATGGGTGTGACTCAGCTGTAGAATCGGCTACGCGGCGCGTGGTGCATGCGTCATTAGATTGCAAAGTGTTTTTTTTTTGTTTCCACGGGCTCATGGAGACACGTGTATGCCTCCACGTCGTAAACGGGAGAAGCGCTACTGGCGCTTGTGGTATTCCGCGTTTTGCTACGTAGTACAAAACCTCATATGCTTTGAGATATGGCGAAAAAATCTGAGAATGTCGATATGCGGTTAATACTATATCTCATTTATCTTATTAACGAAACAAGTTTCCCATCTCGGTCGTAATGCACGCAGCTGGCAATGCGTCTGCACGCAAGGCCGGATTTCAGCGCCGTTCAATCGCGTTCTCGTTCTCTACGGCGAATCTGTAGCACCCAGATGCGATATGCGGCTAAACTAATATTGACGGCAGACTCGATCGCTTCGGGGGTAAAAAAAACTTTCCACAGTTATTGTGTAAAATGGCGGCGCCCTGCCCGCCCGCTTCACAGCGAGAACAGGTTCCTCGCTAATCCCTCAGAGCAATATCGTGTTCTAAACTGTTGTATTCGCCTTTGATTTCCCCATTCTTACCTTCCCTTAAAGTTTCAACAGGGAAATAGGTTTTGTTTTTCAGATAAAAAGGCGATTTCTCAGGTGTGAAGCCTGACAATGCAGCAATCCGACGCAGTACGAATGGCTTGGTTTTGACTCGCCTTGTATTAGAGTGGCTACAGCAGTGCCTGAATCTGTCCGACGCGTACGTACAATTAAAAGGATTTTAAACGACATGCGTGTAGGCATGTATATCAGCATTTATTATCCATTTAAGAAATATTTTTGTTATTTTTGCAAAATTCAAAGTATGGATTGTGGCGCCACACAAGCTTGGCGTAAGACACGAGAACCATTTCAATGGCCATTGAGATCTGCCGTGTAGCTGCGACACAACTCCTTCGAGTTCGCTGGCGGTTGAGAAATTCGAAGGCTCTCGACTCGATGCCCACTGAAACTGGCCCGGTGACCGGGGTATTATACACTTCCCTGGGCACTGCCTCCATGGCGGGTGCAGACAGCAGGACCGTAGCCATAAGAAACTACTTCGACCCATGCTTAGTAAGCTCCCGCCACAGCGACCGAAAATCGCATCAACGCATGCAAAGTTAAGCTGCGAATACAGCCACAGTCATTAACAGAATAATCAACCCTTTACATCAGGTATATCCAAGGGAGACGCATTTACACCACAGCACCAGCCTATTACTGAACACAACAACTCGGTGTGGCCGCTGACTGGCGAGGTTACGGTCTACTCACCACTGATCTTCTTTTGCTGGAATTCAGGATAATTTTTTTCTGCGCCAGTTGTTGCAGCAGGATGGACTAATGCGACTTTTCCTGGTACACGTATTTTTTGTATTTTCGGGTGCAGAACGCAGAACGCAGATGTGCGGCAGCTGCGGAAAGGGTGTAATAGAACTTTTGGAATTCTGAAGCTGCCACGGTCAAGTTTCCTAGCGTAGCTGTAACTGGGCCGATGTTTCTAGTATTTGAAACATTTAAAGTGATGGCAATGACAGGAGATGTAGGTGAGCAATATGAGAGCATGTCAAAACAAGCTGCGAAGCTTACTGCTTGAATATTCAGCCTGCATAGAATGTTACGCCGCAAACCCTTCGAAATGTTAATTAAGTTATAAGTTCTTGGTTATTGGCTAATACAAGAAACACCAGAGCATAAGACAATCAGGTCAGAGTTAGAATGGCAACTGTTTTATCAGGGGAAATCCGAGGCCACTGAACTGTACTTCCGGCTTTCATATTCAATGAATGCAGCTAATGTTGTCACACTGTTTAGCAGTGTGAAAAGCGGTTTAAGGCATTCCACATATTTAAATACCAATTCGTGATGGATTTCAAGGAAAGTTATTGCTTATGCTGGAAATCAGTAGCGGTAAAGTTCTGTCTCTCGTTTTACACTAGTAGGTGAACCGCATTGCTCCTCAGGGACTTCCATTATTGAAGTAGATAGTATGTCACGGAACACGCTCGTGGGTAGAGATCTCTGCATGAAATCGATTAATCTCCCTCGTTTATATTGATACCTTCACAGACGTTCGCGATACCGCATTTGTTCACGCTAAATGGGGTTCGTAAGCTTGTCCAGCCTTTTCTTAACCTTGTGGCAGAATTCGCATTGGCGATCTGGAGGGCCTCTGCAATTCAGTGCCGGATCAAATTATCCTGCTGGTCAAACCACAACTTCGGATCTGAGTTCAATTCGTCCTTTCAAACTTGCTTCCAGATATCGTGTGTCGTGAAACGTTACTGCCAATTGCTGATTAGAATGATCGTATGGCTAAAAAGCTCCATTAATTTCTCCATGTGGCATACGAAGCCTTAAAGGGGAAGCTGCCCAACTGCCCTCCCTCTCCGTGTGAATATCTCGTGTCTGCTGAAGTGAAGCCTCCGATTCCAGCATATCTGAAAGGTAACTTAATCAACAAAAAGCGGACTGATAACGGTACCTGAAAAATTTCTACATCTCAATAACTGGTTGCTGGCTCATTTTCACTCCATAGGGGGTATTCTAGTGAAGCAAATTACCTATATTTTACTGATTTTGTATTGCTATTAACAAGTCAGAAACGAAATAAATGTTCAATAATCTGAGAAAGGAACATCAGTTCACAATCGGTAGCGAGGTGCTGGGAGTGGTAAATGAACAAGTCTACTTATGGCAGGTAGTGACCTCTGATCCGGATCACGAGAGAGAAATAGCTAGACAAATAAGAATGGCGTGGAGCGCATATGGCAAGTTGTCCCAGATCATGAATTTCAGGTTACTAATAGCCCTCAAGACAAAATATACGACACCTGTATCTTATCAGCACGCCTACGGGGCAGAAACGTGGAGCATAACGAGAGGTATTCAGCTCAAGTTAAGAACAACGCAGCGAGCTGTGGAAAGAACATTGATAGCTGTAAAGTTAAGAGACCAGAAGCCAGCTGAGTGGGTATGGGAACAAACGCGTGTTAACATATCCTAGTCAAAACCAAGAGAAAGAATGGGCTTGGCAAGGGCATGTAATGTGAAGGCAAGATAACCGCTGGTCCTCAAGGTTGACGGAGTGGATTCTAAGAGAAATTAAGCGTAGCAGGGACGGCAGATAGTTAGGTGGGCCGATCATATTAGGAAGTTTGCAGGTACACGATGGTCCCAGCTGGCAACGGACAGGGTTATTTGGAGAGGCATGGGTGAGGCCTTTACCCTGCTGTGGACGTAGCAGGACTGATGTTCGTGATTATGATGTTTTGTATACTCCTAAATGATGGGGAACACTTTGAAGAAGTCTATGGCCCAATCGCTTGCAAGGTAAACTTTGCCTTAAACGTTTACGCAACTTGCGTAGTAGCAAGTGCTGCGAAACGCAACTGGGAAGATTTTATGTGGGAAGTTTTTTATACGGGAAGTTTTTAATTTTCATAAATATTTCGTTTTTACGCTGATTCGTTTTTATAGTGCCTTACTATTCTAGATAAGAGGAAACGTTTTTTATGTCATGTTTACAGGTCCATTCTCCTGGCATTTTTTGATGCTCAGAACCTTTCTGTTGGTGAGTTGAGCGCAACGCACTCTTTAACTTAGTGTTTTTATTCCAATATTCCTCAGTAAACTTTTGGAGCAAGTCCTTGCTTGGCTGCTTGCTGTGACTACAATCTCATTATTCTTTGGTCACTGACCTGTGCCTTCTGTGTCTTCCTAAATTTTTTTCAACTTGATAATATGTTTATTTGGTCAGTATTCCTTTTAGTCGCCTTATAAAACCGCCTTTACGGGCTATGTTCTAATAGACAGGCCTGGTTTGAGTGGTAAACTGCACCAGTGTAATCAACAGTTTGGCATTAGGGCGCTCGCCAACGCAACGATGCAGGTCACGAGAATGCCCTTTTTCTTGCAGGCCATACTCATATGCACCGCCACGTCATCGCCGTTGTGTTCTTAGGGTGGCTAGCTGTCACAGTCTGGACCAACACTGTGAGTATTGGCGGCAAAAACAAACAGGTACAATGAAACCGACGCCGTGCCGTTCCCGCTGCTTTCAACATCGGACTGTTTCCTCACATGGCAACAAAGTGCTACGCTCAGCGTGGCCACTTCAAACGGACTACAGTTACCACCACCACGCTGTAATCATTCGGCACGGTACCACAAATGCCGCAAATGGAAGGTCACGAAAATGTCCTTTCTCGTGCTGGTTGGATACTTACATAAATCATTTGCATTCGCTCTGATATTCCATTTTGCTTGCGGTGTCGTGCCACATAAACACTGCTGATTGCTTTCGATTTTTTTTGTGTGTATGATGCTACCAGTGTATCAGCGTCTGTGTCCTTTGCCTTCTGCTATTGTTGACTAGGAACTTCGAATTCAAACCTGGCCCCACAGAGCACAATAATCCTCAACTATCGCTTGAATCAATTGCCCTGGCAACATCCCGCGCTGAATGCTCTCAAAGTACTGTGTTAAATGAACAATCAATGATTCGCGCCGCTCAGTCGAAGGTCAAGGATTCATTTTCGAGCGTTCCTTTGCGAGTTGTCCTAAAGAAATCACGGGAACAAACCAAATAAGCTGCCAGAGTACTGTAGCCGATTCATATATGGGCAAATTTGTCTCAGATATTTTGCTACTTCCGGACAAATGTGACACCGCCGAGAATCGTCTACGGCGCTCTAACTTGCTATTGTTTGGGATTGGACAGATCATCAGGATGAGACATGGTCAGAGAATGAATCGCGAATCATTTCATTCTGCTCCCAAGAGCTCGATATCATCACTGATAAGCAAGATGTCGAGCGTGTTCACAGTCTTGGTCATTTCCACTCAGAAAAAAAGCGCCTCTCATTGTAGATTTAATGCGTTGAAAAGAAAAAAAACGCTAATTATTTCTGCCAGTTCGAAGCTTCAAAAAGAATTCTTTAAAACCGTGAGGACTTCTCAACAAGTGTGCGCATAGGAAGAAAGAAAAACGTTTTTCGCATGGTCAGCAATTTGTGGTCAAAGAAAATTTTTAGCGCTCACCACAGTTACAGAAGTTTTTGTTACGTCGACCCTTGCAACTCCAAAGGGTGCAACCCTAGCCCCCACAGATAAATCTGCATCAGTTTTACTAACCAACATCGAACCTGTTTCCCAAAGAAAGACACAGTTGAAGCTATATTGAATGACAAAACCAACGATAACCTTTTTTACCGAAGCCTGCCTCCCACCGGATATACAGGAAGACTGGGTTTTGCAAGGTATGCAAATTTTGGCTTTTTCTAGTAAAAGCGAAATGCACTGATTAAGAAAGACAGGAAGGCTGAATAAACTAATAGGAGGGGCTCAAATTTGCTGCATTGAAGAGAGCGCGGTAGGGCACTTGATAGATGGCAGTCGGATTTGGCATTGGCGCTGGAACATGTTGTAAACTATAGGAAGCGCAAAATACTGGACGACGGACAGAGTAAGGGACACAAAAAACAGGCTCACGGTTTATTTTTTGTGTCCCTTACTCTGCCCATCGTCCGGTATTTTGCGCTTCCTATAGTTTACAACATGCATCACCAACTAGCCCGGCAGCTTGCTCTCCTGAGCGCTGGTACAGCACTCCAGCACCGCCGTTGCTCGGCATTGCCAGGTCCGTAATGCGGACGCTTCCTCCCGCTTCTTTTGTAAGACGCGCGTGCGTCGTGCCATACATCGCCGTTGTCAGGAAGGTAACTTTTTTTCGAACAGAAACGGACGTCAAGATTTTAACGCATAGTGCAATTAGATATGTTGGGATGGACTAAAATATGGCATGAGTTTTTGCAATGGCAAATATTTCTCCACGAGTGGGAGTGTAACAACAAAGAAAACCAAGACGTGACAACAGCTGCACAGTACACGAAACGCTTAAATGACATTCAAAACTGGTAGCCCATTTTTATGTAAATTCTGAATCTGTTTCGTTACTTAGAGTTCGCAGGGTACCAGCAGAGAGAAGCGGCTCCTGCGTCATGTGTAGCTTTATCCATCTGCTTTCTTAAAATTTGCAGCAGGAAGAGGAGAAGGGGGACGAATAAGAAAGGCGGGGAGGTTAACCGGAACCCCCTTGTGATAAACCTAGATAAGTTTTTTTTCTGTTTGGATCTGCAGCAAACCCCGGCCAATCCCTCACCGTGGGTATGTGCCATCGTATTAGAGGCAACAACCACGACCGGAAGAATAAACGGTTTGCTACCCTGCACAGGGGAATGGGGTGAGAGGATAAAAAGATGAAGGAGAAAAGAGAGTAGCTTAAAACTGAAGTCACCAAGCGTTCGGTAAAGTGCATATCGTGGCTATCGCCTATCGTGCCGGCCAGAAGTGCCTCCAAGGCGCGGCTCGGCTTCTTGAGAATTCAGAATTTTCAAATATCAAACAACGCCAACCTCCAAAGAATGTAATATTTTGCCAGTTCTGATAATGAAAACAGTACGAAGGAATAAAATGGCAGTTTGATCTTTCCATAGTAAACGGCTGTTGTTATCTAATAAGCAAAGCTTCTGCTTCTTCGATAAGTACCTTCAAGGGCCAATGAACCGGCAGAAAAACACGCAAAGGGCAATTTGCTATGCGCATTTCATTTCACCAAAACACGACCAAGGTTTCTTCATACGTCAACAGCCGATCTCAATTCAAATTTTTCTAAGGCAAAAGATCTCGGGCAGTCCCAGCGGTATGCATTAGATAGAGTTTCACTAATGGCGACAGAGTTTGCTCGAAGTGCAAATGTCTCGACTGTACGTCCTCTCAGAAAATACTATTACATATGACATATTGTAAATCACCTGTGAGAAATATATGAAAGCTTCACCTGTGATAATATAGTATATATAATGAGGAAAATATTTATCATGTCTTTCATTGCGGCGCCATATTTGCCACTTGTCATAAATAGGTATATGCGTTAACTGCCTAAAACGCAAAATAAGCACGTCCCCGTGCGTCACCTGAAAATACAAATACAGCTATTCGAACTTTTTAATAGGTATTGGAACTTTTTGAAATAAGCAATTATTAAAGCTCACGGCCGTAGCGTTAGAGGTATTCGTGCTCAGAACAGCACTATGTTATCAATTATGTGCTTGTAAGATGACATCCTTTCAAGACATTTTTGCGCATACTCTATAAGTGAAATGGCCTTACTTTGAAGATGTCAGGCAAAACATCTTCGAACTTCGTGTGTCCACTATAGCTTCTACACGCACATTGCCAATTGTTTTGAAAAGTGGGTTTGGCATATAAATAGGGAATTAAAGATGAACCGGTATTCGCCCTTTACACACCCGCAATAACTCATTATCAATCTCGCAGGAAATGTGTCTTGTCAAAGCAGACGCCAGAGCAACACTGCTTAAAGGAGGCGTAGGTATCTTGGACGCCGTGGTAATAATATCAGCACACAATTTAAAAAGACCGATGAAACTTTTCTATCCATGAAAAGCTTCCCGGTTTCATTAGCGCCAAACTAAAGCGAAAATCATCCGGAAACCACGGCAGTCATGAGTTCGACATCAAGAACTCATTCGAAACATTTCACAGAAAATTTTTCTCATACTATACTTATGGGCGGGACTTGAATCGTCGTAAAACAAACAGAGCGCCTTCATTTCCTTGCACCATAAGCCACTGCGCTGTCGTCGTGTCACTTGTTGTGGTTTGTAACCTTCACGCTATACCTTCTAAATCATCATCGCTATGTTTCATTCGTTTGTTGTATGCTGCGACTATTTGGCACTGCTGGGGAAGTGTGGACTTGTGCAATGGCGAGTCGAAAATCGAAAGCAGCCACAGACACCGAGCGTCTGCACTGCACGAAGAAGAAGCTGGTAAACACAGCATCGCGCAAAGCCCTAAAAAGCACGAGAGAAAATGAGCACGTCATGAACATAAGAGAAGCGGCCGATAGCGGCGACCACTCAAGCAGCGAAAGCTACAGTCAGGGAGACTGTCAGCAGGCGAGCTCAGAGAATAGATGCTAAGAAAATGGCAGCACGTCCTGCATATAAAGGAGCCGGCTACTACCCGAGTGCGACTACCACCATTTATGAAGAACGGAAGTTTAGGGAAGTTGGTATTGCTTCATAACTTTGCAAGAGCGCAACACAACGAGGAGAAAAGCGAGAAGGGACACAGAGACGGCGCCGTCTCTGTGTCACTTCTCGCTCTTGTTCTCGTTGTGTTGCGCTGTTTCAAAGTTATGAATAACCATTAATGAGCCTTCTTAGAATGTGCTTCTCCTGTCCTGCATTAAATCTGACGCTTACAACTTGTAACCTGGACAAAGAAACTTCTGCGCTGGTGCGATGGAGCACTGACAAAGCTGCTGGTCCCACATAGAGTCAACATATTAAGACAACTGCTTCGTCGGCAGCGCCTGTCTTCAACGCTTACCAGGCAGACACCGTCGTCTCCGATGCGTTACCATGTGTGCTCTACTACGCGCCCTCCTCTTCTGCCCCTCAACTCCTTCTCCATCTGAGGAATGGGACGTGGAGAGGAAGGCACGGGTTAATTGTCAACAACGCGAAGCCACGGCAGCTACCTGGATACAGCAAGCGCGTAATGCCTGCCCTAAATTTTAAAAAGTTCTGCTCATTTGGTGAAGGCGCAAGTGTCTTCTCTGAATTTCATAACTTTCTCATGGGGCTCAACGACATGATATGTTACTGCAAAGCAAATAAGGAAACAAACTAAAACGCATGAGATGAGCTGATTGACTTGATTGCTTTACGTTGGTGGATAATTTATATGTATCATAATCGCTCACTTACTCTACACATCATCGATCTTACTTTACACATTACTGCAATGTAGTGGGAATACTTCGTTGCTCACTTATTGTGAAACTGCCTAAAACTGTTTGCCGGAACGATCAGCCATGCTATGTAACTGCAGTCTTGGAGCTCTTCATCAAACTGCATGCCCTGAAAGCTTTACTGCGCGCAATCGTGAGTAACACCATTTTGTTCGTTAAAGGGAATAATCGATGCGACGAGTCAAAAGGAAGAGAACACGCGTGTATTCGTGAGAAGAAAAAAAAACGATTCTCTCAAACAATGCCAATATTATTAAAGCTGCTCATTCCTCCCTAAACCAAACTATTTTTTTTTGTAGTTCCTGGTGTGAATGTCCCCTTAATATTTGCTTTTTATTCATAGCACTTATCTTCATTAAACAGCAAGAGTTAGTTTTTGTCTCCAATGCGCAGGAAGTGGCGCGTTTTATGGAGTAGCCAAGGAGAGGGGCTTATGTGGCTGGAGCCCTGCACCACTTATGACACTTTCGTAGCAGGCTTCCGCGTGCAACGGTCTTGGTATTCGTCGGTTGGCTAACACTGCTGTAGATGCCCAGGCCGGAAACGGGAGCAGCAAAATACTTAAATACCGAAAAAGAGAAGAGGAAACAAAATATTGATAAAATATTTAATTGTACAATAAACCGAAAAGGGAACGAAAAAAATGGGGACAAGAGAGAAAGTTCCGGAGGTCATTTTCGCGTTGCCGAAGTCTTTCCTGAAAAGTTTTCGTCTCAACAATTCAATATTACTCGACGCAAGGCCCTAGATAAGCGAATCACATATGGACGTTTCTTTCGGGAGGCCATTTTCAGGAGTCCCGAGCGGGTGTTAGGGTGTTGAGAATAGTTTAGCTGTATGCGCTGCTTCCTAAGCCGATTTCAGAGATGTCCGCTTAGCCAGGTAGCATATATTGTAACCAGACACGGGCAGTTTGGAGGCAAGTAAAGGGGATTACAAGGAGGCTGACGCTCGCAGCCAAAAGGCGCCAAAAAATTGGCATCGCCTTCTCGCGCCCTACTCTTCACGTTCTTCCTCTCCTTATCCACATCTTCCCTCGCACTGTCCTGCTCTCTATGGATGTCGACAACGACGAGATCATGACCTCGGAAGTTCTGGCAATAATAGCAGCGCAATAAAAGGGCGTAACTGGAAGTGTATCGAGGATGTCTTGGCCAAGCGGCAGTTCACAGCTCAGCTGGGTATGCGAATTTTTGGAGAGTCACTCAAACTTTATTGCCTGCTTCTCTTTCTAAGGTTGTTCTCTTTATGTATGTTCAAAAGGCAGTTGTGTTCTTCAATATACTCACTTGTGGTGTATATTACATCTCTGAAAAAACGCTTACGCATTTCCTATTTAGCTGAGTCGGCTGCGCCGGTTGCTCCTTAATTGCAATAACATTAACTAGGATTTTGTTGAAAAATTATTTTCCTTCGACTTCAAAGCCTGTTTTTTTTTTTACAAAGTAGGATCTCAGACTTCTATAGGCTCCCATCACTGCCGTCCCAAGACTTCCCGCACTATATGCTGCTTTTCCTGTTTGTGGCGAGTGCGCGCTTTGTAAACAGCTTGTGCAATTTTCCTTGTCTCCTTTTCTCTTGTGAAATGTTGGAAAACCATCTCATGGAGGAAAATTGTGCACGTTAAGAATAGGCGGCGCAACTTCCTGCAATAGTATTCTTTTCACGCCAAGACAGACACAACAATGCAGCAGATTGCTTTAAACGCACTATAGAAAACACGTTCTTATGAGCACAAGTGCCCGCTTCAGAATGTAGCTGATGAAATGCAACAGTGCAAGAAAGCAAGGACGCGCACAAATAGTAGACAGGATAAGGGTCGAACTACCAACCGATTTAATTTGTTGCAAAAAAAAGGCATTTAACAACAAGGAAATACAGCAGCGAACCGAAACCCGAGCTAACTCAAAGAACGATAAGGCACAACTGAAAGCGCTGGCATCGCACTGCTCAAAGAAGCAGCTGCTTCATTACTTAGTGACACCGCCCGATTGCTCACGCGCGTACCGCGTGATATTCAGAAATTTACGCAAATTAGAAACACTGAAATTTATTTATCTAAACAGTGATGCTCTAAGCATTTGATAACGGTGATTCTTATCTCGAAGGGCAAAAACTCTGAAATGTTATTGAAAACGGAGATATACATTTTTTGCATAGTTTTCTATAACAAGAAAAGCGGGTCGTTAAACTCAGGAAAAGCTTTCTGCATACTGCCTCGTTTTATTAAAAAACCATGCCTTTGAATTTGAAGCGAATAAATATAGGGATTGAATGCGTCAGTGGAGCCGTGATATGTAAATAGCTACATCCAATATGTGGTCTTCGCAGTTTTTATATGTGATCATCATACAAATTACCGCATTCCGAATGTGTTCCTGCACAGTGTAATGACGCCAACTTTTTTAAACCTGTTAAACGTAGATGGGTTAACCTTGTTATGCTGCTTATGTTGTTTCGAACATCTCTGTATAAAAGACAAAAAAATGAAAATTTGTTTATGAAGAGATGTTCCCAAAATTTTTTAGTTTACTCTCCGCGGCAAAAAGAAATTTACGGCAAGAGGCGCAAAACCAAATGAGCCCAAAATGAATATACATCAGCTACGTGTACGCAAGAATCCATCTGATGAGATGTATTTAGTTGAAAAGCTGATGGACTGTGCTTCTAGAAAACCCTCCACCTTGAGCGATTTCATTGTGAGGATGATAGGTCTCCCCTGAAGCTCGTGTCAGCCGCCAATTTCTACTTCAAAGAGCACTTACACGGGCGCTATATAAACAACGCATACGCCCTCTACGTTACAGCGCTAACTGTGAAAGGGAACTAGCCAGCTTTCTTTCGCCCTGAAACTGGCTTACCAATATCGTGCGCGCAGCTGAGATTTTTAGTGAGAAGCCACCACTTAACGAACTCAAACCCTACCAAGAACATTGTGTGAAGCCTCGAAGTAACTCGGGTAAGCTCAGGTTAGATCGGAGGAGCGTCGTGCTAGCTAGAGCCAATGAAAAAAGGACGTCAAAATTTACAATACTGCTTTATTAGAATACTGTGCCTGACTTATCGGACAAGGTACTTTAACATTTATTCTAATTTTGTTGGTTCACCACATTCAAACTAAAATTTATCACTTTCATCATATCAGTGATTGGCTCACCACTAATTGGCAACGTTGCAGTCACTGTTGATCGGATTTGGTTCCCGCCTTGGACACTGCCTTGGTTCCTGTCGCATGGAAGGGCTGCATTGGTGGCTTCTTTGCGCGAAGTTCGCTCCTTTCCGACACCCGTCCGGCGAAGAAAATTTTGGGCTGGCTCCTTGGCTACGTGAGACTTGTTCTCTGCCGTGTTTTTTAGCCATTCGCTTGTTTATTGCACACTGAAGAGCAAGCAAGCATAAAGACGGCCCATTATTTTCAAGCTTTGCCTTCATGAAGGCCAACACGTGCCGCGTCCATCCCGCAGGTAGGGGGAGTGCGCATCGAAGTACGCCTACGGGCGGCTAGGATAACTCGATAGCGCATGCACCATAGTGGGCACAAGTAACAGACGACCCCTCCAAATTCCTGCCAGTGCCACTCTGCGTGGAAGCGCCACTTGACAAAACACTTCTGGTGTCCACACCGGAGGATTGGACACGTTTCGACAGCAGAAGTGCTTTGTAAAGTGGCGCCCCTACGCGCAGTGGCAAGCGTCGGAACTTGAAGGAGGGGCCTGTCACTTTTGCCCTCGTTGGTACATGAGCGCGCGGAGCGAACGCAACTTCAAATGACGTGACGTCATCAGATACAACAATTCACAAGACCATGGGCCCATGACAGCGCTCTATATACTTCCCGTTCATGAGCAAATGACGATACCACCATGCAACTTTACAATAAATAGGAAGCTTCGCAATTCAAGCAGCATTTTTTTAAGATAGTGCGCAGTTCTTACTGAATACAAACCTGTAGAGCGAGGGGCAAAGGATTTCTTGAATCAATTGCAAGGATTGCAACGGAAGCAAGGGAGTGCTTGCAGACAATGCCAGCGAACTGCCACGTGCTCTCAAAATGTGCCGTTGTGGAACGATGCCAAGCAGAAGGCAAATAAGTCTGCCAAGATAATCTTCGAAACCAAAGAAAAAACGTCTCACCCGTGCAAGCAGTTTGTGACGTTCAAAGGACGATGACGGAAGCCGAAGCACTCACCGCAGTGGTGGCGTAGTCGGCTGAACGCCATCTCGAGCTGCGGGAGGACGGGGGTTCGACTCCTTTCCGCCGGACACCCACCGGTCACCCAAGGGTACAAGCGTCCCCCCGTTGGAGCCTCGGTACCTCGGGGTGGGAGCCACGCTTGGGGGAAGCTCGCTAACCTCGACACTTTCTCTGTGCATAAGCATATCCGGTGAACAAGGCTCTTCGTATGGTTCGAGTCTTTGGGGTTGTAATGGCCTCACAACATCTCCCAGTGGTGCATGCGCACAGCATCCGGTTATCACACGGTGACAGAAAAAAATAGGGTGCGGCCGTTTAACAAGTCGGGGGTTGCGGCCTGTTCACCCGCGAGCTTCTTTTGCTCATCTGCTTCTTGCAGCAAATATTCGTGTTTATTTTTTTTCAGCACAGTGCATTTCACCATTGTGTGCGTTTCATCGTTCAACTGTAACAGCATTTAAGCTATTAATCTGAAATATTTTTTTCTATATTCTCTCCCTAGTATTTCAGGCGCGTAACAATATTTATCTAATGTGCCCAAAGAGAGCTATCAGCGAACGAGTAACGAGTCTGAATAATGAAGTCGATTTCAAAAGAAGGCTAGTTTGGCAGTGGGTGACACAAAGTTAGGTGGACAGATGAGACTGAGAGGTTTTCGGAGACTATGTGGACTAAGCTGGCACAGGAAATGATTACTTGGAGCGATATGGGAGTATTTGCAGTGCTCAAGGCTCAGTTTGCCTATTGTTAAGGATGATCATAATGATGCTACTGCTGCTGGTGACGTTGATGATATTCTACAAAGGCGGCGCGTAAGCTGTAAATAATTTTACGGCTTTGCATTGAAGCCCCCCCCCTCTTGGGTAAGGGAATTTGTGACTATATATGAAGGGGCGATCGGTGCAGAGCAATTCGCTCGTTTTTGCAGACATTGAATTTATTGCAGACAGCACGTCCTCTTTGCAGCGTGTGTATTCGCAAGGATCAAAGCAAAGTCCAACATGTTTGAGTTGAATTGAATCAGGATGAAAACTTGTGCGAATGAGTGTGACTCAGCTGTAGAATCGGCTACGCGGCACGTGGTGCATGCGTCATTAGATTGCAAAGTGTTTTTTTTTGTTTCCACGGGCTTATGGAGGCCCGTGTATGCCTCCACGTCGTAAACGGGAGAAGCGCTACTGGCGCTTGTGGTATTCCGCGTTTTGCTACGTAGTACAAAAGCTCATATGCTTTGAGATAACGTGAAAAAATCTGAGAATGTCGATATGCGGTTAATACTATATCTCATTTATCTTATTAACGAAACAAGTTTCCCATCTCGGTCGTAATGCACGCAGCTGGCAATGCGTCTGCACGCAAGGCCGGATTTCAGCGCCGTTCAATCGCGTTCTCGTTCTCTACGGCGAATCTGTAGCACCCAGATGCGATATGCGGCTAAACTATTATTGACGGCAGACTCGATCGCTTCGGGGGTAAAAAAAACTTTCCACAGTTATTGTGTAAAATGGCGGCGCCCTGCCCGCCCGCTTCACAGCGAGAACAGGTTCCTCGCTAATCCCTCAGAGCAATATCGTGTTCTAAACTGTTGTATTCGCCTTTGATTTCCCCATTCTTACCTTCCCTTAAAGTTTCAACAGGGAAATAGGTTTTGTTTTTCAGATAAAAAGGCGATTTCTCAGGTGTTAAGCCTGACAATGCAGCAATCCGACGCAGTTCGAATGCCTTGGTTTTGACTCGCCTTGTATTAGAGTGGCTACAGCAGTGTCTGTACCGGTAAGAAGATGACGCAAGGAACAACGCGCGGCGTCCGTCGCGGACGTGCAGCTTAAAGGGGTTTAAACGATTTGCGTGTATGCGTGTATTTCAGCATTTATTATATATTTAGAAAATATTTTTAGTATTTTCGCAAAATCCAAACCAGCGATTGGAACGCCACACAAGCTTGGCGTAAGAAAGGAGAATAATTTCAATGGCCATTGAAATCTGCCGTGTAGCACCGACACAACGCCTACGAGTACGATGGCGATTGAGAAATTCGAAGGCTCTCGACTCGATGCCCATTGAAACTGGCCCTGTGGCAGGGGTATTATACGCTTCCCTGGGCACTGTCTGCATGGCGGCTGCAGACAGCAGGACCGTAGCCATAAGAAACTACTTCTCAACATGCTTAGTAAGCTCCCGCCACAGCGGCCGAAAATCGCATCAACGCATGCAAAGTCAAGCTGCGAGTACAACCGCAGTCATTAAGAGAATAAATAGGATTCCAAAAAAATTTGAAAACTTAGTAACTTGCTTTTATCAAAACACTGGGCATGACTCATAAATCAAGGTATCATAATATTTGTTCTTATTCTGTTAGAGCTCAACATTCGAATTAAAAATTTCGCACCTTTATTGAGCGTTTGGCCCAGTACACATTCGCAATCTTGTAGTCCCTGTTGACCGGATTTGGTTCCCGTCTTGGCCGCCATTTTAAATCCGTGTTGGTTCCCGTCGCCAGGTAGGGCTGCCATTGGTGGCTACTTTGCGCCAAATGGCCTGTTTTAAAGCGCCTTCTGGCAAAAAATGCGGTTTGGTTTCCTGGATACTTAGTACTTGTATCCGCGCGCATTTTTTGCTACTTTTTTTTCTTTTAAATATAATAGCAAGCAAGCGTGAACACAACCCAATATTTTCAAGCTTTACCGTCATGAAGGTCAACTCATGCAGTGTCCTTCCCGCATGGAGGTGGAGTGCGCTTCGAAGAACACCTACGAGCGGCTATAATAGCTAGAGAGCGTATGTAGGCACTACTGGTGAGGAAAGTTCCAGGGAAGCGAGTTATAGGAAGAAACGTTTATTGCAGGTCCACCTCGCTACAAAGTCGCCTGATGCTTTAAAGAGAGGATGGAGCATTTAGGCTTTTAATACCTTCGTACAATAACAGGCGACTGGGTAGCGAGGTGCAGCTACAAAAAACATTTTTCCTAAAACTCGCGACATGGGAACTTTTGTCCCCAGTAGTACATGAGCACTCGGCGGGAGCTCGACTTCAAATAACGTGACGTCCTCAGATATTACATTTCACTGGACCTTTGGCGGATGACAGCGCACTATATGCTTCCCGTTCGTGAAGCAAATGGCGATACAACCATGCAACCATACAATAAATAAAACCTTCGCAATTCAAGGTACATTTTTAAAGACATAGCGAACTTACGACTGAATACAGTCGGCTAGAGCGAGGGGCACAGATTTGCTTGCATCAATTGCAAGAATTGCAGCGTAAGCAAGACAGTGCATGCAGACAATGGGAGCGAACTGCCACGTGCTCTCAAAATGTGCCGTTGTGGAACGATGACAAGCAGAAGGCAAGTAAGCCTCCCAAGATAATCTTCGAAACTAAAGAAAAAACGTCTCACCCGTGTAAGCAGTTTGCAACGTTCAAAGGACCATGACGGAAGCCGAAGCACTCACCGCAGTGGTGGCGTAGTTGGCTGAACGCCATCTCGAGCGGCGGGAGGACGGTTGAGACCGTTTAGCATGTCGGGGGTAGCGGCTTGGTCACCCGTGTGCTTCTTTTGCTCATCTTATCATTCCAGTTAACATTCGTGCTCATTTTTTCGGCACAGTGCATATCACCATCGTTGCTCTCGATCGTTCAATTTAAACAGCATTTAAGCTGTTAATCATTGCATTACCTTTATATCATCCCTCTCCCTGGTATTTCAGACGCGTAATAGTTATCCAATATGCCCAAAGAGAACACTCAGCCAACGATTAACGAGGCGGGATAATAAGGTCGCTTTCAAATGAAAGCAAGGCTGACAGTGGGCGGCATAAATTTAGGTTTACGAATGAGATTAAGTGGTTTCCGCAGACGAAATAATCTCAGCTCGCACAGAAAGGACTACTTGGAGCGATATAGGAGAAGTGTTCGTAGTGCTCTAAGCTTTTTTAGCCTAGTGTTGATGTTGTTTACAATGCTGCGGGTGGTAGCGTTGCTGATATACTACACAAGTGATGTGTAGGCTGAGGATAATTTGCAAGCTTTGCAGAAAAGCCTTTCTCGTGGGTAAGGGGTTGTGATTATAAATGATGGGACGATCGCTGCAGAGCAGTTAGCTTCTTTTTTGCAGACATTTAAGACAGCACCATTTCTTTGTAGTCATTACAGTCGAAGCAGGGATCGAACGAAGCAAAGTGCAACATTCTTTAGTTGAATTGGATCAAGGTGAAAACTCATGCGGTTTAAGTCTCACTCAGCTGACGAATCGGCTACGTAGTGCATGTTACTTGCGTTATCAATTTGGAAAGTGCTTTTTTTTATCACGTGCTCAGGGAGACGCGTGCATGCATGCATGCACATCGTCAACGCGTGAAGCGCTACTCGTGCTTGCGGTGTTGAAGGCTTTCTACGCACTGGAAAGGCGAATAAGCTTTGAGATATGGAAAAATATGAAGAGGATGACATGTGGAAAGCGCTTTATTCATTGGTCTTATTAATGAAACAAGGTTCCTATCTCGGTCATAAGTCACGCTGTTGTCGAAGTGTTGGCACGAAAGTCCGGATTTTCGCGCCTTTCAATCGCGTTCTCGTTCTCTAAAACGCAAGCTGCAGCGCCCAGATGAGATATGCAGCTAAACTGGTATTAATGGTAGACTAGCTTCCGCGGGAAAAAAAGAAACAAACTTTACACTAGTTACTGTGTGTTTGTCAAGATGATGCATGTTTTCCCCAACCACAGATATTGCCGGCAGGTGGCAGATTTCATTGCGGCAGAATGTACTATCATTTGCCTGCGCTTACAATCCACAAGGCAGAATTGACGATCGTAGAAATCGCAGCAACCGCAGCAGAGTGAAACACAACGGTTGTCTGCGAGCATACTTACCCCGTATTTAATCAACAATCACGCGATGAATCAGAAAACAGTGCGCTGTGTATTAAGTAACGCGCGGGCTTTATTTCGTTCAGTTCTGGCGTTGATACAGGTGCGCTAGATGGCGACGGCAGTTCCCATCATTTTCAGGAATCATCGAAGCTTACGTGCGCACTTCTCGACAGTGCAGCACGTACCGAAGGCCGCATGCTCACGTCATTGTTTGAGATGTTTATAGTTAATAGGTTCAATCAGTAGTTATGTCTACAATATTACGGTCTAACCACCACCAAGCTTCTTTGGTGGGAATTTTAAATATAATTTTTTTCTCAACGGGTTCTTTCACGAGGAAGCACTTATCATACCTCTCATTATATACCTCCTTTTTCTTATTTTCGGGTACAGGACGGCGGAGGTGCGGCGCTCACAGTTCTTGAACGGGAAGCTGCGGCAGCTGCGGCAAGGATGTAAGAGAAAGATTGGAATTGAGGTGCAGCCGCGGATAAGGTAACCTAGCGCAGCTGTTACGGAGCCGATGTTTCTCGCATTACAAAATGTTTGAGTGATAGTAATGATAGATGTACATACGCGCGCAATATGAGAACACGTGAAAACAAGCTGCGAAGCGAACTGCTTGAGTACTCAGCTTACATGGATTTGACACCGCGAACTATTCGCAATCCTAATTAATTTATTAATGCTTGATGATTGACGAAAATAACAAATATCAGAGCATAACACAATCCTGTCAAAGTTCGATTCGCAACTGTTATATCAGGACAACTCTGAAGCGACTTAACGGTAGGTTTTGCTTCCGTATTCAAGGAATGAAGCCAAAGTGGGCGCACTGTTTGCAAAATAAAGCCAGATCAGGGCATTTGGGATATTTCAATGCCGATTGCTGACGTCTCTCAATTAAAGCTATCGGTCATGCTGGAACAGTGTAGTGATTAAAATCCGTCTCTCGTTTGATGCTAGCACGTGGCCAGCATTGCTCCTCATGGGCTTCTGTTACTGAAGTTGAGAGCAGATCACGTATCACGCGCAATGTTAGCGACCTCCACCCTAAATATAAATAACCTTTCTGGTTTATTTTGACAGATTAAATTTCGTATTTGAGCACACATTTGTTCACACTAAATCGGCGTCCTAAATGTATCATTCCTTCTTTGCACCTCCTGGCAAATTCACATTGACGCTCCCGAGCAGCTCTCGGAATCCGCTACGGATCATGATATACTGCTGGTCCAACCACAACTTTAAATCTGAATTCAGTTGATGCTTTGAAACACAAGTTTCAGTCTCGCACAACCAGAAACCTTACTCCCAAATGCTGACTCCATAATAATAATAATAAAATTTTTATTTCCTCATTCCAGTACAAATGCGGGCCTGCCAAAGCCTTAGAAGGCTTGAGCAGCAGTGCCCGGCAGCAGACAGCATATAATTCATGCACCGAGCAGACAAGTTGCCAAAGAAAGAAAAAAAAAAGGATGAGAGAAGTAAAATGGATTCGAAAAGAGCGGATGCAAAATACACACAAACGGAGGGAAAACAAAGAACATGTAAAATCATAGCATCAAAAGAGAATACTGCAACTACGAACGTAATTTCACAAGACAAGTTTTCACTATCTTTTTGGAATTAGAAGAAAATATTTCTTGGGAAACCGGTTAAGAACAGAAGGAACATAATATTTTCGAAGACGCTCGCCGTAACGGGTTCGCACTCTAGGCACCAGAAAACGAACGCGAGTTCGCACAACTTTAACAGGAACATATGGAATAGCGTGTAGTCAAAAATCTCTATAAATGTGTCCGTCCTGGATGCGAAGCTTTACAGCGGTGAAAGCTGCGCTACTGCCTTCCCTCTCTCTGCTGATATTTCGAGTCTGCTGAAGTGAAACCTCTGATCTGAGGCTTCACTTACAATGGTTACATAAGCAACAAAAAGGCGGGCACATAACTGTACCTGAAAATTTCTTTCCGCTGAGTAGCACATTGTTAGATAATCGACACATCTTAAGCACCAGTAAACAAAATCACACACTCAAAGCATGTCATAAAACATTTCTGCAATGCAATCAGAAGAAAACAAGAAAAATAGTAATACTCCCAGCCACTGGCAACGACCCCACCACCAACAAGACGTACCAGACTACACAATTGGAAATAGATCAGACACATGCTCGTGGCTGCAGATTAAGGCGGAAACAATCACAATGTGAAATTAAAACACATTACCACACTCTATATATAGCATAATTACCAAGACAGCATCGCTAAACTCTAAACATATCATACAAACATTTTGCTAGGGAATTTAGAAAGTAAGCACATTTACACTCCTGTATAAAACAGCAGGCAGCAAAAGTACGACAGATATTACTATACAGCCGATGCGGAAACAGGACGAAACTCTAACAACAACAACTCAATAGTCGGTCCAAGAAACAGATAGGCTCGAACACTGACTGCGCCAAACACTCGCCTTCCACTGCGTTGCCGCCGGCGATGGTGCTGTTGCAGCTTTAATGATTCCCTTCAGCGGCCTGGACTCACCTGCAGATCCCTTTTAGCAGTGGTCTTGATCACTTGAACTTAGCCCCACTAGTCTCTGCTCATGCGCAGCGTTGCTATAGCGACGGAGACACTGCTAGGCACTTCGTCTGCTTTCCATGGCGCCTCGGCCTCAATGCGGTTCGCGGTTCTAGCGTGTCCTATAACTTCAAGGTACGTGCTTGAACAAGCGCGTCATTGATGGGCGGCGGTACGGCTACAGCGTTGCAAGCTTCTACCGTTACCAGCACTGCGCCTGGCCATGGCTGACGTCGGGTCTACGCTATCTGAAGAACAAATTCTTAGAAGAGATTTGTTCGATTTACAGAAGAAAGAAAACACTTGGAGCGGATATGCAGCATCTCGCGAGGCGTCTGTGGACCTTCATAAGGAACCCCCTCTCAACATAGCCTTCCGAACTGAGCACCGTTACCGTCTCCAATGTTCGTTCATGCCAGTGATCACGGCTGTAGGTGCCCTGACATTGTGCTTGTGTTGTCGAGAGGCGTGCAGTGATTTCGGTTCAGTGAAGACATTGGATCACCTTCGCAGCAACGCAGCGAGAGATTCTCATGGCGTACAGGGCACTGGGAATCATCCCGGACAATCTCAAAGTGCTCCTGTGGCCGTGCGGCACTGTGCGCACTGGTGACAGGACACTGTTGCGCGTTGTGCCTCTGCGCATTCATCGAGCAGGAGAACATGATTTCAAGCTTGCTCGTCGTCAGGTAGGCCACGCGTGACGTGAACGCTGGGTGTGCGGTACTTCGGACGATATGAGGCAGGATGCCGCGCACTGGCCGATCGTGAATTGTTCCACCCCCGCCATTATTCGGCAAAAGGACGGTGCGTCTGCTCGGATTTGTGCGTACAGGTCAGTTTAATGTTATGTAATTATTGGCAGCGGTCGCTCTCGAGCGGATATACTTCGGACGGTGCCTCGACTCTCTCGTGCGAGTAGCGAAAGATTATTTACCTTTTGTTTTTTATTAATGCTGCACATTCCTCTCGGCTTTTTTTTTTCTCTTATCGCTTCCAACTGCACATCTCGCTATCCTCTCTCTGTCCGTTACACTTCCGCCGACCGCAGCTGCGCTGCTCAAGATATAGATAGCAATAAAAAGAGCGAATTCCATTCTTTTTTGGGCAATACGCGTTGCTGGCAAGTGGCTCTGCCATCAAGTTTAACCGAAGCGTTGCTAGTGTTATCATTTTGGGTGTTTTCAGCCCGAAAGAAACACATACAAACTAGCCCAACTATCCATCCTGCTACAATGTATAGCTATTGTTATACTACACTTTTGCTCCAGACCATACAGGGTCACAACATAGTCGCCCTGAATAACGCCCTCCTGTCTGCGTTTCTTAAACAAAGAAATTTACTGAAACAAAGCAAATGGGATCGACTGGTTTTGTCTTCTGCAATCGCTGTGTTAAAATGCGTGAGCTATTTAACTTTTCTTTGCCTCCATGACAAAAGCTGTGTTAGTCTACACGATGTCGCTTAAGCAGAGCGAACGAATCAGAGCTGTAACACTCGTGATAAACTGATCTGATAGCAGCGAATAAATAATGTTTACGTGTGATGGAGGTCATATGTACAACTGATATTTCCAACTTTACCGCCATGCGACGGAATAGAATAAAGGTCGTAGGTAATGAACTTTATGAGCGAGTTTCTTATGCTGATATATAACAAACTCCACAGCCACAGATCATTAGTAAACAGATGCAAGCTGCTCTCGAGTCAGAATGTTTTCAACCGAGCTGTGCTGTCGATGCAGCAATTGAGAACAGAGGAGAAACCTACCCTCCAGCAGCTGTAGTGAGCGCTGTCGCCTTACCGACGAGAAATGGCAAGAGTGCAACGTACAAAAGTTTCGTCAATCTTTCCTCTCCTATGTCTTAACTCTCCCACTCTCTGCACGTGGCAGCGTTTGTGGCTCAGCTTGAGCCAGCTGGCAGGCCCCCAGTGCACTTTCCTTTTCATCCTGCCTGCAGTCGCAACAACAACGTCATCGATGGGTGTGAAGAGGAAAAAAATAAATTACGTATTAACTTACGTATTAACAAACACATTGTCACATTAAAACACATTACCACACTCTATATATAGCATAATTACCAAGGCAGCATTGCTAAACTCTAAACATATCATGCAAACATTTTGCTAGGGAATTTAGAAAGTAAGCACATTTACACTCCTGTATAAAACAGCAGGCAGCAAAAGTACGACAGGTATTACTATACAGCCGATGCGGAAGCAGGACGAAACTCTAACAACAACAACTCAATAGTCGGTCCAAGAAACAGCTCGGCGCGAACACCGACTGCGCCAAACACTCGCCTTCCACTGCGTTGCCGCCGGCGATGGTGCTGTTGCAGCTTTAATGATTCCCTTCAGCGGCCTGGACTCACCTGCAGATCCCCTTGGGCAGTGGTCTTGATCACTTGAACTTAGCCCCACTATTCTCTGCTCATGCGGAGCGTTGCTATAGCGACGGAGACACTGCTAGGCACTTCGCCTGCTTCCCATGGCGCCTCGGCCCCAATGCGGTTGGCGGTTCTAGCGTGCCCTGTAACTTCAAGGTACGTGCTTGAACAAGCGCGTCATTGATGGGCGGCGGTACGGCTACAGCGTTGCAAGCTTCTACCGTTACCAGCACTGCGCCTGGCCATGGCTGACGTCGGGTCTACGCTATCTGACGAACAAATTCTTAGAAGAGATTTGATTTACAGAAGAAAGAAAACACTTGGAGCGTATATGCAGCATCTCGCGAGGTGTCTGTGGACCTTCATAAGGAACCCCCTCTCAACATAGCTTTCCGAACTGAGCACCTTTACCATCATTAATGTTTTTGCATGCCAGCGATCACGGCTGTATCTCCTCTGACATTTTGCTTGTGTTGTCGATAGGCGTGCAGTGATTGCGGTGCAGGGAAGACATTGGAGCACCCGGCTCCTGCGCTGTTTTACCTTTGAAGCGTCGCGACGCGAGTGGATGTGCAGCACTGTGAGCACTGGTGACAGAAAACTGTTTCGTGTCTGTGAAATCATCGAGCAGGAGGACTTGACTTCCAGCTTGCTCGTCGCCAGGTAGGGCGGACGTGAGATGAACACTGCGTGTGTGGTACTTCATACGATATGCGGCAGTATGACCCACACTGGCGGCTCGTGCACTGTCCCGCCCGCGCAATTATTCAGCTAAAAGATGGCACGTCTACTCGGCTTTCTGCGTACAAGTCTGTTCCATGTTGTGTAAATACTGGCAGTGGTAGCTAGCACGCGGTTATACTTCGGACAGTGCCTCGACTCTAGCGTGTCAACGGCACAAGATTGTTTAGCTTTTGTATTTTGTTAATACTGCACAATTCTCTGCGCTATTTGTTTCGCTGCCGCTTCCCACTGTATATCTCGCTACCCCTGCCCTGTCCCTGATAGTTCCGCTGACCGCAGCTCCGGTGCTCAAGATATACATAGGAACGAAAATAGCAAGTTCCTTTCCTTTCTTGGCAGTAGGCGTTGCTGGCAAGTGGTTCGGCTTTCAAGTTTAACCGAAGCGCTAGCGTTCTTCTCCTATGCCTGTGTCCTAGTTATATGCGCTAATCTTTAAATTAATGTTATCGTTTGAGTGTTTTCTACGCGTAAGGAACACATAACTAGTAGCCCAAGTATCTATTCTACTACTTGGCAGCAGCGACAGCTAGCCGCACTTCAACTTATCGAGCGCATTTCGCAATGCGGGATTTTGAGTAGTGGTTATTCCACCCAGCTATCATCCACGCGACCCAATTGGCTGTGGAAGCTTTCCACTGGCGCTGACTCTACCGGAAGCTATCTTCGTCGACTTCCCGGGGACTAGCTTCATAAAAGGACTGCGCGTTTCAGACAGACCACTTGGCAGCAGCGACATCTAGCCGGCACTTCGATTTATCGAACGCACTTTGCACTGCAGGTTGGTGCGAAGCTATCCTGTGGCTGACTGCTTTGTTTTTTGTATTTGCTGTTGCTGTTGCCAAGCTTGCGTTTCTCTATGTGGTGCTATTGAGCTTTTTGTTTGTACGGGTTTTGCATTCCCTCATAGCAAGTGGTAATGCCTAACCCATCGCAGGCCTCAGACCGGCACAATCGTTCCGACCTGCGCGAGCTTCGTCCAGAGATTAAGATGCTGAAAAACAGGATGCAATCCATGAGCGACGAGGTTGAGAGCATGAAGAAGCAACTGGCTGAGGCGCGGAGAGAAACGGTTGCTCTTAGGAAGGAAAATGAAAGTTTACACGCTTAATGCCAGGAAAGTGACGCCGCTCTCAAACGACTTGAAAGCAGAATAGTTCAGTGTGAGCAGTACTCTGGTAGGACCAATGTAGAAATCCGAGGCATCCAAGAGAAACAAGATTAGATTGTTCTTGACATGCTGACTTCGATAGGTGACGTCACAGGCGAGCCTGTAAGTCCTGCCGACATCGAGGTGTGCCACCGGTTACCAACTCGAGAAGAGGGCAAGAGCAATGTACTGGTGCAGTTCAAAAGCAAACAAAAAGAGACGCAGTTCTTTAAATGGCACGTTGAACTGTAATTAAGAACAGCCAGCTCAGAATTTAAAGTGAAGCGCGGACCTTCGTAAATGAACGCCTGTGTCCTGCACTGAAACGCCTATTGCACCTAGCTAGCATAAAAACGACTGAACGCGGATGGCGTTTTGTGTGAGTGCGGAACGGCAAGGTCTATGCCCAAAGAGAAGAGGGGAGCAATGCCATACGGGTTGCTTCTTATATAGGCCTATGTAAGATTGACGGAGCGTTTTGTCTTCTTCCCTAAGGTTTTACTCCCCTGTTCATGTATAAAGAATACTTAATGTATAAAGAACTTTGTGGTAGTGTAGGAGAGGAACTGGCGACGTTCCACGGCCAGCCATCGACGATGTAAAGCATTGTTGGTATTGATAAATGAAACCAATCGCCAAGCATTTGGTCGGTTTCGTAAGTTTGGCATTGCAGCCCCCTCGAAAAGAGAAATTTAACAGGGTGAAGGTAAAGCGGAGAAGTTGACCGCAACAAGATATTGGTTTTTATCAGTTCCCGTACCAGTGGCTCAAGGAAAGTACACAGATAAGAAACCCTGCATGTTATGGTATAGAGTAAACAGAAATACACCTATATGAGAGTAAAAAGGGGGTAAACTGTCCTCTAGCGAACATCTTTTTATAATAGGGTGTGCGCTAGAGGACAGTTTTACTCCCTTTTTATCCATTTTGTTTAGAGTGTACGTATTAGAAATGGAGCAAGGACAGGATCACCTGAAGTGATCGCCGTGGTACTCGATGCTGCATCAAAGGAAAGGCAGATGAAAAGGGGAGGCGGATGGTGGATGCTTTATCTTTGTGCTTGGCTGGCTCAGTTAAGGCCAAAGACAGTCCGAGCTTCCTTGGATTGTCAACCGTCGAGTGGCGCGAGCTCTGCACACAACGTTGGGTGCAGGGAAGCACATATTTAGCTGAGCTTCCGCACACTTCAAAAATTTCCTCGTCAAGCTGTACGCAACTACTTTCCCTGGCGGATAACAAAATTTCTGTAATAGAAAATTCTGGTGCGCTTGCTCTCATATGTAAGCCTAATCCGTGGCGTATAACTGAGTCATAAATTTGTTTATGATATTGCCTACAGATCGAAAGCGGTAGAGAAGCGCCTTGCGTCGTTATAGATAGCGTTACATTAATATTGCACCAATTTATCGGCGATCCTTTGCATACATCACAGGTTTGTGTTATCGGTATGTGTAACAGAATCGGTAAAAATTTTTGGCAGATCTGGAATAAAGATTAGAGTTTTCAATGTTTATGCTGCCGCACACTCTACTTGACAATGCCGCTGAGACAGGTGTTCAAAAAATACTTTCGTATTCTAAACCTCATTCTCTCATAAACACGGTGGTCGTCACTATACCTCTGTGGCAGAGAATTCGTAATAACGCTCCTTTAAGATAGCATTTGCTCATCTCACTCATTGTTAACTGCTTATGCTCGAAAGCAGACGCTCTTTGTTTCATTGTGAGAGGTTATGCAAATAGTACGCAGGAACCCTTACTAGGCAATTTGGGTTTTCGGTCACTTAACGCGGCGGCTAGGAATTAATCACGACATGCAGATTTATTGTACACTACATTGCTTTAGGGTAATTTTAATCTGCTGTTTCTGTTTTGTCAATCTGGTCCCTAATCACTTGTGGAGGAAACGGCCTTTTTCCATGTTTAAAGAGATGGGTTTTGAGGCAGCAAGATCAAGGTAAAATATATGCTGCGTGCGAAAACAAACCGAACACGAAAAGAAGCAACAAATACTAAATTTGTTTAGTGCCGGTTAGATATATATACTGATATTTTTCCACTTTTTTCCCACCCGCTCTGGCTTTTGCGCTGCCAGAATGCCAATAAAAGAAGTAGCAATAAACTTGGCTCCTTGTAACTGCATGAAAGTATCTGCAAGCAGGCGTCCGGAAGAACTACGAAGGCGATCCATAATTTTTACCAATGCATCCACTGTTAATGCTGTTGCATTCCACGCGGCTTAAAGCATTTTAAAAAGTCGAAAAACTTTAAAACAAGCTCTAATTATATGCGCGTGTCGCTCGCCCGCTTTGGCATTTTGGCTGCATACTTGGAGCGGTGCAAAGCAAGTGATCCATTGGCTTTGCAACAGTGCTTGACACGTTGCAGACATGTCATAAGGAGGAAAATAACAATTTTCCACTTTCCATTAGATATGATCTTCTACTGCACAAAGCCAACGATCCTCTCCGTGTCGTAAGCACAGCTATGCACACTACGATTGCGAAATTTCGTCTTTACTATTCCGCATTTTCTTGCATTATAATTGCTAAACAGGTACATATTTGCTTCTTCACAGGACAGCTAGCTGTGAAATAAGACAGTCTTGAACTTATTTTAGTATTTAAACAGCCCATTCCTCGGCAGTAGTTTCGACACAAAATTCTAAAAAGATTCCCTTACTTCGCTGGCTTCGCCTGTAAGTACAACGCGGCTGCTATGCAAAAATGTTTTTTTCCTCCTAGCTCTCGCGTAAGTATGTTTCATCCTCTTTTCGTTTCTTTTCCTTTAAAGACAACGATGCGAGCCTCTTTCTAGACTAACTGTATTATCCATGATGTAGTTAACGCCATAAACGAGTATAAAGGTGCGAGAAAGACAACATTAACGCAAGCGCTAGCCCAACTTTCCACTTTACTAACTACAGTAGTAGGAGTCAGTGGCAGAGAGTGCAGGAGGATGGGTTTCTTGCCAACGTAAATTGAACAAGGAAGGGGGCAGCCTTAGTGTGTTTAGCCAAAGCATGCAAAGCGCTCATCACTGGAGGGTATCAAAGATGTTCTTCGTACCAAGCCGGAAGTTCTAGGGGGGGGGGGGTTCGCACTGAGAGATGTAAGAAGTGTGGTAAGATGGCAAGCGTGAGGTTCAGACTAGTCCAGATGCGATGGACGATAATTTGAATCAACCGATTCACCTGCACAGCTATGATTAAGAACTATGCCAGCTCAGCAGAAAGGAACCAGGAAAGTATGGAGTTTGTAGAGACAGTGAACATGGGCTTGAGAGACGATGTGTCCCTGTATGGGGAGCAGCTAGCAGTGGATGGTGGGACCGAGTGGATGGTGGGAGCTGTAAATTGGAAACTTTGGAGAAAGAAAACTACATCGGTGCAGGAAGCACCAATATATGCCGCAAAAAAAAATTCAGCCTTTTTTTCCTAATTGTTCGATTCCCATTATCATCCTGAAAAGTGCCCCCCTGGTTGGCCAAATACTTTGTGCGATGTCTGCAATTTTTTTTCTGCCAAATAAAAGACCCAAAAATATTGTGGCACTGCTGCCAAGAAGACAGGTAAGATATCTTTACTGCAAAAATATACAGGTTAAATTTACTTTCCTTCCTGCGGAGATCCAACCTTCAGAATTCGAGAAATTGCAAAAGCGATGTTACTCACCTCTCCTGATATACAATTTTTTTTTCAAGAAAATTACATCGTTGTCGAAACCCAAGATCCACTGTTTGTTCACATATTCTCACAACAGGTAGAAGCTTCATTTTAAACAAAAAATGTCCATCGTACCTCGATTACCATCCTTATCTGGACACATCTGAATGCAGTTCTCAGGCCAGAATGAAAGCAAGAAAACAAGAAATTAGTTTGGCTAGAGTTTCCTTCTCCGAAATATAAGTGTACAATAATCTGTACACTTGGAGTAGCGGAGTACTCCCTCTAAAGCTTTTCAAGGCAATTTTGCGAACGTATTCTTCAATACAGATGTACATTCCACAATTTCTTGCATAACAATCTTGCTCGCCGCTTTCGTGTGAGAAGCGTGCAAATGGGAGTATTCTTTTGCAATACTTTCAGTGGGTAATGGTTACACCATCGTACTTTATTTGATCCGGAATGCTGGATGGTTTGTTTGCCGCATCATTAACGCAGTGTTAACCACGTGGATGGCCACGTGGTTGGTCACGTGGTGCGGAGCAGCTGCCGGCGACGCGGCGCCGTGGCTGGTCACGTGGTTCGTCACGCGGTTGGTCACGTCACCAGTCACGTGATTGGTCACTTGGTGTGGTTTTCATAGGATGCACAGACCAGCGAGGCGCGCGCGGTGCCTCGCTGGTCTTTACGTCACCTCTGTGGTCTGTACGTCACTTCTCCTCGTGCATGCGCAGCATGACTCTCCAGGAGCCACGTGAAACTGCTCAACCTCGAGCTATGTAGCTTACGCTACAAAATAACCGCTAGTTTTCAATATCACTGTGAGTTTTTTTTTTAAATAGTGGCTACCTGAAAAACAGCAGCGAATATTGGAGTCAGTATAAAAAAATCTCCGGATGGTACTGAGAGATAGTGATATAACAGTGGTAGGTTTTTGACATATTTAAACCGAGTAGACATGCAAAAGCACGTGTTTAGCCTTGCGGGGTCATGGTTTCCCTTTCCTGTGTCGTCAACCCGTCTGGCGACAATTTCAGTTCGATAATAGTGTTAATCGATGAAGACAATGATGTGCAATGCACAGTACGAAAGTGCCTGTATTATTTCGATAGCAGCATTAGCTAATGAAGTCGACAATATGTGGTTCACAGCGCGAGAGCGCGTTGCAGTTTAATACGAGGCGTGATCGGCTGCGGCCATAGTGTAGTGCTCTCATGCAGTGGCCAGTGAGACTGATCTGTTCACCGTGCCGCGGGTTACACCAGTCGTGGCAATATGTATTCATTTTATATCCCATGCGTGGCAGCCAAATTTCGATGCAGGCAGAATTCTAGAGGCCAGTGTATAGTGCTATGTAAGCGTTCGTTAAGGAACCACAGGTGGTTGGCATTTCCGGAGCCCTCCACTACGGCGTCCCTTATAGCCTGTGCCACTTTGGGACGCAAAACTCTTATAAACCAAACCAAACCGACCAATTTATTTATTTTATTTTTTATTTATTTACGGCTTGGTCGAGGTCATCGTCATTTCTTAAAATTGTGCGACTCACCTCTTCTCGCCTCCACTATAATTTTTCTTAGTCAACCTGCAGTCTTTTTAGTGCCGCCTGGTTTCGTTTGCATACTCCGCAGATATGTTTCGTGCAGTCCCTCCTTGATCCCTTAAACATTCATTTGACAGATGTCCGCCAAGTGTTTAACAACTCATCTTCTGCCCAGATTGAGTTTGATGAAATTTTCCCATCGAATGCAAAGCTGCAGCCCTTTCCTCTTCTTCGGTGTTTGTTGCAGAACCGCCTAAGGTCCTTTCCCTCTCGTATTATTATTGCTAAAGATGCCTCGAAGGATCGCGAAAAGACAGTCGTGGGAATTTTTTCGCCTTCACTGGGTTAGTCTTTTTCTCTCCGTCTTCCTGACTTCACACCAATTTATTTGGCTGAATTATTAGCAGTAATATTAGCCTTACGAAAATTACAAATTACTGTTTCACAGGTCGTGGTTATGACGGACCCTGTCTATTTGCTCTTCATTATCCTCACCCTTTGAGTCTCGGGCATTACGCCTTTTAAAGTTCCTGAACCCTCTGCGTCTAAATTCGGTAAGGTTGCTTTGGGTACCGGGGCACATGGGCTTTCACTTAAAAGAGGTTGCAGATTCCTTAGCAAGGGCCCCTCTCTGCGGCCCAATAGTTGCTGTCCTAAGAGCCTGCCTACCTGTGCATACAAAGGTGCGGTGAGGTTTTGCCGCTACACAATATTTCAGGAATTTGCTGCCTCGGCTCTTACATCATCTCCCGAATATCAGCATCTTCTGCATCCTTGGAGTAGCAAAGACTGGCACTCTCGACGATTAGAGGTCTCTTTCACGCGTTTGCGTTGCAGGCTTCCCCTTCTAAATTTCAATCTTCACAGATCTGGCTTAGCGGTTCCCCATTGTGCCCTTTTTGTGCCGAACCTTAGACAATAGATCACTTCCTGCTGTTCTGCCGCCGCTTCTCTCATTTGAGGAAGCGTCTGTTGCAAATTCTGTTTCATCAACTGGGTTTGCCTGTGTCCTCTGCAATTGTTCTTTCCATTGGCGCTTCCTTGCTTGGACGAAGCTACGGAAGTGTGCGCACTGATGTGCAAAATTTCCTTCAAGAAACGCTACGACTCATAATAATAATTTCCCGCTCTCAGTCGGTACGAATTTGAAAGCTTACAGGCATCGTATACTATTATGCACATTAAGCCATTGTCCCGTCTTCGATCTCCTCGTTAACAGGACCCCTGTCCTTGCGCCTTCCAATCTATCAGCCTACATACTCTTACCAACCAACCAACCAACCAAACCCAACCCAACCCAACCCAAACCCCAACCCAAACCCCAACCCAAACCCCAAACCCAAACCCCACCCCAAACCCCACCGCAAACCAACCCAAACCAACCAACCAACAACGTCGTCTAGATCGAAAGTGTGGCAAGGTAGAAGCCTTTGGGAGTGCCACTGGTATGAGAACCTGCGAGGCTAGAATCACAGTCGGCAAGACCAAAGGCTTTCGCCTTGTCGCACTTTAGATTGGCAAAGTGCTCCCCTATTTTTTTTTTCGCAAAATGTTCGCAGAGAACGACATGTCATTTCTGACGGCGGGAAATAAATGCTTGCACACTTACTTAACCACGTCGTTGCAAATGTAACGGCACTAATGGATCGCCGCTTCATTGTGGTGGTTTGAAAAAGCCCCATGGTGGGACGTGCTCTTAAACGCCTTCAGATTGAACGATGACAAGCACGAAGCGACTGATGCTTACAAGGTAGCTTGAAAAACGGCAAAAAAAGACTCCCCCGTGTAATCCGTGTTTCGCGTTCAAATACGGGCTCTACAAAATGTATACTCACCTCAGCCCTGGCATAGTTGCTCTAATGCCAGACTGGAGGAAAGGGGTTCGACTCCTGACACCGGATACCCACCGGGACCCCTGGAATGGGTACAAGCGTCCCACGTTAAGTGCAGAGGAGCAACGTTTGGAAGAACCTCGCTAACTCGCCACCACATTTGACACTTTACACCAGGTGTATCCAGGGGGCATGCATTTACACTACTGCACCACCCGGTTACCGGAAAAAAAAATCTTGTTGCGACCGCTGACTGGCGAGGTTACGGTCTAATAGCCACCGAGCTTCTTTTGTTAGAATTTAGAATTAATTTTTTTTACCAGTTGTTGCAGGCGGAAGCACTTATCATACTACTCGTAGTATACTTCTTTTTCTGATTTTCGGGTGCAGCATGGCAGAGGGGCAGCGCTCACAGCTCTTGAACGGCAAGGTGCGGCAGCTGCGGCAAGGCTGCAGTAGAGAGGTTGAAAGTGAGGAGCTTCCGCGATTAAGGTAGCCTAGCGCAGCTGCAACGGGGCCGATGCTTCAAACACTTGAAACTTTTTGAGTGATGGTAATGATATGAGACGTACATCTTCATTATGAGAGCACGGAAAAACAAGCTGCGAAGCGTAGTGCTTAAATATTCAGCCTACACGAATTTGATGCAGCAAACCCTTAGCAATGTTAATTCAGTTATCAATGCTTAATGATTGACCAATATCAGAAAAATCAGAGCATATATCACAATCTAGTCAAAGTTAAAATAGCAACTGTTTTATCAGGATAACTCTGCAGCGACTGAACTGTACGTTTTGCTTTCATATTCAAGGAATGGAGGCAATGTTGGCGCACTGTTTGCGAAATAAGCGCAGCTTGGGAGATTTCAATACCACTTGCCGATGGGTTTTAATAAAGCTATCGGTTGTGCTAGAAATCAGTAGCGATGCAGTTCTGCCTCTTGTTTGAGGCTAGTACGTGACCCGCATTGCTTTTCCTGTGGTTCCGTTACTAAAGTGGATAATAGATCACGTAACACGCGCAGCGTTAGCGATCTGCACCCTAAATCGAATAACCTTTCTGGCTTATTTTGATAGCTTAAATGGCGTTTGCGAGCGCACATTTTTTCGCACTGAACTGGCTTCCTAAACTTTTCCTCTTTTCGCTGAACATCCTGGCACAATGACATTGGCGCTCCAGAGCAGCCGTCGAATTCCGCTACGATTGAAGATATCCAGCTTGACAAACGAAAACTTTAGATTTAAATTGAATTCATTCTTTCAAGCATACTTCTCGGTTTCGCAGAACAAGAAACCTTACACCCAATGGCCGACTCGAATACGCGCGTAGTTGTAAAACTCTATAAATCTGACCGTCTGGCATGTGAAGCTTTACTGTGGTGAAAGCCGCGCTACTACCATCCTACTCTATGCGGACATCTGGAGAATTTTGATGTGAAGCCTCTTATTTGAGAATATTTAAATGGTTGCATAAGCAACAAAAAGCGGGCACGAAACGGTATCCGAAAAATTCTTCCTACTCAATAAAAAATTGTCAGATCATCAAGACATCTCTTGCAACCAAGTAACAGGATAGATAATAGAGACATCCCAAGCACCATTATGCAAAAACACACGCTCGGAGCATATCAAAGAACATTTCTGGAATAAAATCAGAAGAAATAAAGATAAATAGAAATACTTCAAACCATTTTCCAACAACCCAAACACCGACAAGATGTGCCACACAACACAACTGGAAATAAATCAGAATTAATCTCGAGGTCGCCGAAAGGCGGCAACAAAAATAATGCTAAAACGCATTACTAAACTCTATATACACCACAGTTACCAAGGCAACGTCGCTAAACATATCTTTCCAAACATTTTGCTGTGGAATTTAGAAAGTAAGCACATTTACACTCCGGTATAAAATAGCACGTAGCGAAAGTACGAAAGGTATTACTATACAGCCGATGCGGAAGCAGGACGACACTCTAACAACAACTCAATAGTCGGTCCAAGAAACAGCTCGGCGCGAACACCGACTGCGCCAAACACTCGCCTTCCACAGCGTTGCCGCCGGCGATGGTGCTGTTGCAGCTTTAATGATTCCCTTCAGCGGCCTGGACTCACCTGCAGATCCCTTTGGGCAGTGGTCTTGATCACTTGAACTTAGCCCCACTAGTCTCTGCTCATGCGGAGCGTTGCTATAGCGACGGAGACACTGCTAGGCACTTCGTCTGCTTCCCATGGCGCCTCGGCCCCAATGCGGTTGGCGGTTCTAGCGTGCCCTGTAAGTTCCAAGGTACGTGCTTGAACAAGCGCGTCATTGATGGGCGGCGGTACGGCTACAGCGTTGCAAGCTTCTACCGTTACCAGCACTGCGCCTGGCCATGGCTGACGTCGGGTCTACGCTATCTGACGAACAAATTCTTTGAAGAGATTTGTTCGATTTACAGAAGAAAGAAAACACTTGGAGCGGATATGCAGCATCTCGCGAGGCGGGTGTGGACCTTCATAGGGACCTCCCGCTATCAACATAGCCTTCCGAACTGAGCACCGTTACCGTCTCCAATGTTCGTTCATGCCAGTGATCACGGCTGTAGGTGCCCTGACATTGTGCTTGTGTTGTCGAGAGGCGTGCAGTGATTGCAGTGCAGTCAAGACATTGGAGCATCTGCTCCTGCACTGTTCTACCTTCGAAGTGACGCGACGCGAGATGCTCGCAGCGTACAGGGTGCTGTTCTGGACAATCTCCAAACGCTCCTGTGGCCGTGCGGCACTGTGCGCACTGCTGAGGGTATGTGCATTCATCGAGAAGGAGGACATGACTTCCAGCTTCCTGGTCGCCAGATAGGCCGCGCGTGACGTGAGCGCTCCGTATGTCGTACTTCGGACGATATACGGCAGTATGACCCACACTGGCCGCTCGTGCATTGTACCGCCCGCGCGACTATTCAGCAAAAGGACGTTACGTCTACTCGGTTTTCTGCGTACAAGTCAGTTCTATGTTGTGTAAGTACTGGCAGTGGTCGCTGGAGCGTGGTTCTACTTTGGACAGTGCCTCGACTCTAGCGTGTCAGTGGCGCAAGATTTTTTAGCATTTGTATTTTGTTAATACTGCACAATGCTCTGCGCTATTTTTTTCGCTGTCGCTTCCCACTGTATATCTCGCTATCGCTGCCCTGTCTCTTAAACTTCCGCCGACTGCAGGTCCGGTGCTCGTTATATATAGCTATGAAGATAGTAAGTTCCTTTCTTTTCTGTGCAATACGCGTTGCTGACAAGTGGTTCGGCGATCAAGTTTAACCGAAGCGTTGCTAGTGGTTTCATTCTGGGGTGTTTCTTTTTACCGAAAGCAACACGTACCATCTACGCCAACTATCCATTCTACTAGAATGCATCAGTAGTGTTATGCACGACTTTTGCTTCCGGCCTTACATTATCACAATATAGTCGCGCTGAATAACGCACTTCTGTCTGCGTTTATTGAACAAAGAAATTTACTGAAACAAAGCTGATGGGATCTACTGGTTTTGGCATCAGCAAGCACAGTGTTAAAAAAATCCGCGAGCTATTTAATAATGCTGGCTTTGTCTCAACGTGACCGGTTAAGCAGAGTGAACCGGTGTGATCTTTAAAATTCGTTGCAAACTGCGCATCGTGATAGCGGCGAATAAAGAATGTTTACTTGTGGAGGAAACCAGATGTACAACTGATATTTCCAACCTTACCACCATTCGAAGAAAAACACTAAAGGTCATAGTTATTTAACTTTATAAGCGAGTTCTTTGTGCTGACATATAACAAATTCCACAGCTGCAGAGCATTATTAAATTGATGAAGGCCGCTCTTGAGTCCAAAATTTTTAATTCCAGCTGTGCTGTCTATGCAGCAAACAAGAACAGAGGAGCAACTTACCCTCGACAGATATACTGAGCACCGTCGCCTTACCGACAAGAAATGACACCAGTGCAACGTACAAAAAAAATCGTGATTGATTGGTGCGATTAATTTAAAAACTAATGGATTTACTAACGAAAATTGCTTATTAGCATACTGACTGATCCTTCAGGGAGGCCTACAGGAGGTAATTGCTGAGCTGGAGTAAGATTTTTAAATGTCAAAATGAAAATCTCAATAATTGGATAGCTCGAAACCAAATCCAGCTCCGGCAATATTGTTGTCCGTAATGTCTCAATATACCTTGGTTATAATTTTTGAGCAAGGCTAAGAAACGATCTTGAGGACAGAAAGTTTTGGACATTCGAGTGAACGTCTAATCTTCTTAGTCTGTCTACAACCTTGTGTTGGCCTGTTTTTTCGAAACCTTACTCTCGTGTTCACTTTCCGTCAAGTTCAAGGGAGGTTCATTTGGCCGCGATAATCAATATCTTGAGTGGTCACTGCAATTGACGTTAAAGAAAAACAGTGCTCCCAACTAGTTTTATGAAACAACAGATTTCTATTCTACTCCTGTAAACCTTTTCCAAGCTTTCTCGAATATACTGCAGAGATGATAACGTTTGCCATGCACATGTGGCTCATCTGCTGAAGAATAGTTTGCGGGCGTGGTTCAGGTAGCGGGAGCTGCATTTTCATGGATGGAAAGGCTGAAGATATCGATGCGCAGTGCTGTTTCAGCGCACTTGCTCTGAATAGTTCTAGAGAGCTTAAGTGCGCTGACATTTTTTTAAACCCTTCTCTGAACCTCTCCCTCAAACATTTACTCCCTGTAGGTGTCACGCGTCTTGCTCCTAAAAGTTACTGCTAATTTATTTTCTTCGCACTACCATCGCACCCGCCCTGGCACCCACGTTGCATGTCACTCCTCTTCAGTGTACCTTTCCAATCATAAATTCGATTCATTCAACTCAACAAAAATACAAGGCGTTTTGTGGTGCATGCATATCAACGGAGCCGCTTTTATGTCAAAGCTATAATATATAAACAAGATTACAAGATTTACACGAGAAACTGCTCAAAGATACAGAACCCCATCTAAGGAGCAAGTCATATCACGCCTTACAACCCCTGGTATGTGGATCCGACTAGTCTCGTTCGCCTAGTGTCGAAGAAAGGCTAGGCTAAACCTCTTGAGGTGCAACTGCAACGCGACCTAGACGCTGCTTAGGGTTATTAAGAAACGGTGGTGGTTTATAAATTTTACGAAAAGCCAGTTTACTTTTTCTTGTACCGTTCGGTGGCGCGCTTCAGTTTCAAGTGTGCCACTCCCGGCCGCTCTATCATGTGAAGAAGTTGGTTCTTCATATTAATGTCTTGTGTTTGCATAAAAAAACCTAGAATCACTGGCCAGTAATACGCACTTGTAAGATCACCCTTTATTGGGGGGAATCCACTCCGTTACCTTTAAAGACCAGCGGTCATCTCGCCTCCGCATCCCATGCTCTGCCCAAGCCCAATTTTCCCTCTTGAGTTCGACTAGGATGTCATTAGCACGCGTTTGTTCCCTCACCCACTCTGCCCGCTTCTGGTCTCTTATATGTATATGTATTCCAGCCAGAAATAATACTTCACGAAAGACAGAAACCTCACTTTAATTTCCAGCACAGCTTAAAAACACGTCACGCACATATTTTGCTGGTAATGCACGGCTGCACAGTTGCCCACTGAAGGCGACAACCATTTTCTGCCTCGGAACCGTCGGATTAGCAGAAAACGCTGTAAAAAAATATGTCGATTACACAAAGTGGAAGCGTGAGGAAGCAGCCCTGCATAGGATGTGATAATAGTTCCACAGAGAAAGACGGTTTTTCAACTAAATCTAACAGCAAACAAATGATTCTGCCTAGATGTCAGTCGCTTGCAGAAGGCTTCAAAACGCTGTTCTCAATACGCTAGAACTTGAACTCTTTGTCGGCCGGCTACTGTCTTTCCCTGTCGGATCTCGTGTCCTCTGGCGGTCATGAGTAGTGGCAAGCTTCTATTTGTCGTTCGTTCGTCGAACGCTTGCTTGATGGCATACATCAAGTGTTCAGAATGCGACGCTCCGCCCCGACAGCACTAAAGACCTTCTCGAGACGTGACTGATGTCCTATGTTGGCACTGGCGGTTATATCAACTACATGCAGCACCATCTAGTGCCAAGGCGCGCACGATGCCGCGCTATCCTGTAATTTCAAGATGGTTCCATAAGAGTCATTTCAAGGCGTTTGAAAGCGTCTTGTTCGGACTGCTTTTGACCTCGTTTCTAACCTGATGACAGCGATGTTACCGCTATCCCAGAGGCACGGCTAAAGAGGAGGCATGGTCAGGTGATCAATATTCAAGGGGTTTCGCGGCGTATTTTTTCGACCTGCTGTCTCAACGTAATGAAAATCAGTGAGCTCAAGGCGCAGGCAACGTGCATGGCATGGTCATGTGATCCAGGACGGAAATGACTACGAACACGAGCATGCCTTTGTTAAGTGACCTCGCTCCAACTCCTTGCGCTGTAACAACTGCATCGGCAGCCTCAGCCTTGCGTCTACCTTTTTGGTAGTGTAGGAGATGAACTGGATATGTGCCGCGGCCCGCCTTCGACGGTGTGAAGCATTGATGGTCTTGTAAATGAAACCAGTCGCCAATCATTTGGTCGGCTTCCTAAGTTTGGCATTGCAGCCTCCTTAAAAGGAGAAATTGAGCGGGTGAAGCTAAAGCAGAGAAGTTGACCACAAGATATTGGTTTGTATCGGTGGCCGTACCAATGATTCAAGGAAAGTACCGAGATAAGAAACCCTGCATGGTATGGCACGCATTGAAAATGGAGCAAGGACGTGATCACTTATATGAGGCGATCGCCATGGTACTCAATGCTACATCAAAGGAAAGGCAAATGAAAAGAGGAGGCGGAAGGCGGTGCTTTATCTTTGTGCTTGGCTGGCTCAGTTCAGGCCACAGACAGACCAAGGTCCCTTGGCTTGTCATCCGTCGAGAGGTGCGATTTCTGCACAATACGCTGGGTTCAGGGAAGCAAATATTTATATTAGCTTCCGCTCAATTGAAAAATTTCCTCGGCAAGCTGCAGGCAACTACTTTCCGTGACGGATAACCAAACTTCTGTAATAGAAAAGTCTTGTGTGCTTGCTGTCATATGTAGGCCTAATTCGTGGCGAATAACTGAGTGGTAAATTTGTTTAAGATATTGCCTAGAGAGCGAAATCAGTACAGAAGCACTTCGTGTCGTTAAAAATAGCACTACATCAATATTGCATTAGAGAAAAAACTAGCGCCAAACCATGCGCACCACAAGAGAAGAACGAAGACGAGACAAAAGCTCTTGCGTCTCGTCTTCGTACTTTTCTTGTGGTGTCCATGGTTTGGCGCTAGTTTCTTTCTCTAATTTAAGTATGCGCCAACAAGCCCAAAAAGAGGCGTCAATATTGCAATCATTTATTTGGCAATTTTTTGCATACATGACGGGTCTGCGCTTTCGGTATGTTAAAGGGAATCGGTAATAATATTAGAAAGATTGGGAATAAAGAATGCAGTTTTCAATGTTTTTTGCTGCCGCACACTCTACTTGAGAATGCCGCTAAGACAGGAGTTCAAAAAATACTTTCTCATTCTAAACCTCATTCTCTTATAATCACGGTGGTCGTTACTATTCCTTTGTGGCTGAGAGTTCGTAATAAAGCTCCTTTAAGATAAGCATTTGGCCATCTCACTCATGGTTAACTGCTTATGCTTGAAAGCAGGTGCACTTTATCTTTTTATGAGAGGTTAAGAAAATAGTAGGCGGGATGTCTTACTGGGACAATTTGTTTTTCGGTCACTTAGCGCGGTGGCTAGGAAGCCATCAAGACATGCAAATTTAATGTACACTACATTGCTTTAGGCTAATTTTAATCTGCATTTTCAGTTTTGTTCATCTGTTCCCAATTCACTTGTGAACAAAACACCTTTTTTTCATGATTCAAGACATGAGTTTTGACAACGGCAATATCAGAGTAAAATATATACTGGGTGCGAAAGCAAACCCAACACAAAAATAAGCAAGAAATACTAAATGTCTTTAGTGCTGGTGTTACATATATTTTTTTCCACTTCGCTCACACCCGCTCTGGCTTTTGCGCTGTCAGCATGCCTTTCAGAGAAGTAGCAATAGATATGGCCGCCTGGTAACTACATAGAAGTAACTGCAAGCAGGCGTCCGGATGAACTTCGAAAGCGATCCATAATTTCTACCAATGCAGCCACTGTTAATGCTGTTCAATTCCACGTAGCTTAAAGCACTTAAAAAGGCCGGACAACTTATATGCGCATGTACCTCGCCCTTTTTGGCATTTTGGCTGTGTACTTGCCGCTGAGTGAAGCAAGTGATCCATTGACTTTGCAACAAAAAGCTTGAAACGTTGCAAGCATGTGGTTAGGAGGAAAATAAAAAAATTTTCTCACAATGCTAAGAATCCCGTTAGTGTCATCAGCACAGACATGCGCGCTATGATGAAAAAAATCATCTTTACTGTTCCGCAGTTTATCGCAATATTGTTGCTAATGAGGTACATAATTGGCTCCTCACAGGAAAGCTAGCTGTGAAATAAGACAGTCTTTAACTTATTTTAGAATATAAAAAGCCCCTTCTACGAAACTACAACACATAATCATAAAGCTTCCCCGAATTCGCTCTTTTCGCCTGTAAGTATAACGCGGCTGCTATGCAACTAATATTTTTTTTTCCTCTTAGTTCTCGCGTAAGTATGATTCGTCCTCCTTTCGTTTCTTTTTCCTTAAATACTACGACGTTAGTCCCTTCTTAGACTAACTATATTATTCATGATGTAGTTAACGCCATAAATGACGACCAAGGTGGGAGAAAAACAACACGAGCGCTAGCCCAACTTTCCACTTTGCTAACAATATAAGTAGGATTCAATGGCAGAGAGAGTGCAGGCAAATGGGTTTCTTGACATCGTGAATTGAACAAGGTCGTGGGCTGCCTCATTGTGTTTAGCCAACTTCGACAAGAGGACTTCTCTCTATCTGGGCAAAGGGCTCATCCCTGGCGGGGATCAAAGGGGTTCTTCGTATCAAGCACGAAGTTATGGGGGGGGGGGGGGGGCGGAGAGAGATGTGATTAGTGTGGTGGGATGGCAAGCGTGCAGTTGAGACTTGTCCAGATTCGATGGATGCTAATGTGGATTAATCGATTCACCTGCACAGCTATGATTATTAAGAACTATGCCAGCTCAGCAGACAGGAACCCGGAAAGATTGGAGTGCGTAAAGAAAGCGAACCGACCATGGGCTTGAGAAACTGTGTCTCTGTATGGGGAACTGCGACCAGTGGATGGTAGGGCTCGTTTGCTTTAAATTTGAAAAATAGGAGAAATAAAACTACATCGATGCAGGCAGCAGCGATATATGGCGAGAAAAAAAATTCTGCCTTTTTTTCCTAATTCTTCGATTCCTATTATCATCCTGAAAAGTGCCCCCCCCCCCCCCCTGTCGGTAAAAATCTTTGAACGATGTCTACAATTTTTTTTCTGCCAAATAAAGAAGCCAAAACATTTGTGGCACTGCTACAAACAAAACAGGTAAGATATGCTTACTGCAAAAATGCACATATTAAATTTAGTTTCCTTTCTGCAGAGATCCGAACTTGAGATTTTGTGAAATTTCTAGTTATGTTATCCACCTCCCCTGATATAAAATTTTTTTAAGGAAACTACAGCATTTCGTCGAAACCCAAGATCTACTGTTTGTTCGCATATTCTCACATTAAAATAAAAATTTAATTTTAAACAAAACATTTCCGTCGCACCTCGATTACCATCCTTATGTGGACACACCTGCATGCAGTTGTCAGGCCAGAATGAAAGCAACAGAAGAATAAATTAGTTTGGCTAGAGTTTACTTCCTCGAAATATAAGTGTACATTAATCTGCACACTTGTAGTAGCGGAGTACTCCCTCTGAAACTGTTAAAGGCAATTTGCCGAACGTCTTCGTCAATACAGATCTACTTTCTGCAATTTCGTGCATTACAAATTTGTTCGTCACTTGCGTATTGCAACCGTGCAAAGAGGAGCATTATTTCGCAATACTTTGAGTGGAATATGTGTTACACCATCGTGCTTTATTTCATCCGGAATGTCTGATGCTCTGTTGTTCGCTTTGTGGCGAAGATCCGCTTTGCCGGTTTTTCATCTGCTCTGCGATTTTCTGTCCTCATGACACCGAGGGCGATCTGTAATTTGAACTTTCCAAGCTGGATTTCCAAACCTTTTCCGACCTGTCAGCTAGAGAACAACGCGCCAGCTTTAGATAGAACGGTAACCTCCATGTGCTGACCGCAACACACGTGGGCGCACCGACAATCATGATGATGATGATCATGTCCTCAGGCTGAATGGTACCCACTCCACTAACAAATCTTTCTTTTCACACATTGCAAACCATTTTTGATATGAGCAAGGGCATCTCTTGCTGCTTTTAGAAAAAAGAAAAAAGTACCGAAACAATGCTTGATCAAAAAACATTCCGTAAAAGGCAGGCGCGTACCTAGTACTAAAGCTTATAGAGAACGCGATGTTTTGTACTGTGTTTCTGTTCTTGCAGCACCTGCTAATATATAGGGAGATTTTCGCTTAACTTTCATGTGAAGCAAATCTTTTAGTTGGGAGTTATGCGTTAGACACAATATCTGCAAACTAGTTTACTGTTAGGCTATATATTTGGCCGCTGAGTTACAAATTTTTCGAATGAGTATTTTGATGTTGGATTGTGAGGGCCTAGAAGTATCTAGAATTTGTCATTCCTAGCACGGGTTGTTTTCTTTATTTTTATTTAGGTAAGAATTGCTACTCAAATTTCTTTTTTGCATGACTACAACAGTATACCCTAGCAAACATTTTGGATTCGGCACAAGATCCGGGTTCTACTACCGCACAGGAAAATTAAGTGCTAGTATTGAGCACCAATGGTAATAATGGTTTTATGATAGCGTAAGTGGCTATCATAAAAACAGCATCTAAAACTGGAGTCAGTTTCAAAAAGCTCCGGATGATACTGACAGACGGTATTAAAACTGTGGTAGGTTTTTGACGCTGTTAAACAGAGTATACATGCAAAAGCATGTGTTTAGCCTTGTTGGGTCAAGCTTTCGCTTTCCTCTGTCGTCGGCACGTCTGGCGACGATTTTAGTTCGATAATACTATTAGTCGATGAAGACGACCATGTGCAATGCACAGCGCGAGAGTGCGTATATTATTTTGATAGTGGCATTAGCTGACGAAGGCGACGATGCACCAATTCCAAACCATGGGCAGTGAGTATGTGCCATCGTTTTTGATTTGAGACAACAACAACAACAACACAAGGAGCGGTCAGCTGCGGCAAGAGCACAGTGCCCTATTGCAGTTGGGAGCTTCGCTGCCAACTGCATTAGAGCAATACTCTTTTGAAAATTAGTTCAAATTGCTAAAAACAGGCCAAACTCTACAACCTAATCCCTGCATCAAAAATTCAGATTTCCATCACCATAACCATATTCAACTTTTGGATAAAGAACTGGTACATGTTACTACTCGGCTTGCAACAGGAGATATGTCCACGATATCTTCTGTTTACTCTAAATTTCTTTTCCATCTTTTGTGTCAGTCTAACACCAGACCTATAGCTTCTCTGAAAGGCAATAGAGATGATTTCAATGAAGCCCTTCTGAGCGCAACTTTTTTCGCTCGTTCTGTTTTCGCACTGTTTCGCTATTTCCGTCGTGAAACAACCGGACCAACCCAGCACTTCATTGCGATTCACAAATATGGTAGAAAACGATTTACGTTTCCATCTACTAAGTATGGAATTTACACATGATTTAAAACGCCTGCCTTAATATCTTGAAACCGACACTAAGTAGCTTTGTCTTGAATTTTGAGCGGTTCTATATGCTAATTATCTTCAGAATTTTGCACCATTTGACACGACCTGCTATAGTTACGCTTTGGTAAGTACATACATCATCTGGGAAGAGTCGGAAGAGTAATTGCGGTACTTGAAGACGTGCATTTATTTCCTCACTTAGACCTTACTAAGATACTTGCCCAAAATTGTTCTCTTTGTCACAATCTAGAGTAGGTATTACAAAAAAAAAATCTATCCTAGAAATCCTTGCTCCACTGTCTAAACCAATTAGGAAGTTGCGAGAAATGGCACTTCGAACGTTGGTAACCACTCTTCGATTAGTAGTTGTCCTGCATCGCGAGCGCTCAACGAGGTTTGCATTAGCAAGCATTTCAATACATGCAAGGCGCGTGCAACACTGTGCTTTACCCCACTCGAATACAAAATTTCATTTTATTCCACGCAGGCAGTGAGCTTTTACAGTAATGTTGAGAAGTATGTGCGGAATTTATGGCAGTCATAATCAAAAAAAGCGTCTTTGCTTCAACATTCGGTATTTTTTCAAGCATCATTTCCCAGTTATTGGCCTTCTCAAATACGAAGTCGTCATGGTTTCTTTGTTTGCAGGATCTTAGGTTCCACCAAGGTTCATAGTTGCAACACAGAAAAACAAGACTCAAAATGATTCGCTTCACAGGAGTTTTCGCCATATTAATACTCTCTGCCGGAAACTTAGCCAGGGATATTGTTCGAACAGACACAGTTCTGAGCTTAACACGTCCTGTACCTGTCTACCAAGGTACGTAATTGTTCGTGTCGTTAGACATGTATGTCTACCGTTTTACTCCATTTTATAATCTATACAGGCGGTTGTAAATGTTTCTTTAATATTCCTGCAGCAAATCTTTATTTGCTGTGTCTTAAATTGTAGGGGGATAATTCACTGCTAACCAGCGTTCTCATAAACACAGCTCAAGCAACTTGAAGGACGCTACTTTTGTCGAAGTAACGATCCTAGAATTCAATACTGCTATGTGAAATAGATTTACTAGGAAATAAAGCTTTATATGTTCGCCATGATCTTCGAAATCCTAAAAGACAGAAGCTGATGCACAATTCGGATTCCTTTTATTACATTCGTGCTTTTCTGGGGAATTGCTTGCTATAGGGAGTAAGTTCCCAGATGGAAAGTGAAAAAACCAGCACATGCCACGGGCGATCCTACTTATCTTTACTATAGAACACGACCTATAAAATAAATCTAATAGCTGATAAGAATTATCAGACTAAAATGAGAAATTACTCAGGTAATATAAATAGCAATGCCCGCGATTTCTTAGCTAGAGAGATTCTGGTACTCGATTTTTTTTCTTTGAGTGCCATACACATCTCGAATAGGATGCTAAAGGTTGATTTATTGGTCGCAATTCGCCCTTAGCATCAATGCAATAAAATAGCCATTGCTCTTGCGATTAGAAGCAACAGACCGCGGGTAAGTATTTTGCTAACTGCTCGCGACAACCTAATAGTGCATTTTTTGCGCAGTCATTTATTATACGCAAAACAATCGAAGCTATTTGAGTACAAATATTATTTTTGATATTCCCTCCATTTACTGCATGCTCATTTAACACTCCTAACACTTAAACTTTATTTCACCCAATGTAGACTACAAAGGATACGTAACATTTTCCTTCCAACGTCCAAAGAATGAAAACTTTCGTCAAGCGTTTGTAATAACATGTGAATCTCCAGCTTGCTTTCCTTTAGTAGATTCTTTGTTCCTCAAGTTCTACAGTTAAACTACATGCGTATCATTCTTCGCAGGTCCTCCAAAGTTAATAAATTTTAGTAAACACTTAAAAAATTACTTCTTTGGCTGGGCAAATTGCAGAAAATAAGTGCTAAAAACACGAATTTTTAACAAAGTTTGCATAAACGGCTGCAAGAAATGTTTTTCCACGAAAAATGCCGTCGCCATGCTGCATGCAAACAAAAACTTAAGCCCTGCCTCTTTTGCTAGTAGCAAGACTGCTATCCAAAGGGAGCCTGAGCCATACGGCTCAGGCCCCATCTGCATATGAATATGCCACCCCTGCTGGGACACTTTTCGGCCTCAGAGCGAAGGAAATAAAAGCGTGGATCGGAATTACAGGGTACCGCTTCTGATTTCATTTCATTCCTTCGCTACGGGGCTGGTGCTGTGTTCGGCCACATTTTAGTACTAAATGATATTGGTTTAAATCCGCAAATATAATATCCCAACATCTTGGAAAAAATAAATGCTTCACGGTAGTTTTGTAAACGGTTTCAGATAAATTTCAGTGCAAAAGTTTTGTTTTTGCTTTCCAAAGGGCAGTAAATCTAGGTAGTATAATCTGAAATAACGTTTCGAAAATATTTCTGCTTTAAAAAGACAGATAGCATGAATGGTTCGTGAGAACACAATGAGTAATTCTTGCGGTGTAAATACTTCGTCGGCCATTACTAGTGAACCATGAAAGCGTGTTGCACTGTTACGTCCGTCAAATTTGCTTTAAACATCAAAAAATCATGGGTTTCTTTCTTCCCCGAAGGCACCCAAAAAACGAGACCTACTTCTGGGGTTACTTAGTTGATCATGTTTGGAAGTGAGTGCAGCACGAAGTATCAAAGACACAGCCGAAAAGGAGTCTCTTCACATCAAAAGTTTAATTGCATCACTAGCGTAGAAGCAAAATAATATTCATGCTTTCGAGCATGCATCTCAGAATATCAAGGATCCCCTCAGCGCAGCTACGGATAATTTACGTAGTCATGAAACTTCGATGTCTGTTGCCTGCTCTACGTCTTCAAGCGTTATATCAAACAATCAATAAATCAAATAGTCTCATTCCAGGGACTTTCCTGCGGGGACAGAGACTATACGCTTACACTACCTGACGAGGCCCCTGCTCCCTTTCATTTCACACAGCAGTTTTGAAAAAATACGGTCAGGTGCACTTTTCCATAAGTGCGATTTTCACTCGATATCCAAACTAAACAAAAATAAAGTACATCAGATCGCAGAAACAGTGAATAAGCAAAAGCATACTTACAAACAGTTCACGCAGAGATCAAGTGCACAGCAAAACCTGGTAAACTGAACGTGTTAGAAGTATTCATTAAATTATAATGCAGCAGTATCTAGTGTATACAAAAGAAAACAAAAGTAAAACAATCATGGTAAATATATAATGGAAACAATATCGAGCAGACTAGAAAGCCCACGCTGTAGTCACTAAAACTTTTTTGTGCCTGTATTTTATCTTTCATGGCTATCTGTCAAAATTATTATATCTTGATGCTTATTTACAATCTGATTAGCTTGACATGGAAATGACTGTTTACCAATAATTTGTTCTAGCTTTCGTAAGCCTCCTTGTTTGATGCCTAAATCAATATTGATTATCAACTGTCATGCCGAAGACTTCGTGCATTTTTGTGGCCATAATACGTTGGAATATTTTGTGCAAAAAAATTTCATTGATCATTGGCACGTCATGTTTCCCAGATAGGTCCCTCGTGCTTAAGTCACGGACACCTCTAACGTATTTTCAGAAATACACAGTATCCCTTTTCCGGTATCGTAAGTCTATTCTAGTTGCGCTGCATAGTGGTTCCCCATACTAGAAAACCAGGTCTTAATAAATTAAAGTGCCATAAAAAGTCTTTTTTGACCAAAAGAAGTCTATTTGCAGAATTTTTTCTAATGCATCATTGTTTCATACGCAATGTGCATCACATGATGGTCGCGTTTATTTCGCGGAGAAATTATCTGTTTTGATTTAGAGGCATTTATATGTAGAAAATTTTCATTTAGTTATTCAGAACGGTTTCGTAAATACTGACTAGTCTTTGCCTCATGTTTGTGTTTTGTAGCGAAGCAAAAAATACATTAGTGTCGCCAGCACACTTTATATCGAGGGTGTTGGCTATTTCTGCTCTGTGATTGATATATTTACAAAGAACAGAGTAGGTTCTAATAGTAATCCTTGGAGTATTTCATTTGTTACGTTTAACCAAGTAGAGGAATAATTGGAAGCATTCGTAAATTGGAAGGGTTTCTTGAGATTGTATTTTTTTTATTTTCATAGCGTGGCACGTATTCAGTAGCATCGCAATTTTAGAGGGACACTATGACTTACTAAGTCATACGCTTCCCGCAAGTCTGAAAAACAGCCCTAATGTATAAAGCTTCCTACTTATTTCGAATACCTTTGTTTATTTTCTTATTTACATGAACAACGCTTGTTCATTTGATTTGCGCTTTTTAAACCCGAACAGGGAGCTAGATATTCTATTATACTCTTTTAAAACTTTGTTAAATGGTCATTATTAGCCCGCTTAAAAACCTTCGATAATAAACCGATAATAAACCTTCGATACAAACTTCGAGATGTATTTCAACAGAATCAGGCGCACGGCTTCCTAGAAAGGGGGAAGCACGTGCACATAGAATTGTGCACGATTTCATGAACCCTAATAAACTTTAGATGTGATTAGAGGACATATATCAGTCTAAATGATTTAGCGGTCGGGTTAACCCGGCCAAAAACTCGGCCTCAGATATCTCCAAAACAGAGGCGACACGATCTGAATTCTTTGCAGGGGAGTGCCTTCAGCATTGCAAATATATGGTTGAGGGTGCCAGAGCTTGAGGCAAGTGTTTCGTAAAATCCAACACACCGGGTCATTAGCCAATACGGCTGCAATGTGTGACATTGAAAATGACAACACAAGCGAAGCTTCACGCGCTGGAACTCTGCAGAGAAGGTGGAATTACTTAAGCGCTAGAATTTTAATTACCTCATACATCTAGTGTTGCCTGTATGGTATACGAGTGCCAACCTTATGAAATCTTAGCTTACATGTATGTACGTTTTGTACTGAATGGAGCATGTCTGGCACCAAGACCCAAGTTTTTCTTATTGAAGTGCACTGACGCACTCATTCAAAAGCACTTAGGCCCAGAAGCCTAGGTCTCACTGATTCGCGCTTTTTTTCTTGTTATGAGCCTGACAATTTACGACAGGGGTTTTGTTTTAATAGTGGATGAATATAGGAATAGGTCCTCCGAAGCTTGCATACAAATGTAAGCTATCAGTAGTCCAATAGCTTCCCCAGGCTTTATTAAATGCGTTTTCATTTTATACAGGCAAATGTATTTTAGCTGAAGACACCCAACTGAATCACCAGCAATCGGTGCTCGTGAAGAAAATTTGTATTAAAGTGACATGCGACACTGTCACGAAGACTGTCAAGGAAGACTAGAGAGTACATCACCATAATTTATCGACATTCCATAGCTCAGGCTTGAAACTTGCAGAACATTGATGGTTCTCTCACTGTTAAAAATTTAGAGAAAAGGTAAAAATGGTCTGTAATTGCACTTTTCAGACACGCATTGTTTTCTTCTTTCGTAATTTCAATCCAAAATACTTGTGCGTCGCATTAGGAGCTCCTATATTTAAAAAAAAAAAGGAAACATGATTGGCTCAAAACTTTAGAAGTTCATGCACGCATACACTCATTTTTTGTGTTATATGACGCTCTTCGGCAACAATACCTAAGCTAATAATGCACTTCTGCAAAGCATTTCAAAACATTACTCAAGTTTTTAAGAAGACAACACCACTAAGAGATCGGCATTTAGAACTTCTACGCTAAAGAGAAAGAAAACTGAAAAGCGAGAATGATCGCTCAATTCTGATGGGAGAGCTGTCGTGAAGCTGTTTTTCCAAAGCTAAAATCAACGTCTGCTGTAAGTGCAACGGAGCGACGACTAACAAGTAACCGCAACTCACCACCGATAAGTCCGATAAGTGGACGTTCGAGTGGGGAGTACTAAACATAAGCTTGCGGTATTCAAACACGTGTTCGAGAGAGCGACATGGAAACGCGCGTTGGAGCTTGGACATGTGAACTGTGTCTCAATTCCAACGTATTTATTGAATGACCGCTCGAACTAATAACCAGGGATCCATGAATGTGATGGTGTCTTAGGGATATGTGTTACTTACTACTTCAAAGCCACAACGTTTTCAGTCTCCTTGGTTTGTGCACCCTAATAAGTTCGAGGGTTTGCTTGGTTAGTTTTATTCACTTGCAGTGATAGGAGATATGGTAAAGTCCGCATACAACAATTTGGTCTCCAAATAAAGGGTCAAGTTTCCGCTAACACCAGCTGTAAATTGAAAGCATCAAAATTTGCCTCTTAATTTCACACGTCACGAATGAGAACATTGACACGACTCGATGAACCGCCGCAGTGGCTCAGTGGTTAGGGCACTCGGGTACTGATCCGGAGTACACGGGTACGAACCCGACTATGGCGGCCACGTTTTCATGGAGGCGAAACGCTAAGGCACCCGTGTGCTGTGCGATGTGAGTGCACGTTAATGATCCCGAGGTGGTCGAAATTATTCCGGAGCCCTCCACTACGGCACCTCTCTCTTCCGTTCTTCTCTCAGTCCCTCCTTTATCCCTTCACTTACGGCGCGATTCTGGTGTCCGCCGATATGTGAGACAGATGCTAATCACGCGCGCATCTGTACACATTTCTTTTTGTGTAAATAGTTTGTATATATTACCTCTCGCTCTATCCTCTCTTCCTGTTCCCTCACCTGTTTTATTTCATTTCTCTATTCTGCCTGCTATCCTTTATTTCCGCTGCCCCAGCTCAGGTCCTTCAGTATCGATGGCCGATGCCGGGGCTATCAAAAATCATATTCTTACTTTTGATTAATATTTTAATAAACCACTACTACAACTGCGCCATTTCCTTCCCCCAAAAAAACTAATTTTCATTTTTGTTTTTTACTCGATATCGAAGGCTTCAGGCAAATTGCCATCCTTCACATTCACCATCATCGTTACCCCTCATTGTTATGAAGGGTAAATCCCCACCCTTCATCGTTATGTGGAGTTCTCGTACTTTCTCCTTGTGAGATTGAGATTTATGCGTCCGTCCTTAAAATGTCAGTTTACATCTCCGAAGCACACTTGTATGACTTTTTAACCCGTCTCTCGGGGCTTTAATTAGGATGGCTTAAAGAAACCCTCCAATATGCTGAACTTTTTTTGCTTCAAAAAAGTCACTGTTCCGAATGTTCAGAGGCTGGTGGTCTCGTCTTTTTTTTTTTCAGCTGCGGCCCGTACACTCAATACAAAGATTCATCTACTCTGACGTTTGAATCTAAGGAAGGTCCTTTCCCATACTGCTGCCCAATGTTCTCCAATCCTAAATAAACGTTGTTTTATCTTATGTAGACGAGATGGTTCGATGTTTGTCGTTTATTCATTGCGAGTGTTTCGCGCCCGCAAAGAAGAGCCTGTGTCACAAACATGTCAGACTTGTCATGAAACAAATATGTGCTCATGATCACGACGATCAACTCTAAGACAGCCGAAGCGATAAATAACGTGCTGAATTTGCAAAGAGGTATTGGGAATTCCAGCCTGAGTTTCACTTGTGCGTTCTTGATCTTTTCTTTTTTTTTAGCGAAATGTGTTAAAACTTTCGTTTTGTAATGTAACCGTGTATTGTACTGTGCAATCTGCAGTAAGCTGTAAAATCTTAATTACTTAGTGAAATTATTCAGTTCAGCACAATAATTGCAATTAAATATGCGTTTGGTAATGAAACTCAAGTATATTAAATTCAAAATACCCCCTCGTCATTGGATTCTATTTACCAACTGAAAACACAACCGTGGTAAGAGGGCAAGTCGAGATATAGAAATCCCTCTCTCTAATTTTTCCAGAAAACAGGAAGAGAGAAAATGCAACAGGCAAGAAAGAGAGGATCAGAGGCGATGGTGTTCGGCTGGCTTGAGAGGTTATGGCGAGAACGGAGGAATGCGCTACCCGAAGGTGGCTGCCACGGGAACAATGAATAGGGTGGCTACCGTGGAAGGAGGAGGCTATCACGAGGCTGGACATATGCGCAACTCGAGAGGGGCTCCACGGCAGACTGCAGGACTATATGGGCAAAGGAAAGCTACAACAGCTTCTGTTTATCCATCCGTTAAGCTAGTAAGCATAGGTCTACATATTTTTTTTTTAAATCTCCGCGTGATATACTCACGACGACAAGACTTAATGTTGTGAGACACCAGAGCTCTCCACTGAGAAAATAAACTGTTGATTCTACAATGCTCGCAGAACCCTACACTAGAGAAAGGGCAGTCTCTCTGACGAATTTATAAATAATACCGTTAATTTCGACAGATTTGTTAGAGGTCTATAATGAAATAGAAAGAACATGGTGGCACCTGTCGCAGCCCCGTTTCGAAAGGGCACGCTCCATCCATCCATCCATCCATCCATCCACACACACACACACACGCACACGCACACGCACACGCACACGCACGCGCGCGCGCACGCACGCACGCACATACATACATACATACATACATACATACATACATACATACATACATACATACATACATACATACATACATACATACATACATACATACATACATACATACATACATACATACATACATACATACATACATACATACATACATACATACATACATACATACATACATACATACATACATACATACATACATACATACATACATACATACATACATACGTACATACATACATACATACATACATACATACATACATACATACATACATACATACATACATACATACATACATACATACATACATACATACATACATACATACATACATACATACATACATACATCCACCTCTCCCTGCCTCCTTCCCTCCGTCCGTCCATCCATCCCTCCATCCGTCTCTCCATCCGTCCGCAAGCAGCGCGGCGGATCATGAATGAGTCCCAGAAAAGCGGGCGTCGTGGGTGGCAGCGCCGGAAAAGAGGCCAAGATGGCGGCAACCGCGGGCCTTTCACCGGCAGTAAGAGGCCGGGCCCGTTAGAAGAAACGCCAGCCTCGTGGTGTGCGCCCGACGACGGTACGAACGAGGCTGTACCTTGATGTTCCACTTTTGCAAACACGCTTCCGTGGGTTCACAACTCCCATTGAATCAGACAAGCTTACTTGCCTTCTAAACAAAGCGCCGCTGTCTTGCAACGGCCGCTTATATTCCCAGATCACTAACCCCGCGCCCATCACGCTTCTCAACGCAAACGGTGCATTATTAGTGCGAACGCACTCATATAACACTTAGAGCCGAGCAAAAATCTTGCTTGCGCATCTTGCTTGCTTATGCATCTGGCATCTTGTTTTGCATCACTAGTGACCATATCAACTGGGCACCAAGCGGCAAGAATGTAAACCTGCCCCCCCCCCCCCCCCTCCGAAACTTGACCAAGACCAATTTGCACCAAACTGGTTGTCCAACTATAAATGGGTGTGCCCGCGTCCTTTTCATTACCTTCAAATTTGACTCGGGTCATTACCGAAAATTTAGTCTGGGCCACCCTCCATTTACAGCTTTGCTATTAGCGCCATCTCGTTGCATTGATATCGGTTGTTTATGCCATAACCATCCCCGTGCTTTGGCGCATCACACATCGGTTTAAGCAGAGGCAAACGCCGGAAATCTTTTAACTCAAGCCACACGACGATCATAGACAGTGGAAAGTTGCTGCGTTTTTGTCATATGACGGGTAGGATTACCACACGTCGCAAATTACTTCGTTAACGGATTCGGAGCAGCGGCGTTACCACGAGTTTCAGAAACAATGCGCAAAGTTCTTTCAACAGCACCTAGCATGTATTACACATCGCACAAGTATGCAACTCTGCCGGTTTCACTATAACGTATACGTACTAAACACCGCACCTCACATCGACACCACAGACTGCACAGTCGGAGACTGTCGACAAAAGGCTGCTTTCGTCAGAGCGAGCAGCCGTGTTGCCGTGCCCACATCGGAGGAGATATACCAGGTGTTTCAAGGAAAATTAAGCAGTTTTCAAAAATAGACTTTTAGGCAGCAATTGCCGCTGTCGCCAACGTTATTTTCCTTCAATGTTTTCTTTTTAAATAAACGACTACCCTCAACACCAATATGGCTTTTGCGGCCTAGTATTGCCAATGTTGGCCGACACCGAAAAAGCGGCGAATTGTATTAAGTAGTAAGCTGGTTAAGTAATTCCTGATAATTAATTTTTAACTATCATGGATACTCATCTCGTTGAAGTTAGATCTTTGTCGCTGCTCGTTAGTAATAGCCGTATCAGTTTGTAGCAGCAGCAGGCGCCTTACACAGCACGAGCGGCGTCAGCCGCCGAAGATGATAACGCCGGAGTGCAGCCGAATGGAGCTCCCTCCTCCTGCCGGCGTTACGCGCCGTTCGGTTCTCCCTGGGTCAGTGCATCATATGCTCTAACACATGAGCCATTACCTTCATCGCACCGGCTTCATGCTATTGGTACGACAAGTTTTTAGAATTTCAAAAACGCGATCATCCTCGGCGCTGTAGCTCGACAAACTATGGCTACACTGTGCCAAAAGGCTTGCGCTATCGAAAAGCAGGCAGGCAACGCAACTTTTGTAGTGCACGTAACTAATTAAAAACGGCAAATTTTCAAAATTCATTGTTCAAAGCATGAAAGGCTGTCAGATAAAAACTCATACCATCCTAATTGAAAATCTTTTCCGCATTAAGAGCACTCATGGAGAAATGCAAAAAAATCCATTTAATATACAAATTCTCCGCAACCAATTACAGTGAGGAAAATAAAAACCGCCATCTTTCAATTTGTCATAGCTTTCAATGATATTGCAGTTTTTTTCCTCTCTTGCGGACGTAAAGTTTTTCCAAGCTTGCTTTTTGTTAGATAGGACACCGAATAAGATTATGAAATTTATTCGCACTTTTTTATCAGCTGCAGTTCTCTAACCGAAGCTTCAAACACGAACATGTGACATCTTTATAAAGGGGAGCATGAATTAACATCACCATCATCATCAGCCCAGCAACTTCTACAGCAGAAGAATGCCATCTCCCGTATCTCTTCAATTAACTCTGTCCTGAGCCAGCTGCCCAAACATTTTAATCTCATCAGCCCACCTAAGTCATCAGCCCACTGCTACGCTTACCCTCAGTTGGAATCCACTCCGTTACACTTTAGGACAAGCGGTTATCTTGCCTTCACCTTGCATGCCCTTCCCAAGCCCATTTTGTCCTATATATTTCGAGTAGGATGTCATTAACCCGTGTTTGCTTCCTGATCCACTGTTCCCCTTTCCTGTCTGTTAACGTTACATCTATCATTTTCCTTTTCCGCAGCTGGCTCCGTTTTCCCCAAAAATTAACAGCTGTTAACCACTCAACACGGGTTCCTTTGTTCACACTGAGGGCATCCTTCAGTTTTAAAATACATTGTTCTCCCTTATGAACTATCTTAATAGTTTCTTTTCGTCACCTCCTTACTTGAGAACTGATCGTTAATATTATGCAATAGGGAACGAACACTGCTAAACAAAGTGCATTCGACCAGGCTCATAGCGTGTGCAACGTTAACAATGCCAAGACTTTTCATCTCGAGTAATATGCCTTAAAACTAGCTGACACTAGAAAACCCCACGGCACTCGCTAGAAGCATTTGGGGATTTGCCTTCCAAATTCTCTGAACGTAGAGATGATGACATAGGCTTGGCAACTCCTGCCGCTTCGTCTTAGCGCATGGGTGAACACCTGAAGAGTACGTCTCGGAGTGTCACCCAATGTTTTGAAAACAATTACGGTGACAATGGAGACAGCGAACATCGCAAAAGAAATGTACTGCTCATTCTTTTTGTTGTTGGAAGGAACGTTTTCTGTTATGAATGTACATGTAATGAGCCTCCTACGCACGTATAATGAGCTGCAAACAAGCTTAACGAGACAACGAACGAACGGGTAGCACCGGTCATGCTTGACTCGTCTCTGCAGTCAGGTAAGCGCACAAGCGTTTGTATTGGCCCTTATAAATAGGGGAGTAAGAGCACGCAGATACATCACTGCGCATTCAGTGTGAGCGAGTGGAGGCCAGTTCCTTCGTCCCGCTTAAGCGCAAGTCGATACATTCAAAATGCGTGTGCTCGTGGCTTCATTGTGTGCCACCGTCGTTTTTTCAATGGTAATCTGCGACATCCAAGAACATGGCCACTCCTACCTGACGAGAAATGTGACTGTGGAGAACGGTACGTAAACTGTTACTTTTTGTTAGTTCCTTGAAACAAGATTCATGATGTCGTTAGCGCCACAAACGAGGTCCAAGGTGGGACAAAGACACAACACGAGCGATATCAGATTTAACTAGCGAAACATTCCACCTTGCTACTTGAAACGAGATTTGCTATAAACGCTTTGTTCAAGGCGATTGTCCTAGCTCTGGTGTTACAAGCATGATCATGCACACCGCATGCAAAAACTTTTTTTGTTGATAGAGCCCGTGCTGCTAAGCTTCGGGGTATGAATGAGTGGACATTATTTTCACGAATATCTCACGTATTCACTACAATTTTTAAATCAACGTAAATTTGTTTGAATGTTCACCTGTACTAAACTTCTCTTTATGTCTAAGGAAATGAGTCCACGAACGGTGTGTGCTTCGCTTTATAGGCGTAGTCAGCGTCTTCTCGAGAAATCCCTGCGATTGGAAAGAAACTATAGAAGTTCTGAATTTTGTGTTTTCAGTTTAAAAACATTGCTATTGTGGAGGGGTACTATAGTATACAGGGACTATAAATTCGCAGTTAAAAAGCCACGACGGAACGTTCCTGAGGTTTTCTGTAGTTTAATGCGGTTGGGGTTTTATTTTTGAAGCCAAGACCATTAGAAGATAGACGTCTCCAGTGATCAATACCACCAGGCCCGTGGCAATTACGACATGTACAAGTGGGGACAACAGCGTCGTTCTTTTGGCGCTTAAAAATACTTTCAGACGGAATTCCTGTTTATGTCGTGCGGATGAGAAGATCGGCTTCACATGTCTGTAAACTACCGTTTTTTTTTTTATGTGCAAAAGCAACCGACGAAATTAGCTTACTCAAGCATACGTACATCACCGCAGCTTCTCCAGCAAAAATGCATTCTCTGAAGCTTGTGTTTTACGAGAACAAGATTACAGTACTCTTTGGCTCGTTTCGCTTTTATTTTGACTAAAATATCATTCTTAATTTGTATACCTCACTCTGTGCCATATGTTTACAAGTTTTCTCCATTCGCTCTGGGTGGACACCTTTGTTTGTTTGTTTCTTTTAGAAAAGGTGGTATCCCTGCGATCCTCGGCACTTTACCATAATGTTGCAATATGCGGAACACATTTATAAAGTCCCCTATACCGGCCGCAATAGATCATGTATTATGCTTTTGTCTGCACTCGGCTGCATGCTCTGCCCTGAGGTATTTTTCCTAAATGGCTTCCTCACCTCTTCTGTGCTTTAGTGCTTGAGAACAAAAAGAAGTGGGTAGACAGCATTGCATTCCGAAAAAACAGAGCTCTTCATTTATGTGGACAGTTTGCACTGTACAAGTAAACTAAAAAGCAGCACTTTCCGCTAGATTCTGCTACAGCGAGGCTGTGCAAAAGTTGATGTTGAAATGACTATATTGGACTATGTCGTGTGAAATTTTTTAACGTTAAGGCTATAAAAACAGAGCGGCGCCGTGGCATTAGGCAGCAAGGTGTGGGCTCGTGGGTGGGTTGTTTAGGGCTTATGATAATGCAGACGTAAAACACCGCAATAAAAAGTAATTCTACAGGCTTGTTTTTGTTGGGAGCTTGAAAGATAAACAATGTATATACTACATATCGTGTAGCCTTATATCTTAGCTTTGAGAAGCATACCCAAAATGAGAACTTAATTCAGTGGTTTACAGCATCTTCATTCTTTGACAAAAAAAACGTACATTGCAATACTGTAAGCTACTGCTATAAAGATATTCAATGTAATGGTCCCTTCCTCCGATGCGCAGCAAAATCTTTCTTCTAAAGCTTCTCCAAGACAAGCATCCAGCCGTTAAGACTGCCATAGGAAACCAATGGAGAACCTTTTTAATTACAGCAAAGACGTTAACAGCAAAAAAATGCGATCTTTCTCATGGAAGAACTGCGGATATATTGATTGTTATAGGGAAATTTTCCATTATATGAAAACATCGCGTTCATAAACACTTTCCCATTTGAAAATGCTATTGTCCAGAATTGTTGGGTGTGTTTCTTATCGCAGCTTTCGCCAGTAGGAAAGTGCTGCTTAAAACAATTATTCTTCACTAGCTCACATAAGAACGAATTTCTTCTGACGCGCATGGAAGGTCTTGCGAGCTTTGTATAAAAACGTGCTTGCAGGTCTTAGCGCTCGTTAACCTTCGTGCAGGCGCCTGTATCTTCGAGCGTAACACACTTCCTGATGGAGAAACCAAGTCACTGCACGACCCCTGCGTCATCGCTACCTGCTACGCTGCGAGACGGGAAGTGAACGCCACCCTGTGAGTATGCCAAATCCTGGACTCTTCCCTGACATCTTTTCTTAATCTGGAGGGCAACACTCAGGCATGTTCAAGAGTTTAACGTACGCGGGTTCACGAAACACTTTTTTCTTTTGGTGCGAAAGCACTACTTAACGGGGACAAACCCTACCAAGAATCCTGCGCGAAGCCTCGGAGTAACTCGGGTAAGCTTAGGTTATATCGGAGGAGGGCGTTGCGCCAGCTGCCGCCGGGTGGAGAGAGGGTGTGAAGATGCAGAGCGAGAAACGCGGCTCCGTGCACATGCAGGTACCAGAAAGAAGAGGCGAAGAATGAACACATGCTTAAGCATGTCTGCTCGGTATAACTACGTTAAAATCCTACCACTTTTTTCTCCTGCGTTTTTCTTCTAGCCAGCCAGGTGTAATTCCCTCCAGCGGCTGAGCCACGCACATCTTCCCACGGTTCTAGGGTTTTGAGAGAACTGGGTTTTACTCACAACGTTGAAATAATTTTATTACACGATCGCACAGTCTGTAACATCTGATCAACAGGTGGTCAAAAACATTAGGGAGCCGATTTACAACGGCCGATTCTTCTGCCTGCTTTCGTTCACTCTCTCCTTTAGCCCTTCCCTCATGGTGCTGATAGGTTCACCACGACAGTGGCTTGCTTACAGCGCCTCTCGTCAAAAAATATTTGAGAACATCTTTTCCTTCAACAAATGTTGCACTGCAGCCTTAAGTTAAATGGCACTATTTGTTTCATGTATTAACAGTAAGCGACCAGCATTTCTCACAAACAATGAAGGCGAAATAAAACCATGTTTTCCCATTTAATTTACATGGCAGAAACTTATTATGGCCAGCAGGCACTGAAACCTGGGAAACGATAGGGGAACATATAAAATTTTTAATCAGTGGATTTGACCAACGGGGAATTATTGGCCTAACAGTTTCGTCCTGAAAGATAATTAAGACGTAGAAAGAAAAGAACAACGCGCTGCTGGTGGGATCCAAGCCCTCGACTTCCACATGTCGCCTGCGGCGCTCTACTAAATGAGATACGGCAGTAATGTTCCCGTCTTCTACTCGCACGTTTCACTAAATTTATATTGCGAGCAACCTACAACAGGAGTTACAAAGAATCATAACGCACGTGCGTTCATTGCTTCATATATTTTATTCCAGGTGCCGAAACTTCGGTGTCGACCCGGGCTGCAGGTTTCACTGGAGAAACGACGGTGTCTATCCTCAGTGCTGCCCAAGACAAGTGTGTGATGGCACGGACTAAGTCGTACGCGTCCCCCCTTCCGTTGCCTGCGCACTCTGCTTCCAAGTACAATGAGTGTCATGAGACTATGCAATTCAGCAGGGAAATCCGATACTTCGCAATGTAACGTTTCTTTATGCCTCAATAAATCTTTCTGAACACAGGGTGGATATACCGGCTTCCCTGCCCTCCGTATAACAGCATTAACAAAAATGTTTTTTGAAATATATTCTAATTTACAAGTGGATGTTAAAAGTTAGTCTACAGTTACTCGATGGTGGCCACATCTTTTAACTGGCCGTTAAAATACCTAACGTGAATTGAAAGAGGACATGTGTGTGCTTCGCGACATTAAACGCCTGTTTTCATGGTGAACACACCATTGGATAATTTAAAGCACATTCGCCTTGGTGTTAATCCCGCGCTGATGCAGCCCAAAGTTCATTTTTGCACGTATCTCGCAGGAATATTTGTATTTATTACTGTATTTTGCACTAGCAAGTGCGCACGTGGCATTTATTGTCGTCTGACTGATGCAGGAAACAAGCTTCCGGTTGCCACCCAGCACTACGCGGTACGGTAACAATCAAACGAAGAAGCACAAAATCTAATTGCTCGTTTTGAAATAGCAGCCTCCACCGCGATTAAATTGATAAAGCGCGAAAGCAATAAGCAGGAAAAAATACCGAAGGCATGTCATCTCTACGATGTGTCCGCATCATATGAAGAGTGGAAAAATATAAGCAAGCGGCAGTGAGAACGTAATGATGGAATTTGGTAGCTGAACACCGCGATCGCTTCACGATGGCATAGTAAGTTTGCATGAATATTTTTTATTTAACTAGCCGCAAAGGAATACGAGCGACACAAGGCACTGACAGTAAAAGGCTGGGTCACGTGGTATCATAGTTTGAATAAGATGTGAAACATGAGAAAAGAACCTGCGCTGTGAACAGGAAGATCGACTGAGATCACATTGCTGCAGTAAAAACTACAGTTACTATTGCTCGTCATGACCAGTCTAGATTAAAAAGTGCATCCCATAGTCGGTAATGAAATCTTATAATTTTTCCGTACAACGAGCCAATAAGAAAGCGCCGCTGAGGTGCTTGGCCCATTGTTGTACTGCTGATTGTCGCACTTCTATGAATTGTTCTTACATGATACCAATCCGCACACATCGAACACAAGTGCACAGAACGTAGATATTAAGAAACTAGCAGCGCTTTTATGGGTCTCCTGTTCAACGGCTGAGAGCTGATTTTTTTTCTTCGAAAAACCTACGTGGAAAAAGTAGAACGTTGAAAGACAGGAAGTTTTTGAAGACATGACCAGAAGAACTACAGATTTAAGTAAGCCACTTTGTGTAATAAGCAGGAGAACACGAAAACGTAGATAGAAAGAGAGAGAGAGAGAGAGAAGTGGTAGAGGAAAGGCAGGGAGGTTAACCAGTAAAATTCTCCGGTTGGCCACCCTGCACTGGGGAAAAGGCATGAAAGGGGGCGTAAAAGAATAAGAAGTAGAGCAATTCGGTCCGTAGCAAGCACGACAGGCAATGAAACACGCACTGTAAGTCACAGGCCGCTGCAGCTGTAGCCTGCACACCTTGAGGGCTGCCGACTGATGCGACCTGGGTAGGACAGATTGAGGGCACTCCATCACAACGCAGCGCAGCGCAGACGTTCCGTTGTCAAGAAAGGCTGCTTGCCGTTGTGGCTGATAATGTTGATGACAACGTAAGCATCGCACTTCTTTCCGGAAGGATGAGGATTCAACAAATCCAGCATCTTCAGTGCATTCTGTGCGGCTGGTATGTGCAAGCTGGAAAGCAGCACACGCATGGCATTCACGGTTGGCTTCAACATTGCAATCGCTTGCTCGTCTGCGACCTGGGCCGGTTGCTGACCTACTACCCGACCAGCAGTAGGCTCAACACACTGGGTGCGCGGTGACTGTTCTATCATTGAGGGTCTGCAGTGCTTCGGGAGCGATGGCCAAGTCACTTGCCGGTCCTGGTCTTGGACCGGAGTTGGGACTTGTGCTTGATTAGCAATAGGCTCAGGACTGTGGTTACTCAATACCTGCTTGGTCACTGTGGGTGTGTGAAGCTCAGGCAGGGATGACCAAGGCCCGTCTGCGACAACCGTCTATGCCTCCCCAGTCATATGGCTCGCAATCCTTAAATTAGTATGCGGAGGGGGAGGACAAGTAGCGGAAATTCTTGGATGATCCTTTCCAACGCTCGCTACGCATTTAGAATGTCTGTGACGAGGGCGACGACGTCGTCGCACTTTAGCGGCAGCTTCTTTGTGTGTGGAATTGTCTCTTGTCATTTGTTTGAGTATCGCCCTTTCCCTTTTCAGGCGAGGGCAATCTTTTGAGGCAGCGCCATGAGGGCCGCGGCAATTGGCACACGTAAGGACTGTTGTCCGGCAATAATCGCCTCTGTGTGGCTGAGTTAACCGTGGGCACACGATGGGGAAATTGCGCACACTACTCACGTGTCCTATCTTCATCCATTTCCGGCACTGGAGAGGCTTCGGTACGAAAGGCCCAACTACATGTCGAAAGTTCCCAACCTTCACGTACATTGAAATGCAGTTCCCTTGGAAGGCCAACTTGATGCACTTTGTCCTCCCAAGAGTCTGAGCTTGCAGTATGGCTACACCATCGGTAGCTCGTTGAATCAAAAATGGGCAGATCAGAGTCGCGGATGGCTACGTCGACGTCGTAAATGACGCCTGCCGTAGTGCCACTGCCTAGAAGGAGATGGGAACGAACGCTGATGCCGCCGAGCGTTCTGATGTTGCTCAAACTCTCAAGCGCGTTCCGGTCCATGACATCAATGGCGACGACATTCCTAAAACGATTCACCCTCACATCATTAATTGCTCCCGGGACGCGAGCCTCCAGGAACGCAGACGTGGCTTGCCTGTTGATGTGGTCGAGATTGTCGGTGGGAGTCTCTGGCACAAGCAGGACAGTATGTGCCGATGATCCTCGCTCCGTAGTGATTGTGGACGTACTCGCCGACGACGAGTCCTCACCTTTGCACAGTCTCCGTTTGGCCTCCTTGCTTAGGGCTCTGATGAGGCCGTCGTCAGCCTAAGAGTCATCACTGGTGGCCGAGTACACTACGGTGGCCTGGCTACTTGCGTCATTCGGGAGGCCAAGACGTTTCCTCGGGGCGGCAGTGGCTGACGCACCGAACTGAAGTCCAACATTGTCCACTTCCATCACCGTCACCAAAAAAGAAACAGCGGTATCATTATAATGTCGTAATCAGAAAAAAAAACTGAAGAAGCGAAGGGATGGCGTTTTGGTCTAGAGCCAATTCATCGTCTTCCTGTTGTGTCTACGTCCTTGTGGCGCCGCCACACGACAACCTGTACACTCTGTGGTGGCTTTCAAGAAACTGCCCAAATGTATTTAGAACTTCGACAAAACTAACGGGCGTATCTCTTCTGCGCTTGCAACTATTTGTAATCGTCATGTTATACCAATGCCATCAATTAATACTTTGCAATGTACTGCGTTCCGGGCGAAATCCATCCACTGCCTTGCTGCCAATGAGTTTCTGCGTAAATTACAAATAGAAAACACATCAGTACAAGCATTCTTGGCGGGACCTTAGCGGGGAAAAGAAATATAATTTTTTATTATAACCATCATAATTACGATGATGATAAAGTGAATTAAGAAAGCAACAGTGACAGCAGGAAATAGTTCGTGGCGAGCCAGCGATCGCAGGTCTTTTGCAGCTGCTGCACAACCTCTTGAATGCTTGACATGAATACAAAGACAGTGGAGAGACGAACCGTGAAGAAGTAGCCACCGCCGGAAATAGACAGCCTTCTTTCATCTAAAAAGTAATTAAATGGCTCCCAATTTAAAAGTTTGCACTTTATTCCATCATTCGTTCAAAGCTTCTACGACGAATTTATTGCAAGCAAATGATGCAAAGGGAGGACTTTCCTTGAATTCCATCCATTTTTTTTTTGGCAGCTACGCGTTTATTATTATTTTGGGAGGTGAGGGGAGGTGGAGCAGGTTAAGAAAGTGAGAGTTCACAGCACTATAGCTTTCTCAGTACGATGTTACTGCCACGGTACTCTCTGAGGCGCACCAAAAACCTCAGAGATACCACGGCACTTGTGGTGGCCATATCAGCGGCGCTGCTTCTTATCAGCCACGTCTGAAGTCGGGGAGGTGGGCGAAAAAAAACCCCTGCCAGAACAGCGTGCTATTTCCCATGCAGCACAGGTAATCGGCCCAATATTGGAATATGACGGTTTCATTATGCTCCGTTGTAATGCCGCCTTTGCCAATATATTTCCGATACTGTGCCGATTACATGTGCTGCTTGGGTTGGCACTTGATCGTATATATTCTTTTATTGACTGGCTAATCGGAGCTCGAATATATATATATATATATATATATATATATATATATATATATATATATATATATATATATATATATATATATATATATATATATATATACACTTATGCAGGGAACCAACAGTCACTGAAACCAAGGTGCATAGGGGAATTTTTAATTTTTTTAATGTGTAGTGCTGATCAGTAGGATAATATCACTAGATTAATATATCGCTTAACGAAAAAACATACCAAGCAACAGAAAAAACAACCATGCCACCGGTGGGATGCGAACCCACGACCTTCGGATATCGCGTCCGGTTCTCTACCAATTGAGCTACGGCGACGGCTGGTCTAATCTGCTGTTTTCGTGGGTATTTATGTATACATATATATATACCCTATACTTAGAATGCAACGTGTGGTATTTTTCTCTGGGGCAGCAAGAGATTCTACCCTTCGAACGCAAGCTGATTAAAAGCTGTTCAAGAAGAGCTGTGGCAATGAGGCAACAGTAAAATTTTGTTTGAGAAATTTTGCGGCAAATCATTGACATGGTACATGTTTCAATGCTTCTACTAAGAAGTTTGCTGCAGATAATGTACAGTCGTTGTCAAAAAAAATATACAGCACACGGGGCTTGCGTCCATGCCTTGTAGCTGGGCTCTTACACACACTTGATAGTTCTAAGCTTGGGAGGGCTTGGGCTGGAGCTGCTTCCGACTTCGTGAGGTTCGAGCCCTTGAGTATGCAAGAGAAGCCACGCTGCAAGGCTCAGAAGCAGACCCCTCGGGATGTACGCTTTTGACAAAGACTCTACCTGTAGTTTGTGTGTGGTTTATTCGTGGAAAATTGGTTCTGGGTTCCGCATCAAGTACAAAATCTAAATATCCAGTGACTCAGTAGCAAAAGATCATTACATTTAAAAACCGCACCAATAGAGGTGGATAAAAACAGTCTTGATCAAACATGCCTGCATAAACAAGCTGTGACGTGGCGCCGTGTCAGCCTGCATTGTTCTCGCTGGCCATTGTTTGGTAGCAAGGCATGAACTTGTCATGCGAGGAAAGGACAAAGGAAAATACACCGGTTGGTCCCAATAGTTCCACTGAAACAGTAGGGTGAGCTTTGCTGGCAAATACATCGCACTGTTTTGCAGAAGAAACACGTGAAACCCTGTTTGAAGTTACTGCTTTTTACAGTTTCATTAAGCAATACTCACCAAATTGCTCAGTATTTTCTTTACTAGTGGTATACTCCACGAACGAAATGAACGTATTTATTGCGCGAGGTGCTGCGATGCTTGCCTTCGCGGCAACAATGCTTCTCCTTGGCAACTGCGTGAATGCAGCATATCGTGTGAAGGTGCCCGTGGTGCGAGGTAAGTTGAAATAATTACCTTACTTACACCTCCAATTAAGGAGTAATCTGTCCTGCCTCTGAGCTACGCATGAAAATACAAAATGATTAGTAGCTCACTATTGCACACGCTCAATTTCTTTCGTTCCTGTTAGTACCGTCGTGTATTAACAGCCCTGCGATTACTGAATTCTTATTCAATTGAGCTTCGGCAGGAACTACGTGGTTTAAACGCTACTTTTGGCGGCAGGTACATCACGCTGGTAGCCATGGACGACGCCATTTCTTTCCACATTATTTGTAAGGCAGCTCTGTTTAAATCGCAAGGATGGTGTTCACTCGCACAGCCAATTTATAAGTGGTATCTTGAAAGTTTCTGGAACTGGAGCTGCATGCATGGGTATTTACTACCAGTTGCAACTTTATCTTAAGTGTCCCATTTTTTTAGTAGCGGCTGCCTCGCTATGGACCTCAACACTCTTGGGAACAATTCGCGACCTTCAGGCGAAGAGTTTTGCCGAAAAAGACATTGAAACGTCTTCCGAAGCCATCCCATTGTATGCGCCACGACCGTTTCGAGTACTGAGGAGCGCGTGGTCTGAATGTAAATGATCGCAATATGACAACACATTCAACAGCGTGTACAGCAAATTGCAAAGAAGCGTAAATCCTTCCACCTTTAAGGGTTTACTATGGGCGAGAATTCGAAAGCAAAATCTCTAACGCACACCCCATCTGCCCACCCTCATTAATTGCAAAAGCCTGTTACAATCCATCGTGGACCTTAAGACCACAGAGAGCCAGTCCGGAGCGCGTAACACCGCCTTAGGTTACTTCCCTTACGGCGCATGTGAACGTGACAAAAACTGACTTTAGGAAATGTGTGAACCTTTATTACGACTGCGAGATATTATTAGTGTGATGTCGCCAACGACTGCCACGAGGAATGCTCCTCCACATTTACACAAAGTTTCCGGTGACCTTATGAACTGTCCTTCTGAAAGCCAAAATGAAAGTCCATGACCTTGACAAGCATCGTTGAAAAGCCATCATAATGTGCTTAGCTGCGTTGTGGCCCTGTGATAAGAATGGACAGGACGCCATTGGAAACAAGCTGGCAACGTTTAACGCTAAAACCTTATTCAGTGAGGCTAGCCTCGCAGTGCTGCTTGAGGAACTAGCGGGCACTAAATGGAATGTCATAGGGCTTAGTGAGGCAAAGAGGACAGATCAGACGCGCGGAGAACTAAGGGGCGGGCACGTGTTGTGCTATCATGGATTAGCGGACAGAATATAATTGGGTGCGGGATTTCTCACCAATCAGGTTATAGCTGGCAACATACAAGATTTATAAAATATTAATGAGAGGGTGGCAGCCATCGCAATTATGTTTAATAAGAAGTACAAGCTGAAGTTGGTGCACACCTACGCGCTTACATCGAGCCAAGATGATATCATCCTTGAAAGGTTCTATCAAGACGTGGAATCTTCAATGAAGAAAGCAAACTCAAAGTACAATCGGCGACTTCAGTGCGAAGGTAGGCAAGAAGCAGGCCGGAGACCAGGTGGCACGTGACTAGGCATAGGCTCCAGGAATAGCAGGGAGGGTTTAGTAGAGTTCGCAGAAATTTACGGATCATGAACACCTTCTTCAGGAAACGAGAAAACAAGAAGTGGACGTGAAAGAGCCCTAATGATGAGACTAAAAATGAAATATACTTCATACTGGGCACGCACCCTGGTATCGTGCCGGATCTGGAGGTCCTTGAAGAAGCGCGTTGTAGTGACCACAGATTGGTAAGGTCTCGAATTTGCTTAGACTTGAAGAGGGAAAGAAATAGGCAAGTGAAGCGGAAACCCACTAACGGGTTAGCGGTAAGAGGGAAATTTAAAAAATTCATGATATCGTTGCTGAAGTGATATTCGGCTTTAACTGAAGAAGATGATCTTAATGTTTAAACTATGAACTATAGTACCACAGCTATCAGTCACTACGGAGTGCGCAGTAGAAGTAGGCGGAGATGCTGTTCGACCGGATACCGGAAAGATTTCACTCCCTCCTTTATCCCTTCCCTTACGGCGCGGTTCAGGTGTCCAACGATATATGAGACAGATACTGCGCCATCTCATTTCCACCAAAAACCAACTATTATTATTATTATATCTGAGGAGACAGAAGATCTGATGAAGAAACGCCAAAACATGAAAACGTCCAACCCTATCGGCCGAGTAGCAGTGGCAAAGCTGTCAAGTGAATAAATAAAAGCAAAGTAGGCAACATAACAAATTTTAAAATGGAAACAATCGAGCATGCGCTAAAGAACGGAGGTAGGCCAAAAGCGGTGAAGAGAAAACTAGGCATAGGTAAAAACCGGATTTTTGCGTTAACAGACAAGAAGGACAAATGTGATTATCAATATGGTTAAGATAGTTAAAGTAGCCGAAGAGTTCTACACAAATCTATACAGTAGCCAATGTAATCAGAAGGTTTGAGACACAGTAGCCCACACCAATGCGTCATCCCGCCAGTAACGAAAGAGGAAGTAAAGGAAGCCTTAGGAGCAATGCAAAGGGGACAAGCAGCTTGGGAGGATCAGGTAACAGCAGATCTCAAGGACAGAGGAAAGTCTGCGCTGGGAAAACTCGCCACACTGTATGCACAATCCGTTATGACCTCGAGTGTGCCAAAACCCTGGAAGAACGCTAACATTATCTTAGTAGAGTGGTGAGCTGGGCGAGTCGGTACATAATTGCCGAAAAAAAAAACCACCGCCGTCTTTTGTGCTGGTTTTCTTTCTGCAACATTATCTTAAAATGACGAAAGAAGAAGGCGCCGACCAAAAGAAAAGATGGGATGACGTTTCGGCTCCCCCACGGGAGCCTTGTTCACAATGAGCTCATTGTGAGCAAGGCTCCCGTGGGGGAGCCGAAACGTCATCGCATCTTTTTTTTGGTCGGCGCCTTCTTCTTTTGTCATTATCTTAATTCATGCGAAAAGAGATGTCAAGGACTTGAAAAATTACAGGCCACTCAGCTTACTGTCTGTTGCCTACAAGGTATTTACTAACAGCTGAATGAATCAGGAAAACCTTAGACTTCAATCAACCATATGATGATGATGATGATGATGATGATAACCCTGTTCGTTCATTCAGAATTGGGAGTCAGCACATATTTTACGCAGTAGGCCGACTGAGCGTCGCCTCTAGTGTGAAACTCTGATGGGTGTCGATAGGCGCGGCTCTGCTCCATTTTTTTAACACCGATGCTCGCGTAACGTTCACTCTAGAGCTATTTTCAAGCACCTATGAACTCTTTAAAACATTACGCTTACATGAAGGCAGCGAAAGAACGTCGAATATTATTTTGGGTGGAAGTATATTTGTCAGGGTTTTTAAACTCGGGCGACCTGCGCTCAGCGAAGGCAATGTCATTCAACTGACACTCGCTCCAGAAATGCAGTTTTCAAAAGTACATGTAAATGAGGTCCCCTCGGGTCGTTGGTGCTCTTGAATTCTGAGCTAGAAAGAAAAACACTCTTTGTTCGCCTCCTCTGATTTCTCCCAAAGACATTGCCAGCAAGCGCAACTTCGTGTGCTCGATGTGCTTTCTTGCAAACTCGGTAAGACAGAGCTGCGGCAGCCTGGCTTTAACCCTACAGGCGCACGTCTGCTTCCTGTGATACAAGGTATACTTTTTCGTAAGCGCTAATACTTCTTTAATGGCTGATTCCATTTAATTGTTCGAAAGCTAGGCCAGAACACTTGACGCTTCAACGAGAGAAATTTAGGTGCACCTTAGCTCCAATCATTTCCAACGTTTGGAGAAAATTAGCTTACATTCATATCGCTTTTTTTTTTAGTTGCGAGAGTTGAGTTGCGAGACAGCGCTTGTATTGTGCACCTCTTCTTCGTCCGTCGTCTATGTTCGCGCTGTATTTTTTCCTTTAAAATGTACGCAACCCAGCTAGCCCAACTTTCCATCCTATTACAGCAAAATTCATATCGCTGTCATCATCATAAATTCGCCCAGTGCAGAATAAAGGCGTCCAATTAATCCTGTCCTGTGCCACCTAGGACTACCTTATCCCCCGAAAATTTCTTAATTTCATGCACCCACCCGAATTTAACTTCTTCACTGCTACGTTTGCCGCCTCTTGGAATCCAGTCCGTGAAACTTGACGATCAACGGTTACCTGTCTTTCTATTACATGCCCTGCCCATGCCAATTTTTTCTTCTTGATTTAGACCAAGATATTATCAACTTTTGTTTGTTCCATCATCTACTCTGCTTTCTTCCTGCTTCTTAATAGTACGCATATGTATGATACAGGTAGTATACAGCTGTTATACACTTTCGTCCTATGGGATAACGCCAAGCTGTTATTCAAGGTCCGAGATTGCCTGCTGAAGGGAGTTCTACGCATTCTTATTCTCCTACTTCGATCTGTGGTTTGGATCTGCGGTCACCATCTCCCTTAAGTAGATGTATTCCTTTGCCGCTCCAAATGCCTCGTTACCTGCCTCAATACTGTGATTTTCTACGGACGCTGTACAATATTATACAGGTTTCATGCACACAATTGTTTATAGCCACCCTTCTGTTGTGCTTGTCTAGGTCATCGATAATGCTTTGCAGTTCGTCCTCAGAGTGACTTATCAAGGCACTTTCATCAGCGAATTGGAGATTACTGAGGTAGTCTTCATTGAATTTTCTCCCGAACTGTTCCCAAAAGAGATCTCTCTAAATAGCTTAAGAAAAAAATGCCTGAAGAGTTCTAAAAAGACGATAACCCTGCGTAGAACCCAACCTTAATCGGATTTTATTACTTTGAATAGAGAGGAGAGTGGAGGCGCTGGCCCGTTTGGCAAACTTATGAAGGGAGCCAACAGTCACCGAAACCAAGGTGCATAGGGGAATGTTTTTTTTATATGTTGTGCTTATCATTGGGATATTATGGTACTGAGATTAATAAATCGCTTAAAGAAAATTAGTTATAAAGCAGCAGAAAAAACAACCATTCCGCCGGTGGGATTCGAACCCACGACCTCCGAATATCGCGTCCGGTGCTCTTACATACTGAGCTACGGCGACAGCTGTCCAATCTGCTGCCCTCGTGGGTATTTATGTTCATTGGGTGTAAGCGAACCTTGAGAGTGTTCACCAGCGCCACCCTCGACCATTTTCTGCGGCTTTATAAGTAATTTTCTTTAAGCGATTTATTAATCTAAGTACTATAATATCCCACTGATAAGCACAACACATAAAAAACATTCCCCTATGCACCTTGGTTTCGGTGAGTTGGCTCCCTTCCTAAGTGTGTGTGTATATATATATCTTCTAGTGCATTTATATATGCCTCTTGTGCACCCGACTTCCGCAATGCCTGCATGACTGCTGAGATTTCGCGTGAGTAAAATGCTGTCTTGTAATCTCTGAAGGCTATATAAAGGCATTGGTTAAAATCTGAATATCTCTATCATCTTGTGGAGGGTGTGAATATGGCCCTTGGTCGAGTAGCCTTTATGAAAGCAAGCCTGTCCCTTTGGCAGATGTCTAAGGTTGCTGTTTTTAAGTTGGCTATTGCCTTAGAAAATACATTCTAGCCAACTCAGTAAGGTAATCGGTTTGTGATTTCTCAACACCTTGGCATCCCCTTTTTATGGATCAAGACATAAGTTTTCTTCTAAGATTCCAGAGCAACCTCCCCATCGTCCTTCAAGGGTTGCACAGTTACTTGATCCAAACCAGGTTTCCCGCCTTACGGTGTCTGTAAGACGGAAAACCTGGTTTAGGTCAAGTAACTGTGGAACTGTGTAAAGCTTCGATTATTTACTCTATTGATATGGGTGAGACGTGCAGTTTCTCTGTATTATTGACTCTCTTACATATATATATAGGTAGTATTCAGGACGATACTATAGTATCGTCCTGAATACTTTAGCTGCCGTATAGATCAATTTGAAACTCTTCAGCTACCAGAAAATTCTAATTCAGATGGGTGCTTACACAGCCGCTTGTCTCCTAGCGACTACGCCTGATTTTTGCTTATGGTAAGTTTTTTTCAGATTTTAGGCTACCTCCATTCTTAAGAGCATCCTTGGTTGTATGCATATCATACTTCACTATACCGGACACCTTTCGCTTATTGACTAGCTTTGCCAGATCGATTAATTCCATTCTATCTTTTCGGCTAGAACCGATCATGCTGTCCCGAATTATCTGATCTTTTTTCTCCTGAGAGAGCTTCCCAGTATCGTCTCTTGCTAGTTGATACCCTCCTCCTGTTTAGCACTCCATAATGGTATCCGTGAGGCTGTCATTCATTTTTATCCTAAGGCATTATGTAGCTCATAGGCAAGAAAACCCAGTGTCGGCGTTTCCCATCAGCACTGGCCCCAAAAATCTCCGACGGTGTCGCCGTGGTAGAAAATAAAAATGAAATCTCCTCTGAAGTTCCGGAGAATTGAACGTAAGACTTAGCTTGCGAGGCAAGCACGCATTCCATAGACCACAAAACCGCGTCGTTTCCATAAAAACAAAGGTGAACCTAGTATTTTCGTTGCCTTACGACTGTATGGTAACGATTATTTGTCTAATAGAAGAAAAAAAGAAATAAATAAAAATGCTTTCGCATTCAAAGCATGTAAGTATTTTTAAATGTCCTCCCTATTTTAAACACTATGTTTGTCGTTGTCGGTTAAGGAGGAATATCTATTGTGCAGCAAGATCCTACACTTTTCCCCAATCCCTCTCAACGTTTAATCATTGATCGGTTCATTCCTTATTCGTTTCCTCCATTCCTTCTTCAAGTGTCGACGAATTCGAGACTTTACGATTTTATGGACATTGCTTCTCACCTTTCCAATACCCTCCAGTTCGTGCACGATGCCTAGATGAGCGCACAATATGCAGTCGAAATATTTACTCTTAAATGGTGGCTGTTCCACCTCCACTCCTGGCTTTTGCGCTTGCGAAAGTTATTCATGATCACTAAATAATTTATTTGTGACAACTACACTGCTTTCTTGCCTCTCCTATTGCTTGAACTTGTCCCTTAATAACCTACCGCCTTGTCTCCTTTCTGCTTATCACCGCCCTTGCAAATGAAGTCCTCGTCGCCAGAGTGTGCTGCTTTCATCATAAGTTTTCGACTATCTGGTCATTAATGGATCTATGCACGTAGGCCTGTACAAACTTCAGCTTATACGTTTCATGAAACTTAATGCAGCTACCACACTCTCTTATTGATGTAGAACTCCACGAATACCACAGCTAGTTTTCGTCTGTCTGCTCACCCACGATAGCAATGTACTTAATCGCTATTAAGCACGGTACTTAAACTCTACAGTTGACCTCCTAACCACACAAATTTCTCTCGTATCCCATTTAATAACTTCTAATTCCTCGAGCAGCACTGCTAAGCTGGGCTTACTGGATGCGTTTCAAGGGTTAAACTTTGCTACGTTTTGTTCTAAATGGCGGCCTCTCCGAAGCCAGAGGTTTTTAGCACCCTCCACTGCGGTGAAACTATGACCGAAGGCTCAGTCAGTTGCTCCGAGACGCTTGGGACTGACTGCCAGGAGTTGATTCGGGCATTCAATTAGGAGGTGGTGGTAGAACACTACAGCAGGTTAGCTGAATCCTGTTCTGTTGAGACAGTGCGTTGTGGGCTCTGATCGCCGAAATACGGCCGCACCGCAGGCCTAGATATTCGATTCCATCGACACTATGCGGATGTAACAAAATATGCAATACAGATTTTTATTTTAAAAGTCGTTACTTATGCTACGGCGTGATCTGGGCAAATTTATCATGGTGTAGATTATTTGTGTTATAGAGTGCAAAATAACATAAATGGTAACTAAAACTATCTGAACAAGTTTCTATTTTTAATTTTAGAGTGGATGATTAAACGGCAAAGTTAAAGGCAATGAAATTCGAAACCAAGCCCAGTGTTTAAAATTTGATAATTGCCAACATGAGCCCTGGTATGAGATTTGAAACAGGTATGAAAGCCATTCAAGTTTGCTTTCTCTCGTTCGAAAATGATAAAAACGTGCGCTTAAATTAAATATAGATGCTGTTTAGGTCTCTTATGACGCAGATGTTGTCGTGATTTGCGTGACAGTACCATGCGCAGAGTCCCATTTGAAAAATGTGCAATGCGGCAAAGCCAACTCAGCGTGTGGTCGAAAGCATATTTTGCATGTTCGATATTTCGATCCACGATGCCGAATCTCAAGTATCGTAAGCTTCGTCATAAAATTTATAATTATAAATTTAAACATTCCTTATTATACAGTGCACGCGTAAGATCTAAAATTACAATTTATTACATAAGTCTGTTAATGACCCGTTTTTATTGCACTCGGCCGCGCAAATGTTCTCCGCACTGCCGTAAAGTCTACCTGCACGGACTATACCGGTGTATCTTTCGCGGCTTCCTGAAGAAAAATCTGTATTGAACATAGTTTAGCACGCCAAGAATAAAGGAACTGTCAGAAAGTTTAAAACAGAAAATGGAAAGAAAACTTTTACCGAAAGGCTCTATAGCTGGCGATCTTTTCTTGAAGCTCTGGGTACTACTTACCGTGAAATTCTGCATAGAAAATTCTCGGCATCTAGGCGAAACTTACTGCCGATAGATATAATGACATACTATAACAGGAGTACACATTTTCTTAAAATGTGAAATGATTTATTCTAAATAGACGAGGCAGTCGGAGAGATGCACAAAATAAGAGTTTAAGCAGAAGCCGTTTACAGTAAACGTACGGGCAATAGCTATGCTCAAAATTTATGCACATTTCAGAGGACAGATAGAAAACAACAACGCCATCTAGAGTGCAAAAACGATTCATTGCATAGTTATTCAGCGTCATGCCACTGCCATTTCAAAAGGCGAACATGGACACCTGATACAACTATCCCTCTCCTCCACCATGCCATTCTTACGTCAAAACGGGAGAAGCACCTCGTGAGAACAATGCGGGAGTTAACGTGTGTACAAAATTTATTGCGAGTTCACGCCGCTGGTCCTGAATATTTCATGATAACCTAGTCGTTTCTGAGTAAAACAAATTTTCTTTTGGAGCTCTTGTTTTGTTTAAAACTAAAATCAGACTGAGGGAGTCAGGAAGTATACATGACTGTTGTTTTTTTTATCTGTACATGTGCGTGGAGGATATTGCAAGTACCAAGAGCGCTACATTCTGCTTGGAAGAAGCCTTCAGCTAAGTGACCCCTGCGAGAGTGTGCAATGCATTCAAGGAAGAGGTGGTGGCGGCAATGCAGTAATTCTCTCGTAAGTAATTATTCTCCATAAGGAAATTTCCGAAAGCTGTAATTTCTGTGGCCGACATTAGGCTTTTTAGGAATGAGTAATTAAAAAAAATAGCCAATAATGTTTCTGATAAAAAATAAGTTAAAAACTATCATAACTTAAATAAATGCAGAGTTTGGAAAGGAGCAAGGTATTCGCAAAACTAATTTAGGACTCTTTTATGAAAGCACCAAATTTAATGAAAAATACAAAAATGTGCAACATAACTAAAAAAATATTGCATATATAAAAAAACTCTAAGGTACTGCTATAGAAATATTGAAGGTAATTGCCCATTTTTCCGAAGTGTAGCTAAATATTTTCAATTATTTCCCTAACTAGCATCGAGCCGTTAAGACTGCCATAGAAAACCAATGGCGAACGCTTCTGAGGACAAAAAACATTAGAGAAAAATGCAAGCCTGCCAAAGGGAGATCTACGGATATATTGATTCTTATAGTGAAATCTTACAATATATGAAAAAACAGCGTTCATTAACTCTTTCTCGTTCAGAAATGCTTTTGTCCAGAAATGTTGTGCGTGTCAAGCTTCCAGTGCTAGAATGGTGAAACGGACCTGAAAACAGCTTGCTTCCCAACTAAAAAGAAAACAAGATGCGATACAATCAAGCCTTTATATTTGTGTTACCTATGGAGTTCCACGCAGTCATTTATTTGCAGCATGCAAGCCACATAGTGCCCACCTTCGCATTGTATACCTGACTGAACGAAAGTCGACGTTGCGTCCCGTATATAGGCACAATTTTATTAACAAATAATAGTGGCTATTCTCTCACACCCGAGAAATTTGTATTAGAAATCATTTCAGAAGCAACGCTACCAATGTCACTGACTGCTATACAAGGAAGTACTATAGCTGACACTGACAGTAGGACATCCCATGGCGAAAGCATTTGCAGCTAACATATGAAAAAAATATCAGCAACCAAAAATGATAGGTGCGCATTATAAAGTTGAAGAGGTATGAAGATTGTACAGGGGAAGAAAGCACAGTTATATTCTACTAATTAAGACAATCAAAAACAAAAATGAAATATGAGTAAAAAGCATTAAACAATATGGACGTAAGAAAAAATATCTGCAACGAATTATAAATGAACCACAAATGCACTCAGTAAACAATTATGACGCAAGGATCGCATTATACATGATAACTATGGCAAGTAATAAAACAAGATATAAACACATGAGCAACATGGCGCACCTTTCGCTAAAAGTACAAACTTACCCACACAGACATAGCGAATTGTGGCACGTTCCAACATGCCGCACAATGTATGGTACCCATAGCCTAGCAAACACGTTACCCCGTCTTTTAAATAAGTTTCATGCTGCAAATGTTGACGTGTCCCGAGTGTTCCGCAAAGATATATAGTGTATGTGCTACATTTAAGATTTTAACGTGCATATTTCACTGCTTCTTTCGAATTCTTTGCATGAAATGGCGTACATGAAGTAGCCTCAGACACGCTTTGTTCGCGATATTTTCTTTCTGATCTTTTGCTTGTTATTATTGCTTTTTCATCCCCTATCTTGATTGCATATGTCCCTCTTCATGTTGCCTGCTGCCCTGTCTGTAGGGGCTGAGGGGCACGTCAAACCACATCTTACTGGCTTTTTTCCGTCGGCCCTCTCCATCTGTACATAGGAAATAAAGAATTGAATTGATTTGAATTGAGTCGGAATGTGTATGTTTAGTGCCCGCCAGAATCAAAATAAAGCGTTACATGTCTTTAAGCATGGCAATAATAATGTTCAAATTTAGACTGCTAAAAGCATCATCAATTCTTTGCCACATTTAATGTTGGCTTTCGCCAATAACGTAATATTTTGCTGAGAATACCTTACGATATTTGTACATGACGGAGGCCAACAGTCGCCGAAACAAAGGAGCACAGCGGATGTATTTTTGGGCGATCTGTGGTGTTCATCAGTTCGAGAGTAATAGGGCAACTATTTCAAAGATAACTGATCAGAAAGGAGAAGGAGAAAGCGGAGGTCGCAGGCTCTTGTACTAGCAACGTCATGTGAATGTTTTTTCCTGTTTTCTAATCACTTTTCTTCAAAATAATCACTCTATAATTATCCGATCACAGAGTACCACAAATTACGTATCAGTAAACATTCCCTATTCTCCTTTGTTTCGGTAGCTGTTAGTTTCCGTCATCTATGCCATAACGAGCGCCTCTTTTCTCTTCCATTTTCTTGCAATAATCCTGTTAACCAAATGAAATGCATGAGCGCTTTAAGTTATTTTGTCTATGTGACAAGAACGAAAAATTAAGGTGCTCAATTCACGATTAGCCTCACTGGCTATTCTAACATGCACGGCGTTTCGTGTAGCGTGCTCGAAGTACGTGCAGGCATAGCCGGAGCACGTAAGGAATATTTAAATCACTGTATTTTAAAAGCATTTTTAGCATACTCGTTGCCAGAGCACTTGTTACTTAGAAAAATAGAGCAATTCACTAAAAGATGATATCTTAATTTGTTTCGTATGAATTCGAAATATCACGATTAGGAAAAACCTAACTGAAAGCTCTGAATGTATTATGATTCGATATTGTCTTTTTCTTCCGTCAGTAGTTGCTGGTGGCGTAACTGCTTGCCTTCAGTTCGTTTTTCATCTTACGCCTTCCCACTGCACATAAAAATATATAGCAATACATGTTATCGCACAATAACAGGGCTACCAAGACTGCTCCAGTGGCAGATGTCTGCAGCCACAACTTTGGGATGAAAGACAATCAGCTTTCACTGGGTTTCAGGGTAGCGCAGTGCACTTCTTCAAAGGTTTCAAGACATATAAGTACAGAGGAGGTTAGGTTTTTCGATCTTCGCAGGAGACTCGCTAGTAACAAGAAGCAGGCTGTATAGAGCGGCACTGTTCACGCGAGCCTAAAAAAACTCCAAACTGACAGTTGTCAACATTTCCGAAGACTTGACACTATTATCAGGCTCTACATTAACCCCATGGCCTGTGAGACGCCACGTGTAATGTGCTGATCTATAGGACAGGAGCCCAGTTCAAGCCCCGCATATCTGTGAAAAGAATTGGGTTTCCAAGAAGGCATGGGTAAATTAATACTCGGTGTGTATAGATCGCAAATCAAAAAAATGATTTCATTAGACGAACTGAAGTTCTTGTGCGCGAGTCATGAGATTTGTTTAACACGTTGCCCCAAACACGATTTCTATGGACCTTGTTATCAACTTTCCACGTAAACCGCAGAGTTGGGAACGTAATGGCACGCGGCTCATTCACCCGTCGTGGAGTTCATATTTTTGACGGAATTCAAGGTACCATGAGACAAGAGCGCTTGATCAGGGTATTCTCGAAATGGTTATGCTTCCACAGTCTCGAAACGAGCTGAGTTTTGTTCTGAATATTTAAGAACTAAAGCACTCTTTTTGTTTCTAAAAGCATGGATTAAGAGGAAGGTGGACCTTATGACGTGGCCAAGACACCCGACAGATTATTTTAATTGAAAATGACTGGATTAGCATCGCGCATTATCTGAGGCATAAAAAGCCAGCATTACCGAGCAGTAAGTCGAGAACCTGCTGCAAAAGTGAACATGGACTTGACGTTCGCTGACAGCTGCCTAGACACCATGCCTCGGCGGAGTTGAGCAGTGAATCATACTGTGGACCAGCGCAACAACGGACAACAGACCAGGAAGGAGAAGACGGCACGGGCGCTTTCCAGCAACTGAATTTTATTGAGGAACCACGTGAAATATATAAGGTTAAAAACGCACTAAGCCAAAAGAACAACAAAAAATATAGACAGATCGAGGATTACACAGCTGATTGAAGACTTATCGAGGAAGGCTATCTCATTTCCCTGGAATCACACAGATGGTTTCGTCACACACGCGTCAGAGTTCTTGGAAATGCAATAAGCTTCAAAGATTTCCCTGCCTACCTGATTGCTGCTGCAGTATCGGATCTCAGTATTATGCAAATCAGGCAGGCAAGGGTCGTCATTTTCATCTTTCCAAACGCGGCAATGCTGCACTAGGTTAGAGGAAGGGGATTTTTTGACGTGCGAATTCTCGTGCGCTTTCAGCCTGATGTTAATGCATTTTCCCGCCTGACCATAATAAACCTTTAAGCAAGACAAAGGCACCCTACATACGACTCCTTTTTTGCAGTTCATGAATTTTTCTGTGGGTTACTGTGCACTGCCGAAGGCCTTTTCCGGACGAGGCTGCCGGGAAAGTTTATTATGGCCAGGCGGAAAGGTGCATTAACATCAGGCTGAAAGAGCACGAGAATGCGTTCGAAGGGTAGAATCTCTTGCTGCCCCAGAGAAAAATACCACACGTTGCATTATAAGTATAGGTTATTATATATATATATATATATACAGCATAGAAAGATAAACGTATTTGGTTGCTAGAGGCAAAAATTCAAAGTTGAAAACGCTTCATTTAGCCATAGATTTATTTTGAGTCGACGTTTCGGACAGAGCCTGTCCTTTCTCAAGTCTTGAGAAAGGACAGGCTCTGTCCGAAACGTCGACTCAAAATAAATCTATGGCTAAATGAAGCGTTTTCAACTTTGAATTATATATATATATATATATATATATATATATATATATATATATATATATATATATATATATATATATATATATATATATAAGAAGGCGGTAAATTCAGGTGCCAAATCAGGTGCTCTTGTAAGGCCGGAGTTCAGCACATCTGCTATTAGTATTAAGCCATTTAAAATTTCCGAGCCAGAACACTCATTTTGTTTCTCCTCGGTTCTAGGCTGAACGAAAAAATTATTACTGATGAGTGGTCGTGCTTCCATCAATTCTTGGTTAATTTTCTAATGTATTTGCGTTCCACTGAACGCATGACTTGGGCCACGTGACGATGGCTTTATTTTTATTCCACATATATTGTGTGTGATCAAATTACAATTCTTTTTTCAGGTGCAATCACGTAGCCCAGAGCTTGCTGAGTAAATTAAAAGGAAGGGGCGAAGCGTTTCCATATTGCTGCAAAAGGGCCTACTTGCCGCAAGGAGTAGGGGCTCCTTGACAACATGGAGCCACTAAAGGCTGCGCTTGATTATCTTCAAATAAATTACTGTTAGATCCGAAATAAAACTTCCATAAATATTTGCGTGACTTCTGTATGCAGCACTTGTCTTTCATAAAATGTCTACCATCTCGTTTTCTTTTTGCATAAAAGCCTTCTCACCACTTGACAAAATGAACTGCTGGTCAAGATCGCCCATTACCCAGGTGATATCGGAGTAATAATAATAATTGGTTTTTGGGAAAAGGAAACGGCGCATTATCTGTCTCATATATCGTTGGACACCTGAACCCCGCAGTAAGGCAAGAGATAAAGGGGGGAGTGAAAGAAGAAAGGAAGAAAGAGGTATCGTAGTGGAGGGCTGCGGAATAATTTCGACCACCTGGGGATTTAAACCCACCAAGGTGGCTCAGTGGTTAGCGTACTCGGCTACTGATCCGGATTACCCGGGCTCGAACCCGACCGAGGCGGCTGCGTTTTTATGGCGGCAAAACGCTAAGGCGCCCGCGTGCTGTGCGATGTCAGTGCACGTTAAAGACCCCCGGTGGTCGAAATTATTCCGGAGCCCTCCACAACGGCACCTGCCTCTTCACTTATTCTCTCAGTTCCTCCTTTATCCCTTCCCTTACGGCGCGGTTCAGGTGTCCAATGATATATGAGACAGATACTGCGCCATTTCCTTTCCCCAAAAACCAATTAATGTTATTGTGCCGCCTCTGTGGCTCAGTGGTTATGGCGCTCGGCTGCTGGCCCGAAAGACGCGGGTTCGATCCCGGCCGCGCCGGTCGAATTTCGATGGAGGCGAAATTCTAGAGGCCCGTGTACTGTGTGATGTCAGTGCACGTTGAAGAACCCCAGGTGGTCGAAATTTCCGGATCCCTTCACTACAGTGTCTCTCATAGCCTGAGTCGCTTTGGGACGTGAAACCCCAATAAACCAAACCAAACCAATTAATGTTATTATTTTGATCTTTAACGTCCACTGACATCCCACACCACACGGGCGCCTTAGCGTTTTGCCTCCGTAAAAATGCAGCCGCCGTGGCCGGGTTCCAACCCGGGAACTCCGGATCAGTAGCCGCATGCCCTGAACACTTAGCCACCGCGGCGGGTTGATATTGGAGACTGAAAAAATCAAAATTGGTTTTTAGGGAAAGGAATTGTATCTGTCTCACATACCGGCTGACACCGGAACCGCGCTGTAAGGAAAAGGACAAAGGAGGGACTAAGAGAAGAAAGGAAGAAAGAGGTGCCGTAGTGGAGGGCTCCGGAATAATTTTGACCACCGTGGGATCTTTAACGTGCACTGACATCACACAGCACATGGGCGACTTAGCGTTTCGCCTCCGTCGAAACGCAGCCGCTGCGGTCGGGTTCGGACTCGGGAACGGAGACAAAAATTGAAAATTTGTTTTTAGCGAAAGGAAATGGCGCAGTATCGGTCTCACATCTCAGCGGACACCTGAACCGCGCCGTAAGAGAATAGATAAAGGAATGAGTTAGTTAAGAAAGGAAGAAAGGGGTGACGTAGTGGAGCGCTCCCCAATAATTTCGACCGCCTGGGTATCTTTAACGTGTATTGACATCGCACAGCACACGGGCGCCTTAGCAGCAGCCGCAGCCGGGTTATATCGGAGGCAATGATCATGATTCCGCGCGAATCTAATGCCAACTAGCCATGACCCCATTTATGCATCGAACTGATCGCAAATAGAAGTTCAGAATGTTCACAACTATTACCTCTGTTTTTAAGCGAAATGAAAAGTTTTCATCTTCTCAGTACTTGCATTCGAATTGAAACTTCACCTAAACAACGTGGAAAGCTCGCCTTCCGTCTCAGGAAAAGAGATCGAAGAATTATTACACCTTGTCAAGCAGCCCATGTTTAATCATTTTCAGGACTTAAACGGCCACAGTGGTTCAGTGGCTTAGGCTTTAGCCAGTTGATCCCAAAGTCGCGGTTTGGATCCAGGACGCAGCAGCCATGTCCTGTGAAACGTCGGCGCACGTCAGAGAACTCCGGGTGGTCTTATCTATTGTGCCGCCGTCCGCTACGATATTCCCCCTAACGCATGTACCGTTTTAGGACTTTAAATCTCAGATCATAAATTTTGATAATTGTTTTTTGGGGAAAGAAAATGGCGCAGTATCTGTCTCACATATCGTTGGACACCTGAACCGCGCCGTAAGGGAAGAGATAAAGCGTGGAAGGCTCCGGAATAATTTCGACCACCTGGGGATCTTTAACGTGCACTGACATCGCACAGCACACGGGCGCCTTGGCGTTTCTCCTCCATGAAAACGTCGCCTCCGCGGTCATAAATTTTGCAGCTAAATGGGTATTTTGGGGAAAGAAAATGTCGCAGTATCTCTCATGTATATCGGCGGACCCCTAAACCGCACCGTAAGGGAAGGGATAAAGGAAGGAGTGAAAGAAGAAAGGAAGAAAGAGGTGCCGTAGTGGAGGGTTGCGGAATTATTTCGGCCACGTGGGGATCTTTAACGCGCACTGACATCGCACAGCACACGGGCGCCTTAGCGTTTCGCCTCCATCGGAACCCAGCCGCCACGGTCGGGTTCGAACCCGGTAACTCCGGATAAGTAGCCGAGCGCGCTAACCACTGAGCCACCGCGGTGCACTATTTTGCTGAAAATTGCTTTTTGGGGAAAGGAAATGAATTTTCATCGAGGCACTCTAAGTGTTAGCGGCGTCCTCGGGCGTCGGTGCTTGCGCGTGTGCGCGAGGGTGAAGCCCTCTTTGTCCTCCGCGTGGTTGAGTCGTGATGTGTGATTTCATCTGCATGGGCATGTCGATCTTGTCACCATGACTCACCCCATACCAAAACGCATGGATGAGGAATACAACAGAGGACGGAGACTAGCCAGAGCTAGACACCTCTCTAAGCGCTGGGATGGAAACAAGGACACGATCTACGTCGATGCGGCTGGACCCGTTAACGGGGTCGCGGCAATTGTAGCAGTTTCGCCCCGGAGGGATATCATTGCAAGCAGCCTTATGCAATCGGTGGATACCACATCGGCTGAAGAAGCAGCTATCGCACTAGCGATATGAAAGAACAGCGAGGCCACGGTAACGTCCGACTCACTAGCAGCAGCACGCAATTACCTCAGAGGTCACGTTGGCGCTCTGTGTTGTGAAATTTTGGAAACATCTAATCCTTCCAACTTCCAGGCACACCTCAACGACTGGCAATGAGGCATCCAACACAGCTTCTCGAGCTCGCCACCTCCGAGTATCTGGCAGGCAGCCTCTCTCTGACACAGTTAACAGTCCCTCACCCTTACTATGCTACGCAGAAATTACGGAGTACTATAAGATCATAAGAAGGAAATATCCTCTTCCTCACAAAACCCTTCGCAAATTTTAAGGGCACTTAATCAGGCGACTACAAACTAATACTCTGCCCAATTCCTACTTGATGAGTAAATGGTACCCAGACACCTACGATTCGTCCTGCCCCTTCTGTGGAGCAGTGGGCACACTCTTTCACACAGTTTGGGAATGTGAAGAAAACCCATACTTGGACAGAAAACCCGATCCGACATATGAGCGCTGGGAGACAACCCTTCATAGCCACAGTCCCCTCGACCAGAAATCGCTGGTTTAGAGGGGCCGGATTATGATAGCGACAAGTGGGCTCTCCTACTGAACCCACCCAGTATTTATGCTCTTAATAAATGTTTTTCCTCCTCCTCCTTCCCCGCGTGCATGGACGCACTTGCATTTACAAGTTGTTTCAAGCCTTTACAAGTGCTTTGAAAATATTCACGCTGGACACGCCTTGCAGCACGCCGCCGAAATACGTATGTGGCCGGAAATTTTTGTAGGTTTTTTTTTCTTTCTTTACGTAAGCGCCTCTTTGGGCCATATTTAACGGCGTTGGCGTCGGTGCGGCCACAATGTGGAGGCCGTGGCCAAAATACGGTGTTATTACACGGAAGCTGTTCCTGTGAAGTCGTTCATCAGCAGCTGCAAGGACGAGATGGCCGCGTTGAAATGGTAACATCCTGTCTGTACTCAATACTTAACTCTTTTAGCTTGTAAGTAGTGACTTGCGGCAGATGTAGTGTAACGCATCGAGTAGTCAAAAAATGCAGTTCGCATATCAGGAACTGAGGAGTTGTTTATAAGTGGGCGTTTCAGGTGGCGTTTCACATGAATTCAACAGACAAGAGATTAGAAAGAGGTGCTCGTTATGACATACAGGACGGAAACCAGCAGTCACCAAAACCAAGGGTCACTGGGGATCTTTTCTTAGGGATTTTTATCAATGTGGGATTAATAAATGCAGAAGAAACAACGTGCTTACAAACCCGATGCGAAATTCGAATGCGCTTTTCATCATGGTATCTTGTGCCGTAGTCAACAGCGACGCCCAGTTAGCTTTAAAAAGAATCAATATGCATGACTGGAAGTAGAACCCACGGCGGCGCAAACAGATCAGCTTCGCAGGCCACTGCGCGAGAGACACTCGGCTTGGGGTTACGCACAGGAGGACATTAAAGGTAGAAAACTGTGGCTCACCGCACAACAGTGTGGGTTGACTCTTCTTACAGATCCACTAGTCCCCACCCGCTGCGGTAACAGTGTTTCCAGGGATACGTCTCCCGATCTGACTTTTGCTAAAAATTCGGGCACTCCAACATGAATAAACACTCAACAAAATTTCGGCAGCGATCACTACATATTGGAAATAGTGACCTCAACTGGCCCCAAACGTCGTAGCGCTCGAGCCCCCACCCTTGTCGATTGGGACTCGTTCCGCGCTAAAAGAGCCGCCCGAGAAGCTGATACCCCCGAAATACTAGACATAGATATCTGGGCACAGGATCTTTGTCAAGATGCCAAAGCAGTCACCCATACGTTAGACCAGGCTGACCACCTGGAGATTGCGGACAGCCGGCTTCTTCACCTATGGGAGGCAAAGAGAGGACTCGAGAACCGACTCAAACGACAGCGGTGGAACCGCAATCTGCGCAGAAGAATAGCTAGGCTAAACAAGGAGATCGAGGATCATGCAGCTAAACTTACTCAACAAAACTGGGATGACATATGCAACCAAATGGATCGCAATATGGGAGTCTCTAGGACTTGGCACTTGCTCCGTCATCTACTTGACCCTACAGGTAGCAGAACCACCCAGAGGCAGAACCTGCAGAAACTTGTGCATGAGTATGCAGGCCCACCAGAGGACCTTTTCCTTGAACTTAAAGATAGATATATTGGCAATGCTCCTATCGAAGCCTTCCCAGATTATGCTGGTCCGGAAAACACGCAGCTCGACTCCCCCATTACTGTGGATGAGGTTAGGGCAGAGATTGCCAGGCTAAACTGCAAATCCGCCACTGGCCCAGATGCAGTATCGAACAAGATCCTCCGCAACCTGGATGAAGTGTCGCTACAATTACTAACTGAGTATATGCAGAAATGCTGGTCGGAGGGCTCCATCCCACAAATATGGAAAACGGCAGAGATCATTCTCATCCCAAAGCCAGGGAAGGCACTCAGCCTTGAGAACCTCAGGCCGATTTCGCTCACGTCTTGTGTAGGTAAGCTCATGGAGCACGTAGTTCATACCCGCCTAAACCGGTTTATGGAGGAGAACGAGCTGTACCCTCCAACCATGATTGGATTTCGACCAAAACTTTCTACGCAGGATGTAATGCTTCAGCTCAAACATCAGATTATTGAGGCAAAAACGCCGGACACCAGAATAATTCTTGGACTTGACCTGGAAAAGGCCTTTGACAATGTCAGACATGATGCGATCTTGGAGAACCTGCATGAACTCGGGGTGGGAGCCCGCACCTTCAACTATGTCCGCGACTTTCTCTCAGGTAGAAAGGCGCATTTTCAAGTAGGAGGTCTCCACTCGCATGACTTCCCCCTCGGCAACAAGGGCACCCCGCAGGGATCGGTCCTATCACCATTTCTCTTCAACGTTGCAATGTTGAAACTTCCACACCAATTAGCGCAGGTTCCGCAACTCCACCACAGCCTCTATGCTGATGATATCACCTTGCGGACCGCCGAGGGCAATGATGCCGAAATCGAGGAGAGACTACAGCATGCAATAGATATCGTGGGGAACTATGTAGAACCTAGGGGGCTGCGGTGCTCTCCAGCCAAATCTGAATTTCTCATATTCCGCAACATCAGATCCCTTGCGCAAACCCCACCGGCCATCGAACTCAGTATTCGCGGAGTCCCCATTCCTCGAGTGCCCAAAATTAAAATCTTGGGCCTAATTCTACAAGAACACGGCTTCAATGGTGACGTAATTCGGAAGCTTCAGGGAACCTCGCAGCAAATTATGCGACTCATTCGCCGCATTAGTAACCGCCACTCGGGCTTGAAGGAAAGCAATACTCTCCGTTTAGTAGAAGCCTTTGTGATAAGCCGCATAGCTTACGTATGCCCTTACCTACATCTCAAGTCAGCTGAAAAAGAAAAAGTGGAGGCCATAATCAGAAAATGCGTCAAACAGGCAGTTGGGCTACCCATGCACACAGCGACTGAGAAAGTGTTAGGTCTCGGTCTTCATAACACCCTAAGCGAGATTATTGAAGCGGTAACCGTCTCGCAGTACGAACGACTATCGGCCACACCAACTGGCAGACACATTCTGTCCACACTAGGCATAACATACGAATGACAAGGCGGACCCACAACTGACCTTCCCAAACATATACGCCAGCTTCTGGTTATTCCTCCACTACCTCGGAACATGCACCCATATTTCCACGCTGAACGTCGTACAGAGAGAGCCAAATCATTAGGCAAACGCTTTATTAATGATACCTCTGTGGTATATGTAGATGCGGCAGATTCTTCGGCTGACAAGATGGTAGCTGTGGTCACCACGGAACATGGTACACTCATAACTGGGGGCACTATACGCACTCAGCACACACATGTTGGAGAAGAAACAGCCATCGCTCTAGCCATTGTTGGATCCTCGGCAGAAACCATTGTCAGCGACTCAAAATTGGCTATACGTAACTACACGTTTGGAAGAATCTCCCCACAAGCAGCACGGATTCTGCTAAAGTATCAGCCCACGTGGCGCATTGGCCTAATCTGGACGCCTGCTCATGCTTCCCTTGCTGGTAATAAGGCGGCTCATAACCTAGCTCGAGAACTGTCCCGCCGAGCTGGGTCGTGCAGCCCACCCGCCCTATACTCTGGCAAGGACAGGTTGTTTTCTTACAGAGAATTCCTGCAGCACTACAGGCTTGCAAGACTCAGATTCCCCCCAGCAGATAAAACGCTCTCCAAGCAACAGGCCAAAGCCTGGCGGAAACTTCAAACTAACACCTATCCAAATCCCCAATTGTGTAGCTTCTATTCGGAAGGACTCTACTCAAACAAATGCAAAAATTGTGATGCGAAAGCCGATCTAAATCATATGATCTGGAACTGCCCGCAGTCCCTACCCGCGAGTCACTTCATTACCGACTCTGCTCATTGGGAGGCTCTATTGCTCAGCCCCGACCCGGGGATACAGATCAAGCTCCTCCAGCTGGCTGAAGACGCCGCCGCTGCCCAAGGGATAGCGGCCGCCGTTTAAGCGGGGGGCGACTTCGTGTCGCTCCTCTATATCCGCTGGAAATAAAGTTTCACAACCAACCAACTAGCTATCGCCGCAGCTTTTTTTTCTTTATTGCATGGAAATAGTGCCAGAAAGAAAAGTCTAAGCACGCTTACGCCACAAAACACCAGGCCATCTTATCCCTGCATGACCCCACCTTCCAAAACATCAAAAGTCTGGGAGGCACACACATGCATCCAGATAGGGGAGCCATCTAGGCGGCTCTTGCAGGCCAGCATATACTCCCCGCACCACAGCGCACTGCTTACGGTACAAAGATTTCGACGACCGTGGTGATTCGGCGTGGCTGTTCATCATGCGGCTCTTCCAGAGACTAAATAGTCCCAGCAACATAAATAGATAATATGGCACAACACAGTTTTCTCCGCAGGCAAAAACGAATACTGTAGGGTGTAATATCAATGTCCTTCTTAATAGTTCGTTGTAAAATGTCCCATCAGAATATAGCATGAATGCACAGAATAAAACAATGGTCAATTGTCCCTGGTGTGTTGCATAGGCGGCAATTCACTGTCCATGGCACAAGCATCTCTTTAGCATGAAGCCATGCCTTCACAGGCAGCATGGATGTGTGCAGTTTAAAGAAGAATGTTTTTGCGGCAGAAGAAATGCACATTCGCCTAACACATTTTAAAACACTAATATCAAGGAACACCAGAAATGGCTGCTGATACAACGGTACAGGGAACAAAAACTCTGTAAGTGCCTGAGTCATCTGCCTTCTGGACAGGCTATACAGGCAGTCTAAAGAAAAACGCGCAGTGAGGAAATTGAAGGTGTCAGCAACTCCCCTAAGGAATCCCCATAAAGGCCCCTCACGAGTCTGTCCCGTCGGTGCAAATAGGAAAGGCAAATGAGCACTGAGACGCCTAATAAGCACAGGAACTAAAAAAAGGGTGGTGTGACAATTTGAAAAAGAAAAAACGCGAAACAAGCTGATGCACGAATAAGTGAACAAGGCCGATTCCACCAGACTCTAGAGAAAGAAATAGGTTATCGCGACACATGGGTTCCCATTGGGAACGCCATACGAATGTAGCAAATATTCTGTGCGCCACCTGCACTTTCTTCCTCGCACAGTGGAGAACCTGTAACACAGGCAAGTTTTGCAAATAAAAAAAATGTTGCAGACTTGAGCCCGAGCAAACACTGACAGTTTTCTACCCGTCCAAGCCTGGGCTTGTCGCCTGAGGGAGACTATCTGTGAATCCCAGTAGGCGCCGCTGTTGCGAAATTGATGAAGAGGAACCCCTAAGTAGTGAAGGGGCCCAGTCCCAGCTTATGCCGCCATAATGACTTGGCGTTGTACCCCAATGGCCGAACCAAAACCCCGGCTCTTAATCTAGGCTATCGCAACAGCCAAACACACCTCATGTTAAACTGCAACCCACTCACGCACTGTACATTACACGCCATCTTCTTTGTCCACTACTACTGCCCGTGCTTTCCCATTATAATCGGCTTGACGAAGTTAAAACCCTCAAGCATTTTTGTGCCCTGAATTTTGTCATGAAACCACCTTCTCTTGTTTCCAAGGACCAGCAAGCTAAGATGCATCAAGCAATTTATAAAAATGGTTGCTAAAATTCGTGAACTTTAAGCACATGCATTTTTTGGTAACTGGCTGTTCTGCTATCCAAGCCACAAGAGGAGTAATTAGGCACGTTATGATTAGCTTTGCAGAGCCTTGAACGTCAACAGGAATTCCAGGCATCTTGATGCAGTTCTAATGGTTTTTGGTGGGAGGAACGTTTGAAACTCGAGAAAAAATGTTTCATGAAGGAAACACTAAGTAGGCCCGCATGCTGATTTCTATGAGCAGAGATATGGCATGAGTTTTCAGCCGTCATGTCGTTTATCGCCGACTGTTAGATGTCAGTCAAAATTTCGCAGCTTTTTTTCCTCATGGATGGCACAGTTTTGGAGAAAATCTATATTTTTCCTCTTTTATTCCTCAGACGTGAGCTTTCAGAGCTATTTTCTACGCGGACCAACTGCTGTGCGTAGATGATTATTTAGCGGAGCAATTAAAGGCGCTTTTTTGTTACACTGGTGTTTTATACTAGCGTTATCGCGGGGATAGCAATTCGTGAGCGAAAAAAAAAGGGAAATATAAAATTCGCAGAACAAAACTCAACAAGGCGCGCAGGGTTGTTGGCCTTGTCGTTTTACTCATATTTCGGGGTTCTTTATTTTCTTCCTTGCACTCGTCACGTGTTCGTTTCAGTGTATATCCACGTGTATCAGGCAAGCCCACATCTGATATTTAACATAGGTTTTATAGGGAAGCTGTATGCCTCTATCGTCGAAAGAAATTTTCGTGTCGTCGGCGTCGTCAGCAAAAAACGCCAAGCTAAAAATTGAATGCTACTCAGAGTAGAAAAGCACACAACAGCATATAAATGGTATATCATACTGATTATAAAGCAATCGTAATGTAAAAATAAAAATAACATAAATAAAAAAGCTAAATAGGTAAACATGCTCGAAAAGAAACCCGAAGTCAAGTAGCTAAACGTGGGCGAAATAGAAAAACCAAGTAACTATTTGTGCGTCATGTTCGCTCCTGCATGCATTGCCTGCCTGCGGTGGCTTTAGTAGCTTAGTGGCTATGACGCTCGGCTGACGAGCCGAAGGACACACGATGCAATGCTGAACGCGGTGATGCAGTGCGATGTCAGTGAGTGTAAAGAATCCCAGAAATCAAAATTAATCCAGAGCTTTCCGAAACGGCGTCTATGTGCCGTACCAAAACGGGTAATGCAGCCGGTTTTGACTTGATCCGCTTGAAGGCTACCGTGGAGATTAACAGCCATTCCTATCATGCCGGCAGAAAGAAATCGCAGCATTCACGTTCTGTAGGCGGAATACCGTATATTAAATATCAAGTATAACTGGAAGTTTGCTTCTAGACGTGCTTAAGGAAACTGTGGCGGCAATGCTCTATGTGGAACACACTACTAAAGAACTTTGCCCGCGATGGTTCATGTTGCTGTGACCACTGAAAACAACATTACGTGTTATCTATAATCCCCAGCAGCCCGGTGCTGAATCCTCAATATGTTAGCACACAGCGCTAACACACTTGTTACTGTGACAGATTCATCGCTCATGTAGTGAGTTTCAAGCCCTATGCATGTTTCCTTATATCGGCATATTAAAGGGGCTCTGAAAAGGGGTCTAATAATGTTACGGTATATCTGCGATGTTAAAAGACTCCGCTTCACTAATAACCACCAGCTACAAGTTTTTTAATGCGCTTTGTAGAAGCTGAGGTATCTGTAGTCAAAATTTGAGTTTCAGCGTCTTCACGGCTTTCCCTCACCTCACAGCACTTTTTGCACGCTGAAAAGTCGGCGCTTCTCTGCCAGCCCCACCCGCCATGGCCACCAGAATTGCCAATGAGCGGAGCATCTTGGCTTTCCGGAGAGATGCGGCTTAATGGCAGCGGTCATGGTAGCCTGACGTCCGACGTCTGAAAGAGTCGAACCAATAGCCGTCTCTGATCTGGTATACGCAGGAGTGGGTGACGAAGAAGATTGCGAGCATAAAAAAACTGGCTGAAAAGGGCTCGCCAGCTTTAGCGCGCGCTTGTGGGTTCTCTGGTGCGTGTAGGTGTTGATGATAACACAGTGCAGTGATTGAGCGAGTTTTTTTCAGTGGAAACACCTCAGCAGGTGTTTCAATGCTCCTTTACTATGAACCCTATACCTTTCAAATATTTGGCTCAGACGCGTTCCAAAATATGAGTTACGCCTTAGTTAGACAACAACGCGATTAACAAAATTTTCATACACAATTAATGCAAAAGCCCGAACGTTGACAGATGAAGCTCGCATAACAAAAGCCTGCCAGGAAATTTCTCTTGTCGTGGAGTTCAGCCGGGGCTATCTACATTGCACTGTCCAAACAAAATCTCCAAAAGGGACTACTTCATGCTGCCAGAGGTGGTAAATCACAAGATGTTTAATCTGCACAGCATAGAAATCCCAATGACGCACGTCAACGTGAATTCGTTATCGTCCGGCTAGTGTTCTAACTCGTTGTATTTGAACCTGGGTATGACAAGGCCCGTCACAAAGTTTTCTTTCTTCGAGATACAGAACTAAACTGAAGTCTCGGTTTCAAAATAAACGCTTCGCTTAGTGCATCTGCATTGTCCTTCCACCGTTTGTCATCAGCTCTCTTCTTATCAGGTTCTCGCCAACAATTTCCTCCTATTTAGCACTTAATACAAAGCTGGAGCTCCCTCGCTTGGCCCGTCGGCTCTTTTGCCACTAAACGAACCGCTGGAAGCTATAGGCAAAATAAATTGCAGGTGTCGGCTACAAGATGTCCCGCTTAGCGCTAATATTGAATCTCAAATATCAAGCACAAGCATTTTACAAAAATGCTTGTGCTTGTGCGAAAGCGAAGTATGCTCTTATTTTATATCTGGTGTATTCTTTCACTATAATTGCCTCCGTTCCCCAGAAGCTGCTTGAGATATTCAACACTAGATTTTTGAAAAAAAATAAGGAATTAATTCTCTAAAAGAATAGTTATTTCATTCTGTATCGTTTTATACAAAGCGAAACCCAAACTGTTGAATTAAACTGCACCGCGAAAGAGTGCGGCTGCTTGTGGTTGACTCAGGCAAATACATTTTTTTCGAGAGTTGAATTTGGCACAAGATACGGAAAATCGTCGAGGCTATTTTCATCCGGAAGCCTAAGCAGGCTAAGATTCTTAGGGTTCTCCGACATGGTGAAGTCTTCCTTCTTAGCAACCGTTACTCTAACTTCCAGTAGCTGTCTTATTCTGGAAGCCTTTCTTCCGAGTCATGTCTACACGCACGAAGCGCCATCTGACGTGCATGGAGCGGAACGGAACAGCGAGAGCTACCACTGCAGCAGGGTTGCCTCGAACAAGAAACGTTCAAGCCACAAAGCGCATCCCACCGCATTCTGTTGCAGCCATTACAATGATCATCCCAAAATTTTTTCCGTAGAAAAAATATTTTAGTCCTACTTTTGTTCCACGTCTGGCGCACGTCCTATACCTCCAAAACCACGACCACACATAGTAATGCAAAATATTTTTCCTTGCAGAGTTCATATATGAAATCTTCTCAACAAACATATCGGTAGGTTAAAATCACGTTTGTTCAAATACTGTCTGGAAATGTCAGATTCACGAGCTGTTTTTTTTGTACACATGCGCTATATCTCTAGCACATGCGCTTTATAATGTGCATAGAAAGCGTTGGCCCTTACCTTCTTTTCCTTCGTGTCTGCTGCACTGTCCAAAGATTGATTTTGTTTATACTTCTGTTGCAGTCCCGTTCTTTTTAGTCCCTTTGCGAACAATTTTCACACGTTTCATACATTTTAAGCAAACATCTTCAGTTGCGATGTTTCTTCTGCACCTACCATGTCAAGAACCATTTGACTTTTTTTTCATTCTACTGTATTCGTGTTATAAAACGAACTAGTTTATGGTACTTTGAAGCAATATTCACTTATTCACTTGTGTGACCTGCAGACTAGGCATTGAGTCCTTTTCATTCAGTTTGCAGATTTTAACCCCGGCACCCTTTATGCATCTGTAAAAAATATTCATGCGATTATTGTTTATTTTGCCTCCACAACTCGCGTCATCCGAGGCTGTGATATCGGGAGCGTAGCTGACGCACAGGAAAGAGTTAAAACAGTGGATATGAAACAAAATCACGAAAAATACAGCCTCTTGCTCATCTCGCTTTTTCTTCATCTTCTGCTTGTCACAATTTATCCGCCATACCTCTATGTTATGCAAGAAAATAATGCTTCAACGTTGTGGAGCGGTTGTATGGCTTTTTTTCCTGCTTTAGGTTGGTACGCAATACGAGCATTCTGCTGTGTTGACTTTGCTGTGTTTTTTTCTTTCAGTCGTATAGTCCAAGAGTTTACGCTTTAACACCAAATCTAGTAATGCACCAACTAGCCTGCAGAAGCGTCCTCGAAAGAAAACGCGTGCGCACAGAGACCAATAAAAAGCAAATTGAACAAGCAGACACGTACGCCGTCTCCTTTTCTTTGTGTTATACCCATTTCGTGTTATACATAGGAACACTAAGTTTGCGTTTCTTGATTATGACATAAATAATGGTATCATCTTTTATGCCATAATACAGTGTAGTGCAGTAGTCACAACATCACTTTGCTTTCAAGATACAGTACCTCGTGCGTAGGTTAATTCAAGCGCTCGCTTGAAATAAATCAGAAATTCGAGGCCAAAACACAGAGCGTATGCATTTCTATTCCAGAGGCTTCAACGCGGCCGGCGTAAACATTTCTTGAAACGAACGTGCTGGCGGAACAGCTCGATTCATGCTCAAGTCTGTCATAAGATCCATGCAGAGACACCACCCGTTTCGCAACTTTCTTTTTGTTCCCGCAGCCAATGATGGTGGCGACGCTACTGCGACAGTACCTGAAGTAGTAGCAGGTGCCGATAGTGGCTACAAAAAAGGAACCATCCGGCAAAAGCTCAGGGTGTAGTCTCATCCTTCATCTGTAGGTAAATAAGAAATCTGTGATGGTACATTTCTGGTACGCGTGCCAGAAGTGGCTTGTGAAGTGTGAAGTCGTCCAAGGTACTTCTCGACTGTGCCTTAACGATCGATATCGTCCATCTGTCGTGTTTGTCGGCATCCGACTAAACAGGGGAATGTGCGTGGATCCACCAGGTAAAGGACGAACAAGCTTGTGCTAGCAAGTCACGACAGTAGCTGCTAAGCATTCTTGGGGTAATCGGAAATCGAAGCGCCGGTTTCAAAAAAGCTTTCTTATTTCTAACCGCATTTGTTTTTTAAAAAAAATAGGATAATTTATCACGAGACAGGGTCATCTTTTTTCACGACTGAACTGTGCAAGCCATAAGATATTCAAAAACCGGACAGACTGCTCATTCCAGAGAATTCCATTACGCAGGCAACAATGGCTGAGTCTAAGGCAGAAATCGATAACACAGCTTGGAAGATGGCGCTTGCGAGTTCTTGAGGGTGTGTGAAGCAGAACAAATCTTTTTACAAGCCGAGCTAGGAAACATTTGAGAGCACCCTCTTTGCGCTAGTGTTACTTCATGGCGCTTTTAAGCGGGAACAGGCGATCTCGCAGCGGAGCAGTGGAATGACCCTACCAATAGCAACGTGTAAGGAAGCAAAAAAAGATATTTAAAGGATTGGAAGGAGACCGACTAGTCGTCACCGAAAAGTACCGCTAAGATTCGCTGCATCTTTATCGAGGACGTTTAGGGTCGTGTAACTTAGGAATCAGCAAAACAATGCAGAGGATATTACAAGAGAAAAAGTGGATTGGCTCTTAAGTAGGCCGTACGTTCTGTGCGGCTGTGCGGCGCATGCCAGCTGTTTAGAATAATATAAGTGGAAAGCACCGGTGCTGTTTATGCGAATCATTGCTGAGTCGTTTCACCAGTTAGTGATATACGTAGTTGAGACCCTTCTTGAGAAAAAATTGTGGCGACCTTATATCCGTATTATGTAATGCCGAGCCGTAAGTTTCCAGACGCTTTTTTTGTTCCGCGCGGTGACGTCGAAGAGTTTTCTGGATTAATATTTGCCAGTTTTTGTCCGAATTTGATTCCTTGCGTAAATCCAAACTCATCAGGGCCGTGTATATAGACTAATGTCACAGCGCTCTTTATTAGAGCGCTGTCACATTAATATAGCAGACAGCTCTATTCACTATACACAAAAACAGCGTATAAATGCCGCAGTGTGCTCCAAAGTACTTTTTTTTTAAACAGATTTAGAAAAGTAAGCCCGACCGGGACGCCTGCCTACCTACTTACAGCACTTTTCGCTTGGCGCTGAACACGGCAGGAACGGCTGGAATCAAGTGTCGCCGAGCTGGTGTACGGAATGTCCAGGCTCTCACCTTTGGTAGTAGACCGCTATGCCGAGAAAGTATTCGGAGAAGATTCGACCGAAGTAGAGTTCATATGGAATCTACTGAATCGTTTCCATTAAACTAAAAGCCTGTGGAGTAAATCATGAATCCGGCAGAAGCTCGATCCAAGTTAAGCTATGGTAGTAAAGCGGTTAACAAGTCGTTTCGTGTCGGGCACAAAGTAGTACTCATGGCAGCTTCAGAGCAGAATAGGCTCAATATACAAGAGGAAGGAATTGCTGCAGTTGCTGAGAAGCTGTCGAACACAAACTATAGTACGAAAGCCAACAATGACACAGAACTTATCCACATCAGTCAAACTGGATTTGAAAATAAACTCACCAACGTTTTTATATGCAGTGTTCGATTCATTATTCTCTTCTAAACCTTTCTATGCCATTACTACTAGAAAAATTTAAGATCTGCACACTTCATTCAAAGTCTGCCATACATTTGGTCATCTATCTTGGTCAAAGTTTGTGTGTGTGTATTCATATGCTCGCACCAGACTGTCGTAGTGCAAGTACTTGTGGGCGTAGTAATATTCATAGAGAGATCCATTTCTTTTGCTCACCTTAGCCACCGCATGCAGTCTAGTATGCCGGGAGTTCGCGCTAGTATCACAGATCTGAAAAGGAATTTTTAGTGCGCGAACACTAAGACGTCCAATCTCCGATTTTGCCGATGTTTGTCTGTCTGAAGCCTCCCTTTGTGATCTCGAGGTTTCTAGGGAAGGGCAACCAGAGCCTTACAAGCACCATCATTGGTAGAAACTAGCCATCGCAGGGCAGTGGCGCATCGCTTAACCGCTCCACCACTGCGCCAAAAGTGTCATGAGGACTCCCAATGACCAATGAATTAAAGTATAGAATGATCAGTTCCGCACACCTGGGCATTAGCCTATTAACACTACCGGGTCATCCCTTTAAGGTGGAAATTAAGTCCGACTTCACCAATCTTTGTCTGAAGCAGCCTTGAAATCTACGCTCGAACCGAAACCGAAGTGAAAACTGAAGTGATCGCGCACCTAATTTGCATTTGACCTAACCACGCTAAATTGTGCCACCATTTTCTCTGCTCCACTGTAATCATTATGATTCTTCATTTTTTGCTGCAAGTTCAGTACCATGGTGTATTTCTTCTAAAAGCACCGCTTCTCAATCGCTTCGTATTGTATCAGTTAAATTTCAGTAAAGAAAATAACTAAAAAAACAAAGAAAATAAGGAAATAAATACTTCCTAACCTTTTTCATTGACATATAGTTACACAACCACTATGTACACCTGGTCACGGCGAAAGGAAAATTGGGGGGGGGGGGGGGGGGGGGTAGAATTCTACCATACCATAGTGTGTGCTTAAATTGTAGTTGTTTTAGCCGCAGCCACAATTTTTCCGCACATGCTTTGCAGCAGCATTCAATTCGCAGCCATGTAGCCCTGTGTAGCTTTCGAAACGAATAAGAGAGCAAAAGAGGATATTCCTCCTAAACAGGGCAGAAAAGTTTATTAATTGCGGCCTAATCACTGTTGGCCCCTATGAGGCCTAGGCGACAAAGTGTGCCCCCCTTTTAGAACAGAGAAGTGTTCCATAATATCTCGATAACCTGGTCAGCACTGGAAATTTATATGCAATGCTACTTTGCAAGGAAAGAAATCGGTGCGTTCGCACGTGCCGCAGAGAAAAATGCATCCTATATTTCTAACCCATTAATTAATTTACCAGGTGTTCTTCAGGTGACTGATTAGCAGCCATAGGAGCCAGTGCCGTTACGGTTGCTTTGTGAGTTACTGAGAACACAAGACGGGAGTGCAGAAGTTTAGTGGGCTTATGCGAAGCACTATTGAGAAACAAGGCATGAGTTCCTACTGGACCCTTGCATCCACTTTGTCATATGCTCCACAAGCTCCCCTCGCAGAAAGCAGCTGACCGACTTTGCCTCTTTTTAAGAAACAAAGGACAATGGATGTCAGTGAAACTGACGCGGTTTCGTTCTTCTGTCAATGTCCAGATTTCCTTCATGTCAAGACGAATAATAAAAGGCCGCTATGGGGCTCTATCAGTGAAGCTGTGCCCAGAGTGCACTGTCTCGTTCTGACAATCCAGCTCAGCAGCGCGAGCGTAACAGAATGTGCTTTCCATATGCTATTGCCATGCAACAAGTAAAAAGAGTGTCCGGCTTTTGCGGCACTGCAATAAGTAGAAGCCTAGTGTTCAGACGCATACGTATATATAGGGACAGACCAAGGTTCTGCAAATTACACCTAAATAATTGTTGCCGCTCATCGCTTTTTGTCATATTATTTACCCGTGTTTGATGTCAGCATTAGTGAGGATTTTTGGTGCATACCTTGTCGCCTTCGGGATGCTGACATACGCGGCGTGGTTTAACCCCGTGAGATTGATCAACAGTGAGACAAACAGAATTATTTCTTGCACATACACAGGCACTTTCTCGCTAAAACTATCGCCCACACAAGCTTAATTGGAGGGTAATAACACGTACTGGCTTCACCAATATACCAAACCCTTTCAAAACGCAACAAGATGCCTGCAGTAGCCCCAAAGATAAAGGAATCCAAAGAAGAAGAGGCTTTAAAGGAATTTAAAAATTGCTCAGTTTGAAACAATTGCAAGTGAGACCATTTGCAGAAGACAGCAGCTTTATATCTAGGGCACCTACAAGAATACACGGTCTTGTAAAGCTTCAAAGGATTTCAAAAGAACAAATCTTGACTATAACTTTATTACCCGGTATCTGAGTTCACTTTCGTTCAGTTTACCAAGTCATTGAACCCATTTACAAAACCAATCAGTCACTCAGCATAACGGCAACAATTCCTTTCGTTAAAAAGATGTGGCAAATACAATCATCACGCGTCATTTTTTGCCCAAGAATAAAATTTTTTCAGCTACGAATTGGTAAATACTATGAATCTTTTGGTTTCAGACATTACACGTGAAAATATCAAGAGCCCATTGTAAACCCGAAGGCGCACACGCAGCGTACGGCACTCCCTGCCAGGGTACAGTACAATGTAGAGCAGATGTTTGAACAAATGCTCTCTGGCTGCTTTCTCGGCCTTTCTCTACAACAAAAGACTTCCTCTACGTCCAAGAATGTGCTCTTCTGCAAAGTGAGAGCTCGCCATACGACCGTCTGTTTCCTTGTTTGAAAGAATCTGCATGCGCTTCAACAAACAGTTTCTATCACCTCAGAGGAGCGTAAGTGCATCTTGAGCGCGCGTAAAAAGATTGCCTAATTGCTTCCAGCGAAAGCGGTGGTTGCAAAAAAATCTTTTGCTTTTTTCACTCTTTTTTTCCGCAGGCGAGTGTCCTTATCGCAACATAACGGTTCCTCTTGGTAGATCAACCAGCCTTCACGTTCCCTGCGTGAGTGTCACGCGCAAACGTCTGAACTGCACTCATGGCCACATAGACATCATCAAGTAAGAAGATGTCCTTTGTTCTCAATAAATTTTTCTGGTTATTTCCTCTTTTCCATACGACATACATGGTTTTGTGCACGCTATCGCTTTCTGGACGATTGTGCCAACGTGGTTCTACGAAGCTTGTGTTTGCCTTTAACAAAGCAGATGATGTCGCTATCGTGGCCTGCCTAGCACACGAGCACCTTGACTTTCACAATCTGTGCACAGAAGGCTCCGGAAACACTAATGAAATATGGCTACAGTTGAAGGCACATTTTCTGCACTCCACAGGGAAGCTCCTCCTCGTAAAACAAAACAAAAAACACAAAGAACCACAATTCACTGAAAACAAAGTAATTCATTTCAAAACGTAGAATTAAAAGTTTGAGAAAGTCTAACAAATGAAGTCTTGCCTCAGACAACTGCAAAGAGGCAAAAGCATTAAACAAAGAGCTGAAATAAACAATAAAGAAGGCAAATCACTGTTTCTGCAGTGTATCTCTCAGCAACTGTATCAAATAATCGTTCCACAATTTCTGGCGCTGTATTAGTGACAACAAAGTCCTCCAAGCCCATTGCCGCTATTTGAAGAGAAAAAGCAGGCGGGAGCTTTTACAGTATTTTTACCATCCATTATGTACACATGACCATCTCATTACGCATTCTTTCATACAAGATAATTGAGAGCAATAGGCTACACTGTATGGCATAGTAATAACCAAAGCCGGACAAGTCCGATGTTAGATTTAGACGACAAAAAGTGCGGCGGTACTGACGAAATCCCAACCGCCTTCCAAAAGCATTATGCCGAACCTGTAAGGAAGTACCTACGTGTTCTGTACAATAAATCCGTCTACGGGCGATGCCTCCCAGAGGAATGGAAAATTTTAAAAATAATACAATTGTATACATCAGGAGAGAAATCTTACGAATCAAATTCGAAGCTTTACACGTCTCTCTTACATGTAATTTCTGTAACGTATTACAACTCATTCTCTTTAAATCAAATACAGAGCTCGTTAAGTCAAACAATATTCTCGAACCCTATAAATAAGACTTTAGCACGGCCTGTCTACCATTACCCATCTTGTCGAGATGCAACACGACTTTGCCAAAGAAATAAACGAGCAACTAAAAATATATTTAGTTTTGTTGACTTCTCAGGCACTTTTGATCGTGTCTGCCATGACGAACTTTACTAAAGGTCACCCATATATTAGGAGATGGACTCGCTGTCGCCAGAATACACAATTAGGCGTCCGCTCTTCTCATATTGTCCACGTCCTACCTTGTGTAGACCACACCACATGACTGTGTTCCAGCTTCCATTTTATTCTTTCTGCTCACAAATGACATTTAAAACCAGGTAGAAGCCAACCTTCAGTTTTTCGCTGATGAGTGTGTGCTGTACAGAGAAATAAGAAGTCCAGAAGATCCAACACGACTAAACAATGATATTGGTACGATAGCTCAGAGGTGCACAAATGGTAAATGGCAATTGATTTGGACAAGCGATGATTTCGGCCAAGCGATTAAAATGACGGTAACGAAAAAGAACTCTATACTTAATTTCCCGTACGGCTACGGCAGAGAATACTTAAAACTGTCACCGAACATAAGTAGGTCGAAGTCATTATATCGACCAGTATAGGTTAGACCGCACATAGAGCACGCAACAAATAAAACGATGTGAAAGCTGGAACAAGCTCTGTGGAACTCAAGGAAGGAAGAGGACCTTCTGTTGAATGGGACCATCAAGCATCCACATCTTAAAATAGACGAATGTCACTTACGCAAGATCAAATGACGAAGCTCGCGGTTGTCCTGTGAAAAGCTGGGCCCTTTATCTTAAACATATATATGGGCACCGACTTGCCTACGCACATGCTGTCTGAAATCGGACTTGATAGGCTAGCCAGTCGCGTAGTTCTTCACACCCTGAAGCTAATGAGTATGCTTTTGCATAACAGGCTTAAAGTAGACACTGCCACATATATTAGATTCAACCTCTCTACAGTAACGCGTCTTAAACATAAGCTCACACTAGAAGATTACTTCTACGCAAATAGTACGTTTATGTTTTCCTTTTTCTTCTTGCTGTGCGGGAGTGAAACACTTTAGACGAGTCAATAATTGCACGACCAACTAATGAAAAATTCATAAAAATTGCCTGCTAAAGTATGTTGTCCGCAAACAGTGAACTACTGCTCCTCTCTTTTCCTTAAGCTTTTCTTGTGACTTGTATTGTTTTCCATTTCTCATATAAAAATCTGAAACAATGATGCTGATTTTGCGTTACCTTTTCATTTCATGCTCAATGCATAGTAAGTTTGCCCCAATATTTTCCAGTGTCTTTTTTTTCCGCGTTCAACAGTAACTGCCTCCTCGACTGCTTGTCTGCAGTCACAATTCAACCCCACTTCTGCAAAAATCCCTAAAGGGATTAGCAGTATCGAGGAATAATTATGTCTCAAGCGCATTTTTTACATGAAAAGAACATATCATGAGGCTTTTGATATTGCCGCTGAATGGAATAAGCGTTTTTAACAAACAACAATTTATTATCTGTAGTTGGTGTGAACTTGATGTCTTACAGGAACGCTTATTTGTTTCTTTATTTTCGGCGTGCTGCAACACACCGAAAAACATAATCACCTAAGACTAACATACAGGGCTTTTTATGCAGCATTATTCCAATTCTTAGTATAGATGTTTCAGCGGCTGTGCTAGCATTTTCAGAATAAGGCCATTGTACTTAGAGGAACCTTTTCTCGGTGTTCTATTTTCACCTGCCGCGTACGTGAAAAAGACACCTCTCGAAAGTTAACAAGCCAACTGCGTAAATAAAATCTTCTGCTATTAGCTCATTATTACTTTTAGGCAACTAACACGAATTATAGATTTTCATATCGAGAATAATATTGACCCTGCAAGTTTTAAAATTGAGAACAAGGAGATGGTTGTGGACGTATAGGCTCGAGAACATTTGCCCTTTTACACGCGCGAAAAGAAAACTACAGGGCTACAGCACACAGCACAGAAAACTACAGCACACGTAGCCACGCCAAAAAAGATTGAGCAAGAGCTGAGCGTCACGTTGCATGCTAGAGAACGTCATACGTGCGCGGCTGAGAGCCACGTTCTAGTTGGCGTGCCTGCGCGTGCTCAACCCCATGTTTTCCTTTTTTCTTGTACGAGGCCAAGCATTTCGCACACGTCAGCATAAAAGAAGATCCCATTTTTCAAAAAATCAAATGTAGGAACGTTAATACCTGGGGCGAAGAGGAAATATCTAATTAGAAAGAAGTCTATCCCTATGACAGTTGAAAAGTTACCTATAGCACTTTTGTTTTGCCCTGCAGTGGGTGCAGTCAGGCTTATGATAATGACGATTCGTTATTTCTCCTGTCATCAATATTACTCTACCAGTACTGTGCACGCCTTTGTTTACGTATATATACCAGTGCCCTACCCACAACAAAGCACTATCTTCTCTGAAGACCGAAACTAACGCAGCACAGCTATTATGATGGCACTGGCACATTGCCTACTGGCTCTCATAATTTTTACTTCCGTCTCTGAGTAAGTAAAAAACTTCACATCTTAAGAGCTATGTCCTGCCAAGAGAAAAACGCGGTTATTATGCTGACGAGCCTCAGAATAATTGCTGGTGAATTTTAATCAAGCGCAAGTTATAAAATGCAACCGAAGCAGTTAACATTGGGAAAATATTCAAATCAACGTCGGCTCCAATGAACTTAAAGCGGGGCACAAACGAACCTTGGGCTCGTGCTCTCCGTATTCTTGCTCTAACTTTTCTAATACAGATACCACGCTGTGCCACACAAACGCGGTACCTCATACCACATCCGGGAAGGTGGCCTGAGCGTTTTAAGTCCGTTTATTTCGTCAATGTCACCGCAAACATTCATGTAACTGCCACTACGGCACCCATATTGATACAGAAAATATATGAGCCCAAAGAGGAGGGCTCCCCGCTCCACAAAAGTACCGCGGGCAACCCATATTGAGACATACATTATATTGAGACTAAGAAAAAATAAGAAAAATGTGTCGCGGGCCGCACCACTACGCATAACAGACTGAATAGAGATAGCGCTTCTTTGCAACACCATTCTCCACGTCTGTGGCAGTGGCAATGCATAAATATCTGTTCTCACAACTTTTTCCGTCACCCCGCTCAGCGTACTTCAGTATTGCATCGAAAGTGGTCGCGCAAACCACCGTGTCACTGCGTCGGCATGGCACCCAAAGCATCCGATTACCGACAAATGTCATCTTTGTCCTCGCTTTGCATTGCTGATTTAGTAGAGATGTCTTGGGACTTTGTGTACGCGAACTAGTTATTCGAATACATGGATGTTTCTTGAATAGGGGTGGCCGTAGGTTCCACCATGATCACCATTGGTTTTTCTCCTGATTAATTTATTTATATACACTAAACGTCGCACTCGTGTTTCATAAAGTAGTGGTAAGTATACGAAAATGTCCAATAAAAGTGAGTTTTACCCGAGGTGACGAAGAAACCCAGATATAAATGTTTCACATTCGGAGATGAAGATGTTGCAGCCTGGCAGGTAGTTCTGATCTTAGGTGGTACTTCGTACGAAATAATAACATTACTCATTATTTTTTCAACTTCAAATGCTTGCTTGTAATGGTTGTGAAAGCATAATTATACTTAATTGGTAGCAGGGAACTGAACTCGTTTCAGCGGCTCGTTTGCGCAGTATTTTTGTAATAAGTGGAAAGTGTTAAAAAATAAGGTCCCATGGAAATACTTGGAAGGAAGAAAGTTTCTTTTTTACCGTAGACAAGCTGAACGCAAATAGTTAGCCGAAATAAAACGAGCTGAACAATGTGAATACATGAGAGAGCATCAATGAGTGGCGTGCGATTAGGGTCCAATGCGGGGGCCGTTCGCATCAAAAGATTGCTTTATACGAGAAAACTAGCTTGAAAGAGAACAAAGGAAGGGAAAAGATACGGCGAAGAAAACCATGCATTCGATTACCATTGTCAGGTGTATTCTAGCGGCAGACGACGACGAAGAAGAGTTTGTACCTATGCCAAAATTCTAACGCGAAAGAAGACTACAACGATCTGTCCGCTTGGAGCTTTACGCAGCTATGTCGGCTGCCGTTATCTTTTCGTCTAAATGCCTGTAAATGTATTCTTGTCGCTACATATTTGGTGGAGGTGTCGTTTTCGCCAACACCTGCAGCAGAGGACGGAGCTCCACAGCGGACGCCAGCTTACCAACCTTGCCATGCTACAAAAAGTTCCGCTGCAAGCAGCGACGCCGGCAGTGTAATCTGTCGTTCTCATCCACTCCCGTAACTCTGGCACACTTTCCGGCGCAGATGCAGTCGACGTCGATTGGCTCAACATCACAAGCGTGTTAGTACGTGCACCGATGGGAGCTGACCCTCATGCTTGACAGAGTAGTATCATCCTATCTCAGAGGTACCGCCCGCAACCAAACACTTCGCTAACCGCTCGGAAACCCGCTCGGCCGACAACTTGCGCTAGGAGAGATATGGCTTCCCAACCCTCAAGTTCGACGAGCTCCTACGATTCGTAAGGCGGCCCTGGAAGGTTGATAGCAATTCTCGGCACTCGCGGGGCGAACCAGTGCTCGAGTAAAAATTCACGTGGAGCGCCAAATGAAGACATCGCCTTCAAGGGAACGCAGTCCGCGAGCTGTGGTCTCGCCAGACGAGTGGCACACCCACAGTCAGTACAATAACACCAGTTCATTCCGGACCAAAGCAACGCTTCAAATGGGGCACATCAAAGAACAACGGAGCCCAGCATGCGCTACACTCTCGGGACAGCGCAAGGCTAAGGCTACAAGAGAACACGCGCTACACCTGAGCGCGGCAGAACAAAAATACAGATTCTAAAGGGTAGTTACAAAGAAGTAGAGTACCGTGAGACGCGGACAAGACCAGGCGGCAGCGATGAGGGCTTGAAACGCTACATGAAATCTGGCTGCTTGCGTAGCAGCCATTGACGCGAAACACCTATTCCATGCATGCAGATGCCACTTCCATCCGCGCTCTTCGTCCCGGTACGGTGCCGCCCCGGCGTCCGTGTACTGCATCGCGCTGACTCGTGCTGACCGCCAAATCCACGGCCACGCTCCGGCAGCGCTTCCGCACGAATACCCCCGTGCGCTCTTATTAAGGATTCGCCGCAACGATTCTCGCACCTGGCGAGCAACTGTTCGGTCATGCGCAATTGCTGGCTGCCCACTCACCTAGATGACTGGAAAATAGCGCGCGCAGTTTAAATGCTAAAAAGAGGCCATGGAGCCCTATACCCTTTACACCACAAATTATGATAAAATACTTCAATCATGCAAATTTAGCCACGTGTTGAACGAAATCGCAGTCGGCGCGTTCGCCTTACAGTTAGCAACAAATTCTCGATGGTTGACAGCATCATAAAGGTGTGTTACCGCTTCGAGGACCATGAAAGCTGACATATTTGTCCGCAGTTCACCCGCTTTCCCAACACGGCAGCGATATCGTCAAGATCTTCAGCTGGCAATCCTCATCACCGCCTAAAAATATTACCCGCATCATCTCCCGGGGATTTCACGGGAGTTTCACGCCATATTATCTGCCCTCCTGCAGCCACGTGATGCTGACTATTAGATGCCTGCTATTTCCCTGATCCGAACCATATTCTGCCAAGATCTTGAAAATCTCTGTCTTCAGCATGTGATCCCCATGCATCTTTACAAATTGTGACTCCCGTCATTTCACCGATCTATAAAGGACGAACTCAGCAATTTTCCTCTCGGGGATGTGACACATTAGACTGGCGGACATCCGTTGATAGGCACATTTTTTCACGTTCTCGCGTTGGGCACACCATCCGCCGATATTGTAACCGCTGTTTCTGTTTTTACACGTCAAGTTATCTAAGCCGTCGTCACATCAAAGAACTGACCGGCAGTAGAGACGCGCTACGCGCTGCCGCTGGCATCCAGACTCCCCGCTTCTGCCCCTCACGGTTGGCTCTGCAATTCCAGTCCCGTTCGCCCCATCATCGTTTTACGTTTCCTGGCCCCTCAGACGCTACCAGACGGGAAAATATGGGCTGTCATGTCTGGAAATCAGGTTTCACTGCAAATTCCGGCTCAAAAATCCTCGCTTAGCTCTTCGCGGAAGCCGTATATTGCTCAGAATTCGAGGCTGGTGGTGTCCCTCTCACAGCCCTGGTCGCTACTATTGAGCAAGTAACCATAATCGCACCAAAGCCATCGCTTTAGAAAAGTACTGAACCCTGCCAAAGAAGGGATGGGCTATGCAGAGCCCGTGTGACGATCTCTGGCCGCCATACACGCGTTCTGTTCAGCGTCCTAGAGCAGCGCTCTCACAACGTCGTTGTCGGCCTTAACATTCTTTCTGACTAATCCGCACTCATCGACTACGCCAAATGTGTTGCTGATTGTGACCTTCCTATTCCTGCAGATTCGCCGCCTCCACTTGCACCTCGTGCTTCTACTGTCGAGTCTGTTTGTCTACCCCCCGAAGCCCCCACTTACGTCTTTACCGTCCACCGCATCATCTGTCAGCTATAATGACTGCATCGTCACTACAGCTCTAGTTGTGTCCGTCATCCGCAGCATTGCGCTTATCCATGCCATCGTCACGACGTCTGCAAACCGAGCGTACTAGTACCTTCCGGTCCTGAACTTTGCCTCGCTTGTTCAGCCTCTGCTGCTAGACATGATGCTCGCCAAGCTTTGCCTTGCCGCCGAATGTCACATCGGCTGTGGCCAGCCACGTCCTGACCTCTGCTCACCAACCCTTGCCTACCGTCACACCAAGTGAGGACTACGCCAAAATTATCGCTTTTCACCTGCCACCAATGCATATTCTAAGCCTGCGATGTCTTTTATCTTCTCTTATCGCGACAGCGTTAAAAACCCCGGGCATAAATCGCGGGCATAGCAAGCGCGAAATCAAGCGCATAGATCTGGCAAGTCGTCCCCAGAGAATGACCAAAAGGCAGGTGTGCCACCTAGGTCAGTTTACCATTGCGCTGCTTCACAATCTGCCCACAGGACCGTGAGCAAACTGCCCACTGGGGCAAGTGCCAGTTGTGTTTGACTGGTTGCTCGGGAATAGCAAACTAGGCTACAAAAGACCCACCGCCAAGACCAATGGCGCGTCGCTTAACCGTCATTAACCGTCGCTTAACTGCTTCGCCGACATTTCAAAGAAGCTTCGAACTCGAAAAAGCTGACTGCCTGCGTAACTCTCATTCGACCAAAAACGGAAGTGCGCATGAGCCGTTTAGAATACGCCTGATTCATAAACAGAAACCTTGAAAGAAAATTTTGAGACACTGTCTGCTCTCTACTTTTTGTCGTTCACAGCTATCTAGCTCCGTCATCTTTTCCTCTTTCCATATTGCATAAAATTTCATCCACAAGAAAAGTGTTGCAGCTTTGGTCCACCCCAGCCTACCCCCCTCCCCCTCCCTCCTCTGTTTTAAGAGTACGCCCCCCCCCCCCCCCCAAAAAAAAAAGCATCTGCTTATGTTTACGGCGATCACTCATGTAGTAACCCATACCTGAAACCATTGCGGGGTATTCCGAAATAAATAGGGCAGTGAGGGACGCCTCAGTGGAGGGTTCCGAAATAATATAAGCCACTTGAGGCACTGTAACAAGCGTTGGCGTGACACAGCTGACTGGCGTTTTTTGTATTTCGGCTCTTTGGAATAGCTGGGATCGAACCCACGACTTCATTAAGCAGCCAAACGCGAAAGATACCGAACCACGTCGGTAGGTGCAAATTAGGCGACGTCTTTCCACTAGATTACAAGAAATTTGGAGAGAGACGTAACATTTCTTTGAAACCTTCTTTTGTTGACATTCGAATATTTTCATGGTAAGAGCATTACACTTGATTAAAAGTACCGTGTAGAAACACGATGTCATCCCCTGTTGGTGGCGCAGCAGTCTTTCCTTTATCAGATTGTGGTCTCCTTACAATTTCAGAGCATCGCAAAATCAGCCGAAAGATTCCTGCGTTGGGGAGTTCGTAAGTATTATGTTTGCTTCTAAAAATGCAGGAACACAGGTAGCAAACGTATAGTCCATAAGTTTGATTCGAGGTTTTTTAAACACATACACGAACTGCAACTGGACGCTAAAAAACTTAGAAGCGGGGCAGTGATTGTTTCTTCTTTTTTTTTTTTGCTCTCTTTTTCGAGGTTTGTGTTTTAATGCAGTAGGTAAAGAAAAAATCTTTCCTTATGGTACAAATCAACTGCCCTATTTCCTTCACATGTCTTTATGTATATCCACTTCCCATATCTCCAAATTCACATTGTCTATTTTCTTGTATAATCCTTCATATTTAAATGTCTGTCTTAAGGCATTTCATGAGGGGTGCGTCGTTGCAGCGTGTCAATTAATTTTTTTTTTCAATAAATGGCTTGAAGTGAGCTGAAGTAAGTCTTTGTGACGGGCTAGTTGGTGCACGATTTTTTTAGAAAAGCTGTGCACTAAATGATCTGTGCTGGCGCACAGCATTTCTACAATAAGTGAGCTGTGTTACTTTGTTCAACGGCGTCTGCAGGAAGGCGATGCTAGCTCTTGGTCGTTTGTGAAAATAAAGAGTTTAGATGGAGTTGTTTGCGCATGTCTTGGGTACACCTTATTATCATTAGGGTGGTAAGAAAAGCAGTGGGCATATACATTTACGCAATTTTCAAGCACAGTGTAGTACTTTTCATGAAAACGAAATTGTCTGGCTGTTTTAGCCGTGAAACGATAGATGGAGGTTTAGATTCTGACTTGAGATTAGTGAGGTTCGAGCACAAGAAGTGCTCATAATGAATCTTGGAGCAAATTTTCGGATCGATTCAAGAGCGTGTGAAATATTTCGTTAATGAGGGCTCTGAACCGCCTACGCTTATTGAAACTTTGGAACAGATTTCTGTTAATAAGTAAACTGTTTAACAGTGAGAGATACTTGTCGCTGGTTATGGCGTAAGAATAAAGCACGCGATTGGCGTCGTTCGCAAAGTTGGAAATGTGCGCTGATTAAAGAAATAAGAAATTGTGGCACCAAGGTATTTAAAAGTTAAGTGTGGAGATTGCGTAACGAGAAATATAGGAGGCTATACACCGCAGCAGACACAGGACAGAGGGAGGTGGGAGGTGACGACACAGGGCGGTACCGTGCACACTGACCTTCGGGGTTCAAGGAACACATAAAAGAGCCTACGTCTGGGGACACGTAACTTTGGAGTGTAGATGTGTAGTCCAGCTCGTCCTGTGTCTGCTGCGGTGTATAGCCTCCTAATGACTCATCAATTGACCTACACATCTATCCTCCTAAGTTAAGAGAGATATATTATTCCAGCGAGTTATGGATTGTGCAGAAAAACGTAATTAGGGAAGTTTCTTAGCATTTCTTAACATGAACAATTAGCCCCACCACAATTCAATGTAGCCTTGGTCAGCTTGTAATTTTTGCTTGCCATTGTTATTTGTGGTAGGTCGATGAATTAAACTGTCATCAATCAGTATGAACAGCATTAATTTAAATTATATACAGTATAGGGCTGAGTGCTGCACCTGGTGGCGCACCTGATGCAACAGGGATGAAAAAATAGGAATGTTTATTGCATATAGTTGAGAGTGACCGCGCATTCTGTTGTTCCTTCTGGCTGTACTCGCGTTACTTGCGCTGATTTTTGAAAATAGATCTTTACCAATTCGCCCATCCCACCGAACATCAATTTAGTTAGATAAGTGCAAAGAACAAATATCCGCACTTCCGCGAATACTGTGCACAGAGCCGAACGAAGGCATTGTTCAGGTGCGCCTCAGCCCTAAGGAACACGTGGTCCAGGGATTTTACGCAACAGAAAAGGCGGTTTCATGTGGTCACGTTGTTAAGGTAAGCCTTGAAGCGAATTTATTTATGCGTATGGGTATGTGTGGAGTGGAAGTACTGCCCTTGTCATTTCTTCGCCCTATGGTACTGCACTATCGCATGTTATAGTTTGTGAATCTGTTATTTCAGCTCTTTGTTCTAGCCTGCTAGTGCAAAAAAACATGGCAAACACATTAGGAGGAATAATTGACTGAAACGTTTTCGCCGCTTTTTCGATTAGGCCCCCTGCGAAGGCAAGAACTCAGGAGTTCATGTGGTGAGGGATGCACCTGCAGATTTCCTGGCCGACAAGCCTTAGGAGATGGCTCAGATGCCAGTGGATGGCAATTCCATGGGCCACTTACGAATAAGCTTGCCTGCTTTAGAGAATAACCCTTGGAATCTCTTTTAAGGGGCTCTACTGAAAATGCCTAATAAAAGAGAATACCACAACAGCGTACCTTTCAATTATTTCTTCAGAACGTAAAGCGTCATTTCCAACACGATCCATTTCATAAGCAGAAGAAAAACAGAAGGCTTCAAGGCTACGCATACTAATGTCATTCAGTAGGGTTGTTCACAAGTTTTCTAACCTATTGCCGTAGTGCGGCTATACAGCAGGATTGTAGTACTTCGGTATGCACGAGTATTTGTACCGCCCCCGCAGGGTGAATCTGTAATATTCGGATGATGGTGAGTTATTACTCACTGGCCTCCACCCGAGCGCAGCCATACAACTATATACAAAGGAAAGCTATACAGGTTTCTCGGAAACTTCGCAGTTTAAGAAAAATTCGTCCTAGTCCAGGGTTCTAACCCGGGACCGCCGCTTCTCCGGAGCAGTCGCTCTACCAACAGAGCTAACCAGGGCAACAAGCTTCTGGTAGAGCGAGAGTGAATTGATCAATAACTCCTAGTGGGAACTGTGTTGGTCAAATGTTTAGGGGAATAAGGTGGATTCCCCTAAACATTTGATCAACCATGATGACGAGTTCCAGCCTAACAGCTTCGAAAAGAAATGTACGTTTGGCTCACCAGTGTTCTAGCCATGTGTGGCGCTTTTATTTGTCTGAGGAAAACAAGATGCTGGTGGCTCAAGCGACGCGGAGGAATTGGACCGTTGAGGACGTTCGTCGGAGATCATTCTACTCTGGCACCAGCCTCCCGCAGTCGCTACTCCCGGACTGACCCCACCGGTGGAAATCTGCAGTTGCTTTTACCTGCTTTCCGCTCTATCTTTCGCCTTTCTTTCTCCTTTCTGATAAATTCTCGGTATCCTCCTTCCTTCATGGTTTTCCCTATATTCCTGGCCCCTTGGGATAACCTTCCGTGGCTTTCTGTGATGAGTTGCAGATCTAGTACACATGGTCTGGACCTGCCCTTACTGTAACAACCCGAATAGAAATGCACAATCCTGGGAGACCTTATTACTCAACCACGAAGCAGAAGAGCAACACAAAGTCATCGGTCTCGCCCTGACCGCCGCCGAGTCCCAAGGGATTCCAGCTACGGTTAGGGAATGAACGGGGGTTTAGGATAAAAACTTCTACTCCGTCATTTTTGACGGGTGCGAATTAAAGTTATTTCTCTCTCTCTCTCTCTCTCTCTCTCTCTGTGTGTGTGTGTGACGTGTTACGACATATTTCGTGCTACTTTGCTCCTGACCAGAGTGAACTAGCGATGAGGCTACAATGCAATGTTTTCGAGCAAAAGCACTAATCGAAGAAACAGAGGAAATTACACGTAAAATGAAGATTTGGAACAAATGCAGCATCAGTGACGACAAGTCGTCCCTTTAGGTATATGGATCATATGCTTCTAGGGCTCACCATGTTCACTGTATACAGTTTTATCGTTATTTAATCCTGGCTACATACCTGAGGCTGCTTGCAGTGGTTACCATAATGCCACGAAAATCGCTTTTCATTGAAAAAAGAGCATGAATATCCTTATTAAACTGCTTGCTACACTACAGATCTAGACAATATTAAACATTACTGTTTCTGTGCTTAATTGTTGTGGTATAAAAAATTAGTTTAAGGATAATGAAAGAATTTGCTATTGGCATCACCTAGCTTTGTGGAAAAGTACTTATTAGGCACTCTAAAAATTATTCCTTTCATCTGTGTTCTTGCAGTAAACAAGTTCATTTTCTTAATGGAGACTTCCATATAGACGATATGACCCCCGCGAGTGCTTGCCTTCCTCGAGGGCTCGGAGGTCCTCCACTGGTATATCGGGCCTACTCTGCCGTCAACCTCGCGTCACATGCAGGCGACCTAGTGTGTGTGAATGCGCTGTGTATGTGAGCCTGCATCGGGACACACTGCCTCCTCTTTATCTCCCAAGACGGGCAGACTGATCAGATTCCCAGGTGTAGGGTAGCATAGCGGGCGCTGCCTAGTTAACCTCCCTGCCTTTCTGTCTTTCTCTCTGTCTATCTCTCTGGTGATTCAAGAATAAACTCAACCTTCGACGATCATAAAAGCCAGTGACTTCTCCACTCTAAAGCATTGCCACCGCTGGCAGCGCTTGCGGATGACGCTCTTCCTTAGTGGGATCCACTTGCCTCTGTACCGGCATCTGCCTGCAAAGGAACCACGATGTGCAAAAATGTACCTGGAGTACCTTTAGATTTATCGGCCACATTCAGTGTCTGGACTCAAGTGGAGCTAAACTAATAATCGTCTAAACCTAACCAAGTGCCACTGCCACCGCTATATAAGAATGGAATGTTTGGCTTCACTTTGAGCTTAAATGAGCTCATGACGAAAGTCATGCAACTGAACAGCACAGAAGGTTCTATCGCAGTAAAATTCTTCCCCTTTAAGCTAAATGATGTTTAGGTGCCATGCCTTTGAGATACCATGATGGAGCTGGGAACAACAGATATGCCCAGAAAGGAATATAAGATCAATATGTCGTCTTTTGCGCTGATAATAAAGTTGTCTTATACACTACAAGTCCGCATGTTATATGCCTTCTGCTGAAGCAACAAAAAGCCGGCCAGTCTGCCACTTCATTATCACGACGATATTAGCGTTGAAAAAAGTTCGTGTCTGAATTAAGCGCTTTTTTTTTTCAAACCTCATTCAAGAGAATCAATAGCGCGGGCACACCTGGCGATATGGAACTTGGCGAAAAATAAAGATATTCAGCGAGAGTCAAGGTTCGCCAGATCCACTCACCGTGTTTTGCCCGAACTGCTCCCCGTCCAACAGCTCCTTCCGTAATTTCCAGCAACAAACACGCCATGATAAAGGTGGCTACAAGAACTTCTACCATGTGTAGCATGTTGGCTTTGTAGAACCGTGTGTTTCTTTTTATTCGGGAAAGACGGTGAATAATACAATGTGCCAGTGGACGCGTAGTGCTTGCTCGTTGTTCTCCCTACTTTTCTTGAGCGGAAACCCTAAGATGTCTAGAGAACGCGAATCTCGCCTAAACTTACAAACAACACGTGCGCATGCGCTTTTGCTTTTATTGTAACCCGCACCGAGTGAACAGGTACCGCCCTAGACAATTGTCAACCCAAACAACAATTTCTGAGCCTAGAGCGTCGCATTGTCTCCGTGGCTGTTAACCGTTTTGACTGATGTCCTTTTCTGCCGAAGGCTCTACCTTACTTTCCGTTACTTTCCACTGCAGAGTTCTCTGCTAGAAACCAACACAATGGTACTGTCCTACATATGACGCATATTGGTAAATACATATTTTAGTGGTACAAAACACAGGAACGGCGTGTAGTACCAAGTCATGCAAGCTGAGCATAGAAAATAAATATCGCCGCTATGTTTTATCCATGGATACACAATATTGTGGTCGTTCGTGCAAACGACCTGTGTTTCAGCCATATTCGGCTGTTGGAATTTGAAATACCTTCAAAATGCGCTAGTTCATTGTAATCATTTTATGAAGTAAGTCTTAACCACTAATTGCGGGAACTGCTTCTAAGATTAGTAAAGGAATCGAGCCATTCATAAAAAGTTGTTGGTATCTACAGGTTTCCGTCTAAAATAAGCATTAAATTAGCGCTTATTGTATACACATTTTTTATGCCTTAAATTGAGCACTACTAGAGCTAGTGCATGCTTATAACTTCGATTTACGGCTACTCGCTGTTGCAACCTTGAAGGTTGCATGCAATTTTTGTTTGATGTAGAGTTTATGATGTGCAGAATGTAGCAGGACTGAGTGGAAGTTTATTCTTTGCTGCACACAAAAAAATTGCTGTCAGCCTGCCTAGAAAGGACTACATAGACAAATTGCAGTGGTTACAATAGTTTGCACTGCAGCATTTCTCCACTTCGAATACAACGCGACGTAAGACCTACTTTACTCTGCAACGAACAGCCGGCCTCTGCCGAAGCAGCTAAGACCATTTGTTGCCTCGCGGCACTAAACATGTAACAACCATTGACTGATCGCTCTTGCAGGATAAGTTGGAAGGAGATTGAAAGTCAGTCTATGCATTTCGCCCCAGAAAGACGAGATGGTTTCAGTGAAGCTACTTGTATAAAAATAAATGGCTCTTTCCATCCCCTCTCTTCGGCAATGTTTTGTTACTTTTTATTGAGTAGGAACGCTTCCTAAACATTCACCTGTCCTACAATACCAGGATGCTATTAAGTTTTGGAGCTGAATAGAACGTTCTGGAGTGTTTTGAGGCAGCAGCATTCAAATGAAGATGAGAGGTGCTGTCCCGGAGCCGAAGACAAAACGACCGTCTCGATTGCCAAAGATGTTCGATACGATGTTGTTATACTAGAGTAAGACATCATGTTGGGGGGAGGTCAGTTCATATATTCAGCGAATGTAAAGCTGCGCAAAAAAGACAGGACGTGAGGAGCACTTCCTGTACGTGTCGAAACACGATTCCTTCGTGATACATTCTATCAGCCCTAGAAGTCACTGCATGAGTGGTAACTTTCTTTTACTGCTTGAAGGCTTCTTTTGTGCATCGAGACAGCAGACGAGAAGCGAAGCGAGGAGGGAAGAAAGTCGTGCCTCTTCTTGAATACCTCCAGGCCACAAAGTAGAGTAAATTATTAAAAGGGGCTAAGCAAACGGGGCCATTCACATTTGGCGCAGAAGTTCGAAAGCTCGTTTTAGAAATCAGGAACACACAAATTTTTTTATATGTAGAGAGAGCATCATAGCATAAATCACTAGAACCCTATTCATAGCGTCACTGCATTAGCTATATCGAAGCCACTCATGGCGGCAGGTTAGCTTATTTGTCTTCTTTGGGTGCTTATATACCAGAGCGCTCGTAGCTAACCGCTGAAAATAATCAGCGGGCTTTCGTGACCCGACAGCGGTGCAGGCTTGAGTTACGCAAGGCAAAAGCTAAAGCCATGCCGGCATGCTTTAGACGCCGTTTGCGTCAGACTGCAAATACGTGTCAGTTGTTGGCGCTCTTGCTAGTTTTCCTTTTATAGAGGAGACTACCCGCATTGTGAATGTCTGCGATTTGGGACTCTCCGGCGGTTCTTTTTTTCTTTTCCGCTTCCATGGGTAGTGAATAAAAAGCGTTCAAAAGTGCCACTCAATAATAATGTAGTTATTTCCTGCGTTAGTTATTTCCTGCGTGTTATAGAACACCAAAATGCACCCTTAAGTTCAATGCCGCTCTTTGTGCAAGATTATCCAATAGACTTGCTTTGTTCCTGTGTTTTAGTACGAACTTGCTGTAGCTACGCAGTAATGTGCCTTTAATAAGTAAATTTGAAGTAGAAGTAAGATACAGTGTCAAAAGGCCAAAGGTATTTGTTAACAGCATGTATTTTCTGTAGTTTAAGCTAACGAGAAAAAATTCGAGATGAAGGCCAGGAACTACATGTCGGTGGTGAGCAGGTGAACTTGTTCCCAATTGACCATGGCCTATTCAGTGGATAGCCGAGCGATCGTATCCTATGCTGAATTTTTCATTTTCATATCGTGTCGCTCTTCTTTCTCCCTTGAACTTATTATTGCTGCTATCACATTAAAAAAAAAGCCTGCGCCAGGTATGACGCCGTTATCACGGGTGAAGATGGAATTAAACTATAGTTTCGTTTATAGCGTTTAACGTCCCAAGGCGACTCAGGCTATGAGCGACGCCGTAGTGAAGGACTTCGGATAACCTCGACCACCTGACGTTCTTTAACATGCACTGAAATCGTACAGAACACGTGCCTCTAGCATTTCGCCTACATCAAAATTCGAACACCGCGGTCGGTATTGAACCCGCACCTTTCGTGTCTGAGTCGAGCACCGTAACTACAGAGCGACTGCTGCGGTACACAAAATCGTTTATTACTTGTGTGAAAAATTCGAGACGGAATGCCAGAAAAAATGCCGTCCAAACAAGCAGACATCAAGAATACAACTCAGTTTCGGCTCATTCAAAGTAGTGTAAATGAGCCTGCTATGAAACGCAAAATCACAGCGGTAAAGAGAGGGGAAAAGAGCAGAATAGGTCAGGGAAGGAAGGAATAAAGGAAGTAATGAAGGAAGAGAAGGAATGAAGAAGGAAGGAATAAAACTTTTTATTGCCCGGTAACAAATGCGAGTCGTTGATATCCTAGCTGGAATCCAGAAGGCGAAATGGGCATGGGCATAGATTGTAATGCACAGAGAGCATGACCTTTCTTTTCTTATGGTAACGGAGCGGATAGAATCATGTACACGGGTGCACGAAATACGAATGTTTATGAGTATAAATTAGCCGCAGCTGGCACACGACGGGCGTATTTGGTGGTCCGTGAGACCGCCTTTCTCATACAGGGGACATACTTAGTTTCTGATCCACCTCTTAGATAGGTAACGTCAAGATCACAAGAGTCTATTGATAAAAGTTCAAAACTGCTCAAAAAGAAGAGGACGGGCGGTAAAGAAACGAACACGACACCACAGGTGCAGAATGCCTACTGTTTCTTCAAGGCAACAACCCAGGCAACAATTAGATTGTGTACTCTGTGATGCATCACCAGTGTAGATCATACTGCACGCTCTGATAGCCTTCTGATAGCATCATCCACATTTCTATTCTACACCTCCATCTACAGCCCACATTTCATTTCCAACTCACTTGTAAGCGGAATGATGCTTTTGCTATCGCCCATCATCAGATAAAAAAAATTGCGCCAATACCCTCAACAAAACAAAGTGACTAACCGCTTTCTATGTTGATTTTATTTATCTATACGCCATGCCCAACGACCGACCTTTAAGCTGCCACACTTGAGGAGCACCGAACTGCGCCACAAATCATTTAACGACCGACACGCAGCGAGATATGGCAGTCAATTTGTTGCGTTTAAAGCCGGTTATTTGTCCTGAATGGGCGGCGTTTCCTGCATCGCGTAACCGACTAAAGCGAGTTTGTGAACTGTTTTCTACTTCACATTCGTTACCCCTGCTGGATATATCATTTCCAGACAGTTCGTTTCGCTAGAGGAAGAGTATTTCGTGAATACGGCATGCATTAGAATAAAATGCGAACAGTCAGTTGTTGTCAGTGCCGAGAGAGCTTTGGGCTTGCTTTCACTTAGGAGCGGGCAGCGAAGCGTTGTAATAAAATAAGGAAATAAAACAAAGACGCATGTAAAAGCAATTTTTTTTTGTCGACTCCTACGCGACTGTGCGGATGCACCTTCATGTCCTGAACGCCGCGATAACGAGGCTTCTTCGTCCCGCATTGAACTATAAATAAATAAAGCTGGCAAAGCGGACCATAAAAATCCCAAACTGTTGAATTCATTCGGAATAGTCTGCATTTATCGCTCAGCCTCCTTTGCCGCACTTTGAAAGCAGGCAAAGATGTCCTTCGTTGGAGTTGCTGCTCCGTACATAAATTTAAGCACAAAGAAGCGAAAGCCCCGCACGGTAAGAAGCCGATCGCTGTCTTAAAATTCATACTGTATACATTTTGAGCCAAGTTGAGGGTTACTACAAAACAACGTGTCCCTAGCTACGCTGTAGGAGGCGCTTCACTTTGCCGTGATGCTGCCCAGCCTCATGATGTGCGTTGCCTCTGTCGCTGCTTTGGGTCAGCAAGACGAAAAGGAACTACGGACAGAGTGGGAAGCCTTTAAGGCCAAGCACGGTGAGTGTACGCCGCCGTGGTGGCAGTTTTTCTTAACAAACATTGCTTTGATATAGATTAGGCCTTTGAGCTTGTTGGCTTTGATGTAGACGTAATGAAGGGCAGAGCACATGACCGCAGAAAAGGGGCCTCTTGCTGTCTTTGCAACGCTTTGAATGGCCAAAGACTATCCTTCATAAGCTTGCCTAAAGCTAACACTTCTAAGCAGAAAGAAAATACTGATTACGATTTTCAAATAATCCACAAATATCGATATGCGCCAGCTGATATTAAACGCTGTTAAAGTTAGCGTGTCGACTTACTATGGAGAGTGGCTTTATAAAATTACGAAAACCACCTGAAAGCCAAGCATCATGCAAGGAGATGCTACCAAAAATTATCACCATCCCCCTGCCTCGAGGCTATTCTTAGTAATACGTCATTCCCTGTTTTACCAGGCAGAAACTACTTAGAAGGCCCAGAAGACGAGTTCAGATTCAAAATATTCGCTGAAAACAAGCGGTACATCGAAGAACACAACGAAAAATTTCACCGAGGCCAGAAATCCTACCGCCTCACTATGAATCACTTTGGAGACATGGTGAGTACCGGAAAGCCTGCCTCGTAAATGATTAGTCGTTACGGATCTGTAAATAACTAATGCAGAACTGTACGCAGCATGTTCGTTGTAAGCTGAATTTCAACAAAAAAACGTCCGACCGCAGCAGCGACTAAGCTACCATATCACTAGCTCTTAAGCGACAGCGAAAAAATAAGTGCAAGATCTTGTAAGAAAATGGTTTGACCAAATAGCGGCTTAATTACATGTTCCGAGTGATGCCTTGAGTTGGCGGTGAGAACGGTAAAACCCACTGTTGTGAGCCCTTGTATAGTTCACTAGGACATTTCCAAAACCGTCCTGTCCGTTGCAAGAACCCAAGAACCAAAGCGTAGGAATCATTCCAATATTGAAATACCATTAACAACTCAACATTACATTATTTGCAAACACTGTCGTAAGGCCATCAAGACGTAATGGCTGCACACTGCGGTCGCGTGTTCTCCGTTGATCCGTATGCGTGTCATCTGCGCCCCACAGTTCTGTCTTGTCAATACTAACTTGCGAGGCGAAAACCTGAAGGTCAAACCAAACGCTTTCAATTAAACTGAAGATAGCGCTGGGTTACCACGAATTTGGGATGACAACGGTTTAATTCAGTTCTGCCACAACGTGTCGCATGACAACAGACACATTGCTGTATTTTTTCCTGAACAATTTTTCCGCGGTAGTAACGAAACTTCGACCTGAGAACATCTTTATAACGCACCACTTGGCTACGGCGCGAGGTATACACGCGTCTTGGCGCATTACTTATAGCCCTATAAAACGAGGTGAGGCAAGCGTGTAGTGAATTTGTCAATTTTTGAAAATTTTCATGTTGGTTGAACAAACGTGGCATTTGACAAAGAAAACCACGTCATTGATCTATTTTAAACCGCTGGGAAAATAGGGTTTCCTGTAGATTTGGGCGTGGGCGAGGACGACACCATTCGCCTCGTCATGGCCCTGGCCATGAGTCGAATGTAATATGGCCTCCCATATCACAACGTTTATCGCACGGCCAAGAGCATAATCGTTATCCTTATGTGTAGCCTCTTTAAGACAGTTCTGGGCTTCCTCATGTGTACATGCACCTCTAGACTCCTTGTTCTCGGAGTTCACAACATGTTTTCGGAAATCCAGGATATTCTTCTGAACTCTCAACTGGACCCGTGTCCACATCAGCTAAGAGGGCAGGGCCATCCTTTCAAGAATCGGCGGACCGTAAGCCACCAAGATCTTGGCGCTGAACCGGATTCTCCCCATCGCTATCAGCTGCCGCCTTCACATGAACCACGAGTTGTAGGCCCCCCGCCGTCAGCCATGCCTTCGCAGCTTCCGTAGGCAATACTGTCAAAACACCATGGTCATGTATGTGGATGTGGCTTCCTATGCACAGCCCAAAAGATATGCTTGCACTGCTGTCAATCGCGCCGGCACCCTTTTTCTTGGAGCGTCCTTCAGGGCACTGGACTCGGCGGCCGCCGAAGCGATCGCCATAGCCATCACCATACAAATGAGCGACGCTCAACACCCGGCACGCACATTTTTGCAGACTCCCAAACCGCCTGCACAGCCTATAGGAGTGGTCGGGTCCTGCGCACGGCTCTCCGCGTTTTGGGCGGCCATCTCCAACATGATCAGGTCATCACCTGGGTCCCAGGACACGCCGGTCTCCATAGCAATATTAGGGTCGATGCCTTAACTCGATATTATAACTACTGAGTGGAGCACACTACCCCCTTTCCATCCATTTTTTCAACTACTAGAGACCCTCCACCTAAATCAGCGTTTCTACCCCCCTCCCCCGCCACATAAGCAACTTTCTGCGGTAGACTCCTAGCAACTAAGACTCATACAAACATTCACTCTCCACAATCTCCACCGCCTACACCACATTCACCCAGCATGATACGCAGATACATGTCCCTGGTGTGGTGATATTTCTATACTCACACTCTTAAATGGGCATGCAAAGCTAAACCCAACAACTTAAAGCCGCGCAACGCGGCTGTGGACCAATGTGAGGTGACGCCGTCCAGCGGCACCCTGGGAAACCCGGAGGCGCTATAGTAGGCATCGCTAAAGCATCGGTGGAGGATACTGGAGTCCTGCACTGAGGACCCCACCCACAATCCTCTCACAGATCTCCTGTCACGCAATAAATGTTTATTCTCTCTTCTTTCTTTTCATGCACTGAGCTCCACCAGCTGGTAAACATTGACTTTCGCTGGTATAAAACACGGCGCCGATTGTTGGCAAAAAAAAGTGTAACTGATTAGAACTGGTCTGCTGCGTCACACCATTCTTCTACTATTAGATATCATCCTTTATAACAACTGTGCTGCATAGCAACTATATATATATAGGTGATTATAGAAAACAGTAAGAAATTCTGCGCCTGCAGCCGTTCTTTTCTTGATGCTGAAGGTTCTTTCTACACTTTTTTTAACACTCATCTGCGCAGCACCATAACGAACGTATGGAGTCACACAAATGCGGCGTCTACACCGAAGTGGACGGACGTGCGGCAGAGTTTTTGGTGCCAGCGAACCTCAACATTAAAAAGCTCCCAAGAAGTGTGGACTGGCGCAAGAAAGGTTACGTGACGCCAGTCAAGCAGCAAGGCGGCTGCACCTCCTGCTGGGCATTCAGTGCAGTAAGCAGATCCTGTGCACCTTACTAACCCCGGAGGCTTAACAGACCAGAATGGTTGCTTGGCGGGCTAGTTGGTTCATATCTAACATGTGTTGCAGCGCGAACCACAAGAAGGGACGACGACAGACAGAGTGAAAAGAGCGCTGACTTCCAACTATTTATTTTCCTGATAGGCCACGCATTTATACACATTTGAACCTTCAGCAGGAAAGGGCAGGCAAAGCAATCAGCATGAAAGGCATAGGAAATTAGGACAATCACCATCGATCCAGAAACTTCAGCTCTTTCTTGGTTAGAACAACTGATGGCATGCTTACACACCGTGTTTTCGGCCCCACTCAAACTATCAGTTCTGTGCAAGAAGACTAACCCGTGCTACAGCAAAAAGGAAAAATCGTGCATGATTAGACACCAGAATCAGTTTGTCACTTGCGACGATGGTGTCGTATATCGCGTTCCGTTGTCCTGCGGACGCGAATACATTGGACAAACCGGCAGGTGCATAAATACCAGATTGAAAGAACACAACAAGAATGTAAATGATGGTGACCAGGGCCATCTTAGCACGCACTGTCGTAATTGTGGCAATGAGTCTGCACGTCGCCGCAGAAAACCTTGCGCGCCTGCGTTCCAAAAAAGCACAATCGTTGCTCGACACAATGATCAGTGTGTTAGGGAGATAATCGAGGCGGCAAGTATTGCTCGTGCAGAGGACAGGTGTGTAAGCATGCCATCAGTTGTTCTAACCAAGAAAGAGCTGAAGTTTCTGGATCGATGGTGATTGTCCTAATCTCCTATGCCTTTCATGCTGATTGCTTTGCCTGCCCTTTCCTGCTGAAGGTTCAAATGTGTATAAATGCGTGGCCTATCAGGAAAATAAATAGTTGGAAGTCAGCGCTCTTTTCACTCTGTCTGTCGTCGTCCCTTCTTGTGGTTCGCGCTGCAACACATGTTACTTAACAGACCCCTCGATAAGGGGTGCCTTAAATGCACTGCACTGACAGGCACATAACCTTGGTCTCCTGGAGCTTCATGACTCACGGCTCGAACTTATGTAATGGTCACTACGTAATGATAAGAGTCTGCCAAGTAAGTTATTTCAATGTGCTCCGTTCTCTACAAGAAAATAGAAGAGTTAAAAAAATGGTGATCTTAAAGCCACTGCCTAATCCATAATGCACTATGTACCCCCAAGACACCACCAAATTATTTGAAATAATTGTTTCATAGCCATCCAACGCAAATACTAAATTAAGTTGGAGAATTAGTTGATTTTAATTGCTCTCGACAGTAATATAAAAAGTACGAAACGCATATTTTAATTCGGAAAATGGCATTTTTGAACCGAATAGGTACTGAGACTCTTTCTTTATGCCATACCTCCGGCGCCCCTATATCCGCCTTCACGAAATCCAGCACGTGGCATACAGTATTTTCTTTCAGTAAATAATCAGTCCACGTCATCGAAATCATATTCCTTTGCTCTCATGTATTCAGCCATTTGTTTAGAATGTTCCATTATTTTTGCTTAGTGCTCAGCATATTAATTGTTAAACATCCTTATTTCGGTTTGCATACCAAAACCGGGGGAGAGCAGGCAAATGTATCAACATCTGACGAAGGCCCACCCACGCTGTAATAGGACTGCCATGAACTAATCACGCGCGCAACCTGGACACATTTCTTATTGTGTAAATAGTTTGTACATATTACTTCTCCCCTTATCCTCTCTTCCTGTCCCCTCACCTCTTTCATTTCATTTCTCCATTCTGCCTGCTGTCCTTTATTTCCGCTGCCCCAGCTCAGGTGCTTCAGTATCAATGGCAGATGCCGGGGCTGGCAAAAATCTTATCCTTCCTTTCTATTATTATTTGAATAAACCACTACTACTACTACAAAATAAATGCAAAAATCATCGCACGAATATATGCACTATACAAAATGAAAGAGATTATACGAGGTGAAATATGCACAGAAGTACACAATGGAAAACAGGCTGTGTATAATACGTATTTCCGGTAAATCAAATATAGAGGATATAAAAATATATTACTCTAAGAGAAAATAAAATACGCAAAAGTAATACGTATATGAATACAAGGCATCAGAGGGACAAACGTCTAGACAAAGTTGTCTTGAAAAAGAAAATTTGAAACTCAGAAAGTGTGGGTGAAGAGTTGTGCTTAGGTTTCTAAAAGTAATCTCACCATGCGCTTTTTAAATATATGATCCCTACAATTTTCGAGGGCTGAATTAAGATCTGTGTGTAGATATGTAATAAGCTAAATATGAGGTGTGTCAGTCCCTCAAAGCCATAGTTTGTACGAAAATTCGGGACGTTTTACTTCCTGTGACGTAGACTATATGATATTTCTTCAAAATGTTCGACGTGGTTGGCAATTGTTTTGTGTGAAAATTATTAATAATCAAGTTGAATTTTTAGGTTGATAATAATATATATCTTGAGCTTACATGATGCCCTACCTGCAGCCCACAGTAAGTAATATCCATATTAGTTCTCAGTATATCGAAAACGCAGTTACCCTCAGCACTGTGGTCCAACAAATTTCTCATGCATCGCGCCAAAATACACAAAACGCACGCACTTTCAAAAAGCTTGCCGCAAAGCGACCCCCACCACTGCACGTATTCGTCGAAATAGCCAAAATTTGTTGGGCCACATGGCCGAGGCTGTCTGCTTTTCCGGACTTGATGTGGATAGTACTTACAACAGGCTAAACCACTCTGAATTATTGAGGATACTAACAGTAATACTTAAAAAGTTGACTGTTCAGTATGCCTTCACCAGCGTACTAGTCACCTCTTTTACGTGCATTCTGAAGTGCTATACAATTGACAATATTTTAAAAATGCGCTCTTCTTACTGAAAACACTTTTAGTTCCAAATTCTAGAAAATCACAGATGAAACACAGGGTATAAATTAAGTGCAACGTGCGCCAGCATGCCGAAGGGAGGACTCGAAATCTTTCCCTGCTTGAAAAGCAACATGGACTAAGAGGCCGTGGCCAACTAGGCAAAAACGCTGACTTTGATCTTCTCAACAGGGTACAGAAACTGTCAGTAGAACGTTTTTCCCTCCATGGCGGTCAGGTATCCTCCAATGAGTGGTGGGTGTCAGAGCTCTACTTGGAAAGCGTTTCGTGCGATTCCGCCTCCTCATTTTGTAGAAAACTTTCACGGGAAGCAAAATAAGCCTTCCGAGTACGGTTCATTTCCTGGTGGTCCCATTTGAGAGGCATCCGATGGCATGAATTCAGAGCCATATATTATGTTGCGTACAGCTGTCACGCATTTTGCCCACGAACGTAGCGCAGGTGGAAAATATCTGCCAGGAAAAAAGAGTTGACGCTTATTTCTACCGCAAGAGAAAAGTTGCCAGGTAGCACTAAAGACTAGGCCACAAAGAACGAAGCTGTTTGCCAAGCGAACAAATCAAGCAAGTGCCTGTTCGCTTGAATCATACCAAGCAATTCTGGGCAAACGCATTTTCGAATGACAAACCATTTATTAACGCATTTTTTTCACATAATGTAAGATTTCGCAGTTACAATCAACATAACAATCAACGTAATACAATACAATCAACATCTGCAGATCACCCAACGGAGGTCTTGAATTTTTTTCTACTAACAATTTTGCTATCATCAAAATTGTTTCCGATTGCTATTCCATGGCAGTCTTAACTGTTCGATGTGACCAATGGAAACACTCTAAAAGAAAGATCTTGTTCCATATCAGAAGAATGGATCATGATCTTCTATATTACTGTAAGAGTATCTTGCAATTTTTCAATTTTCAGAATTTTTGTCCAGAATTGCTGGACATGATTGTTTTATTGGACAGCTTTAGAGTGAAGGACAGGGTGAGGTGAGGTGGGCACATTAGCTGCTCCACATGTATTTGCTTCCGCATCAGTTAAATTCAGATGAGTACATGATCACCTCTATGAGCACGAAAGTACAGCCAAGGAGAAGACGCTTGGAAGTCACCAAGATTATCATTTCTCAGCGTCTGGTATGAGCCTCTGTTTGAACAAAAAGTGTAGTCGCCAGTGATGTGATAAAATGCCGAAGATAAGCTTTCGATGCATATCATATTTGCATAGGCCGCAACGCATATATGAGCATCTATTTATTTCCTGTGTTTCAATTGGCCAATTTTATAAAGGTACCTGCGTTGCCAACCATGCGCAATTCGTGCAGCTTTCTTGAAATGTAACGTCGATTGCATCGAAACCGGCTGAACTTTTTATCCAGGTTGCATAACAAAACCGCTGAACAATCATGCTAAAAACTCGACCAGAGACAGGGTAGCATTCGGAAAGCACCCTTTTTGTTCAAGGGTTAATAGCGGTTCCCAAATGGCGCTGCTTTAATTCATATTACTCACCAGGTCATGGGCAGCACAGGAGTTCATTTAGGACTCTGTGGCTCTCGTGTTAACTTTCTGCATTAGAACAAATTTCCTAGAGTCTAATTTCTAACCAGAGCATCAGCATCGTCAGCCTCTAATTACACCCACTGCAGGGCAAAGGTCTCTCACAAGTCTATCCAATTAACCCTTTTCATTGCCAGTTGCGCCAACCGTATCCCCGCAAAGTTCTTAATCTCATCCGCCCACCTAACTTTCTTCCGCCCCTTGCTAGGCTTGCCTTCTCTTGGAATCCACTCCGTTACCCTTAAAGGTGTATCCAGACGAAGGACCACGCACCTGTTTTGGCCCGTGGACTAGCAGTCACGTGGGGTTTTGCTTCCGGCCTACGAGGTCCGCGCATGGTCCGCGGGCCGGATCGCGCGTGAAATGCGAGAGCATTTTTTTCTGCCGGCGGACCACTGACTTTTTAGCCCACTCGCACACATCAAGTCTGGCAACTACACCACACTGGTCTTTCCCGACTGAGTGCTCCCGGCAGTCGAAGCGACACCAGCGAAATTAGTTTTGCTTCCACTGTTAACATGTCACCATGGTCGGACGACAATACGTTTTACTTTTTAGCCTTAGTACAGCTTTATGGCTCGTTCATAATTGGGCATTCGGCGGCGAGAGCGAGCAAAATTAGTCGCAAAGTCGGCGCTCGCGACGTACACGGATATGGTTAGAAAAGAACAATTGACGCTGACTACGTGCCATAAGCGTATGCACTCTCATGTACGCTAAACGCAGGTATTTTCGGAACGTTGCAGCATTTCTCACATTTCCCACATTTAGTTCAGCGTATGCAAACACAGACGGAAGGATACGTTAAGTCTTGTGGCGCCAGCTAGTTGTTAGGACGGGTAACTATTTCTGTCAACAAACGTACGCTCCACTTAAGCCTAGAAGGGGCACAATCGTCACTCTAAATAAAAAAATAAAGCAAATATTTCACTCATACGTCTTCTTATAGGCGAGGTGAGACCAAGCGAGAAGTGAGTGCGCCATTTATTGCCAGTGAAAGCAACAAAAAAGGCCGTAACAACGATGAATACAGTCCGAAGCGAGCGGTCCTTCTTGGAAGCGCGCCGCCTTATTTGCCGCCGTGGGAATGCTACCTCCTCCTCACCGCGGCAGAAATCTGTCCCGTAGTGATCGAGCTTTCCGCTGGGTATTTAGGCGAAATCTCTGCCAGGGCCGCGGATTCCGCTAGTTCTCGCCGCCGAATGTCGAAGCGTGAGACGAGCATTGCTGCAGGCTTATCACAGAGGCTTGGCCCGCCTTGTCGTCTGCTCTTTTGGTCCGTCGTGTGGATGCTGTCGCCGGCCAGACCCGGCCGGGCAACGCGCGGTCGACCCCACGTGACCAGTCCGCGGGCCATTCCGTGGCCCACCATCTGGACACACCTTAAGGACCAGCGATTATCTTGTCTTCGCAGTACATGCCCTTCCCAAGCCAATTTCTTTCTCCTGATTTCGACTGTGATGTCATTAAACCGCGTTTGTTCCCTCATCCAAACGCGGTTTTATGACATCTTGCTCGAAACAAAGAGAAATGAATAAAAAAAACTACTAAAACTGGTTTTTGTTAAGACGAAGGCGTCAAAAATATGCGCAAACAAAAACATTACAAAATCGTTTTCTCTGAAACGAGTGGGCTGAATGATTACTTGCAACAACCACTCACCGTGAGACTGAGATGATGTGCGCATAACTAGCGCTGCAGAACTTATTTATGCCATTTTCACAAATTGTTTCTCTTTTCTCTAGACGGGATCTCTCGAAGGTCAGCATTTTCGGAAGACTGGTGAGCTCGTGTCGCTGAGCGAGCAAAACCTTGTCGACTGCGTTCACGAAAACTACAATGCCTGCTACTTGGGTAACGCCTGGACAGCCTTCCGATACATATGGGATAACGCAGGCGTCGATACCGAGGAGAGCTATCCGTACGTCGGAAGGGTAAGTACGCTTCTTGAAATTACCAAACAAAGTAAATGCCGCAAGACCATGGCATCCGCGGCCCTACATCGGCAGATAAAGCCCGCTCTGTTCAAGTCAGCTGTCAGTGAATTTTGTGCCCGCTAAACATTATTTACCACGAAGATACGTACTCTTGGCAGGAATGCACAATTACCATGCATTGTTCTAATTTTAGAAAGTTTGGAGGTAGTGTTCTGATCACCTATGAAAAGTTTCCCGCAGGTCATTATTACTAAGCCATTTCAGAAAGCAATCAGATGGCTCGTGGCAGTCAGTTTTTGGAAAAAAAGCTTTTTAAGTGAAACAAATTGCCTGCATATAGTCTGTATGCCATATGTCCTTTGCGGTGTATGTACCACTTAGGCACAGGTGGTATCCTGTAGGATTCATTCCATTATTTCAGTGCCAGTAAATTTTTTTCTGCTGGTTTCGATAAAGGTTTAAAGCTACTGTATTGTCCATAAACTTGTAATTCAAAGAACATCGCAGTGTCTTCCCGCTCCGTCATCATCTGTAAAAATTTCTGAACTGTAAAACGCCAGTTCACTATCCATATGTCCATTTAAAAGAAAAGCCAAGTTATGGTTAGAAGACCTAACCTTTCACTGTTGATTTTCTTTTTGTTTCTCAAGCTTCAAATGCAGCTTTTCACCCAGAATACCGCCGGATGCCACCGCATTTAGTCTATCGTCAAGTTGGAGCTTCGCGAAACGGTTATCATTTTCTACTTTGGTAGAATGCACTCCTTTAGTGTAATGCACTCCTAGCGATTTGTGGTGCACGTTATGCATCGGTAAGAACTTGGGAATTTTCCGGCCTATTTTATTTCTCTGTGCACAGTTTAACAAAACGTAGTGGCACCAATGGTCATTGTAGCGAGTTCCTCATAAAGTATAACTCATTAGGTTATTGACCACAAGCAAGCATTTCAAGCGTCTGAAAGCAACGCGGGAGGTTGTCAGGAGACCAGGGACCACAAACAATTTTGCAGTAAAAAACTGTTTAGGAAGCTCACCCGTGATGGCCATCATGCAGTCGTCGTTGTTGATGTCGCCTCTGAAGCTATGGCAGTCTTGTTGCTTTCATCTGTTCGAGTGGCACGTACCCACAGGGGAGGGGGGGTATCACTCATCACGCAGTCAATCGCAACGGATTCCGGTGCATGAACGCGGGCGCTCCTGGCTGCTTCGTCTAGTTCGCGGCTGAAAGCGTCGCGCGGAGCTGGGCTATCTAATGGTCCGCTCGCCGGTTGAGCGCTAGCGATGGTGGGGACGTTGTAGCTGCGTCACGCGACTAGACCGAGCGCACTTCCGTGCGCCCGTGCCCACTTCGTCTCTTTTTTTTTCTTGCGGTTGAGAGCGAAGCACAGAACAGCGCCCGTCCGGTGTTTCGTGTTTCTTCTTCTCGTCCTCGATCCGTTGCGCTGTGTCAATCTGTGTCGTAGAAAGTATGAACAAACTAGACTACGCCAGAATTCTCTTAGAGAGCAGGTGCCATGACCAACGCGGGATGATTCGACCGGCCGCAGCCAGCAGCCGAGATTCGGCATGCTCATGAGCGTGAGAACAAGCGTAGCAGTAGCACAAGCCAGCCGTACGCGAGGGAAAACGCAGAGCACCAGGGCTACACGGTCAAACCTAACATTATCTCCTGATGAACGCATCATATTTTCTGGACTAGAGGGAAGCATCCGCCCTATGGTGTTCCTTAGCCGTGCCAGGCCAGAAGTGGAGCCGCTGTCTAGCGTGCTCGCAAAGTCGAAAGTCGGAGGCAACGGGTGACAGCTTTTGAGGCGAACTGCTCGTGCTAAGATGTGCCTCAGCCACTGTTGCTTATTGAGGCAACAAATTATTTTCTATGCTTAGAAAAGAAGTTCTCACAAAATGGGGCACAAGATGTCGTAGAACGTAGGCTAGTTATCATATACTCGCTGCCCTTTTGCCGTCAAACAAAATGCTAGCAGCGACACTATGAAGTTTCATTAGGAATCGTTGGCTACTGAGAACACGCTACCAATAAATTTAGTGCTGAAGGTGCACTAAGCACGCGGCGTACATTTTCACAAATTGTCTCGGTTGTCCCAAATTCGTTACACTGGGCATTAAAGGGGACCCTACTCCTCTCTTCCTGTCCCCTGACCTCTTTCATTTCATTTCTCCAATGGGCCTGCTATCCTTTATTTCCGCTGCCCCAGCACAGGAGCTTCAGTATCGATGGCAGATGCCGGGGTTAGCAAAATTCTTTGCCTTCCTTTTTATTATCATTTTAATAAAAAACACATATTACTACTACTTTAAAGGGACCTAGGTGGCTTTATTCGTAGAAAATATGCATGCGCATGCGGTGGTTCTGTTACAAATCCTCTTCTCGCAACTGGTCTCTGTTGAGTGGCGTGAGTCAACAGCTGTTTGCATGCGGGTGAAGCACTGGAAAAAAAAACTGAACCTCGCTCTCTGTGCGTCCAGAAGCAGCCGTGCAAATTCAAGAGGGCCAACGTGGGCGCCAATGTGACTGGCTACGTGATGCTCAAGCGACGCTCCGAGAAGGACCTGAAGGCCGCCGTTGCGACTGTAGGGCCCGTCTCCGTGTTCATAAATTCCAATTTCACGCCAATATGGCTATACAAAGACGGTAAGAAGAATCGGTACAACCTCGGTGTGTTTTTGTAGTGCATGCCTGAGCGTTTTATTGATTTTTAAATCGCGTGGAAAGAGCCGCCGTGGTGGCTCAGTGGTTAAGGCGCTCGGCTGCTAAGCCGAAAGACGCGGGCTCGATCCCAGCCGCGGTGGTCGAATTTGGGTGGAGGCGAATGGCTAGAAGCCCCTGTACTGTGCAATGTAAGTGCACGTTAAAAAACCCCAGGTGGTCGAAATTTCAGTAGCCCTTCACTACGGGGCGACAGTGATGATGTCACATGTGTCAATTAAACACCAAGGACCAATCACAGCACGTCGCCAAACTCGAAAACCCATCCATACCGCTTGATTTGGGAGGCTCCGATAGTATCGACACCGCCACCGTAAAGGGCAAGCGCAGCAGGGCGCATCAGCGTGTCAGGTGGGCGGATGAGTGTATAAATTAAAAAACGAAAACTCCTTATGGCCACGACCGGGACTCCAGCCGCCGGCGGCGCGAACAGATCAGCTTCGCCAGCCACTGCATTAGACAACTACACAGCCTCGCCGCCCTCAAACGCCCCACATGTTGTCCTCGTCAGGTGTGAGTCTCTCGCGCTGTGCTTTATATGTCGTCGTCTTCATCATCTTCCATCCCTGCTAACATCACTCCAAAACCAAGAATACGCAGGAGCCTGCACACGCAAGCCCATATTCGAACGCGTGGCTGGTTTGGACGGTAAAATAGCGAAGGGGAAATCGCGACACGGCGGCCGGGTTTGAACCCGACTGCGAAGGTTCGAACCCGACCGCGAACCCGACTGCGAAGGCCGCGTTTCAATGGAGGTGAAACGCAATGGCGCCCGTGTGCTGTGCGATGTCAGTGCACGTTTAAGATCCCCAGGTGGTCGAAACTATTCCGGTGCCCTCCACTACGACACCTCTCTCAGTCCCTCCGTTATTCCTTCCCTAAGGCGCGGTTCAGGTGTCCGCCGAGATGTTAGACAGATACTGCGCCATTTCCTTTCCCCAAAAACCAATCTTCTTTCATTTTCCCCCGTGTCAGTTCACAGCTGCTCCCGGTTGAGCATGGACTCGCATCCGAGAACTCCAGCCACAAGAGTTTGCAATGGGTGCAGAATATGTGCAAAGAGGGCAATACTTATGAAGTTTTTTCGCCTTTACGCGATGAGGTTTAAAACGTAACCGTAATAAATTCTCGTTGTGCTGAAACCCTTTAGTGTGCTTGGCCAGAGCACGTCCTGAAAGGCATTCGGCTGTTAAACGAAAGATAAATAAAAGATACGTGCCTTAAAATTGCCAGCTGATGTAAAATAAACACTCGTTATCGTAGGAGAGTTTCTAATGACCTCTTCACTGTGTAGGTATCATCGATGATCCAGAATGCACGAGCGATGACCTAGATCATTTCGTCCTTGTGGTCGGCTATGGAGTCAAGCACGGAAAAAAGTACTGGCTCATAAAGAACAGGTAGTGTGCCCTATAAGGATAAGAATTAATTTGGTGCCCGCTATGAGAGCAAGGTATGTGTTATGAGGCCAAATATAACTGAGCTTTGTTTACCACACGATGAGCGTTAGTATACTGTAACATGCTCTGATCAAGACCGCTATAATAACACACAACAAAATACACGTTATTCGCTTGCCAATATAAAAATCCCATACATAACTGCACTAGCGGCTGTAAGTTTATTTTGATTCTCTTTCTCGCTTCGTTTGCAATAAACTCCTCTGTGTTGTTGCGTTCCTTTAGTCCTGTATTTTTTTTGTCTAGTTATCTGACTCCTACAAAGTAACACGAAGCATTAACTATCATTGGTTCAAGACTTACTAAACTATCCCTCAGTGCACTATAATTACAAACTACCCCTTCTTCAAGTCTCACTGACATGCACTCAGGCAACAAACTGAAAAGCGGCTCGCACAAATGTTCATATACATTTTTTTCTTCAGGGTCCAACAGGCATCTTAGAGGGCGATGGTATTGAATAATACGATTCAAAATGTGTTTGTGCACGGCAGGGTGTTAGTATTAGTTCTATGTAAACCGAAGTTCTAAGTTAACTGTGGTTACCTAAGAGGAGAGTATTTCTGATGAAAATATCGTTTCACTCACAGAGTGCATACGCACTAGGCGCAAGTGACATCGGAAAAATGTCCTACATAACTACGATAGAAACTTCGTGAAGGTGATCGACGGCGTTGAACCTCCTATGTTTTTTGAATAAAAGGCGCGCACTGTCCTTCGTGAATGATATGATTGATTATATTCTGCTTTTTTTATGAATCAAATGCGCTTGATGTCCTAAGAATGTATCTGAATGGCAATGTTTTGTCTCCTCGTTCATACACTGTCAGAGTCTTCTGCTTTAAGACACTCTGCCAGAGACTGCTCCTTGAAGCACTTTCAAACTAGAGAGCGAGAACGTTACAGTGCTGAAAAAGAAAAAGAAGGTGCTGAAGCACACGCTGAACTGGCGCGAACAGAAACAAGTCCTGAATTTGAAGCAACTAGGCACCCGCTTCAAGCATCCTCACTGCTGGTTATGGATTTATAAATAATGTGCGCGGGCAAATCGTCTTTCTTGGTGCAATTTAAACTTACAGATCTATTATTATTGATCTTAAAGACACTGTTATAACTGTCTGAGTGGAAAACAGTTGTTTTGTTGCAATCGCCTGCAGGGATAATGGCTCGTGTTATTCTTAAAATCCACCGCTTGTTAGATGAAAAAATCTACTTCTCGTTCCGCCTCATTTCCCACCCTTGGCATTACGAGGTAAAGGGGGCGGTACAATAGCCATCTTCCGAGAGTTTATTGTGCATTAGTCTCGCCTTGTGATGCTTGGGAGTGTTTGCTGTGGCGCCTAAGTACTGATATTTGTGGCTTGCAGCTGGGGCCCCAACTGGGGAAAGAAAGGTTATGCGATGATCGCCCGCGACAAGAATAACATGTGCGGCATTGCATCGTATGCTTCGTACCCACTTGTTTAGCGACGAACCATGCAAGAGAAACAACAAATAAATGACGCAGAGAACTGCTCGGAAACATTATTGTCGTCTTTTATTTCATGTTGGTTCTTTTATGCATCCGTTTGAAAGTGAGTGAGTTGCGCCGCCCTCATTGCCTCTTGCTCCTTGCAAAGTGTAAGGTTACGTACGTTCACAAATGGCGCTGGTCGAACCTTTGCAGGGATTCTTTGCCTTTCCAGTGGAAGCCGCATGTACGCTATATAAATGCATTCCAGTGGAAGTCGCATGTACGCTATATAAATGCATTCATAAAGTTAGCAAAGTGGTTTTGCGTTTATGTGTAACGTTACACAAAAAGCTGACAGAAATCGACGTTAAGAACAGCGTGTCAACGATTGATAAAAACCGGAATGTCACGTTGCTCTAGCATTTGGGTGCTATTTGGGCATAACTCTGGGTAAATTATTGCAGTATCGGAGAAGTCTCATTTTCAGAGAATACATCAGTGCCTTCTGTCAAAACGAAGCTTCCCCTTCGATTCCTTCCCTTCCCCTTCCCTTGACACTTCCGGCCAAGCTGTTGTCTTGCTGTTGCGCAGAGGAAACGCAGAACCAGAAAAATTTAGATTGTTTTCGTATTACCGCATGATTTTGCGCTATGAGATCGACAGGAGAGAGCGCACTTCAATCAGGATTTCTGTGTAAATGTCTCAAGGTGTGCCGCTGGTTTCCGGCATTTACACTCAAGGCTCACCAATAGGCTCAATCGTCGGGAACAGTTGGGGATAAGAGTTAATGAAGAATACCTAGGTAATTTGAGATTCCCTGATGGCATTGCCTAGCTAAGTCACTCTGTGGATGAGGTACAAAGCATGATAAATGAATTAGGAAGGCAGAGCCGAGCGGTAGGTTTTAAAAGCCTGCCGTTTAAAGTTTGCGTTCCCACGCGCCTGTCCCTCTCAGCCCAGACGGCTTTTAGAAGGCAGAGAATGAATACGTACGGCTCTGCAAGATTCTGTGTGGTGAGTAAAAAGCTAGAGAGACTAAATTCTCAGCAGCGGAGTACTAAAGCTCACCTCGGAGTAAGAGTTTCATCCTCAAGTTTTGAATTGTTTGGTGCGCAATATCTTAGGGTATGACCAGTGGTATCCTTTTCTAAAAGACACAGCCGTGTTGAATTCTCAAAACCATCGCTTGCTTAAGAGAAAAGCTGAGGCACTCTAAAATTCAGTGCCTAATATTTTTCCTCTCAAAGCAAATATGTTGACCCTGTATGTTTGTCTAGATTCATAGGTACGCCCTCCTTTTCTGGACGTCATCAGCTAGCGTCATCTGCCGGTCGCCAGTACCGAGCACTGTGTAGCTAAAATATATTTCAGGCTTGCAATATTGCGAAAACGAGAGCTCTGAGAGATTCTGCGCGAATACCGGGATTGTCGTGGGCAACTCTTCCTCTCCTGGGTGCAAAATATGAGCTATAAACTGCTGCCTGCGCTGTAACCATGGGCAGCAAACACCTTGTATGGTCCTTACTGCTTTATAACAAAGAATGGAGGTGGGTTCAAAATAAAAACGTTCCTGCAAATAAAAGAAGATAGCGCAATCCGTTGAGCTTTCGCGAAAACGCTCATTAATAACACAAGCGCTGTCATTTTCTCGCTCTGAATACGTTGTAGAGCATGCTTAGTCAGGACACAGCGCACAAAATGCGGTCCACGATGGACCGCGGTCCATTATGGGGGCGACAACGTTGTTTTTCTTTCAAGGAAGCTTTTATTAGGAAGCGCAGCTGTGGCTCAGCTCACATGAGCCATGATATACTGAGCGAAAGCTCTGTTAAGCATGGCTAGAAACTGTTTTGCTTCGGTTCATCTTTATTTTTGTAATACTTCAGTGAGACCAAATAACGTGATGCATCCCGTACCACAAGTGCAAGAGCAAGCGTCCAGAGTGGCGAAGATGACTGCCAAGCGCAAGAGCGAATCACGTGGCACATCACATGCCACAGCGAGCGAGGAGGAGCGGCCGAGCAGCAGCCAGCGCAGCGGTGGACGTGACTGCCAAGCGCGCAGCTATGGCGTCGATGAAGAAGATCAAGGCACCTGCCACGCGCGATTTTGCACATGTGCGCCTCCCGTTAAAGTTCAAATCCAAGAGCCAGATGACCTTCAGGCTCAGCATAGGAGGGGTAGAGCTTTTCGCTCTAAAACAAATATTGCAGAGACACTGTTCTATAATAACTCCTTGTTTACTGCTAGTACAGCGAAGGGCCTTAAATATATGCCAGAATAAGTGCGTAATTTGTGCCTCTGCCTAAAAGGCAGAAGGCGGGCTACTGAGCTTGAAGCGGACGTCCCGTTCGCACTCATCCTCTGCCGGAGGAGACATCCTGGCTGGTGGACCGTGTGCTATCCACGCAAAGTCCAGGTCCGTCATCATCTCAGGCCTCAGCGTGTCCGCCTTCATAGGAGGCACGTAGCGGCGCGCCAGCCGCCTCCTGAGCGCTTCTAAGAGCGGCTTGGGGAGCGAGATGTGCTCCCCGTACGTTAGCAGGTCATGCCTGCTCAGGTACCTGCGCGTCGAAACAAGCGTCGCCACGGTCAGCACGTCCGTAATTGCCGAGAGCAAAGAATGTAATGCCGATCGTCACAAGCAAGAATACAAACAGAAAGCAGCAATATTTCCAAGTTGCACATCATGGTGTGAGTAATAAACAATTGTCTCGGACATGTGTTCTATATTCGCGGTGGCTCAGTGTTTATGGCACTCGACTGCTGACCCGAAAGACGCGCGTTCGACTCCGCCGCGGCGGTCGAATTTCTATGGAGGCGAATTTCTAGAGGTCCCTGTACTATGCGATGCCAGTGCACGATAAAGAACTCCAGATGATCGAAATTTCCTCAGCACTTCACTACGGCGTCTATCATAGCCAGAGTCACTGTGGGACGTTAAAACCCCCTAAGCCATAAACCATATAATGTTCCAAGGACATGGCGCTAAATGTGCCAGGTACACCACGAATTGCAATACAATTGCGCGACATGCGAAGTGAAGGCCTCATGGAGTGGCACGTGGTGTCTAATGTTAAAAAGCTGCACATGGGCTATGGTAGACGTCTTAGTGAGAACGGGGGTGGGGAGGGGGAGGTCAAGTACGCTATCCAAGAGCAATTAATAAACATCTCCTTCATAAGCAACAACGCAGGCTTCTCAACTGCGGCACAGCAGCGACAGAAACGAACCTGTCGAAAGAAAGCAAGGAAGATAAATTTTCATTTTCGCTTTACACCGCCTTTCCCTCTACTCTTCTTCAACAAACGTAGCGCCATCCATTCTTCAAGAGAATTTAATATCAGTGCTAGAATTGGGTTTAAGCGACAAAGGACAGCGCACCCTTACCCAAATTTATTTATACAGTCGAAAGACTGTCCATAGACTTCTCTCCATAAAGTCTATAGACTCTCTCTCTCTATAGACAAACCCTAGAGAACAGTGCATTGGCAATACAAATCCTATACACAGTCTATAGACAATCTATAAAATTATGGCCATACACTTTTAGCAGGCTTTTTAGAGAAAGTCTATAGACTATAAATACACGAAAATAAATATCTATTGGAAGGAAATGAGCCCATAAGAAGTCTATAGACCATTTTTGTAAGGACAGGAAGGAACGAAGTTGACAGGACAGAGCGCTTCAACTTTTTTTCGTTCCTGCGCTGTCCTCTGCGTTTAAAACGAATTTCACTAATGCCCCAACTATCCTGAAAAAATGTCATCGCAAGCTCAGTGCATTCGTCGAACAATAAATGTGAACTGCAATCCTGCCTTCCTACAGACCGGATGATTTTTTTTAATTATTCGCCTGCACTATCGAAAACAATGTCTGCGATATGGCAGCGGATGATTCATCACAGGGTGGCTACAAACGTCCTCTGATTATAAGGAGCGGAATATATGTTTGTTCTAACAACTCTACTGAGGGAACACGAAAGCAGAAAATTGCTTTCTGAGAAAAGGAAAGGGTGCGGTAATTGTCTCACATATCGGTGGTCACCTGAACTGCGCCGTAAGCGAAGGGAGGAAGGTGGGAGTGAAAGAAGAAAGAGAAAAGAAGGTGCCTTACTCGGGTGCTCCGGAGAAATTTCTACAGTTGTCTGCTTTAGTGCCATTCGTATTTTGAATTGTGTATTTCCTTTTTTATTATTGTGTAGCAGCCTAGGAATTCCCCTTCTTTCCTACTGTCCTCATAGCTAATTATGCGTGTTCTTGTGAAAAAGTCTCTACGAGTTCGCACTCCAAGCACACTTTTGAAAAATTCTAGAGGACAGTAAATCTCCGCCTTAAGAGTATGACAATAGGTTCCTTCAGCGTCCCAGAATCCTCTTTGCGCATCACTTCGCCCGACAGGGACACTGTCCTTTCTTTCATTATCCCTCAGCGATTAGCCTACTTTTAGGAGTACAATGCGATAACATTAGAGATCCCTCCCGCGCAAGTACTCTTTCTCTGATGCCTTGGTTCTGCTTGCATGCCCATATGTGCAGAAGTGTTCTTTATCTGCTTTACATTAATATAGTGCAGGAAGTCTCGTACGACTGCTAGCTCAGTGGTGCAGCGATCATGCGACTTTGTTGTAGCCCGCGTTGACCGAGCTTCCAAAGGGAATAATCCTTCCTTCGTTACGTCCATTATTACGTTATAACGAGGTTCATAGCCTGTCTAATCTGACCTGTAATGGAGCGAGTAGATGGCCTCAAAGGCGCAGAAGCGGTGCGCCATGCTGTCTCTTATCAGGTCTCGCACGGCCAGCGCCACCAGGCGGTCCAGCACCGACAGCAGGATGTCCTCGGAGGTGAGGACGTACGCGATGAGCTGCATGTATATCTCCACCACCTGACGTGCGTCGCAGTGCACGAGAATCTTGGAGAGCGCAGCTGAGGCCAGTTCTGGTTCTTCTCGCAGCATGTCCTGCGCCGCAGTAATGCGGGAAGATGTTGAAAACGGGAACCATCGATCATGCATTTACTTTTGATGGTGTTAGTGCCCTAACTGATCTTTTCAAAAAGCATATACATAGTAACCCAAAACAACAAAGACGACAGACCAGAAGACGGGACAAGCGCTAACTTTCAACTGAAGGTTGGACAGCACCTTGTAAGCATGGCCGAAATCTAGATCATCCGAACGTGTGCATGTTTCCATTCTGTTTGATTAAAACTTCAGTGTAAAGTTAGGGCTCCTCCAGTCTTCTAGTACATCATCTTTGTTGCCCTGCGTTACTATGCATATGCGAAACCAAACAGCCCAATTTACTATTATTTTAAAGAAATTATTATTGCCAGTGGACCTAATAACACTGCATCAAAATGCTTTACGGAAAGACTATCGCCCTCCTCCCTCAACCCCCCCCCTCTTTTGACGTGATTAATATATGATTTGGTGTGACGTCCAAATGTAAATAGAGCTAATATTACTTAGCAATAGCCGCTTAGTTTCATGTCGGGGTATATCTACTTGGAATTGCTCGAAATCGCGTAAACGCACAAGAGATCATGTTTCGTGAAATTAGAGTCACTTTCCATGTTCAAGCAAATAACACTGGCAGGAATGAGTATAACTTACACTCGTCCAACCTCTTAGTGGCTCTGGCTGCAGAGTTTAAAGTATCAGCGATGCACTTCAAACTTGGCATTGTTTTGCTGCACATAGTTTTCGACTGAAGCTGTCTGTGTATGTGTGTGCGATTGCGTGTGTGCGTGCACACGCGTAAGTGCACGCGTGTTTGAGCCCTTGCGTGGGTTTGAATCCTTGGAGAAGGTCTTAGTCATCACATTCGTGACTCGAATTCCAGGCGACGCCCCACTGTGTAAATTTTCAGTACTCCAGTGCCAGAAATCTGAAATTGTACGCACTAAGCAAACGCTACGATCTAAGTCATGAATACGGAACCTGTAATAGTCGGCATTGTTCCGAATCATAAGGCTTCATCAACAAAATAATTTTATGGATGCGAACGCAAAATGTATGTGCACTGCGGCAAATTCTGCAAATTAATAAACTCACTGTGGTCTGATGAGAATCCACCGTGGGGCAACATAAGCGTTCTATAGCCAACAGAAGCTACGACGGATATGACGCCAGTGGTTGAAAAAGGAAGGCGAACCAGGCCTGGAAAACTATTTGTTACACGGTTCTTTCTGAGCAAAACTACCAGCCCCAATTGCCGTACCAATATTGTACTTCACCTGGATGGTCATGCGTGCCATATAGAACACAGTGGACGAGGACGCGTTGACGAGGGTGCGAAGTAAGGAGGCCAGCAGGTGTTCCAGGTTGCATGGCTTCAGGCGGCGGCAACGGCGGGCCACTGCACTGCGTACTACGTCCAACGCGACGCGAACCACGTGTTCGTTGGTGCTGAACAGGTAGTTGTGCAGCACCAGCGCCAGCTCGTCCAGGAAGTCCTCCAGAAGAACCAGCTTGGGCGCGTCACACTTTAGAGAAGCCAGCGCCACCACACCGTCCGCCTCGGTGAAGCGGCGGAGATTCTGCAGCACCTGGCGGCACGAGCAGCATCTATTCATCCTATGAGTCTGTCGCCACGTAGAGATGCGCCACGGTAGGAAGCCCGCTCTCTCGTGGTTTGACGAGGAGAAAGCCATCGCGGTTACAACTTCGCTGAAGGCTTCCAGTGTTCTGCATATCTTTTTGTGTTTCAGCTACCATCATGGCATTGCCCCAGCGCCAGGCTGGATCACATGAACAGGTGTTTTATCTTGCGTTACTTAAGCTTTCATTCCTCACAAGCGTACGTTGTAAAGGCAGAGCGCTGTAATGTCAATTAAGTCTCACTCGTACTTGGTGCGCTACAAGATAACACTGTTCCAGTCGAGGCAGGTCTCTAATCAAAGAAATAAAAAGGAACATACAAACCAATAAATTAATTCGCAACGACAGTGGATGTGTTAGTTTCCTGCCTCTACTTTCTCTTTCCATAATACCCTGGCAATGCTGCGCTGCAGTGGCTTCTATTATTCACTCCAAATATGTCACTGCGACGCTCACTTCCACTTCATTAAGCCCTGCCGGATGCAGTAAAGTATGATAGCACATCTGCGTACTGTAAGCTTGAGCAACTGTGTTTGCTGCATGCAGCCGCCGGACAAAAGAATTGATGCCACAGATGATACCAGCAAAATATGCTTGACGCATGAATACTAAAAGGAAAGATAAAGACCCCTTGTCAACAAAATTAGCTGCACAATGCAGGTAGCGTTGATGACAAAGTATGTTTCAGATGGCAGAGAGGTGATTCCTTCCGATTGGACGAGATCTACTGTGCGAGCAGCCGCCAAATAGCCCGCATGGAACTTTGGCTTCAGTTTAACCCCATTGGCAGTTTGACCCCGACAGCTATTCTGCCGACGGCCGGCACAGCAGCCACTCCCCTCTTGATTTCCTTTTACCTGAGCGGCACGCCTCCGTCGCCTGCGACGGCGAAGGACGACGGAGTCCAAGAGACGCTCGTAGCGCCGGCTGCACTGCTCCATGCCTCGCTTGGACGCTTGGTGCGGACGATCGGGAGACGGGTTGGATCCGGCAGCCTGCTTCTCGTGGCCGGCTGGGCAGGCGGCCGTAGCCGCGTGCATCTTCTTTCTCCCGCGACGCGCATGGCTGCATCTTTAGCTGATGATCCGAAATTCACTAGAAGGGGCCGCATTTGCATGTTCGATGTCCTGCGTCTTTTAGTGCAGCGTTTCACGACAAGGTACGCCTTGCCTGCATCACTTGCGCCTTCATCTTTCCCTTTGTCATGGGACACATAAAAACGTTTTCCAGGGTAACGATGGCACCCACAGAAAGTGCGGCAGCCATGGAGCCATCACGCTGGCATTTTTTCATAAGATCTCAAAGCTCGCCGTGGAGACGTTTAGTCCCATCCGGGGACAAGTGTGCGGGACGTGACACCTCCTTGTGCAGGCTCTCTGATTGCCTCAAGTGCTCCTGAACCATATTCGGTCTCCTTGAACAAGGTGGTAGTTCGTCATCATCATCGACATCAGCCTGACTACACCCACTCCAGGGCAAATGCCTCTCCCATGTCTCTCCAATTAACCCTCTCATTTGCCAGCTGCGCCCACCCTATGCCTGCAAACTTCCTAATCTCATCCGCCCACCTAACCTTCTGCTGTCCCATATACTTCGCTTGCCTTCTCTTGGAATCCACTCCGTTATCCTTAAGGACGAGCGGATAGTGCGAGTATAATTCCTAATTTTCTAATTGACATTCCCCATTTCCTTCAGTTTTCATTACCAGTTTTATGACACATTTTGAAAAGTTTCATTTGCTTTTCTTTTGTGCTTCTCTTGAAACAGAGCAGCAACACAGGAGAGTTCACGAAATTAAATTTCTTTTACTCGTCATTGGAAGCTGCCGCGGGGGCTCAGTAGTTGAGATGCTCGGCTGCTGACCTGAAAGACGCGGGTTGAATTCCGTCTACGGCTGCCACATTTCAATAGAGGCGAGGTGCTAGAGGCCCGTGCACGGCTCTTTAAAGAACGGTTCTTTATACCGTATAATTTAAAAATAATTTTTAAAAACCGCTGCTCGCAGTAGCTCGCTACTGATTAGCACGACGCCCCTCACCACGTCTCACCAACCCAGATGACATCAGTAGGTAGACGGCGCAAGCTTGAAGGCTGGCTCTGCTTTAATTTTTTAAGGATGGCGCTCATCCAGATAGGTATTTATACAAGCCTTATTACGTGTCATTGATACTAGACCATGCGAATAAGATTAAAGAAATACACTGTAAAACTCAAACTTTCAAAATGTCTACTTTTCCCTAAACGATAGGTGAATGGACCAAGCTTCCATCCCATATCGTGTCAAAACAATCAAACGAGGTATTTGCAAACTCTGTATCCCTTTTGAAATAGAATACTAATATTTGTGTGTTGTTTGCGCGTGTGCGTGTGTTTTTAAGCGTTCTCGTGAAGTGTATTCATGATGTATTGATGGTGCTGCCGATGTGCACGGAATGTTGCGCTACCTGTGTTATTTTGATTGCCTCTTTGTTTTTCCCCCAGCTGTAATGCCCAAGGGCGCTGCGGCTACTGTGATAAATAAATAAATCATCAGGAGCTGCAGCAGCAGCCTATGTCCACTGCAGGGCAAAGGTTGCTCCGTCCCATTTCGGTTTACATTGTTACGCTCCTCTGTCATTGTTCCCGGCTTCCCTGAGACTTAGGCAGTAGCAACAGGAACAGTGACAAACGACAAAAATAAAGAAAATCTATATCAAACTTCAGGATATGCGGACACAGGAAAAAACGAAACCGCGTGAGCGCTATGCTTGTGTTGACGCACCAGGGTATGTGTGAAAAGTATTTTATTGTACACTCCCTAGAAGCAGCGAAAATAAAATACTGTCAGTCCTATACAAAGTGACAGTAAATAGGCACACGAAATGAAGAATGCTACAAAATATTAAAACGAAGGACAGTAATAAGCCTTGGAACAGAACGGTAACGTTTTTCCCCTCACATTTTTCTGCATAAAGATATGCAATGGACACTATTTGCTCCTATTGATAAGATCGGCGATATCGCGGTCACTTGCGCAAGCGCTCACGAAGCACACAACGCAATGGAAACATCAGTAGAATGGCGTTCCCGCGAAAAGCAAGCGGGAAGCTTTCATGCGCACAGTCGTTTCAGGGTCGGTGAAGAAACGGGCGGTAAGGACGAAACACAGGCCGCGTGTCGCGGTAGCGGCGAATCGTTCGTGGGCGACAGCCAGAGTTACAAACGGAGCGCGAAAGCGGATGACGTCACGAAGCACGTTGTGAGATATAGCTGAAATCTCCTACGACACGGATGACGTGGAAGCGGAGCAAGCAGGCTGGTTGGTTTCGCGCGCAAATACAGCGCGCAACTGATGCCTCGTCGACGCGGAGCCCTACGCGCCAAATCGCGTCGCTGGGCGTCTGCGGAACGCACCATTATTGCTGGTTCCGTGCCGTCGTCCGGTGACAAGGAAACGTGATATCGGCAGAGTGAGTCCTCGTCGTCAAGGTAACGAGGGAAAGGGCGCTGCTTCCCTCTCTCGTTTCCGCTCACCAACTGAAGTTTCACCGGAGAGCGGACAGAGCGTCTCATTTGTCGTGTGGGAAGCATGGCTTCCGCACCTTCGGCCGACGCGAGGGAAAGTGTACCGGTCTGTGCAGTGAGTTGTCATTCGTGCAAGGCGCGGGAATATGATGCCGAAGGTGAGATGTTTGCTTTCTTTCTGTTCCTTTACTTAATGCGTGATATGAAACCTCCTGCGTTTCCAGACGTGGTTTAGAACGCGACAGTAAGGTTTTTCGTGTACTGTAAAGTGTTCGTTGCGTGCACAATTGAAAGCGTTTTTCTTTTTGTAACGAGATAAGGGTTACAAAGGTGAGATTCAGAGGTTTTCATCTATTAATAAATAGAGGATACTGCTTTTTATATTTCATTTAGAGCATGCGTAGAGTGCGGCTAGCAAAATAAAAATCATTTCTAACGCTGCGTTAAACGAAATTGTTGTATCCCTCGTTAGAATTTATTTATCCAGTTTGTTTTTTTGTAACCTAGTAGTTTTCAGTCACATTAGAATTCGCAAGAACTGCGTTGTTGTTTTTTTTTTTTGCTATATCATAAGTATGTGGATTCCACTATCACAGTCTCCTTACCTAACCATAGTTCTTATTTTCCAGTTATTCATTTTTCTTCATTGCAGCTGTGTTATATTTCTGAGAGATTGAAAAAAACCCTTACGCGGCAAAGCATTCATTAATGTCAGAAAATTAGGTTGTGCGAGTTTACCGACAGTTCCTCTTCATGATGCCTGCATTGTAGTTTTGTAGTTTTCAAATCTTGTCAGGGTTTCCAACCTTCAACGTTTTTACATTAAACTTTTAGCTTTACTACTCCGTCTATAAAGAACTTTTTATGTAGCTGCACCCCTCACACAGACCCCCTTTATTCGGAGGTTTAAAAAAATCGTGACTTCGAGGAAGTCCACGTAATTGCTGTGCGCCTTCAAAACAAGCATCCTAGAACTCGCTTGAAATCTTGGAATAGTAAGATTGCCAGCACAGGCGCAAACACCACAATTACCAACCAGAATTATCTCAAATGTCCTTGGCACAAGAATTATTTTTTCGAATAAAGGTGCAATTGAGAACTAAATTTGATCCTGACAATTGCTGTGCGCATCTTTGAAGCATCGTTCTTGCGCGGCAAATGGAGCGGGAGGGTGTTAAAAGCTGTGCATCAACTCGGAATGCTTTTTCGACCTTGTAAGCAAGCAATGCGCTTCATTTTGCAGCAGAATGTAGCTCCAATTATGTGACATCAATCTTATCAAACTCAGAAGAAACGGCCGCTCCTCCGGGTTCCCGGACAATGACGTCATGCTGGCTCTTCGTTTCTTAAGACCTTCCTCGTGCCAGTATTACGCCACCTTTTCAGAGAAAACAAGGCGCATTTTGCCCCTTTTTATAGCGGTGCCAGTTTGTGTAACATGTCTTTTTAACAGTTCTGCCTTTTATGTAGCACCGTTCAGTTGTATCTTGCACCGTTATTGGTTATAACCTATACAATAAGATAAATAAAACAGAAGGCATGAAAGCAGCTTACAGCGAATGATCTTTCCGGACGATTTTCCAGTTTTGGGGGGCAAAAATGCCTTGTAACCAACCTACCGAGATTTTCGCGCCATGCTTTGCTCCATCATCCAAACTATTCTTTTTATATTAGAGTTAAAGGCATTAACTGAACAATCCCGTCTTGAAATATAGCTGGAAAACATTTGTGCGCTCTCACGTTCCTCGCCTAGGCAATCACAGTTGAGTGCTGGTACTGTTTTTCATATATATTACTGGCACATTGGCAGAAAGCGTGGCGGTTTTTTTTTTTTTCAGATCAATGAAACGGCTCTCTCTGCACTTAAAACCGAATGATATCCCTTTTATGACCGGATATGACATCCTAGCCGCAGCTGCAAACAACTCTAAAAACCAACTTCAAGTTCCATTTAGCTATGCCGGCCACTTGTTATCTTCAGAGAGTACATCTGTTTGTAGAGTGATACAATGCAGCGACACTATTCTTACTTCATATTCATTCAGCGGTGTTCGTGTAGGCGTTGTAGCTGTTCGAAATGTCGTTCACGTTGCCCCAGACCTATTACAACACTGAAATATCCGCCATCTCCTTTGTCCACTGCCAGCTTAGTCTGCTTGTTATCCGTCTATTTTTCGTTTTAATCCGACCCAAGGACGAGGAAGAGGGGAGAGGAAAGGCGGGGGCTTAACTGGTAGATGAAACCAGTTTGCTAATCTGACCCAAGGTTTGCTCTAAACAGGAGACAAGATAGCGCGAGTTACCAATGGGCTCAGTCAGAGATAATCGTCGCCTGAGTTCTGCGGTTTTCCGTCGCTATCTTTGCCTCTGCCCATTGTTCAACCAGCATTTAATTGAAACCAGCTAGCCGAGCAGTAACTTTTCTAACATGTCTTTTCGTGCTTCACCGATTAGCTGACACCCGAACGAACTGAAGATAATCAGGCTGAATGCAAAGTGGAGTGCAGCTGAAACTCACATGCAACCCCCATCGCACGTTCTGACACGCCTGAGTAAAAGGGTCTACCATTTGAGAACATTAGTCACCGGTTGTTGTAGATATGGGCAGCAAGAAGCACGCTGCGACCATCTTCTGAGTTCATCGGCAACGTTCGCCTTGGGTTGAACATTTATCGATCAATGCGAATGAGTCTCAAAAAGAACGCAGATGTAACTTAAGTGATTCCTCAAGGGCCTCATGTTGAGATATTACATCAGAAAGGGGACGTTACAGAGCCAACAAATATAATAAAATGCACGACGAAATGAACTATTGACATCTATTTTACTTTAAACATCGTCATTCACCATGCCACTTGTATTTGTTGTTAAATGTACCCCAAAATTTCGCTCATTGGTTCTTTTTGCGACAGGCTACAGGGACATCATGACGCGAGCAACGTTGACCTACCTGCATCTTCCCGCAAAATAAGTGCGTGGTCTTTCACTAATGATCGATAGGAGAGCGAGAGGTCTGGGTTTATAGACGTTCTTTTTCTGTTCAAGCAAGCAGTCAGAGGAGTTCGAAGCTTTTATCGTGAAACAGTGCGAAGATTGCTCTTGTAGAAACCTGCCGTCACAATTATTTTTAGATAGTCTATAGACTCTCCATAGACTTCTGTTTATCAAGTCTATAGACTGTATATAGACAAATCCTGTAGACAGTCTGTAGACAATCTATAGATTTATGGCCATACAATTTAGTAGAATTTTGTCTAGAGACAGTTTATAGTGTATGAAAAGACAAAATGAAATATCTAAAGGAAGGAAATAGAGTCGATAAGAAGTCTATAGACTGTCTATGGACGATTTTTAAAGGGCATGCAAACAATAATTTTATGGCTTACGCTTAATGCGCTTTCGCTCAATATCTTCTCTAATAAGCACTGATTTCTATGTGTTTCCTTCCGTGTCACGATTGCGCTTGCCCTGTTTCTTAACATTTTAATATGTGTTCTTTTCATTTAACGACTCTGCAATTGCTCTGTATGATAAGCAAACATGCATGTTGCAGCAAAGCATTTTGTGCAGCCCCTCCATCTCTTTGATTCCTGTCCTTGAGGCGGAATATATAGAGAACTAAAGATACATTATCATATGCTCCCACTGTACACTTTAAAGGAGCCACTTCATTGAGATTGCACTTTACTGCCACGGTCACTTACGACAACGTGAGGTGTTCAACAAGTATTTGTCGTGTCTTTGACATCTTTGCAGAAAAAAACGCAAGCGACGCTCCTAGTGGTACTCGAGCAACTGAACCAGCACACCCAACTGTCGAGCCACACGTGTGTGACTTTTGGAAGGAGTTGAGTCGAGACATCGTCGAGAGACAAGCGTGGCGAGTGGAGGTCTTTGATGAAACCAGCGCGCGCCAGCTAGACACGTACGCCAACGATGTACGTCATTACCCAATTGAGGTGAGCGTTTCATTGAATAGAAAGCGCTCCACGTACCTTGGCAGACGATTATGAAGTTGGCAAAGAAGCCAAAAGCTTTGTCTTGTTTCACCTCCTTTCTGTTGCGGACGCAATACAGGCAACACCCATAGACCCCTACACCTGTACACCATACATATGTAAGAACTTTTATTTTTCCGTAACAACGTGGGCACATCTTGCACTTTAAATAACAGGAGAGAGTATTTATTGGCGCCGAATAGGATATATGTTTTGAAACAATTGCTTTCAGCCTCCTTTCATACCCTCCTTTAATGACGGCCTGAAACAAAACTGTGTTTTGTTCTTACAGCTGAGCTACGCGCTGAGTACATGACACAGAAATTTTCTGTTTATTGCCTCTGGTGACCTACTGCCTGCCGGATTGTGAAGGTAAAATGTTTAGGGGAATCCCCAAGGTGCAGTTGATTTGTAATAAGCCAGCAGTTACCTATTTTCATCCACCCAAGCGCTGCCATAGGGTGACAAAGGAAAGCTATACAGCTTGCACAGAAACTTCGTATTGAAAGAAAAATTTGTCCTAGTCTGGGGTTCGAACCCGGAACCACCGCATCACCTTGCGCAGTCTAGTCGTCGGATTGTCGGAGCCGTGGAGTTAGGCAGCAATAGGGACTACCTTTTATCGAGAAAAAGCAAGCGACCACTGCTTGTGACCTTCAAATTTTTAATACTCAACAGAAAAGCCAACTGAAAAAAGGCATAAAGTAGCGAAATTCATAACTTGTACCCCAGCATCTAAACGCACCCCAGAAATATTAATTTCAGTAATATATGAGCAGAGCCTCATGTCAATGGTGTCCGCAATTGCTTTCATATCAGCTGTGTTCTTGTCCTGGTTGCTATTTTCTCCTGAACAAAAGGTACGGCGGGATATTTATGCAAGAGCAGGGCGTGTTTATGCTAATCAACGTCCTTGAATCTCATGCTTTTTAGGACAGAATATAAGGAAGAAAAGACCATTTTTAAAAAAGCAAGAAGGTAATTATGACACGAAAGAAACGCAATGCGATTCAAAGCAGTTCACATCCGCAGCTAATTTTTATCCAAACAAAATTTCAGTGCTCCTCACTCCTTCAATAAAGGGCACCGTGAGGAACTCAGTGTAGAAAAGTTTATGGAGAGCTTGAGAAGTTGACTATGAACTTTGCATAGAGTCACAGGGGGATGGGGAGTTTACGAACACAAAGAAATATATATTCGCAGATTGATGACTGTACAAGCGTAGGCGCCTAAAGGCTACATTAAAGATACTAAAATGCGGGGCGTACATGATATGCGGTAAAGATAGCACATTGAACCGGCATTTTCTTTTCTCAGTGTCCGGTTTGTTTGTTTGTTTGTTTGTATGTTTGTTTGTTTGTTTGTTTGTTTTTTTTTTGCTGAGACCTTTCCTGCGTTCCTCATTCACTTGCCTAGCGGTAAGCTTTGTCGCAATATAGGGGTTTTATAAATATCCCGTGTGTCGACGAAAGCGGGCCGCTGTATTGCCAGTCGCTTAAAAGTCATCTCACCTGCCGAGTATGCTCAGCAGCAATGGTGTTCTCTACTAAGCAGATGGTCGCGGGTTCGAATCCCATCCACGGTAGCTGCAGTTCAATAGAGGCGAAGAACAAACACATCCATGTACCCTCCACTACGCTGTCTTGTTGAGGAGATTAAAGCCCATTCACGCAAATACCAGTTCATTTCTTTTTATTTACGACTATCATTTCACTCCTGAGTATCCATGACAAAAACGTATGATTAAAGCTTATAGCACACCAGGGCAAATGTTGGGCATAGGTCACAAAGCATTCGGCCGTGATGCTTTTGGGTGTGCCGGCGATGGTTCGGCTACAGTCATTCATCATCGAACGAACAGCGAAAATTTATAAGCGTTGCCATCACCGGCTGAGCAAATTTCAGAACTTGAAGCCATTCAAATTTTTAACATCACACGTCAGAATTTAGCATGCTTGTCTTTTCAGTGCCAGAAGTAAAATCTCTGATTGTTTTTCAAGTCTACGCTGCCAGCGGAACGGGGAAATAATTGCTATCTGTTAGGAACCACTTAATATTCGATCCAGAGGTATGTTGCAAAAGAAAACATGGTGATTATGTTAAGCACTGTTCGAAAGCATCTGCAGATTGGAACGCCTCGTGGCGTACGAGTACAATACACTAGGTATTATGTAAAAATACTCAGAGCATAGAGTCATAAGGATATCGCAAAATTCTTAAAAAATGCTCAAAAAGCTTCTTTGTTGAAGTCGTCCGAGAGGATAGTACTTCGCAAAGGTCGAGATGAGAACGGCGTAAAATTTGTACGAGCGATAAAGGTCATTATTGCGCACAGTGGGGTAAGTACCAAACCGCACTAGTTTCTAGGACTAATAATCATTTGGCTGCAAAAATTAATTGCTTTTCAGGAAGAGCGGATCCGTATGAAACAGCGCAGAGAAGGGGCCCTGACATTCAGATCAAACCCTCAACGCTGGTCTAGGCTTGTCATGGATGCCCTCAGGGAACTGGCTGCGGATACATCTGGACCTGCCACGGCTACACTGGCCCACTCTGGCCTCCTGGGGGCTTTTCGCGACTTCGCCACTCACATCCACTACTTTCAGGTACAAACGTCAAAAACGAAAACGCTAATCGTGCTGCGTGGTGTCAAAGCACTAAAAGAAAATTGAGACTGTACTGTTTCGTTTCTTATTTTTAAGGCGATTTCTCCCATACAAAAATTTTGAAGACAGTCTATGGTTTGTCCATAGACTTGTCTATATACTCTATAGACTCTCTATAGACAAATCCTATAGAGCGTCTTCAGGCAATATAAATGATATGAACTGTCTTTAGACAATCTATAGATTTATGGCCATACACATTTTGATTTTTGCGTATAGACAGTGTATAGGCTATTAATAGGCAAAAAGAAATATCTATAGGAAGGCAACAGATCAATAAGAAGTCTATAGACTGTCTGTAGACCATTTGTATAGAGACTATAAGCGCATAGGGTCAACTAAAAACTATAAAAGGTGCATAAAACTCCTCAATAGTGGTGTGGAAGGGGAATGTGACCCTGTCCGCTAAAAAAAACACATTTTTCTTTCGGCGTGTGGTGAATTGCACCACTCTGTGTAGTATGAATCGAACAATGGCTCGCTATCGGAAAATAACCTTGCCATTACAAGGAATTTGGAGTAGCGCCTAGCAATTGTTGCTAAACCTAGCGGCTTATTAAGCTATGCTATACGGCCTGTCGGTCGCTATCTCATTTTTCACATGTCAAGGGTAATGTCAACGCGCTATTTTTCTACGTTTGAAGCCATGCGCCACATCGTGGCAGGCAAGGCAACTAGAAGCGCTTTTCCAGAATTCCTGGTAATGGCAATTGATTGTAATGTTTGTAATATACGTTGTTTGTAATATACATTGGGCAATTGTAATATACATATCGAACTTGTATTCATTTGCGACAACGGCAGGCCGTGGCAGACGGTGGCTCACTAGTTATGGCGCTCGGCAGCTGTCCCGAAAGACGCGGGTTCGAGCCCAGTCGCGGTGGTCGAATTTCGAAGAAGGCGAAATTCCAGAGCTCCGTGTGCTGTGTGATATCAGCGCACGGTAAAGAACACCGGGTGGTCGAAATTTTCGTACAATTTCCCTGGTCCTCCACTACGTCGTCCCTCATAGCCTTCGTCGCTTTAGGACGTTAAACCCCTATGAACCGAACCGAAGCGATTTTTGGCAAAGGCACTCCTCTGGCAAACACCTTGCTTCTCGCTAGAAGCACAGATGATTACATATAAAAGGAAACTCACTGTTCCCATTACAGCACCAAGCATGTATTTACTTTTCCATGGAACCTGAAAAAATTTTGAATGGGTCGACGAGAATACGGAGTATGAGGGGACAAAGTACGCACAAAAGGTAGGCACAACTACGGGTCTAGTCGCTGTTGATTCCCTTGTACTATGAACCAAGTTGTCAAAACCATTGTATTAGTTGTAGCGTCAATATTCGACAATAATACTGCGTAAAAGACATAAAAACATGATTTCTTACGCGTTGTCATAAACTAGTTATTTTAAGTTAAAGTTATGTGTTCCTATGTCGATTCGACCTCACCGTAACAACCGCTGACATTGTACATTTTTCGTTGCTCAAGCTATTGCTTGCACATGTGTTTTATCTTTCTGTGCTCGAATTTGATTTTTCCTTTTTTCCCTGAAATACTCCTTTTTAAATCCCAGCTGTTTAGCTATGCGCACGAAAAACGCAGGAAGGATATCCACCGTTATAGCTTTCTATACAAAGCCATACGTACGACATGTCTCGACCACGAGATTCAAGAATTCGTGCAAAATTTTTTAATCCTATTTTCTTTCTTAAGAATCAAATTAAAACCACAAGGCGGTTCTTTCCAGCCTTTCTATGCTTCCAATACAAATTTTTTTTTGTTTTCATGCAGATGCGAAAATGGCATTTCGAGTGTCCTCATATGTTCAAAATGCAGGTCACACGACGCGTAATGGAATCGGCGGGCGTGCGTTTTTCCGTAAACGCCAACTCGTCTTCATCCATCCATGACGTGGACAAGCTAGACCCAGTGGTCTTGACCGGCTACAGTGAGCGGTGGGAAGATGTACGCGACACCGCGCTCTGGCGGGCATGCTTCGAGGCGCACTGCGAAATAAACACACACCACCAGCAGAACGAGCTCTGGCACTCTGACGATGGCGAGAGAAAGTAAGTTGGTAGAAAATAAGGTTCTTGCGTTGAATCTGGCAAGACAATTGGGGTTCATCTGATGCGCATTCGAAAACCGCCATAAACGGGAGACGGTAAAAGACAAACATAGATGCAAGCTCCGGCTGTAATATTTCCTGTAGTGTAGGTCATGAGGGCTGTTATAATCTGGCTTGTTTAGAGAGGTGCCTTATTGTCTTCTAGGTAACGCTGTGTGCACTGACGAAATGTTGGAGGGGGGGGGGGGGGGGACTGAAAAGAACATGGGCAACTAGTCGGCAATCGAACCCATCACCCTTGCGGTGCGATACAGACATGCTACTCCTAAGCCATAGGCACGTACTTGGTTAAAGGAGATCTTGTGGGTCCTGTGGTGTATCACGGGGTCTAGTATGCCTTCTGTTGTATGCTAATTAGTGTTTGTAAATAGGAAGAGTTGATAATTAAGAAAGAAACTAGGAAATAAACATTAACGCTGCCGCGTAATACTTTTAAGGCGGAGCTTCCGTCTATTTTTAAATTTTTGTTGCTGTTTGTCTATGCAAGCTCTCACGCTATAAAAAAATTATTCAGTACGGTGCGCATCACTTGATTAAACAATGAACTTAACACTTGAATTTTTTTCTGGTTTCATTTAACCCCACGCGAAGAGAGCAGGAGTGCAGTAAAGCCCTGGCGGAAATGGTGTGTGACAAGGCGTCCCGGAAGTTGCAGAAAGAGCTCGAAGGCGTCGTTTCACCGGAAATGTGGTTGGTGGAGCCGCAGTTCTACCTCGGGATGCCCGATGAATGGTTCGATCGCGCAACAAAAATGGCGAAAACACTGGCCGAAGCAACTCCGACCTCCGGAATGAGCGAGCTTGTTACGTGATTCTGCGGGAACAGAGACATTTTTGTGACTAAATCCTAATCGCAGCCGGCTCGCTGCGTTTACATTTATGATGTCTTTGGCTCAAGCTCACACTGTCAGTACAGACATATCCTTCACTATAACCACGCCTAACGACGTTGTACACTAACCTTCGTATGGGTGGTACCCTGCCCCGCTAATTTTGTGCATCTCCGGGACTGGAAGCCCGAACAAGTCTGCATACAGCGAGTTTTCTGTGTGCCTTCTGTGTTGTGTGTTCTTTATGACCGGATTATTAGACAGACAGTTGGAGTTCACGTACTTCCTGCCCTGTTATTTATTAGATTTTGTTTAAATGGTTTCAACGGGTGCCATTTATCCCGAACACTAAATGGCACCGACTACAAAGCTCTTATTCCTAGAAGCTATCGTGCCTTATTTTAGCCAACAACCCAACGATACCAGCCATATGTGTGCATATATACGTGATACCAACGATGCCAACAATGTGATACCAATGATACCAGCTCTCTCTCTCTCTCTCTCTCTCTCTATATATATATATATATATATATATATATATATATATATATATATATATATATATATATATATATATATATATATATCATGAAATCTCAACGACGACTAGCGCAATTGTTATTGTTTTTGTTGTTTGGCCAGGTCTACAAAGCGACTCTGTCAAGCTGCTTTGGTTGTCTTAATAAAAAGCTGTTCTTGTCTGCACTAAGTTATACTTTATTTTATTTCCAAAGCAGGTTTCTGAAAATATAAAAGCTTTAAGCTAACTTTGAGCAGCCTTCAATAGGGACACAGCCACTTTGTGAGTCGGTTCAATGCAGCTGCCTAATTTAATTTTCTCGCTGCAAGACCTAGGGCTGACCTCTGGCATTGTCCGACGGAGGTCTAGTGAACAGTGGCTGGAGTCCTTGGAATATCTCACGCTTCCTAAGTTTAAGCAATCGCATAAGCTACTTGCGCGAACGCTTGGTACTAGGGACTTACACGTCGAAAGAGGCCTTTGCAGCGCTCAGGACAACCCAATAACAGTGGAAACTGTATACGTCCATCTGGACTAACTTTCACTTCCTCTTTACTCAAAATCACGCCTTGATCTCGTCAGCATAATATGTATTAACAGGACCAAGGTCGGGATCATCTGAATTCGAAATCAGCATCTTTGTAAGTGCCTTGTCTTCTTCGAGTGTAAATTATCCCGATTTGGCTTAATCCCTGCCGGAGCAAATAGCGATCTTATAAGTAATCTCTGTAGATACACTGGACCTGTGTTCCCGCTGCAAGTAGCGTGAATAAAACCAGGCAGCGTGAGTAATCTGAATAGAATACCACTGCCCCTAAACAGCTTCCACGAAAACACTTCGGGGGGACTTTCCCGTCCAACGGTAGGGATGATAGAAGTGCTTTGTGCGAGTATTATCATAGATAGCCTCACCGACCCGTACAAAAGACAAGGTGAGTCAGGCGCATATCTTATCATCATCGCACAGTGACTGAGTTCGTTTTGTCAGCAACAGCTTTATCCCTTGCAATATAGGGCCTGTGGGACTTATCTTCACGGATATGTCAGGAGAGTGTGTGACACCGGCTTTTGCGTTCCTCTGTATAAACCGTATCCAGCTTTTTCTGGAGAAAGAGTGATGTTAGATGTTGGCGCGAGCATGGTGTACGCCATTAAGCAGCAGACTGCTTAATGGGCTCAGGATCTAGCCGCCCGTCTTACCTAAGCTTGAGTTAATATTCGCTAATGTCATCTGTGTCCGATAAGGGCCTGTGTCCGATAAGGCCTGCGTTTTCCGCAGATACTTCCCAGATGCCCTTCGCCCTGGCCGCCGTCATCATTTCATTTTCCACGTACTGCAGCGCGTCCTTTTCCAGTGAGCGTACCGCGTCATTCCAACGGCCCCGCACCCCCGTCATTACAAACATAAATACATAAATGGAGAGAAAACAGTGCCAGGAAGTTTTTCGTTTCTGAATATTAAAATATCACGTCGGAAACCTGTGCATTTATCGGAATGATAAAAAATACTGAACATTAAAAATGTTTTAAATGCTTTAGACTGCAAATTTCTTTTCAACATCGCGTAAGTTAGGTATTCGGCGTATAAATAATTGCTGTCGATGTACGGCGTTAATAACTGTACGTGGTTCTCATGTAACTGACATAAAATTTGCTATTGCTGTTTGCTATGCTAAAAGAAAGATGGTGGAGCTTCTCTTCGAAGGTGGATCAAATTTATCAGAGATTGTCATTCGGTATAACCTTTATTCATTTAGGGCGGATAACACCAAAATATTTTTAATAAACTAAATTACCAGAGAAGAGCTTGAAACGCTGTTTGGTTGAGTACAAATAAACATTTAAAAGTATAATTGTTTTTCTAGTACCAAATGCAGATGCATGGTTTTAATTTTGTGATGATTATAGTGAATTTTTATGGTGCAAGGGCATCTGCGATCAAAGATCATCATGGCACAAGATATATTCGTTTCCTCAAGGTGCGGTCAAAGACCCATTTCTGAAGAATTTCGCCCTGAATAAGCCGAGCACCAGGCCAGGGGAAGGCTGTACCCATGGTACCGCCGGTTGGTACCCGGCGGCACTGGGGTTTGAACCCCAAAATTTTAATCTTGTAACTATTTCTTTATTTATGCGTCATTTCACAAAGCTCTCCGAAATTCCGCCTGTATGTTTTGAGCGTCCAGAATTGTGGTCGTCAAAATCAGGCCAAGTAGCGCTATATCTGTGTACAGATGGAAAACAGCCTGTTCAGGACGTGCTTCGGTTTGCACTCCCGACAAGTATGGATAACACGTGGTTCAAGAGAGGTAGCACATGAGAATACAGAGCCGTAATCGCGTGATCACTCGCAACTAGTATGTGACAAACCGGATGCGATTGATAAATATCGCGCATACTTAATGCCTCCACCGGCACATGCTTAACACCTCCACGTAGCCTGCATGAATAAAAATGTATGTTGGTTGGAGCATGCATTGTACCATACAGTTGTGCTAGAGTTGGCAGGTTAGTGACTCATACATCAACCTTCTTATGTGTCCTTGGCTATATGTCACTGTCCTAGCTAGCAACAATGAGTTGCCATATGTTACGGGGCCATAGCATGGCAGCTTTAGGGGCTGCAATAAACATATAGCATACATCCTTCATGTCATTCCAAACAAACTGTGTGAGATAACATGCTTGCACTTCTGTGGTTACCATCCTTATTCCTATAGTAACATAAATTTGCGTACTTTAACCATTATTGTCACTGAAGCCAAAGATGACTCAAACACACACTGTGTGACGGGCACCAAATATTATGCAGAACAAAACCAAATGGCCACGCCAATTGGCTCAGCATGCTTAAAGATATAAAAGAAGGTTTCAAACAGGCGCGGAACACACCACCCGCACGTAGTGTTTGTCCCATTTCGTGTGCATTGGCCTCCATTCTTCTTGTTGCAATACTAATTTCTTTTTCTCACGTCAATTGTGGAACACATCAACCGCCAATCCATTCGTTCGCTGTGTTGGCCCAACGATATGGTGCATATACCGCGCGCAGCACATCTATTTCTTCACTGATGAACTGTTTCACTGAAGTGTATTTGATGCAAAATTGTATTAGCCAAACATAAACTCTTAGTGTAGATAAAAAAAATTTTGCAAAAACGAACCTATATCTCAAAACATAAAGGCGCTCAAAAATACCCCAGTAGAGAACATTTTTAACAGTGCAGCTGCAAAATGTGCCGGAAAGATGAATGCTCAAGCTCCCTGTGTCATTCAGCTAAGCAAAAGTCGAATCAATCTCTGTGTCCGATGTGCCATGTCAGGCAGCAGTCTTGAGGCATGGTGAAACTGAAGTATAACTCCCACGTCTTTCAGAAGACGTTCGTTTTTTGTACTTTATTTCTCTGCTTCTGCCTATTTCGAGCTCTTGTGTCGTCCATTTCGAAGAGTTCGAGTACAAGCTATAATCTAAAGTTTAGCTGGTCGTATCGGACTCGATGCTTCCGGCCAACACCCGTTGACGTCACGAGAGAATCTCGAGATGGCGCAACTCTACTGCATTTGCGATGGATTCGAGTGGGCGGCCATGACTCTCAGGGGTCGCGACACGGCTTCGGTTTCATGGCGTTCAGAAAATGCAAACAAGGCAGAACGTATCAAAGCCCTAAAAACGGAAGCTTTATACGCCCATTTATTTAAGAAATGGTGCCACATGCGCAATGCCGCCGCAACAGCTTTGATAAGGGGCTAAGATTCATCAATTACGCGTTGTCGACGCTCTATGGTCATTCGTTGAGAACGCGTTGAAATTAGGAAATTTTCGTCCCGAATTATAAATGCTACTGAAGTACAGTGCTGAAGTTTTGAAAGTAGAGACTCGCAGTTTTAGCAGTGCAGAGTAGAACACCATCTGACGAATTCGCCGAAAAGATTATGGATCTGATAAGACAATATTTTTGCATGACGTAAAGCCTATATCTGAAACCGGACAATTGTTAGAAGACTGCAACAGGCTTGCAATAAAAAGTTGCACTATATAGGCTTCACAGCACCTTTTGCAAGAAAAGGCGAAACAGGGGACGTCAATAGACGTTTCAAAGAACAACAGCGTGACGTCAGAAACAAAAAAGCGACTTCTAACGCTCCCGCCGAACACCAGCAAAACAGGGGCCACTTGATTGACTGGGATTCCGCGCGCATACTTGAGAAAGAAAAATCGTTATCTACTCACCTGCTCAAGCAATTTCTTCACATACAAATGACAAGCCAAGCGATTAACGCGACACGGGGCGATCTACCCGAGATATACATCCGCACGATACGTAACATTTTTCCTACATAAGCAGCAGCCCATCTCGTTTTCACCCTGTTGTGAACAAGGCACCCGTAGTGGTGCTGAAACGTCAATGCTTTTACGTTTTTCTTATATGACTTTGGCGGGAGCTCGTTTCTGGATATGCTGAATTTCCCTCGCCAGACAGGTTTCCGTCGAACCCTCAACTATTTAGCTAACAGCCCTCGTGTTAGGGCATAGCCTGTTTTTAAAGAGTGCACTGCATTTCATTTCTTTATAATGGTGCATGATAATCGAGCATAAAAAAGAGACCTTCGTTTTGAATGAGGTGAGAGGCTGTCATAACACTTTGTTTCCCTGTGTTGGGGTCCGCTCCTTGTACCTTAGGCTGTGCGGACCGTCCGATCCTTTTTGTTTCCTTTTTGAAAAGCTCGAACTAACGAACATCACTGCTCGCAGATTCACGGCAGCGTAATCAGTTATGGATGACAGAAACGACACAGGAGCGAAAGGAAATGAAAGCGACACAAAAAGGTTAGGGAATTCTGCCTCGGGGAGGAACAGAACAACACGAGCGCTATGTTATTTCCTATGTCACGTGATTTATTTAAATGCTGTAAAACTCATCGCTGACAAAGAAAAGTACAAGGAAAGAAGCGCATATTTCCTCCAAGATTGTACACAAGTGGCTACACGTACTACTGGAACAGACTCAAAAACATAGTTCGCCTGGACAGAAAGCTAGATTAGGAGAAGATAGAGCCTAAGAAGTGCTGGAAAACGGACTGAACAAGGCATATAAAAGACTGGCGTCTCTTTTCCTATCTCTATTATTTTTGGCCCCAAGAAAAAGGCCAAAAACATCATAGGCCTGAAGGGAAGAAATCGGCAACGTGGCGGTGACTTGCGCAGCTGCTGACGAACCACACAATGCAACTGAAACCCGAGTGGGTAGACGTTGTAGTCAGGAGCCAAAGGAATTTGATGTGCGTCACTGCAGCTGTTGCGACAAAGGAGGAATATCCATCTTTCTTGTTATTCTATATCTCAAATCTCTAGTTTAGGCAACACACATAGTGCGGCCTACGACGTGTACAATTTACACCAAGGCTGCCCACGACTGATTACTACGCATCGCGATGTCCTTCCGCGCCCGCTGACGAAACTTGTTATAAAAGTCTGAACGCTTGCCGCGCAGCTCAGCGGTGACGGCAATGGAAAGCGACTAATGCAACAGCGCATGAAACAGAATGGCGACTCGAAGCGGGCAGCGTGGATAAGCTCGAATCTACGACGCGGGGCTGACGATATGGAAGAGCGCCAACAAACCGTCCCCTTCTCCACGCTAATCCTGCGGGCTGTTAATGCCTCGTAGTACACGAAGCGATTCGCGTCAAAGGCATCTACGTCCTTGGAATGCGTTATAGCAGCGGCCTTTTTCCGCTCGCTGCCGGCCACATGTCACAGTTCTTAAGTGGCGTGGAAGTGCGACCCATGCGATGTGTCTTCGTCGTCAAAGTAAAAAAAAGAAAGGGCGCCACCACCCACTTTCATTCACACCCACATGCGCAAGTTGTATTGTAGACATCCGCATTTGCTGCGCGAGAAGCATGACTTCTATAGCAATGCTCCACGAGGGAGAAAAAGTGCCGACCCGCTCCACGTGTTCGGTTTCTTGCAAGCCGCAAGAAAGTGACAACAGAGATGAGCTGCGTACTTTTTCATACCCAGCATTTCTGAACAAAATTATTTTTGAGCGAGAAACCATTTATGAACGCAATTTTTTTGCATAATGTAAGATTTCACTATAACAATCTATATTTCCGCAAATCACCCTAACGCAGTCTTGTATATTTTTTTCTATTTTCGTTTTTACTGTAGTCAAAAGCACTCTCTGTTGCTATGGCAGTTTTAACTGTTCGATGCGATCGCTGGAAACAGTTTAAAAGAAAGGCTTTGCTTCTTATCGAAATAATGGACCATTACCTTCAATATTTCATAACACTGTCTATAAAAATTTTTATTTTCAAAATTTTTGGCGAATAAAACTGGACTTGTATTTCACGATGTAAAACTTGCAGCCTTTGTGAACGTGGTATCGAACGCCGCAACAGAGTTTTGATTATGGACAGGGTGCTTTGCGGTATGCGCAACTAAAATATTGCTGGTCTAGCATTGTCGCAATGTCTAAATTTTGGAAAGGGTGGCCTCTAATAGTGAAATTAAGAAATGCATTTGTATGTTTTTATTCCCACTAAGCCACTATCAGCCTTAGTAAGATGTAAATCAATTTTGATAGTTCTGCTCATCTCGTATTGCATTTGGAGCTCACTACTGCCTTGTCCTAGCGTTTTAGTAGTTTTTTTTTTCCTGCAACAATCGGGAACCGTATACTCTCTGCCTACCTGGTTCTTTTGTTGAAACTCCGAGGTTACTTGCTCAGGTTGTCGATCACTTCCTCATTGTTACCGTCTTTTTTATATTAAGAACTAACACTGGCTATTTACTACATTGCCTCTTACTAAGCTTCATAACAAATGTCACCGCCCTTTTGAAGCAACATTGCTTTATCGGGCCCCTCACAATTATGTGATCACCGCACTACATCTTCCATAACATCCTTACAGCTTCTATGCTCAACGGTGGCTCAGTGGCATATGCGTTCAGCTACTGATCTGAAAGTCGTGGGTTCGATGGATTCGAGTTGTGGGAAAAGTTGCTTTCCTGACGCTGGAATACGGAAAGTGTGTGCGAATTTATTCAAAATGCGTACTCGTGCCGGTGAAGTGATTGTTGCACGGCAACATGAATCTCCCAAGGAAGAAGTGCCATTCATACTCAAGAACACCTTTTTTAAAAGAAGCTTACTCACTGCAGGACTGGTTGCTCGTTATTTGAACAAAATAAATTTTCTCCATGGAAGATGTTGAAATGACACATTTTCACTGCGCACGAATTGCAGAAATTAATATTGTACTTAATGCTTGATCAGGATACTTGAGGAAATATGGCTATTGCATCCGCAGTGCGTAAAAGCTGGCTAAAGCAGCTAAGTACAGCTGGCTATAACTGCTAGGAGACACGTTGCAGCATTCCTTTCTGTGTGCTCTCATCTGTTAACCGTTCGACACTACGTTGCGTCTTTATTGCTTTCACTTTGAAAGCCCGACCACCAGTTTCCCAGTATCAGGACATGCAGGTTAGACGCTCCGCCCGAAAGGAAATGCCTTACTTTTCACATTAGAAGACATAGTCCAGAACAGCGGGATAGAGAAAAGTGGTGTTGTGCCGCGCTATGTCTTCTAATATGCTACACCAACAAGCCCAAACTACCACATTGTTATGATACAACTATTCGCGTTTCTCAAAGCTGTGCATCACATCACTTCACTTTATTTTCCTTAAAGACCCCTTGCGGGGTGTTACATAAGGGGTGGGTTTTTATGAAGTACAGGTGTTCAAACTGTCATGAATGTTCCAGGGCAGGTGATGGCAGCGATATCGTGGGGAAGGCCGTTCCAGTCAGCTGCTACTCGGCAAAAAAAAAATGAATTAGAGAAAACAGTGGTACGGGCACGTGGGCGCAAAACTTGAAGAGGGTGACTGATGCAATGGGATCTGCGCGGCGGGGGTGCGCAGATGTAGGGTTCTTGTCTGAGTGGCGAATAAAAAAACTTGTGAAATAAGACGAGACTGGCAGTGCGACGGCGAGCAGAAAGATTAGATAGACCTGATTGCAATTTTAGAGATGATATGCTAACGTCGTATGAATACGAGGAATGAATGAATCTGGTGGCCCTGTTCTGCACAGCTTCGAGGGCGTTTGTTAGATATGCTTGGTGAGGGTTCCAGATGGCCGATGCCAATTCCAGTTTAGTTCTGATGAGTGAAATGTATGCTTGTAGTCTTACATGTTGAGGGGCATCCCGTAGGTGACGTTTCAAGAAGCCAAGTGTTTTATTAGCTGATGATATCAGGTTAGTCACATGCAGACGCCAGGATAAATCATTAGAAATGGTGATACCTAAGTATTTGTACGACTGGACGAGGTCGACAGAGGAGTTAGAAATTGTGTACTGGAAAGCAAAAGGATTTCGGCGGCGGTGAAAAGACATATACTTACATTTGTTAGGGTTGAGTGTCATCAGCCGCTGCAAACACCAGTTTTGCACATGGTTTAGGTCAGCCTGTAGGGATTCTTGGTCAGAAGGGTTAGTGACTGAACGATAAATAACGCAGTCATCAGCAAACAGACGGATATGACAAGATACATGCTGGGGTAGGTAGTTAATGTAAATAAGGAATAACAAAGGACCGAGAACGGAACCCTGCGGGACGCCGGAGGTTACTGGAAGCGGGTGGGAGGGCTGATTATTAATGAAGACAGACTGAGAACGATGCGTGAGGAATTCTTTAATCCACGCGATGATGTTTGGATCTAGGTTCAGCTGAGAGAGTTTGAGAAGCAAGCGTTGATGAGGTACTTTGTCGAAAGCCTTAGCAAAGTCTAGGAATATGGCATCAGTTTGTAGGTTAGTGTCGTCAAGGTTGGCGTGAATGTCATGAAGAAAAATGGCTAGCTGAGTTTCGCAGGAAAAACCTTTCCGAAATCCATGCTGGGACGGATGGAAGAAGTGATTGGAATCTAGGAATTGTATGATTTGGCTGTAAATGACATGTTCCATTAATTTGCAGGGTACACTTGTTAATGAAATAGGGCGATAATTAAGAGGTGAATCAGTAGTACCTGCTTTGTGGATGGGAACGACCTTCCCCACTTTCCAGTCGTCAGGTATGGTTCCTTCAGACAATGATGCGACGTGCGAATTTCAGGCGCCCCTTCCGACCCTCTGGAACACCATGCGGTAGCGCTTCGCCACGCGGAGAACTTCTCAAAAGGTCGCGTGGCTGGAAATATGACTTTAGATTTTTCATTTGTGCTTGCGCTGAAAATAACCTCGTCACTGCACTGCTGCTGCACCAGGGGTCTTTCAGCGTCATAAAGCAGCTTTTGCTTGCATTCATGGAATTCATGCTCTTCGCTTACGCTAAGCATTTGCACTTGATCGCTGCTTTGGTGCAAGTCAACCGAGCCCGAGCAGCACTTACTTCTCGACGCACCTGCTGCTATTTATCCTCCCCGTGCGCTGTTCCGAGAACCGTTAGGCCATACGCCAGCAGCTGTGCTATTTTATTTTTGAGCGGCTTGGTTGCAATGCGACCACGCGCCTACATCTCGAACTGTCGAGCCTTTCGGAGGCGCCTCGCTGGCGGCAGTTCAGGCGCCAGAAAAAGAAGCCTCCTGGCAGTGAGAAATGATGGGTGCAAACAGCAGGAGAGATCCATGCCTGCCGCTGGGGTGACAGGCCAGTCCGCGTGAGCAAAAACGCTGCTAGTGGAGTATGCGCATTGTAGTCTAAATGTAATTATTTTATTGTTATTGTAAATAGTGTTATTTAGAGTAAGCACGGAACGAAATGCTTTCGTTGCAAACAGATTCAGCATTTCTTCTTTTCTACATATAGTGACTGGATTCGGTTGTAAATATTTGTTCGTATGGCTTTCATTTGAATGCTGGACAAAATTATCTGGGTCGTAATGAGGTCAGTGCATCTCCAGCCACTTCATTGTCCCAACAGCGAGTTCCCTTTTTAACGAGGCATAAAAACTTTGAAAAACTTGGCCCCCAGCGAAAGCTGACCATCATTCAAGGCGTCCGCATCTGCGGGGGTTGTATTGGTAGGGCACCGCTGTATATACGAATATGCTTTTCAGGAAACTAACCGAAACGTTATTTTCAGTTTTTAGAATTATAGTATACGTGAATGTCATACTTTTCCTGTTTAGCGTCGGGCGCCTCTTGATTCATAAATATCATTGTTTCGAAAAAGCAATGCCCTCTAAAAATCATTATTCTGTGGCAAAAACAGTGCTGAAACAAAACCGGGGAAAGAAAGAGAACCCAGCGGCTGGGTAAATTTAGCCACAACGTGTCTTTTGCGAGCTGCGAAGTAAAATCTAAAGAAATGTGTGGAATGAGCATTCAGATGTCAGCTGGCGATAGTGTCATGTTTTTCACCCTGGTCCGTTTCAGCCTTCTTTTGTTCCAGAGATAGAAGTTCAGTGCCGTTGTTTCTTTTTTTTTTTGGGGGGGGGGGGGGGGGTCGAGGGGGGGGGAGTGTCTGGATTTTTCAGTGTTATCGGTTTCTTCTAACAAGCAACATGTACAGGTATCTCTCGGGCTCCGGTGTTCGTCAGATGGAGAATAACCTGCTGACTTTCCTTCCAAGAGGGCTAAAGCACAGCTCAGTGTGATTATATTTCTTCTGTTGTGTACAGCAAATTCGCTTGAAGCACTGGTGTTGTAGGCGTATTCGCCTTGGTTCGTGTTCGTATAATCTGCCTGAATGCACATTCAAATGCCTCAAAAACACAATGACCACTTTCCCTTTTCTTACCTCATTTTGATGAGGGGCTCATTTTGTCTGCAATAAATGCAACTTCTTCCTCAACTGAGATTTTTGCCTAGAATAATCATTCATGTGTATTAAAACTGACGTTTGAAGCGTCATTTTAATGTTGTTGATTTAATGTTGTGCGGTTGAAATACTGAGATGTTGAATTGTCGTTGCGCTGAAACTAGTTTTATTATTCCCACTGCAGCGATATCTTGTATTTGTTTTTTTTTTTATTTCTACCGACCTAAAGATTTAAAAGATCAAATCTCGATTGCTGCCTAATGTCTTTGTGACAAACAACTTGATACAGACCATATTTAAGCTGAAAAACATATTCAGCGATTTTGCATTCTAGTCGCATTCATGTTTTATTTGTGTATATTTCCTATGTGTTCATTTGGTGGAAGCATTTCTTTGCTATGAGAATGCTAGCAGTATTTTTTAAGTGTATCTTGCAGCATAAAAATAATTACACTATTAATGTCGCATTCATTAACACCACAAAAAATAAACATAAGAAATCCCGTAAAATTTCCTTCTTTTGGAGAACTGTTGGTTTTTTGAATAGAGACGGCTAGGAGGAGATACAAGTGGCAGTCTCCGTTTTTTTGTTTATTTTTCATGGCATTATGTTTTTAAGCTTCCATGTGATTTGCTGCAAGTTATTTGTAACAAAAACATTAGGCAGCGTTCGCGCTTTCATATTTAAGTCCTTCAATTCGTAAAAGTCAAATGTAGATGGCGAATATCACTGCAACGCGAGTAATAAAAATGGTTGCAGCAAAACAGCAATCCAGCGACATTTCAATATTTCAGCAGCCCAACAATAGCTTAACAACATTTCATATTTCAATGTTAGATGTCATGAATTCTAAGAGAAGTATCATTGACTAGTCAACAAGATATCAACAAGAATCAATGAAATCTCAGTGATAAAGCATGGGCCAGTTTACTGGAAATTTGAAGGCGGCCGCAGTATTCTCACGACGGTGTCACAACAAAATTTCAGAAGTTTCTCAACACTTACTATAAATACTTCAGTGAATGTTCAACAAATTATTTTTTAAGAGAAAATTAGGAAAAACATTAAAATACCAAGATTCTGTAGGCTTTCTGTGTTTTATAATTGAGAAAAAAAGCTAAGGAATTTCATTCTATGTTATGAAAAAGTACAACGTCTTTTTCATGCAATGAATTACTTATTTTTGTACATATTAAGATGACGGTCACGGCCCCAGAAATTTTGTTCGTCAGAAAAAAAAACAGCTGGAAAGATGCTGGTGCGTAATAACGCCACAAACCAGAATTTTTTTTTTTAAGAAATGAAAAGTAGCGTGGAAATTCTGGGCCACCTAGTGTGGAATGACCCAACTTGCTCTGCGCCTTTTTCCTGCAGTAATCCATAGTATTCACATGAGGCGTATGCCGTACTCTCTCAAATGCAGAAACGTCCAAAAGCTGCTGTGGATGTCAGAATAATGCAATTAAATTTCCTCGTAACTTTAGCGCGCAGGCTGATCGCGAGTTCGAGCCAAAGCGCATGCATTGTCTTTGACAGGAGTAAACTGTCAGAGTTGTTTCCTGCGAAACTGTGCAGCAAATCTGTTGCATCCGTGGAAATTCCAACTTTTCCAAGAACTAGAACGACAGCACCAACCACTTTCAAGTGACATTGCAGGTTAGCAACACATATTGAGTTACATACCACTGCTTTGAAGAAACTCATCTGGCTCTAAACATTTGAACAATGGTGTAAAAATTGCGTTAGCAATTAATGGACTGAGTGATAACCTAGCACTTGCCGGGCTTTTTTCTTACATAACCTTAAATACGTCTCCATTTGCTGCAAGACCAGACAATGAATGTTTGCGATGCGTTTGTATTCCTCTTTTTACCTGCTTTTTATTACCAGCTTACATTTTTTTTTAAACTTGTGCAGCAGTCTGTGGCTTATATGTTCCAGAGCTTAACGACTCAGTTCTTTTCCTTTCCGCTTCGCTCGAAGGAAGTATGTGGGCGGAATTTCTCTGGCGGAAATGGCTTGCGACAAGGCGTTCAGGAAGCTACAGCGGAAGCATAAGCTCATGGTTTCAGCGGAAATGCGGTCGGTGTAGCCTCAGTTCTACCTTGGGATTCCCGAAGGATGGCTGGAATGTGCAAGGAAGATAAAGAAACACTGGCCGAAGCGACTGCGAGGTTGGGTTTCAACGAGCCCTTAACGTGGCTCCACGGGGAAAGCGCCGTCTTTGTGACAAAACTGACATCCCATCAGCTCGCTGCGTTTAAGCTGCTTAAACCGTTGGCCCGCGTTCGAACTGTATATTGGAACATTTTCTTGATTGTAGCCAAAGCAGAAAGCAGCTCCTTGCCTACCGTGATATATGTTTCGCGCAGTCATGTATATTTTATCCAGCGGCAGTAAATGGATAGCAAATATCTTTTTTACATCAACTAGGTGGGCAATGGAGTGGTGGTTGGAGAATAGCGGTTATTTCGACAAGGGTGTAGTTAACTTATCTCTTTTTCTGTTATTTCTGAGATTACATTGAAAGGGTTTTCATTATGTCATCTACTTTAAGAGATGGAGGGCACCGACAGCTAAACCTTGAATCTCTGGACGTCTTACCCTGTTATGAGGACAAAAAGCGACGAAGCCCATGAGCTCTGGAGCCACATGATTTGTTTTTTATTTTCGATTATAAGTTTTAGCAGATGAAAACTTCGGCTTCTTTTCAGCCACTAACGTGCATTTCGCGCAATATGTACTTATAAATAAGTGACGACTCACTGAAATATTAGGACTATCTTCAAAGGTTTAAAAGGGTGGTAATGAAGATAGTTTGGCTACCGCATAAATAAAATTGTATTCATGTTTGCATGAAAGGATGCATGGTTTTTTAAAACAAAAGTTTCCACCCCGAAAAGCTTGAAAGAGGCGTTGGAAATTTTTTAAGTATCGCAAATGAACTCGTCATTAGCATCTTAATTACCGCAGTTTTTTATATACAATCCCCAGACGCCGTGCAAGTGGTAGGAATCAAATTTGGCATAAAACAAAAGTTTTTAGGAAGGTTGTTCTTCGCCCGCTACAATGCCCGAAGAAACCATTTGCGGAATTCGAACGTAAAATTCTATGCGCATGCGCTGTTTTGCATCATCCGGGCTGTTGGAGCAGCGCCACCCGTCACTTCCCGCCCCCTCTCCCTCTTCCATCTCGCACTGCTCACTGTCTCTCTCATATTCCATAGAAGTAGAAAGTGATTCATCTCTGCCCAATTTGCATTTAGTCCCAATCATCTGTCTCGCCCTCTCTCCCACTTCACTCTTCTCTAAAAGTGCAGTTCCTTCTTTCCACTTCGCCCGCCCGAGGCCTGCGGGAGTTGATGCTTGGGACGCCGACGACGACTCTAACGACCATGGCGGGAGATTGACAAGCAAGCTAATACTAGCTAAGGCTTTTAAAACGATGCGATTACGCCAGCAATGACTGGAGCTGGTGGAAAGGAGCATAGCTTTTAGCGTGCTAGGAAAGCGGTGAAGAGTAATTTTCAATTCTCTGTTCGATTAAACACATTTGAAAGAATGCGCTTCGAAGGAGTGTTTCTTAAGATGCATTCGTGGAGTAGGTTGCTTGCAAATCAGATGCAGCCGCAATTTTTTAAAACGTGTTTTAGACTCGTTTTTTTTTTACCTATTACTTCGGCATTGTTATTCGAGACAGTTACGCAAAACCTTGAATTTTTCTTCGGGGAGTGGTGAAAATTTTATCCTTGTTTTATATCCTGGGTGGTGTTACGTTTCGAAACATTGAGCTTCGAGACAGGGGGTTTCGGATGGACATCCGCTGATGTGGGAAAATTCCTCCCGGCTGCTCCCACGAGTTCGCGGTGCTCTTACGTTTCGAATTCTTATGTGCATCTAGAGAGCTGCGTTGAGAGGCTCGTCCGCTGCGCCGCAGAGTTCATCACGGCCATCCGCTTCAGCCACAGCGGCATGGTATCGTGGGTCGGAGGCGACGGCGGGCGCTGGTGTTCTGTATGATTCACGGCGGACGCGGCCGAAGTTGTTTACAGCGACCCACGGCCCCTGTATACACACCGCTTTGACGAGACGTCTCCTCTTCCCCTGTGCGCTACTCTGCGCGCGAGTGCCGCTTCGACATTCCGTTCTCACGGAGAGCTGTGCTGCCGGTATCTTACTTTCGCCCCCACTTGGGTCGCCTTCTGTGCTGATCATCACTGCTGCAAGAACAGCCTGGACGCCGGAAGTGGCGAGAGTGTGTCGGGGACGTCCTGGTGGGTGGTTCCCGAAGAAAGTGCACGTGACCCAAACGATAGTGATTGGACGCTTTCCATTAAACTAAATTCCCGAACTAGAGACCTGGGGACAGGAGATCCCTTTAAAACGAGCCGCAGTGCTCATTGTGAGGACCGAAATCTCTCTGATCACCATGTAAATAAATCTTTGTTAAGTCTCTTTGTTGCTCGACTCGTCTCTGCATCGGCGTCAAACGCTATGCCCGAGTGCCTGCAGCCCGACTTCTGACTCAGCTCTTCGCTACCCGTTGAGTCCGCTATCGGAGCAGACGCAACGCAACAGTGGTGTCCATTCATGTATTTGCAGAGCCGAACCTCGTTATAACGAAGACCAGCAGAACCTGTCCAGCAAGGCTGTTCCTTCGTTTCAGCCGTACGTGACCTGGCTCTAAAATGTTTAAGCCGATGTACCTGCCACCGTGTACACTGGGGACAACCTAGCCGACACTTTGATGGCGCCAGTGTGCGTTTCAGAAGGCTTACGAACGCATGCTGGGCGCCTCCTACGCGATTGAGCTCACTAACCGAATATGTCGGCCTTACCGATGCGCACCTATTTTCGACGGACAGCATTGTCGTCAGCACTTAGGAAATGGGTCTTGGAGAATGAGTGGTGCGGAGGAAAGGGGGCGAAGTATATACCGAATGTTTAGCTAGCTCTTTTCTGTCGGCGTTGAAACCAATACGAACCTCACTTTTTACGGCACGTGGCGGCAACTACGTAACCATCACCGTTTTGGTTTTCTTCACCACTCAACGCACGAGCACGCTTGTCACGGCACTTCAGTGCAGGAAAGCAGTGTCTTGTGGAGGCTACCCTTCTTCACGCCCGACGCAAATGTTTTGATGATGGCCGCCTACTGGTGAAGGGAAACTGTTCTGATCTCTCGTTTTGCTCAGCCTTGTCAGGCCAGCATAAAGTCCACAGGATCAAGCAGGCGAACGCATTGCTAAATAGATGTAATCGCGTGACCACGTCATGTGAAAACCACCGCGCACCATGCGAACAAAGCGGCAAAGAGTTGCATATGGCACCTCAAAAACTCAGCGCGCTAGCAGCGGGCCGCTTACAGCGAGAGTGTTTGGAGAACAGGCACGCTACCGTGATTGTGGCAGATGTGTCCAAGTACAGCAGAGCTCAACATGGCTATACAGTGCACGGGCTAGGACTGGCCGGAAAACCCGGACCGGCAAACGCCTTGTTTCTCTAGATCCGGGTTGTACCAGGGCCGAGATAGGGCCCGTACATGGAGAGTCTGTGTCTGTCTTGATTCATTATTGCAGGGTGAAATGCACTTGACGTATTTTCCAAGAGACACGGATGAAACAAGCCCATGTGTGCTGAAACAAGCTGTTACTCAACGCTCATTTATTTATTTTCGTGTCTGCTATAATTGCGTTTTTCTCAGGCTCAGAAACTGACAGGCCAAACTTATATTTTTCCTCTGACCACTTACTGGAAGTCTCACAAAACACAATGCCGACGGCTAACATTTGCCAGACAAATCTTCGTTGAAGCGCAGTAAGAGAAAGTTCAACTACGTCGTTATGTAAACTGAGTTTAATTAAACTCACTCACAGTGCAATCCCCTGACAACTGTGGATGCACACGCCCGGTCACGTTGAACCATATGAAATAAATAGTTAAATTCTCTTTTGAGAGATTCGGGAGCAACAGCGAACGCCCCCTATCTTAAATTTTGAAACGAAAAATCTTGCACTGAGGCGCTCTTTGTGGAGCTGTCGGAAACCTGAAAAGCGTCTCCTCCTAAAATGCAAGGTACCGTTGGTTTGGGCTGTTTCGGCTAGTAGCGAGAACACGCCATGTGTAGATGTACAGAAGCCCGTATGTTCTAAACATAGTGGTTAATGGTGAAGCACCAGCGCCACCTTCGAAGTGAGTGGGCAGTTAAGATGTAATAAAAATAAAGCCGTGATGCCATGGCGTATACGTGAGGAATACCGGGGTAAAAAAAAAACGAGCTCGAACGTCCCCACACCCAGCGCGACACAACAGAAAGAAGACACGACGAGTGGCTGACTACCAACACTACTTTTAGACGGTCAACTCTCGTTCTGTCTTTCTTCGCCCTCGTCTTCCATGTAGCGCTTAATTTCAAGGTGTTAAAAATTGAAGCGACCCAGGCATTTTTCCTAATACCCGAGGTACAATTACTGGAGACCGACTCCCTATTTAGGAGCTGTTTCTGAGTGCTCTAGCGCAATGGGGATTGGGAATTTTGTTCAGTTTTTCTCGTATAAAAACTAGAAAGAGCCCAATATATTTTAGCGAGAGTCGTGATTTATTATCTCAAGGCCGCAACACACAGCTCAGACTCAGAAGAGTGGCGCAAGAGGGGACTGCTAAACTAGCACATGAAACAAGTTCTAAAATATGCATGTGAATCGTATGATAAGCTGGATGCCTGCTGTCCACAAATGGCATGAGAGTGTTGTCAATAAAGCTGCATTTATGGAGTGCAGTTGAGCTTGTTTATTAGAAGATACGACGGAGAGACAATTTTGGTTTTACGGCCTTGATATTATAGGTTATTAAGGTCCCAAAGCAACTGAGGTTCTGGAGGAAGCCACAGAGGACAACTTCACATAATTTCCATCACCTGGGGTTGTTAATTTAACGTGCACTGACGTCGCACAGCACACGAGCCTCTTGGATTTCGCCTTCATTAAATTGCCGCCCCCGAAGCCGGGACCCAGCCTGCGTCTTTCCGGTAAGCAGCCGAGCAACATAACCACTTGACCACCATGGTGGCGAGCACAGATATTTTCATTACAACGATAAGAATCTTCGGCGACCAAATAAAACGTACCATCCAGCGTCCACACAATTCGAACACGTACAAAGGTACTGAAGAACGACCAAAACTGGTAAGAAAATCCTAGTCATAGTTAACGTTGAAGCAAATACTTGCTCCAAGCGATTATCCATATACATTTTAGCAAAACAACTGACCTCACAATAGACAGCCCTGCGACAAACAAACCCATAGAAATAGTATCGAAGCATCGGGATTCTGCGAAGGGAGCAACTCAGGACACATCACACACAACACACACTTCTACAAAAGCAGTATCACAGCAAAATATTTCGAAATATAGCTGAGTACAAAAACAATTTCAGCAGCAATTTGCACTCCTCAGTAACCCATAGATTTCTCCATAGCGTTACCGAACACCTAGAGAGATGAAGCACATGTACAATATTTGTCAAAAATATGCAGCCCAAGGAGTCTGCTTCTGAGCCCTGCAGCATGGCTCCTCTTGCATACTCAGGAACCCTAATCTCACGAAGGCGGGAGGAACGTAAGTCATCAACCCTCCCAAGCATTGGACTGGGAATGTGCTTAAAAGCCCGCTGCACGGCTTGGACGTGAATTCGTTAGGCTGTATATTTTTATTAAAGGCTATTAAGTTCAAATGTCCGAAATGCCACCCCAGGCTAAACCTTTGCATAATATTTCAAACATGGAACCCCTAACAAGTGCAGAACAGATTCCTTCGCACAAACTGCCTTACGAGCAAACGAGGTTCATCTGACACCTCGTACACAGGCGTTACAAGAAGCCTTTCCGTCTGCTAAAGGCATCCAGCGACATACCACTGCACAAAAAATGACTAATGCGCTCCTGCTGTCGCATTGAAATGCAAGCGGAGCTGTTCTCATTGACATTTTTCTAAGAAGCATCAAAACCAGTTGTTGGGCGAGTTGGTGCTGACGATGATCCATAACAGCGCGACAGACGGGACAAAGAAGAGGAGACACAACACACAGCGCTGACTCACAACTAAAACGTTTATTGGCTGCCAGCCAGTATAAATACTGGCCTGGTGGCCGGGAAAAGAATACAAGCACGCTTGACTTGCGTGATATCAAAACATCGCCAGTTCATCAGGAACGTGTCAACATACAAGAGTCATCAGTGCAAAATATCACCCCTACAGCAGGCACGAGTTTTCATTCAAAATCAAGGTAGCGGGTTTCCTTATCCGACAAGGCTACAGAGGGAGCGCTGATACACTGATCTGAAGTCCTAGCTATCAGGTGGGCTGCTATTATTTCCCTGGTTAGCGAGTCGCGGTTCTTACCTAATACAGAGCATTCCTTGTAAAGGGGAAAACAAGTTTTTGAGTCGTCGTTGTCTTCCTCGTCATCGTCATCTTCGTTGTTTTTGCAGTTTCTGCAATGTTTTGCTACGTGGCCTGTGATAGCGACACGAGAGACATTATATTGGTGCTCCTTTAATCTTTCGTTAACACATCGGCCAGTTTGGCCGATGTAACATTTGCCACATGACAGAGGTAGAGAGTAGATGATCCCTTCCCGGCAAGGCACGAATTGTTTCGCGTGCCTTATCAAGCAGCTGCGTGGTTCCCTTCCTACTGAATTTACTTTTTTGACCATGCTAGACAGTCGCTTAGGCGCCGAGAAGACAACTTCGACACCAGCATGTTTCCCAATTCTTTTCAAGTTATGCGAGACTTGGTGCAGATACGGTACTACGGCAATCTTTCTTTTCTTTTCCTCCTGTCTCGCTTCACCTATCTTATCCAGTCCGACCTTTTTCTTCAGTTTTTCTGCAACAGAACCCAAAACGTCTGCATGGTAGCCAGCCTTTGACAGGCGGTTAAGTTGGTTGCTGAAGCTGCGCTCCAACCTGTGCGCACAAGATTTCATTACAGCGTTGTAAAGCACAGAAAAAGCGATCGCTCTCTTCACCAGCTTTGAATGAGCTGATGAAAAAGGCAAGATTGGCTTTGCACCACGGGGCTCAAAAGCCCAACAAACATGAGATGGAGTGAAATGAAGCGAAAGATCTAAAAACCTAATAAAATCATTCGATGGTACTTCGTACGTTAAAATCAATGGATTAAGGCATTCTGAGAATACCGATAACACGTCATGCAATTGCTGCTCTAAATCGAGGTTGTCACAGTCTAAAAACACGAAGTAGTCGTCCACAAATCTAAAAATACGACAAACACTGGACCTGTCAAAACGCTCTTTCAACATTCTGTCGCGTGCAGCTAGAAACACATCGCTGAGAAAGGGTGCTAAACACGAACCAATACAAATTCCCTCTTTTTGAATAAAAACCTCGTCTTCCCATTCGGCAAACGTCGAGACAAGATAGAGTGAAAGCAATTCGAGGAAGCCGCCAGTGGAAATTCCGCACTCATTTTGAAACGCTATAGCACCATGTTGGTCAATGAGGTCGCTTACAGATGACAGAATTTCTGCTTGAGGCAAGGTGTAATAAAGATCCTTTACATCGACTGAAAATCCACGGAGCTTCTTATTGTAGTTGCATTTCAAGAATTCAATCATATCGTCCGAGCGATTTATTCTAAAAGGATCATCAATCGACAAAACATTCAGTTTCTGCTGCAGGAATTTCGCTACATGCTGCTGCCATGTTCCAATTTCGGAGACTATTACGCGGAACGGCCATTCAGGCTTATGGGTTTTCGCTGTGAAGAACACTTCCAACAAGGATTTAGAGCTGCTGTTGATCTTACTTGACAGCGCATTTAATTTCAAATATTGACGAGTTTTTTTGCCCTGCTCTTGACCTTGGCAATTAACACATCATTGCGCTTTTCAAACACAGCAAGAAGAGCTTCTGATGCTTTTGACACATACACATCCCTGTCCAGAACGACAAAACCTCCGTCCTTGTCAGCAAGTAGGAGAGAGAGTGAGTTATCTTTCAGCCAGCTAATGGTCTTCTGTAGAGGTAGCTTCTTCCCCGACGACCTGTACCTTGTTAGCACGTCTACACCTTCCGATATGCAACGGTCCACCTCAGTTTTGTCGGCCTGCTTAGCCACCTGCCTCACCATGGCCAGAAGTTCAGGTCTCGATCTCTTTGGCTCCACTGCAAATTTGGGCCCCAGGCTCAGGACTTTCCTCACGTATCCAGGAAACGGGACGCTCTCAGTGGTGTAGATCTGTTGTGCAGTTGTTGCACTCTTCTTCGGCAGCAGCGCACGAAGACCGGGAAGCGTTTTGCCGCCAAAGGAATTCTGTGGTGCGGTCGATACACCGTGATAGCTGATGCCATTGATTGATTGAGGGGACCGGTCCCACGGAAAGCTGCATCCGAAGCTTGAGTTGCTCCCTGTACACTCTCACCCTTTGCTGCCATTCCGCTCTGAACAACTTGCACAGTCTTCTTCCATGGCTGGCAGACGGCTGGACACCACCCAATAGAGCCAAGACTCCGGGCGGGAGGACTTTCTTGCGGATGCAAAAACCGAGCGTTCTTGCCGTGCACGACGCAGCCGCGATGACAGACACAAAGTGAAGAGGTTCAGTGTCACAAACAAAAGAGCCCTTTGTACGAGAAATGAAGTTTAACAAAACCAGTTGTTGGGCGAGTTGGTGCTGACGATGATCCATAACAGCGCGACAGACGGGACAAAGAAGAGGAGACACAACACACAGCGCTGACTCACAACTAAAACGTTTATTGGCTGCCAGCCAGTATAAATACTGGCCTGGTGGCCGGGAAAAAAATACAAGCACGCTTGACTTGCGTGATATCAAAACATCGCCAGTTCATCAGGCACGTGTCAACATACAAGAGTCATCCGTGCAAAATATCACCCCTACAGCAGGCACGAGTTTTCATTCACAATCAAGGTAGCGGGTTTCCTTATCCGACAAGGCTACAGAGGGAGCGCTGATACACTGATCTGAAGTCCTAGCTATCAGGTGGGCTGCTATTATTTCCCTGGTTAGCGAGTCGCGGTTCTTACCTAATACAGAGCATTCCTTGTAGAGGGGAAAACAAGTTTTTGAGTAGTCGTTGTCTTCCTCGTCATCGTCATCTTCGTTGTCTTTGCAGTTTCTGCAATGTTTTGCTACGTGGCCTGTGATAGCGACACGAGATACATTATATTGGTGCTCCTTTAATCTTTCGTTAACACATCGGCCAGTTTGGCCGATGTAACATTTGCCACATGACAGAGGTAGAGAGTAGATGACCCCTTCCCGGCAAGTGAGTGCGGAATTTCCACTGGCGGCTTCCTCGAATTGCTTTCACTCTATCTTGTCTCGACGTTTGCCGAATGGAAAGGCGAGGTTTTTATTCAAAAAGAGGGAATATGTATTGGTTCGTGTTTTGCACCCTTTCTCAGCGATGTGTTTCTAGCTGCACGCGACAGAATGTTGAAAGAGCGTTTTGACAGGTCCAGTGTTTGTCGTATTTTTAGATTTGTGGACGACTACTTCGTGTTTTTAGACTGTGACAACCTCGATTTAGAGCAGCAATTGCATGACGTGTTATCGGTATTCTCAGAATGCCTTAATCCATTGATTTTAACGTACGAAGTACCATCGAATGATTTTATTAGGTTTTTAGATCTTTCGCTTCATTTCACTCCATCTCATGTTTGTTGGGCTTTTGAGCCCCGTGGTGCAAAGCCAATCTTGCCTTTTTCATCAGCTCATTCAAAGCTGGTGAAGAGAGCGATCGCTTTTTCTGTGCTTTACAACGCTGTAATGAAATCTTGTGCGCACAGGTTGGAGCGCAGCTTCAGCAACCAACTTAACCGCCTGTCAAAGGCTGGCTACCATGCAGACGTTTTGGGTTCTGTTGCAGAAAAACTGAAGAAAAAGGTCGGACTGGATAAGATAGGTGAAGCGAGACAGGAGGAAAAGAAAAGAAAGATTGCCGTAGTACCGTATCTGCACCAAGTCTCGCATAACTTGAAAAGAATTGGGAAACATGCTGGTGTCGAAGTTGTCTTCTCGGCGCCTAAGCGACTGTTTAGCATGGTCAAAAAAGTAAATTCAGTAGGAAGGGAACCACGCAGCTGCTTGATAAGGCACGCGAAACAATTCGTGCCTTGCCGGGAAGGGATCATCTACTCTCTACCTCTGTCATGTGGCAAATGTTACATCGGCCAAACTGGCCGATGTGTTAACGAAAGATTAAAGGAGCACCAATATAATGTCTCTCGTGTCGCTATCACAGGCCACGTAGCAAAACATTGCAGAAACTGCAAAAACAACGAAGATGACGATGACGAAGAAGACAACGACGACTCAAAAACTTGTTTTCCCCTTTACAAGGAATGCTCTGTATTAGGTAAGAACCGCGACTCGCTAACCAGGGAAATAATAGCAGCCCACCTGATAGCTAGGACTTCAGATCAGTGTATCAGCGCTCCCTCTGTAGCCTTGTCGGATAAGGAAACCCGCTACCTTGATTTTGAATGAAAACTCGTGCCTGCTGTAGGGGTGATATTTTGCACTGATGACTCTTGTATGTTGACACGTGCCTGATGAACTGGCGATGTTTTGATATCACGCAAGTCAAGCGTGCTTGTATTTTTTTCCCGGCCACCAGGCCAGTATTTATACTGGCTGGCAGCCAATAAACGTTTTAGTTGTGAGTCAGCGCTGTGTGTTGTGTCTCCTCTTCTTTGTCCCGTCTGTCGCGCTGTTATGGATCATCAAGAAGCATCAGTTCTTCGCCAGCTTTGCATCTTTGTCTTGAACGACAGCGTGTTTCCTATGGCAACAGCGCAAAAACATACGGCTGGTTTGGGCGACAAGACGCGCCAGTACAAAAGGTTCCCAAGCACTTGAATTTAACGGCGATAAAATGCGTGGCACCATACGCTGCAAAGTGACGAAATGACGACACCTACACTGAATAGGCAGAGCCGAGAGCTCCTGTATTTACTGGCATAACTGCCACTGCTCTCATCATCAGCTTTACTACTCCCACTGCCGGCAAAAGGCCTTTCCCCCGCGGAGGAAGGAAAGAACTCAGGAGAGGCGGTCACGTCATACTTTTTGAAGCTCCTACCCCCTGCGCCTCCCTCTAGTTGGGCGTTGTCTCGGCTCGCTTGCGCATGCGCAGCAAAGAATGCAGCAGACGACGCCACTGTGGCCAGCGTTACCATTGGCCAAAAACACCCAGTAGTCCTTGCGAAACCACGTGACTTCCGGCACACTTTCTGGCGTGCAGCTGGGATAGCGAGGGTCTCTCCCGAATTTTCCTTCCTGCATGCCTCTCCCGCATCCCTCCATTTAACAGTGTCATGCACCAGCGAATTCCACTTTATACCCGCAAGTTCCTAATCTCATTCGCCCACCTAACTTTCTCCGACTCCCTCCTACGCTTGCCTTTTCCTGGAATCCCGTTCGTTAACCTTAACGATCATCGGTTATGTTGCATTCGAAATACATGCACTGCCCATGACTATTTCTTCTTCTTGATTTTGACTAGGATGTCATTAACCTGCATTCGTTCCATCACCCCCTCTGCTTTCTTCAAGTCTCTTAGCATTAAATTTATTATTTTGCTCTCTATAGATCGTTCCTTCTCACTTGAATTGGCACCGTTTTCGCTAGCCTACACTTTTTTGCCGCTGTTGTAAGAGGACGTTAACCAAAACAATGTTTCGAAGATAACAAAAACGTCATTTTCTAAATGAAAGTGAAGGCGGCTAAAATATTTTGAATACAAGTAACTAGCATACTATTTCATAATATGGACTCAAAAATGTTGGCTTCGCACCTCCTTTTGCCCATGCCGCAGCCTTATGCCGCAGCCGCTTGGATATAGAACGCATTCCAGCTTCGCCTAGGCGAACTACGTTATTTGACCTTATAAATTCATTATATAAAATAAAAGCAATTCGTAGGTCTTGGGCTGTCACAGTCGCTTTCACAAAAAAGCATGGCAGCCACAGCCTGTGTCAGAGACGTGTACTGTGATTAAAAATTGCGTTGCCTTTTTTTTAACTCCGCTCTCGTGGTCGAATAGTGACCATTGCGCACAATCAAAAATGTGAAGCGCTAACAGCAGACTCTGCTGATACTAAAACTTCTTACGGAAGCTTCAGCCTCGCGGTAAGCGACAGATTTCTCGCTGCCAGCGAAAAAATTGGTCACAGGCAACAGTCCCAGCCACCAGTATTTTGTCTGCAATGCTTTTTAGGGGAACATTTTAGACCACGCATCTCCGGCCACAACGATACCTGCGAGTGCGTTACGTCTCCCGCCGCTTCTGGAGGTGTTCGTCCGAGCAGTATTCGTTACGTTGACTGTAAGAACTGCAGCACAACACAAAACGCCCGCCGAGGCGTTTATGTTGACACATGAACCTATTTGCTGTGGTACATGCTTTATGACCGGAGTGGGGAAGCAACACTGCTCTTTTCCCTGTGCATCAGAAAGTGCTTTTCTCTGCAGCTCTTGTCAGCAACTCGCAACCGAAGCAGTACAGGCAATTGGCCCTATATTGGAAATGGTAGGTTCCACATTCGTCCTTCATACGACTATCGTTTACCAACAGATTTCCAATATTGTATATGGTTGGTTTTTCATTGGTCCCTTATAGAATCATCATTTGCCAATACACTTCCAATATTGGGATGATTATCTGTTCTGATTGGGACGCTACAGTGGGTACGTGGCATCTTGTGTCCATTCAGATAGTCTTTTTATGGCGAAGCAGGGCCCATGCATCGGGTAAAGGCCGCCTGTCGTGCGTCTAGCCTTTAATTCGTGCCTTCGTCTTGCGTCAGCTGAGCGGCGGAGTTCTACCTGGTGAAACTGCAGCCTGCTTTGTCAATTTCATGATGGGAAATAATCACTGAAAAAACATAATATACAGAACATGTGATGCCAGGCCGAATTGAAAGCGAGGAGTAGGTATTAAAGTGCCAACAATACGAATGGTACTCGGTTTGATTTCTACGGAAACAGAGTGTGAAGATAGCTTAGCTACATTCTGTAAGCGACTAAGGCTATGGGGGACGCCGTAGTGAAGAGCTCTGGAAATTTTTGAACCCACCTGGGATCCTTTGACATGCACTGACATCACACAGTACACGGGCCTCTAGAATTTCGCCTATCTCCAGAAAAGAGTCAACAAGGCTCACCTACTCCAGGCCATGGGGACCGGAATGCAGCCTCAAGAGGTCTGTAGGATGCACGATACGCCAGTGTTCATGCAGTTTCTCTTGCGAGGAGCAGTCCGCGCCACATAGGATACAGCAGAGGTCTGCAGGATGCGTGACACGCCAGTGCTGACGTAGGTCCTCTTTCGACAAGAAGTTGGTGCAGCAATGAACACAGCAGAGCTCTGCAAGATGTTCGATACGCCAGTGTTGATGTAGATACTCTTGCGACCAGTATTCCTCGTCGCAGTGGATACAGCATGAGTCTCCAGGATGCGCGACACCCCAGTGCTGTTGTAGGTCCTCACACGACGAGAAGTATGGGCTGCAGTGGACACAGTAGAGGTGCTCAGGGTGCGCGATGCGCCAGTGCCGACGTATGTCCTTTTGTGACGAGAAGTTCCTGGAGCAGCAGTCACACTTGTGCCCACGCTGACCGGAAACATTCGGTTGGGCCTCGGCTGGAGCAAGGTGGAAAAACCTTTGGTCAGAAACGAATGGAATACTGTCACCCTCCCCGTCTTTTTATTACCACCAGCCGCAGATAAGAAGCTTCAGGCTTCGATGGCAGATACTCCGTCTAGCAACATCTTTTCCTTCCGTTTTTTTTAATTTGCAATGAATAAAATCACTAATCTAATAACAATTCGCAAGGTAGCCACACATCTGGCTTTTCGTAGTATTTACTGCGCGCTGCAGCTGCAATCTCGACAAGCCACCCACATTTAGATTCATTCAAGACAAACACCAAAATTTTTTTCTTCGGCCGGCGCGCGGATGACAATAGTCAGCACACCAATTCTAACTCATTTGTCAGCATCTACCTATGTGCTCTTCAGGACTAAAGTCCCTTTCATATCACTTCGATGAGCACTTTTATGCCAGCCGCGGCCACCATATCCCCACAATTTATCTCATCAGCATACATGACCTTCTTCCACCCCCTGTTAAGTTTGCCTTCTCTTGTAATCAATTTCCTTTAGCTATGAGCCAATTGGTTATCTTTCCTTCGCATTACATGCACTGCCCTAGCCCATTCCTTCTTTATTTCAACCAATATATTATTAACACGCGTTTGCTTCCTTACTAGCTCTTCCCGGTTCATGTCTCTTAATCCCAAGTCTTAACAACCTTGTATTGGGATATGTCGCGATACAGTAGATGTGTCAGTGGCAACTTTCGTGTTTATTAACAGGGGATTTGCTCTGAGTGCAGAAAACCTGCGCATTGATGAGCGCAGAACAGAGGAATAAACTTGTCTCAAACAAACTAGCTGCCTCCTCCGTGCTGCAAAAGCGGCCGTCAACCCATTTCTAAACCTACGTTCTAGGGCGCACTCGTCGATATAAAAAAATGGCTGCAAATGACTCTGAATTCGATAAGACAAAAAATGATGGTGTTACCCAAGACCGCTGCAGCGACTCCCGGCTATCACGAAAACGTTGAAACGATTTTAAGTTTAATATATTTTATATATGGTCATGTTGTTGTTTGGGTTCTTATTTCTGGCTTGTGTGAAGCCTCATGATAGGAAATCGCAATAATATTTCCAAACCTTTATTAACCATTCAAACATGTTTGATCATTTGAATAAAACAGACAAATACCCCTGGGATACCCTGTCCTCAGTCACCATTTGCAAGGACAAACTGGCAATAATATAGAGCGCCAATGCAACACCACAAGATGCACATTACTGCATGGAGTTTATACACTGACCCTCGAACTAATTCCCAGGCTTCATGCTTTCATATTATGTACCGAAGGGCCTCTCAAGAGCAATAGTGGCAAAGAAACAAATGTTGCGGCTATCATGTTGGTGTTCTGGTGAAAAGCTATGGATATCTAACAAAACTGACCTAATCGCAACACCCTGCTAGTTTGAGATTATTACTGTGAGAGCAGATGAAAGCCGGTATGGCACAGTGCGTCAAGAACTCTTCAAATGTTCTTCAGCAGTTATTGCTAGAACATGAAAAGAAAATAGCCTTCAGAACGACATACACCTAGCTTAATTTAATGTTAAATTTATGTTTCAGGGGTCGAATTTCGGTGGAGGCAAAGTTCTAGAGGCCCGTGTATTGTAAGATGTCAGTGCACGCCAAAGAACCCCAGGTGGTCTAAATTACCCAGAGCCCTCCACTACAGCGTCCCTTATGACCTTAGTCCATTTGAGACATTCAACCTACGTTTAAACGACAAAATCTTCTGAGACAAGTTGATGAAAGCAAGAGAACCAGGGAATACCCTATTGTGATGCCGTGTCCCCGTTTCAAGACTCCATTTTTTTTAGTCAGTGATGCGGACATTTCAAGTCCTTGCTGGACACAATGGCAAGGCAATGTTATTTGTGGGAATAGGAATCGCTGATAAGAGTAGCGACCATCCAGTTTGTGTACTGCCTCCCGAATTTTTTTCGATGAGACTTGGCTGTTTATCGAGGAAATTAAACGCTGCCAGGATGATTTTGCGGCATTTCGACGTATGTACCGCGATTTTGCTCTTGCTTTTTTAAAGTATATAAGGTTTTCCTTTGTCGGGCATCGGCGAAATATACCCCAAGTTTTATTTTGTTGTTGTTGTTGTTTTGTTTCTTTGCAATCTCGTGTCCACTACACTTTATGGTTGTGTTGTACTATTCCTGATGATTGGGGGATAGCCAAGCGTGCGGCAGCAAGAATATAATTTGTGAAATTTTCATTCGTTTCATTGACATTAAGATTTTCTAACGCAATATTTTCAAACGTGGCTCCTGTTCTAAAAAGCTGCCAGTCTGCTAAATTGAGCTTCCAACACCGTGGTTTTGTCGGAGTGACTGGTGGTGGGGATGACAAGCAGATTTAAACAGGGAGATGATCGCTTCCATGTGAATTGTGTAAAACATGCCATTTAAAATCGCTAAAAACTGATGGAGAGCTAAAAGACAAATCTAAAACACTCATTTTTCCTGAACTGTGGCAGCAATATGTAGGTTTACCGGTGTTCAATAACAAATATTGTTGGAGAGTATAAAATCCTCAATAACAGCTTGAGGAGACGGGAGATTCTGCTGGTGGCCACCAGAAACCCGGTGTCCATGAAGCGGTTCAGGTGAAGAGGGACCCTGCTGGCGGCCACCAGAAACCCGGCATCCATGAGGTGTTTGAGGCGAGGAGAGACCCCGCTGGTGTCCACCAGAAACCCGGTGTCCATGAGGCGGTTCAGGTGAGGAGAGACCCTGCTGGTGGCCACCCGGAACCTGTCCGTAAGGCGCTTGAGGAGGCGAAAGATCTTGCTGGTGGCCACCAGAAACCCGGTGTTCATGAAGCGGTTCAGGTGAAGAGGGACCCTGCTGGCGGCCACCAGAAACCCGGTATCCATGAATTGTTTCAGGTAAGGAGAGACCCCGCCAGCAACCCGGTGTCCATGAAGCGGTTCAGGTGAAAAGGGATCCTGCTGGCGGCCACCAGAAACCCGGTATCCATGAATTGTTTCAGGTAAGGAGAGACCCCGCTGGTGTCCACCAGAAACCTGGTGTCCATGAAGCGGTTCAGGTGAGGAGAGACCCTGCTGGTGACCACCAGAAACCCGGTGTCCATGAAGCGGTTAAGGTGAAGAGGGACCCTGCTGGCGGCTACCAGAAACCCGGTATCCATTAAGTGTTTCAGGTGAGGAGAGACCCCGCTGGTGTCCACCAGAAACCCGGTGTCCATGAAGCAGTTCAGGTGAGGAGAGACCCTGCTGGTGGTCACCCGGAACTTGTCCGTAAGGCGCTTGAGGAGACGAGAGACCCTGCTGGTGGCCACCCGAGATCCGGTGTTCATGACGCTGTTCAGGGGAAGAGAGACCTCGCCGGTAGCCATTCGAAACCTGGTGTCCATGAAGCAATTCAGCTGAGGAGGTACCCTGCTGGCGGCCACCCGAAACCCGATGTCCATGAGACGGTTGACTAGAACGAAGATCTTTCTGTTGTGCCAACTGAGAACTCGCTTCGCCCATTAATTGAATGGCACATAGCAAGGACAGATCTATGCTACCAGGAGGAACGCCCCTAAGCCACACAGTCTCACCGCATTCTTCTGAGTGTAGAACACAAAGTACACGAGAGTGAACGCTTTGCCTGCAAGAGTGCAGAGCTGCGAGTGGATATGTGGTCGGCAGGAACAGATAGACGATGTTCTGTTCATCGTAACATATTTCGGGAGTGTCTGTCAGCAGGCAGGCATAAGCGGAATCGCCTCTTATAGCCCAATAATTTACCTCGGCGTGCTCGTGAAGTCGCAGGTCTGCCTCTATACGTCCGAGCATCGTGACAACTTCATCTGTTTTGAATGTACGTTTCAAGCGGTAGAACTCCCACTTCACGGACAACCACGGCATAAACCAGCAGCGGACGGATGCAATGCGCCGCAGGCGATCCTTATCCGACCTCACAGAAGCAACAGCGCTTAAAATCTTACTTGGGACGCGGTAGAGCGGGGTACTTCGCATTTGCGGTAGGCAAGGCACCTCGAAGTCATGCACGGTGCTGAGTTCCTCTGGCGACAAAGCTTCCAGAAATGAGCGCAGTCCTGCTAATTCTCTCACTGACATCGTCGCCAACCAATCGACACGAGAAGGCGGAATACTGGCCTCCATTGAATCAAGCCGTTTTTTTTTAGCGATGCTGGTGGAAAGAGGCAACCGATGCAAGCAAAGGCCCTGACCGGTCAAAGCACCGTACACGGTCTAATAGCACGACCCTCGGCAGTTGTTTTTCAGGCTGGTACGGTGACGCCATTAGGCTTAAAGCACTTTTCAAGCAGTATTGTTCATGAAGTTTCCAGGAGCGGCGGCGGTTAGGTAATTCTGCGCTGCAAAAACTTGGCATGTCGGTGCTGCACAAAGCTCAGCGCAGTAGAGCGAAGGCAGTGATACTTATCATGAGATAACATAATATCGCGGGATAAGGCAAGGCGTTTTACAGAGATCAAACACAAACACCAAAAGAAAAATGCCTTTAAACCCCGCAGATGCTGCGCGAAAGTATCAAGTGCATACTGTCCGACCGAATATTGCTTGCAACACACGACTCGTTCGCTGTATCTCAGTCAACTCTCGCCGCATTCCCGCGTTGACTGGTTTTGGAATTATCAAAATTTATAAGCCTTCCTGTGCGCTGGCGCGACGATTTCAACGCTGTCATACCTTGCCTTTAAATTGAAAAGCGTGGCCGTATGTCATTCTTTTTTCGACATTTTAGTTTGGCTTTATTTGACCTGTGAAAGGACTGTAAAATTGCAGAATTACAGGATCTGCTCTGAAGAAATGTGCCTGTTTTCAAGAACCTCTCTGCTTTATTGGGAGTACATGCAGTGTTCTGGAAAGCGAGCCCATAGGGATTGTGGGATTGTACTTAAGGTAGATTTCGTTACGCCGAGAACAAACTTTTTAACAGGGTACCCAATTTGTCCCTTTAAGCACATCCCACGAACATAGAGGGGCGAAAGATGCATTATGGCACATCACATGATTGGCGCCCGCGGGAAACTACCACACCCGCCGCGGTGACTCCGTGGTTAGGGCGCTCGGCTGCTGAGTCGAAGTACCCGGCTTTGAAACCGATCGCGGCTGCCGTGTTTCGATGAAGGCGAAACGCAGAGAGAGGGGGGGTTCATTGACTGGAAAGGCAGAGAGGCTGGCCTGACAAATAAATATCTCGCCTGCTACTAGTGCACTGGGGAACGGGAAAAGGAGAAAAAAGATGTTCCCGATGGTGGATGATGATGATAGGAAGAGGCAAATGAAAAAATACATTAAATAAAAACAAGGCACACTTTCTAACATCACAAACGCGAGGCAAGGTCCGTGTCCCTTAGAAAGCGTGAGAGCGCTCGCGTTGCCTGCACAGTTTTCAAACTATCTGGCCAAGCGCCGAGGATCAAATCATTCGAGAGGAGTCTTGTGTCCATAGACTTCAAAGCAGATGCGAGAATGAGTTTTTGAGTGCATATGCTGGATACGCCAATAAAACATGTTCTATAGTCTCTAGCACGCTACATGTGGTACAGTCCGGGGAGTCCGCTTTTCCTATTAAGTGCAAGTATTTCCGCGTGAAGGCGACGTTTAAACGTAATCTGTGGATTATGCATGCAATAGGGCGTGGTATTCCGCGAGGAACAGAAAAGGTCATCGCCGGATCTAGCCCGTTAAGGCTGATGTTTCGAGTGTCTGCCAGGGCCCAGTACCTAGCCGTCGCACTCCTCATTGATTCCGAAAGGAGGCAAGTGGTGTCCGGTCTAGAGAACGGCACAGCTAGCTGTACGCAGGCCACTGCTGTAGGCGCTCCTTGCTTCAACGTCGGCGGTCTCATTTCCATCGAGTCCGCAGTTTCCAGTGATCCACTGGAACACTATACGGCGACCTTTTTCCAGAGCAAATGACAGGACACTGAAATTAAGAGCTAGAGCTTGATAGGCGATGTGGCATGGGAAGCATCCCAAAATTTCTAGCACAGGTCTACAGTCAGTGCAAATGCACCACTTCTGAGGCGGTTCTCCGTAGATGTGGCGAATCGCTCCCGAAGGCCAGCAAGCTCTGCAGCAGTTGAAGTAGACTTGTGTCCTAAAATGAACCTGCGGGTCCTCTGCTGAGCAGGGATTACGAAAGCTGTTGTTGACGCCTTTGGTGACACAGATCCATCTGTGTATACTTGCATACAGTTTTGGTATTCTGACCAAATGTAGGCGATAGCAAGTTGCTTCAGTCCGCTAACCTGCGTCACAGATTTCTGGATTATGCCAGGGACATACAGGCATACTGAAGGCTGAGCCATCACCCATGGCCCCGTCTGTTGAGCGATGTCAGTGCACGTTAAAGATACTCAAGTAACACTTGTTGCTAGGCTAGTTGGTGCATAGTTCTATGTACAAAAGTTAGCGCAAAATAAGAGGCAAACACAAGAAAGGTTGGCAAGATGTACAGGTGCTGTGGTATTTTCCCAGTGTAATCTGAAAGGTTGAGTGCACAAAGCCTTTTAGATGGTTTTCTTGTCTCACGTGCTTTTCTCTGTTTTTTTACGGTTTTAGTGCTTTTTGGTTGGTCCTCATCCTTTCAGATCCCAATCAGTCATGTTTCTTTGGTCCTTTACACCACGTGTCATACCTGTTATTGTTCTTTCTCTGATATTATCATTTTTAACTAAGTCATGTTTTTAGTGTTTTTATTTTATCGCTTTTATTACCCTATTCATCTTTCTGACGTTTGCTGCAGCTGATAGGTGGTGTAACGGTGAACCTATATATTATCTGTTTCTTTCAATAAAAATCAGTGGTCAGTAGCGCGTTGTCTTGTCCACGTTAAAGATCCTCAGGTGGTCTAAATTATTCCGGAGCCCTCCACTACGGTGCCTCTTTCTTCCTTTTCTTCTTTAACTCCCTCCTTTATCCCTTCCCTTACGGCGCGGTTCGGGTGTCCACCGAGATATGTGAGACAGTTACTACGCCATTTCCTTTCCCCAGAAACCAATTTTCGTTTCAAACCACCGCCGCAGAGCGCGACTGGAGAGAGAGCCAACGCAAAAACCCACTACGCAGGAGTTCGGCACATATTAGAGGTTTCTCCCTCGATCTCCACTGTGAAGAAGCTAGCACAAAGCAAGCTTAAAAGCCGGGAGGCAGTGCATACACCTCACCGCCAATCTGTCCCCCACCGAATGTTCTAATAAAGCGTATCACTGCTGTCAAGGAGTTGGCGGAGTGTGGACAGTCGACCCTCTGCTTCGCTACCACCTTCTCGACAATTTCATCCAGTTCTTCTATGTTTCCAGCAAACTCCTGTTCGATCAGGAATCCCGTGCCGTGATCTTGCCTGTCTGCTAAAGCAAGACAGCATAATGCGCACAAAACATGAAGCGCAGGACATGGAGCCTCCATTTTGAGGAGCGTTTCAGTACCTTCGGTCTTATCCGCACGTGCGACACAATATGAAAGCTGCAGATAAGGCTAAAAAATAATTGATGGCAGGTACAGCTTCCTGAGGCAGTAACGCCTCCTACTAGCAGCATTGTTCTCGTGTCGTGCGCAACAATCCCTCCTTGGTAACGCACCACGCCTAGCACAACAGTTAGCAGCACAGACAACTTTCCTACGCCGACGGCGGTGTCACAGACGCCACACGTATACATTAGGAAACAACGCCGTACGAACAATGAGGCTCTCTTTCCAACACTTGAGGTTTTAGGCTTTGTGTGTACAGGATGGGACGAGCGTCGCCTTGAATAATTGATCCAATAACATCTGTAAGACCTTCCTTCTATGGTGGTGTAGCCACAACGCCACAGCGGATTTCTAGAGTCGAACAGTGAAGCCACACGCCCTACTAGCTTTTTCATGCCTTCATTCTCAAAGACGGCAAGCAAGGGAAGGGGTCGTAGTACTCCCTCGCAGCGTTTATCATCATAGCCGGCGGGTGACCAATGGCTTTAACGACGGGAGAGCTGTAATATCGTTGGGAAGCCGTTTGAACCACTGTAGCAGCGCCTTGAGCACTTTTGACAAAAACTGCAATACGCGCATGCGCATATAGAGTGTCATTTCCTGCCGTCCGTGAAAGGACGGCAAGAATTGTATTTCGCTCCTGTAACACGTTCGTATTACTCTCATTGGCGGTATTATTCCTACATCTACAACATATCGCCATCTCATGTAACTTCTCAGAAACTAGAAAAAAAAGCAGTTCTATTTCGCGCGACAAAAATATTTACAGACAGAGGCATTTTTGTACGCTTTTATTTTATTTTACAGGCGATGTCCTGTAACAGCTTTTTTTTTTTTTGCGTCAGGAGGCCAGCTTCTGGCTACACGCGCGACGCCTAACGAAAAAGCCTGGTTTGACGTAGCCTGCCTCTGAGCGTGCGCCGCCACACTTACGAGGAATGACACTCCCTTCTGCTTTATCCCCGCGCCGGGCGGGAACTGCGATTGCAAACGACCGCCGGTGAAGATGCTGTAGGTGGCGAATCCAAATCCGAACGCGTGAAACACATTGTTTATTGCTGATGTCTGTTCTGCACACTTTATTTTCTAGTTTGCAAATGGTACTTCGGAGATACCTGCTTGGTGTCCTTCAAAAGATAACCTCACGATCACATGACAAAGAAAGTTGGGGTTTGTGGATTTATGGTAGTTTAACTTCCCAAAGCGGCTCAAGCTATGAGGGATGCCGTAGTAAAGGCCTCAGGAAATTTCGACCACCTGACGATCATTAACGTGCACTGACATCTCACAGTACACGTGCCTCTAGAATTTCGTCTCCGTCGAAATGCGAGCGCCACGGGCGGGATCGAACCCGCGTCTTCCCGGTCAGCTGTCGAGCACTACGTGAAAACCACATGCACCATACGAACAGAGCGAAATCCAGAATTAAGCTGTCTACAAAGGGTACTGCGCACATACAAACAAATTCGAGCAGGGTACGCGACAAGTGCAGACTCGCGACTGATTTTTTTTTTCAAAAGAACACACATCTATTATAACTTTAAAATGTAATTAAAAGGACTATGAGCACACCAAAAACTTGCCTTCATCATAGAAGTTGGTTGGTGGGTCACTTACACATTCATCGACTTTCTTTGTCATAAAAATGCCTCGGTAAGATCACGTGCAACCTGCTCAAGACTTCTCCTCAGAACTTTTCTTTTTGCCAGCAAATGCAGCCTTGCCTTTTTGCGCGGTGTAGCATCCGCGCATGTGCCGCAATACAGGAGTAAATTTGGCCTCGTTTTCAAATTAAACGAATGCTAATGTTCTCTTAAACTATAATTTGAACATCATCCCGTCTGACCGATATATACCCTCCCACATGTTAGCGGGACTTCATACAGGGCGCCCCTCAGGCACCTGACGAGAGCAGTGGCATGATGCTTCACGCAGGCCGCCGTACTCATCCCTCCGGACATGATCCGGGGCACAGTGAGGTCAACCTGCACGGTCCGGAAAACACAACTGGTACATCGAAATGATTCGCCATATTAAAATTGTGGGAAGCCTTGCGAAAATGGTGAAGCCCTGCTGCCCACATTTCTTTACAACGGCCACAATCCTCGCACGGCCTTTCAATTTCTGTAGAAGCTTGTCTGCCACAGCGAGAATCACCGAAATAAGAATTCCAGCTTTCTTCATCCTTACTGAGGCTCTAATGCACCAGATGTGCGCGAGACTTATATAATGCGCCCTGCAAGCAGTATGTTCCGATGGCCCGTTTCACAATCTTGGAATGCGCCGGCCCAAACGGCAACAATTCTTTTTCGGCACGTGACGAGTACATCCAGCATACGTGACTTGGTGTTAACGTCAGTTTGATATAACAAACTTTATCTTGCCATGACCTGGTAATGTGTGAGAAAAGTTTAGACCCTTCCCTTTTCGCCTAAAAACCGATAAAACCTGACAATACCAGTTGTTGGGCGAGTTGTTGCTGACGATGATCCATAACAGCGCGACAGACGGGACAAAGAAGAGGAGACACAACACACAGCGAAAACTCGTGCCTGCTGTAGGGGTGATATTTTGCACTGATGACTCTTGTTGTTGACACGTGCCTGATGAACTGGCGATGTTTGATATCACGCAAGTCAAGCGTGCTTGTATTCTTTTCCCGGCCACCAGGCCAGTACTTATACTGGCTGGCAGCCAATAAACGTTTTAGTTGTGAGTCAGCGCTGTGTGTTGTGTCTCCTCTTCTTTGTCCCGTCTGTCGCGCTGTTATGGATCATCGATAAAATCTCTTCCCCGGTTACAGCGATTGTCACATCGGGTTGGTATTTATGAAATGCCAATTAATAATTTGCATACGTAAAATCTTTGAGTTATCGTCGTCTAAGAAGCGCACTAGGTAACGGTCAGTGCTGGCCAAGAAAGTGGCAGCTTATACAGGTGCGACACTCGAACCAATGTAGATACTGTTACGCGGAGCAAGAACCAGGTTGTTGGAAAACCCAAAAGTAGAGCTTAGATAGAAGTCAAGAGAATGCAATCTTTCAGCGACAAACCGCTGGCATTCTAAAAACCTCTCACACCCCTAGCCTGAATAAAAGACCTGACAGCACAAAGCGAGGCATCGTTGGGTATAGAAAATAACAGGTAATTGATGTAAATTGAAAACACAAAGCCTATAGATGAAGCACACTAAGTAGGAAACTATCTCCTGTGTTCCATGTCTAGAAAGGGTCTTCAACCAGCAACAACTTCAAACACTTATGAACGAACCCACTCCTTTCATATTGCCAGGTGCCTTGTTCACTCGCTGCGCCCTTTGCCAACTTTGCGGATGTTTGCAATAAAAAAATGGTTCTGAGCTATAACGCTCACTGTTAATAACTGCTCTATAGCACAATAAAATAAATTTAATAAAATAAAAGCAAGGTCCCTCTACAGCTCAGAAGCTCGCGGATTTACCTTAGACGGTTTCACCTTCTTTAAAATGCAGACCTTTTCGACTGCTTGAGTGGCTTCGTCCCGAAGTGTGCTGCCCAGGTATTTCTCCTAGTACCCGACGTACAGGTATTGGAGACTGACTGCCTTTTTAGGAGCTGTTTTCGCGTACTCAAATGCAATGGGCAGTAGGAATTTTGTTGGTAGAGTCTTGCGCACACTCAAAGAAGAAGGGTGGTAACCATCTTTATTAAAAGCCTCCATTAATTATATGAAAACAACAACACCCAACTCAGTGAGAATTATGGCGGAAGATGATGTTGCAGAACTAGCTTACATAAGAAATTAAAAAATCTGCATGTGAAGAGGATCACAAGCTGGATGCCTGCTGTGCAAAGATGACATAAAGGAGTTCACAGTAACGCTGAACTTTCCCAGTGTAACTGAGCCTGCCTTTGGAACATGTGTAGGACAGACATTTCAAATTTTAATGATTTCGTTTTATGTGATTCAGCGCCCCAGAGCGACTAAGGCTGTGAGGGACGTCGTGGAGGACAGCTCTAGAATCATGGGCCTTTAGCAATTCGCCTCCATTGAAAATGTGACCGCCGGGGCCGGGATCGAACCCGCGTATTTCCGGGCAGCAGCCGAGCATCATAACCACTGAGCCACTACAGCGGCTAACGCAGGCACTTTCATTACGTGGAAAGGAATATGCGGAGACCAAATGAAACAAAATCGAGCGCTCATGCAATGAGAGAACAAGACACGAATAGGTATCTTCCAGTCAGGGGAAACACTGAAGCAAGTACTTCCTCCAAGTGATTACCAAGAAATATTTCGAACAACTGACTTTACAATAGGCTTCCCTCCACCTAACAAATCGATAAAAAATACCATCAGAATATGGAGTTTCTGCGAAGAAGGCGATCACGGCAAGTCACATACAACACACGTCTACAAAAAGACGCCGTATATTGAGAGTACCAACAAAATATTCAGAAACATAACGGGTTAAGCAAAAATTTCCAGGTGAACGTTTTACTCCTCAGTATATTATAGATTTTTCCGCAGCGTTACCCAATAGCTAGAGAGATATGAAGGACATGTACTCTTCTGATGAATTAAATGCCACCCCATGCTAGACATCACCTTCATACTTTAAGCATTGAAAACCTGACAAGTTCACGTTGATCGTGCAATTGCATCATCTTGTACACAAATATTCTCGTCCACCATTTCACCCAGTCCAGTAACACCACGCGTATTCATTCAGTTGCAGGTGCTGGGAAATCACTAAAATTCACCGTGGAGAACCTTCTCTCGTGCAAAAAAGTCAAGGGAAAGTCACATCTGACACCTCCTTCAATGGCGTTACAAGACACCTTTAAGATTTCTGTACGCACCCAGCGACAACGATATACCAAAGAACCAAAATGAATAATAGCCCCATACCGTCACATTGAGGCGCCAGTGGAGCAGTCCTTATTTTCACACATTTCTACGAAGCATCAGTTGTTCGCATACTAATCATGTTCGTCTTGAAGTAGATAGTGTTGGTGATGATAGTGAATTTTTACGGCGCAAGACCATCTGAGGCCAAGGTGCGCCATGGCAAAAGGTTTTTTCGTTTTACTCAAGGTGGGGTCGAAGACCCATTTAACGATCATTTCCTCTTGAATAAGCTGAGCACCATGCCAGGGGAAGCTTGCACCCATTGTGTCACCGCTGGGTACCCGGCGGCACTCGGGATCGAACCCTGCACCTCCCGCATGCAGCTAGTGTTTCCGAGGACAGCATCGCCAAACATACGTGTGGAACTATGGCCCGTATGGCAAAAAAAAAAATAACCGAGCTCATATAGAGGACAAGATGCAAGAAGGCAAAAAGCCCCCAAGCATTTCAATTTAACGCTTATAAAATGTGTGGAAGTGTACACTGCAAAGTGACGAGATGAGGACACCTACACTGACCCGCAGCTCCGGTATCTAGAGGCATAAACACCGTTGCTATTATCATGGTCAACCTTGCCATGCTCAATAAAGGGCAAAGGCCTCTGCCGTGTTCATTTAACCGTGTAATGTGACAGCTGAGGCTACTTTATACCTGCAGATTTCCTAATCATCACCGCCCACATAACTTTCTGCTACCCCTTGCTACGCTTGCCTTCTCTTGGAATTAAGTCTGTTGCCATTGACGACCCTCAGCTATTTTTCCTTCGCGTAAAGTGCACTGCTCGTGCCCATTTCTACTGCCTGATTTCGATTAGGATGTCATTAACCCACGTTTGTTCTCTGACTCACACTGCTCTCTTCCTCTTAACCTTACACTTATTTTCCTTTCTACGCCTATGATTTGTCGGTAATTTGAGGTGAAGCGTTTGATAGCCACCATGCTACTGCCGCTGCTGTAAGAGGGCGTTAACAAAATGATGTCTTGAGAAAACATAAGCATTGTCTTTTCTATGAAAGCGATTATGATAAAACATTTTGAACTGCAGTAACCAGCATAGTATTTCTAAATACAGACCGAAAATATATCCTCAAATAATTCCTCAAAGTATTGTCTCCTGCCATCATTCTGCCTCCTGCCTGCTGACTTACGACTTCCGACGCTGACGCTTCCTTCTGCGTCGCATTTCCGCTTCGCCTACGCGTACTGTGTTAATGGATCATAAAAATTCAATATAGGAACAAAAACTTTCTCTTTGGCTGCCCGAATTGCTTTCACAAGAAAGCATGACAGCACGAGTATGTGTCAAACACGTGATTTGTGATTAAAAGATACGTTGCCTTTATTACTACCTTGTCGTAGTCGAATGACTGTGTACAATAATAAAAATGTGAATTACTATACCTCATACTACACATACTAAGCTTTCTTAATGAAGCTCGTTTAGCGACACACTTCTTGCTACCAACAGAAATAATCTGTCGCAGACAGCAGTCCAGGCCATCGGTGTTTTGGCTGCAATACGTTTTAGAGGCACATTATAAACCACACATCCATGGCCGCCCTCTTACCTGCGAACGCATCACTTCTAGCGCCACAGCTGAGGGCTTTGTGCAAGCCTGGGTATTTGTTGCGCTGCTGTAAAAACTACAGCATATCAAAAAAATCCCGCCGAGCTGTTTGTCTTGACATATAAACCTATTTCCTGCGGTGCAGTCTTTGGGAACGGAGTCGCTAAGCAGGACTCCTCTTTGTCTGGTGATTCACAAGGTTCTTTTGTCTGCTATTGCGGTCGGAAAATCGCGAGATACAGTGGGTACATGGCATCTTGTGCTTATTACGGTAGTCCTCTACTGGTGAAGCAAGGCCCAAGCATCAGGGAAGGACCGCATGTGCCGCATCTATGTAGGGGTCTAGAGACGAGCCTTTAATTCATAGCTTCGTCTTGCGTCTGGTGCGCGGCGGAACTCTTCCTGGTGGAACTGCAGCCCGCTTTGTCAATTTCATGGCGGGAACCTAAATAAACATTGAAAACGCATAAAAAGAAAAAAATTGACACGCCAGTCAGCACTGAAATCTAGAAGGTATTAAGATGGCAGTAATGAGAATGGCGCCCGGTTTGATCTTTAGTAGAACGCAGGATGAAGATTACTTAGCTACATGCCGTAGGCTAAGGCAGACATCATTTCACGAAATGAATAACATTATTTTCGTTCAGGCGCATAATTAATTTCCTCATACAAATTTCTCCGGTAATCTTTTATTTCTAAAAGTGCACAATATTGATGCAAAGCTTTCTTTTTACCGCCTATGAAAGACTCTGCATTCAGGTGACTTGCGCCCACGAAGAACTGAATAACTCGGTGGCGGCGAAAGCAAAACGCGTGCTCGGTGGTCGTCGAACCGATTGCACATTTCTGGGCTCAGTCAGTGGAAAGCCTGCAGCGGACATTTGAAACATGGCGTGCAAACTAATCAACAGCTTGGAGCAACGTAGAATCGGCTCCGCCTCGGTGCGATTAACCGCGATATATCTAGTGGCGTGTTGAATGACAGGGCCAAGCCATAAGGTCCTGTTCCGGCTGCTTTGAAGAATGAAGAAGCGGCGATTAAAAAGCATTGTGTCATTGGCACCATTCTTGTTCCGAAGCAGCAAGGTCGCTACAAAGTAATATCTTACGCCATACATGCTGTGTGAAAGGCAGCGGCGAACTAATCCACGACGGTAGGAGAGCCTTGCAGTAGTGAAGGCCACGTTGAAATAGTGTAGGTCACGTGTTCTAAGAGGTCATGTCCTCAATGAACCAGTTCGCGGCTTTGTCAAAGTAGGGCGTCGAACTCGAAAAAACAGTCAAATCCCTTACCTAAGAAAGGTCACAATGACTGGGACTGTCGCCTCAAGAGGCGTGAAGGATGCGCGTGACGCCAGTGCTCATGTAGGTCCTCTTGCGTCAAGAAGTACGCGCAGCAATGGACACAGAAGAAGAGTCCATGCTCACAGGAAACATTCGGTCCGGAATCTGTTGGAACAAATGTGAAAAAAAATGTTTCGTCACAAACACATGAGAGACTAATCATTTGCGATGTAAGCACAGATAGCACCTTTTGACCATTTACTTTTAGCTGCAGCGCAAATCTTCACAAGCAACTTATGTTTACAGTCATTCACGACAAACACCAAAGTCATTTTTCTTATTGGCACTCGAACAACAACAGCCAGGACCCCCAATTCTCTTCCATTCGTCACTATTTGCCCGCGTCTTCTACAAGACCAAGGTCCCTCCCATATTCTCCCATGAACAATGGCGTATGCCTGCCGCGAAAACCTTTACCCAGCAGATATTCTCATCAGCCCCCCAGACTTTCTCCCGCCCCCTGCTGAGCTTGCCTTCTTTTAGAATCCATTAGGTTAACAGATGATTTGGTCAGTTATCTTGCCTTAGCATTACATCTACTGGCCAAGCTCATTTTGTTCTTGATTTATACTAGGATCTCATTAACACGCATTTGCTTCCTGACCTCTTCTGTTCCTTTCCTGTCTCTTAATCCGAAGTGTTAGCAACTTCATGTTTAATATGTCATGATACGGTAGAAATATCTGTGACAACTTTCGTTTTTATAATAGAAGGGTTCCTCCGAGCACAAAAATAACCTGTGCTATGGCGAGCGTAGAAGAGTGGACGAAACTGGTATAGAACAAGCGACATGCCTCCTCTATGCTCCAAAAAGGGGTATCAAACCCTTTCTAAACCTACAACCATTGGTACACTTACCGAAGGGAAAAAAACGCGAAGGGAGCAGAAACCGGTAAGGCCAGAAATGATGATGCTAACCCATGACCGCAGCCACGGATGCTCATTTCTAGCAAATTTCAGATCAGGATTGATCACAAGATCTCGCATTCTTTGGCCGCAACACATACAGTACATTCAGCTCAGCCATTCTAGACAAGTGTTTTACTTCTTTAGCTCTGTATCTGCTGTACTGGATTGCTCATCCCTCCTACCAGTTAGCCACCGACGCATGCATGCAGCAGTCGCATATATTTTGCACACAAGAAGTTGTCACAAGGCATGCAAATTAGGTCCACAGAAATGTTGAATGAATGTTGAATGAGTCAACACAAAATATTGGTTCTCACGTGTGCCGTGAAAAAATATAACGCAGTGCTGCAGCACGCCTTCCTCGATATCATTAGGGTAGTTAAACCGCCTGTTATTTCTTATCGCCTATGTATTTCACCCTCCGTACAATCTTTTCGCATTTTAGCTGCAACAATATACCATCGCCCTCCCATGGATCCGACCATGGAACCTCGTTGTCGACAGCAGAACGCAGGGAGCAGACTCCCAGCCATCACGAAAATGTTACGGCGATGTTACGTTTAAAATATTTAATATATTGCCGCGTCATCACTGTGCGGTTCCTATTTCAAGCGTATTTTAAACCCCATCGGAGGGCGTCGCAATAATATTCTCAAACCTTTATTACCATTTAAACAACATGCCTGGTCATTTGCCTAAAGCATTGAGGTACACCTGCGATACGGTGTCCTCAGTCAACATTTTCAAGGACGAAAAGGCAATAATTTAGGGCGCTAGTAAAGCACAACAGGACGCACATTTACTATATGCCGTTTATAACCTCACTTTGGAACCTAATACCATGTCTTCGAGCTCATATTCTTGGTCACTATTCCTTGTGAGGGATAGTGGCAATCAAGTGTTCTCGGCAATCATTTCGAAGTTCTGCTTGAAAGGTATGGCAGTATCAGTAAAACTAACAATCGCAAAATTCCACTAGTTGAAGAAAATTATTACTGAGAGTAGTGGCAAAGCGGTCTGACAATGCTTTAAGCACTCTTCAAATATCCTTTTACAGTTATTACTTTGACACTGCAATGAAATAAGATTCAACACAACATAAACGCAGCGTATTTTAATGTGCAACTTGTGTTTAAACGACAAAATGTGATGACAGGCAAGGTGATGAACACATGAGAACCAGAGGATAGCCCCTTGTGACTCCGCGTCCACGTTTCTGGATGCCATTTTTAAAAAAATATCTCGAAGTGTCTAGTGTTCACGTAAGGAAATAAGCAATGCCGGCAAAATTTGAAGCCCGTGCTGGACACAGCAGCAGGACGATAAATATCTGCGAATAACAATCGCTATTCTAAACCAAAAAAAAACAGGGATGGGTGTCGCCAAGTTTAACGGCGAGCACAGGAAGTGGTGTAGTCACTTCTTTCTTCTCTCGCGCTGTCAAACATTTTACTAAAGGGCACTTCAGAACGACGACATAACCCAGCGCGAAGCTTATCGGAAGATCAAAGGCGACGATAGCCAATAGAACGCGAGATTATACACCTTTAGGATACCATGTTAACATTACCGGAGTACCGGGAGCCCGTCCACCACCGGTGAGCACGCGCTGAGTGGTCCTGATGTTCCGGGCGCGCAGCAAGATGCCGGGTACCTGGCGCGTGCCTTCAAGGCGATTTGCGCATGTCCATTGGCTGCGCGCGGACTCCCGGTACTCTGGTACCGGTAATGGAAACACCGTACGCTCTCTGCTAAAGGTGTATTTGGAAAGCGGAGGAGGAGGGAATGGCGGTAGCCTGATGCCAATTTGCACAGCGGCCATGACAGCGGCAATCCGCAACACCAGAGTAGCGCGTGCCGTCGTGTGCTCGCCGATGGGGTCATCGGGAAGGTATCCACCCCTCACCAGAGATGGCCCCAAAGTAGCGAGCGTGAGGATTTGTGGGACATACTGGGCACATTGCATGTGGAAGATTGAGTAACTAATCTTTTAAAAGATATATATAAATGTAACAGAGTGCTTATGAAATCGAAAAAAATGTATCAGGCCCTATGGAGATACAGCGGAGGCTTAGACAAGGATGTCCGCTGTGTCCTTTGTTGTTCATTTTGTACCTGCAAGGGTTAGAAACAAAACTAGAGATGAGCAGACTAAGCTTCAGCCCTTCTTTTTTCAAGCAAGGAGAATGGACTAAACACTCATTACCGGGACTAATATATGCGGATGATATAGTGCTAAACAGCTGACAAGAAGGAAGATTTGCAGAAGTTGACAGACATCTATTCTACAGAGGCAGATAGATTAGGTTTCAAGTTTAGTAATGAAAAATGTGCAGTCATGATATTCAATGATGAGGGCGGCGAGCATAGGATGCAGGAGTTCAAGCTAGAAATAATGAATGAGCACAAGTATCTTTCGGTGAGGATAAATAACGGCGCTGAGTGTCGTCTGACTGAGCGTGAAAAATATGTAATGAATAAAAATATGTAATGAATAAAGCTAGTAGGAAGGCAGCTATGATGAAAAATAGGGCACTGTGGAATTACAGTGGTAAGAGGGACCTGAAAAGGGGGGATGGTTCCTAGCCTGACTTTCGGCAATGCAGTCCGGTGCATGAGACCATATGTTCAAGCAAGGTTCGAAATCAAACAACGCGGTGTAGGGAGGCTAGCTTTGGGAGCACATGGCAATACACCAAATGAGGGGGTACAGGGTGACATGAGATGTGCGTCGTTCGAGAGCAGGGAAGCTAGCATTGAGATAGCATTTGAGGAGCGATTGAGAAAAAAAAAGGGGGGGGGGGGGGAAGCAATGGGCTAGGAAAGTTTTCAGATACCTGTACATAAGGAATGTTGACAAGAAATGGAGAAAGCGAACTAAAAAATTCACAAGCAAATATCTGGACAGCAGTCGGGGGCAAATGAGCAATTATCGTTTAAGAAATAGGTTGCAGAAGCATACAGAGAGTTGTGTGCAAAACAGGGATGCTGACGAAATCGGCACTGGGAACATACAAGACCTTTAAGCAGGAAATTGCCAAAGAAGATATCTATGATAATTGTAGGGAAGCTATTTGTTGTTTGAGGCCAGGACGGGAGTTTTGCAGACTAATACATATAGAGTCAGGTACCACGAGATAGACACGTACGTTGTGCGTTGCGTGCGGAGAGGAGGAGGAAACGGCTGAACACTTGATACTTTTCTGTAAAGGGCTTGACTAGAAAGCAGCGGGGCTGATTTATTCAAAGCATTGGGGTTTAAGGACAGTGAAGGGAAAGTAGATTTTAAGCGGGTAGAAGTAACCGAGCGAAGGTTATCTGATTGGTGGCTAAAATCAAGACAAGAGTAAAGTTTCACAAGTCATGGCTAGGTGGCTTGAGTCACCGCCCGATTTAAAGGGCTCAGCCTTATCCATCCATCCATCGAGGCTATCGGGCGCGCGCTCCCATGTTCCTGCGCACATTCCTCATGACAGTACCTTTTTCGATGCTTCCGGCAAACAAACTGGCGATATGCAGTGCTGAACGTGAGGCGTCGCTGCTTTTCAGCGCCGTGCAGCGCGAGAACTTGAGCACGACAGGCCTGAAACGGGCTTTGTTCGCTTTGTAGCGATCGGACCCTATTTTACCTGTCTAGACGACGAACCGGCTCAGCATACATTACAACCTCACTTCATTGATGTTTCCGCGGGTTTAAAGAGAGCGTCAATATAAAATTAAGAGGGAGCAGCCGCAGTGATGCATTGTGCTGAAGAACGTTTTTTTTTATATAGAAAAGTCCCATACATTGACGAAGGTGCTGCGCGCAACCACGATTCATCCAAGCAATCCGGCCACGTCTGGCCGGAGTGAAAATTGCAACGCTTCCCCCCTGATAAACAAAAATTGCATGACTGTGTGCGAGCCAAGCTAAATCATAAAACGTTGAAAAAACAATCGCAGCAGTGTTACCAGTCCATTATCTAATGTTTGGCGACATGTGATGTCACGATGTAGCTGGCGGGGAGGAAGGGGGAAATGTCAAAAAACCGAGTCCAGTCTTCGGAGACACACGGGGAGAGGGCGGGATTTTCTTAGGGGGTTCTATGTACTTGACTGATTTTATTTTATGTCGAGAACTATCGACATATAAACACGGGTCTTGCTGGGAATCGTGGGGCTCCTGTGGTAGTGGCCTTAATTTATCTCCTGGAGACCAAGGCCATAAATCTATAGTAATATAAGTTAAATGATGCCATAAGTCATAGGAAAGTGTCGCGAGAAAGTGAAGAACACACGCTAAGTGGCCCTTCGTGCTTCGTCGAACTGCGCGCGCGACACTTAAAGAACAGTGACCCCCCCCCCCCCCCCCCCTAGCATATCGCCAGCTTGTTTTACGTAAGCGAAGAAAAAGACTCGGCAGCGAGTACGAAAGGATGCGCATGTGCCAAACAGGGGTATGTACACCACACGCGCATCATAGATGGTGCCGCGATACAATTTTGGCAGATTTTTCTACCTGTCACTTGCCTGGCTTGTTTTCTCGCTGGTTATAGCACATGTTTTAGTGCGGTTTGGAAAAGCTTTGCAGTGGTCTAAAAATTACAGGTTAAAGTCCTAACGGATAAATAAATCCCGTCAGGACCGCTTTCACTGCGTCAGGAGCTGACTTTCTTCGAAACAAAAATTTATGACCACATTTACGAAAAATATCTGACAACCCTAAAATGCACGACAACAGCTTCTCGCAACAAGTAACGAAAGTTTTGTTTACTAACGCACTCACCTCCAAATCCCAAAGGAGCAACGTATTCGGCGTAGCCACCAGCAACCAGGTGTTCGTAAAGCGGTTGACCACAGGGCCGACCCTGTTGATGTTCCAGAACAAGAATGGCGGCCTGTAAAGCCGCGTCGATGTCACCCGTAGGAACACCCTGAAGCTGCACAATCTGATGGCAACCTAAGGAGCGAAGAACGTCAAGCACTCTAGAATGAACGCTCTTCTTGCAACAATGGATCGCTGCGAGGGGATGTGTAGCCGGAATGAACAGATAGACGACATTCCCTTGTCCGCACGAGATTTGGGGTGCTGCTGTCAGCACGCAGGCGTAAGCCGAACCTTCGCGTATGGCCCAGGCAAGCACTTGGGCTTGCTCGTTAACTCGCAGGTGAGCTTCTACAAATCCGAGCAGAGCGCCAATATCATCTCTTCTCACCGCACTGCTCAAGAGGTAGAACTCCCACTTCATGCTTAATCCCGGCATAATCCAGCAGCGGATCGACGCTATGCGCCGCAATCGCTCGTCTTCCGACCATTCGATGGCAACAGCGCTGAAAATCGCAGTTGGGACGCTCGTCAGTGGCATACTTCGCAGTTTTGGCAGCCAGGGCGCGTCAAATTCGCACACTTTGCAGAGTTGCATCGGCGGCAAAGCTTCCAGAAGTGAGCGCAGTCCTACTAACTCTCTGTCCGCCATCGTCACCGGCCGGTTCCCACTGGGAGGTGCAAAATGGGCCATTGAAGCAAGTCGCCTCTTTTTGTTTTCAGCGACGCGGAATTAAACGGTCTCCGATGCAAGCACTGCCCGGTCGATGAACAACAGAGGGTCTAAATGCACGACCATCGTTAGCTGCTTTCCAGGCTGCTAGGATGTGGCCTTGGGGTTAAAAGCACTTTACTAACAGTGCTGTTCATGATGTTTCCAAGAACGGTGGCGATAAGTTAACTCTGAGCTACACAAAGCTTAACGCAGCAGAATGAAAGCAATGCACTTTATCATGCGACCGCATAACCTCGCATAATAAGTCAAGGGAGCTTTGCAGAGAACGCGCGTATACCGCAAAAAAAAAATAAATCTTTTAAATCCTGCAGATTGTACGCGAAAGGATCAATATGATCTTATCAGACAGAATATGATTTACAAGGCACGAATCGTTACATGCGTCTCAGCCAACCATCCCAGCATCCCACCGTGGACTGGTTTTGGAACTATCAAAACTTTTAAGGCTTCGCCGGCGCCGGCATGAAAACTTCAATTTTTCACACTTTGGCTTTATAAAGACAAGCGTTTTCAGCATGTTATTCTGTTTTGTACATTTCTGTCTGAATTGATTTTACCGACTAAAGAAGTGCAAAATACCAGAATTACAGGAGCCAGTCTGAAGAAATGTGCCTGTTTTCGTGAACATCCTGCACACTGCGGGAAATCTGTGTAGGGTTCCGGAAAGCTGGCGCGTAGCAATTGTGAGACTGCCCTTAAGAGTGTCGTGGTTACACTGAGAAAAAATTTAATTGCAGGACCGCCAGGTCTCACTTTTAAGCACATCGCACAAGCCTAGAAGGTGACGATCGCATCTCGGTGCTCCACATAAATAGCGACTGCAGAAAACAACCATCGCAGACTGCGACTGGAGAGAGAGAGCCGAAGTTAATTTCCACTTCCGAAGAGTTCGGAATTAGCCGCGTGGCAGTGCATTTACGCCTGATCAACAACCTCTACACAGCCCAATGTCACAAAAAAGCGCATAACTGCTGTGACGGAGTTGACGGAGTGTGGTCAGTCCCCCACCTGCTTCGCTGCCACCTTCTCGATCATTTCATACAATTCCTCCTCGTTGCAAGCACACTCTTGGTTCACCATGAATACCGAATCGTGCCCTTGCCTGTGTGAACACGGAGCCGCCAATTTGAAGAGTGTTGCGGCGCCATGCGTTCATCCGCACGCGCGACACGAAATAAAATCTGCAAGCAAGGCTAAAAGGAATTTACATCAGGTGCAGCTTTCTGAGGCAATGGCCCGTCCGACTAGCCACATTTTTTTGTGTGCAGTACTCCCTCCGATTCGCTGATGACATTGCCTTGCTGAGTCACTCAGGAGGTTAACTGCAAATTATGATCAATGAGCTAGACAGGCAGAGCAGAATGCTGGGTCTAAAAATTAACATGCAGAAAACCTAAGTAATGTTCAACAGCCTAGCAAGGAAACAGCAGTTCACAATTGGCAGTGAGCGCCTGGAAGTGGTAAAGGAATAAGTCTACTTAGGGCAGGTAGTGACAGCTGATCCGGATCATGAGAGGGAAATAACTAGAAGGATAAGAATGGGGTGGAGCGCATATGGCAGGCTCTCTCAGATCATGAATAGCAGTTTACCAATTTCCGTGTACAACAGAAAAGTGTACAACAGCTGTATCTCATCGATACTCACCTGCGGGGCAGAAACGTGGAGGCTAACGAAAAGAGTTCAGCTTAAGTTAAGGACAACGCAGCGAGCCAAGGAAAGAAAAATGATAGGTGCAACGTTAAGAGACCGGAAGCGGGCAGAGTGGGTGAGGGAACAAACGCGGGTTAATGACATCCTAGACGAAATCAAGAGGAAGAAATGGGCTTGGGCAGTATATGTAATGCGAAGGCAAGATAACCGCTGGTCCTTAAGGGTAACAGAGTGTATTCTAAGAGAAAGTAAGCGTTGCAGTGGACGGCAGAAGGTTAGGTGGGTGGATAAGATTAAGAAGTTTGCATGTAAAGGGTGGATGCATCACAAGTGATTCGCTGGCAGAAGACAAGGTTAATTGGAGAGACATGGGAGAGACCTTTGCCCTGCAGTGGGTGTAATAAGGCTGATGATGATGATGATGACGACTCCCTCCTCAGTTACGCTCGACGCCTTGCGCGGCAATGAGCCGCACTGACACTCGCCCTATGCAGAGGGCGACGTCAAAGACGCCACATGTATATGTCAGGAAACAACGCCGTACCAGCGATAAGGCTCGTTTAAAAACACTTTAATATCCATTGTTTTCTCCTTTGTGGTGGCAGGAGGGACAAGCGTCGCCTTGAATAATTCACCCAGTTACATCTATAAGACATTTGTTCTGTGGTGTAGGCGCCACGCCGCGGCGGATTTCGAAGGTCAAACAGTGAAGACACATGCCGCACTAGTTCTTTCATGCGTTTATGATAAAGTACAGCAATAAAGGGAGAGGAACGTACACGCCCTCGCAGCGTTTGTCCTATAAGCGGACGGACGGTTGTGAATGCGTACGATGGTACACTGCGGTATAGGTGAGCTGCCGTTCCAGCCGCGTTAGCAAAACCTTGGACACTTTTGAAGGCACTACATTTACGCGCATGCGTACATAACCTTTCACTGGAGGCGGGAATTATACTTTCCACCTACTACATGTCTGCAGCACTGTAATGGGAGGCATTCTTCCCACACCTAGAACTTTTCGCCATTTCATGTAACTTCTCTAAAATCTGAGAAAAAAATACACTGTGTAGCGCAGCAAAAGACGAGGACACAAGAGACGAGAGACGAACACCACGAGCGCTAACTTCCAACAAATTTTATTCTCCTGAAGCATCACATTTATACACCAGAAAACAGTAATCACACGTGCGAACAGTATCGATTTCTTTGAAAAACGAGCTCTTTATCTGAGAGGAGAATGGAAGGTGTGCTAACACACGAGCATCCTGACCTATTTATCTTTTCGGCTTCAATGATTTCGCGCGTTAACCTTTCTCTACTTTTTCCTATCACAAGACTTTTATCAAAGAAAGGCTTACAGGATTTTGACTTGCATGCGAGAATGTGGTCAACTAGCGATCCGCCTTGCCCGTTTCTGACGTTGCGAGCGTGTTCCATTAGGCGCTCGTTCAGACATCTCCCCGTCTGGCCGATATAGTGTTTCCCGCATGACAAGGGAATTTGATATACAACACCGGAAACACTATATCGGCGGCGGTACTCCATAACTATGTCTGACAAGATAAGTGCTTTCCGTTTTCGAACTAGTTGTTCTCTTGGCGTAAAATATATGCCAGAGTCATTCTCGAATTCAGTGAAGAAATAAACAGAAATGTGCAATTTTGAACAAAAAATTCGTTCCTTCCCATATTGCACGCGGTTTTATTAACGATACAACCACTGAATGCAGCACGGAGGGAACTGATAACCGGGCGCGGTACATCTGCCAGGGCGGCGCTTTGCAGTTTGTGCGCAGTGTTTATTTCACCCTTCTGAAAAAATCGCCGGGCATCCTCACGCGCTGTGCAGTGTTCAGAGTGAAAACAAACTTCATAATTTGTAAACATTTGGGCATCTACTAGGCAGCGCCAAGATTACTTCCCACCAAAGTATTTTCGAAAAGTTTGGTCAGAAGATCTTACATCTATAACGGTGACTTCCGCAACCATCTCTTGTCGACAGACCGCACAAGTGCTCCCAATAACCAAGTACAAAAAATTAGCACCGTTGAGTGGAATAAAAGTGTGTCTCGTGTTACTTGCTTAGTTCTAGGTGCCGTATCGCAGAGCAAAGAAGACGGGTGCTGGCTTGCAGGAAGCCGCTACATGTTGATCGCTTTGCGTAACTGGTGTCAAGTGCTCAGTTAGCTGTGGTAGCTGAAAGATAACTGTGTGTTTATTTTATGGGCACGTCTGTTTCTGTGTCCTTGGAATTTTTTTAACAAAAAGATTTCTTCGGTTACTTCTGTGTCATCCGTCCGTCTTCATACAGCGGCTGTCTCCTGCGCGCTGTAAGAGAAATCAGTTTATCGCCACGAAGCGAGGTAAATAAAAAACCTAGGCTTTAAGGTGATGTGGATACGTCTCCAGCCAATATAACCGAGGACGGTCGTTGGACGGTTACTGCGTGCCTGAGGGCCGGCACCACTTGGCTTGTGAGTGGTGGATGTAGAACAGAACGAAATAAACCATCCCCGACGGCTCTTGCACTCATCTTTGTAGTCGAGGCCCATTTGCAGATTCATCGTCGAAGTAAAGCTTGTGGCCTGTACTAGGTAGATTCTTTTCGAGCCTCAGATGAAACACAGTTCGGCTCAGAACTCCATCCTGTAGAACATCCGAGTAGGTGTAACGCGCTGTAGTCAGATCATCCCGATACTGAATAAAAAAGGGCCTGTTGGTCAAATAACTTGATATCCAAATAAACATCGGACTACCAACACCAGCAGGCTTTGACGATATGTACAAGTTTCATAGAAATGCCTTTTAGCCGTTTTGTGCTCCTCAGCGGTGTAGTAGAGATCAATGATGTTGGCTATAAAGAAACAACGCCGAAATCACGCCATGACATTCGGACAGGGTTTATAGCTGTTGAGGTGCGACTCGAGGTACATCATGATCATGCTTTCCATTGTCGTTCCCATGAGACTGGTGAGAGCAATTGGCCTGCATGATGTCAGCTCCTGCGGGTGTTTTCCTGCCTTTAGTATTGTATCAGTCGACTGAATGTCTACTGGTCCGTGATTTTGTAACCGCTGAGTTGATTACGCGTCTCATGACCAAGTAGCAGAGAGCGGCACATATGGTCCTGTTGGTGCCTGGCGAATACAAATGCTTACATGCTTCTGGAGCAGCGTCGAGTTCCTCAAAATAGGAATACATCGCTGGTTCCAGAAACGCTGAACGAACACAGAAGGATAAAAGCGTGGCTTTTTTGGCTTATTGGTGCATGATCAAGCAAGAGACTAAGCGCAGAGTAGACAGGACACAGAAGAAGTGAACAACGCAAGAAACGAACAACCAACGGAAGGATGTAGTAGTAATCATTGATCTCGCTATTTTCCCTGCGGAAATCATTCTCCATTACAATCTACTGACGACCTTGATGGAAAGAAAACAGAGTGGTTTTATTTGGGGAGGGTTCGAACATCGTGCACTGTCCGCTAAATGAAGGGCTGAAATCTAGAAGAGAGCAGCGAGAGGCGGTTTAAAATGTTTTTTTTTCTTGCTTTTAAGCTAAAGGGCATTTGGAAAATCTATGCATTCCAGCGGAATTCTCGTTAGTCGTTAAATTTTTCTTCTGAATTCGGCGGGTCACTCTCCGATCATTTAAAGATTAGGTGCACCTGTATATTCTTTTCTTTAAGACAGAGAATCGCACTTTGCCATTCTAATTGAATACAAAATTTTGTGCTAATTCTAGTCGATGTGCGGGAGCCTCTGGCAACGTTCTCTGCATTTGCTACCGTGTTCTCCAGACTGTTAGTGACACCATCTGGACATGCCTCCCGATATGTGACATAATTGATGTCCTTTCAATGTGTATGGTACTGATTGGGAGAGAGGCACCTAGTCTACAAATCTAGAGGTAAGCGGACATGTGGCCGCCCCCATGAATTTAGATATCACAAAACTGCTCAATCCGCCGGTAGATAGACTGCGACACTAAAGTCAGGCGCTGACAAGTGCTGTAGGAGGAGCACGGCAGGTAACTGCGACTGGTGTCAATCATAAACTAAAGTTCGTTGTCAGAAGGAAATAATGGCAGATTACCTACCTGCCATTAATCCTACAATTTAACCACAATATCAATCAATCAATCAATCATGTTTATGTAAAATCATGACGATGTTGGGTGCGCCGACAAAAAGCCATTGGGAAGGCTTGACGAGGCCGACGCACCCCACAAGGGCATTGCAGTGGTACACAACATGGTAGCACTTCCAGGGATAATGAACAAAAGTAACATATTTGGCATTAGCTGTACATCAATTCGGACTCCTTATTTAGTTGATGTGGGAGAGTGTAGCTCAACATTTGATAACCATAATTTGTTCGCATCCTAGGCACATACCATTTGGGTGTCGCACGTGTAGTGTACTTTGGCTCATTGCATTGTAATCCTGACAGATTTAGCATATTGCAATTATTGTGATTAACACCGGTTTTTTACTGTTTTAGAAGTAAAACTTCGTCCAGCTGTGGCAAACGGATGATTCGAAGTTCATTGAAAAACGGTTCGGTGTGTTCTAGTCGAGGAGCATTCATAATATTTCGAACAGCTTTCTTTTGAAGAAGATACAAGCGGTTAATATTTGTAAAAGCCGTGGGTAAGTACGTTTTAAAAATACAAAAAATTGATATGGATATATTTACGGTAGGCTACGCACCTCTCAATAATTAAGGAGCCTAACAGTAATAGTTAAAAAGCTAACAATTCAATATTAGTTAACCAGCCTGCTAGTCAGCGCGCCTGAGCGGCCTTATGGTGTACTTCACCGTTGAGTGCTATGATGAAAAAATCGCTCTATTAATTGAAAAAGCCTATATTTAAAAATTGTGTGAAGTTCTAGGTGAGACACGCTGTATCTCTTCGTAGTATGCAGGTGGACTCTGCCGCATCGCTCGTTTTGATGTCGCGACTTTGCAGAATGAATCGTTCTTGGGGACACGTAAGCAGCTCTCAGTGCCTCAGTCTTCACAGACCTACCGAAGCCTGCTGGCAGTTAAGCTTTGCGGCGGGAGCAAGGTCGCTTACATCTCCACTATGAAAGACTGCTGCTTCTTTTTGGTTCTTCTATGATAAAAAAAAACGTTAAAATGTGCTCTTCAAGCGGCAAACAATTCTAGTCATTCGAGAGTCACGACCGCCGTTGCACCACCAACCGCTGTATATAGGTGGCTCACTTGCCAGCACGCTTGCAGTGGCTTAGAACGTGTTTGCACTGGTTTTCTTGGCCGGTACATAACGTAGAGCGCAAAAGAAAATTTCCAAAAGCGCTAAAAATTTCATGATTACTGCACATTTATTCCACGTGAAGATAAGCAGACACATTGTTTTAGCATTACGTGGTTGCTCCTATGCAGAGATTAGGGAACCACACAAAATATACGTTTTATATATAAGTGCCCTAGAATTTTTGCATTTGTTGAAGCGCCTTCTTTAGAAGCAATAGTAGTGAAATTATTTCTTCCCTTCGGATTTTCAACCATCAGTAATTAACCACTGCACTTGGTACATGGCACTAACAATGCAGTGGCCTAAAGGACGACCCTGCTTAATATCTATCGAGGTAGCACATCGCCAAGTTAGCCGCGCTTTGTAACAGCCCAAATGGAACCGTCGGAATGGAATCGTCGTCGTCACAAAATGGGTTTTAAGAGTGCACATGGACATTGCCAGTGCAACCCTGCTGAAAGGTTTAATATAAGCCACTCGTATGGAATTTTGCAACACAGAGTCCATATGACGAGTAAAATACATGGAACACTATATTTTCTTTATATCATCTGCAGATGGGACCAATATCCTTTCCGTAACAATTTCATACGAATTCCGAATCGTGTGCATAACGTCACGCGGAGTGAGTGCGTTTTTTATGAAAAAACCTAGCGCTATCAAACGACGACACAGAGGGGACACAGCGCTGTGTCCCCTCTGTGTCGTCGTTTGATAGCGCTAGGTTTTTTCATAATGAACGTGTACCAACTAGCTCAACTTTCTGCCGAGTGCGTTTTCATTGGCGTTATCCGCATAATTCATATTGACTCCATGTACTCCATATGCACTCTAAACAAAAGGAGTAAAAAAGGAGTAAAACGGTCCCTTTAGTGCGCATCCTTTAGTGAAGTCTGGAAGGGTGTGCACTAGACGACAGCTTACTTTCTTTTACTCCCCTATAGGTTTATTTGTGTTTAGAGTGTGGTGGCCGTATGAAAAACTGAAGGGCGCTCTGCCTTAAGGTTACGACGCGATAACGTTAATGAGTTAATGTCCATATATGAGAAATTGCTCATTCTCAACTTTGCATTCGTATGTCGCTGGGAGTCTTCATGTCACTCCTTGCGCAATGGTGCAGCGGTTAAGGCATTCGCCACTGCCCTTAGTTGGCAGGTGCTGCCGCACACATTCATCACACCCGCCCCCGCTGTAAGCCTTTCGGGCCCAGAGATTCCAACTAGAATCACCAAATTTAGTGGCTTGAGCGAGAAAGCCCTGCTGTTTTTCGACATTTAGCAATTCCGACATTTCGAACATTAAGCAATTCATCTCAATATTTTAGTGGCCTTTTAGCTCACTGACGTATATCCTAGTAGGTAGCAGAGAAATATAGAAACGGCGTACGCTTTGCTGTCGCCATCGCCTAGTGCCACGTCCTCTCTTGCACCGTTTGGAAAAAGAAAACCATTTTTGGTTTTCTGTAATCTTGTGGATTGGTACAAGCAAGCCTCACGTTACTCATTCAAAATGAATTCTTTCGACTAAACATTTACAAGCGCTAAGATCTTCCTCAATTCTGATTCCAAATGGAAACTCTGGGTCCTAGAGGCCTTATTGTAGAATAATCAGCGCGGTCGTTTTTCAGATACCCGCTGCTGCTTGTGTCGTGTAAACATCACCTCTTTCGCGGTCTATATGTAACCATAGATGTTTTTACGAAGAAGATGCATACATTCAGCGCTAGCATTTTTCATACGGAAAAGAAGTTTCAAGAGCGGAGTTTCAAGGCGCACCCCGAGTGCGGAGCAGTGGGCGAGCCGGCTCACCAGCTGCGAGCTCGCCGCCCAAAGGGCAATGGTGCAGCACGCAAGCGAAGCAGTGCGACTCAGTGGAGCCCTGGACTAGGGGCCCAACCCTGCTTTGAAGGTCAAGAGTCTGCAGCGATGCAGACGAAGACCCAACGCTAAACACTTAATAGACCAAATAAAGTTTTTTTCTCTCTCTCTCTCTCTCTCTCTCTTCAAGAGCGGCCCACCAGACGTGTTGACGTGTCGATTCATCCGATGGTGAAGAGATAGCATTCATCTCACGTAGATCAGCCACAAAACAACCTAACGCCAGGCATAACATAAAATCATTTTGCCTCTATGGAATACGGTCTATGCCAGCAGTTTGAAAGCTGCAGGACGATGCAGAACCGTTTGGTAGCACAACTACGCTGGAGGTTCAAAGCCATACTGCTTCCAACTTCCGATAAGCCGACCAAGTCGCCCAACAGTCAACCAACTCGCCCAACTCGCCATCACATAAAAATCTTTATTGGGGATGCAGCCCGACACCGATGAACAAGGCAGAAATCAAATACGAAGCCCCCACTGAAAGGAGCCCCTTCAGCGTACGAGTACTTCAAATGCTTCTGCATCGACTCGACTTTTTTTGTTGTTGTTGCCTCTTACATTGGAAGGAACGAATTAACAATGTGTGCAAAAAATTAGCTTTGGCCGCCCCATCATGATTAGGGCAAAATCTAATTTTAGTTTCGATGTTTTGCGCTCCCTCTAGTTCTCATTCTGCCACTTTCATATCAGTTACTGTTGTGAAACTTGGCGAGAAACATACAAAACCTACTTATTGCCGTTACTCCACATCCAAAAACGGGCACCGACCTCGATAACTACTGATTTCGATGACTGTAGGACCCATATTATTTTATGCTAAACATGTACTATCGTTCCTAACCTGGCTCAACTATAAAGTTTCACTTTTGATCAAAACAAACAATTCTCCCCTTCCATTAAGCCTCTTCATTCTACCTTCTCGTAGTACAAGGCAAGCACCTAACCGTAATTTTAGCCTTCCCAAATGTACCGGAGTATATGGTGAACGCCTGATGGAATCGAACGGATCCAAACTATGAAATGAATTGCCGATCGAGGTAAAAGTAAACAGGAACGGTAAATTGACTTGTAAATTGTATTACAAGCCCATCTAACTTCTGCCTGAAACTGATGCTTTGTAAATTCTGCTTTCATACCCTGTTTATTTGTGTTTTATAATATTGTTGTGTAATTCTTTTTATATGACAGTGTTATTCAATGTGCTGACATGATTTTTTATTTTGATGTCTCCTGTATTTTATTTATTTACATTTTTGTTCTGTATTCTTTACAAGTGTACTATATATGTAGTACTGTTGCATGTACATTATCATTTATTTCTTCAACTGTCACCCTCTGCGGCTTTTAGCAATTTTTATATTGGACTGCCCACTAGATTTTGAAGCTATCGGTCAAAACAGTGTTGTACATTTTGCTTCAATTAACGCAAAAAAGTTTATCCTAATAATCCTAGAGATTTTCGCATTCTAAATTTGTAGCGAGTGCAGTAAGTAGACGCTGCGAACTCCAGGCTGGAAATCTGGATACTGACAGCGCGGTTGCCCTGCCTCTTACACGGCATGTCTCAAAAGAATCACTGCTTGTCTTAAACAAACTCAACAATTCCTCTTACATAGGACCGCACACTGGCCCGCACACAATGAGGAAATAACGAAGGTAAAAGCTGTGCGTCATATCATTCTCGCGCATTTTTGGTAAGAGCTGTGGCATACTACTCGCCAGCAGAGAGTAATGTAGTTTCAAAGCAGATGAGATTTATTTGAATTTTCAATTCAGTCACGAAAAATGCGCGTTTCGCACCCCCTAAGTCCCGGTGATTCATTGTAGAATCGTGCGAGAAATCCGACGAAACTGCTTTTCGGACAATTTATAGTTATCTTCCTCCTGCACATGATATTTTCTGGATATCGATAGTTTTTATTGAACATGTTTTAATTTGGGCCGAAAAGGGCGAAGGGTTTCGCCACTGCCCTGCGTTGGCAGGTGCCGCCACCGGTGCGGCTTGTGCGACCGAAGTTGCTCATTCCCAGCAACCTCTCGCAATCAATCATTAACTGGCACCTGCCACGATGGTCAGTTCGCTCACAATCCGGTGGGAAAGTTGTGATGACGCTGCAAGGTCACGTGACCTAGGTGAGCCCCTTGGTTGCTTCTCTGAAGGGTTGCCAGCTCGGCCACGCTACGCCACCTTATTTTTGGCTCACAACGCCGAAGACAACGCCGGATTTTCTGCGCAACAGGAGTGTTAACGCTATCGCATTAAATCATGAAATTACGGTCCTTGCCATAAAAAACGTTTCAGTAGAGGGACCACATTATAAAGACATGCAGTCTGCCTGGCTGTGCGGTTCTCGTAAAAGAAGTCTGAAGTTCTAATTTTTCAGTTTATAACGCTCTAACAAATGCTCCTGTTTCTGTGCACGCTGGCCCACCCTGGCACTTCATGCAGCTGCATTACACAACATGGTATTTTATTGATTGAGGTTAACAGCATGAACTCACGTGCTACTCGTGCCACAGTTTACACAGAGTGAGCCTGTGCCGACATCGATTATTGCAGTTATGCAAACCTCTACATGTACATATTATTTAACACCAATGGAATAGCTGCAGTGGAGAAGCTACTGTAATTTAGATTTAAGCCTGCTGCTCTTCATAACAAGGTGATGCTGCCGGTCAGAATACAGCTGTGGAACTGCTCTCCAGCACCGCGTGACAAATAAGCGCTGCTAATGCAGACAGCAAAGTGCAGACATCGAAACAGCTTGCCAGCAGAACGGAGAATATTACGGATTGTTTTTTATTGCCATCATTCCTAACTCAGCGGCATAGGAACCATCCGTATTTAATGTAAAACACTTTTTTTGAGCTAAATTCCTCATTAGATGCACAGCCCTCACTTGCATGCAACCAGTACAACAAATGGCAATGATTTGCATCTAACGTCGAACGCGTGGGGCGTCGTAAGCTGCGGCGTCCTTCAGAATCAGGTCGGCACCTTTAGCCGCGATCATCATGACAGCCGCGTTGGTGTTGCCTGCGATGATGGCCGGCATCGCTGAAGAGTCAGCAACTCTCACGTTTTTTACTCCACCTTTCACCCTGCAATAAAAAGAAAACAGGTTGATGAGGCATGCCTCCGTTGACAAATTTCTTTAAGAAAATGTTATAAGCTACCTCAGCATAAGTTTCATGAAAACTTTCGTTTGAGCAGGCCTGTCGAACTTCGGATTGTAACATTTCTAAACATTAAGTGACTTTTTGTGAAATCATACATGTTTTTCTGGAACTCCGATCAAGGCGTCCGATGTTAGCAAACATGCAATTCGGCATATCATCACCTATCTCACTGTTCAGAGGACAGCATTTAATGTAACACAGGTCATAACTCTCAAGAAGATGGTCAAGAATAGTCTCATATAATGCAGTAATTCTAGGTACTCATCCTATATAATTAGCACGTCCATTAGAAATAAACGCGCCTTAAAAACTAATTTTCTTAAAAGTTTCCAGTCTCATATCAATTCTTAAGTCTTCACCAATGACCCCTCTAGCTCACGGCAGTAAGAATTTGACCGAAAAGAGTTAAAAAGCATAAAAGGTTACAATCAAGTGGACGGTAGCATACAGCAGGACTTATTCCATCGGCATCGGGACATGATATTCAGACACTTGTAATACGCAAAAATTACAGGAACAGTGCACTTGACAACGCATTTTTTTTAAATAATAAGGACACAGCACCTCCACATCTTCCTAACCGATCCAAACAAAATTTTCATTTTACGGATCTTCGAAAAATTAACATCATTATTATGCCAGGTTTCGCTTAACATTGCTACATCACAGCATGTACTTATATCTTCAAAAAGCTTTCTGATTCTTTTTAGTTTATTGTTTACCGACAATGCATTCATGTGTAAGCAATTTAATTCCATTTTGCGAGTGCGGAGAGGTCCAAACGATTTGTCCTTAGCAACGTGTGCTAAATGTAGCATGGTGCCAGAAAAAGGTCCGAAGTTAGCGATGAGAAGCTGTTTTAAGACTTTCTTAGGCCCTGAAAGTCCTGCTTGCACCTTATCACAAAAGCCGTGACACTACACGCCCTGCGCACGGCTACTTTACATTTGTATGCCAGCTCCCTTTTTCTCCACGTCCTTTCAGCCCCCATCCTCGGAAACGGCCCTCTTCTACAGCAATCAATGTTTTCGCGATGGGACGCGCGGCGGGAACGGCCTACTGGAAAACAGCAGCCGTGAGTTATAATGGATGCTCTCTGAAGCACCAGGCTGCAGGATCTGGTTTCTGAAAGGTGCCTCGCCGGCTGCCCCTACGTCGGTGCGGCAGCGCGCTGCGGTCGTACCGACCAGTGGCTTGTCTTAGCAGTACGAAATTACATGGCTTGAGCAACACGCGTAACTTACATACGGATGGTCTTGAAGTGTCTACAAGTAGCGTGGCGTCATATTTACCACTAACATGTTCTGGTCAAAACACATTAATTTCATTTCCTCTAAAGCAGTCAGTAAGCTCTGGTATTTGAGGCGCAATTTCCACAATTCTCCACAGTAAACTAAGTTACTAATGTATAAAATTTTAATTCGCCCAATCATAGATTATGCTTCTCCAGTCTGGAACCTCATAAGCAGTGAGACATTATCTCTATTGAGAGCATACAACGAAAATCTATTAGGTTCATGTATCGTCGCTATCATCACCATTTTTCACCCTCTCGTGCCTTATCTTCTCTGAACCTAACTCCTTTATCCGTACGCCGTCACATTGAGTCATTGAAGTTCCTGCATGGCATCGCCATTTTTTTTTATCGTGTCTCACATCCCATGTATATTCCTTCAGATATTCCTCGGTCAAGTAGGAGTTACCATAGCCTTAATATTAATCTTTACTTTTCTCGATGTAATAAATTTAAATACAGCTTTTTCGCACGTAGTATTCAATTCTGGAACTTAATTCCCTGAACAATTAGGCCACTGCCATTAAAAGATTTCCTGTTAAAAGTTAACTACACCTGATTTTATGTACTTTCTTCTTGTTACGGTGTATTGACTCATCCTCGTTATTGTACTGTATCTCAGTGTTGCTGTTATTTTGAGTTTCATTTGTGTCATCTGCCTTACTTCTAGTGAATTTTTAACTCTTATTGTTTGCTTGTTTTTTGTACGACTTTATTTTGTCTAACCTACTCCTGCAATATCCCCATAAAGGGGCTGCAGTATGTATAAATAAATAAAGTAAATAAATAAACATCTACACCGCTGGAACAGGATCATGCTATGAGTACTGTTCTAATTTTTCTTTTCTTTCTTCTTTGTTGTTCTTTTGTTGTTGAAAATTTTCTTTTCGTATTATTTTTTTTTTCCTTGTGCTTGAACATCGCGCTAACGCAGTAGGAAGCCAACACCAATAAATTTCTTGGTGGCATTTTTTCGGAGGCAACTTCCACTCCTCCACATCCGCAACATCCCTCACACCTCCGCTATCTTTCTGTACCTCTTTGTTTTACTACCGTCACCTTTTCCTCTTAATAGACGAAAGAAGCCCGGTCTTTCTCCCTGTTTGCCTACTTCGGGCTCTTTTTGTTTGCTTAAAGGAGAAAAAGATAGACTTCCCCGGTTTCTCGTCACACATTGCTGTGAATACTTGGATCCCTCTGTTCAGTCTTTTGCCTTGATGAAGGACTGTCAACTCTCCGAAATCGTTGCATTATTAACCAAGATAATAGTACTATATTTGTGAGGTTCTCATTTTGTAAACATTCCTTGGCGCATTGATTACTGACTGCTTGTGTATATACAGGGTGTCCCTGCTAACTTTAGCCAAGGTTTCAAAATACACCGAAGCACTCTAAGACTACGTGACCAAATGCATGCTGCTGGCTATTGTATGGACCATGTCACAATATTTTATATTGTGCTTAATTGCGTAATTAGCCGGTATTAATTACCCAATTCGGCAATTAATTGAGATAGGCGAAAAAGGTCAAAGAGAAAGTTGTAGAACGATCCGCAAAACTTCCGTTTGAACAGTTTTTAACTCTCCATCTATTACGTATCACCTTTTTTTTCGCTGACTGCAAGTGCCAGCAAAATACAAAAAATGCCACGTGACATGCCCGCTTGCGCGCCGCGATTGCAGTGCTCTAAAATGTTCCGGATAGGAACTAACATCTTTTAGCCCGTTGTGTTGCCCCTTAAAAGGTGACAGGGCAGCGACGCAGCAGCTGGCTGTGCGAGTTACGCCAGCGGTATGCTTCCCTCGCGGCGCTTGATGATAGCGACAAGCAGACGCAGTCCTTATCGCCTGTGCTCCTGTAATCGCACAGCCAGTGCGTGCGTCGCAGCCCTGTCACCTTTTAGGCAGAAAATAAAAATAAAAAATAAAAAGGGGCAGGAAAATTTCTTTCCCCACCAACTCAGGGTTTCCTTACAAAGGCAGGGGAGTGACCCTCGAGGTATCGCTCGTCACCGCATTATGGTGGCAAGCGTGAAGCGCTTGCCCCTGCGCAGCCAGGAGGCAACATTCAACAGAAACTGGTAGGGATTGGGGTAAACAGGAATTGCAACGAGACATCTCAAAAAAAAAGAAAAAGAAAAGAAAAGTTATTGCATAAGACTTCTTGTGCAATAGCTTGCAAAACTTCACATATAACTCAGACGGAGAATAAGTCCCTTCGAGACAGGGTTCCTCTACCGCCCTATTCGTCATATTTAGAAATTTGTCCTCTCCTTTCAACCTCTAGTCCAACCTCTGCTTCAGATATAAAAATCAATTCACCCCCTTCAGGCTCATACCAATCAACCTTAACAGTCACCAAGTCCACACCGAAAATGTAAATCTTTCCTAGGTAAATTTGTCACATTATGAATGCAGAGTGCTGTCAAATGGCCTCAACTTTTGCCCCACCAGCGGCATAATAATTAACTTCCACTTTTTAAAGATCTAGATAATTTCCCTCGAATACTACTACGAGGAAATACTACTATGATCGCCCCCAAAAACTAGATCCTGGTCCAAAACTTCCATCTATTACCCACTGGACACCACCTCCACAGCGCAACAAGTGTCTAGATTTATATGTAAAGGCGGTGCAAAAAGATATCCTTTCGGAATTTCAACACGTTGCTCTCACCGCAGAATCTTATAATAATCAAACGCAATACATTGCAAGCTCTCAGCAGCCGATCTGGCATTGTAATGAAACCAGCCGATAAAGGTGGAGCCATCGTAGTTATGGATCAAAAGGACTACATTGATTAGGCCCAAAGGCAGTTAAGCGGTTCCACATTTTACAAGGCTCTCCCTATTGATCCCACGCCGGAGTATTAAAAGAAGGTTTCAAAATCTATTTTAAGTCTGGGAAAAAAGAATAAAATTGATGACAAGATCGTGCAAGCTCAAATTTTGTTACATTCAAGTCCAGGACGTTTTTATCTCCATCCAAAGATTCATAAATTAAACAATCCGGGAAGACCAATCGTCTCTGGAACTGGAACCGTTTACGTTCAAAAATTATTACAGAAACACTGTCACACTGAAATTCTGAGGGACAAACAGCCATCCTTGAAGGCATTCTATGGGCCAAACAAGCAAACACAAGCCGGCACCGACAACTGCATTCAATGAAGCCTGTATTACCAACAGAATGATCAGTTCACAGACCCATAAAAAGGCCTGTATGCGCCTTCTGAACATTATTTCTGAAGATCTGAAGGCATTTCTGAAGGCTTTTCTGAAGGTGCAGCTTTAATATCTGTATGCGAGAAGACAGCAAACAGAAAAACTCCATCATGTGCAGTCAAGCAAATACCATTACGTTATGCATGCTTTCGCGCAGGCCGCTGAATACGGGTTTTCTTTTTGGTGCGACGATAACTTATTTTACAGTGAAAGTATCGGTAAAGTGTGAATTATTAAACGGTTCAGCTGTTGTCATGTGTTTTTGGTTGGCTTTCTTGCAAATGATATCATCTCTACCAGGCTCCAAACTCATGATTACTCTGGAATGGAAACTTCGATTAAGCTCGCCAACTGGCCGGCGTGCCGCAAGCTTCCTACACCGCCCCCAGCCGACTCCCTGTACACTTTGGTGTAAGACCTTACCGTAGGCTCTCTGCGCACACAAAGACTATTAATCCTACACCGGAAGCTCCAGACATTGACTCCTACCTCCTTCACATTAGGGACGCAAGGCGGTGACTAACGAAACGCTTTCGCCGGCAGGGACTTCACAAGCTGCTGTAGAAGCGTATCTCCCTTCTTACGGCTCAGACAACTCGATTTTCCAACAAACTAGCCAGTCACATTTGTAATTTACTCTGCAATACACTCTCGCCTTCTATACAACATCCCCTAGCTACCTCAACCGCACGCGGGCCGAGGCGACCCGAATGTCCAATCTCCTGCCTATTCCACCCTCTTTGCAAAGTCACTCATGGACTCCTTAAGCTCGGGGCCACTGACACCCTTCAGGAGCTCATTGAGAGGCATCCAATGGCGCAGCTTGCACGCCTCCGCAGTACCACTAAGGGCCAGTCAATTCTCCAAACTTGGCTATTAAAATTCATCGCGTCCCCTCCATCCTCCACATTTCTTTCACCCCGATCACAGCTGGAGTGCCTGTCAATTCAGTGCCTCACAACATGAACCCTACCCGCCATCAAGCTCGGAGCGATCGCCGCGCCGGATTCCTCTGTCGCGGATTCTGCGCTGAAGGCACCAGCCTGCACGTTCTGTATACGGACGCCACACAGGGCCCGAGGGGCGAAAGTGTTTCGGGAGTGGTCGATGTAGCCGCCCTGCCTGTACACGTAGTCACCGAGTTTCGCGATTTGACTCCTACCGACCTCGAAATTCGAGCAGTCGCTCAAGCCTTCCTTTCTACTGCCACCCTTACTCCGCCCCAAATGGTCCACGTTCTCATGGACTCGCAGGCGGCGTGCAGTCACTTTACTCGTACCTCTTCCTACTTCTTCTGCCTCTCTACTAGAGCCCTTCCTCAGCTCCACTTCTCGTTTGTTCTGGCGTCTACACATGCGGACGTCTCCGGTAACAACCGCACTCAAGCGCTTGCCCGAAATTACCCGTATCGCGCTTCCTGGGGGAGATCCGATGCCACCCTCAGACGGATATTTTCGCCTTCTCTGTCCAGTTGACCAAGCTTCGCATCTCTCGCCAGCGTTAACCTCCATACAACCCTAATCTTACCTGTAAGGAAGCCGTCTTGTAGCGGCAGCTCTAGACAGGCACCTACCCCACTCCCCTGTTGTACTCCTACATCCACCCCTTCGTTACCCAACCGTGGTTCTCTCACATCAGACAACATCCTTCTCTCGTCCGTACGGTATAGCAGTGCCAAGCGTCTGAATGACCCACGGCCACTAGCCAGCATGGCTGATGGAACGTGGGGTGGCGATGGCCGCGACATATGAGGCCCCGGTCCGAAGGCACTTGGGGTAGGGGGAGGGGGGGGGGGGGGACTTATTTCTCGGTTCTAGATGTGTTTACTACTACGACTACCGGAACCAGAAGGGGAGGAAGGAGCTGCAGGCGATGAGGCAGAGTATTAGACGTCAATGACATGGGCTCGTATTGGAGCTCTCCTGAGAGGGATACAAGCTTTCGCTATAGCCAACATCTTCCAGCACTGCATTAATTCATTCGGCAGTCTAGCTCGGCGTGAGTGCGAACGGGATTGCGCATCTTTTCAGCCTACCTCATTAAGAAAGTGGCGATGAGCCTCGTACTGCACCCTCACCCGCACAGACGTGTTTACTCGCGCTCTACTGGACCGCATGCCTGGACCCTTTGTAATCACATCGTTGCAGAGGCTTTATTCTTGTTCATCGCCGTTCTCGTTGGACTGACTACATACTCAGATTGCATTAAATACTACCACTTAAGCCATGAGACGCCCCCGAAATGTTTACAACTACCGCATACTGCTGGGTGCAACGAGGAAGTGTCATCCGCGGTCATCAAGCTGAATCCCCGTGTTGTCGCCGCTCCTAGTCTGTTTACCATTATTTATTGCGTATTATTTCTCTTCATTCCTTCAAGTAATTACGAATTTAGATTAATGACTAATTTCTTGGCTTCCCGATCTCCTTTTAAACTCATTTTTTTATTCGCTTCAGGTCTGTTGAAGAAATATTTTTGTCAGCTACGTGTGCCGATGTAATACATTGGACGAAGTTTTTCCTTTTGCAAACTTGCCTACTCAGGAAGAAAACTGCCTGTGATAAGCTTTTTCGATCATGACTTTTAAACCCGCCGAATTGGCTTAGTGGGTATGTAGATCCGCTGCTCACACTAAGGTTACGAGAGCGAATCCATAGCGTTTAGTGCATAAGCGCCCGTGTGCTCCATAATGTAAGAGCACGTTAAAAGGACACTGAGAATGGCTCTAGCTAGTTTGTTTTTTTAACCAAAACTTGATTCTTTGTCTTCCTCTGCCATTGCTGATGTTCGTTCGGTAGATAGTCTGTACTGCAGAGGGAATTGAATTTAGAAATGAAACATTTTTTAGGCCACTCTATTTGAATGAGTGATGTCCTTAAAGAAAATGGCTATTTGATCACTGTATGGAAGTGAATGGTGTAGCCACGGATTGGATGTCAACACTAAAATAATCATTGCCGTCTTCGCAATGTGCTTTCAAAAATTACGGTAGCGGTGACCCCTGCATTTTATTTTTGAGTCGATCATTAGAAAACCTGAAAGCTCGGCTTTCAGCGAAAATCGTCAATTTATGATTGCGATGCGGAAACGTGTCGGTAAAGATGACGCCCCTACAAAGAATCTTAGCTGGCCTTAATTAATCTCGACCTCTCTACTACGGCGTCGTCCTAGCCAAAGCGTAGCTTTGGGATGTTTAACGCTACATACAATAATATAAAATGTTTTTTTATTACGTTAACTAATGGTTCCAGCTTTGCAAATGGCCGATGTTATCTTAACAGGAATGTACGTGCTGCCAACTGTTGCGTAGAATCATTACTTATAACAACAGAACCATCAAAAACAAAGAAAAACCTTCTGGTGGCCTCACCTCAGGTTCTCATCAACGACGGCATATTCGTGATTGCCCATGCCGCATGTGCAGCAGAGATGCTGGCCAGGGAATGCCGTATGCTGAATGAAGCAGGTCACATAATCCTCGCTCCAGAGTTCGAATTTTTTGCAACGCGGGTATTTCCGATCCCACAACTTTGCACCAACTTTTTTCATGGCCTCCGTATTGAACAGCTCTTTCACTCTCATCGTTCCTGTGGTGTAAAAGTGAGCGCGACAAGAAACAATTAAGAAGACACGACCCATGCACTTCTTGAACAGCTGCAACAATGTCCGCCTTGCGGAGCTTTTCAGGGAAAGCAACATCGGCTCTTAAAAGCGGATTTTCCACTTCCACGAGAAACGAACAACTTGGATTGCTACCGGGCGCCACTCACAAATGCTGCGCCACACTGACCTAAAGAGGTCGCCTCGAAGCGCGCTGTCGTTCCTCCCAAGGTGGCCTACGGTGAACGGGAGATGCGAAAACGAGAGCGATGGAAGCTGTCAAACAAAGGAGCTCAATAGGCGTTTACTAGCCATGTTTGTCAGATTTCGCTTTACTATAGATAGCACGTTTTTTTTAACATGCTACATTATAACGAGAAGTGATGTACTAATCTTTATTCAACACCTGAAGAATAGGGAATCGAAACTCGTCGATTTTCAGCCTATAATTAAATGCTGCACAGAAATTCCAACGCTCATACGATCCTATTCTCGTGTTACCGTTGAGGAACAATTGTTTCATGCGGCATACACTTGCAGAACACATGATCTGATGTAACCTATGCAGAAAAGCCTTACTAGGAACAGTTTATACCAGGGTTACCGTAAATCAACGCACGCGATGTACGGGCTTTGGATCAAAATTACTACAGGGTGGCATGTCAAGCTGTCTGAATGCAATATTATTGGATGACTCTTACCATTAACTATTCGAAATAGGTCTTTTGTTTCCGCTGACAGCAGTTTAGGGTCAATAGCAGGCTTTTGTTCGGGATCTTTGCTTCTGAGGTAGATCATACCACGAGAATCTGGGCGAACCATAGCCACAGCACACATGAAGCCAGTTTTATTAATCATTGCCTTGTAGTACTGGTCATAAATCTGCAGGGGAAACAGTGTGCACAAAAATGGGAATGAAAATTGTTTGCATCAGTGGTTATAAGACAATATACGCCGCAAATGTATTTGCTCTTTCTCCCTGTTCTAATATTTCTCAAAAAGCCCAAGCAATATTTTCCTAAATGTTTGCAGCCAGACCTTCAAGAACAACTGAGAAAATATGAGATAAATTAGTTGTAAGAAGGTATCGAGGAAAGCAATGAACACCAAACGTCCATCTTCGGAAAAAATGGCAGTGAATACATATTTGCAGTATATGCTCCTCTTTAGCATCCAAGCCGAGCAACAAGTCTGTTCTTTTTAACACAGAACCGACTAGGTGCACGGCAAGGTAAAAATATCATACACGTTTTATTTTATCTAATGGTTTCAGTAACGTGACCACGAAAATTCCATCTTGCTCCCCCATTACAACAGGGCCAAACGCAAGAATATTGTCAAGCGAATAGCCTTGAGATCCATTTAGTGAGCAGGACAATATTTTCCTAAGCAAATGCAGAGCATCTCTGTTGACTCTAACCAGGCTTTAAAAATATGCTGCGGCAGTCTACTACAACGTGACCAAATGCAACTTGCTGGATATTGCATGGAGCAAGTCAAACCATTTTTGTATTCTTTTTAAATGCATAATTAGCAGTGATTAATGAACCAACTTCGCAAACAACGAAGATTGGCAAAAAACATCTAGCGAGAAGGTTGTATAACGCCCCAAAAAGTGTCCAATTCAACAGTTTCTAACTTTCCATATATTATGTATCAGTGTTACATAACACATGGAAAGTTGCAAAGTGTTGAATTGGACATTTTTTGGACCATTCTACAACCTTCACGTTAGATGTCTTCGCCTATTTTAGCAATTAAACAGAATACAAAAACAGTGTGACTTGCTACGTACAATAGCAGCGACGTGCATTTGATCGGACCGTCTTAAAGTGCCTCGCATGGTTTTTAAACCTTGGCTAAGGTTAGCTGGGACGCCCGGTATACATAAAAATAGTAAATATAGGACTTACTTCTTCACTCACAAAAGACGAGCGCGCAATTTCTTCATTAGGAAACACAGCTGCAAGTTCCATTTCAATATCTGGGTAGTCGTCGTATTTTTTGTCAACATTGCTGTGCGTAAAGAGCACAGCTTCGAAGGCACCCGGAATGGTAAGGAGTCCTGTGATGGGCATTAAAAAATCATTCTTTTAGTAAAAACAGCATGAAATTTGTCCCAATAAACGTTCCACGCTGCTTATCTTATAATTTTCGGCTTTCAGCCAGAGCCTGATACCACACCTTTCCGCCATCACTAGAATTAAAACCTTTGTCACAAAGCATGGACTTCGTTGCGCTAGCGCATGCGTTTCGTTGCAATGCTGAATTAGTGGCCGAGTTACCTTCCGCATGTTCGCACCTTAAAACTCGTTAACAATGCCTGCATAAGCTTCCTTTTAACAATTGCAACCGTATGCTTCTCATTCCAAGTAGAGAGGACGCCGAAGGTACTTGGAAAGTTTTAACACAATCTCAAAATGGTGATCTGATCATGTGCGCGTAGTTCTCCGTATTTCAACAGCGACAAAAAGACTGGATTTTACAAAAAATGCTGTGCAGACATGTATAATATGCTCAACTGGTCGGCTCCGTGTCACATGCTTCTACATATTTTGCTTTGCTGAAACTAGTGTTCTTTCGAATTGAATACCTGTGTCTTGACCACTTCCTTACAAAAATGCCGGAAACAATGCCAGCTTTCTACGTTCCTTACCGGTTTGATTATATGCATATTGTGCAATGCTTTGATTTATGTTCCTTAGACCGATGAGGTCGTCATTTGTTGTTACCACGAGACCCAGGAAGACCATGTGATCTTGGAGGCCTTGTCCTACCGGAAGACTCGCCACGACTGGAATCTGCGAACCGAACGAGGTGTACACAATTCGCATTTACGAGGCAAGTCGACATAAATGGCATACTGGGCAGTGGGAAAAATCAATTGTGTTTTAGCCAGGTATATAGCACAAGCTTAACTTTTCCGCAGTTTCAAGGTACAGAATTTGCCGCACATAACCTTTGATTACAATCGTGACTCATGTGTGATATCTGAAATTTCCTCACTCACACGCGTGAGCCCATCGAGCCCATCTTAACAGTTGTTGCTGAACCATTTCTAAACTAACTGGTGTCTTTCCTTTTATGAGTAAACCCGGCCATTCTCTATTGCATTTGCATGATCAATATTTTAGCAATCCAGCCCTACTATCTTAATAGAGCATAACGCCTCCGTGAGCCAACTCACACGCACAGAATAAGAAACTCACGCCAAGATCCTTTAAATGCCATTCGGGGCCAATTCCCGAAAGCATCAGGAGTTTCGGTGAACCAACGGCTCCTGCGCAGACGATCACCTCACGGTTCACGGCGATAGTTATCTCCTCTTGATCTTTTTTGAACGTCACATGGGTGGCTCTTTTGTCTTGAAAGGTTATCTAATGAATGAGAACGAATAAGTAAGTTAAAGAGAAGAGAAGGAAGGAAAATAATTATTGAAATCAGAACACGCAAACGAAAGCAATTCAAATTAGAATATTCAAAATAAAAAAAGTAAGACGAAATTGCATGGCATTCGCACATTTCCGCTCGCAGCTGTCAAGATTGGGCGCTGCTAATCAGAACCGCGACTAGCACACAGAGAAAGGTAACTTGTATGCAGTTGTTGCCTTGCCAGGACAGGTGCGCATTTTAACGAGTTTGTTGTGTCACATAGACGCCGCTGACAATGCAGTGATTGTTGTCGGAAAACAGCGGTTGGTAGCCATAGACTATGGTCCGCTACGCCCAGTATTAGTCCGCTGACAATCACAAAAGGCAATTAAATTACATGTGTATTAAAGCGATAGCCTTTAATGGCTCATGCTCGCGTCCGTCCGTTACATTTTAGAAAACGTGACCAACGTGACCTTGTGATGTCACGTGCTCTCTATGCCACGCTCGGGCCAGCTGCCCTTCTCCTTTGTCGTGGAATGAATTCGAGCGCGGCAAATTCAAATCACTGCAATGAGTAGCAGACGGCTTTCGCCTTCCCGCAGTTAGAAGATGTCTAAGTGCCTCCAACGAATTTTTCTCGACAATATCAAAGAACCAAGAGGTATCAAATTCTTGAACTGATAATGTCGTCTTGCGGCTCGCTTGTTGTTTGGGTAATAAGAAAAGATTTAACAACGGATGACTTTTTTCGTCGCCGAGGAATATTAAGTGGCGATGCTGAATATTGCAGAGCATCACAGCAAGATTGAATAATATCTGACTATAGCACAAAAAAGGACACTCCTCGACGCTTCATTGTAATCTCTTTGGCTTTGGTACGTTTGCAAAGCTACTATCGGTTCCCCCCAATCCCGTCTCCTGTCCTGTTTTTGTTCACATTTTTGGCCACGGTGCGTCGGCTGGCTTCTGTTTTGCTGCCTTCTGGGTCTGCAGTTTCCACCAATTTTCATTCCTGGAAATCGCCACCATCTTTCGGTGCAATCCACCGGAAACGAATCTTTCTGGTGCGCAATAAAATATTCATATTGTGATTTCGGTGATTTCGATTTTTATGCTTTCAAAGCATAAAAAGCTCCTCCTTAGCGTCACAGTGCGCAATTTAATTAGAGTTTACTGCATCTTTTACGTTTTTTCAAGGTAACTAATTTTCCTTGTTCTGTCTTCCAACTCAGGTTTATTTAACTTGATGTAAGTATTGTTTCTAATACTATTCCTTTTGGTATTTCCTTGTTTTGAACAACCACGAAAGACAGCGCGAAATAGGGGTGATGCCTCAGAAAGTAGAGGACGTTGGCTATTCTCTGGGAGGTCAGTCTTCCCTACGTCACTCCTTTCGCTATGCGCTGGCGCTCTTTTTCATGAGTAACTAAGTAACCAGCAAGCCAGGCAGCATTGAATCATCGTGGTTTTCTTTTCTTTATTTAGTTTCACTGCGTTAAAGAATTTAACTTTTTATGCTGTAATATTTACCGAACTCAGCGGTCCCCGAATGTCACCTGTTTAATATTTTTGGAATTCCAACAACTAAATGAATATTCTTGGAATTCATGCGACTGAATTCCAGTTTGCTGTCGGCTAGCTTCAATCGTTTTTCTGCTGATTTTTAAGCTCAGCGGTGACCGTCTGAAAAAGTAACAATGTACTCGTATATAAGTGAAGCTTTTAACAATTACTTTTATGTCATTGTTAAAACATTCATCTATTAAGAATACATCTATAAATTTATTATGCAACATAATTACCGAAAAGGGAACAGCGCGAACACAGGGCGAAGAGAGGAATGTACGGCACAGGCGCTGGTGTCCTCTCTTCGTCCTGTGTTCGCGCTGTTCCGTTTTCAGCAATGTTATACCAACTAGCCCGCAACCACACCCTTGCGAACTTCATAATTACTCAGCTTTGAAATAAGTCTCATCGGACTGTAGCGTAGATCACACAAGAATACCGGCAAACAAATGGGTGGTTCAGAAAGTTGTAGAACACTTCGCATTTTTATGCAGTTGCTTTCACTTACTTTGGTGGCTGTACTATTTATCGAAATGTGAAGATTTTTGAAATGTTTAGTCCATTCCGGGTGGAGAAAGCATGTGCTAGCACCCATTCGCACGCCATACTCGGTGTTAGCCTGCACTCGGGAGTAACCTGTCGTAGAAACAAACCGACATATTCACTTTTTATCTCGTCCGGAAAGGACTACAAATAATAGTAGGCCAACGCTTTTTTCTCCATACGAGGCTCGGTGTAATTGCAAGAAATGTAACACAATGTTGTGTGCTTTCAATTCAGAATTATGGTGAGCGGCCGTCTTCAGCAAAAATGAACCTAAACATGGTTCGCTTCTGACTTTCATAGTGTAGCCCTTACAGCTTCCGTAAAGACCATAAAGATCTCGAAAGGGGATGATCAGTTTTCCTTACCTTGCCGATATTTATAACTTGGGAAGGCATAAATGCTACGCTGATTGAGATGCAAATCATGCTGACTGATAACTTTTTGACTGATACCTTTTAGCGGAGATAATACGTGCTATTATACAGTCCTCATTCCAGCTGAAGCCGATTTCTCGTTAACACTCTAAAACACACTAAGTGTCACGTAAAAGCGCCACAGCGCTGAAAAAAAAAAGCTGTATGTAGCGTACGGAGGATTGAGATTTGTGGCTTAATATTGTCACAAATCGACTCGATGCGTTTATTTTGGCAGCATTTGCATCGTTTCCTTAAGTACCTATCGCGGCTGGGGCTGACAACCTCCTCAGCAAGAGATTACGAGTGCAAGCCAGACTACGGTAGCGGTCTCTTTCTTGTATGCGGAATACAGATGCATCTGTGTGCGTAGATTTTGCTTCATGTTAATGAACACCAGGCATCGAAACAAACATGAAGACTTCCTTTACGGTCTGCCTCATAGTTTCGAATCTTGCTTAGGCTTTAGAATTACTTACCGTGGTGGCTCAGTGGTTATGGTTCTCGGCTACTGACCCGAAACACGCCGGGTCAATCCCGGCAACGGCAGTCGAATTTAGATGTAGGCGAAATTCTAGAGGCCCGCCTACAGTGCGATGTCAGTGCACGTGAAAGAACCCCAGGTGGTCGAAATTTCCGTAGCCCTTCACTACGGCGTCGCTCATAGCCTGAGTCGCTTTGGGACGTTAAACCCCATAAACCAAACCAAACCAAGCCACTTGTTTAGCGACCATTACTGCGTGTCGAAAAGCGCTGATGACGGAGCTAAAATGACCAAGTAGTTTACAAATTAATATGCTGGCATATTCACCTACAAGACTGAGTTCAAAGGGAAAAGAGACGGGCGATGGTTATTTCAGTTTGCCAACGCCAGTTCTCAACACTTGCGTCGAGCTCTGCGGTGCAAAGAACATAACATCAAATGCAAGCTCTTTCATATGTGGCGGTATTTCTGCGAAAGTGCAGTCCCGCGCATACAGAAGCCACACAGACCCAGGAACCATGCCTTCAACGCTGCAGCTGGTGTTAGAACCCGTTAGTTGTAACATAAAATGCAGTTTTTTCGGGTGCAACTTCCTTGAGTAAGCATTTCAGGATTGCTAAAAGATTCAGAGGAGGTAGTTTCGAGTGATCCAACCTTTCGTTTTGTGGTGCCGAAATCCACTCTTCAACGACTACTTGCGCGGAAATTCGAAGCGAGATGTCTGGTAATTTTTTTAATCTTCCTTTACTTTGCCGTTCAACCGTTGATCACGAAGCAGTACGTAGTCTATCCCCTTCAGACACTCATTACGTTCTATTATCGAGAAAAATGTGACAATTTGTGTGTGTACTCGGAACCCCCGTTCCACAAAAGTAACACCAATGACTCCAAAACTTCGGGAATTCATTCAAGCCTCGCACTTCCACACTAACTTAACTGCCGCCTTACTTTTCAGAAACACACTAATTCTAAAATGATAATTTTCATTATAATTCAAATCCATTTCCGCAAAGAAAAACTAGCTGCAGTGTCACTTAGATAAACAGTCCACCACTAGATAGAGGAAAGAAACGACAGCAACAGGCAGCACTCTCTGTGCATGCCGCGGAACTTGGCGCCGCCAATTTTTCTGTTTACCAGAGATTTCAAATGCAGCCGGACTCACTGGCTTCTTGAAAACATTCTTGCTCGCTTCAAAGAAAATGTTGAAAACTTGCCTTGACAAACGTGGACGCTGTGCTGCAAACAGTTATTGCTTATGCCGAGCTCGCATTCAAGCATGGATTGTGAAGTAAAAAGCGGTAGGGTTATATCGTAATTTAACCCAGCAGAAGTACGAAAGCCTGTGTTTAGCCTGGTTGTCTAAACCAGGGATTAGACCTGGTTTGAAGCTGATGACAACGATGATGTGTGATGCAGAGATTGAGAGTGCGTTGCAGTTTAACACGAGGCGTGATCGGCTGCGGCGATAGCCTAGTGCTCTCGTGCTTTGACCAGCGAAGCTGTCCTGTTCGCGCCTCCGCGGGTTCGAAGCCCGGTTACGGCAATATTTAACTTATTTCTCCAGGTTCACCAAGGTTGCTTTCGCAGACCTGAAGAAAAGGTCATCTTCAAGGTCAGACTGCACACAAAATTCTTGATTGGAACCCTGATAGGTAGTGCTTTCGCACTAAGAACTATTATGTGCATTCAAGAATGTCGAGCTCTAGTCCACCAATAAAATGATACGAGGAAGCGACAAAGTAGCTGTTCACTAGATTTCTTATGCGTAGAGAAAAAAGAAAGAAAAATGGCAGTAATTTTCGGAGTTCATGCAAAGCGGCTGGACTGTGATCTGCCCCAAAAGCTTTTTCTATCATCGAAATACTGTTATTTACGTTACGTTACACGCATAATAGTGACTTGTACGTTTTTTATTGCTTGCTTTTAAATCAGAAGGAGTATTTTGCAGTACGCTACCGCCTAAATAGCTGGGGTCTTTCGTCGAGTGTCAAAAACTTTCCCGTTTTGATTTTAATTTGCGAATTCTTTCGTAGCATTTTTATTTTTGTTCATTTCTACAAAGTTTTCGTGAAGGCACCTTTTCGAGGGTACTGCATAAGAAGGCTAAACCAAATCATAAGAAAGGGAAGCAGGAGAAAGTAACACAACTATTACGATGTAACACTTAAAAAACACGCAATATTTAATTAGATTTTCGAAGAAACTTTAAAACAAAACAGTTAATGCCAGAAAAATACCATAGCCAACTCAGGTAAATCCTTACGTCTAAATATAAATGAATGGCAAATGGGATCTCCAGTGTGTATAACGAACCACCTCTACAGGAACAGCTTAACATAACAAAAATAATGGCGCCATCATGTCTATAGCTTTCGTTACATACTATTGAAAGGTTCGATTAATTCCTTAAATTTATTTTTCTTGATACTCGGTAGAGATGGATGGCAAACTATTCCATTCAATGCTCATCCGCTGTATAAATGACTTAGCGATAAGGGTTGTTGGGCATGTGATGAGTTTAACTTTTAAGGATGTTGTATAAAGGAGTGGCAAACTGGCATAGGGTTCGTTAACGACATGCTCAGTGATGATAAAGCTAGTTAAAAAGCGATATACATGACCTTTTGCTGTAGTAACACCGTTATGGTCATTCAGCGCATACTTTTAAAGATGTTATGCTGGTGTGACGGGAGTAATGATTACAGCTAAGTTAACCTTAACCTACTTCAAATTGGAATACCACTTGCCTCTACGCATGTGTGAGATGACCGGGCTGCACTATTTACTAACATCAACTTTTCTCGAGCTAAAAACATAAGAAGACATTAACAACAGTACGTAGAGTAAGAATTAGTCCAGATATATGAACTAACAGTGACGTTTATACCTGCGAAGAAGCAATATTTGAAACAGGCATAACTGATGAAGTGGAACTCGCATACCTAAACGAAACAAGAAGGATTTACTCATAGATTAATATTCGCAAGAAAAACACTACTTTCTGAATAAATCACTCCGATCATGAAAATGTAGCTGCGAGGTTTTGTTATGTTTGTTTTATCATTTTATATTTTTCTCCTCTTCGAGCACGCCGATTCACCAATTATTTTACCACGCTCGCTGCACCCAAACTGCTTCAACGTAATGTGCCGCGGATAACAGCACTGACGCAGTCGTAGACGGCCTACAAAATACTGGCACGAAACTGAAACTCTTATTTGGCGAAACTGTGTCCGCTAACAGAGAAAAATTGCCGCTGGCGAAAGAGCAAGTGAGTTCGATGGTCGAAGCAGAATTGAACGCCCGTCGCTTTCCATCGCTGTGCATGCAAAGAGCTCAGAGAACTTACAGAATAAGGCTACTAAAACGTTTACACCCATCTTGAACATCGTAAATGCTGATGCTTGCTGTCACGATGGTTCTATAGTGATCTGGGGGCGTTTTGAGCGGCAAAATAATAAGGTGGCGTGCCGGCGGCATTGAAAAACTGCAGTAGTTACACCGCCTCTAGATTGCACGTTTATCGCTTTTTCATGGATGTGTGAGGTGTGTTGTACTTATCCACTACGATGACCAAGAGGACGAATTAAAGAAGGAGACAAATTTAGTAGGGAGGGGCCAGAAAGTAAAATGGGCAGACGAGATGAGATTAGGAAGCTCACGAAGGTTAGGTGGCCGCATATAGCACAGAACAGGGTTAATTGGAATTATATGTGAGAGTGCGAGGTGCACAAAAGATCCTCGGAGGATTTGTGAACGCGGTGCGTCCACAGTGGTGCGTCGGGCAGCGGAGCGCTGCGCGCGCCAGCTCAGCGTTGCGCGTGTGCACGTGCGGAGGGTGTGTGTGTGAGGCGACGGCGACAAAGAGCGTGGCGAGCACGAGGAGCGGAAAGCTGACGTGTCAGAAAAACGAGGTGTAAAGAAGACAGCGCAGCGGAGATCGGGTCATTCAATCGTGGAGGTGGCAGCCGTCGGACGTTGGGTCCGTGCTGCCATGCCCTCCCTTGGATCACCGACGCAAGCCTTCTGCGTTCCTTGCAAGCGTGGAGGTGGCAGCCGATTTTTTTTTTCAATTCAATTCAATTCTTTTATTTTTCCAGAAATAAAGAATCCTGGAAAGGGTCAAGAGCTAAAAGCTGTCTCGACAGCTTGACTAGGCCTATGACCCCTTCTACAAGTCAGTAGGTTTACAGCAACAGGTAGTGTCCATATTAATTAACATCAATTAAGAAATGCAAAGAACAATGAGTTATACAATAGCAGAAATGCAATTTAATTATCAACTAAACAGCATATGATTTCAAAATGTGTCTACAAAAACTGTACTTATAGTTTTGAACACAGCACAATACCAACAAGAGAAGTTAAGCAGACAGAAATATAAAGAAAAAGAGAATACATACATGTTCTTGAAAAACAGCACTTGCAAATGAAAAGGTAAACACGCATTGCATTCATTCTTTGAATCGAAAAAACATTCTCAGTTCTTTTACGCCGCAACTCATCACACATTTATGCTCATTTAGAATAAATGGCAGATTATGCTGTAGTGACTGAAATTTATAATTATTTCGAAATTTCGGGCGCACCCAGACATCATCATTACGCGTGGATAGTGTAACATGTCTTCTTTTTAGAGATCCTAGATTCATTTAATAATCCTGAAAAGCTACAGTGGAAAAGTAAAAAGACCGGAGCAGGCGATATGGATACATAAATTCAGCACTAATGATGTTGTAGCTTATAAAAGCACTTCGCGTGGGAGACAGGTAATCAAGGTTTGCAATATGTCGCATAATTCTCTTTTGAAGTACAACTATCTTTGCAACGTTTCCTTTTGTCGTTGTAGCCCATACTAGACCACAGTAGTCGATATGTGAAGCAAACAGTGCGTGATAAATTTGGATTTTGGCCTGTGTTGGAAGATGTCGGCAGCGAGATAAGATTCCCGTCACTGCGGCCAGTTTTCTACAAACATCTTCTACGTGTTTATCCCAACTTAAGTTCGAAGAAAACGTAACTCCGAGAATTCTATGTTCATTCACTACTTGAACTTCTTGGCCCTGGTATCGGACAACATGGCATGTCTTGACTATCTTATTTTTAGCTCTAAATATTACTACTTTCGTCTTCTTAGGATTTATTCTAATGCAATTTAAATTGGACCAGAGGTGTAATTTGTCAAGTATATGATTACATTTGATAATTAAATCGTCTACGTTAGGACCCGAAATTATTATGCTGCTGTCGTCTGCATATATGATAAATTTTACGTTTGAATCAATGTTCACGATATCATTTATATATATATTAAAAAGAAAAGGCCCTAATACACTGCCTTGTGGTACACCGTTTTGCACTGGTAAAAAACGAGATTTCTGATTATCTATGTACACTGCCTGCTTTCTGTTTTCTAAGTACGACTTTATTAAAGCAAGAGGTGTTCCGCGGATTCCACTGAGTGAAAGCTTGTAAATTAAAATATTATGGTTTAGGCAGTCAAACGCTTTACTAAAATCAATAAACAGGCCGAGAGTGAAAAGGTTTTCTTGAATATTTTGCACAATAATTTCCTTAAGCGTTAGCAGGGCGATTTCAGTTGATCGCCCTTTCCGGACGCCGAATTGGGCGTCACATATAATATTCTTACAAAGGAAAAATTTAGACATGCGAGTGAATATTACCTTCTCTAATCCTTTAGAAAAGACAGGAATGACAGAGACTGGCCTATAATTGCTTGTGTCGTTTCTGTCACCGCCCTTGAATATGACGCTCACCCTACTTTTCTTCATTTCAACAGGATAGACGCCCGTTTCCAGAATCAGGTTAAAAATATGAGCAATCACGGGAGCTATGAATTCTATGACATACTTAACTGGTTTTATTTGAAGGTTACCTGTGTCTAGGGCCTTGCTATTGTTTAAGTTCATGAATGTCCTGTAAACCTCTAATTCGTCGGTAGGCTCATGAAAAATACTGTCGGCGCATGTCTTTATCGGCGTTTCTGAATTGGGTATCTGATTCACAAGCATTCCAACATTCGTGAAATGACTATTGAAATGGTCAGCAAGTGCGCTCTCTGACAGCTCACTTCCTTTATGGTTTATTCTTCCGACTGACGCGTTCTTTCTGCCGCGGCCTATAACGTCATTTATCAGCTTCCAAACTACGTTGGGCTGTTTCCTCGTAAGTTCAGAAAATAGTTGCTGATAATATGTTCGCTTGGCGTGTCTAAGCTCAGCGTTTAGTTTGTTTCGTGCGCTTCTGAATGTAATCAAAATTTCTGGCGACCGAGTACGTAGAAAAGCGTGGTAAAGCTTATTCTTGTTCTTTATCATTTTAATATGTGCGGGTGCGACCCACGGTCTTCTTATTTTTTTTAGTGCTTCATTTCTTTGAGAGGAAAATGTGAGGCGTATATTGTTATAAATTCGGAAATAAACTTTGTGTACGCAGCATCTGCGTCTTTTATCTTGTATAAATGGGACCAATCATGAATACTAATGTCATGCTTGAATGTTTCCAGAGCACTGTGATATGTATTGAATGTAAATTGGCGTTTCAGGACGCCTGCAACTTTTCAGATCTGTGTAAAAGAACATAAACACAGGACAGGGATCACTGACATCTGAGGTAATGGTACCAGCTTGGTTGACGATAGTTTCAATATTGATATCAATACAGGATGAAGTAGTCTGCGTAACACGTGTAGGTGTGTTGATTAAATTCATGAAACCAGTCGACTGAAGGGTAATCAGAAAACGTTGCGTTAAGGTGCTATCCCCTGCGATATCTACATTGAAATCACCTCCGCAGATGAGGCGAAAATTGTTTGCACTAACGTAGTCTAAAAATGTTTCAAAGAAGTCTATGAACCTTGAAATAATGCCGTTCGGAGGCCGGTATACTACCGTTATAATTTCCAAGTTGCATTTCAGGGTTAACATCTCATAATCACTCGTTGAAGTGCAGAACTCCGGAACAGGAATGCAACGGCGCTGTGTTTCAATGTATGCGGCAACACCGCCACCACGCCTGTTTGGCCGATTTATGAAATAATTGCTGTACCCATTTAGGCGTAGTGCGCTGCTATCGCTATTGAACCATGTTTCGGTTAGCATAATAATACTAAAATTAAAACTGAATTGGCTCAGCAGTTCTGTTATATGGTCTTCTTTATTATTAGTTGAGCGAGCGTTGATATGTAAAACTGAACTAAGAGGCTGGTTTGGAAGCTGAACGCAAGAGGGTAAAACGAAATCGTGATATTCCATTTTGACCGTTTATGAAGACCTATCGATAACGGAACTTGGTTCAGGGCCTGCCTTGGCCGAGTCCGCTTCACTAGATAAAGGAGCACCTGTAGCTTCAGGGACAGGGCCTACCTTTGCAATGTCCGCTTCACAAGATATATGTATAACTTCAGAGCCATCAGCCCGCCTTGCAAAGATCTTACCATTGTTTGTCCAAACTGATTTCCATTTATAGTCATGCTTCCTTTTCACTGCCATTCCTAGTAGTTTTTTCTGCGCCGGACAAAGGTGTTCGTTCGCATATACCGGTGTTTCGTCCACTAGTCCTATGTCGTTGTTAGTGAGCCGTATCTTCTTTGCTTTCCTGAGGACAGCGTCACGCTTTGTTCTTGACTTAAATTGAACCACTATGTTTGTTATGTCAGGCTTGCGGGTGGGCACTCGATGACATGTTTCGATGTCAGATTCAGTGATAGGTTCTTTGATGGCGTTACCAATTTCGGTCAAAATGGCCACAACGTCTTCGCTTTCCTTCTCGATGACCCCAAAAATCTCAAGATTTGCTTTCCGCGAGTATTGCTCTGAATGAACAACTCGTTTTTCTAGCTCTGAGGCAGTCATTTCAAGAGTAGAGCATTTATCCTTAAGCACATCATTTTCACTTGCCTGCTTTGCGCTTTTTGATCTTTCGCCCTTCAGTTCTTTCTTCAACTGAAGGTCCGTCCTGCCGTGGACCTCTCTTGGATCACCGACGCAAGCCTACTGCGTTCCTTGCAAGCGTGGAGGTGACAGCCGATTAACTGAAGGTCCGTGCTGCCGTGGACCTCCCTTGGATCACCGACGCAAGCCTACTGCGTTCCTTGCAAGCGTGGAGGTGACAGCCGATTAACTGAAGGTCTGTGCTGCCGTGGACCTCCCTTGGATCACCGACGCAAGCCTACTGCGTTCCTTGCAAGCGTGGAGGTGACAGCCGATTAACTGAAGGTCCGTGCTGCCGTGGACCTCCCTTCGATCACCGACGCAAGCCTACTGCGTTCCTTGCAAGCGTGGAGGCGGCAGCCGATTAACTGAACGTCCGTGCTGCCGTAGACCTTTATTGGATCACCGACGTAAGCCTACTGCGTTCTTTGCATGTTTGGAGATGGCAGCCGTTGGACTGAGGGTCCGTGCTCCTAAAAGGCACCCTTGGATAGCTTACTTGAAGCCTCCGGCGTTTCCTAATGCCGTCGACGGGACCTGGCTAGGTTTCTCCTGCGGCTGCCAAGTTCTTCGGGCTGTTGTCGGGAGACCGGCGGCGTCTCCCTGTGTTCGTGTCCACTCCTAATACCACCTGGCTCCCTTCCGTCGCTTCCTTCGGCGCAGCGCTAGCGAAGCGTCGCACTACAACCACCCGCGTCCGCCCTGTCTGCAAGGTATCCCCGCTCCACCTGGGACGCTCAGTACCTGGTGAACACTTTTCTTTATTGTGTAGTGTTGTACGTGTGTTGAGTGTGTTTTTCTTGGTGTTTTCCTTTCTTATTGGCTATTTCCCTTTAAATTATAAATACGACTTCGTTTTGTCCAGTTTGATCTCTTTGTTCTCTTCTTTTGCTCGAACCTGCACGCGATAGCGTTCCCCTTCGGAAAGTCGGGGACGCGCTACCAATTCGCGACAGAGAGGCCTTTCTACTGCACACGGACGTAGCTAGGCTGCTATGATGATGATGAAACTGAAATCAGCATTTGTTTGTCTTTTATTATGTTGTTTTTAAGTTCTCTACTTTTTAACATAATTATGGAACAGTAAAAAAGCAGTTTGCCGGACATGCACTGTACGCCTTCTGTTATCTTATTTGTACACACACGCATGCTGTTACTGAAATTCCCGTTGTATCTGTTATACATTCTTGCAGACCAGCACACTTCTGCTCGATTTAGGTACCTGTAAACGGCTGCTTGGCAAGATGTCAGAAGGTACTGCTAACCACAAGCCAATTTCTTGTCTGCTGCATAGTAATATTCCGAAGGCACGTCTGTCTTACCAGAATGCTTTTTCCCGTTGTAGTCGACGTATTCATAGTGAGACTCGTTGCAGGCCTGAAGGAAAACATCGCTTAGTGGTGTATGATACCTTGGATAGTTGACTGGCGTTTCACCGTCGAGGCCATGGTAGGCAGCAACTGTAAAGTAGCGAATAATATCAAGAACCTGCTCTTACAGTATTTGCGGGAAGCTAGCCTGCTGTACTGCTTTTCGCCTTTAACAGACTCTTACAAAACTTTCGTCACTTGCTTTTATTTCACTCTCTACTAGCTACACATTTCCATGAATATGCCAAAAATTCTCCCGATGCAACATTTTAAGGAACAAAAGACTGATTACAACGCAAAGACTAAATGAACTAAAGACGTGTTTCTAGGCTTCATTGAACAAAAAGAATAATATGTCCAAAGGAATCTAAGCGCAATGCTGCGAAAGCCGTGTTCATTGCTGTAATGTACTATGCCTGCTTCGATTATGGATACGCTGAATGGTGGAAGCTTGAATACTTAGAGTCGACTTTTTTCGCCAATTTTTTGCCTCACATTTTTGAAGAGCAGAAGTCTGCGTATGCTTGACATGGTGACATGTCCACCCGCCCGCTCGCCCGCCCGCTTGTTTGCCCGCCTTCCTGCCTGTCCGCCTACCCGCCTTCCCGCCTGCCCGCCTGCCCGCCTGCCTGCCTGGTATAAGAAACAACGCCTTGAGTGCACATATTCGTCATCTCTCTCGGATTCCCCGCCCACCATCTTGCCAGTCTTCCAGCTAACCGGCCGCGCACATCCTTTGCAAAAATTATGAATGCATATCGCGAATTTCTACCATCGCAATTTACACCAGCCTCAAATATAAATAATTGCTTTTTTGGGGAAAGGAAATGGCGCAGTATTTGTCTCATATACCGTTGGACACCTGAACCGCGCCGTAAGGGAAGGGATAAGAGAGAGAGTGAAAGAAGAAATAAGAATTAGGTACCGTAGTGGAGGGCTCCGGAATAATTTCGACCACCTGGGGATCTTTAACGTGCACTGACATCGCACAGCACACGGGCGCCTTAGCGTTTTTCCTCCATAAAAACGCAGCCGCCGCGGTCGGGTTCGAACCCGGCAGCCTCAAGAGCATATCTCAGCCTCAAGAGCATATCTCATATTATTTGTGAATTTCCAGCGTACAGTTCTGACATTCTCTACGCCGTGCGCTGGAACACATCGACTCACGACCGCTAACGGAGTTCAAGGTTCTTAGACATTGGCTGCGGCGATCATCGGCGGTGAGGGCCTGCCAGGCCCTGCGGCAGTTCATAAGAGTGTTGGGCCTGCACGACAGGCTGTGACATTGACGGAGCCTTTTCGCCTTCTGCTTTTTCATATCACTCTCTTTTCTTACTCATATTTGTATCCCGTCAGCCCTTTCCCCCAGTACAGGGTAGCAAACCGGTTTCATCTACCTGTTAACCTCCCCACCTTTCCTCCTCCTCTTTATTCTTACGTGGTAGACAAAGCCATCAAAGCGCGGCTATAATTGTTGAAGTCCATCTCTTGAGCGGCATGAACCAAAAAAGTAGTATACTTTCTGGCAGAAATTTCCTCACAAAGACCCATATTTCCCGATTTCCAGCTTTTTTTCCCTGTAGCAGACTGAAAACTTCGTTGATTTGGAAAAGAAGACAATTTCGGTTCCTAAAGTTTCAGAAACTCAGTAAAAATTTTCTTTCCAGTTTATTTGCGTCTCACATTCTATTAAATAATTAAATTCCACAATTACATCGAAGCTCTTGAATCGTGGCTTAAAAGCACGAACGACACCCTAAGGGGCTCCAAACCATGGCTGTGCTCTCGTCGATATTATAAGTAGTATAAGTAATATTTCATTTATTCCAATTTTTTCGTATTTTGTTTTCTCTGCCTCCGAAGGCATGTCAAGTGCTGTTCCGGTTCCTTCGAGCTTCGTGCTTCCACCGCAGGTTTTGACTCGAGCGTACGCACACCCTACCCTGACGTCCTTCGACATTACAGCTGCTGTCTTGTTTTCCGTTTCATATCGTCTCTTCCCGTTCTCTCGGGGCAAGCCGCACAAACGGAACACTTTTCTGGTCACCTTCCCCGCCTTTTTCTTTCTCTCTGCTCTTCTTATTAAATTATTGCGTGATCACAAGAAAAATCTTTACTGCATCATCCACGTTACGGAAACACAGAAAACAAATATCTCGCTGTGTATTCAACCTTGGAATGGTGTGTAAGACATTACCAGACACATATTGTCGAGTAATTTCCGTACGCAAGGTAACTAATTTATTAATGAATTTCTGTTGTGATGCTCTTTTGGCGTCAATAGCAATAGTAGAATGGTTGCAATGGCTTCAAAGTTGACGGTAAGTCACATCGTACACAAAAACGCTACAACTTAGTTATTGCTTTGAAGTTTTAATTCCTACTCTTACACCAGACAGCATCACGAGGCGGAACAGTTACGATTGAACAAGCAGATATAATATCCCACACTCTTTTTCACGTCACCTGAACTCAACTATAAGCCATAGGTGCTGCCCGAATTTTGAATGCGAGATCGCAGTAACATAACAGGATAAAACCGTTATTGGTTTTTTTTTTCTCGCGGAAGCGATTTCAGAGTTTACGTTTTACCATTCACATTCCCTAATGCCTAGCACATCATCACAGAGAAAGAAGAGGCGACCTAAGCTTGTCCTTACTCTTTAGTAGGGCTACCAGCACTCGCTGGCCTCCCTCCGTAAAAGCAAAAGAGGATGTGTTCACGGGCACAACTTCGAGCAAGATGTTAAAAAGAAGCCAGCCTAGGGGCGCACGATCTCAGCTTTCTACTTTAAGGACCCAGTTGCTTCTAGAATACATGCCCTAGAGCCACGATATAAAGAAAACTCGTAGAGGAAAATAAGGCCAGCCTCTACACGAGCTGGATTTCCGCACTCTGAGCACAAAATCTTAGATATTTTCATTACATCCGACAGAAAGCCTTCAGAATGTCCAGAACACACAGCGATTACCTAAAGATGAATTCGCAGTTGTCGGATTATAATGGTCTGCACACCTGAGCTTCTCTTCCTTTCACTATAAAAAGACAACTGTGACCTAAAGGCCGAACACTAAATACGTCTATATATAGTTACATCGTAAAAAGTCGATACACGAAGCACTACTCGTACGAAGCAGTTTAAACGCAAAATGTTCAACTTACTCTCTTCCTGGCTCACGCCTGGCACTTTGAATTTCTCTATCTGCTTGAAGTACTTCAGTACATTTTCATAGTTCCAGCCTGTGGCGTTGTATATCTTTTCCCAGTTATCGAAGTCGTGCCTGCTTCCTCGCACGTAGTTCATAGAGTTGAGAGAGCTGGTGCCACCCATAACTTTTCCTTGAGTTATATTGGCCATCTGTTCACCAACAGAAAGAAACAAGTCTATATATCACAACTGTACCAGGTCATGTGAGCCAAAGGACTAGAAAGAGTCGAATTTGTGCAAGAACGTCAGCTGACATAACGTCGCGTAAATACCGCATAATAACAACGGCCTGAAGGGGCAGCGCGAGCGCTGCGCTTTTCTGTGGGCAAACTAACTTTCCCAGGAACCCTCAGTTCAAAATCTGCGGTAATACAGCGCCCAAGACATCATTGAAGTAAACGAAATGAGCAGCTGTGTGGGTGTGCGTAAATTGTTTTTTTTTTTTAGTGGGGGGGGGGGGGGGGACAACCCGAAGCATTGCACAGGCTATAAGGGACTATGTAGTGGAGGACAACGGCATGACTTAGGCCACCTGGGATTCTTTTACGTGCGGTGATTTCGCAGTGCACACGGGTGCCACTTCTATTTCTAGGCCTTCTTGACCAGAATTAAACACAAGTCCTCCGTCTCAGGAGCCGAGTGCCCTAACCACTGATCCACTGCGCCGGGTCTGTGGGTGTTTGTGTGCACATACTACAGGATACAGGTAGTGCAGTGACTTGACTACTGCGACTCCTTCTCTAGTTTTTATGAAGGTCTGTTCTATTGCTTTTTGAAAAGATAACTGTACTGTTCAACTATCGTGAACACTGTGTAACTTTTTTTATCCATAAGGTTGATAAGACTTGTGTAAATAAACCGCCCGTGTCGTTAAGAAAAGCATTTAAGATGAATCACAAGTGTCTGTTTTTCTCCGTAGTGCTGAATATTTTCGCAACAATTTGTGATAAAAATTGCACTTTTGCTATACTTCTCTGATGTTTATGTCCATTCATCGTTCTTGTCGTTTTCGCGCTTTCTGGTTAATAATGCGGGCCACGTAATCACAGGTATTCATTAAAACTCTATTTTTGAAGTATTGTAGTGCTCTATGACTTGCTGAAGTTTCTATGAAAGGAACAAAGGTTTGGAAGTCATTATTACCGAACAGAAGTCGAGCAAGAGACTCATCCCGCTTGCCAACGTCCCGACGAGCGAACATCTCTTAACCCAGTTGAAGACAATCTTCTTGTCGAAAGGTTGGCCTGTGGACTCAGGCTCTTCCAGCCTTCGTTTCGTTTTGTGTTGTTAAGAATCTCTTCTTTCTGCCTCATCTCTGCTCGATATTAATTACTATATTATGAAAGATGGTCCGCGTTTTGAAAGACATGAAACAAGCTCCGTTGCTGGTTTTACTTCATCTGACTTTAAGCACAAGTTTTGTTTTGTTTTTTTCAGCAGCCTCTTGCGCTTACATTAAGTTTCTTTTTCTTTTATGGTCGCAAAGCTCGCAAAGCCCCAGTCGGTTCAATTCCATACACAAGTGCGGGCACTAAGTACATCTATCTGTGTCATACAGTCTCTTGTAAAACGTTCTAGTCCTTGACACCGCAAGTGTAATCTTAGAATCAGTCTGATTCTTACTCCGTGAAAATAGCATTTGGAACAAAACAAACATTATGAACATTAAATGCGCGCTAAAAATGTTACTGAGTTCGAATTTTCGTTTTCACTTTAAACAGACCTTTACTGCGCTGCCCACTTGTGAAGATGTGGGCTTAAAGTCCTTTTATTTAGGGCAACTGTCACCAACGTACCAGACTTATGCACCGGCGCCATCGATATCCAAGTTGCCTCTTTACAGAACGACGTTTTCCACTCAGATTGCTACCCAACTGACAAAAAGGTCCCGCAGACCAAGCTCATTTTTCGACTGGAGCATCGTAATGAAGCAGTCTTGTTCATTTTTAAAAATTACTCTGAACCTATTTAGAGAGTAAAAGGTACGGTGTATCGGGCAACCAGGCGCGGCTTGGCGTTTGTAACATTGAGTGTGTTCCGTACACTGAATAGGCAGCGCGCCCGCCCTACCCTGGCAGGTGGCAGTTAAACTAATGGCTGATCGCGATAGGTTGGTCCCCGAATGAACGCACGGCTCCGGCTTATATTCCCCCATACTTACGTCACAGCGGCAGTTTCCATCGCACGACATCATGAGATTGTCACTTCACTATTCTGCTGCCCTCTACCGGAGAATCGAACGGTCAAAGTTCGAAACTCAAGGTCAAATTTCAAAGGTCAAGTGGTGCGACACTATGGTGGACCACATATGGTAACGCCTATAACCACACTTGACCTCGGGCTCACTTGGAAGTCAACCGGGAGTGCACGGCGAAGTCGGCTCCGAAACCAAATCGGGCATGGTCATTCGAGGCACTCTCACTTTCCATTTCGGCGACACCGAAATGCGTTTTGCCTAGTGTTTCTGTTGCCCTCTTTCTGTGGTTAAGGTACGCTAGTTGTAAGGTGGTTCCTTTGGTAAGTGGCAAGCACATTTTGCGACGCTGGCCTGAGAACGTCTTTTGTTTGCAGTTAACATTGGTCATCTTGTTCCTGAAAACAATTTCACCCTTTGTAAAGCCGTGGTCTTCTTGCGTCCGAATACTGTAAATGCTTCAGTGCTACTTCAGTACGGACCTTTTAAAAATTCGCTGAACACAAGAAGCACGTGGTGCTGGTATGACTATTTGTGAAGTAGAAATTTTCTAGGAGGGATAGGGATCACACACCAAAAACAACTGAAGGATAAGAAGTGAGAAACAACGGCATAAAAGTGTTATTTTTGTCTCTTGTGATGGTGACATGCGGCAACTCGTTTCAGAAAAACATATTGTAGGCTAAAATATACGCCTAGCTGACAATCAGAGGTATACTCACGTATCGTGGGAAATCCCAGAGGGCATACCTCTGGGGCTCAGTTTCGTACCCCCAGCTGTTTGCTTCGTTGGCCGAAAAAGGTGCATAGAAAGGGACATTCAGATTTTCGGTCATTTCTCCTCCAGCCTCCAGCAAAAGCACGGAGTAATTCCCAGGAGCCCTTGCGAGGCGGTTTGCCATAACGCTGCCCGCGGAGCCGGCCCCCACTGCACAGGTGTTGAAATCAGAAGCATGGTTAGCCACAGTGTGTTTTTCAAGATGAAATGCATAAAACTGTCGCTCGGTATCACTGTGATGCGTTTCTGAACCGGGCTCAATTGCTTCGATATAACGTACAGACCGTTTCTTTCAAATGTTCCAAGGTGACCATGTTTCTTTTTGGAGTCTGCAGCCTGTCCAGGCTAGTGCACTCATTGCTTCAAAATATTGTAATATGAAACAAACTTCATTCTGGCTTCCACTGCTTCGTAGTGTACAGGGGCTCCTGTACCTCCATCACATGGGTGAGCTGAATATCTGTTCGCATAGAAAGTTTCCAAACCGATCGAGTCGGATGAGTTGGCATGAAACAATAAGGATTGAAAATCGGCCTATAATTTTTCTAATAATTGTTTTTCAGCGATTTATATTGCTTCAGGGCATTAAGGAGGTATGAAATGCTGAATGGCAGAAAAATATGCTTTAGTAAATCAAAAATTTTGGCCAATATAATGAAGTCAAGAAGTGAGTGGTGATGAGGTCCCTGCGTTCAAGCAGCATACGATGAAGGACTGGAGAACCAGATGCTGGATTCTCGTTGGTTTCAGTGTCGTGCAAATCCAAAGCAGGTAGTGGATCGGTACCACGAGTCGGAGACAGCGCCAAGCCAGTCGCGTTCAGCCTAGCGGCCTACACTTCTTCACTGGCAGCAACTCGGTCATTTTCTCTTTTACGTCAGCGATGATGTAAAGGCCCTATCTTTAAATGTTAAAAGCATTTCGCCAAGTTGTGGCAGCCAAGGGAAGTAGAAGCGCTTGGCCTGAATTCCTTGCAATGATTGGTCTCTCTATCCCGAGGCGTGCACACAGGACACCCGAGGCGGGCATATATACGCCCAAATTGAGCCACTTTTGACTACTTAGTTGAAGTACTTCAATTAAATTGATAAGTGTACTATTAAGATGTCAGGAATAATTGTATGGTGCTAACTCATCATCTTACAAAAACCTAATGGTATTTACAACTGTTCCTGTTCGAAAGCGCGAAACCTGCGTCAACGCTGCTTCCCATTGCGGTTTACGCCTCATCTCCGCTTCTCAGTTTTGTTCTACTTGGTCCGTTCTTTTCACGCCAAGAATACATGCAAGGTGTTTGAGAGAAGCCCGCCATTAATTTTTAAAAGTAGGTTTCTTGAGGCAAAGAAACTTTTTGCGGCATAGTGATACAAGTGTTGGCGGACATCAAAAAACGGTGGAACCATGTTAACTAGTACAGTGATGAACTAAATTCTAATAGTTAGCTTTTTAATTATTATCGATAGGCACCTAAATGCAGTTATATATCTGTAGTCAGCCGTTAGTAAAAGCTACATCAGTTTTCTAGAGTTTCGAAAGCGTGATATACCTCACCGTAGAGGCTCAGAAAATTTAGGCCATTTCTAGCGTAATTCTGAAACCGCGCGACTGCAGAGAGCGCTAAGAAGCGTCTTCAATCTCGTCGCTCCGTGGCGTAATTGCCACGTCCCATTCTCTGCCTCACCCGCGCTGGTGCATCGCGGTGGTGCAGTGATGAGGGGCCTTGAGCACCGATGCGCGGGCGGGGCAAAGATTAGCACGTGATGAAAGTCGCTTCGCGCTTCCCGCAGGCGCGTTTTCAAATGGCGCAAGGAGGAGGAGGAGAAAACATTTATTATAGCACTGTACTGAATTGGCAAAGGAAGGCGGGGATGGTAATGGCGCTGGGTGGCAGTCTTTATTCCGAAACGACAGAAATAGCCCAAATTTTTGTTGTGTTGTGCTGCGTTGGGTTTAATGGCGCGTAACCATCTAAGGCTATCATGAGTCAAGTTCAAACATGGCCGGAATGGCCCCAATTTGTAGAGCCATAGTGGCGAGTTAATCCGATTTTTTTTTCGAAGTTGCAAAAACTTAAATGTCTATTACTTACGGCCGTGCTACAAATTTCTAATTGCAATTAGGAGCCTATTCTTAATATCTAAAAAGTTAACTAAATGAATTTAGTCAATCACTTTACTAGCCAACATAATTCACCCATTTTCTGACGTCCGCCAGCACTGGTATTACTAAGCCACAAAAACCCTGCAATTCTTTTAAAAACCCGGATTTTAAAAATTAATATGCGCTTGCGGCCATACTGCTGCCGTTTTTGGGATGCTATAGCTCTATAGCGCGGAATGATATAGTGAGGCATAATCCCGCATGCTCATGGGACAGCAGACGACGAGGACAATGTGTGCCTCTGAGCGAGTCAGGCCTCTTTTATGATTGCAATTTTCTCTGCTGTGCCATTGCGACTGCGGCAATATTACGATGGTTCTGTTCAAAATTACGTTTACTCAAAACAATTGCTCTCCATATTGTGCAATCATGCCTGTCAGATATATAATTTGGCCGTTTTTTTTTTCTTTGTCAGCAAGGGATTGCTGCGGGAATAAGGACAACGGCTATGCCTGAACGTCGACTCTGCTGGCATCTTCTAATTCGGCGTTTGACTGGAGTGAATCAATGAAATGATTTTCAGCTCTCTAAGAAATCCCATCTTTTACAATTACTTTGGGTGGCGCGGTCTATGACTCGTGAAAACGAAACGAGCGCCACGGGAATGTAAGTTTTACAAAGAAATCAGTAATGGCCAATATACTACAGTATTCCGATCTTTGTTGATGTATCTTATATGTGTGGTCGAAGATTATTGCAAAGCGCGCTTTTTTTTTCCTATTGTAAAGTGATGTCAGCTTCCTAAGACGCGTTGAAATGCTTTAATCTTGTTCAGGACGCTTCTTTGTCCCGTGAGGCACACTTTAAATAAAGCCGGATGTATATCACTCCCTATTAGTATTTGAAAAAAAAAACGTTCAAAATAGATGGCATGAGGTTACTACTTGAGATGAACTGGACTGTCGCAGCTATTTTTTCTTTGAGAAATGAAAATGGCCACAACAGTTTGTTCCTAGTAAAAGCCTTTCAAAGCAAAATGCACCTTCAACGTGGTTCCCATGGTAAGTGCGTGCGGTATCGTTAATAAGTGCACTGACCATGCATATAACACAGGCTAAAAAAAAACGGGTACGAATGCACCAGGGTTCCGTTAAACTCAAAGCCTTCTGGAAAGAAACCAAACTTTTTCATTACCGCGTAATTTTTTGAACCGTTTACAAAGGTCCCGCGCACGCACTAAAGGGGCAGCAAGAATCAGCAGGCGATAGAAAGAGGGTGCCAGTCCGAAATCCAGTCAGTTTGGTGATATTAGACAACTCTGAGGTATTAAATCATCGGACAAACGTGCGACTTTGTTCAGACAACAGACACACAATGAAGGTCTATCGTACGGATTTTCTATGAGATATGGAGTTCGGAATAAAGCTCATGCCCAGCAGGACATCACCAGAGTACAATGAAGTGGGTAACGCAGCGTATACGAATTGAAATTAGCGCTGTTCTTCTGTGTCGTTGGAGAGTATCGTAGAGGAGGTCGGCATTTTTCAAGTTCAAATTTTTTTATCTTTTCAGTTAGGCGGCAAAGTAGCCTCGTTCTGAACCAAATTTGATTAGTCGTTGTAGTTAAGATTTGATTAGTAACTGTGCGTGGTGAGAAAGCCGCTTTTTGCACACGTATAAGTAGATCATGTCCAGGCCGGACTAAGCATATCAAGCTGTACATGCGAGGAGAGGAGACCGTTGAAATCATGCCTTCAAGCACTCTTTTCAGCGACACTGAAGGCGAAAATTTGGAAGAAAAAACTCACTTTTAACTCACGAACAGCAGAATGCGCCTCATTCACCCCTCCCCGTCCACCCCTCCGGCAAGGACGATCACAAAAATTACACAAAATATTGAGCGTCCACATACCATTAACTAGATTTACCTGAACGAACGGAAGGAAACTCAGCGGGAAATTTTCTCGGAAGAGCCCGAAACGCGAAACAATCTGTCGCACATTAATGCAAACCAGAAACAAACCCACCAGCCGTCATAAGTTTCAAAAGGTAATCTCGTCGTGCTAGTACCAAGAAAACGGTCTACTTCAGACCTCAAGCCTTGTGATCAAAATGTGCTTCGCCTGCCACACAATGCCTAGCTGATCCACTTTATGAAAAGACGTCTGGAGGGGGCACAAAAAAAGAAACTCCGTACAAAAGTTGCTACGACTTTGTAAAAGCCCCGAGAACAAAAATTTTGGAGCGCAACAGGCATTATTCCTCCACTATACCCAGAAAAAAATGTCAGACAAATATCGGAGCCCGCCGCTGCAGAAATCATATTATGTCTTTCCCGTACTCTGTAATGTGTGTGTAGGCCTATAAGGCAACGTCAAGGTATCTGAGCAGCACACAAATCCACGGAACATGGGCCGGTTCACCTGGTGTAAATCGCCACAATCCAAACTATACGAAAGAATTTTTAGAATGATTAGCCTTAGTGCCAGAAGCTGAACCGCGCTGCTCATTTAAGATCACTTCATCGATGCTTGGCTTATCAGTACTGAAAATCGCATGGTAATCTGCATAATATTGTTCCGAGCAATTCGAAGGAGAACGTCCGGAGAAGACACGTAAAACTGCGGCGGTTCCTAAGAGGTCCGAGCGCGCGGGCGAGAGAGAACCATCTTCTTTTTCTACGAATGCAGGCGCTTCTACTTCTTCTACAGTGGCACGTATCAGTGTAATACCTAGGGCTCGTTCCCCACGATTTCAAAACTGCGAAAGACACAACTCTTCAAAATGCTCACAAACAACGGCAGGCCACCACGCGAGGAAATGATATCTTTATTTGCGAAGTACTAATGCTCAGACTTTTATGAAAGGTAGTGTTCCAGCAAAGCGTGGCTATTTGGATTTCAAAGGTCTTGGTAACAAGCTGTCGTAAGACTTGTGTATCGTTCACAGTAGTTTAACTAGCATTTTACCGTCACAGCAGAAAAAAAAATGAGTAAAAAGAAAAACGACATAAGTCACTGTCTCATTTCTAGCAAATGACAGTTGCAGATTACGACCTGTTGACTACGGAGATCGCAGCCAATTGTTTAGTTCGTGTTTCGTTACTAATCATGAAGGGCGGCTCAAAATTGGCATTATCACCATTTCGATAGGACTTCCCGACCCTTACAGAGCACTCCATTAGTTCGTTCACTTACGGTTATGAAAAGACATCACGTACTTTCTTACCGCAGACTCTTTCAACTCTGGTAAAACTTCCTTTTGGGCTAGTTGGTGCATTTTGAACCAAGCAAAAGGTGCAGCGCAAAAGCATGCGACTACACAAGACGAAAGGACAACGCTTGTGTCTTGTCCTTTCTTCTTGTGTTGTTGCATGCTTTTGCGCTGCACCTGTTCCTTGCTTTCAACTCTACTGTCAGCCTGTATGAAGCGCGCGTCGTACACACTACGTATGTGCGGTCTAGGCTGCCGATCGCTTCAGTTCTACTCAGTAATTTTCATTTTCATGCAGAAGGACCTTGCCACCTCTGCATGGACAGCGACGAAGCTATCCGCGACTCGAAGTGATATCCTCAACTTGGAGAAGTATTTGTTATATTGCGGTACAGGGCTTTTCGCGTTGGGCTGGTACGTTGCATCATCAAACTACGAATCCCGAGCTTTCGCACGGCGCTTATTTCTGACAAGATGCGTGGCATTCGTCGCTGAGTAAGGTGGAATCAACGATAAAGCATGAAATCTATATGCCTTTCTGCTTACTGTTAGTAGGCTTCTTTAGGAATCAAACTTTCTCTTTCTAATAGATATACTCTGCGAAAAAATCGCTTTATTGCCAGTTTGAGCAAAAGTAAAAATCCTCCCTCGTATTGCGCTCTGAACTTGACAGTTATTGCACTGTAACTGCAGGAAAGCTAAAGCGACCATAAATTGTCCCCTGTACATACCTCTCGGTTGGAGCCATCTGATGAAGTTCTTACTAGTGTGGAGAGGTTTCTTTCAGCCATTTAGTCAGTTAACTCTAAAACATATTGAAATATAAAGAGCGGGAGCAGCTTCAATGCTATAAAACACCTACTGCGCTGTATTGAGCATACTAAATTCCCGTCCTTGTTTCGGACCTCCCGCTAAGAAAGAAATACAGTGATAACTAAGCCTTTATTACGTGGCTGAAACCAATATTTATGCACTACACTTAAGCAATAAAAACACGAACCAAGCATCAACTACGGTCCTAGAACATTTCGCATTGCTTATTTACGTGGCTACAACTCCAGTATAGGAAACGAACTCAAGCTGTCTCTTTTACCGTTACTGAAAGCAACATCCTTCGCCATTAGGACTTTACTCGGTTTGCAAAAAAAGGAATACCTCTTATGGTAACAACATGGCGGTTACATCTTGAAGAATAAAAAGCATTCCTCACCTATTATGAAGTCATAACTGGTCAAGAGCGGTTGTTGTTTTGCTTGTTGCGGTGTTTCCGATGCATGGCCCAGAGAGAGCCCCGATACTACAACGATTAAAGTAACCTCGGCCAAAATCATGGCAAGGCTTTTGAAGACGCTTTCTTGTCCACGACAATAAATTATTTGGTCGTTATAGAATAGCTTTGCAGAAAAGGAACCTCAACAGGATGATCTGTGTAGGAAACGTCACCCTGAAAAAGTAAGTAACTGTCTGGCAGCGGACGCCTGTTATATAGAGCTGCCAACTGGGCTTTGCATGACGCTCGCTAGTAACTATTCAGATCAATCACTGACACTCTATGACAGACATGTCGTGAGTTTTCGGATGTGTATAAATTATGTCCTCTTGACACTGACTTTAGCAATAAAGCGGACCACTCGTCAGATTTCTAATCAATCTACAAATTTCCTTTTTCATGTAAGCAAATCTGCCTCTTCGATATTTTCGAAAAGAAATTTTGACGTATAGCGTTTATACAAATTAATTGCCTACAATTAAGGTTCTGACCTTTCCAAATTGCAATGCTACATAGCTAATTCCTAAAACATCGGCTTTTCCTTAAGCATGCAAAAATTTACGATGCTGCCAACCCAAATCTGGTCCTTGGAACGCAGGCCGCTCATGTGAATACTCTTTTGCTGGCAAGTGAGTAAAACAGTGGTAGCAAAATAAAAAAAACATCTATAATATTTGTGGGATTGCGTTTTCAATGATGACGTGTGATAAGCGACTGGTTATACACTGATGGACTCCCGTTGTCAGCATGAATGTAGATCAGTGTAGACCACTGTGGCTCTTTGGATGTCACATTTTGCTGCTGAGTACTAGTTCGTCGGTTTCATCCTCACCACGGGTGCGTTCTGATAGAATGAAAATTCAAAAACACCCGTGTGCTGAAATTCAGAGGCACGTTAGAGAGTCCCACGTGTAGCGAAAATTATATGAATTTATCCATGTTGGTGGTCGCCATGGCCTACCGTACAGAAAATCATGTAAAAACCACTTGATTAATTATCTTTTAAAAGCAGGAATTCTTCAGTGGTTAGAAGGAGCTACGTATGCGAAATATTGTACCTTCCGCTGACTCTTCTCAACGTACGAAATTCTCCTATGCCAGCTACCAAGATACCGGCCTCGGCGGTCGAATTTCGATGGAGGCGAAATTCTAGAGGCCCGTGTACTGTGCGATGTCAGTGCACTTTAAAGAACCCCAGGTGGTCTAAATTTCCGGAGACCTACACTACGGCGTCCCTCATAGTCTGAGTTGCTTTGGGACGTTAAGCCCCCATAAACCCAAACCCAGCTACCAGGAAATGAAGGAAGCATACAATACCGAGTTATCTGCGCTGCGCTGCTTGTGTTTTGGGCTTCCTCACATCGTCCGTCAAGAAATCTGGCATACGCTTGGGTGGACAGTGATTTGGGAGCGTACTCCAGACCTTCTAAGCTGATCTGTGAGACCGTCATCTTTATTTACTCTGAACGATGTGGGTTAGGTCCGGGAAAAAAATGAAACACACCCTTTGAAAGGAGTCCAAGCTCTTTTGTGCGGGCAGAATACAACGAAAAGCAACTTTTATTCCAAATATTTAATCCACACTTTTCAGGCCGTGATCCATCTTATGAACATACCGACGGGCAGTCTGCAGCAATCGCTCGTTCCCTGAGTGCCGCTCCTGTTACATAGTTTCACATGCCTACTCCAAGGCTTCGCATTTAGAAAATAGCCTCGGAAAATTGCCTTCTTTTAGATGGGACATCTGGGAAAGAAAACTGCACTTGGGGGAGAGGTCACGGGATTTTGTCAAAGCAGAACCAAGCCAGCTTACCACAATGTATCTCTTCACCAATATCGAGTACCTTGAGTCGACGGTCAGTAAAGATCTACGGACTTCTGATCATACATCCAGCCGGTTTAGTCATCCAGCATCCAGCAGGTTGCAAGTGGGCTCGGCGGCACCGCAACGATGAGCCAAACTCACCGGTGGAATTTTCCTGTCTTGCTTGTGCAGCTCTTAGGCCTATGGTGCATTGACCTCCAGATTCAACCCAATGAGCCATGCCACGTCCTGACGCCCTTCTTCGAACCCTGCTGCCGTACCGATCTACCAGCCCTGAATCATCACTGTAGGACATCGGTGCACCCCTGGGATGACCACTGTTGCCTCGCACCCAACGCATCTGCCAAACGCGCATCCCCACGTGTGCAGTTACGCCCCCTCCGCCTCGATGGATCGCCTTGGCTGCCGTCACGAAACCGGAAAACCTGCCTCATGACAATGTTATCACCGATCATACAGCCCGTTTCCAGCAATGCACCCTTCAGTGGGCTCGGCGGCACCGCAACGATGGTCCACACTCACCGGTGGAATTTTCCTGTCTTGCTTGTGCAGGTGAGCAATTACCATTTCCTACATGCTAAGCGCACAGGCAATCGCTTTCTATTCGTGCTGCCGAGCCCACGGTGCGCATGTGACATTGTATCTGAAAGCTGTTGTGTGATCTTCAACTTGCTTTTTAAAATCTGGCGATATTGAAGCCAATCCTGGGCCTAATCACGTTGAGACCTCAGCATCCGATCTACTGAAAACCATTAAAGAAGTTCATACCGGACAGTCAAGCTTGCTTTCAGAGCTGAAATCTATCAAAGTATCACTATCTGACCATGAGAAAGCATTCACTGAAGTGAACAACCTCCTCTTGAAAATCGAAGCAGATTGCGCTTCCTTCTCTTCGTTAAAATTGGGAGTAGAATATATTAAGTCCACAACCGTCGAATTCAAGGCTGAAATTGCAAAAATGACTGCCCGGTTGGACAATGCGGAAGATCGAGGACGAAGAAACAACCTAGTTTTTTATACCCCTGTCACACGGGCACTTTCGATCCTCATTGTGTCAATGCTCATCGAACTCAATGCAAATCTACGGTTGTCACACGGCCACTTTCAAGCGCAATCGAGCTCGATCCTGCTTGACTCGATGCCGATTCCTCAAGAGTGCTTGAGGTTCCAAGCACAATCGAGAACACTCTCGCTCTCATGAAGCTATAAAAATAAACACAAGTTAACAAAACCAAAGCACAATTGTTGTTGTTGTAATTGATTAAAATGTAATACAGAACACTTTTCAGGTACTATGCCTGCTTATATGCAAACATTTGAAAATAATCTCTACACCACGCTCCAAGCTTCGCCGTCAGTGTAAACAAAGATGGCACCCTCCTGCTCGTCGGCGCGGAAATTGGAGCGAGCGCGAGACAGCCGCTCTCATCTACTGCTGGCAGGACCGCCTAAATAATTTGCGGCGCCAGAAGAGAAACGCCGCCGTCTATGCAGAAATCGCAGAGGCGTTGCGGACCCTCGGGTTGCATCGCACAGCAGCAGAGGTGCGCCACAAAAACCTAGCGCAGATACGCAATGTACCGATTTGGCTACGGATTTGGCTGCCGCTGCCCCCGACTGCACAGTGTTGCCGGACATCGCCATGTTATGGCTGTCGGCGGAACATTTGGCGCCACCTAACACACATGAGGGAAACTTCTCAATGAGCATTGAAAATGCCCGTGTAGCGCCGGATGTTTCGAGCGTGCTCGAAAATCTCGATGCAGATCGAGCTCAATGAGGATCGAAAGTGCCCGTGTGACAGGGGTATTACGGTCTGAAAGATGCAAGTAATGAGTGCTGGCAAGATTCCGAAAAAAATTGCCGATCACTGCGGCCAGTATCTTAATCTATCCATTGAACCTATAAGTAATGAAGGTGCCCATCGCCTTGGCTCATTTCGTTCTGGTAAAAAATGCCCTATCATTGTCGCGTTCACTCAGTTTAAAGACAAAGACCCGGTTTTATTCGTGTGTAGCAAATTTAAAGATACTGTCTACTGTGTGTCCGAGGACAATTCACCAAATACCCGTCTTGCACGGAAGCGCCTTTATGATTATGGTAAAGGTCAGGGCCTCACTTTTGAAGTAAGACCTGACAGAATGACATCCGGAAACAAAACTTACTTTCGATCACGTCAATAACACCGCAGTTGAACAGCATACCTAGCAATCACTTCATCAGAAACACAGCCCAGAACAGGCTCCCCGTTTTCAATTATCTTTCCTTTTTACTAATATCCGCAGTGTGATTCCCAAACGTGACGCTTTAAGCAGCTTAGTTGAAATATGTTCCACTCAGGTTCTTTTATGAACCGAAACCTGGCTTACATCTGCTATCTACGACGTCGAAATATTACCCTTTTTTTCCTAACTTAGATATTTTTCGATCAGATCGCAGAGACATGCGAGTTGGGGGAGTCCTAATAGCCACTCATTGCTCATTGCTCATTACATTGTTCGCAGATAAACATTTCAAACCCTTTGTAAATGGTCTGGCTTTTTTGCGATTAATCTTACCCTCGAGTTTTGATTGGAGTTTGTTATCGCCCTCCTAACCATGACTCTTCATTTAGTACTCTGCTTCATGACGCTTTGAACAGATTAACAATCCGCTATCCAAACACTCCGATCTTATTCTTTGGTGACTGCAATTTTCCTTCCATAATTTGGTCTGATCTTGCATCCACTCTCTCAAAAAATAATCTTGATAGCGAAGTTGTTCAGACCTGCCTTACTTTTCGGTTAGAACGAATAATAGATCAGCCAACTAGAATAACAAATCATTCTGCAAACATTTTGGACCTTGTGCTGACATCCCAACCTGGTAGTTTTTCCCCTATAACTTATCTAGAAGGGCTTAGCGATCACCTGGCTATTCGTGCTACTTTCTCATGTCATCTACGAAATAACAAAAAGAAAAGGAAAGCATTTACATTGTATGATAAAGGTGATTACAGCAGTTTTAACCATGACCTCGCTGCTTTCCTCGATAACATTACCCCTGATTTTCAAGTTCGTTCACTGGAAACAAACTGGTTACTTTTTAAGTCCGAAATACAACGCCTTATCGGTATACACATTCCTACTATCACATTACTGAGCAACCAAGTTCCCCATGGTATATTAAAACACTAAGAAGATTAAACAACAAAACGAACCGATTATTTCGTACAGCTAAAGCTACTAACTTGGCGCACGCTTGGAACAAATATTTCATGGACTCCGCTAACTATGACGCTGAAGTAGCCAAAGCTCAGGGAAACTTCTTTTCTTACACCATGCCTATTATGCTGCATAATAACCCAAAGCGCTTCTGGCACAATATTACTGCCTCTACGTCTAGCGCAATTTCACTAACTGATCATTGGGAACTTACATATTCTGATTTAGATATTCCAAATATCATAAAGGATCAGTTTTTCTCTGTATTAACTGATTAACCTCTCAATAACCTCCCTGAAGTCCACTGTCTTAATGATTCTCCAATGAAAAACATTATCTTTGAGCCGAGTGGAACATTAAAAATTATATAATCATTACCAAACTCATCATCTGCTGGTGTTTACGGCACCAACCCGAAAATCGTGAAAAATATTAAAGTTCTTTGTAGTGTCATATTATCCCTAATTTTTCAGCACTCGCTTTCTTCGTCCTCACTACGACGCGAGTGGTGGATCGGGAAGGTCATTCTAGTCTACAATAAAGGTAACCGATCACCACCGCTTAATTACAGGCCAATATCTTTAGCAAGTGTTTGATGTAAAATCATGGAACATGTAATATATTCTCATACCGTCAAGTTTCTATCATCGCATAATTTTTTTTTCATCCTAATCAACATCGCTTCCGCAAAGGTCGCTCCTGTGATACACAACTTGCTCTCTTCCTTAATGACATACATGCATGTCTAGATCATAACGTTCCTACAGATGTCAGATTCATAGATTTTGAAAAATCCTTTGATAAAGTTCCTCATGCACGCCTCATTCTCAAACTTTCATGCCTAAACCTACATCCTTTGGTTCTAGATTGGGTCCGTGATTTCTTAACGTACCATTATCAACTCGTTCACGCTAATTCTAATTCGTGATCACTTTTCCCTGTTCTGTCTGGCGTTCCGCAAGGATCTGTCATAGGCCACCTTCTATTTCTTATTTATATAAATGATTTGCCCTCTAACATCACTTCTAACATACGGCTATTTGTTGACGATTGTGTCATCTATCGCCCAATAGTCAACCAGTCAATTACCACCCGGCAAGAAGACCTGCTACGCGTCCAATATTGGTGCAAAACCTCGCTAATGTCATTAAATTTTGCTAATACTTCCCTTCTTTCATTCCACCGCCGGCGCAACCACAAGGATGCAATTTATACAATTACCGAACTTCCCATTAAATCAGTAGATTCCTATAAATATCTTGGTGTCCATTTAGGTAAAAATCAAACCTGGTCGCAATATGTTCACCATGTAACTAATTCAGCTAATCATGTTTTACGATACCTGCGCCGTAACCTTGCCTTAGCACCGCGTTCCATAAAATTGCTTGCTTACTTAACATTTGTACGGTCGAAATTGGAGTTTGCATGCGCCGCCTTTGATCCTAACTTCGCTAAAATCATTGACACGCTCGAATACGTCCAGAATCGCGCTGCAAGATTTGTTTGTTTTAATTTTTCATACCACACTAGCGTTTCCGCACTAAAGTTTCAGCTTAATATCCTCAAATTGGCCTGTCGTCGCAAGATCGCCCGTCTTTCATTATATCATAAATTTCTCCGTACCTTTAATCACGAAGTTATTAATATCGCACGCGCTGATTGTAACTCCTGTAATTGTCACCCTAACGCTGTCTACCCTGTTGAATCCCGCACCGAAACATATCACCAGTCTTTGTTCCTGAAAACAGCCCGAGACTGGAATGACCTTCCATCCGAAGTGACAACCATCATCGACTTGAGCAAATTCAAAACCGCCATCGAAAATCATCTGTATTCAAGCTCATTGCCTTCTCAGCCCACCCCTCATTTAATATCCCTTGTGGACCTTTGAGGAACAAACAAATAAGTAAACAAACGTCTAGATATTCTAGATAAGATGGCGCGCATGAATAGAGACTCTCAACAAGCCTGTCGTTATTATACAATAGGAAGAGCCCCCAAAGAGAGCGGTGGAAATCCTAAGCTCCCTGCTTTCTCAGCATCACCATATTACGTGCACACCAGGACACGAAGGAATAGTGGGGAAATAGGCTGCCCAGGACTTAGCTCGAGCTGTAACCAAGCGAGCAGGTTTAAAATTAGCACACGTCGAACTCCTCCCGCCTACATACAGCGACGGACTATAGCCGCAGAATATACCTCCATCCTTAAAAAAACTGGGCTCCGGAAAACTACGGCAATGCGATTAATTCAAAGCATTTTAAGACTTCAAAGTAAGCATGATGCACTTCGCACAGTGCAAGCATGGCCGCCACACACTTTGTCATGTCTTGAGGCTGCGGGCGAACAATGCCGCTCACCTTAGAATGACATATACATCATATGAGCAGTGGAAGGCACTGCTGACCAGCGACATCTTGAAGGGCCAATAAGCACTCATCAAGCTGGCCAGGAAGGCAGAAAAGCCACTGGCATCATAGAATTGGGAAACCGCCCACGGGATTTCAATCAAATCGCCATTATGATCAATCAGGTTTTGCCCTCCTCCTCTACAAGTGCAAGAACATGGAGTCCGAGTAAAAAGAAAAAATATCCCAAAAATCGTAAACGAAAACAACTATCCTGAAAGTAACCTGATAATTTTCTTTTTTGTAGAGTTTTAGCGTGTGGAAGGGAATAATTTACATCAGTGTCATCTACATCAAACTCTTTCCACCGAGTCAAGGGGTGTTCGTTCAATAAGCCAATGACTTACTCAGAACTCGTCATGCGAAATGGATCATCAATTTTTAGAGTGTTAAGATGCTTGTGCAGGATCTCAGATATCTAAATATGCCATGTTCCTCTCTCGAACACGATCGTTAGAAAACTCATATCGGCCTTGTGCGTCTTCACAGTGAAAAGCACACTCAGCTCGAGGCCACTTACAGTATATTTTAAGCTATTGAAGACAACTTACCTTAGTAAAGCTCCTGTTGATAGCCTGCGCCCTTCCCTTCACCTTTCTGGGTCGCACAGACACAGCCGTGACATTCTTACTGAGAGTTGTGAAAGCCTTTCCTTAAAAGGTCTGTTCTCTCCACATTGCAAAAAAAAATCTTGTCGGCAAGGAAAGACTTGACAACATCTTCAACAAAGAACCCTGTGAAATATCTTCGCGGGAAATTATTTTGCCCGGAGCCAATAGTTCCAGACACACAGTCCACATATTCCGAGATATCTCTTGTGGTTTCATGTTCAAGCGCTTTGCAGGTGACGGACCGCCGTACTGCGATTGCGGCTTTGACTTTTACAGCGGTATAGGCAGCGAAAGGACGTCATCCAACTTTTGCGCAACTTTTTCGCCTTATTGTAGTGTTTTTGCGTTGCGCGGACCAGGGCTTATTTTCCTCCGCATCATGTTGCGCCGCCTCGCTGTCAGCACCTCGCTTGGCCGCCGGAATCAGCAAGATTTCACGCACTGCTGTACCTGATTTCACCACTTGTCATCGTGGTTTTCACCGCCCCTTGTCAACGGACGGACTGCGCCGGAATTTACGACTGGTGGTGTTCTGGGAAAGCATTTCACTTTGGCAGCGGTAGCGGCAGCTAAAGGACGTGATCCAACTTGTGCACTTTTTCGCCTTATTGCAGGTAGACACTGTTTTTCATTTCTCGTGAGCTTTTCTTCCTCTATCCATGCCTGCCTTCCTGCCGTGCCGCTGCCATCGTTGGTTTGTTTACAGTGCATTTCTTCGCTTGCATCTATTTCGCTCTCTGCATACCAGCAAACGATGTCTGAGGACAATGATGACCTATGTCTCGCTTACAACCATAGTGGAAAATGATCAGGTGTTTCAAAAGCGAATTTTAAATCGGAGAAAGAAACTCCAGCAATCATGGAAATGCCAAACTTGCTGCACAGCCGAACGAGGAACCGGAAAGAGTAAGAAAACCAGTGAGGAGTTCGACATGCGGGCTGTCTTGCCGAACATCAGCTTGAAATTGGAAGCTTTAGCTCCCCTGGCCAAAAAAGTAGATAGAATTGAGTGCTCTATTGCCCTTCTGTCATCCATCATGCAAATATGATGAAATTCTTGATACCTTGAAGCGACAAGATGATGATTTGAAGCAACTGAACAAGCGTGTCGGAAAGGTCGACAAAGGTGACACTAAGGATACGGCGAAACATAGAGCCGCGGTAAATCAACCTGAACAACGACGAAGACGTCAAAACCTAGAAATCCACGGCCTCTGTGAAACCGAATATGAGGATCTCATGAGCAAAATCAATGGAGTTGCAAAAGCAATTCCGGTACCTGAACTGGTCATGAGCTCTTTAGGGGCTTTGCACAACCTTCCCTCTAAACAAGGCAAAATTCCAGCTGCCATCGTTCGGTTTTGTCAGCAGAGTTAGCGAGATTTCTGGCTCTCCAGAAGTAAGAAAATGAAAGAGGTCCTTGACGCTGTATATTTTGTTGAAAGCCTGACGCAAGCAGACAAGGAACTTCTTTCTGCAGCGAAGAGCTGGACCAAAGAGAATGCATAAATGTTCGTCTGGTACAAGGATGGGAAGGTTCTTGTCCGTAAAGCCGACGAGCTCACTGTCTATGTCATAAGAGAGCCAGGTGATGTTGTGAAATTGAAGTAGTGGGTTTTGAACGGTGCAAGCCTCAGATAGTCATAGCCATGGCTACTTCATCTACAAACCCGTCAGATCTTAGCTCGCTACTTCGAGGAAAGAGTACCTTCCCTTTGATTTTTCTTCATTTAAACATGCAATCTGCCCGAAATAAATATGACCAACTTTATGTTTTACTTGCTAATTCCAGTTTCACATTTACAGCAATTATGCTTACTTAGACATGGTTTACTGACGATGATGTTTTCGCCGTAAATGAATATAACACATTTTTCTTGAACAGAAACGCGAGGAGAGGACGACGTGTTTGTCTTTTTTTAAGGATGACATCAGCTACGAATATATCGACGACTTTTCCCAATGCATACCTGCTGTTGAGGCTGTTTGTATAAAGTCTGGCACTTATTTCTTTACTGTCATGTGTAGACCACGTGATGGCAATTTAGAAGAATTTTCTGCTTATTTAGATTGCCTTTCTTGTTTGTCAATGAGCACCATTACACGCTCATACTCGAGGGTGACCTCAACATTCACATGTTAACCGAAACCTCGAAAAAGATTGCATTGCAACACTTTTGAATTCACATTTCTTAGTCAATGCAGTATCTGTTCCCACGCGCGTCACTGTTACCAGCGCAACAGTGATTGATATGTTTATAGCCAACATGTCGGAAGAATGCATATATGCCGGTACAACTAATGCTCCACTGCACGATTCCATGCCAGTTTTCATGGCTGCAGATAGATATAATACCCAGCATAAGGTGGTTCCGGTTAAAACTGTCCAGGAGATTAATCCACGCACGCTGACACTCTTTCGTGGAGAACTCAGTGGAATTGAATGGAAAAACGTTTTGTCATGTCTTTCAGCCGATAAAGCTTATGATTATTTTCTAGAGACATTTTGTTCGCTCTATAAAAAGAGTTTCCTCTATAAAGGGTTAAGAAAATTCAAACGAGCTCGAAAGTCATGGCTAACTCCTGAACTACTCAGAAAGGTAAGAAAAAAGCAAAAACTGTTTCAAAAGTTCTTGAAAACAGAAACCAGTATTCACTAAAAGAATTCAGGCGATACAGAAACAGTATAAATAGTGCCTTAAGACAAGCAAAACGCGACTACTTTCAAAATATGTTTGATGGAATAGTCGATGTGAAACACATTTGGTGTAAACTCTCTTCAATTATATCTCCCCATAGATCCACCTCTGATACTAAGGAGCTAATAATAAATAATTTGCAGCAGCAGCTGAGCGGCAAAATGTTGGCTATCAAATTTAACAAACAATTCGCGTCTCTTAATGGTAGCAGTTATGATATAGCACTGCGCCATTTGAGGCCACTGTTACAATCATCCATATTTCCTAATCCAACCGACGAGAATGAGGTACAAAATGTGTTCATGCAGAATTAAAACACAAAGTGCGAGGACATCGGTGGTTTAAAAATGCAACCTGTCAGATTTGTTCTTGACCTCATCACACCATGTATAACCTACATTTCTAACCGCAAAATATGAAGCATGCTAAGGTAATTAATTGTGTTCCATAAAAATGGAGACAAAAATAACCTAGGCAACTACAAACCAATTTCAATATTATCGTTTTTTTCAAAGGCACTCGAAAAAAAATTTTGCTCAGGATGTCCACATTTTAAGAGCGTTAGCTCTTATCACGTTTCGAGTTTTTGTGGGGTCTGCTACAACCCTTGATCACGGCGCCATCTATGGCAGCAACTACTCATCACGTTTCCAGATTTCGTGGTCTCCTACCACCCTGAGGTCAAAGCGCCATCTATGGCTTCAACAGAAAACAGCGCATCTCGCATTGAGACTTGTAGTGCCATCTACAATGGCATTGTAGAAACAACCACCTGCCGCGCGTCAATGATGACGTCACGGCCCAATATGGTGGATAGAGGTGGAACTATGCGAGTTTGACGTCAGGGGACGAAATGGTGGCATAGTTTCGGTTTCTCGAATCCAAGATAGCGGTCATTAAAATTGGTTGTGCCCCCTCATCGCCTCTCTCCCCCCCTCCCCAAAAAGTATACTAGAACGGGTATGAAAACTGTCCCGTTACGGAACCGCTTTTCTTGCACACGTTCGTTGTGCTATATATACTCCGACAACAACGGGCACCCATCCGGGGACACGTGTATACCAAATTTGATAGGCAAATGAAACCCTATGGGTTGTGATATAGAAATAAAACCACAATTAAATAATAGGTAAAGATTGTATACGTGCAATTACTAATTGAAGCGTTACCATATCGCACTGCAAGCCGAATTTTAGGACCACCTTGACCCCCCAAACGAAGCAAATTTCGTTAGGGACGTATCTTGAGGAGGCACAACTCGACAATGGGTAGACGAGCATCGTAATTTCGCTGATATATGGCACTAGGCGGCGATCGTTCCGCTAGGCGGCGTGCGTGCACGCGTAGCCGAGCATGGTAGCAATCCACCCAGTTTCAAAGGGTATTACATTCCGTTTCTCGAGACGAGCGGCGCGTTCGTCTTCGCTTTCTTCATCTAGTAAACTAAACAGCTAATGGTCGTTACTTCAACGTCTTCCAGACGGTGGCGCCTTTTTTTTTTATTACCACTAGCTGATCGCAGTTTCACAACACGGTTTTTGGCCAGGTCTGCCCACAGAAACCGCCTTACTCTGCCAAGAAGAATTAATTCTGCAAAAAATAGAGGCCAAAAAATTAACACTGGGGCTTTTCGTTGATTATTTGAAGGCATTTGACAGGCTAAACCATAATACATTCCGAGAAAAGCTCTTCCTGTACGGTGTTTGTAGCGTTGCAGCCGAGCTAATAAATAGCTATTTAAGGAATCGATTTCAGTCTGTCTTTATAAATCAAGAACTATCGAGCTCGGAGATGATTAAATGGGGTGTGCCTCAATGCAGTATTTTAGGGCCTCTGTTATTTATTATCTGCATTAAATACAATGTAAACATTGATGACTCGGCCAAATACGTAATGTACGCAGATGATACTAGCCCTTTTTTTTACTGGAACCGATGCACACGACCTTGTGAAAGGATGCAAACCAAACACTTAGTGAATTATATTTATGGTCACTTGAAAATTCATTACTAATCAATACTGCCAAACAAAAGCGGTCCTTTTCCGCGCGAAATCAACGTCATGTAATACCTCCACTGCCCTGCGTATCAATAACTCTGTCATCGAAACTCTGTAATCGAAATTTCTTCCACTGTTAAATCACTTGGGATTTTTTTTCATTAGTTAATGCAGCGGGGCCATCATACTGATTTCCTGTGCACTAAACTTTCTCGGGGTTTTGGTATGCTAAGAAAATGTCGACATTTGCTTCCACCACATCTCATGCGTTACTATACAACGCACTTTTTGACTCACAGTTGCATTATTGCCATCTTGTCTGGGGAAAGACCAGAAAACGAGCTCTTCAAAAGCTGGTCATTATGCGAAAGAATGCCCTACGCAAAGTTGCAAATCAACCTAGTCATGCCTGCACTCATTCACTTTTCGCAAAATATCAAAGAATTCAAGTCAGTATGCTATATGTCTACAAACTTCTGTTAAATCTCAAATCAGAAATGCATAAAAGGCGCACAACCCTGCATAAAAAAGAAAAATTAAGAGAAAACACCTTGTCCCGCCCGCCTTGATGTCCAAAAATTTGGTTAGTGCCGGCATCTCGCACAAATTACGGCATGCAGATGATTTTTTTTCAGTCTTCCACAAGCACTAAATAAGCTGCACCTCACTGCAGAAGACTTGTGTATATTACAAAAAAAAAGGATTGGTCGCTGTGATTGCATTAGGCAACTGCGAATGATGTTTCTTTGAGTGTATCATTTTTCTAATTAAATGTCCACTTTACTTTTTATTTATTTATTTTCTGCCACTACAGGATATTCTGTTGGTGATTTCTGTTTGGTGATGTTTTGCTGTTGATGATACTTTTTTCCCTGCTGCCACTGTCAACGTAGATGTTTGTTCTATGGGAGGTGGGGCCTGCCAAGCCACAAAACCATGGCTTTTTTCTTATCACAGTTTGCTGTACAGCGTTTTTTCTCGTATGTTTCTATCATGTAAAATTTTGGCTGTGGTGGAATAAAGAAAATCAAGCTCAAACGTTCGTATGTGTGTATATGTCGATGATAATGTTGTCTTTTCAGTGCCTGGCCATTTTTTTCGTTCTGTTGCCGACATCCTTAAGGTATTGAAGAGTATAGTGTGGGGCTTTCGTTCACAACTGACCTACACGAGAATAAATTATTTTATAGTCTTGACCTCCTGCTGCTACCCCAGCCAGAACACATATGCTGGATATATGATCCGAGGTCGGTAAATTTTTATGTAACTAAATCTCAGGATACATGAAATTAAGAAATGCATTTAGGGAGCTGCCTGGGTACAGGTTGATCAGGTTGAACAAACTCATGTGCCCACTTTCTCGAGTGCTGTTTCCTTTCACCGAACACCCCGTCTAAAAGAGCACAATTTCCCAACCTCCATACTGTTGTTCGTAAGCGAAGCTTTCATTAGACTCATCAGAAACCAAGAGATGTGCTCCACGCAGGCGACTAGCGATCGTCGCAAACTGTCCTTCGTCCCATATGCCCATAAGATGGCTCATAGCGTGAAAAATGTGGGACCAAGACCTGGCGTAAAATTTCTTTTCTTAGTGACGGCTCAGCTCGGCAGAAACAGGCAAAAAAGGTGCTAAGAAATGAGCTGAAATAGCGTGCACTTTAGACCATGAATGAAAGTACATCCATTGCGCCGAAGGTCTGATTACCGCATTCCGCTTTCCTGCAGCGTATGTTACATCGGACAGACGGGAAGGTAAATCAGCACACAATTACGGGAGCACTGGAAATCTCATTGGAAAAAAAACCATTCCCGCAGTTGCAAGCGCCACGTGCCTCTTTAGATGGATGTTCCTCGCATTTCTGTGCCCTCCATCGTCACCAGCGGAACTGTGAAGAGGCGAAAGCGTCTCTGAATGACAAATGTAATAACATTTGTGTTTGGAAGTCATCTTTCGCACTGCATGTGAAGCGCACTTTTATTGACTACTTCACAAAGTATTTTTTTTATTTTACCTTCTGTTAACGTCGCTGTTTTATTGTAGTTTGCGTGCCCAACTGTATTTCGTTTGATCTTCATTAATATATTAGTGAGGGCAGTGCCGTGGCATCTATAACATGTTCTGTCGTCATTGTTTGGGCTGGTTATTCGCTAGAATGAATTACCACCAACTAGCTCGTATTGCTTCTTTCATTGTTGCTCTGTACAAGCTTTGCTAAAGTTTCGGTTCAAGCGCGGTTTGTGCATCGGATTTTATTTCAGAATTTTACCCTGAAATAGATTATATTTGTGAAATTTAGGTCGACATCGACAGTTTAGATATGTGCTTAAATAATGGCGGCTGCTCAAAGTGCATTGTCATGTCTCAGGTTTATTCTACCAAGGCTGCCTGAACTGATTTAGAATTTTCATGGACTACTGCGATGACAAAGTCGTCCTCTTTTTAGCGCAAACATGACAAGCCACAGAAACAAAAACTATGGACTGCGATGACAGAATATTTGGCGACTCTTTTTCAGTCAAACTTTAAATTTTTATCAGGCTCTCTTATGCAATGTAATAATCACCGTTATCAGGCGTATTCTACGCCGCTTGACTACGTCGCCAAGGTGTTTCTCTTACCCGGGCTTAGCTTGCACTGCCGCGCATGCAATAAACTTTTGTCTCATCAGCGCGTCTTTTTCAAGAAATGATCTTTGAGGCGTATTTTTACGAGATCTAGCAGGAGCCTACTAGTGAACTTCTAGATTCTGGATCAAGCTTTCAAAAATAAAACTCAAGGAGGACTCTCCATCATAATTCAAAAAACAGTGCTCTGCAGTTTCAAGCAAGGTGAAGCTGTCTCTGAACGCGAAACTGAAAAAAATAATTTAACCGGGGAACGACATACGTGCTGTGAGTGCTAAGTCTCATCTGAGACAGCAACTGAAGGTCCACTTTATTCGTAGCAGCTTTCGCTGCTACGCAGCCTTCGTCGCCCGCCGTACCTCGGGGGTGGCGACGCACTTCGTTCCGATGGTGCGTGGGCTTCTGATGGGTGAAGGTATTTTAGGGCGGAGATATGAATTCGTTATTATGAATTCGGCTTAATCGACTGTTCACGCTGTCTCCCAATACAGTGGCTTTAATAAAATCTACGGTATAGGTCAGTAAAGTAATGATTTGAATATTTGTGGCTCAAAACAAGGCAATGACTTAGAGACACAGGTTCAGAATAAAAATTTCGAACAGCATAAAAGCCAATGGACTTTGTTTTCTGTTTAAGAAGAAAGAATTCTTGTAGTACCAGTAAATTTTACATGTTGGTTAGATAAATGTGACTAAACTAGGTTACAGCTTAAAACATTCGGTGAGAGCTGTTATTGTTAACACTTGGAAAGTAGCAAATGATTTGTTTGCTTCACCGCAAAGGTTTTTTTCAATACAACTCTCTTGTTCCACATTATTTGTACACCTTGCTCTGCCGGCAAAAGGGGTTAGCGCGAGAAGAGATGTGCCAGTCGCTGCCACTATATTCTTTTTTTCGGAAATGAGAAGGCTGCCCCGTAATCTGCGTACACCAGAACCCGGACGGTTGCCATGTGCTTTCCAGATCACGCGTAGAGACTAGTACTCCTTAACCCTGATCAGTACCTGTCTCTAGCTAATCCCAAATAAATAAAGAGGCAGCGCCATAGATGCTGTGAGAATAACAAGGCACGGAACGAGCAGTGCATGTGTTGTTTGCGCAGTGGAACGCGATATACCTGCGTCTGTCTTCTTCGGAGTTTAGCAGTTGACGGCGACCACACAGCAGGTACGCTCCTCGGTAAAGCTCGAACATGCTCGTAAGGAGGTTCAAATGCATCAAAATGGAGGGCGACTTGCTTATCACGCTCTCCCGTTTGGGGTGCAGAGGAGGGTGTGAAAACACTTTCTAAAACGAGTTTTTTTACTGGCAAAAATGTTTGCGTGAAAGCTGACTTACAGAATTTGGCAAGCTATGAACAGTCACGACGGCACACCAGCTGTTTCGCGCTGACGTATCAAATGGTCTAGCTGCCGGGTTGCCCTTCTAGCACAAACCTCATCCGAGACAGCAACTGAAGGTCCACCTTATTCGTAGCAGCTCGCCCTGCTACGCAGCCTTCGTCGCCCGCCGTACCTCGGGGGTGGCGACGCAGTGCCGTGCTTGATTCCGCTGTCTCTCGTCGTTCCGATGGTGCGTGGGGCTTCTGGTGGGTACAGGCTTTTTAAGGGCGGAGATAGGAACTTCGTATTATGAGTTCGGCTTAATCGACCATTCACGCTGGCTCTTAATACAGTCAAGTCCACTTATAACAAACCTAAAGGTCACGCGGATTGTGTTTGTTGTATGCGAAGGTCGTAGTAAGTGGGCTTGACATTTCACAGCTAAACATGCTAATAAACGAAGTCTCGAATTTATTTCTTAAAATTGTCCGTCATGCAAACAACCAAAATTTATAACGGCGCTTTCCCAGCACTTCAGCGGGGTCCTTCGCTCTTTTCCAGGAGCATTACTACAGTATTAGTTGCGCGTATGTTTTTGTATTTCTGGTCGCCACGTTTCTTCGTACAAGGGAGAGAGATCACGTAGCTGGGAGACGCTTTCTGGTCTGCACGCCGAGAGAAGCACGCATTTTTAGACTGCGGGGGCGACTTATCGTCTCCTCCTCGTTCGCCAAACCGTGTCGTTCGTCCACCATTGTTCGTTGTATCTGAGATGCAGTGCCAATGCTCTAATACAAATTTTGACCACGGGACCACCGTCTTTCGTGATAAACCAGCGTTATTTATAACTGTGGCCATTGTGTGTAGGCTCGGCTGTAATAGCTCTCCGTATAACCACTCTGGGTCGAAGAACAACCCGCTAGCTAGGGGTGTGGTGTTGGGAGATGGCTGGTAGGCGAGGCTTCTGGAGAGCGGAGTCTTCACTAACGGATGCTTCACACACACGGCGCTAAGTGGATCGAGCGTGGCGGTTGTCAGGACAGCTCTCTAGCTATAGGCGAATGGGGTGATGAGGTGGCTGGTGAGCGGTGTCTTCTGGAGCGTGGAGGCTTCCCTCGCAGGGGCTTAAAACACACGCCGCCGTGATTTTGAGGAATGACGCTATTAATTCCGTCGCAGTGAAACATCTGCTTTATGCAATGAGAGATTTTTTCCTCATCGGTATCAACAACGCTTTTGTAGCATATCTGACAGTGTTTTGTTACACAAACTGCCAATCTTCGGCTTTCCTGGCGCTTTTAGTTTTGTACTAGCAAATTCCTTACTGGAGAGAAAGCAATACGTTACGAATGGGCAAGCCAGAAGTGATTTTTTGCTTATCAAAGCTGGTGTTCCTAAAGTCTCCATACTCTGTCCTTTGTTATTTATTATCACCCTGAATCACCTCGCATGTGTTGTGCCTGCTCGCCTGCATTAGTGCGCTGACGCTACTATCCTCGTAGCCCAGTCGCCGTATGCCCTTATTCGCTTTCTTGGCCTCAAGAAGCAGCAGCATTGGCTAAGCACTGGTTCTCACGGATTTTGAGCATGGTTAACTCATCGAAGACAGAGTTTACCTGCTCTCAAAGCCGACTGAACAAGGACCATCTTAACAGGTGAGCTTTCGCTGCATGGGTGTGATTGTTCGAACTCTCATCGTAAATCTATGCATTATGTGATAAGTGTAATTTTTACGGAATGTTCTTGGACAGCGGTTTCTTATGTAAAGGTCACCTCAACTATGTTTCTAAAAAACTTTGAACCATCTTGTGCAAGGTGTATTTAGATGAACTTCAATTTGGGCTAGATAGTGCACAGTACTTGAGACAGGAAATACTAGCGCCTACAAAGACAAACACAGCGGAAGAACGACACAGTACAAGCGCTAACTTCATCTAACTTTATTCGCTGAGAAGGCAGCAAATATAAGGAAAAGCAAGGCATGCGCCGAAGCGAGACAACGCACAGTCAATGAAATCGTTGAATACACGACATCTCAGTCTTAAAAAAGGTCACAGAGGTATCGCCAAAACAATCTCTTCCTCTCTTTATTATGTGGAAAGCTTCTAAAACCTCCCGGGCCTTAGTATCTTTGCTCCTGCCCAGAACCTTTATAACATGAAACCGTGGTTCACACTTTGTGCAGCGCGAGCATTTTTCCCCTGGCTAATGTTCTGTCGCTCGGTGACACACATAATATTCTGCACAAAGTTGCGAAAGAAGCGTGCCTGCCACTTCATTTAACCACCGCACGTGTTCAGCTGCAGTGTCATTCACACTTTGCCTTGTTTGGCCAACATACGCTTTCCCGTAAGCCAGTGGTATCTCATACACCACACCAGTGCAGCACTTCAGAAACAGTCTGCCATGTTTAATGTTTTACTGCAACCGCTCCTTGTACCTTCGCTTGAAATGAGCACATAAAGCAGTGCAAGCTTCTGTGGAGCCGAAAATACGACTGGCACGCCCTGTCTACTAGATGAAGTTAGAGCTTGTCGTGTGTTTTTCTTCGGCTGTGTTTGGTTTGTTAGGCGCTATTGTTCCGTGTAAGATCTAATTTATTATGTACTGCATGCCACTATGAGTTTCAACCGTTTTTGTAAGTGTCCTTGGTAAGAGCATACTTAAACATTGTATTGGCCTTTCTACATTCGTTGTTAGGGGAAAGATTAGGATCAATCCTATGTTGCATTCCCGTCCGAAAATAATAGGCTACGATTTAGGCCATGGTTGCGATGATGATGCTGGCTTTTTTTTTTTGGTTCAAGGGCATCTAAGGCCAAAAAGCGCCAAAACATGGTTTTTGGTTGCCTCAGGCCAAAATATGTGCGCATGTTAAAATCAGCGCCCGGTGTATGGTGGCCGAAGAGTAGCATGTGCATTTTTATAGAGTGTACGGAAGGCGTAATGGCCTAAAGTGGTGTAGACCGCCTAAAAGTGTCGTAAAAATTGTTACATATAAAAGACGAAGCCAGGTAGCCTCAGCCACAGTCCTTGATTGAGCAAGAAGAGCGAGGCATCTCGCAGCTACGGCTAAGCTCAGCCTTCTCCTCGGCAATTAGGAGGGGCTGAGGTTACTTGGAATAACAGATCTCTTGTAAAATGCCTACATCAGTAAAAAATTTAAAATCCCCATGCAATAAAGCATGTGATCATTACCTAAAAATAAGGAAGGCTATATTGGTATTTTAAATGTGTATAGTTCTGGAAAGTGCTGTCGTCTTTCTGTCTTCAATCTGGGGCATATGATTAATGTGTGGACAACTGAGAATTAGGCTCCACATCCCACGCATTGCGGTGCTGGTGTGTCCTTTGAAGGATGTGAGTTCGGGATGTGTGTATGTCCTATACTCAGCCTTCAGAAAGCAACTTCTTTGAATCTAATTTGTTTTTCTGTGGCATACCTTAAATACAGTCCTTGGTTTTATTGTGTACAGTTTCTTCTGTTTCTTCGTCCCTCTTTGCAGAGTGCAGTCCTAATATGTGGCATGAGGTCCTGGTATGGAAGTTGGTTCATATCAATTGGACTCTGTTCGGCAGCTGACGTAGCAAGCCTATCAGCTTCTTCATTTCCATCTATGCCACTGCGACCTGGTGCACAGCATATTGTAATTTTAAGGTTCAATGTGCGTGCATACATAAGGCATCTCAAGAGGGAGTTCATTACAGTGTTTTTATAAGGTTTTCAATAAGGATGGGCCATAGCCATACTTAAGGAATCTGAGTAAATTACAGAGACTGCGATTTTTTTTTTGCAGGGTGTATCTAACAGCCAACAGGATACCATGGCATTCTGCAGTATATATGCTTGTGTCTATTCATCGGTTTTGTTTCGGAAAAGTGACAAGTATGAAAAGCACATGAAACTGTAAAAGTCTTGGAGGCATCAACGTAACACACTGTGCACTGATACTTCGCTTGTAGGGACATGAAGCGCTGTTTTATGCCGACTGGTGACCCATGCTTTCCAACCTCACAAAAAGATGTGTCGCAGTCAACTGGATACACTTCCCAGGTAGAAATTATGTGTTTATAAGAAGCCAGCACAAAATTGGATACAGGTATGCTCATGTCTTGCACAAGTGTGGTCACTCCAATGGGTAAAGGTGCGGTTTCAGGCGGTAGGTTTGAAAAGAGCAATGTAATGGTTGGGTTTCGCAATAGCGCGTTGCATGAATGGTCAGCATGAGATATTATCTTCGTAGCGTAAGTTATACTTGTACACTTCCGCCGTCGTTCAAGTGACCATCGTGCCACCTCAAAGTACAGACTGCCAATTGGGCTTGTACGGAAAGCACCAGTAGCCAACCGCAGACCCTGGTGGCACACTGAGTCGAGAATTTTTAAGGTGGTTCTTCGTGATGACTCGTACACTACTGAGCCGTAGTCTATACTTGATCAAAATACGCTATTTAGAAGTCTCAGCAAGCAGTCTCGATCTGTACCGCAAGACTGGTGAGACAGGATCTTTAGAAGGCTCAGTGCCTTAACGCATTTATGTCTTAACTGCTTAATTTGCGTGGTGAATGTAAGCTTTTCGTCGACTATGACGCCAAGAAGTGTCTTTGTCGACAGCAATGCTCTGCCCGTTAAGTGTGATGTCGTGTTTGGGTCTAATACCGCGTTTTTTTTTTTGTGAAGAGCGCACTGTCTTTTTTTGCGTTCATTAACTAATTCATTTTCGTCTGTCCATTTTGCTACTTTGTTTTCTCCTAAATGAATTTTTCTTTCACATATGAACAAATTACGACTTGTAGCTTATTTGCACATCGTGAACATAAACAGAGTAGGATATTGATCTAGGTAGCAAGCTCTTCAATGAATTCATTGTGACTATGAAAAGAGTGCAGCTAAGAACGCCGCCTTGAGGGACGCCATTCTCTTGTGTAAACGGCTTGTGTAATGAATCCCCTACACGGACTTTGAATACTCCTTCAGACAGATAACTATGAATGGTGGTGAGCATATTCCTTGAGACCCCAAGGACGAACAGGTCATGGATGATACCATAGCTGCATGTGGAATTGTATGCTTTCTCCAGATTAAAAGAAACAGATAAACAGTGGTTTTTACGCCCAAATATGTCCCTTACGTAAGATTCGGAGGCAACGAGCTGGTCAGTGGTTGATCGTTTAGCCCCAAATACAGCTTGGTGCTGGTCCAGAAGTCCGCTGAATTCAAGGAAATGTACTGGGTGACTTTTTTTTTCAGAGTTTACTAAACAGCTAGGGCAACTGGCCGATAACTGGTCGCAAGCGTGCCTTCTTTTCCTTGCTTTAATATCGGAATATTAATCGCTTCTTTTCAGTCTTTGGGAAAACCTCCACCAGCACATATCTTGTTAATCATACACAGGACAGTTTCAAGGGTTTCTTCACTCAGGTGCCTGAGCATTCCATGTGACCCTGTCAGGGCCTGCTGCTGTTTAGTCGCCACATGAGCCCAAGGCAACCTTCAACTCTTGTAATGTAAATAGGCTATTATATCCTCCCACAGATGGCCTTTTTTTTGCAACTGGTTTCTGCTCCTCAGCTAGCTTGGATCGCAAGAAAAAATCTATTTAATGCACCGAGCTTAAAGTGTATTCAAAGTGCTTGCCCAGTTCATCTGCTTGGTGCTCTAATGTATCACCAGCAATGCTAACAAGAGGGATTGGATGTGTACTATGCCCTTTAAGTGTTTTAGTCTGCTGTACACTTTATTTTGGCCCTGACGAGCTTTCTTGCCCTCTGCATTGCACGAAGGTCTTCGTTTGTCTTCTGTTTTACATGATGTCTGTAGAATGGATTTCTGTGCAACGTCTATTATATGCAGCGCGATCAGGGAAGGAGATTCATCTATACCTAGGTCTGTAATTGATGAACAGGGCAACGCTGATAGTTTCCAGAACATCTTCCAGTCAGTAATGTGTTCTTTAAGCTTCCTAGGATTATTTACCCTCGTGTTGATATTTTCTGTCTATGTTAAAGAAATGGGAAAGTGGTCACTTCCATACAGATCTTCAATAACAGCCCACTCTGCAGCTGCCAAGAGCAATGAAGAGCCAATAGTATAGACTATCGCTGTATATGAGCTGTTTGTTGCCTTAAATTATGTTGTGGTTGTTTTCTTTTCTACTCAATATGCATGATCCAGACGACAACACAAATTTTTCGATTAGCGTTCCTCGAGAATCTGTTCTTGTCCCTCGCCATAATGAGTGGTGAGCGTTAAAATCTCCAACCAACAGGAACCACTGGGGAAGCTGATCAATGAGTTTTTCGAGTTGATCAGTGGACAGGCGATGATCTGGTGTTACATATAAGGAACACACGGTTATTAGTCTGCCAAAAGTTAGGGCTCGTATTGCCACTGCTTCGAAATCAGTAGCCAGTGGAAGACAGACAGAAAAACTTTATTTCGCAAGTGATATTTAGACCCTGCTGGATCCCGGGGCCACAGCGCGGTCCCGCACTGCATCAAGTAGGTCACGTCAGGGCATGACGTCGGCAGCCTGAGTCACCGCAGCAAGCTGCGATGTCGGTTCTGCAGACGTGAGCAGGGCCTCCCAGTCCTCCCAGCTCGAGATGGCGTGCGGTAACTGCGAGGGAGGGTCAGCAGGGCAGGCGAAAAGGATGTGGGAGACTGTGGCGTGAGGTTCACCGCATAGGGAGCATGCAGGGGATGTGCCACAAAAGTGGGATAACAGCTGAGGGGATGACAGAGAGCGGGTATGGAGGCGTCTGAAGAGGATCTGTTGGGAGTGCGTAAGAGATGGGTGGGGAGGAGGGTAAGTCCGACGGTCCAAACGGGGTATTTGCGTGAGCTCCGCAATGGTGTGCGCCCGCTCCCTCGAGAATCCTGGCTCGAGACTGTCCTGAGTTACACATGGTTTTAAAAATGGCGTCCTGTGCTTAATCTTGCACGTAACTGTCCTGAGCTTGTGTAACTGTCCTGAGCTTGTGTAACTGTCCTGAGCCCGGCAAATCAAACCTCGGGCCAATTTATCGGCAGCCTCGTTTCCAGGGTTCCCAGAGTGAGCCGGCACTCACTGAAGCTCTACCCTGCGCGGTAAATTTTGGGTAGGGGTGTTCAAAAATTGCCAGGCAGGGGCGTGAATCCTGCCCCTGGCAAAGTTGGACAGAGCCGTTTTGGAGTCGCTGAAGATGTATTGGGCGTCCGAATGTTCAAGGGCTAGGGCGATGGCGGTCTCCTCTGCCTCCTCAGGCGTAGAGCCCGAGGGAAGACGGTGAGTTAGGGGGTGGGGTAGGATTAGATTGTAGGCAACTGCTACCGCTTCATGCGCTGTACATGCGGCGTCTACCCAAACGGCATCGTGGGCTTGCCCATAATACTTACGGAGGGCATTAGCGCGAGCTACGCGGCGAAGGATATGATATTGGGGATGGACGTTTCGAGGAAGGAGCTTCACAACGAGAGGTGTATGGATGTGTCGAGGGAGGACAATAAGGTTTGACTGGTTAGCCGGTATGCTGATGCGAAGGGAGGAGAGTATATGGCGGCAAGTGGTGCTCGTGGCAAGTCTAAGGTACTGTGTCTGAAGGTGCGCGTTAACTAGTTCCTGAATGGTGTTATGCACGCCTAGTGCAAAAATTTTGGCTTTGCTAGTGCTACGAGGTAGATTTAAGGCTGCCTTAGTTGCAAGGTGGATCATGGCGAACGCGTGAATGCCAGTGGAAGACATTGCAACGCCACCTGACGAGTGCGCACTGCCTTGCCTGTCCTTCCGGTATACTATATCTTTGTTTAGAATGTTTTTATGTGTTGCGTTTAAGTGCGTTTTATGTAAGCAAGGCGTGTTTGGAGTATATTGTGCGAGTATTTTATATATCATGCAGGTTCTTGAGTCGAGCTCAGCAGTTCCAGTGGATAATGCTCTCGACAGCCATAGTTCTTAGTGAGGAAGCGAAGATTAGTGGGAGTTATTTAGATGTCGCCGCCTTTATCAGGCGGCTTGACTGGAAGATTTTTGTTTGTTTAAGGCGGTCTAGGAAACTACGCCTCTCTTTGGGGGACTCCGTCAGCGCCTCCGATGCTGAGGATCCCGGTGTCATCTGCATTGCTTCCAGTGGAGACACGGAAGCAGATGTGGATTCATCTACAGGGAGACACTCCGTCTCAGTTGTCAGTGTCTTCGCAGGGGTCTGTGAAAAGTTGACCTCCGGACACAAAATATTGGTGCAGCCGAAAGCAGTTTGGTGGGGACCCGATGTGGGTGCGCATCAGCGATGCTATATTGCTTGCCCACCGGGACGAGACGCTGCCCGGCCCCTGGCGCACTGCGTAAGCGTAGGATCTTCCGGAGATTAGCGAGAGCTTCTTCCAGGCTTCTGAGAATGTGATGCTTCCGGTTGCTTTGATATGAACAACTTCCTGCTCAATTTTAAATGTCGGAAATGTTCGTGAGCACGCAGCAAGTGGCTCGTGAGAGTTTAGACATTCTACTTGAGCAGCACTGCAGTTATCAGTTCGGTGCTCATGGACATGTTTTCGATCCGTGTCCGTACTTTTGGCAGTTAAAACTTCTTCTCGGGTGGGGGATATATGGGCGGAATTTACAGTGCATGAATTCTGGTTTCACAGCATCTGGTAGATACGAGCGTTGAAATTCCAAGACAATGTGGGGTGTCACCATCTCTTCCTCGTTCCCCCTTTTTTTCCCGCTTGTGGTGATGCGGCAAAGGGCAATGACGCCTTGATCTCGGAAGCCTTCAATAAAATAGAAAATTGAAATTTTTTTTTTTTTCTGGAAACGATATGGCGCAGGATCTGTCTCACATCTCGGCGGAGACCCGAACCAAGCCGTAAGGGAAAGGATAAAGGAGGGACTGAGAGAAGAAGAGAGAGAGAGGTGCCGTTATGGAGGGCTCTGGAATAATTTTGACCACCCGGTGATCTTTATCGTGCCCTGAAATCACACAGCGCACGGCCGCCTTTGAGTTTCGCCTCCATTGAAACGCGGCCGCCGTGGTCGGGTTCAAACCCGGCTACTCCGTATCAGTAGCCGAGTGCCCTAACCACTGAGCTACCGCTGAATCTGTTTCACGAATGAGATTACGTTCGGATATAACACCTCGTTCTGTGTTTAGACGGGGGGGGGGGGGGGGGAAGATGGATACCAGGAGGTGAGCGAGTTGATTTTTGCTTGAGTAGGGTGTCTGAGTGACCTTTTTGTGACACTTTGACAATAATGTCACCGAAGGCGAGTTTTTTGCAGTGTAGTTTTTGCCTATAATTTTGTCGAGGGTCCCAGCAATAACGAAGAAAGACACTACAAGCGAGTGGATGATCAGCAAACGAGAAAAATAGGAGAGTCACGTCGAGTTCTGGCAAAGCTTCCATCCCTGCGGTTCCTTTTCAAGGACAGATCAGGTTTTTTAGAAGAATTACATATGCGATATGGGTAGGCTGACGGTCCCTAAAATATCGTCTGTGTTTCACCGTATTATTCACAGGAAGGTACCCGAGCCCCCTTACTGGTAAACAGACGGGGAGCCCGCCGGCCGGAGTTTGACCATGGCCCCGACCGCCACCGTTCATGGTTTCTACCCTTCACCTTAAAACCTATCGCCCCTGCTCGGGTGACAGCTTTGGTGTGGGGGCTTAAGGTCCGTAGTGGCGCCAAGCACCATGACCTTGAGGCTCAAGGTGCCCTTGCCGAGCCATGGTTTCAAACTGCAGTAATTTTCAAAACTGTCGTCGCCCGATTTGGGTCGTCCTTTGAAGAAATCATTTCAAACAATTCTTGTTTAATCAATTCAGAATCCTCTATGACCTTACATCGTCTCTCGGGCAGAGAGAACCTTACTACATACTCTGATCGTCACCAACATATGGAAAGAAAGAGATTATTTCGTCCATCTTTACCCTGCCAAGATATTTCTAAATGTTACTTTCTACCAAAATATATATATATATATATATATATATATATATATATATATCAAAGATTATGTTTAGATACACTATTCAATAATGGGTTGATGTCTTCGTATATACAATTTTGTTACCGCTTATCAAGTAAAATCTTATGATTTGAGTTTTTATTGCCGGCTGTATCTCACAATTTCTACGGAATTCTGAAGTGTAAAGGAATGTACGCACAGATGTGTAATGGTAATGTGTTATAGTTAACACAGTTATTGAAGTCGTCTTTACTGTACTTGCAGCTGCATTTATTCTGAGTATTACTTTCTCAAATATACTTCTTTTGCGCGCGGCGTTAGTTAGATTGCTGTCAGGATATAACATGTTTTTTTTTCAGTGCCTATTTCTTTTTCATCACGCAATTAGTGGTGATTTATTATGTTTGACCTGTTTAGTCACGCCTTCTCTGTGTGCATGCGTGGTTCCGCAGCCTATTGCGCTCTGCCGTTCAAGCAATTACGAACCTTTTGCAATCTAGATCGCTGTTCTGTTAATTGTATTTTGCGCAGCAAAGTATTACTGGTAGTAGCAGCATAATTTTAAAGGTGCGCTGATTACTAATAGAGATTGTAATCAGTGCTGGCGCTCTTATGAGGAAAAGCTGAAGGCTAAACTATTGGTCTGCAATGTTCCTGCAGAAAAGAAAGTTCTTGTTTTTCTAAGCCCCATCGGCGAGAAGGCCTAAGCGTTGCTCAAGTCGCTGACGGCAGCAGTCACACCGGAGTTTATCTTTTGAAACTCCTGGATGATTACCTCGCACCACAGCAGTCCGTCATTTCAGAACGTGCGAAGTTTTACAAGCGGTCACAGCGAAGTTGCGAGTCCATTGCCTAATTTGTCGCTTAGCTTCGAAGTTTAGCGCAGAGCTGCGAATTTGGAGTTTCCTGGGTGAAGCGCACCGGGAATATTTCGTCTGCGGCCTGCTCCGCGAAAATATTCAGCGGGTACTGTTCACGGAAGACCAAAAAACTCTCCTCCCAGAAGGCTGCAGAGAGTTCTAGCTATGTGAAGCAAATCAATAAAGTATGGTAAAGATGTCGCGAGAAGCTACCTCTGGTGGCCGGCAATAGACGCAGGCCTGGAGCAACACGTTAAGACATGTCAAGAGCGTCGAGCAGCGCTACAAACCAGCGCCAGCTCCGCTTCATCTCTGGTCATGCATGGACGACTTCGCCTTGGCAGAGTCCACATGCAGTTCACTGAATATATGAAGAACAAAATGTTCCTCGTTGCTGTTTATGCACACTCAAAGTGGCATGAGGTGTGTTATGGTCGGAACTATGTCTCTGATTGCTCCGGCTATACTGTTAACAATGATAAAATGTAGCAAGTCTATTCAAAGAAATATATCGGTGTTCATATAATAAACAACTCCTCGTAAAACATGAATATCAATTTCATTACTACTAACGCAAATCGTACTGCTTGCTCGAGCATGTTTACGTCTCAAACTAAAACTATCTCAAACTCCAGTAAGGCCTAAACTGGAATACGCATCGGCAATATAGGATCCAGCTTAACATACGCTAGTTGGCTACATTAAATCTTTAATTATCTCCAACTAGGTATCATCGTACAGCTACCGTCTCCTTAATGAAATCAAATCTGAGGCTACCATAATTACTACCATAATTGGGCGTAGGCATCAGAAAGACCTGAAAGATAACGGTAAATAACAGTGATGCGCAAACTAGAGTACGTCGCTTTCAATGTATTTGGTTTTCCAGCACTGATCAAGGGTACTTCTGTGGCGCCGATGTACTGACTACTCCTTCCATCAGATCAAACAGGCGAAAATGCTGCCGATAGTTATAGCCAAAGTTACAAAGTTTGCTTTGTGTATCGTGAGACACTTCTTTAGCACTGCAACGACATCATGATACTTCACAAAAACGCATTCCAGTCCTTAAACTTCCCTTTTTCACGTCTTTCAAAGTGTATTTTTTACAGTTGTGGAGGCGGTAAATCAAGCTTTCGATGATGAAAGTGAGTTTTTGGTTCCTTTCGAAAGAAGCCATCTATAGAATGCTCTCTAATACAGAAGATATCGCTGCAGTGACCAACAACCGCCGCGCCAATTGGTAGGCTCTATGTGAAAAAAAAAAATGAAATCCGACAAAATATGACTTCACTCATCAAAATACGGCCAGCGCAGTGAAAGGGCAAGCACGCCAGGAAAACGTGAGAAAAGGCCACTTTTTATTCGCACTGCACTGGTAACGCACTTAAGGGTTACGTGTTTCATTTTTAAAGGTGGTCACAAAATCAGCAATCCAATACCATAAAAATATACAGTTATGGAACATGCTCACTTCCGCACTGAAATGTGGCTCTGCCGACGCATATTTTAAGCGTTGTTTGTTGTTTAACACAGTGCCAGCTTATTTTCAGCCCCATACTTCTCCAATAGAAGTCAATGCAAAGTCGCCCCCCCCCCCCCCCGCCTTATTAACCTTGAAAGAAGCACTCCTGAAATAAATGTCATGCGGCAGCATTTCCTGTAGCAGAATCCCAAAATATTTTATACCGATATCTGTGTTTCGACTATTTGCAATGATGGCTCTTTAGCTTTTATGTGGAATGCGTTTCGGTTTATCATAACGTTACAAATATATCTGTATAAAGCCTACATTCGTGTAATGCCACATTTTCTTTAGGGAGAGGAAAAACAGGAAAATTTAATTGCTCTATCAGCTGGAGCAATATCAAAAGACAACACCCGTTTGCTTCCCTGATAATTGTATGCTTCGCAAATAAGAAAAGCATTCCGCAGGTTCAACTGCTTGGTCTGGCAGCCCTGAAAAAACACTGAAGCAACGCATGCCAACACTGAAACAAGACGACGCAACTGTTATTACTTTTACTTAGAGATCTTTGGTTCAGAGAGTACTACAATCGGTACACGCTTTCAAACTGTTTTCATGCGTTTTCTTTTGCTTGTTTTTTTCTGTTGACGTGCAACGAAGAAATTTACAAAAAAAAACATATTGGCTCTCAACACAGTTAAAAATAGTTTCTAACGCAGCAACGCACTGGTTTCAAAGCTAGCACATTACACGAACGGCTACGAACCGAACAGGTGGCTAAACCTGTGTAGACATCCCACTCCATATATTTTCGTTAACAATTTTTGACCAGAAAAGCTGTTGCAATGCATGCTATTGTGTGTGTACGTATGTTTTCTGTGTGGCTCCCACCTTTTGGCTACACTTTTCGCGGGTTATGCACCAACAAATTCAGAAACAAATTGATGTGTTCCGTTAACGAGGTTTTCTGTGCGTGCATTAGTTAGTGTTAATGTCAAAATAGTTATTCCTCACTGACACTCCGTAGAACAATCACTAGTGACATCTCCAACAACACGAAACCTGAGCCACGTTCTGCTGTATGTGACGGAATAGCGTTGTCAGATGCATGTGCACTCACGACTGTATAGAAATCAACGTCACAAGATCTGATGTATTGAGAGGGGATGAATGATCTTATATAAGAGTTTTTGTACAAAGACGACAAGTAAATGACGAGGAAGGCAGGATATGGCGCTATCAACTAGTCCCCATGTGCATATTGCTGGGATGATCTTATAAGTCGGCATCGGATGATCTTCAGTAGCAGAGAAACTTCAAACTAGGTATCCCACATTAGGTGCTTTTCTACGTTTCCGCGTATTCGGTCCAAGTAAAACGAATAATTCTGATGCTCTAGTTAATCCGTATGCTTGTGAACGAACGCACGCAACTGGATTAGTCACAAAGATGACCAAAGTTATAGTGGAAATTAGAAATTGTTAAGCGTCATCGTTCACCGAATCATACCACGCTGCTCATGTTGAACACACAGCGTGTATCGTGTCCCTTATTAAGCTCGGTCAACAGCCGACTGCAAAGCAGTAAGTGGCCGTTTAAAATCGGCAGAATCTGTACGCGCCATTTAACAACTGTGGCATTCAGCTCTTTCCTGTGAATTCTGCAAGGAATTGAGAATACCGTAACCCCACCTCAGTTGGTTCTCTTCTTGACGAACTATGTAATAGATTTTTTCCGCTAATTTAATTTCAAAATCGCATGGAAATATTTCAACAACCCACGGTAAGGAAAAATTGAGATGACCGGACTACTCAGCGATTCCTCGCATTCATGTCGGCTTTAATGTTTTCGAAGTCTGGCTTTATCAGCTGTAGTCAGCGACACTACGGCAGCGGTCTGCGTCCCTCCATTAAATTTAGTTAACTTAACCAAGAAGGGGGAGCAGTGGCACTCGTTTAGGACACTATATTTCAGTCTGTTTTGAAATAATTTGCTTGCAATATATTTGAGTCTAGCGCCTCTACCCAGCATTCTGGGCCACGCAGACAAAGAGACGTTCGAGAAAATATATGCGCTTGGCATTAGCGAGCGAAACTTGTCAAGAACAGAATAAAATAATCCAGAAAATATTTCTTTAATTTTTCACATCTTTGGCTTCAAGACAGCATGAACCACGGCAAGTGCTTTCTGGATAAGGGGCTATCTCGGCTTGGAATTCTAATGCGTTTCCTATTTCGTGGTATTTCTGATTAATCTCTAAAAACAAAAAAGTACAAGGTGGCGTTCCGGCTGTCAACACAGTGATCATTCCTATTTCAGAGCAGCAATGAGTTAGTTTCAAAACAAGCAGAGTGTAAGAACGCCTAGGAACAGAATTAATCGATGGTTGAAATTAAAGTAATAATGCTTCCGCGTTTCCTCATCAATCTTGAAAGAGAAACACTTGCCGCATGTGTTGCGATGTGTGCTACTGCTGAGCTGGTTCACATGAAGAAGTGTCCTGTAAAATTATTTTTAAAGTCTTCACATGTATTAAATGCATAGTGTTCCTATAAAAGCATTGCTACATTATCCTCATTATCAAACCCGGTAGTGCCTCCAAACCTCCATCCAATGAGAGAATCTAAGCAACATTTCATGATATACGACTGCATAGCAATGTCACATGCGCAAGCCACAAATCAGTAGACAGAGGTCAAGGTCTATGGATTCAATGTGTTTTCATGGGTTGTAACTTCTGCGAACCTACTCTGTTGTAGGGCTGCTCAAAAGAAGGTTCGCTATGTCAAGTTGTTTTGGCCCCTTGTGCATATTTGGTGCTTAAAAAGGAATAAATTTTGATGCTCAGGTTTATGCATATCTCTTTCTGAGGCCATCTAACTGGTTTAATCTGAAATATGAAAGACATTATGTGGAAAATTAAAAATTATTTTACACATGCGTTTACATTGTCACCCGGCAATGCGCATGCTGAGCGCGCTGTCGGCATAGCCTCCCTTCTTAACCTCAGTCAGAGAACGAGTGCATGGGTGTAAGTCGCCGTTTATGATTTGTGAAAATGGAGTACGCCGGCAATCATCTGCAGCATTCAACTCATTTTCTTTTCTGTCAATTCTACGAAAAATAAATATACAGTATCCCCAGTTTTTAGGGACCAGCGGTTACCGCTGGTTCCTAAGGGTAACAGAGTGGGTTCCAAGAAACGGCAAGAATGGCAGTGGTGGCAGAAAGTTAGGTGGGCGCATGAGTATAAAAGTTGGCGGACATATGCCAGCAGCAGCAGCAGCAATGTTGTTGTTGTTGTTGTTGTTGTTGTTGTTGTTGTTGTTGTTGTTGTTGTTGTTGTTGTTGTTGTTGTTGTTGTTGTTGTTGTTGTTGTTGTTGTTGTTGTTGTTGTTGTTGTTGTTGTTGTTGTTGTTGTTGTTGTTGTTGTTGTTGTTGTTGTTGTTGTTGTTGTTGTTGTTGTTGTTGTTGTTGTTGTTGTTGTTGTTGTCGCTGCCGCTTCTAATTATCTAGCTGATCCATATGGCAGTGAACGAACGTGCGCAACTGGTTTAGTCACAAAGATGACCAAAATTATCCTGGAAAAGATAAATTGTTAAGCGTCATCGTTCACCGATTCATACCACACTGCTCATGTTAAACACACAGCGTGTATCGTGTCCCTTATTAAGCTCGATCAACAGCCGACTGCAAAGCAATAAGTGGCCATTTAAAATCGGCAGAATCTGTACGCGCCATTTAACAACTGTGGCATTCAGCTCTTTCCTGTGAATTCTGCAAGGAATTGAGAATACCGTAACCCCACCTCAGTTGGTTCTCTTCTTGACGAACCATGTAATAGATTTTTTCCGCTAACTTAATTTCAAAATCGCATGGAAATATTTCAACAACCCACGGTAAGGAAAAATTGAGATGACCGGACTACTCAGCGATTCCTCGCACTCATGTCGGCTTTAAGGTTTTCAAAGTCTGGCTTTATCAGCTGTAGTCAGCGACACTACGGCAGCGGTCTGCGTCCCTCCATTAAATTTAGTTAACTTAACCAAGAAGGGGGAGCAGTGGCACTCGTTTAGGACACTATATTTCAGTCTGTTTTGAACTAATTTGCTTGCAATATATTTGAGTCTAGCGCCTCTACCCAGCATTCTGGGCCACGCAGAAAAAGAGACGTTCGAGAAAATATATGCGCTTGGCATTAGCGAGCGAAACTTGTCAAGAACAGAATAAAATAATCCAGAAAATATTTCTTTAATTTTTTACATCTTTGGCTTGAAGACACCATGAACCACGGCAAGTGCTTTCTGGATAAGGGCCCTCTCGACTTGGTATTCTAATGCGTTTCCTTTTTTGTGGTATTTCTGATTGATCTCTAAAAACAAAAAAGAACAAGGTTGGCATTCCGGCTGTCAACAGAGTGATCATTCCTATTTCAGAGCAGCAATGAGTTAGTTTCAAAACAAGCAGAGTGTAAGAACGCCTAGGAACAGAATTATTCGATGGCTGCATTTAAAGCAATAATGCTTCCGCGTTTCCTCATCAATATTGAAAGAGAAACACGTGCCGCATGTGTTGCGATGCGTGCTACTGCTGAGCTGATTCGCGTGAAGAATTGTCCAGCAAAATTATTTTTAAAGTCTCCTATAAAAAGTTCCTATAAAAGCGTTGCCACATTGGCCTCATTATCAAACCTGGTAGTGCCTCCCAACCTTCATCCAATGAGAAAATCTAAGCAACATTTCATGTGTACGACTGCATAGCAATGTCACATGCGCAAGCCACAAATGAGTAGGCAGAGGTCAAGGTCTATGGATTCAATGTGTTTTCATGGGTTGTAACTTCTGCGAACCTACTCTGTTGTAGGGCTGCTCAAAAGAAGGTTCGCTATGTCAAGTTGTTTTGGCCCCTTGTGCATATTTGGTGCTTAAAAAGGAATAAATTTTGATGCTCAGGTTTATGCATATCTCTTTCTGAGGCCATCTAACTGGTTTAATCTGAAATATGAAAGACATTATGTGGAAAATTAAAAATTATTTTACACATGCGTTTACAATGTCACCCAGCAATGCGCATGCTGAGCGCGCTGTCGTCATCGCGTCCCTTCTTAACCTCAGTCAGAGAACGAGTGCATGGGTGTAAGTCGCCCTTTATGATTTGTGAAAATGGAGTACGCCGGCAATCATCTGGAGCATTCAACTCATTTTCTTTTCTGTCAATTCTACGAGAAATAAATATACAGTATCCCCAGTGTTTAAGGACCAGCGCTTACCGCTGCTTCCTAAGAGTAACAGAGTGGGTTCCAAGAAAAGGCAAGAATGGCAGTGGTGGCAGAAAGTTTGATGAGCGCATGAGTATAAACGTTTGCGGACATATGCCGCAGCAGCAGCAGCAGCGGCAGCGGCGGCGGCGGCGGCAGCGGCAGCGGCAGCGGCAGCAGCAGCAGCAGCGGCGGCAGCGGCGGCGGCGGCAGGCGGCAGCGGCGGCGGTGGCGGCGGACACGGCGGCAGCGGCGGCAGCGGCGGCGGCAGCGGCAGCGGCAGCGGCGGCAGCGGCGGCAGCCGCAGCGGCAGCTGCAGCAGCAGCAGCAGCGGCGGCAGCAGCAGCAGCGGCG